>NW_026622797.1:47248688-48501188 GCF_023065955.2 Ursus arctos | reverse complement strand
GCAAGGTTCCTTGTGGCAAGTCTCTACTGGTACATCATGAGGACAGATGTTTTGTCCTTTGGGTGCATATTTGTGATCTCCACAACGTAAGTGCTTACTCACTGTGTTGCTTTTTGAAATTTGTAACATCCAAACATGCAAGTGTGAAGTGTGCTCTCAGGGAAATACATAAACGTGTTAATTTTTTTGTTTTTATAATTTTTATTTTGTTAAAACGTGTTAAATTTTTTTGTTCCTTTTTACCAATCCCGTCCATCAGGTGATCTCTAGTATGATCCAAAACCAACAACAGTAGGTAGTGGTTGAGGTAGTTTGAGGCTTATTTGTAACTTCCCTAACAGTAATTTGTTCAAAATATAGAGATTGAGAAAGTGCCCCGTGTATGGAAACTTTTGAAAGAGAGTTTAGTATAAAGCAGCTACCGCTTTAATATAAAGCAGTTCTTTCAGTTACTCCTGAGGAGCAGCTTTGGCAGAAGAATCTTGCCTTACATCCAGGCATACTGAGTAGTTGCTGGCATTTTCAAATAAACTCATCTTTCCCTTTCCCTGCTCCCCAAACCCATTCATTTTCCTTATTCTTAGACTCTGCCTCCCCTTCACTTTGTCGCCTAGCCAGATCTCTTAAGTGTCAACCTTACTGCTACTCCATTTATTTATTTATTTATTTTTATAACTAACCAGTCTAAGTTGTGTTGATTCCACCACCCACATCTCCAATCTGTCCCTTTGGATGCCCTGCTACTTCTGAGTTTGCACCATCGTCATTCGCCGCTTGTAGCAGCCTGCAGCTGCCTCCCTCCCAATCTCCTCCATGAATAGTCCTCTCTCTAAACTGTTCACAGAGTGGAGTTTCTAGAATACCATCTGCTCATGTAATTCCCAGGTTAAAACTTGATCATTCCTTAACATCTAATGTATGAACTCTGACTTCTTAGAACAACAGACACACCTGTACTGTGATTCTGGTTGCACCTTTCAAGAGCCACAATATTATATCTATTAATATAGATATTAATTTTGTACATGCTGTTCCCTCTACATGAAATGTTCCTGCCTCTTTTCCCCAGTCCTTGCCTGACTAAGGGCTGTTCGTTCACCCTTTAAGATGGTTTGGGTGTTACCCTGAGGAAAGAGTGTCCTGGGGTGGGTACCCCTTCTAAGTGGTGCCAATATATGGTTCATACCTTGGTCGGTTATCACACTGTATACTGCTCTGTTGTCTGTCTGTCTTTCCTGATTATGAGCTTCTAGAGATTAGGGACTTGAGATCCCCAGTGCCCAGCAGAGTCTGTGACTCAGTACATATTTATTGCCTGAATAAAGCTGTATTACCCCTTCTCATTCATATTTGTCCATTTAATTTGCTGGACTCTACATGTAAAATGCTATATATATATTTTCTCCATTAAATTCGATTTTGTTGCTTTGGTCTTCTCTTGATACTGATTTCAAGTCTTGATTTTTTCCAGCCAGTACATCAACCATTCTCCCTAGCCTTTTGTCCCCCAGTGGAAGGGCAGCTCCATGAGCGCAGGGATTTGTGTCTGTTTTGTTCATTGCTCTGTCTCCTCAGCACCTAAAACAGCAACAGTATATGTGTTACAGGCCTTTGATAAATAATGAATGAATGTGTCACATACAAATCTGATGGAACTTGTTTCCTTTCATGTCTTGGCCCTTACCTTAATTATGCTCTTTTCAACATTTTATGAGATAACTTTAAAAAAATCCTTCAGTGTTACTGAGGACTTAGTTCTGTGAATCTTACAGCAGAACAGGTTATACTGAGAAATTCAAGAAACGTCTTAATGAATCAGGATTGTTTCATTGTGGGAGAAGTAAAGTAATACAGAAATTGTTGATGCTATGCTGTAAGTACTTTTAATTGTACGTGAAGGAGCTCTCTTCTGGCTTCTCAGAGGTCCTGCTGCTGCAGTAAGGGAGATATATCTTACCGTGGACAAAGGAGGTAGATGCAGCCTTCTTTGAGTAAAGTAGAGTGATCTGACAGTGTATATCCAGCAGTCACTTCCCTCTCAAGGACTGAATGTTCCCATTCATTCATTTGATACCGTTTTGATTACCTACTATAATATGGAGAATGGAAGGGGGAAAGCATATGTAACATAGGGTGGTGGCATTTAGGAAATTGAGGTTTGGAGAGACAAGATTGTGTGTGTGTGTGTGTGTGTGTGTGTGAAGACAATGCATAGGGTGAAGAACCTCCGGTCGGTGACCGTGAGTGGCACCCATTGTAAGTGCTGCAGAAGCAGAGGAGGGAGAGAACACCGAAGGCCAGTTGGATAAGCTTGGTTCTAACCTGTTCTTCCGTAGAAGCATTTTTATGGATCCTTGTCATCCTGTTGAAGGGTTATTGACTTGTTCTCCTAGCTTTAAAATGTTCCCTAGCTTTAGCTTAGGTGCGCTGACGAGAGCTTATAAAAGCAGTATGGTCGTTTACAAGGGGTGAAGGAATAGACAGAGCAGAGCTTTACACCAGACGGTATGGGGTGTAAGTCTAGAGGCTTCCACTTAAATAGCTGAGTACCCTTAGGCAAACCACTTAATCCCTGAGCTTTGGCTATTTCAGACACTGTAATACAGGGATATTGTCTATATTCTGGGGTTGCTTCAAAGATTGAATCAAGTGGTGAATATAAAGTGCCCCACATACTGTCTGCCACGTGGTAGAGACTCACTAAATGCTAGTTTTCCTTTCTCCTTACAAGACAAGGTGCTTGTCCTTAGTATATTTTTAGTGTTCCTACCGACAGGTATGATTTTAATTCTTGTAGAGTTTAATCCTTGTATAGTTCTTGTGGTTAAGAAAAGAGATAAAAGTTCACCATGGTGGAGAAGAGATACACAGAAATGGGTATAGAGAAAATGGGTGTTTGACGGGGATCTAATTAGAAAAGTATTTTTTTTCATGGCCTAGAATTTAAAATTATGTCATTAGTGTCTTAAAAGAAAATGATGTTCAGGGAAAGAATAGTTGTTTATTTTCTTTGTATTTTGGAGAATATTTTTCAATCTCTTCTATAAGAATGTAGTAAAAATTTTCCTCTTAACCAGGTTGCCCACTGTAGGCCATTAATCCTGTCATTACTGCCAAGTTTAAACAACTATAGTAATAATAGGATTATATTTGTATTAATTTAAGTACCTCATTCCACAAAGGATTTGAGGTGGTTTTCAGAAGCATGGAACACTACACAAATAAAATGGTAAGATAGGAGCAGAAAATAAGAAATCAGGAACCATTGAAAATGTATAGTGTGGGGTTAAGATCAGGGAAAATAGTACCTAATTAATATGTAAACCATTCAGGGCCCGTATTGTTATAGTGCAATAACAAAAATGACTCCAGGCTTCCTGGCAACCAGAATGAAAAGGGAGATATGGTGGAGGTGGTTAAAGAGGAGAAAATTTACTTATTACTCAAGCAAGTGAAGGGTTTCCTAACTTGAAGTTTCTTGTGGGAAGCACTGAGGAATGAAGGAAAGAATGTTGGCATTACCTTTATGGTGGATGTAATAATGGATTTCATTAGGCAGTTTCTCTAAGTGTCTCTTGATGACAGCTGAGGCTGTGGCATCAGGGGACAACTCTGAAAGCAGTGCTATCAGGGTCCAGTGTGATCTGACCGAGTTCACAGGTTCCAGGTCTGGCCTAATCTAAGGGTGATGTGGAGAGTACACTGCACAATTTCCCCATCTTTAAATGCCATTGCTTTCAACAGGGCTTTTGATAAGAGCTGCCCAGGAGTTTAGGACTTGTCCTGTGGGTATTTTACTTTGAATTACACTGGATTTATCTCCTTTAGAGATCAAACTAGCAGGCTGTCAGGTTGGCATCCTCTCATGGAGACCGAGAAGCTTAAGCAGACTCACTTTATTTATTTGAGAGCGAGAGAGGGAGAGAGAGAGAGCGCGCACAAGCAGGGAGGAGACAGAGAAGCAGGCTTCTGCTAGCCCCACATAGGGATCAATCCCAGGACCCTGAGATCATGACCTGAGCCAAAGGCAGACAGTTAACTGACTGAGCCACGCAGGCACCCCAAATGTTCATTACTCTTAGTGTGAGTTTCAATAAATCGGAGTGAGGACTTTGCAATAGAAGCTGGAATTGTCAAGTTAAGAGTGAAAAAAAAAAAAAAAACCCTACAAACTCAACTATCTTCGAATTTCTGAGAGCTGTAAATTAAAGATGAACCCCGGAGACCCAGCGTTGATATGAGTAGGCTGTATTGTGAATTTTTCAACCTTGGACTTTGTTACTTTTCATATTTTTGGGAGTAGTCTGTGGTACACGATTCCAGAAATCTCTGTAGTTGTTAGAGCCATGTTACTTCAGTTCAGTGCTTCCCAAGTGAGGTAAACGGTTGCAGGTGAGTGTCAGTGCTGATCCCCTCAGCACTCCCAAGTCCCAAGTTCCTGAGCCATTTTCTGCAGCCATGAGCAACCTTGTCCATTTTACCTCAGTGGTCTCTACAAGTGTTATTATTTTCTGTGTATGCCATGACCTGGAAATATCGGGAAGTGAACATCTGGGTGTTCATCCAAAGCAAAGTGCTGCTTTGAAGTTCTGTATTTACCAAACAGAAAAATATGGTTATTTGGAGAAGAGATTTCCTCTTAAAGCGTAAGTTCATTTCTTCTTTTACTTGTGTAACTTTCTGAGGTGAAAAATAGGAGATTCTGAGATTTTTCACTGTGGTAATGGAGGGTTACAGACAAGCAATGGAGAAGGCTAGGATGATTTGTGTGATAATGGGTTAGGGTTGTAGGAATCAACATGAATTTGTTTATTAGTTTAATATAGATCTGGATGGTTAGGTATAGGCAGTATTTATAGAAATGTGTATATACATGGGTTGATGTACCTACATGCATTACCTAGCTCTGTGACCTGAGAGGGCCTAGAAGCGTAGCAACAAGCACACTAAGCACCCAGGTCTTGACTTCTAATACCATTATCTAAAAGGAACCAGGGCTCTTTACAGAAGTGGCTGATTCTAGGACTGGGGCAGAAAATATATAAGATGAGCCTGGAGCATCTTATAGTACCTGAAAGCCAGGACATGCTCAAAAAACAAAGCAAAATCCACACACACACACACACACACACACACACACACAAAACCCTCCTCCACAATATTTGGGGTGTGTCAAAGGGTCACAGGAGCCAACTGAAAGAGTTCCCAATGGCCAACAAAATAAATAAGGTAGTACTGGATTGTAAGTCAAAGTATAAAATAAATACCCATTGGTCCATATTGATATAAGTAAATGATTGAGCAAATAAGTAAATGTGGGAGAATAGACAAATCTGTGCAGAAGAATTCCAAGTAATTTATGTAGGTAGATAATTTGTCCTCAAGGAAGTACAGCATAATTCCCTACTCCTTAAGTGTGGGTTGTCTTTGGTGACTTCTAAGAATGTGGGGTGAAAAAGGGGGAAAGAAGGTAAACTTTACAGTGGAGAAACCTGACAAATGCTACCTCATCCGGGTGATCAAGGTTAATATCAAAAGTGATAAGTCATATTGTGATACTATGTGTTCTGGATATGATGTGATGAAATGGCACTTTACTCTTGTGGTCTTCCTTCCAAAAAACGCATAACTGTAGTCTGACCATGAGCAAAATATCAGACAAATCCCAGTTGAGGGACAGTCTACAAAATACCTGATCAGTACTCCCCGATACTGTCAAGGTCTTCAAAAACAAAAGTCAGACAAACGGTCAGTCAGGAGGAGCCTAAGGAGACAAGATGCCTAAATATAATGTGGTGTCCTAGAACAGGAAAAGGGCATTAGGTAAAAACTAACGAAATATGAATAAAGTATGGACTTTGTATAAACTGAGTAATGTATCAATGTTGGTTCATTAACTGTGACAAATCTACCATACTACTGTAAGATGTTAATAATGGGTGAAACTGGATGTGGAGTATATGGGCACCCTCTGTACTGTTTTCACACTTTTTCTATAAATCTAACACTATTCTAAGAAGTTTACTTTTAAAAAAGTAGAGAAGACAAGGGTGCCTGGTGGCTCAGTCAGTTGAGCATCTGACTCTTGGTTTTGGCTTAGGTCATGATCTCAGGGTTGTGGGAGGGAGCCCTGTGTGGGGCTCCCTGCTGAGTGTGGGGTCTGCTTCTCTCCTTCTTCCTCTCCCTCTGCACCTCCCTTCACTCATGCTCGCTCACTCACTCTCTCTATAAAATAAATAAACCTTAAAAAAGTAAAAAAGCAGAGAAGTCTCAAGTTTTTATCTTACTGTTGATGAGGTAAGACTTGGGTATTTTTATTTGAGAATGGGGTGTCCAAGAGTTGTAGATACAAGTTAGCCACGCAGTATCAGTGAAACCATAAAAATATAACCTCAAACTACCTGTAGTCTTAAGGCAGATCTGTGCCACAACAAGCGTTGGAACTATGCTCCTAACTGCCAGCACCTGTGAACTTAAAGTGCCAAAAAAAAAAAAAAAGAAAGAAAGTCTTTCTCATCTGTAAGCAACCATAAAATGGCTATACAGGAGTGATGCCTCCATCACTTCCGGATAATAGCTCTTCTATTGTTACTTGGTATTTTTTTAATTCAATGTTTTAAACATATATTTAAATATATATTTGATGTTTAAAAAGAATTATTGATGATATAATGTGAAGAGAAGCTTTAATTCCAGAGCAGTGGAATATATGGGATTTGACGATTTCAATTTTGCCAGAATAGTCTGTCATTTTTATAGTGAGCTTTATAAATGGAAGGAGTTTGAAATTGTTTTCCCTATTTTAGCCCTTTTTTAAAAAGAAAATTATTTGAGGGAGAGAGAGAGCACGAGTGGGAGGGGCAGAGGGAGAGGGAGAGAGAATCTTGAGCAGACTCCACACTGAGCGTGGAGACCTACGCGGGCTCCATCTCACAACCAAGAGATCATGACCTGAGCCGAAACCAAGAGGTGACTGCTCAACCCATTGTGCCAACCAGGCGCCATATGTTAGCCCTTTTTAATAGTTCTTCTACCTCCTCTAGTATTCTAGAGGAATACTATGGGGAACCTTTTGAGGATCTGAAAACTAACTTTGTCTCTTTTTTTGTTCAGTATTTCAAACAAACAAAAATGTAGCAAATAAAACAACAAATGCATGTTCTAGATAACTATTACTCAGTACTCAGATTCTAATATTTTCTCCTTTTTAAAACATAAAATATTAGACTCACTTGTAGTGGTCACCTGTGTACTCCTTCTTCATTTCTAATCTTCATCTATGCCTTCCCAGAGGTAATCACCATGCTGAATTTGCTTTTATTATTCCCATCATGTTTTATAGTATTACTACATGTGTGAGTCTGTATTCCATTGGATATTAACACTGACATTTCTTTATTCTAATGCTGATGGGCATTTAGGCTGTTGCCATTTTTTTTCACTATTACAAACAACGCTTCATTGAACATTTTTATTCATGTTCTTCTTGTGCACATGTATAAAATTTCTCTGGGTACATAACTGGGAGTGGAATTGCTAGAATGTGGAGTATGCATGTCCTTGGCTTTCCTGGATGTTGCCAACTTGCTATTCACAATGGTTATTTCAGTGGTTGGTATGCATAGGAGTTCCCATTTTCCCATAGCCTCATTAAAATTTGGTATGGTCAGACTTCTTATTTGTTGCCAAATTATGGTCTGTTATTATTCTTTTAATTTGCATTTTTCTGATTACTAATGAACATCTTTGTAAATGTCAATTGGCTGTTGGGTTTTCTTTTCTGTATATTTCCGCTGAGCTCTTTTGCCCATTTTTCTATTGGGTTGTCTTTTTTCCTATTGATTTATAACCTCTCTTTATAAATGCAAGATGAGAATAATTTACTACTTATATGCCCTGCAGTGATCTCCCATCCTGTGGCTCATCTCTTTTTGCTTTGGTTCTAGGGTCCTTTTTTCCATAGGAATTATAAATTTTATCTATGTTTTTCTTCATGGTTTGTGCCTATGTCTGGAAATACTTTTCTATCATGAGTTCAAGATATTTTGGAGGCGGGGGGGCGGGGGACGCCTGGGTGGCTCAGTCGTTAAGCGTCTGCCTTCGGCTCAGGGCGTGATCCCAGCGTTTTGGGATCGAGCCCTGCATCGGGCTCCTCCGCTGGGAGCCTGCTGCTTCCTCTCCCACTCCTCCTGCTTGTGTTTCCTCTCTCGCTGGCTGTCTCTCTCTGTCAAATAAATAAATAAAATCTAAAAAAAAAAAAAAAGACATTTTGGAGGGGGAGGGCACCTGAGTAGTTCTGTCGGTTAAGCATCTGCCTTCGGCTCAGGTCATGATCCTGGAGTCTCAGGATGGAGCCCCATATTGGGCTCCCTGCTCAGTGAGGAGTCTGTTTCTCCCTCTCCCTTTGCCCCTCCCCCTGCTCCTTCTCTCTCTGTCTGTCATTCACTTTCTCTCTCACTCTTTCTCAAATAAATAAAATCTTTAAAAAATGATTTTCATACTTAGGTTATAATCTGGAATAAAAAGTTTTCTTCAGGTATTGAATTTTTGTATTTCAGTGGCTATTTTTTTCATATCCAGGATTTCTAATTAATATTCTTTTTTAAATGTACTTTCCTGTGTTTTAATTTGGTTGTTTCATAGTTTTTTTTTTTTTAATGAAAATATTCTTTTATTTATTTCTTTGAAAGTTCTAAACATACTCGTAGTGGTAGTCACACTGGTCTACAGAATTAATTTCATCTGGAGTGACTATATTTGCTAATTGGTGATTTTTTGGCAATCTTTGTGCGCATGGGACTGGCTTTAGTTTTTTGGACTTTGAGTTTACAGAATCATTCTGAGTGGGAGGTATATTGTTTTGTTTGATTCCCTCCTTCCTCACCCTCCCTTCCTAATGGGTCTTCTACTGGACTCCCTAAATTCCCAGTTTAGAACAAGGTCTTTTAAGCTTCTTGTTCCACAGTAACACTAAAAATCTCGCAGACCAGCCAGAGAGCCAGTTTGGGACCTTGTTTCAGGCCTACTCATGAGGCTGAGGCTGTATCCTCCCTTCCCTTAGAGGCTTGTAGGATTCTAAATCTTTAATCTGGATAGAAATCACTTAATTCCCACGCAGCTCACTCTTGCCTCCAGTCTCCTTTTTGCAGGGTGTGGGGGCATTCCAGCTCTGGCCCTTGTCAGTGAGCTTGGCTTTCTTCTGTCTCACGGGGAGTACTTTTAGTCCTCTTAAAAATGGCCAATGCCTGCTTCCAGATCTGCACTCCAGAAAGCAGGCTCACCTTAGCCCATCCCTTTTTGCAGGTAGTCTGTAGCCCATGACTAGGTCTTTTTTGTATCATTTAAAAAATATATATGTGTATTCTAATTGTATCATTACTTTGTGTTTGAAACAGAGCATGATGCCTGGAACTGTGAATTCACTGTGCCATCTTGATTGAGGTTTGGGTTTTGTCTTCATTTAGCTGGATTGTGAGCTTCTCCAGGAAGGGATAACTTTTTATCAACAACTTCAAACATGGTGCCTGGCTGTGGGTGCCTGGTGGGTGTTTTTTAGTGAAGGACTCTTGGGCATGTCTTCTTTATTTTAAAACTTTTTAAAAAAGATTTTATTTATTTGAGAGAGAGAGAGCGTGCGCACGAGCCAGAGCACACAAGCAGGGGGAGTGTCAGGAGAGGAAGAAGCAGGCTCCCTGATGAGATCATGCCCTGAGCCAAAAGCAGATGCTTAACTGATTGAGCCACCCAGGTGCCCTGGGCATGTCTTCAACCTGGATGTTTAGTTTGAATCCCACCAAAGTTATATAACCTTGGCAAGTTGCCTAGGACCCCTAATCTCTTTTTCCCCATCTTTAAAATGAAGATAATACCTCACAGGATTGCCCGAGGAGCTAATGACAATTCTCTGCAGGTCCTTTCCATGGATTAGGAGACATTCCAGAAATGTTCTCTTCCATCTGTCTCAACTCCACCCTTGGTGAGTTAATCATTGGTGATTAACACTTTTCCTGGCATTTGTTGTTGGATATAGTGTTCTATAAATGTCAGGTTAAAATGGTTTATAGTGTCCTCAGACTTTTGTATTTTAATGATTTTTTTGGTCTTCTTATTTCTACTACTGAGACAGATGTGCTAACGATACAGCTGTGATTGTGGATTTGTTTAGTTCTGTTTTGTTTTATGTGTTTGTTTTTTATGACATCTGTTTTTTGTTGAAATCTATATAGGTTCATTTCTTAATCAGCATTATTGAGGTATAATTGATATGTAATAAACTGCATGTGTAAAGTAGGTAACTAGATGAGTTTTGTCATATGTATATACCAGTGAAACCCCTACTACAGTTAAGCTAATGAACATAACCATCACCCTCAAAGGTTTTTTTGTGCCCCTTGGTAATCCCTCTTCTAGCTCCTTCCCTCCTCCAGGTAAACACTGATGTGCTTCCTGTCACTATAGATTAATTTGTATTTTTTAGAATTTTGTATGAATGGAATCATACTTCATGTACTGTTTTGATCTTTCACTGAGTGTGATTATTTTGGTATTCATTCATGTTGTTGTATTTATCAGTTCACTCCTGTTTGTGTTGCTGGGTTGTGTTCCATTGTATGAATACACCTTAATTTGTTTATATAGTCACTTATTTCTGAACACTTAGATTCTTTCTAGTTTTTGACTATTAGAAATAAAGCAGCTATAAATGTCTGTATGCAAGTTTTTGTGTACTTGTTTCTCTTAGATAAATACCTAGTAATGGCTGGGTCATATGGTAGGGGTAGTTTAACTTAAAAAGAAAATTCCTAAACTGATTTCCAAAGTGACTGAACAATTTTATATTCCTAGTAGCAGTGTGTGATAGTTCCAGTTGCTCTGTGTCCTCCCCAGCACTTGTATGATTAGCCCTTCATTTTAGCCATTCTAATAGGTGTATGTGGTTTTTTTATTGCTTTATGAGTTTACATTTCTGTAATGACTAATGATGTTGAGCATTTTCATATGCATATTTTCCATTTATATATCTTTTTTGTCAAGTGATTTTTCAGATCTTTTACCAATTTTTTAATTGGGTTGCATACTTTTTATTGAGTTTTAAGAATTCTTTATATAATCTAGATATAAGTTCTTTATCAGATATTTGCAGATCTTTCTGCCCAGTTTGTGGCTTGTCTTTTCATCCTCTTAACAGTGTCTTTCCATATCAGATAAAAGGCTAGTATCCAAAATCTACAAAGAACTTATCAAACTCAACACCCAAAGAACAAATAATCCAATCAAGAAATGGGCAGAAGACGCGAACAGACATCCCCCCCTCCAAGACATCCAAATGGCCAACAGACACATGAAAAAATGCTCAACATCACTCAGCATCAGGGAAATACAAATCAAAACCACAATGAGATACCACCTCACACCAGCCAGAATGGCTAAAATTAACATGTCAGGAAATGACAGATGTAAGAATGTAGAGAAAGGGGAACCCTCCTACACTGTTGGTGGGAATGCAAGCTGGTGCAGCCACTCTGGAAAACAGTATGGAGGTTCCTCAAAAGTTTGAAAATAGAGCTACCCTATGACATGTGTTGGGCAATTGCAGTACGGGGTATTTACCCCAAAGATACAAATGTAGTGATCCGGAGGGGCACCTGCACCCCAATGTTTATAGCAGCAATGTCCACAATAGCCAAACTATGGAAAGAGCCCAGATGTCCATCGTCACATGAATGGATAAAGAAGATGTGTGTGTGTATGTGTGTGTGTGTGTGTGTGTGTGTATTCTTACACACACACACATAATGGAATGCTACTCAGCCATCAAAAAAAAAAAAAAGAAATCTTGCCATTTGCAATGACATGGATGGAACTAGAGGGTGTTATGCTAAATAAAATAAGTCCATTAGAGAAGGACAATTATTATATGATCTCGCTCATAATGTGGAATTTAAGAAACAAAACAGAGGATCATAGGGGAAGAGAGGAAAAAATAAAAGAAGATGAAATCAAAGAGGGAGACAAACCATAAGAGACTCTTTAGCGTAGGAAACAGACTGAGGGTTGCTGGAAGGGAGAGGGATGGGGGGATGGGGTAACTGGGGGATGGGCATTAAGGAGGCATGTGATGTAATGAGCACTGGGTATTATATAAGACTGATGAACCACTGACCTCTACCTCTGAAACCAATAATATATTATATGGTAATTGAATTTAATAAATAAATGTTTAAAAAAGTGTCTTTCAAAGAGAGGTTCTTAGTTTTGATGACGTTTACTTTATGGATTGTTTTTAATATTGTATTTAAGAAATCTTTGCCTACCCAAGGTCACAAAGATTTCCTCCAGTGTTTTCTTCTAGAAGTTTAATAGTTTTCGTCTTCACATTTAAGTTTTATCTATTTTGAGGTAATTTTTAAATATGGTATAAAGTAGGGATCAAATTTTATTGCTTCCTGTATTTCTGAAGCTCTGTTATTGAGTGTATATAAATTTATCATTGTTATATCTTCCTGATGCATTGACACTTTTATCGTTATAAAATATCCCTCTTTGTTCCTAGTAATACTTCTTTTCTTAGTCTCTTTGTCTAAAACGAGGGGAGCCACTCCAGCCTTCTTAAGGTTACTTACATGGCCTTTTCCCCCCATCTTTTTATTTTCAATTGATTCGTGTATCCGTACTTAAAAGCATCTCTTTAAACAGGATATACTTGGTTCTTGTTTTTTTAATCAGTCAGATAATCTTTGCCATTTGATTAGAGTCTTTTGCCTACTTTTATTAATGTAATTACTGATATGGTCATATTTGGGTCTGACATTTTGCTATTCGTTTTCTATTTGTCTCATCTGTTTTTTGTTCTTCTGTTCCTTCTCTTCTGCCTTCTTTTGCATTAATCAAAGAATTTTAGTAATCTATTTTAATTTCTCTGTTGGCTGTTGAGCTATATCTCTGCATTATTTTTTAATGCTTACTCTGGGGATTATAATATGTATCTTTAAGCTACCCAAATGCATCTTAAGTTAATACAGAATTGCTTCAGATGAAATATAGGAAACTTGCAACAGTATATAACATTTATCTCCATTTTTTGTGCTGTTGTTACTGTGTAGTGTATGTATGTACAGTGTTATAATTTGCTTTAAACAGTCACATAAGTTTTTGTAGAGAAATTATGCAGAAAAAGCATGTGTATGTGTATTTCAGTCCTTCCTTTGCACCCAAGTTGCCAGCTGGTATCATTGCCCTTCAGCCTGAAACACTTTCTTTAGTATTTTTTATAGTGGAAGTCTCCTAGTGACAAATTCTCTGTTTTTATTATCTAAAAATGTTCTTATTTTGTCTTCATTTTTTGAAGGATAGTTTAACTGGATATGGAATCCATGGTTGACAGTTTTTCGTTTTTCAGCACATGGAATAGGACAGTTCCTCCATTATTTCTTATGAGTCGCCAACTGACAATGGCATCATTGTTTACCCTGGATATAATAGGTCATTTTTTTCTTTTGACACTTTCAAAATTTTCTCTTAATCTTTGGCATTGTGAAGTTTCTGATGTGCTTAGGAGTGGTTTGCTTAAGGAGGGTCTTTGAGCTTCTTAGATCTGTTAATGTTTTTCACAAAATTTGTGATTTTGGGGGGTCTGTTAATTATTTCTTCATTTGTTTTCTGCTTCTTTCTCTTTTTCCCTTCTAGGACTTCAGTTGTGCCTATGTTGGGCCTTTTGATTTTTGTCTCACAGATTTCTGACTTTTTTCATTCTTATTTAATATCTTATTTAATGTTATTTTTCTCTCTCTTCTTGATATTGGCTATTTCCTGACTTCAGATTTCCATATTCTTTTTTTTTTTTTAAGATTTTATTTATTTATTTATCAGAGAGAGAGAGAGCACACAAGCAGGGGGAGCAGGAGGCAGAGGGAGAAGCAGGCTCCTCACTCAGCAAGGAGCCTGAAACAGGACTCGATCCCAGGGATCATGACCTGAGCCGAAGGCAAATGCTTAGCAACTGAGGCATGCAGGTGTCCCCAGATTTCCATATTCTCTTTTATCTTTTGTTATCAATCTGCTAGTGAGCCTCTGAATGCATTATTCAGTTATTATGCTTTTTACTCCTAGAGTTTCCGTGTTTTTTTTTTGTAGTTTCCATTTCACTGTTGAGATTCCCTATCTGCATACTCAGTAAGACTATACTTTACATTTAATTATTTGAAAATGTTATCCTTTAATACTTCTAACATGTTTATAATAAACATTCTGAAATCTTTGCTAAATGCAATATGTAGCTCATTCAGGGTCAATTAATATTACTTATTTCTTTGAATGTCTAATAGTCTTAGGTTGAAACATGGATATTATAGACAATATTTTAAAGTAAGACTCTGATTCTGTTGTGTTCTTCCAGAGATTGAGTTTTTGTTCCTAGTAGGCAGTTAGCTTGCCTGGACTCAGGCTGCAAACTCTGTCACTCTGTGATGTGCAGCAGCTCATAATCTCTGTTTGGTTTTTACAGCTCCTAGCTGCTGCTTTTCTTTTTCTCTAGCTGCTACTTTTTCTTTAGTCTGGTCTCTAATAGTCTATCCAGCACCTTTATAGTTTGTTGATTCTCAAAAAAGCCCACAGACTTACAGTTTTTAATTCTTTAGTTTCAGCTTTTCAAGGGTAAACTCTCGTCCACCTTCTGACTGTTTAAGACATTTTCCAGTGTGTTTCAATACGTCTTTTTCAACATACACATTATAATTGTTCTCTGCAGCGGGGTTTGCTCGACCACTTTACTCTGATGCTTTTAACAGATGTTTGATAGCAAGTACTTTTTTAAAGGATTTATTTGTTTTAGAGAGTGTGCACGTGTGAGTGGGGGGAGAGGCAGAGCATGAGAGAGAGTCTCAAGCAGACTCCCCACTGAGCATGGAGCCCAACACAGGGCTTGATCTCACAACCCTGAGATTATGACCTGAGCCAAAATCAAGAGTCAGACGCTCAACTGACTGAGCCACCTAAGTGCCCTCAAAGCAAATAATTTAAAAACCACTCCCTAGTGGAAATATAACTACCAAATAAAATTTAGGGTGGCAATGAAATGGTCAAGTACAGTCTACTCATTCTCGAATTTTTGTGTAGTTGCCAGACAGCTCTATGCCCCAGGAGTCATTGGGTGTTTATTAAATAATATTTTGCAGTTTAATCTCAGTTTTGTATAGTATTGTTGCATTTTATTTGAAGCTATTAGACCAATGTTGAAATATTACAGAGCAAAGATGTCTTGAAAGAGGCCAAGATCAAGTGGAAATGGGGGTTGGATCTACCAAAAAAGGGCAAAAGAATATCAACCTTAAACTAACTATAGTAGTTCTTCCCTTTGAGTATTTTCAATTGTAAACACTTTGCCCTTGCAGTCATTTACATCTGCATAATTATAACACCTTTATTTTACTTAATATGCAGGAAAATCTTTTTTTATTTTTTAAAGATTTTATGTATTTGAGAGAGTGAGAGCATGACAGGGGGAGGGGTAGAGGGAGAGAGAGAAGCAGACTTCCCACTGAGCAGGGAGCCTGATATGGGGCTCAGTCCCAGGACCCTGGGATCGTGCTCTGAGCTGAAGACAGACACTTAACTGACTGAGCTACCCAGGTGCCCCTGCAGGAAAATCTTATATATTAAACCTAACACTTCCCTTGGGTGATGTGTATTCTCCTTTGGCCATATACTGAGAGCTGAGGATTCATTGTTGGTATGGAGTAGGAAACAAAGGATCTGAATGGGAAAACTGGAAAGCTTCCTGGTATTTTTGAAAAAGATTCCCCGACATGGCCTTTCTTGGATGTCTCTCTCTATAATATCACACACACACGTATACAAACACATTCTAAAGACTTTATTATACATTTTCTCTATATATAATATCACATACACATGTATACAAACACATTCTAAAGACTGTATTATATATTTTTTTGTCATTTGTATCTCTTAAGGCATTTATCATGTTCTATATGGTGTTCTGATTGGATTTTGGTTTGCATATGTTACTAGACTGAAATTATTGGAAAGTAGAGAAATCTCTTAGTTGTTTTTATATTCTCAACAGCTTAGGATAGTGCCTTGAAGGTAATAGGCACTTTTAATAGGAAGGGAGAGAATGTTGCTCTTTTATAATTTAAATAACACCTTTTCCATTGAAAAAGATTTGTTTTCTCAACAATAATAGGAAACCCTGTGTGGATGTTTGGTTGAATTTCATCGAGGGACTGGGCTAGTTTGCATTTTTTAAATAAAAATTTTACCATGCTGGGTGTAGTGACTATGTACTTCAGTTTCTCAGTTGTTAAGTGAACTTAGTAAGAGTACCTACCTAGACTTTTGGGGATTAAATGAGATCATCTCTGAGTATACAAATATATTACTTTGAAACTTTGTTGAGTTTTTATTAATAATAATCACAGACTTGGCAGGGGTGAAAGGCAATAGCAGTCTGTTATTTTTATGATGTGAGTCATAACCCATAAGACCTTGCATTCTCTGGGTTGCCATGCTAAAAGTTTATAAAAGCTAGAAATTTTGTGATTTAACAATGGCAAGTAATTATTCATTCAAATATTAGTTTTTTCTTGAATTCAATCAGAAGATGGACTAACTTCATCTGTTGCTAATTATTATAACAGAATGTGCTGCTGGGATTTTAGCCAAGGCACTACGGTACAATAGGGTGAAATTCAGAAGTGACATATTTCAAGAACCAGTTAGAGGCTCTAAAACCCATAAGAAGGACAATTATGGGTCAAGGAAGAAGATTTTGTGAGGATCCTTTCAGAAAGTTATGCTGTGGCTTCTTCCTACGACATGGGAGAAGTAGGGGTGCATGCTCTCTCACTTGATATCTAGTGAGAGGAACTTGAGAGGGACCATTTAGAGATTTAAAGAGTTCTCTTCAGTTAGGGGGCACAGCGGACTGGGGTCTGAATCCCCTGAGAAATCCAACAAGGAGAGAACTATAGCTGTGGCTAACTGCTCCCATAGGCAAAGCTATCCAAGGGGTGGTTGTGTTGGAATTTGTCTACACTCCCACATTTGTCAGGGCAAAGCAGTATGAATGTTTCCTGTACATCAGAGGCAGGCCTAGTGGAGGAGAGGGGCAGTCTGGAGCTGTTTAGATTCCTGCCCAGATACACTGTCTACAAGGACAAGGAAGCTCCAACCGTTGGCCTTTTAAGTGACAGCAAGAAAGCCAGGAGGAAAATGAATTATCCTTCAGTGGAGCTAGAGCCAGAGGTCTCTGAGGTGAGACTCTGAAGAACCCACAAAGGTGCATCTGAGAAAAAAAGAGTCCGCTTCAGACATGATCTGACAGGTCTTTTGGCGGGACCACTTGCGATGGAACCTGCCTTCCTAGTTCCAGCTTCTCTCTTTCCCATACGTACTTTAAAGAGTATGGCAGCTAGGGAAGGGGAGAAGAGGTCACAGAAAGAGACAAAGCTGGGGCTGGGAAAAAAGGTAGGTGTTAGATCCTCTTTCAAGATCAGCAGACTCAGGGGGAGTGACTTGCCTAAGGATATATTGTAGTTATAGGGCCAAGGGTTTGGACCTAAATCTGTTTGTTGTTTAGCCCACATTCACTTAGGTCCCATTTGTTTTTTATATTTTTTAAGAAGAATTTATAGACTTAATATCTTGTGAGATCACTCATTTCTTTGGCAGAAAATTACTCTAATTTGTATTCAGTGTTTATTTCTCTTTTTTTCGGTTCCCTTTTATTTTAGTTTTTACAGAGTCAGGACAGGAAATTATGACTTCTGATTCTTAAGTTTTTTTGTGAAAGAAAACATACTTTCAGAAAAAAAAATGTATGTGTGGTTTCATAAATAAAGTGATACCCAGGAGCTATTATCAGGTCAACAAATAGTCTACCTGTGTATGTCTTGATTCCCTTAGCACAGGAACTAAGCCCAGACTCTAGGCAGATGTTCAGTTCTTAACTACTGGGTCCAAATGATTCTGTTTCCTCCCCCTAAGCGTTAACCACTATCCTGACTTGCAGTGGTCATCATTTCTTCAGTTTGACCACCGAGGCATGCATTCCTAAATATATTCTCATTTTTTAAAAAATGACTTTCTTTCCATAGACTAGAAGTTGCTTAAACCATAGATAGCGGGTTAGAGATTAATAGTGTTTGGGTCATAGGAGAAAGATTTGGTCAAGAATACAAACTTTTCAGGAATTCAGTTAAACACAAATAACTGTTGTGCTAGTTATAATTAGTACTGGCACGTCCTTTGAGCTGTGATTCAGATTTGTTTCTAATTTATTCCAACTCCCTCCCATTCCAAAGTAATAGCTTTTTTGCGCTAATATTGTTCTAAATATGTATTATATCCTATGGGATAAGTACAAATGCAGTTTGCCATATCATAATGTCCCTTTTGTCCCTCTTTTACAGCATGGGTAAGTTCTCTGTCCATGGGAATGATTTTCTTTTGCTGCCCAATAGCCAGTGTCTTCACAGACATGTTTGGTTGTCGGAAGACAGCTGTTGTGGGTGCTGCTGTTGGATTCATTGGACTCATGTCCAGTTCTTTTGTAAGGTAAGGACTTGGTTCTTCATGCTGCTTTTCAAGAACTGTTAGATACCATAAAGTTGTTCCTTCAGAAACTTTGCTGTTTACAAGGAGAAATCCTCCATTTCATTGCACAAGCTATAAGCAGTATGACTTAAATAGTGTTGGCTAGAGCGGCAAGTCAGAGCTTCATAATTTGAATGCTTTTGCTTGGAGCTCTCTCATACTTTTCATTCAATTTCATTTTTAACCCACTGCTCGAAAGCTTCCAAGCTTTCAGGGGAGCAAGGGGAAATGTGATATAAATTCCAGGTGTCGAACCCACTTTCCTGTAGTTCAAGTTCTGCCTTCGTCGGAAAGCCTTCTCTGGCAACTCCAGGTCACATCAAGATTCCTGCTCCGAATCCTTTTCACACACGATTGTTATTTACTGATTTACCTGCACTTCAGTTGTCAAACTTCAGCAGCTGGAATGAGCTGTTACTGAGGTGAAAATTTAGAAGCGAAAGAGGCTCAGTAGCAGTGAAAATGGCATCATTTGTGCTTATGTGCTTTACTCTGTAGGAGAGATAGGAAGTATCTCTCTCCTACAGCATTCACTATTTAAAATAGTGTGCAAGAAAGTGTTTCTGATTTATATCCCTGGCTTTCCAACTGACAGCTTTACAATGCTGTGGAATAATTGTTCAGATACAGATGTTCGTGATGATACTGTGTTGTCAGTACTATTTTTAATATATGCTTTGAAAAAGGCAGAGAAATGTATACTGGATCTAGATTTTCCCCTTAAAATTGTTAAATAAAAATAAATTAGCACCTTAAAAAGTAAGTTGCAGTTACCTGGAAGACTGCAGTTATGAAGAAAAACTGAGGCAGAATGAATAAAGTATTATTTTTATTTTGTTCTATATTATTATTTGGGGTAGATGTCTTGTTTCACTAAGCAGATTATGAGCAGGGCATTTTCACATTTTTAATATTTTTTTCTCACCAAGTACCTGGAATATATAGCTGCTAAATATATGTTATGGAATAGAGTGGAGATTCAGTAAAGGGTGATCAGAGTGAGGTGAAATTAATTTGGGAAAGCTTAGGAGTGACTCTTGAGTCTCTTCTGGAGATTGTTCCAGCCGTGGGTGAGAGTCTCTTCTGGAGATTGTTCCAGCCGTGGGTGACTAGAGGGGGAAGGGCTTCCTGGAGAGAGGATTGCCAACATGCTTTGATTTTATCAGATTCTAGAGTTCCTTATGATTACCTTAGCATATTGCTAGACGAGTATTATTGTTCAAAATTTAATTATTAACCAACTTTATCTGTGTTAGTTTCTAATAAATAATTTGCCTTTACTACTGATATATAGCCTTTTGAATGGACTTTTCAAAAGAAAAAACTTAAGTTTTCTTTTACGCCTTACCTTAATTGTTTGAAAGAATGTAATAATATGATCCTTTGCATTCATAAGAGATGTGTAGTTAAGTTATTTTTGGTTAAACTATAAAATTCTTAATCCTTTATTATTCTTTTGAGGTCTACCTGGCCTTAAAACTTACAAAGTGGGATCACTAATAACCCACTTCACTTAGTCTTTCTGCAATCAGAATATAATTTCTTGTTATCTTGCACAACACTGAGAACAGTGCCATGCAGGGCGAAGGTTGGTCTACAGCCCTTAGGCCAAAAAAAAATGAGGTACAACTGCTTTTCTGTGCAAATGTTTCTGACATAACCTTGGGGAGAAATTTTCAAATGCACCTTTTCCTTTGAATAGATTGCTTAGTAAGTGCCTGGGAAATCTCAATAAAATAATGAGTTTTCATTGTAAAATTATAATTTTTCAAAACTTTTATGGAGACGAGGTTTTTTGTTTGTGAGTTTAATCACTGTCAGTGTCACTGAAGCCCTTCCCGGCACTGCCCTTTCTGAGTGGTGGCGAGCACAGCAGGTCTTACCGAGTGCTGCTTGGTTCACCTGAAAGCCGTGGAAAGAGGAAGAGGAACAAAATCACAGATGGCCTTACTTGTCATTTTTCACATACTTGAGGCATTTTATTATCCATTCAAGTTAAATTAAAATATTTTTAGTGTCAGATTCTTGATGTATTAAGTTTTTCTCCTCTTTTTGGTAAGTCTTTATTTGTATAAAAGATGTCGATGAACTAAAACCCACTTCACTGTGAGGTTTTATTCTACCAAGCACTCGGTACAAATAATGAAAGCTGCTCTCCATCTTCTTCATCTCTACACAGTTCCATCGAGCCTCTGTACCTTACCTATGGAGTCCTCTTTGCCTGTGGCTGCTCCTTTGCCTACCAGCCTTCATTGGTCATTTTGGGACACTATTTCAAGAAGCGCCTTGGACTGGTGAATGGCATTGTCACCGCCGGCAGCAGCATCTTCACAGTGTTGCTGCCTTTCCTCTTAAGGGTTCTGACTGACAGCGTGGGCCTCTTCTACACACTGAGGGTCCTCTGCGCCTTCATGTTTGTTCTCTTTCTGGCTAGCTTTACTTACCGACCTCTTGTTTCAAATGCCAAAGATAAAGAGAGTGGAACCAAAGGAGGCAACAGATTCTCCCTCTTTTCCAGGAGGAAGTTTAGTCCTCCAACAAAAATTTTCAATTTTGCCATCTTCAAGGTGACAGCTTATGCGGTCTGGGCGGTTGGAATACCACTTGCACTTTTTGGATACTTTGTGCCTTATGTTCACTTGGTGAGTATGCTTCTTTGGCTTCGCTGGTAATGCATATTATTATTTCATACAGGAAAAGTTCCTAGAAAAGCAAGACAGATCACACTGAAGTTGGCCTTAAACATTAACCTGGTTGTAATTCAGGGTCCCTTAAGACAAGGTCAACACATCCATCAGACCATTAAACAGAGGGTACGTTTCGTGGTGTGCTTTGGTATTTTAAAAATTGCCAAACCTAAATAAACAGAAACAACTTTTAAAAATTAAAAAAAAAAGGAAGGCTGAATAAAATACTAGAACAGATGTCATCAATACAAAAACTTAATAGGTCACATTTTCTTTAAGTAGCTTACAAATCATAATCAGGGACAAAGATGGTGCAGTGATTTTGCCAACATCAATAAATTATTTTTTGGCAAAAGGGTACAGAAATTAGGTAAACTGTAAAAGCCAATGGCCTTGACACAAAGAAGCATTACATCTACTTAGGGGATACTTCTGGGAAAATGGGAATTCTTTTCAGAGGATTATTGAAATGAGAGAAATGTTAGCAAGTTCCAAATGTGGGGAGAACAAGATTTCACAGGAAATTAAGAATTCAAGTGCTCAAGCAATTTATATTGTTCACTTCTATCCCAAAGGCAAATTTAAGCCTCTTGGTACTGAAACAAGAATTAGCAGTATCTGAAGTATTTGCCCCCAGCAAAATTTGCTCAAAGTGCTTATTATGTTTCTTCCTTTTTTCTTACTGTTGTGGCTAAAAATGTATTTCTAGTTCAAGGTGGCTGATAAATGATAAAAATGATGCGAGGACACACTTTTATCTGTAAACTGTTGTATGGACTTGGGTCTTTATAGCTTTCAGTCTACTTTTGGACATTCATGCAATGTTTCTTTAAAGTTTTGGTGGAAGTTGGTAACAGCTCAGGGAGTTCTGGGCTCAAGGAGTCAGCTAGTAAACTATGTCATCAACTCTTGGTGGGTTCCTATGCTTAGTTCAGAAAGGAATTAAGTCAAGGAACAGGAAGAGAAGTGATAAGCAGTCCTGGATCTAAGAATAATTTTGTTTTCTCAATTCCTCTTATTCTTATTTTGCCACAAGTGTTGAAGAAGCAACTGGGATGACCAATGTGAGGCAGGAAGAAGGACTAGTTTTTAGTAATCTGAGTTACCTGGCATATTGCAGAGAGTGAGGTACTGGGTCAAATGACCTAGTATGTGACCCCTGTCACATATGTAGTGTGTGGCTACATCTTCACCTGATAGTCCATTTTCACACTTTTAGGAAGGCATATCTAAACCATCTGAAACTATTTTTTGTTGGAATATAGATCCCTTGTGGAAGGGCCTACTTTATCAACTATCTTTTCTGTAGCTTTTATGGTTAAAACATTTGTGGTGTCCTTCTCGAAGATGAGAAGATTTTTTAAAAAATTTTTCTTTGGTACTACAAAGTGAGCACATGCAGAGAAATCAGTATCTCGGTTTTGTTAATACCAGACATTTACCTAAGGACAAGTGGTAGGTGACTGTCTAGTTATTTCTGGTAACATATTTATAATTTGTAAAATAATTTCACATATATTATTTCATCTGACCTTCACAAAAAAACCTGTGAAGTAGGCAAAATAAACAATATCAGCCCACATTGCGCAGACTGGAAAACAGATCCATCATTAGCAAAGATGTTAAGTGACTTCCTGTTCCCATTCAAAGATGTGAAGTGAAATGAGTATGCCTAAGGAAATTTAATAAATATGTTATTGGTCGTCGTCTTCTTAAAGTAAATAAATTTCATAAAGTGGGATGAGTTAGACAGTATCGTAGATATTATTGTCATCAGGAGGCTGTAAATCAGATAGTACACAGAACAATAAGGTCTCTGTTAACTCTGATAACAAACCAGGTCTTTTTTCTGCTTTCCCTCCTTCTAGGCATGTTTTCCTACAAATGTGTTGTTATTTTTCACTTGTGATTTTCTCTTTGTCAAACTGGTATAGCACTAAAAGCCATGTCGGAGAGGAAACACCAGACAGTTAAATGCTACGTGAGCTGTTTAAATCTCGTGTTTGATGGGTGCCTGGAGTTTGTCACTGTGTTGTAAATAAAGATTTGGATCGTGGGTATTGACTTAATCCAGGCTTCATGGATCCAAGCTTCCCCTTAGAGGAGGAAAAGGTGTCTCCTGTCATCTCCAAACACAAGTAGATGATGTTCAATTCCTATTAAACCCTTTATTGGGTGTTGAAGGGAATACACATGGGAGGTGTAAGAACCTGTCGAAGGAGCATAAAATCTAGTAAATGTAATAATAAAAGCTGTTATAGTTGGTAATTTTTACATATATTATCTTATTTAATCTTCACAGCAATGAAATACTTGTGATGTAACATCTTCATTTCACTGATTAAAAGACTGAGGAACTGAGAGACTTAAAAACTTGCCCAGGGTCACAGAAATGGTGATTGGTAAATATTGGTGTGGCACTTTTATTCCAGAGTCAGTGTTGCATATTGGGTAATGGTAAGGGCTCTGCAGTAAGACAGATCTGGGTTTTGTCACTGACTAGTTGCATGACCTTGAGTAATGTCTGTAAGAATCAGTTTCCTCTTCTATAAAATAGACTTTGTAGAGTTGGTGTAAGGATTACAGAAATTGTATGTAAAGCATCTATCCAGTTCTGGTATTAAAACGAGAATTATTTTAATTTAAAGACCATGTGATTGCCAATTGAGTGGTTTTTAAGTGAGGGCTATAGAAGAGTCAAAGGAGAAAGATGATACCCATTTGGAAAAGTGGTTAGTAAAAGCTTCACAGGATTGCAGGAGTTGGGCCTTGAGCATGAGATTTGGTGTTAAATTCAGATTCTTAATCAACTAGGGAACTAATTTATCTAGGTCGTCTTTGAAGATTCGTAAATACAATGAAGTGGTTAAGTTAAACATTCTAGGATTTTTACCTGTTAGACTGTACATGATGATTTGAGAGAGAATATGTCTGCTTTGTGTCAGTCTTGCTCTTAAGGCAGGGTTGGAGGTTTTAGCTTTTAGTAGTTGACTTTTAAAGATGAAGAATCATATTGCTTCCTAAAAGCTGTCAAATCATCTCTCTTTAGGCCTACCCACTTATAATCTCCATTGTGAGGCTACAAATCTTATAGATCAATTTAGGTGAGGCCTGACTTTCTAAATAACCATTGTTAGTGGCAGCTGCTTCAGTTTTGAATATCTGCCCCTTTTGCCTGAGAGTTGTTTTGCTTTGTTTCTGGACTACATATTTATGACTTCTCCTTATCCAGTTTTTCTTCATTGGCTTCCAGAAACATAAGACTCTCTTAGTTTCCCTCCTACCTCTCCATTACTCTGTCGTATTTTTGCTGGTTCCTTTTTTACCCTGACCCTTAATATCAGTGTGTCCTAGGGCTTCTCCCTGATTTTTGTATCTACTCATTCCGCTGGTGGTTTCATCCAGTCTCCTGAGTTCAAACATTGTATATAAGCCAGTGACTCTAAATTTGTATTTCTCCCCCAGACACCTTTCCTAAATTCTCTACTAGACTTTCAGAACCAACTGCCTACTTAATATCCCCACTTACATGACTGCTAGGTATTTCAGATTTAACATGTCCAACCCTGAAGTCCTGGTCTTACCCCTTCCAAACCTGCTCTGCCTCCAGCCATCCCTATCTCAGGAGATGGCAGTTTCATCCTTCTGCATGATCAGGCCCAAAACCTTGGTTCATCCTTGGCTCTTCTTTATTTCATACCACACTCCTGATCCTGGGAAATTCTGGTGGTTTTTCTTTCAAAATATATCCGGGATCTGACCACCCTTCATCATCCTCACTACTACCCCATAGACCAGGCTACCATCGTCCCTAGCCCAGATCCCTGCACTTGCCTCATAACTGGTCTCCCTGCTAACTTCCCTGCCCACTGCGGTCTATTCTCTACACAGAAGCCACCAGTGTTCTTTCAACACATGAGTTACTCTGCTCAAAATCCTTCATTGGCTCTCCATTTTTCTGAGAGTAAAAACCATGTCTGTAAGGTACTCCATGATCTGGCCCCTCTTCCCTGTCTGATCTTATCTTCTGTCATTGCCTCCCTTGCTCACTCTGCTCCTGCCACACTGTCCTTTTTGCTATTCACTTTTTAAAAGATTTTATTTTTAAATAATCTCTACACACAACATGGGGCTTGAACCCCACGACCCCAAGATCAAGAGTTGCACGCTCCTCTGACTGAGCCAGCCAGGCACCCCGCTATTCACCTTTTAATGAGGCATACCCTGACTACCTGGCTAAAACTCCCTTCTTCCCTCTCCCCTACACAGCATTCCCAAAGCCCCTCACACTGCTTTGTCTTTTTCCATAGCACCTAATACCTTCTAACATAATTTATTTATTATGATTATTACTTGCTATCTGTATGTTTATCTCTGCCAGAATATAAACCTAATGAGGCTAAGGATCTTTTTATTTTGTTCAGTGAGAGATCCCAAACACGTAGCACAATGCCTAGTGCACAGTGGGTCCTCAAGTATTTGTTCAATGACTAAATATATATGGGTAAGTCTAAAGCAACACTATATAAGCAGTATTCATTTTCTCACCATTTCAGTCTTTAAAATTCTGTTTAATGCCATAATGATTTTTTACATTTTTAAAAAAGATTTTATTTATTTATTTGACAGAGATAGAGACAGCTAGCGAGAGAGGGAACACAAGCAGGGGGAGTGGGAGAGGAAGAAGCAGGCTCATAGCGGAGGAGCCTGATGTGGGGCTCGATCCCATAACTCTGGGATCACGCCCTGAACCAAAGGCAGATGCTTAACCGCTGTGCCACCCAGGTGCCCCGATTTTTGACATTTTATACATTTGTACATTTTTCACATTTTATAGGACCTGATGGTATCATATTCATTAAACAGTTAATAACTCAAACTCAGCAAACCTCAGAATAATTAACACTAATGCCATCTGTTAATGGAGAAAAGAATTGATGTGTTTTGCTTTGACCCACACCTTTATATGTGTATGTTGAAATTGTCACTTGATAAATAGAAATTTCTGTGTCTCTGTCACTATTGTAAGTATAGGGAAGGAGGAAATAGGAACACTTGGTGGCCGTCCCCATTAATTAGGAAAGCTAGATAGTTGGTGTCTGCCCTACTGGATAGTAACGGAAAATCTCAAAGAGCCTTGGGTGGTGTGTGTAAGAGTAGGGTAGGATTCAGGAGCCATAGCCTGACTAAAAGTCTGCTTTGGTAGGCCCAGGACCACATCAGTCAGATGACTGATAAACGCCTAGGAACGACAATGATAGTTTAACTTGGCTCAGTGACATGAAGTTCTCCATCCTCAATACCAGGGTGACGATTTAGTTTCAATTACTTTCACATTTCTTCATCACTACTCAGCTTGAAAAGCAGCTGTTAAGTACCTGTGTTCTTTGATTCTAGAACATACGGTAGTTGGATCGAATTTTAGTTTTTAAGCTTTAGACCCACATAGTTCTTTATCAAAGAGAAGATGACTGACTCGTGTTGTAATCTGCAGTATATGTGTTTATTAGCCTGCTTTCAAAAACTGTGTGATAAGACAGGAATGTGTCAGTTTTGTGTCAGGAAGTGATTGTTCTCAAAAGAAACTTTGATCTGGTAGAAAGACCCATTTATCTGATGTGATGATTAAAGACCCGATCATTTGCCTGCTGACAGGGCAATTAAGTGGACACCAAGTCCAGTTGTAATTGGGAACAAAGAAGTTGTATTTTTAAACTAGAACTGAAATTTTGAGACAAACATGCCAATAAATGAGGCATGTAGTACCTATATATAGCTTTGATTTATAGCTTTGACTAATGCGACATGCTCTCATGGGTCAGTACAGGAACGTCACTGTTAGGCCTCACCGGTCAGGGCCCCTCTGTTCATATTGTGAAAGCAGGAATCTACTCCAAGCCAGAGCTCAGAGTGCTGAGCCATGCAAATGGGAACAGCATACATGTTTTCATCAATTTGTGGCTTCCTTGGGGAGATTCAGGTAACATTTGTCAAGAATCTATAATATGTCAATCATTTTCACAAAATCTCATGTAACCATCACAAGAATGAGTGTATCAAGTATAATAAATAACTACAAACTTAGGGCTAAGGAAATGACTCTGCTAAATTATGCTGGTTCAAGGTCACTTGCTGAGTTATGCTCAGAGCTAGGATTTGAGCGCAGGTGTTGGACTCTGAGTCTCATGTTCTTTTTACGAAAGAGTCTGCTGTTCCTTCGTCAAGTCACTTCACTGATGGAGTGCTGCCTGTTATCAGGCAAAGTTTTCTTTGCCTTGCAAGTTTCCCTTCCATTCTCAGAATTAAGAAGAGGCGGTGTGGGACCATCCCAGCACTGAGAGCCTCTGCGCAGCCATGGAGAGGACTGTGGAGGAAATGGGCTTCTGTTCTAATGTAATGTGAATGAGGATGTCATGTAACCATATTTTTAGCCCCTTCATCTCCTGTTCTGATTTCTAGCATGTTGTGAGTGTGAGAAAACTGAATCACGTTTCACAGTCTGTGACAAGCAGAACATAGAATATACATAGTCTTATATTGGGGTTTGATTTCTATAATAAACATTAAGCATAGCAGAAGAAAAAATGGACAAATGTAAAAATTTTTAGCAAGATCTGTCGTATATTTGGTTAACATAAGTACTATTATAGGAAAAGGGGGGAAAATAAATTACTTATATTTTAGAGTTACATATAAACTGAGACCACCGATAGATCATTAGTGTCCTGAGAAGTCCTTGTGTTGGAAAGTTGTTCCTTCTCTCTTGTTAATGTGTAAATTTCACCAGGTTTTTTTGTTTTGTTTTTAAGTTTCTCAGGTTTTATTTGTTAAAGTATACTTTTGAATAATTTCAGAATTTAACTGTTATGTGGGTATTTGCTTATCCCTCAGATGCTTGGATTAGCATAAAGTTTGTTGAAGTTTGAAGAACCTAAATTAGCTGGTAGGGGTCCTACTGTGATTTTCATATCCATTAGAAAATAAGTTACTATGATAGGAGAGGAATAGGAATAGAAGAATCTTCCCTTTACGAGGCCGTGCTTGGACATTGGCTTTACCTCATATTTATCAGGTGGTTGTGAAGGTGGAGAGTGCTGTCCGATGCACTGAGAGTGCACTTCTGCTAGTTTACCCTTACCTTCAAGTTCTGGAGCATCTCTTTGGAGAAGCCCTTGCAGACACTAGCTCCAAGGATTACAGAGTATAAGACGAAACAGGCCCAAGTTATATAATTGTCCTGCAGGGAAGAGTCTTTAGCACCCAAAGAACGTTTGACGGCTGCACATCTCTTACATATTAGCCCCCAGACTGCCCGTGCCACTGTCCATTTTCCCCTGTGCTTTTCCTGCTTTTTGTTCCCATTATCTGTATCTAGTTTTCTCCCTTCAGCTACCCGTTGGCAGCTCACTTGTAGTCAGGAAGTTTATATTGCCTTGTAACAAATGGGAGAAAAGCTCAGGTTATGGTAGGTAGTGCCTACCGTTTGGAGGCAGAATTGCAAACATGGACAGCTGGTGTGCAGTTATGCAATCCAGCCATGTCTGCATCCGTGTCAGATTGAACTGATTCATTCTCGGAGTAACACGGCGAGAACAGCTGCCGCATCCAAAGCTCCACGCGTGGTTTCAGACCCTGCAGCCGGGTCTCACAGCCACGCAAGGGTTCGTTTTAAACTACCCGTTTCTTTTAAATAGATGTAACGTCTGTTGACCTCCCACATTTTTATTAACACGTAGTTTACAAGAAGCTCCCACAAACATTACCTTTCATTGGTGTCTTGGGGCCACACCGCGAGATCGGCACGATGCAAGGCTCACACCTGGGATAGCTGGGGCTTGAGCCCGGCTCCTCTTTAGAGTGTGGCTTTTAAATAAAATATTTACATACCTGCAAAGATATAACAGTAATTTAGGAGTTGAAAGGGATTATACGGGTGATTTAACTGCACTTTTTTTTTTTTATTAGACTAGTAAAGGCACAAGTGTTAAGTTGGTTGCAGCACATAGTTAAAGAAGCAGTAGAACCAGCATAATCGAGAATATCCATGGGAAATAAATGGAAGCTTATCGTAGCCTAAAATGTAAATGCGTACGTAGTAGAAACAGAATTCTTAGAGGAACACAATAGTTTTCTCATGTAACATAACCCTAGTCAACTCCTAGGATTCATTTCCTAGTCAGGGGTTGCTTTGCCATTTTGACACATTCCAGTTCTTGAGAGATGCCAGTAGCAGTTAAACTGGCTTTGTTGTCTTTCTTTTGTGGACCTATTTGGAGCTCAGGGTCAGGGTTGTTGTGCCCCTGAGAATGCAGGCCTCCTAGTAGGATCCTTGTAAACCAAGGGTTATTGTGCGTTGGGCCAGAACTGGGCTGCTGGGCTGCTGAGCTGATCTCTCCTGCTGCATTTCTCACTGATCACAATCAGGTTCTTAGGGGAGAAAAGCCTTGACGTCCATGAAACACCCCCAGCCTTGGGGAGGACGGTTGCCATGCTTTGGAAATATTTTAAATTTGATTTAGGATAGAACTGTATAGTCTGAAGAGTTTCCTGTCAGTCTTACTTACTCTGTAATCAGATTAAACCCAATATTGAGTTAACATTTAAATTTCATTTTTAGTCTAGAGGCTAAACACTGGAGACTAAATACTAGGGGCTAATGGTTTCATTTCCTCCCTTCTTTTTTCTTCTTGGTTTTGGTTTATTCTAATTATGTTGATTGTTACTTTGACATTTATTAGCTAATGCAGAATGTTTTGGTACTTTGCAGAATAAAGCGTAATCACATTGTTTTTTCACCAAATTTTCTAATTTAAATACGGTTCACCCTTGAAAAATGCAGTGGTTAGGGGCACTGGACCCTCATGCAGTCAGAAGTCTGCCCATAACTTTTGACTTCTCTAAACTTAAATACTAATGGCCTGCTGTTGACAGGAAGCCTTACTGATAATAAATAGTCAGTTAAGACGTATTTTGTATGTTATATATATATCATATACTGTGTTCTTAGAGTAAAGTAAGCTAGAGAAAATAAAATGTTAAGATTAAAAGAGAGGGGTGCCTGGCTGGCTTAGTTGGTAAAGCATGTGACTCTTGATCTCGGGATTATGAGTTCGAGCCCCATGTTGGGTGTAGAGATTGCTTAATAAGTGGAAGTTTTAAAAATATAAGAAAATACATTTACTGTACTATACTGTACACATTGAAAAAAACTGTGTAAGTGGACCCACACAGTTCACACCCATGTTGTTCAAGAGTCAAGTGTAATTTTTATTTTATTTTTCTATTTTTCATTTAAAAATAGGCTTATATTACATCGAAAACCGGGGATGTACTGTATGGTGACTAACATAATATAATAAAAAATCATTATTAAATAAAAAAAAAATAAAAAAATAAAAATAAAAATAGGCTTATAAATTTCTTTGACACAAGGATATTTCTTTGTATAGTGGATTAATTTAAATATCAGGATTCATCCATTGAGATTCACTGTGTTGCTTATATACACATGTATAACACCTACATACATTTCTTGCAGGGTTTTTTGTTGTTATGCGGTCTGGAAATGTTTCATTCATTTATTTATTGGTTCATTCATTTTATCTCATTCATTTTCCTTTCCCAGCAAAATTCCAAAAAGGATATGCAGGTATTTATTTCACACGTACATTTTTTTAAATCTCTACACTCAATGGGGGGCTTGAACTCAAAATCCCAAGATCAGGAGTCATATATTTTATCAACTGAGCCAGCCCAGGCACCCCACACACATACATTATTATTTTATTATTATTATTATTATTATTATTATTATTATCAGTGTCAGGGTTAGAATTTAGTGATTCATCAGTTGCATATAGCACTTAGTACTCATTACATCTCCTTAATGCCTATCACCCCATTACCCCATCCCCCCACCCACTTCCCCTCCAGCAACCCTCAGTTTGTTTCATACATTTTTTTTTAAGATTTTATTTATTTATTTGAGAGAGAGAGCACAGAGAGCACGAGACGGGGTGGAGGGGTGGAGGGAGAAGGAGAAGCAGGCTCCCCACTGAGCAGGGAGCCTGATGTGGTGCTTGATCCTGGGACCCTGGGATCATGACCTGAGCTGAAGGCAGATGCTTAACCAACTGAGCCACCCAGGAGCCCGTTTCACACATTTTTTGATTCAATTCTCGTAGCAACCTTTTATGAGGAAAGCAGCACTAACACTGAGTAGATTAAGAACCTTGAAATTTGGAGAGGTTTTATTTTGCTCAAGCTTGCACAGTAAGTGGCAGGGTTGTCACTAGAATTAGAATGGGTTATTCCCATTATTCTGATGTTTTTTTCCTTGCGTGTGCGTGTCTTCCTCTAATGACTACTCACTCGAACAGATTCAAGCATTCATTCATTTGACAGATATTCACTGAGTACCTGTTGGATGCCATTAGCTTTGTAGGTGTGGGGATGCAGTGGTGAGAATAGATATAATCTCTGCTCTCACAGAGCTTGTAAATAAGGAAGCAAGGTAGTTTTCAAATAGTGATATTTTCTTTGAAGAAAATAAAATGCGATGGAAGGTCACTTCAGTTTGGTAAGTCAGGGACAACCTCTTTGAGGAGGTGACAGTAAGTGCATTGTATTGGTGAAGGGCAGAATTAGATATGTGGAAGATATTAAAAATAAGACTGCTTCCTGTTGCCCTTGGGACGCCTATGACCAAGAACCTCTCTAGTTTCTATCTATAAGGCCAGCCAACAGTTGATGAATTTTTTATCCAACTTATTTTTATCTGGTGTATTGAAATCTGCATGTTGAAAATTTAAAATTCTTGCATCGGGCCCAAACATTGCTTTTTTTTTTTTTCAGATACTTTACTTACTACTTATATCTTCTAAAAATACACTAGGCTTCCTCAGTTGTCATGTGGTTATTACGTTAATGGTTAGACCTCTTCTCTCCCTCACCTTATCCCCACTTTGTTCAGATTTTTTTTCCAGTAGTGTCTGTGCTTTTCTTGCTTTTCTAACCTTGCATTTATTTTCCTGCAGATCTCAACATCTGCGGCAGTTTGACTGCTCAGGTTAGTGAAAATTTGCCCATTCATCAGTTTTGTGCTTCAGGCAGTATTCACCAGTGTTCTCCTACTTAAGATGAATAAGGATCTTTACTTCTGGCCACTTATGATTCATTAATGGTGGAAGTTAAATAGCTACGGAACACTCATCGAAACAAGCTAGTTGGGGTTTTTGTTTTGTTTTGTTTTCCTCCTTCAAAGTGTAATATACTGACATAGGAATTTGATAGGACAGGACATAATACATAAGAAGCCTAGAAAACTGATCATTTGCAAATAAGTTAACTAAAACGGAGCTGCTGCTTTTAGTAAGGCAGTAAGTTGTCATATGTTCCAAATTGTATTTAGACAAAAATAAATATTTGTAGATAATTCAGTAGTAGCTTTTAGAAGTGATACATGGTTTATTTAGTCATGAAAATTATCCCTAGAATATAGGCCCCAAACTGCTAAGAGATTTTGAATTTATGGGGGAGAAAGAAATCCACAGACATCTTTCAAACTTCAGCTGAAACCAGCAATAGTGTATTTTTGTCAGGCGCTTATACTATATAATATATTCAATGTAAGTATGGGAAAGGCTGGTGAAAACTGTGGATTTTTCTACAAAATATATTGGGGAGTTTTGTGTGGGAATTGTCATGACACCTCAGGAAATGGTAAAAAATAAGTGGGTAAAGTAGACTGGATGTGTCAAAAGGTAGGGACAGAGCCCCCTTTCCTTTGCTCCATCCCTAGCACCTGGCCTGTGCAAGGCACTCAAAATATTTTTTGGCCAGTTTCACCCTGAGTTTGTAGGTTGGTTGAATCGCTGAAGTATGTGTTCTACTAATTTCTCTACTTGTGACTATTCTCATTCTAATAGCACTTTATGTTCTTTAAGTTCTTTTTTCTTTTGCTCTTCAGTATAATAAACCCTGAAGGTAAGAACAGTTTTATCTCCCTCATATAGGGAGAGACATTAGTTGGTTTAGAGACTTTCTCTGGTCACACACATACAGTGTGAGGGTATGGTTTAAATAATAGGAATAAAATACCCTTGTCTAGTTTCAGTGTGGAGTAATTTAAAGATAGGGAAATCCAGTGGTAAGAGGTACATGGCGTTGAGGTATGAGTGTTGAGGTGAGATGGTACCTCTTGTGCCTTGTGCCTTCTAGCTGCGTCCAGAAGATTGGGATGACTGAGGGTGACCACAGCCCAGCAAGCAGGCTAACGGATTGGCCATGCCTCTCTTGACCCTCACACACGTCTGTCGAGTTTAAAACATCACCGTATATTGATTATCAAATTTATGAAACATTTTAATAACCTCAACATAAGTCAAGTGCGTCTGTGACTACTTCACTGTATCTCTTTTTACACGAACACATGGTTTTCTGTTCTGTTGCTTACTCCTCAGGAGCTGCCTCAGGGACTTTTCACAGTTCCTTGCCAGACGTTGCTTTGCTCCTGCTCTTCAGTTTGTAGGACACTGGATCCTGGGGTCAGGATTACTCAGTCCTACTGTCCCTGTCCCACCTCATCCTCGTGAGGTGCTTTCTGAGCTCTGCATCCCGTTTACCTTCACAGCAACCCTGTCACATATCTAGAACAGTGTGTCAGACCCAGGACCTCCTTTTCTCTCCTGAAATAAAATACCTAGATCACACAAGCTACCCAAACACATAATTCAATGAAAATAATGCCTTTATAGAAGAAGAAATAAAAGAAATATTTTTTAATTAAATCATATATATTTTAAAAGTTGATGTGGGGCGTTCCAGTTGGATGGGGGGCCACCAAATGCGGGGCATCCCAACTGGGTGGGGGCTGGTGGCACGGGTATGAAAGAATTCACCCAAGGCAGAACAAAGGAGATAGACGTTTATTGAATACATTGCAAGGGAGCAGCAGCAGGACAGCAAAGGAGGGACTGTCTATGACGAGGTGGTGGTGAGGGGCCACAGTTATAGGGCAGAGTGAGGGAGTGTGGAACTTACAGACTTTTCCCTTTTTTTTGGTAATCTTAGGAACTGTGCCTGGTTGTAATTGGTCAGTTAGGGCCTCTGGCTATCTCAAGATGGATCACTTAATGAACCTCTTTGGGTCCGCTTGGTGTTCGGTGGTTGCTATGGGCCCTTGTGACCTCCTCAGGTTTCCATTGCTCAAGCCTGTTTCCTAAAAGTGGACTGTACATTCCCCCCTGACAGATCGACAATGACAAATCTTTGGCATTTGGGCAGAGGTCTCATCTTCAGGAGCTTCTTCCTGCTGAATGAGGGGCACAGAAATGTCCTTATATGTAGGAATTATAAAAGGCAGAGGCGGCCGAATCCAAGGTAAACAGCATGTATGAATCTCCCTGAGTAGAAAAGATCATCTGTCAGCTCGGAGTTATGGCAGTGAAGGAATCTTGACATCGGGTGGAGAGACTTCAGAAAAGACAACAAAGTAATAATAATGATAATAATAATAGTAGTAGTAATATTGTTATTATGAGAAAGAGAAGCCCAAATAAAAGACCTTTGATAGTTGATGAAATCTTCCTCTAGTCCAGGAGTTTAATCAATTAAAGGAGAAGAGGGATTGTTTAAAGCACCAATTTGAATATTCATGTCTTCTAGTAACCCTGTTACATTTTTATGGAAATCTGGAGAATATATATAACATTCTGTTTTAATAAAGCTTAGGTTTCTCCTTGAGCTGCAGTCAGGATATCAAGGACCATTTGGTCTCAGAGGGCCACCTTTTGAATTTGTGAGTGACTGCATGTTGGGCGTAGTTAAAGTTGGCCACTTTATGCTTGACTAAACCCTCTACTTGGACTTTTACATCAATAGAGGTGACTCCTAGGACAAATACAGCTAAGGGATAAAACCATCAAGAAGTCTTCTTTGAGGTCCAGGCTTAACAAATATCCTAATTATGAAGAATCACTGGCAAGGGGAGCAGACTTGTCTGGGGATATGGGCATCCCCAAGTGCATCATCCAATCCAATCATACGGAAAGTGGGGCCGTTTATTATCTCCACAAGTCCATGGTTAACTGCATGGAGTGGGATACACTCCAGCTTTTAAGGAGTGATTTTGTCCTCCCAGCCACACAGGATTGGTCAAAGTGATAGTTGAGTTATACAGTTGTTGGGGAATCCATCCCATTTTCCAGCTGTTCAAATAATCATATGCTCATAGGGTCCTGTTATTATCCCCACAGAATAACAAACATGAAGATTGTCTATACATGAGCTATCCCAGGGTCCTAGGATTGAGCCCTGTGTCAGGCTCCTTGGTCAGCGGAGTCTGCTTCTCCCTCTGCCCATCCCCCTGCTCGTGCACTCTCTCTCTCTCGCTTTCTTTCTGAAATAAAATCTTAAAAATAAAAAAATAATAATTATAAGCCCGGTGAATCACCTCTACCTCTGAAATTAGTAATACATTATATGTTAGTTAATTGAATTTAAATAAGAATAAAAAGATACATACATACAAAAAACCCCCAAACAAAACTTGGCCTAATTATTTACGTAAACTCAGTAAGAATAGTGATTGATCATATAGATTCTTTAAATCGAGTTTTGCTGGAACTTTTTATAAGGAATCTCTAGATTGAACTTTTAGTAGCCTTTCTAGGCTAGAAGCCAAGCCAAATATGTGCTGTCAGACATGCCTGCAATACCTGTAGATTTGGGCAAATTCCTCTTCTTGAGATCCCAAAATATCCTGAGGTTATTGTATCTGGCAGGAAGTGACATTCTTGACTCACCTGGTAAGGCTGCTGAGAACTCTGTAAGCAAGGTAGCAGGCCAACATTTCCAAAGGGCTTCATGGCTCCGTAAAGAGCCTTATTCCTTAGAGCTGTTCAGTCATATTGGAGGCTGTGCATGTCTCTCTCAAATGTGACATTCCAGTCGAAGCCTTGGTAAAATAACCAATGTTTCTGATGGTGTCCTGTTATAAGGAGAACAGATTCTTATTGAACTTACGCAAATAACTATAATTGCCGTGAGAGGAAGAATACTGAGTGAGAGTTTTTGAATTTCAAAGGGTTCAGGTAGGGAGAAAAGTTAAATGTTTCCATTTGTTCACAAAGGAATACTTTATCAAATCTCTGCAAGTCATAGATTTATTTTTTAAAGATTTTATTTATTTATTTGACAGAGAGAGAGAGTGCACAAGCTGGGGGAGTGGCAGGCAGAGGAGAAGCAGACTGCCTGCAGAGCAGGGAGCCCGACTTAGAGAGCTTGATCCCAAGACCCTGGGATCATGACCTGAGCCGAAGGCAGATGCTTAATTGAAGTCATAGATATTTTAAGAGAACATTTCCTTAATCTGGAAGAGTAAACATTAGAGAACCAGCTTTTTAAACAATGTTTTAAGCCATGTTTTAAACAAGAGTCATAAAAACTATAATGATCTTCCTCAGTTCACTTAGTCCCATTTTACTAATTCTTGTTCAGTTGGAATGCAGGTTTTTTAGTTAGTTCTGGAAATTCTTACCCATTTTAGTTTTATGATTTTAAAGATCTCAAAAACCTATATTCCTCAAAAGTCCTTTTTATGAATCTCCTCGAAGACAAAACTCGTTTTGCAAGAGCATCGGAACAACTTTGACAAAAAAAAAAAAAACCCTCAGAAATGGACATGGTTAAAAATCTGACATAAGAGGTCATTATAATGCAGCAGACAAGGAAATCCAGTTATTTCTGTGACACCTAGCATTTTGATAATTACAATGTCAAGTGGTGACCCTATACCAAAACATTAAAACTTTAGGAATTTCATATAATTTCTAAGTTCTGGGTTAAATTAATATACCAGCTTCTGAATTAAGTTAACATACCAAATAAACAAGCTCAGTTAGTGAAAAAGATTTCATTTAGAATTTGAATCTTGGGAATTTTGTCTAAAAAAACCCTCAAAGTTATAAAGCACATGCCTAAATAGGATTACAGATCATTACAAAACTTAAAACTTATTTAACCAAGGTGGCATTAAGAGATTTCAAAGGCAAATAGGTAGGTGCTGAGCAGGGAGCCCGATGTGGGGCTCGATCCCAGGAACCTGGGGTCATGACCTGAGCTGAAGGCAAATGCTTAACCGACTGAGCCACCCAGGTGGCCCTAAAATTCTTTTTTAAAAAATATTTTAGAGTGTGCACATGTGTGCAGGGGCATGGGTGGAATGGAGAGGGGCAGAGGGAGAGAGAGAGAGAATCTCAAGCAGACTCCCCACTGAGCAAGGAGCCTGATGTGGGGCTCCATCTCATGACCCTGAGACCATGACCTGAGTGAAAAGAGCTGAATGCTTAACCAACTCAGCCACCCAGGCGCCCAGAATTCTTTCTTTTCTTTTCTTTTTTTTTTTTTTTAAAGATTTTTTATTTATTTATTGAGAGAGATAGAGACAGCCAGTGAGAGAGGGAACACAAGCAGGGGGAATGGGAGAGGAAGAAGCAGACTTCCAGTGGAGGAGCCTGATGTGGGGCTCGATCCCAGAACGCCGGGATCACGCCTTGAAGGCAGACGCTTAACGACTGAGCCACCCAGGTGCCCCCCCACCAGAATTCTTTCTAAAGCTTTCCCTTCATAAACCTTCTACAACTTTTGCATTCAGATTTTGTCCCAAGCCTTTTCTCTCCAACCTACCAGACTCATTTTAGGACAAAATTGTTTTTTCCTTCAACAAAAATGTATTCGCATTCCTTATATCTTCCTCATATATCTCCTAATTTTCTACATACAGAGTTGCTTTCCTTATTTCCATCAGTCCTAATTATGTAATAGAATCTTAACTTAGAAACCTTAGTCTCCAGTGAAAACTAAATAGTAACCAGTTGTGAACCAGAATTCTTTAGATCTGAAATTTATGAAAGATTTCATAATTTTAAAAAACATTCAGTAAGGCACAAAGCATGTTTTCCAACAGACCCAAGTATCTTTCATTTATCTGCAATGAGAAGCCAAAAGCAAAAACTTGTATTTAGTAATCAATACTTTAATATTTTACCTTATTTGGAAATGATTTCATTGTTCAATGATTTCAATTTATTATCCAAGCAAAACTTTAAAGTTTCAGGTTACCACAGACTTTGAAAGCTATACACAGGGTCAGATGGGCCATGAAACCGAGCAAGACACATTTTATAGTTTTTGTGGAGGTCAGGATTTGGGGGACAATGCCGAGAGCTCTGGCCATTTGGAGGAATTCCGGCAAAAGAGGCCAAGCTGGAAAATAGTATTATAAGAAAGAGTTCTGTGGAGGGGCCATACCTCTTGATCTGGGAGTTTGTACTGAGGCCAGGAAGCATTACATAAAAAGGTGAAATGTTTTTCCTCAGGCTTTGGGGGTCAAATGTGTTCCAGTTTTTAAGAATACAACCCAAGAGTGAGTCCAAAGGAATATAGGGGGTTCGTCCCAGAATGGGAAAGACTGGCTGCTGGTTTCCCAAGAGGAGTCCCATGAAAGGGAATGAAACTCTAACTTCTGGTTGCAGTTTCGGTAGGGTATCCCACTGACCTGAAAAAGATGGGACCTTATGCAGGGCAACTGACCCTACTGGGGCATCCCACCAAGGAGAGGGTCATGGCAAATGGCAATAGCAATCCCTGCTGGGGTATCCCCTGCAACAGGGAAAGCTGGACACGTGGTTGCCAAACCAGGTTGGAAAAAGAAGGAAGAGGACTCATCCCTCAGATGTGTGGAAGTATGTTTAGCCTGTAGATCAAGATGGTTGCTGGATCTGCCAGAACAAAGGAAAAAGGGGAGCAAGGTAGCTGAGAGTCAGCCAGTATCAAGAAAGGGTCCCAACTGAGTCTCTAAGGTGTGTACATTCACCCTAGATGAACTGTAAATGGAGTGGGAGAGGAATGGAAAGGGGTCCTTCACCCTCACAGGCATGGGCAGTCCAACCTGTTTGCCCTCAGACCTTCAGACCACATCAGGGAGCCATCTTGCTCAGAGACCTTCAGTTGTCTAAGGAGTATTAGGGTTGGCTGCTGAAGGGCTGAAAAGAAAAGAGAGGGAGGGATGGATCCCTAATCCTTTCAGGCAAGGGTGGTCTGGTGGGTTCCCCATGGAGCTTCAGATCCTCACCAAGGGTAACTTTGGTCAGAGGTACTAGAGTCAGTCCATTGAGGGAAAGTCCCGAGAAATTCCTGGAGAATCTAGAGAGAGTCCAGGGCTGACAGAGGGTCCCCATTCTGGCCACCCAATTTGGGGCATCCCAACTAGGTGGGGGCTGGTGGCACAGGTATGAAAGAATTCACCCAAGGCAGAACAAAGGAGATAGACGTTTATTGAATACACTGCAAGGGAGCAGCAGCAGGACAGCAAAGGAGGGACTGTCTATGACGAGGTGGTGGTGAGGGGCTACAGTTACAGGGCAGAGTGAGGGAGTATGGAACTTAGGGAATTTTCCCTTTTTTGGTAATCTTAGGAACTGTGCCTGGTTGTAATTGGTAATTGTAATTGAATAGCCTATGGCTATTTCAAGGTGAGTCACTTGATGAGCCTGTTTGGGTCAGTGGTCGCTGTGGGTGTTTTTGCCTTGCTTAAGTTTCCATTGCTCAAGCCTGTTGCCGAAAAGCGGCCTCTAGTATTCATGCTTGGGATATGTGCTATAACATGGATGAAACTCCAAGACATTATGCTAAGTGAAATAAGCCATAGAAAGTCAAATACTGTCTGATTCCACTTAGATTAGTAGTCCTATTCATAGAAACAAGGTAGAATGGTGGTTGCCAGGGGTTTGGGGAAATGGGGAGTGAGTGTCTCATGGATACAGTGTTTCAGTCTGGGAAAATGAAAATGTTCTGGGGATGGATGGTGGTAACAGCTACACAAGGTGAGTGTATTTAATGCCACGTACACTTAAAAAATGGTTAAAATAGGGGCGCCTGGGTGGCACAGCGGTTAAGCGTCTGCCTTCGGCTCAGGGTGTGATCCCGGCGTTCTGGGGTCAAGCCCCACATCAGGCTCCTCCGCTGTGAGCCTGCTTCTTCCTCTCCCACTCCCCCTGCTTGTGTTCCCTCTCTCACTGGCTGTCTCTATCTCTGTCGAATAAATAAATAAAATCTTTAAAAAAATGGTTAAAATGGTAAATACTAGGTGATATAAATTTTATTTAAAAATTTTAAAAAAGGTAATACTTGAGTACAACCTTATCAGAAAGATAAAAATGCTTTCCACAAACTTCCAAAACACTCTGAGGGGATGGTACTGGCCAAATTGTATACCAACATGCAGTATTGGTTTCAGATCAGAAAACTGATGTCCAAGATCTTAAAATCAGTAAGGAGTAGAGTTCATAATTCAGCTCTAAAGATCCCTGCCCCCTCACTATGCCTAGGCCTCCCAACTCTCAGTCACATAAGTTTTCTCTCTGCCATGCCAGTATTCTTAATCCAGACCACTCAGGCCTTCCATTTTCCTATCTGTCCTCTAGTGGTGTGGTCTTTTTCTTCCTGAACACTTTAAAACCACAAAATGGAACTGAACACGTTTAAAATAATGTTAATCAAGCCCCCCTCCCACCACCATCCACCCCAGAACTCTGAAATAGGCTTTTTCTTAAGGAAGGGTAAAGCGAACAAATAAATAAACTGGGTGTAGACAATCTCAGAAGTATTGGAAATGACATTAGTGGAAGGAAAACTGATCCAGGCCCAATCCTAACAATTTTTCATCATCATTCAGAAAAAATTTTTTTTTAATTTGATGTGATACTGGGGAGTGGGTTAGCAATGAGATGATTCTTAGAATTGATAGCGAAGACTCATCACTATGCCTTACAAAGCCTGGAGGAGAGGAGGCACATCCCCTTTTCTAAACAAATGCAAACGTGGAAACACATGATACCTCAAAAGAGCATTCATCACAAACGGGAACCCATGGATGCAGAGCTGCTGCGGCCGGGGTATATTTTCAGAGTGCTCTTTGAAGTATGAGTTGGTCGCGCAGGCAGGCTGTGGACTGTGGCTGAGCCCTCTAGAGCCATCTTACCGGAGGGGAGATGGTCTAACTCCATCACAGACAGACACTCTTTTCTTGTTTTTGTTTTTAAAAACAAGAGGAAGAGTGGGCAGAGGGAGAGGGAGAGAATCCCAAGCAGGCTCCACACCTAGCATGGAGCCTGACCCCCCCCCACAGGGCTTGACCTCACAACCCTGAGATCATGATCTGAGCCGAAATCAAGAGTTGGATGCTGAACCAAGTGAGCCACCCACCCACCCCCAGACAGACACTGTCTTAATTCACAGTGGTTGTGTTCATCCAAATTAGCTAGGAGCCAAGGGTCTGAGAGAGTGCCGAATCTGTGCCAAGAATGAGACTCCAAGAAGAAGACTGTTTTGAATCAAATTTGGATGTAGGTGGAATGAATAAATTTAAATAAGCCAACAGGTTAAATATCTTTCATTGCTCAGGAAGGACTAGAACAGTTTTTGATAATTTGTGAGATATCTGGCATAGAAATTGTCAGGGTTACTAAACTTCAAATTACTCCAAAACCCCAGTGATTTATTTTCTCCTTTAGGTTGAAGTCCATCTTCTAAAATTCAGGATTATTTGAACTGGCATCTAAATCCAAATTGGTTTTGACTGATAATACCTCTAGAACATTTTGCCAAATCTAGATCTGATTTAATTAATGCTATGTCAGGGATGGACTATTTATGTTTTTTGCCTTTTTTTTTCTTTTAATCTCAGGGAAATTATTTTGTAAAAAAAGGAAAAATAAATGTTTTAAAGAAATTTTAGAGTTAGAAATGTTTTCAAAATTAGATCAGGGTTTTTTGAGCCATCAGCCATCTTTTTTCCTTCTAAACTCTTCTGTTTCTGCTTCTTGGTGGCTGCTAGGTAACCTTGACTCTGGAAACTCTTCCCTCTGTTTTCTCTGTCCTGGCCTTTACGTGTCTGAACAGTGCCACGTGTGATTACCGACATCACGGGAGCCCATCGTGGCGAAATGGAAAGACTGGCCGTTTCAGGAAACAAGTGCAGAGCCAGCTCCCCGTGCCTCCGAAAGCCCCGTGAGGCCAAAGGTCCGCTCCCTACCTGCTCAGCTGCCGAGGAGGCAGTTGGTACCTGCTCCTCAGGTTTAGTCACGACAGAAACATCTTGTCAGTCAGTAGACACTGCGCTGCCTGAAGATGGTAGTTCTTAAAAATGTTGGTAGGCAAAGAATTTTATGTTTTCTCTTCAAGCAAGTCTTAGCGCTGTTTTATTCTCAAAGCACAGCTGATCAAATGTAACGACTTTTGAGGCTGAGCTAATCAAGGAATATCTTGTAATAGCCATAACTATTTCAGTATTGTGTGATGTAAAGGACTTGACTTTATGTTTCCAAATCGGCGAGTGTAGTGTTCTTCCACCTTTGATCACCTCAGTGGGCGTGCTGGTGTGCCAGGCAGCGTGAACAAACTTTGTAAGTGAGTGCCCCACTTGTTTTAATCTACTTCCTTTTCTTTTCTTAGGAAAAACAGAGAGAAAACATAGTTGCTTAAAAAAGATAGGAAAAAGAAAAAAGAAAAAAGAAAAACAGAGCAGACCCTCATTCCTACTCAGATTTCTATTCATCTTACTTTGAAGTCAAAGGGTAGTGTAAAGTTTTGATTTGCAACAAATTCTAAGATTATCCATTAACTAGCAGGCTTTCTACTCCCTTTCTAATTTTTAAAGGGGCCAGCCTCTTTTCTTTGAGTTTATCTTTAAAGAAGTGTTTTTGAGCAGAACGTCTCTTAGAGTGATGGAATAGCTTTTCCAATGTTGAATGGGTGTGTTAGAAACGAAGCCGCATGCGAGTGAGAGGCAACAGGCTGAAGCCGCTGATGTCTAGCGTGAAGATCAAGGGAGTAGACGTGCTCTGAACTCTGTATCCTTGTTGGAAAGTAGGGAGCTGCAGAAATCATTATTACAGAACCACTGAGAATATTGTGCAGCGCTTACCACCCCAATTTTGGATGTAGCATGTAACTTAAAAGGTATAGGTCCCCTGAGCTGGCCACAAGATTTTTTTCTCCTAGGCACAAAATGAGTGCATGTGTCCAGTTTGATGATGCGGACGTGGAGGAAGGGCAGAAGGTCAGGGAATCAGAACCCTCACAGGCAAGGACAGATGAGGGCTGCATTACTGGAATCTGTCTCTCTCTCAAAGGGCACAGTAAGGGCAACACCATGGGTGACAAACACTGTTGATTTTCCCCCGCTCAGCTCTGCAAAGGTAGTTGCAGCTCTGTTAGCGCCATAGCCGGCTGTGCTCTGTTGGAGCGGTTTCTGTCTTGCTTTCCCAGCCTCCTGACTTTGCTGTCTTTTTTTTTTTTTTAGCACTCAGAACAGGAGTCAGCGGCTGTTACCGCACGTCGTTACTGCACATCCAGCATCAGAGCTAGTTATCTTGAAGTGTTCCATAGTTCCTCCTCTTCTTTTATTATTCCCCAAAGATATATAGTTTAACCTCTATATACAAAAATTTGATCATCTTCTTTATGTAATAAGTCATAAAAGACATTAAGCAAAAACCACCCATCCCCTTAAAAAGTTGGAGGCAAAGGGCGGTTGAGGCTAAAGACCATCATGGCATTGGCCAAATCACACACTTTTAGAAAATAACTGTAGGTAATTATCAGGCCTTTGACCAATGACCTCCTTGCTTTGCTGGTATGCACCACCACTGGGCTTGGAGGGTTTCTGCAAATAAAGTGGTTTAGGGTTCCCTCTTATTGGGTGTTCTTCTGTTGTGCAACTATTTGTCAAGGAGAAGCTTGAGTGTCTACTGTGCTTACATCAGCTTTATCAGAGCTGGTTTTATACTATGGCCACCCATTTAATTTCCTTCATGGTTGACTAAAAGCCAGAGGATTCAGCCTGGATTCTCCATGGAAGAACACTATGTCTGATGTCTCCCTATTCTGGCACTGTGGCTCCTCTGCAGGGGAGAGATGGAGAGGGGAGAGAAGCCAACCCAGCAAGATGACTTTCTTAGGCTCCTGCCCCAACCTCTCAAAAAGAAATCTGCCTCTGGGCTCTAGTGAGGGGAGAGGAACCTCTCCCTTCAGTTGGCTGGTCAGAAACATGTCATCCGTAGATATAGGTTGAATACTGTTTACTTGAAGTGGGGATGGTTAGGAGGAAGGGCAAACTGTGAACCACTTTGTCTTTTTTTTCTTTCTTTCACCCATGATGTAGAACGAGCAGATATTTAGGGATATGAGTTCTTGGTTACTTTGGATAACAAAACAATGAATAGGGTTTCACACAATCCAAAAATGGCTTCTGTGGTTAACAAAAGTTATTGCTCGAATGATGAAAAATGTTTCAGGTGCAGGCAGCATTCAAACTGTCAGCAAGGTTTTGGTAAGCTCTGAGAGGTGTGCAGCCCTGGAGTAAACACATGTTTTAGAACAGAAATAAAAGGCTAACTCCTGCTTGGAAGCACTTACACATTCAGATAAAGTCTACTTGAAACAACTGCTCTACAGAATGATGTTATTCCTTATGTACTAGTGGCCTCTGTTTTAAGCTCTGTGTTGGTTTAAAATGTTCGATGGGGTGTCTGGGTGGCTCAGTCAGTTGAGTGTCCAGCTCATGATTTCATAGTCCTGGGATCAAGCCGCGCCTTGGGCTTTGCACTCAGTGGGGAGTTTTTAAGAGACTCTCTTAAGAGTAGTAGTAGCCTGATAATTACCTTTAAGAGTGCTTAAGAGACTCTTAAGAGAGTAGTAGTAGCCTGATAATTACCTTTAAGAGTGCTTAAGAGACTCTCTCTCTCTCTCTCTCTCTAGAATAAATCCTTTTTAAAAATGCTCATTTAAAAAAAGGGAGATTAGGGGGTGCCTGGGTGGCTCAGTCAGTTAAGCCTGACTCTTGATTTCGGCTTAGGTCAAGATCTCAGGGTCACGGGATCGAGCTCCACGCCAGGCTCTGCACTGAGCATGGAGCCTGCTTGGATTCTCTCTCTCTCCCTCTGCCGCTCCCTCTGCTCACACCCCCCCCCCAAACTTAAAATAAAAAGTTAGATTAAATGTGGAAACATCTGTCCAACATTTTCATATTCTTATCCCTATAACTCTTCATTAGGCATATCAATTTTGCCTAATATTATGCTTTCTGCTAAACTAAAGTGCGTGCCAGTCTCCAGAGTATGAGACATAGGCAGAGATTCATAAAATAGTGTGCAGTAGTCATGGGAGGCCCAGGCTGCAAGTAGAAAACACCAGAGCTTCTAGGTACTGGTACCTCAGTGAGGAAGGATCTCTAGGGCCCAGAGATCCAGCATTCCTAGATTCTGTCCTCCAACCCCTCAGATTCCCTTACTTACCAAAGAAACTTTTTTAGCTTGCAGATTTTGGCTGCTGGTGGAGAGGAGGTGTTAGAAGCTGAAGTTCTCGTTTTATTTTAACAGTCACAACAGCAACAAATTTCAATGAAATAACACCCCTTATTGTTGAAGAGCTAAGTTTCCACTTAAGCATAATTTGAATTTACCAAACCTATCCACTTTCAAAAGACTCAAAATATTTCACCTTAATATTCCTTTTAAGGATTATAAAGTAGAGAAAGGGGAAAAAATAAACCACTAATATAGAGTAATAGTTTGGCAGGCAGGTGTTCTTAGTTTTATCAAAAGAATAACTAGTGAATTTAGTTTTTTTGAATACTAAAGAATGTCTTTTAAAAAGTTGTAATAGATCCTTTGGGTACTTACTGATGTAGATTAATACATTAAGTCTGGATCAAATTCCAAAATAAAGCTGATGAATACACATAATTATATCCTACCTGCCTTCAGTCAGGTTATTCATTTTCCTCAGAATTGAGCTGGAATCCATCTTTCCACTTTGTCTAATTTCACTTAAGGGGGAATGATAAGGGCCTAGAGGAATAAGCCAGTTTGTGTTACCTTTATCAACAGCCGTCTTATCTGTACAGCCACAAGTGGATTTCTTAGACCAGCACCATTCAATAGAAGTAAATGCAAGCCACGTATGTAATTTATAATTTTCTAGTTTCCGTGTTTAAAAAAATTATATGAAATTAGTTTCACAGTGTATTTTATTTAATACAGGCAAAATATTTTAACTTGAATCAGTTTTTAAATTATTGAGATATTTTGCATGCTTTCTTTTCAGTAAGTCTTCTAAATTTGCTGTGTGTTTTATACTTAGCACATCTCAGTTTGAACTAGCTACATTTTCAGTGCTCAGTAGTCCCCACATGGCTAGTAGCTACCACACTGGACAGCACAGTGTCAGCACGGTGAGTAAGGAGGCCGCTGGCGGTGCGGCTGCAGTAGCAGAGGAGGAAGGCTTTTATCTGTCAAACCGGGAGTTGGGAGTCGGAGCTTTACCCTTCAGGCTATGGGAGCCATCAACGGATCTTAGGCAGAGAAGTGTTTTTAATTTTGAATTTAATCTGGTGGTCTCAGAGAACAGAGATTCAGGAGTGGGGGCTCAAGCAAGAAGCATGCGAGAAGGCTGTTGTTGTCTGAGTAAGGAATGCTAGGAACCTAAACTAAATTACGGGAACAAAGACCGAAGGGAGCGTGTCTGAGAAGGGTAGGAGGTAAAATCTTCAGAATTTGGGGGAATTTCCTGGATCTTGGGGGGATGGAGAGGGAGTAATCTAGGATGGTTATCCAGTTTCTCCCTTGGGTAGTCGGGCCAACAGTAGTAGTGTTACCTGAAATGGAGGGAGGGCAGGTAGTGAGCGGGAGGGGAGTTCAGCATGGGGCATGCTGACTTTGATGTGTCTTTGGAACAGGCAGGTGGATAGGTCTAGTCTGGCATGTTAAGAGTTGACACAAGAGAATGTGTAGCCTTAGAAGCTAGAAAGGCTGGATAGGAACATTCAGTACTTAAGGTGCCAGTGAAAACGTCAGGCAGTAACAAGAAGGGGATGTAAGACAGAGGTAATCAAGGACAGCTTTATAGAAAAGGTGGGATTTGAGCAGAGTCTGAAAGAATGGGTGGGATTCAGAAAGTCAAAGAAGATAGAAGAGGTAGCAGAAATGTGGAGAGGTAAGAAAGTAGGAGACGTGTTTAAGCAACACTGAATAAACCTCTCCTGCTGGGCCAGGTGGGATTAGGGCTAAGATCAAAGCCGGCCTAATGCAGTTTGCACACGTTTTGTTTGGCTTGCATGGGGTTGGATCACGCTGGGTTCTAAATTTAAGGTAGGTGCCAACATTTCCGCACAAAAAAATTTCTGACTTTCCTTTAAAGTAAAAGGGGACTGGGAGATAGACTTGGCAACGTAGTGGTCCTATATGGTAATAATCAACTTAAGTATGTGCTCCCTCTCTCCAAAAAGTCGGTTTCACTCCTTAATGTTAACTTGCCTGAGTCCTGTAGACATTTGCATTTTCTGCTTTTGAGTCGAGGATGAGTAGGTAACAAAGGCACAAAGAGAAGACTAGTGAAAGGTTATGAAGGGCTTTAAAGAAAAGAATATAAATGCAGGCAGTGGGCAACTGATGAATGAGGGATTGATGAGATTAAAGTCCTATTTAGAAGGATTGTTTGGGCCAGTGTGAAAATACAGAAGTTGGGGAGGAGAGTTACCAGTTTCGAAAAGGAGAAGGCAGATATGATGGTGTTGGCATATGCAAGTGGGCCTAAAAATGCAAAATGGAAGTCTCTCAAGGGGATGTCATTCATCCCTGAAGGCTACTAGGACCACCTGGGAACATTGGGCCGTTGAACTTGCTGGGTAATTTGCTTTGCAGGCTTCTGGAATTCAGGCCAAAGTTTGGTGTAGGGAACAGTAAGTCTGATTGTTTCAAGCAATTGTTTGGATTTGTTAAAACATCTCTGTGATTTCAGAGAAAACAGTAGGAGTACAGACATGCTTTTTATCCTTACTGTGAGCACAGATGATCATTGAGAGAATGGAAGTGCTAAGATAGGGGTGACACTTAGGGGCTATGGAGCAAAGCTTATGCTAGCGGGGACTGGGCTGCAGGTTTTGTCACCCAGGATAACACCTGCCTGGTCACGCTGCCTTTTAAAACATTGTCAGGGTGTCTGGGTGGCTCAGTCTCCCTCTCCACTCCCCCTGCTTGTGCTTGAGCTCTCTCTCCCTCCCTCTCTCTGTCTAATAAATAAAGTCAGTCTTAAAAAAAAAACCCACAAAACATTGTCAGGTGGCTGTTTTACAGTCACTATTCTAGGTACGCTGTAAATTAAGGGAAAGGGTCCTTTTAAAAAGGCTAAAATTATATCTGTTTTTAAAAGATTTTATTTATTTATTTATTTATTTATTTATTTATTTATTTATTTATTTAAGAGAGACAGAGATAGAGATAGCGAGAGAGCACAAGCCAGGAGGAGGGGAAGAAGCAGGCTCCCCGCTGAGCAGGGAGCCCAATGTGGGGCTCAATCCCAGGACCCTGAGATCATGAGCCGACAGCAGACGCTTAGCCCACTGAGCTACCTAGGTGCCCCCTAAAATTAATATCTGATCATTATTAACTGTGTCAGGCACTGTTCTAAGTTCTTGACACAGATACTTTATCTTAATCCTCATAATGACTCTCCTGAGGTACTGTTGCTATCTCCATTTTGTAGATAAGGAAATTGAGGACTTAGGGGTTAAAAACTTACAAGTGGTCGCCAGGCTGATAAGGGAGGGACCCTAGACTTGGACCCAAGCTGTCTCTCTGAGAGGCTTTGCTTTGAACCGCTAAGTGCAGCGGCCTCGGTATCTATCTGTTCCGATGCCGCACAGATAGGCAGATTCGCCGGCAGGGAACCCCATGCTTTTATCCTGGAAGCCTCAGGACAGCTTATTTCAGGGGTGCCAGTTTGGTTCAGCTTCTTCTAGATGTGAAACTGCCTTAAACTGCCTTTAAGGAGAGCAGATATTGGGTCCTTAGGTGACCTTGAGAGAGCAAGTTTGTCTGGTACGTTCAAGGTATGTTCTCTTCTTTAGCTAATGGCTCAATGTTAACTAATAAAATGTGTGTTGGTAACCCTTTTTTGAACTAAGACCTCTCATAAGGAGTCTTGTTTCTTTTATGCACGCTAAATCACGTTAGCCTTGTCTTCATATGTTCTGATGAAAAACTATCACAGAAGGAATTTTATAAATATTTGGATTTGGAAGGGGGTGAGAGTCCATAACATTGTGGAGACACAAAGGCATTTTGTGTCAAAACTTGTCAGTTTTTCCTACCATATTTAGTGCCGCTTCTTTCTTTTTGGTCCACAGATGAAACATGTGAATGAAAGATTTCAAGACGGAAAAAACAAAGAGGTGGTTCTCATGTGCATTGGCATCACTTCCGGGGTTGGACGGCTGCTCTTCGGCCGGATTGCGGATTACGTGCCTGGTGTGAAGAAGGTTTATCTTCAGGTACTTTCTTGAGTCATGTTTCTCCCAGCAAAATTACCTTTATCTCCTCATGTCTCGTTATACGTATTTATTTGCTTAATTTCTTCTGTAAAACGACAAATATTTTCTGGAACCTAACTTCTACCAGCAGTTTTTCAAGGGCAAAATCGGTTATGAGTTTTGGGTTTTCAACATGGGACATTGGCGATGAACCAACCACCTTATTTGTTTTGTCCTGGAATGCCACCAAATCAGAACGTTTTTGCCCATTGCTTTTTCTAAGAAGAATGTTTCATTTTTGGCATCATCCTCATACTTGTGTGCCTTTTGCAGTATCTTGTGAAATTCAGGGGTGTGTGTTTCTTTTGAACTTCTTTATTGCAGACTGCCTTCTGGGTGTTGAGGGGTGTGCCCTAAACTAATGCTAATTCCAAGATCATACTGCCACTCATTTGACAGGCACTTAAATGACTCCTCCATGCCCGACACGGGGCTGACTTATGCAGATAAAGCATGAAAGATGATCTGTGCCCTCGGTTAGTAGCTAATGGTCTCATGGGGAGACAGATGAAACAGTGTTGCAGCACAGTGCAATAATGACTGTTCTAGATGGGTGCCCTAGAAACACAGGCACCAAACATCTGAATCACTAGTGAGGGTCTGAGCAGGCTTCCTGGGCTGGTCGGGTGTTAAGAGGTGAGTGGTCGTCAGATAGATAAGTCAGAGAAGTGTGTTCCAAGCAGAGGACACTGCATGGGCAGAGAGGTGGAGGTGTGACACAGTAGAGTATGTGTCTGGGAAACTGAGTAAAAGGAGAGAGAAAGGGAATAAAGGGAAAGCACTAAATCGACTGGCTGGAGGCAGAGGCAGGAGCCAGGTTCGGAAGAAGATGAACACTATCCTGAAACCTACCAGGAGCCACTGGAGGATTTTAACCAAGGAAGTCACATGACGTGAGCTGCATTTTACTGAGCTTCATCCAGTAACTGAAGGATGGAATGAAGTGGAGGAGGGGCAAGAGTTCAGACGGGCACGGAAGGCTACATACTGGATAGCTCTCTTTCTGTCACGTGGCCAGAATAGGCAGCGCCACAGAGACAGAAAGTGCATCCGTGGTTGCCTGGGGCCGGGGGCAGGCATTGGAGGGTAACTGCTACAGGGTATGGGGATTCTTTTGGGGATGATATAAATATTCTAAAATTAGGCAGTAGTGATGGTTGTACAGCTTTGTTAACTAAAACCCACTCATTACTTTAAAGGGGTGAATTTTATGGCAGACGAATTTATTATCTCAGTAAAGCTGTTGTTTAAAAAAAGTGGAGGCAGAGGGTCTAGTTGGAGATACTGAAGTAGTCTCGGCAGGAGGAACCAAGGCAGAAACACGGGAATCAAACAGGGCATAAAATAGGGTTCTGGGAATGAGAGTCTGACGGAGCCACCTCGGCTGGTCTGAGATCGGGGGCTCCGGTCACAGAGTGGATGGTTGTGCTGTTTCATTAAGGTCAGTAATTCAGTAATGGAGGGAGACGCTGAGTTCATTTTTGCCATTTTAAATGTGTGGTGCTTGTGGGAAATCCGGTTGGAGCTCCCGAGAGAGTCTGAGAGACTTGTGGGACTTCAGCATTCATGGGCTGTATGGAGGGAGTGGGGGACTGGGGTATACAGCGGAGAGTGAAAGGAGTGGCCAGATTGGTGGGAAAGAAGCAGGGCACAGAGTGTTTTCCGAGACAGGAGAGGTCAGCAGTGTCGGCAGCTAGTGAAAGGGCAAGCACCTTAAGGACTAAAAGGTTTCCACTGAATTTAGCAACAGAGTTTCAGTGGAGTGGCAGGTGCTAAAGCTTGATCACGATCACTGAATAAATGGCAGCTTAGACTACTTTGCCCAAAAGCTTAGCTGTGAAGGGAAGGTGAAGGGGAGCCCAGGAAGGGGGGCAGTTTGGGATTGGGGAATTGAGCATGTCTCCTCACTCTGTCGATGGGAGACAGTATGTGAGCTGGGCCTAGAAGAAGTGGGATGTGAGCACAGGAAAATGATTGGAAAAGGCATTTACTACAGATAAAGTAACTTCCATTAATTGATTTGAAATAGCAGCAGCCACCATTTATTGAGCACTTCCATGTGCCAGACAAGGAGCTCAGTGCCCCACGTGCAATCTCTGGTTTTCCTCAAACCCCCCCTCCCCTGCTGCCACCTTGAGGGCCATACTGTGCTCACTTCCACTTAAAGGTGTGAACCCTGAGGAACAGAGAGGTGGCCTCACTGGGGGTGTCTATGTGTAGGTCCCGGCAGACAGCGGCAGAAAGGAGTCTGGTCACATGATGGAAGGAAGTGTCCACAGCTGAAAGCATTTATGGTATTATGATCATTCCCCTTTTCCTAGGACCTAACTGTGGGTATTCTTTTTTTTTTTCCATTAGTTTAAATTTTGTTTCTTTTCTTTTCTTTTTTTATGTTTTTTTTATTATATTATGTTAGTCACCATACAGTACATCCCCGGTTTCCGATGTAAAGTTCGATGATTCGTTAGTTGCGTATAACACCCAGTGCACCATGCAATACGTGCCCTCCTTACTACCCATCACCAGCCTATCCCATTCCCCCACCCCCCTCCCCTCTGAAGCCCTCAGTTTGTTTCTCAGAGTCCATAGTCTCTCATGCTTCATTCCCCCTTCTGATTACCCCCCCTTTCTTTATCCCTTTCTTCCCCTACCGATCATCCTAGTTCTTATGTTCCATAGATGAGAGAAATCATATGATAATTGTCTTTCTCTGCTTGACTCATTTCACTTAGCATTATCTCCTCCAGTGCCGTCCATGTTGCAGCAAATGTTGAGAAATTGTTCTTTTTGATAGCTGAGTAATATTCCATTGTATATATGGACCACAACTTCTTAATCCAGTCATCTCTTGAAGGGCATCTCGGCTCCTTCCACAATTTAGCTATTGTGGACATTGCTGCTATGAACATTGGGGTGCATATGGCCCTTTTCTTCACTACGTCTGTATCTTTGGGGTAAATACCCAGTAGTGCAATGGCTGGGTCATAGGGTAGCTCAATTTTTAACTTTTTAAGGGACCTCCACACTGTTTTCCAGAGTGGCTGTACCAACTTGCATTCCCACCAACAATGTAGGAGGGATCCCCTTTCTCCACATCCTCTCCAGCAATTGTTGTTTCTTGCCTTGTCAATTTTTGCCATTCTAACTGGCGTAAGGTGGTATCTTAGTGTGTTTTGATTTGAATTTCCCTGATGGCTAATGATTTTGAACACTTTTTCATGTGTCTGTTAGCCATTTGTATGTCATCATTGGAAAAGTGTCTGTTCATATCTTCTGCCCATTTTATGATTTATTTGTTTCTCGTGTATTGCGTTTGAGAAGTTCTTTGTAGATCTTGGATACCAGTCTTTTATCTGTAGCGTCATTTGCAAATATATTCTCCCATTCCATGGGCTGCCTCTTAGTTTTTTTGACTGTTTCCTTGGCTGTGCAGAAGCTTTTTATCTTGATGAAGTCCCACAAGTTCATTTTATCTTTTGCTTCTCTTGCCTTTGGGGATGTGTCATGAAAAAGGTTGCTTTGGCTGATGTCGTAGATGTTGCTGCCTATGTTCTCCTCTAGGATTTTGATGGATTCCTGTCTCACATCGAGGTCTTTCATCCATTTGGAGTTTATTTTTGTGTATGGTGTGAGAGAGTGGTCAAGTTATTCTTTTGCATGTAGCTGTCCAATTTTCCCAGCACCAGTTATTGAAGAGACTGTCTTTTTTCCACCGGCTGTTTTTTCCTGCTTTATCAAAGATTAGTTGCCCAAAGAGCCGAGGATCCATTTCTGGGTTCTCTATTCTGTTCCATTGGTCTATGTGTCTATTTTTGTGCCAGTACCATGCTGTCTTTGTGATCACAGCTTTGTAGTACAGCTTGAAATCCGGCATTGTGATGCCCCCAGCTTTGTTTTTCCTTTTCAACAGTTCCTTGGCGATTCGGGGCCTTTTCTGTTTCCATACAAATTTAAGGACTATTTGTTCCAGTTCTTTGAAAAATGTCCTCTGTATTTTGATCGGGATAGCATTGAAAGTGTAGATTGCTCTGGGTAGCATGGACATTTTAACTATGTTAATTCTTCCAATCCATGATCATGGAATATTTTTCCATCTTTTTGTGTCTTCCTCAATGTCTTTCAAGAGTGATTTATAATTTCTAGAATATAGATCCTTTATGTCTCTGGTTAAGTTAATTCCAAGGTAACGTATGGTTTTTGGTGCTATTGTAAATGCGATAGATTCCCTAATTTCTCTTTCTTCAGTCTCATTATTCGTGTATAGAAATGCAACTGATTTCTGAGCATTGATTTTGTATCCCGCCACATTACTGAATTGCTCTATAACTTCTAATAGTTTGGGAGTTGATTCTTTTGGGTTTTCCATATAGAGTATCATGTCATCCGCGAAGAGACATTTTGACTACTTCTTTGCTGATTTGGATACCTTTTATCCCTTTTTGTTGTCTGATTGCTGTTGCAAGGACTTCTAGTACTATGTTGAATAATAGTGGCGAGAGTGGGCAGCCTTGTCGTGTTCCTGATTTTAAGGGAAAGGCTTCCAGTTTTTCCCCATTGAGAATGATATTTGCTGTAGGCTTTTCATAGATGGTTTTTATGAGATTGAGGAATGTACCTTCTATCCCTACACTCTGAAGGGTTTTAATCAGGAAAGGATGCTATATTTTGTCAAATGCTTTTTCTGCATCTGTTGAGAGAATCATATGAGTTTTGAATTTTTCATTCTGGATAAAATCTAAGACGCTGATAGATTTGCGAATGTTGAACCACCCTTGCATCCCAGGGATGAATCCCACTTGGTCATGATGGATAATCCTTTTAATGTACTGTTGGATTCTATTAGCCAGGATCTTGTTGAGGATTTTGGCGTCCATGTTCATTAGGGAAATCGGTCTGTAATTCTCCTTTTTGATGGGGTCTTTGCCTGGTTTGGGGATCAAGGTAATATTGGCCTCATAGAATGAGTTTGGTAGCTTTCCTTCTTTTTTTTTTTTTTTTTTTTTTAAAGATTTTATTTATTTATCTGACAGAGATAGAGACAGCCAGCGAGAGAGGGAACACAAGCAGGGGGAGTGGGAGAGGAAGAAGCAGGCTCCCAGTGGAGAAGCCTGATGCGGGGCTCGATCCCAGAACGCCGGGATCACGCCCTGAGCCGAAGGCAGACGCTTTAACCGCTGTGCCACCCAGGCGCCCTGGTAGCTTTCCTTCTGTTTCTATTTTTTGAAATAGCTTTAGGAGAATAGGTATTATTTCTTCTTTGAATGTTTGGTAGAATTCCCCAGGAAAACCTTATCCGGGCCTGGAGTTTCGTTTTTTGGAAGATTGTTTATCACTGACTCAATCTCTTCATAATTAATTGGCCTGTTTAAAAAATCAATTTCTTCCTGTTTCAGTCTTGGTAGTTTATAGGTTTCCAGGAAGGCCTCCATCTCTTCCAGATTGCTTAACTTATTGGCATAAAGCTGTTGATAAAAGTTTCTAATAATCCTTCCAATTTCATTGGTGTTGGTTGTGACCTCTCCTTTTTCATTCATAATTTTATTAATTTGGGTCCTTTCTCTATTCTTTTGGATAAGTCTTGCCAGTGGTCTGTCAATTTTATTGATTCTCTCAAAGAACCAGCTTCTAGTTCTGTTGATCTGCTCTACTGTACTCCTGGTTTCTAATTCATTGATTTCTGCTCTAATCTTGGTCAACTGCTTCCTCGTACGTGGATTAGGTCTGTCCCTCTGTTGCTGTTCCAGCTTCTTGAGGTGAGAATATAAAAACTGCAATTTAGATTTTTCTATTCTTTTTCTTTTTTAAGATTTTATTTATTTATTCGACAGAGATAGAGACAGCCAGCGAGAGAGGGAACACAAGCAGGGGGAGTGGGAGAGGAAGAAGCAGGCTCATAGCGGAGAAGCCTGATGTGGGGCTCGATCCCATAACGCCAGGACCACGCCCTGAGCCGAAGGCAGACGCTTAACCGCTGTGCCACCCAGGTGGCCCAGATTTTTCTGTTCTTTTGAGTGAGGCTTGGATGGCTATGTATTTCCCCCTTAGGACTGCCTTTGCAGTATCCCATAGGTTTTGGACCGTTGTGTTTTCATTCTCGTTGGTCTCCATAAATTGTTTAAATTGATTTTTGATTTCCTGGTTTATCGAATCATTCCTGAGCGGGATGGTTCTTAGTCTCCAAGTGTTTGAGTTTCTTCCAAATTTTTCCTTGTGGTTGAGTGCCAATTTCAAAGCGTTGTGGTCTGAGAATATGCAGGGAATAATTTCAGTCTTTTGGTATCGGTTGAGACCTGTTTTGTGTCCCAGGACATGGTCTATTCTTGAGAATGTTCCATGGGCATTAGAATAGAATGGGTATTCTTTGGTTCTGGGGTGTAGTGTTCTATATATATCTATGAGGTCCAGCTCGTCGAGTATGGCATTCAAAGCACTTGTTTCTTTGTCGATTTTTTGCCAGGGTGTTCTGTCTATTTCTGATAGTGGAGTGTTGAGGTCCCCTACTATTAACGTATTTTTATCTATATGTCTCTTTATTCTGGTTAAGAGTTGGTTTGTGTATCTTGCTGCTTCCCTGTTGGGGGCATATATATTTATAATTGTCATCCCCACTTGTTGGATACATCCTTTAAGAATAATATAGTGCCCTTCTGTGTCTCTAACTATAGTCTTTAGTTTAAAATCCAATCTGTTTGATATGAGAATTGCTACCCCAGCTTTCTTTTGAGGTCCATTGGCATGAAAGATGGTATTCCATCCCTTTACTTTCAGTCTGAATGCATATTTAGGTTCAAAATGAGTCTCTTGTAGATAGCAAATGGATGGGTCATGTCTTTTTATCTGATCTGCAACCCTGTGGCATTATGGGAGCATTTAGGCCATTTACATTGAGACTGAATATTGAGAGATATGATTTTAATGATGCCATGTTGCCAGTAAAGTCTTTGTTTCTGTCGGTTGTGACTTTCTGTTCTGTATCACTCTTGGGGCCTTTTTACCTTTATAGAACCCCCCTTAATATCTCCTGTAGGGCTGGTTTCATGGTTACGAAATTGGTCAATGAATGGCAATCCTGGGAAGTGTTTATTTCTCCATCAATTCTGAATGACAGCCTTGCTGGATAAAGGATCCTCGGCTGCGTGTTTTTCTCTGGAAGAGCTTTAAAAATGCCCCCCCCCACGCTTTTTCTCATTCCAGGTCTGTGTAGACAGGTCTGATGTAATTCTGATACCTTTGCCTTGGTACGTGAGAAATTTCTTTGCCCTGGCCGCTTTCAATACTGTATCCTTGGATCTAATATTTGCGAATTGCTCTATGACGTGACGTGGCGTAGGTTTGTCGTGGTTGAGCTTGGGAGGGGTCCTCTCTGCCTCTTGGACATGAATGTTTGTTTCCCTTGCTAGATTAGGGAAGTTTTCAGCTACAATTTGTTCAAATATCTCTTCTAGACCTCTGTTTTTCTCCACCCCCTCGGGGATGCCGATGATTCTGACATTGGAACGTTTCATTGAGTCAGTAATCTCCCATAATCTACATTCATGAGTGTGGATTTTTTTGAGTCCAGATTCTATTTTAGCTTTCTCTTCTACTAACCCATCCTCCAATTCGCTGATATGTTCTTCTGCCTTATTCACCCTGGCCATCAGAGCCTCTAGTTTTGACTGCATTTGGCTCATAGAATTTTTTTTTTAATGATTTTTTATTATATTATGTTAGTCACCATACAGTACATCCCCAGTTTCCAATGTAAGGCTCGATGATTCATTAGTTGTGTATAACACCCAGTGTACCATGCAATACGTGCCCTCCTTACTACCCATCACCGGTCTATCCCATTCCCCCACTCTCCTCCCCTCTGAGGTCCTCAGTTTGTTTCTCATAGTCCATAGTCTCTCATGTTTCATTCCCCCTTCTGATTACCTCCCCATTCTATATCCCTTTCTTCCCCTACCGATCTTCCTAGTTCTTATGTTCCATAGATGAGAGAAATCATATGATAATTGTCTTTCTCTGCTTGACTCATTTCACTTAGCATTATCTCCTCCAGTGCCGTCCATGTTGTAGCAAATGTTGAGAACTCGTTCTTTCTGATAGCTGAGTAATATTCCATTGTATATATGGACCACAACTTCTTAATCCAGTCATCTCTTGAAGGGCATCTCGGCTCCTTCCATGATTTAGCTATTGTGGACATTGCTGCTATGAACATTGGGGTGCATATGGCCCTTTTCTTCACTACGTCTGTATCTTTGGGGTAAATACCCAGTAGTGCAATGGCTGGATCATAGGGTAGCTCAATTTTTAACTTTTTAAGGGACCTCCACACTGTTTTCCAGAGTGGCTGTACCAACTTGCATTCCCAACAATGTAGGAGGGATCCCCTTTCTCCACATCCTCTCCAACAATTGTTTCTTGCCTTGTCTATTTTTGCCATTCTAACTGGCGTAAGGTGGTATCTCAGTGTGGTTTTGATTTGAATTTCCTTGATGGCTAATGATTTTGAACATTTTTTCATGTGTCTGTTAGCCATTTGTATGTCATCATTGGAAAAGTGTCTGTTCATATCTTCTGCCCATTTTTTGATTTGTTTATTTGTTTCTCGTGTATTGAGTTTGAGAAGTTCTTTGTAGATCTTGGATACCAGTCCTTTATCTGTAGTGTCATTTGCAAATATATTCTCCCATTCCGTGGGCTGCCTCTTAGTTTTTCTGACAGCTCATAGAATTTTTAATTTCTGCCAGATTCGCTCTCATTTCCACCCTTAGAGATTCTATATTCTCATTAACATTTTCGTTAATACTTTTTTCAAGTCTACACATCATCTTGACCATTGTTACTCTGAATTCCATTTCTGATAATTTGGTTATATCAACATCCATTAGTTCTGTGGCAGAGGCCACAGACTCATTGTCTTTTCTTTGCTGGGGGGGACTTCTCCTTCTCGTCATTCTGATGAGGAGACGTTGCGGGGTTGTCCAGAGCCCAAATTATTGACCGGGACCCAGGCCATGTGCTTGTTTTATAGGGATCTTAGGGATGTGGGCTTCTTGATTTTTCAGACTGCCTTCTGGGGGAGGGGTCTGCCGCGCCAATACTCAGGCAACCCTGTTGGGTGGAGTCTCCGTGTCCCCTGCGAGGGGGGATGGGGGTGGGCACACTGTGAGCCGGTCTTTCCAGGCTTTTGTTCTCTGGCAGCTTTCTCTGGAGGTTTGCTGTGCCTCTTCTGAGAGTCAGAGCAGCAGGGCCGAATCTCAGACTCTGTCTCAGAACAAAGGGATCGCGGACTGTTCTCCACTGATGTTCTGGCCACTTTAACTCTGTTACTGTTGGTGCTGCTCAAGCCTGCAGCGTCCCGGGATGTGCGTCCCACACCCGGCGTCCCAGCCCTCACTTCCAGGGCTGGCGCGTCTCTGTCCTTTGTGTTTCTAACACCACCAGCTGCCAGCTGCCAGCTGCGCCCCGTGCGCTCCGGAGTTCCCGATCTCAGTCTGGTTCCAGTGAGCACACCGGAGCTCCGTTTCAGTCTGGCGGCGCGCATTCCCCGGCTCACGGTCCCAGTCTGCTCTCTCACAGGTGCCGGTCCACCGTGCAGGTGGCCACCACTTCCCGGCACCCGAACATGGCGGCTCCCTCCCCCTTCTGTTTATCTTCCGATATCTGTGCGTGGTTTCATGGCTCCCTGCTTCGTACCTCAATACTCAGCACTGGAGATGTTCATTTGTAGAGATCCAGATGTATCTTCCTGCGTCTCAGGCTGATCCTGTGGATGTTCAGGCTGGTCTGGTACCTATCCAGCTCGACTCAGGGGACTGGCTGAAAAAGGGGTCCCCTACTCCTCTGCCATCTTAACTCCTCCTCTAACTGTGGGTATTCTTGTGCAATAGTTGGTCTTGTTCTCAAGGGTCAGGAGAGCCCTCTTCTGGACACTTGGTGCATTACAGACTTTCTGCTTCCTTTCCTTCTTTCCAAAGATTGTGTCTACTGTGCTTCAGCCTAGACCTTGGCGGGGTGATACACACAAGACACGCCTGGCCCCTGAGTTCCTGGAACAACACTGGGGGCAGGAGAAATGAAGATCTCAAGAAGACAGGGAGGGTGACATGGAAAGAGGTTGGAAAGCTAGGAAGGCTGGATTATACAGGGCCTTAAAAGCCAAAATGAAGAGATTTTACTTTAAGTGTAGTTGGTCTTTGTTGGAGAATGACGTGGTCTGATTTCACTTTTTTTTTTTTAAGATGTATTTATTTGAGGAGGGAGAGGGAGAGAATCTCAAGCAGACTCCCCACTAAGCATGGAGCCTGACATAGGGCTTGATCTCACGACCCTGAGATCATGACCTGAGCTAAAATCAAGAGTCAGGTGCCCCCGATTTCACATTTTTAAAATATTTTTTTTAAAAAGATTTTATTTATTTATTTGAGAGAGAGAGCATGAGCAGGGGGAGGGACAGAGAGAGAAGCAGACTCTTAGCTGAGCAGGGAGCCCGACATGGGGCTCGATCCTGGGACCCCGGGATCATGACCTGAGCCGAAGACAGATGCTCAACCAACTGAGCCACCCAGGCATCCCCCAATTTCACATTTTAAAGTCACTGTGGTCGTTTGCGGAGGAGAGATTTCTGCGATGGAAGCTGTAATCCATTCTCCACAGTAGCGTATGCTGAGTCACAAGTGAGAGGACTGCATTTCGAGAGACCTGTGAAGGAGAAAGAAGGCCTTCACTGTGTCCTGTAGCTGTGGGGAGCCACCAGTGGGCCCCTCCTGTGAACACAGTGGCACAGGAGTCAATACAGGCCTAACCCATATGGCTACTGGACTCGCTCCTTTGTGTCACTCCCCTCCTCTGTCTGTCCTTTTTCCTGGCTTCCGTGCCCAACTCCCAACCATTCATGTGGTTTTTGATTCTTGGCTGTCCTCTGCTGCATCCAGCTCCAGCTCTGCCTGGTTGCTTATTCCCCTTTCTTGGCCTCGCTGGCTGTCTGCCTTTTGGCCTAGCCTTTAAGAGTTGGGAGTGCTCCCACTGCTTACCTTCCTTACCTTCTTGTCATTGGTGGTGCACACATACCCGCTCCCTGCTTTTGTCTGTTATAGCCCAACCTCACAGGGCTGTGACAGTTCTCTCCCCTCCCTGTCTCCCAGCAGCTGGGCACAGAACACACTTCACAGCCTCCTGCATGGTCTAATTTCTGGTCACAGTCATCTTGGGTCTGGGAGGCTGCAGAGCAGAAAAGCACAGGCTCTGGAGTGAGACATGAGTTCACCCCAGTTCTTGTCACCAGCTGTCTCCAAAACAGGCAGAGGGCTGCTGGTAAGCATTCATGGTGAGAACTTATGTAGTGTCGGCCCAGAGTGCATGATTAATAAATCCTTCCTTTGATTATGTTTTAATATTCTATCAAATACTGAAGCAGATCCTGATTTGGAACAGATCTCAAGAAAGAAGACCTTGGTTATCCTGGACTAGAGATCTTTGCTTATAATTCTTTTTTTTAAGTAATCTGTATACCCACCGTGGGGCTCAGACTCACAACCCTGAGATGAGGAGTCGCATGTTCCACCAAGTGAGCCAGCCAGGCACCCCAGAGACCTCTGCCTATAGATGGACTCCTCAACTCTTTGCTTGAAGTCTCACACTTTTGCTTCAGAGTTCCGAATGTAAACTCTATCAAGGTCCTGGTTTCCAGGTATTTTCAGCCCAACCTTTTAAAATGCTGAGCAAAGAGATGAGTGAACTGCATTAAATGGAATAATAATGGTTAAAGGCTTTCTGCTCTGGGTTCCTAGCTGGAAAAGTCTGGAAACTTTATATTGAATAAATTTGTAGGAGCAACACTTGAATCGAAGTGTGGCCAGTTGTGCATCTGCCTCTGAAAATGCCTTTTGCTTTTTCAGGTGCAGCTCATTTTTCTTCCTGAGCTATACTTTGATTCCTGAGCAAAACTTACACTGACATTTCTCCAAGAATGTTCTCTCTGTGATAGAAATGGGGAAGGATAATAGCAAAAAAAAAAAAAAAAAAAAAAAAACCCAAAACAACCCAATTTTTTTGTTCTTATGTAGGTAAACTAACTCAAGCAAGGGGTTCTATAACAGAACCTATTATATTGTGACAGAAGATATTTCCTTGGATGATTTTAAGAAAACAAAAGCAAGAAATACATCTCAACTGTCAATGCCTTATTAAAAGTCAGTGCCAGAGACTAGAAGAGAATTAGGGACCTTTGAATACCTCATTTAAATCTAATCAGAGCTGCTGTGTTTGAGGAGGGGAAAGAAGATTGTAGTAATACTAAATTTATTTCTCTTTCAAACTGGAGCCCAGTATTTACAAATCAATATTTGATGTATGGATCAATATTTATTTGGGGAATTGATGAAGTACAGAAACTCCCATATGAACGGTTCGCTAGCTATTTTCTGAGAGATGCTAAAGGATAAATGTGTAAATGCCTATGAACTCAATTCTTAAGGAAAAACCAAGAAATTTTAGTTTTAAATAACAGATTCTATTTAAGTTATTAAAACTTAACAATTTTGAATAAAAACTAATAATTATTGTCAAATAATTGAAAAAATATAGTTAATATAGTTTGAACTGAGGCGAACTTGTAGTCAGGAAAAGTATTAAGAAATTATAAGCTCAAATACATAATAATAAATTTGAAACTTTTTTTTTTTAGAGAGGCGGGGAGGGGCAGGGGAGAGAAAGAATCTTTTTGTTTTTTAAGATTTTATCTATTTATTTGACAGAGAGAGAGTGACAGCCAGCAAGAGAGGGAACACAGGCAGGGGGAGTGGGAGAGGAAGAAGCAGGCTCCCAGCGGAGGAGCCCGATGTGGGGCTCGATCCCAGGACCCTGGGATCAGGCCCTGAGCCGAAGGCAGATGCTTAACAACTGAGCCACCCAGGCGCCCCAGAAAGAGGGAATCTTAAGCAGACTTTACACTTAGTGCAGAGCCCGATGCAGGGCTGGATCTCATGACCCTGAGATCAAAACTTGAGCCAAAATCAAGAGTTGGATGCGTAACTGACTGAGCCACCTAGACACCCTTAAATTTGAAACTCTTAAATGAATTATTTTTCACAAAACTAACCAAAGAACAAAAATTGAAAGGGACCAAAAATGTATAGAAAAGTCAGAATAACTACCAGAGGTAAAGCGCCTGGGTCTCATGTTATATAAATTTGTCCAAGAAAAACATTCATTTATTGAACACAATTGACTTTGTGCCAAGTAGTGTGCTAGGCTTTCAGTAATTCACTCTGGTTCTCTTATCTTGGGAGAGATTTTTACTGAACAAAATAGTAAAAGAATAGGAAACATATTCAAAGAAAAAAATATTCTTGAAAGCTAACCTAGTATAGTTACAGTGGCATGGTTGGGAATGTTTGATCGGTGGCTTTACCAATTAAATCCATTGAATGTGGCCCCACAGTGTCCTGAAGTTTTATTCTAGATTCTCTGGAGTTTGTGATAATAGGTAAGTTTCTAAGATTCAAATGACTTTCCATGTTTATCTCTTTTTATATTTGTATGTAGAGTTAAAAATGTATGTATAATTTAGGCTATTAAAGTATAGTTAGTTTATCAATGACAGTACTCCTGAAATCTTTACCTACTTGTGAATTTCAAACCACTTTCTACATTTTGATTTATTTTTAGATCTTTTTGTGTAGATAGGAAACATCTACACAAACCTTTTTACTTGCTCAAGGTCACAGAGAGCTGGAACCTGGTCTTGTTCCTCTGAACCTTAGTTCTTTCCAACCTACCAGGCTGCAAGCCCACTAATTACCCATGCAAAGAAATTATGCATGTGTTTTCATTGAAGTTGGGTTGGAGAAAATGTTGAAGTAGAAAATAAAAACGTGCCCCTGGGTGGCTTAGTCAGTTAAGTGTCTGCCTTCTGCTTAGGTCGTAAGCCCTGTGATAGGCTCCCTGCTCAGCGGGGAACCTGCTTCTCCCTCTTCTTCTTCTTCTGCCCCTCCCCCCGCTCTCTCTCTCTCTCTCTTTTTCTCACAAATGAATAAAAAAAATTCAACAAAGAAAAAGAAAAAAAAAATCAGGAGAATGGGAGATTGTGTTCTTTAGAAAATGTGAAGTGCCAGACTTACTTTTCAAATAACTAACTCAGAGTCTTAAACTAATAATTATATCATAAAGTCAGATTTTAATAATAAAGAAGAAAAATTTACTCAGCTGTATTGTATGTTGGTGTCAAAAAGAGATCTAACCTGGAGTTTGAAACTTTTTTCAAGAGCATGTTTCTTCATTGTTAAAATGTCTATCCTGCCCAGAGCAATTTACACTTTCAATGCCATCCCTATTAAAATACAATTGGGCATTTTTAAAGAGCTGGAACAAACAATTCTAAAATTTGTATGGAACCAGAAAAGACCCCGAATCGCCAAGGGAATGGTGAAAAAAAAAAAAAACAAAGCTGGGGGCATCATGGTGCCTGACTTCAAGCTATATTACAAAGTTGTGATCACCAAGACAGCATGGTATCGGCACGAAAACAGACACACTGACCAATGGAACAGAATAGAGACTCCAGAAATGGACCTTCAACTCTATTGTCAACTAATCTTTGACAAATCAGGAAAAAATATCCAATGGAATAAAGACAGTCTCTTTAAGAAGTGGTGCTGGGAAAATTGGACAGCTACATACAGAAGACTGAAACTCGACCATTCTCTTAACACCATACACAAAGATAAACTCAAAAGGGATGAAAGACCTCAGTGTGAGAGAGGAATCCATCAAAATCCTAGAGGAGAACATAGGCAGTAACCTCTTCAACATCGGCCACAGTAACTTCTTTCAAGACACATCTCCAAAGGCAAGGGAAACAAAAGCAAAAATGAACTTTTGGGACTTCATCGAGATAAAAGCTTCTGCACACCTAAGGAAACAGTCCACAAAACTAAGAGGCACCCCACGGAATGGGAGAAGGTATTTGCAAATGACATTACAGATTAAGGGCTGATATCCAAGATCTATAAAGAACCTCTCAAACTCAACACTCAAAAAAAAAAAACAAAAAAAAACTCCTTCAAAAAATGGGCAGAAGACATCAACAGACACTTCTCCAAAGAAGACATACAAATGGCTAACAGACACACAAAAAGATGCTCAACATCACTGGCCATCAGGGAAGTACAAATCAAAACCACAATGTGATACCACCTTACACCAATTAGAATGGCAAAAACTAACAAAATAGGAAACAACAAATGTTGGCGAGGATGTGGAGAAAGGGGAACCCACTTATACTATTGGTGGGAATGCAAGCTGGTACAGCCATTCTGGAAAACAGTGTGGAGGGTCCTCAAGATGTTAAAAATAGAGCTACCCTATGACCCAGCAATTGCACTACTAGGTATTTACTCCAAAGATACAGATGTAGTGAAAAGAAGGAGCACATGCACCCCAAATGTTCGTAGCAGCAATGTCCACAACAGCCAAACTGTGGAAGGAGCCAAGATGCCCTTCAACAGATGAATGGATAAAGAAGATGTGGTACATATTTACAATGGAATACTATTCAGCCATCATAAAGGATGAATACCATTTGCATGGACATGGATGGAACTGGAGGGGATTATGCTAAGTGAAGTAAGTCAAGCAGAGAAAGACAATTATCATATGGTTTCACTCATATGTGAAACGTAAGCAATAGCTCGGAGGACCATAGGGGAAGGGAGGGAAATCTGAAGGGGGGAGAAATCAGAGAGGGAGATGAACCATGAAAGACTATGCACCCCGGGAAAGAAACTGAGGGTTTCAGAGGGGAGGGGGTAACAGAGTGATGGGTGTTAAGGAGGGCACGTGTTGTGACGAGCACTGGGTGTTATACATAACTAATGGAGCATTGAACACTCCAGCAAAAACTAATGATGTACTCTACAGTGGCTAACTGATTAAAAAAAAAAAAAAGAATAAAAAAAAAGCATGTTTCTTATTGTGGGGTCAGTGGACCACTTGTGTTAAAGTCCGCTGCAGAGCTCGGCAAAACTGCTATTGCTGCATCCCTACACTCTGTGCAGCTTCAGGAGCTCCTTGGGTAATCCTGACGTGTAGGAGGTTGTGAGCGGCTGCCCTGAGGCGAGCAACCAAGCTTGGTGTGCTGTGGGTGTTTTCCCTAAGAAAAACAGAAGAGCAGAAGATGGTGACCCAGATGGCTGCATTCTATCGTCTCTCCCTTCCTCCCCAGCCCTCTTGTCATTGGAGGGTACCCTCTAGGAACAGTTCCTTCCGCTCGCTGCTACTGCCTGGGCCGACCAAGGGTTCCTGGGTGGGCACATTTAGGCACATTACTAAACATCTCCCAGCATCACTATCTGCATCTGTAAAGTGGGCATCACATTAGTACCCACCTCATAAAGTTGTTAGGAGATCATCAGCTAACGTGCTTAGAACAGTGCCTGGTATTTAATAAACACTAAATAAATGATAGCTGCTTTTGTACGCATATTTTTAAAAAGGCTGATGCTTTTGGAAACATTTTCTTCTGCTGACTGGTGAACTGTCCAGTTTTATTTAGTTCTTTGCCTAAAAAAGTTATTGAATTGTCTGCTCCCTTTTTTGTACCCACCATACTTTGAATATACAACTGCGGCAACATCTAGAACACTTGATGTGCGCTCGTTTTACATGTTCGTCTCCCCACAACCCAAGGGTAGGAACCAGGGCTTATTCACATGGCACGGTATACAGCACAGGGCACAGAAGCTACCAAATAGCAGGCAAAGTCAAGTGTTTTGGTCTATTAACTACTTTACCATTAAATTAAAGTGTTCCATGGGTTACAATATTTCTCAGCCTTAACTCTGGGGGCTTAAATAGGGTATATCTGTGCTGTATCACCAGAAGACAGTGTTTGGAAATATCATTTGATAATCCTGATTTACATTATCAAATAAAATTGGATTACATAATTTAGCTCTTAGGATGTTCTAGTAGAATATACTTACGTTTTCATTTGCATATTATACATTTTTCCTATGATAGTCAAAACTTAATTGGAATTTGAATAATTGAAATTCAGTACATATTTATGTAATACATATCATAGTTACTTATTTTACTCTCTCACTTGGTCTGAGTATCTGGAATATGTCTGGAATATTGGCAGGCAACGTATCTAAATTATTTAAATATTTAAACCTTACATCATCGTATTCCCCAAGCTGGAAGCTCTGTGATGTGAAGTACTGATCTTGCTGGCATTTTTCCTTTTGCAAAGGACTAACACCAATAGAGTATATAGAGTTTCAAAATCGGATGTTTGATGAATGAATTTGAGCTGATTCTCAAAGAACAAATATTTATTGAGTACTGACCAGGTACAAGATTCATAAACCTTAGATTATCTAGTCCAAAGATGACTTTTGTATAGATTATGATTTCAAAGAACTTACAGGCTGGAAGGGAAAATAAGTATATAAAAATACTTATTCTTGTCCCTTTATGGAAATTTTGAGAAAGTGCTAGGGGAACTTAGGGGAGATGGTTATGGGAGTTGATTATATACATAAAATCAAGGTGAATTGGGCCAGGGAGGCAACTAACCAATAATCGACCAAAAGTCAGTAACTGTAACACTTTTCCTAAGAGTAGAGTTGACATTGTGCTGTCTTGTCCTAGGTACTTTCCTTTCTCTTCATTGGTCTGATGTCCATGATGATTCCCCTGTGTAGGGTCTTTGGGGCCCTCATTGCTGTCTGTCTCATCATGGGTCTCTTCGATGGATGCTTTATTTCCATTATGGCCCCCATTGCCTTTGAGTTAGTTGGTGCCCAGGATGTTTCTCAAGCAATTGGATTTCTACTTGGATTCATGTCTATACCCATGACTGTGGGCCCACCTATTGCAGGTAAATATAATGATTCTCCAGTAATTTACTATATGTAAAATATATTATAATTTTTTGGTTACTGGTCTTTTGGTTTTGTGTGTGCCTTACTGATAACATTTTTAATAAGACCAGCCTTGGATGACATGTTGAAAAATTTTGCTGAGGAGTCCCTTTTACGCTTACTGATACATAACACACTCTATAATGTTTAATTGTAAGCTTCTGGGCTTTAAGCTTTCATAATTCCTGTATTTCATTTAATATGTGTTTTAGAGAAATGGAAACATGGTTGCTTTTAAAAAAAGATGAATATTCTGGAAGATTTCTAAATATATATGCTTTGTGTAAGAGATCATATCCCCTCCCCCCCCGAAATAATTAACGGAAAATAGCATTTAGTGGAAACAACTCAAATGTCCACTAGTGGATGAATGGATAAACAGAATGTGGTGTAGCTATACAATGGGATATTATTCAGCCATAAAAAGGAGGGAAGTACTGTACCAATACATGCCACCAGGTGGATGAACCTTGAGAACATTACGCTAAGTGAAAGAAGCCAAATACAAAAGGTGACATACTGTAAGATTTTATTTATATGAAATATCCAGAATAGGTAAATCCATAGCAGCAGAGAGCAGTGGTGGTTTCCAGGGGCTGGAAGGAAGGGGGATTAGGGAATAACTAACTGCTTAATGGGTATGGGATTTCCTTCTGGTGTGATAAAAATGTTTTGGGACTAGATAGAGGTGGTGGTTGTACAACATTGTGAATGTGGCAAATGGTATAGAAATGGTTAATTTCATGTTCTATGAATTTCATCTTTAGAAATCTTCTGAATAGTATAAAGGTGCCTCATGTTCAGTATTACTTGGGTGCCAGTGTGAATTACTAGGTTATGATTCAATAAAACTGAGATAAAATTCAAATGTATGTATTGTCATCTGTGTCTGGCATGTGAAGGGCTCAGAAAAAGTTCATCCTCATGTCCAGAACCACACACATCTAGCAACTTTGCCAAATGGAAACCTAGTCATGAACAAGCAAGCAGTCACTAAAGGTCACAGTCTCCCTGTAGGAGAACCCTCCAGCCCTTCCCCTGTCCCCTGTTTTTATACCATACAAGCTTAGATTTTTAGGGTTTCCAAGTCTACAGCAGATTAGAAGCAGCAGTTTGGTAGGAATGGTGTTTGCAACTAGAAATAACCGAGAACAGACCAAAGGAGATAACTGGAAACTTCCAAAGTAGGTAGGACACGCCGGCAGCTGGGAGCAGAAAGCTCTTGGCTCACCAGAAGGTTCTGAGGGATCATAGTATTACAGTCAGACATGGTAATTAGTGTTCAGAAGGAGGAAAGGTTTAGTTACATACAGAATATTCTGATTCAGAAGATAGGAAAGTTGTAGCTATATATTGTATATTTTAGATTTCTGTCTAGAATAAATGTACACTTTTTTAATGTGCCAGTACTTGACAAATTCTCAGCGGTTTATTTTGAAAAGTCAGATCCTCAATTCAGTATGTTCCCTGGACATTTCAGATAACTGAGATTTTATAGTAAAAGTTACAAAAGTTTAAAAACACTAAGATAACTTTTAAAATCTGGGTTTTGTGGGGCGCCTGGCTGGCTCAGTTGGTAGAGCCTGTGACTCTTGATTTCAGGGTTGGGAGTTCGAGCCCCATGTTGGGTGTAGAGATTACTTAAGAAATAAAATCTTTAAAAAAATCTGGATTTTGTTAGAAAAATTAGAAATAAGGAGTATTCTGAATGACAGTTTTCAGAAGCAGAGCCCAAGGACCTATCAGAATGCCAAACATTTTACTCCCGTGTGCTGACAAATATATTTAACAATCTAACTTTTTCATTTTAACTCTCAATCTATAATTTTTCATGCTTTTGAATTCTAATTTTATTTATTTTTAAAAAGATTTTACTTATTTGAGGGAGGGAGAGAGAGAGAGTGAGCACACAAGGAGGGGGAAGAGCAGAGGTAGAGGCTGAGGGAGAAGCAGACTCCCCACTGAGCAGGGATGTGGGTCTCGATCCCAGGACCCTGGGATCATGACCTGAGCCAAAGGTAGACGCTTAACTGACAGAGCCACCCAGGCGCCCCTTGAATTCTAATTTTAAATAGTCTTATGTTATTTCATAAACAAATAGGCCCAAGAAGGTTTGAAAAGTAGACATTGTGAGGTATGTGTGTATGAGAGAAGTTTCAGCTTGGTGGTTTATCCACCTTCCCCTGAAATAAGGACCGTTTATACCCTGGGTCCGAATACCCCAAAGGCCTCTGAATGGTTTTGAAAAAGCCAAAACTTGGTTACAAATATTTTTTTCCACGTAATATCTTGGTACACAAACCCATAGGCCTGTAGTCTGTGACAAGATTAAAGTCTTAAGATCTTTTCCTTTGTCATATCAGAAAAGGTTTATACTTCAGACCCATTTCCTTAGAAATGTGTGACTGATCTGAGACCTCTAAGAGCCACACTTGTTCTCTCTCGGTGACAGTTTTTTCCCTTCCCAGGATTACTTCGTGACAAGCTAGGCTCCTATGACGTGGCATTCTACCTCGCTGGAATCCCCCCCCTTATTGGAGGTGCTGTCCTTTGTTTTATCCCCTGGATCCACAGTAAGAAGCAAAGAGAGATTGATAAAACCACTGGAGGAGAAAAGATGGAGAAAATGTTGGATAATCAGAACTCTCTGCTGTCGAGCTCACCTGGAATCTTTAAGAAAGAATCTGACTCTGTTATTTAATGTCTTAAATACCTCCACCAGACTGAGCTTGCTTTCAGAAGTTTAAGCAAGTTTTCCTTTTATATAAATTGCAAATTTCTTATTTTTTTAATTACACCCTATGAATAGCACAATAATTGGGAACTAGAACCCTTATTACTACAAGAACCATTTTCTGCCACTGAATAGCTAGCTGTCTGATATTTCCATGAGTGTGGGGACAGAGACTCTGGTATATGAAAAATACGGCGGGAAGTCAAATATTGTGAGCATTGACACTATCTCAGTAAAAAGCAACTCTAGAAACTGTGAAGGCTAATAAGCTTGTACAAATATTTAAAAATACCTCAAGCTATAATGGAAGGGTTGCAGTTTGGTTAGGACTGGAAATACTGTTTGTTGTCTCATGTGATGTTTTTAATTTTGGTATCTCTGTTTTAATTTCTTCTGCTATTTGGAAACTTTTTACAAGATTTAAGCCTGGATTCTAGATAATGTCAGATCTACCTAAACCTCAAGTCTGTGTTAAAGCTGCTTGCCTGCTGTTACACAAGATCTGAAATTAAGTGATTCTGCCTTGCTCCGGTGTCGGGGCGCTTCTGGGAGCAGATGGTAGCACTGTGTTCAGATGCAGTGCGTGACACGGGAGGGGTCCTGGTCATAAGGCGGAGCAATTCAGGAGGCGCATTTCTTCCATTCACCTTTGTTCCCTTTCGCTTTGCAGTGTGTTTTACTCAAGTAGCCAGAAACTCCCCAAATTTCTGAACTTGTTTAAAGTGAAACAATAAAGTGAAATAGAATGAATGAAAGAGATTCTGGCCATTTTAACGTAGCATTTTTCTCACTTCGGGATTTGTTAGCACGAGGACTTGACATTTCCACGGAGTCTTACTGAGTATGTTATCAAGTTGCAGTTTCAGGTACAAACGGGAAGAAAATCTTTGTATTCATGCAGAAAATATTTCTGATAGAAACAATTGCTCAAATTGGTTTATAAAATTAATTGGTCTTGAAAGGTTAAAAGCACTTATAAAGAGAAACAACTTCTGTATTTATAAAACTTTCTGGCAAAAATTTGCACTCATTGGTATTTATCCTGCACGCTCCACATTAACATGCCCAGTATTTTTTCCATTTATGCAAAGACACTTGTATGAAAGCTACTAAAATTTTAAAGACCTAAAATTAAAACCAAAGTCATGCCATGACCTATATATACTCTTCTACAAAAATAGGAACACTTTCCTCATCCTGAAATTATATTTTAGTACATGTTTCTTATTTATGTCTTTGAAAGTTAATAATATGCAAAGTATATTTAAATCCTAAGTATAAATGTGTATTAGAGCTTCTCCAATGTAGCTTGTTCACCTGGGAAGAATGCAATCTTTTCCTAAAGCACCTCCAGGAGCCATCTGTTTTGAATTTCTCTGGAAGGCCAGAAGCTTAATCTTTTATCTCCCTACTTTTCTTTCCAGCTTCTCTTCTTTCTTTGTCTTTAGCTGAGGATGTAGAAACCTGAAGAGCATATGGATTTGTAGTTGGGGGGGGGGGGGACAGGCCACATAGGGGGCTAGAGGGAAGTGAGGTGGTTAATTAAACAGCTAGAAAACCCAGAAGTTCGGAGTAGGAATGCTAAATGTGCAACTTATTTTTAATAGGATTTTAAATGATTTTTGATTGTGAAGACATTCAGCAGTTTACCACGACATACACATGGTTGTAACTTTTAGTACTTCTATATTTCATATTTAGGAAACTTGGGTAATTTGTTTTTTTGGAAGGTTATGTCGCTTAAAAAACAACTATATTTTGACCATTCTGCCCTTTCATATTTTAAACTTTTGGAAAATACTTAGAAGGGCACCTGGGTGGCTCAGTCAGTTAAGTGACCAACTCTTGATTTCAGCTCAGGTCACCATCTCAGGGTCATGAGTTCAAGCCCCACATCAGGCTCCACGCTGGGTGTGGAGTCCGCTTGAGATTCTCTCACTCTCCCCACCCTCTGCCCCTCCTCCCCAAGCACACATGCTCTTAAAAAAAAAAAAAAGACTTAGAAATGATAATATATTTTTCGGTTCTTCATTTATTCATGCCTAATTATATAATACATTATTTCCTCATTAAAATCAGTGCTTGTGAGATCAGCAAAAACTTACAACTAAGACCAGTCATCAAACCTGCCATTATAAAATGTTTTATAGTTTTAGCACAGACTCCTAAGACTTGTCGCTTGCCCCTGCCAATTTTACAGAAAGAGTTCTAATAGAGAAAATTTACTCTGTAAAGATCCCCAAAATGTTTCCCTTTCAAAATTTGGCTGATTTTAGAAAGGAAAAAAAAAAGTAATACTATGAAACTCAAAGACTCGATCTCGCTTGGTTAGGTTCCAAAGAGCAAAGAGTGGGGCACCTGGGTGGCACAGTTGGTTAAGCCTCGGACTCTTGATCTCAGCTCAGGTGTTGATCTCAGGGTCATTAGTAGGAGCGTGGAGATTACTTAAAAAAAAAAAAAAAGCAAAGTAGCTGAAGTATTTATAATAAAACTTAGATCTCAGAATACTGTGTTCATGTACAGTATTACACATGCAGTTTTCAGTCAGATGGAATGAATTAAACAGGTTCTATGATACTGAAAAAGCTCCACTATAATAGATTGTTATGGAGTGTTCTTTGCTGTAATAATACAAAGTTTAAGAGTATAAAAGATGCTAAATTCTATAAAATGTATATTTCATAACATGTTTGGTACAAAAAGTTCTAGAAGTCTGAAGTTCTGAAAGTTATGCAAACTTAGAAAATGAAAAATACTAATATTCATAAGGATTTGTGTTTTGGACCAAGAAACGTTACCTAATCTTTCAGAGTAAATCCTTTCTAATTTCTGCAGTGTTACTATTTGCAATAAAGTGACCCGGTGGGCCTAAATTTTTTTGTTCAATCTAGCACTCGAGAGGAAAAGAATAGAGTCAGAACTCTGCCTTCTATCTCATCGTCCTAATTCTGATAAAACTCAGCAAATTCTCACATTCAAAAGGTTCTAGCATTTGAGGCCAACAATATAAGGGGAGCAATTATTCCTCTTTACAGAGACTCTGAATCAGATACTATTGTAACAGATACCCATGGATCTTCCAGAAACATTTTAAATTGTATTGCAGTAGATACTCTTGGTATCCATCCGTTTCAGTAATAATAAACCACCCAGATTGATACTTCATTCAAAATTATAAATTTCTTTGATCACAGTTGCAATCCTAAGTCTACAGTCCTACTAAGAGACTTGTAATGTCCACTGGAGATTGCATAGTGCCTGCGTTAAGCTTCAAATTCTATTCATAAACAGAAGCAGGACTTCATTTGTACTTCCCAATCCACAGTATTTGTTTATACGTGTTTGCAGAAGATCCCATGGGCTCTGCGCAAGTATGAAGCAAACTCGGTTAGCTTCAACTTTCTACACTTTAATGTACACTTAGTTGTAAAGTAAACACAGGTTTGTTTTTACTTCTGGTAATTCTAATCCTTTTAACTGCACTGTAAACCACTTTATGTCCGGATGACGTTTGTTGTTAAATCAATGGAAAACTGAATAGAAAATGCAGTGATCAGGGGCAGGCCACGTCCAGCGTGAGTGGCACTGAGGGGCGTTCCGGGCAGTGCACTTTCCCACTCTTTCTTATGTCTCTTTTGCTTGCTCTTCCTGTTCTCATTCTCCTTATCATTCTTTCTTTACTTCCCCCTATCCTTCAAAAACCTGCTGAGGAGTCCATTAACCTCCTTGCTTAGTTCCACTGGCTGCTTAGCTGCCCTGCTTACTGGTCCCTATGGCTTCAGAGGGTGGAAGCCCAGGCGATTCCACGTAACCTGGTGAACGGCTTGCTCTCAGCCTTGAACTTAGAGTTCTATTGGTCTACATTGAAAACATGATTTAATTATGTGATTAAAATCTGGGAAGGAAGTAATATGTTTCATGTAACTGGCATCTTTTGTGCTAATATGTAAAACTTTATTTAAATGTTTAAGGTAATGCTTTCAGAGAAAAGACTGTCAAGTTCTTAACATGAGTATTTTCGGAGGGCATAATTTTTTACTTTGATTTTCATATTCTATTAAAGTTTCGCTAAATCTTGGTCCTGAGAGCACATCGTGGAGGATGGTTTGGAATGTAGTGGGCCCCTCAGATGCGGTTCCTAATGAATCTGCCTTAGGCTGTGTTATACTTTTTTTTTTTTTAAGATTTTATTTATTTATTTGACAGAGATAGAGACAGCCAGCGAGAGAGGGAACACAAGCAGGGGGAGTGGGAGAGGAAGAAGCAGGCTCATAGTGGAGGAGCCTGACGTGGGGCTCGATCCCGTAACGCCGGGATCACGCCCTGAGCCGAAGGCAGACGCTTAACCACCGTGCCACCCAGGCGCCCCAGGCTGTGTTATACTTTATGGTGAATGGTGTTAGAGTAAATTCCCAGAGTCTGGATATACAAGTGGAAAGGATATGTTAATTAATTCCAATTAAAAAACATGTAAACAATTTTAGTTTTAAAACTCCTTAGGAAATTTCTAACACTGAAAACTTCATTGTTACTGGCATAAACATTAAGGAGCAATGTTTGCATTAGGCTGAAAATTGTTGCTTTTTCCAATGTGTGAAAAGGAGAAGGAAGTGAAACGTTCTTATTTTACATTTATATTCTTTAATTTGAAAGACAAGTAGTATCTTGGCTAATAGAAAAAGTATCACCATCACAGTTAAATTAACTCTTAAAAACACAAAATTTTTACCTTGTTACTAAAACAGAAGAACAAGTTTGCCATTTGTAATGGTGATGTGGATTAATGTGAAATAACACAGCAGAGAAGGAAGGCTTGCTACTCTATTTGACTGGCAATCATTAATTCTGCTCGTATTACACTCACTGATTTTTGTTGATACTTAGGCGTAAAGGAAATAAAAAGACCATCTGGAGCTGAGTTTGAGAATGGTTCGTGGGGCAAAGAATAACAAGATGGAGAGCAACAATAGACAGCTTGTGGGCTCACTATAATTTTAGAGTCACAGCCCTTTTTATCAGTTTATTTGTTGGCAGACACTAATGCTTTGTTTTATAAATACCCTGTAGAGTGATAGGTGACAATCTCAAAAATAAAGGGCCAAATGCCCACAGCAAATATGAAACCCACCTACAACTTAAACAACCACAATTCCTGAACTTACGTAAATGTGGACTTAATCCGATGGCTTTAGATGACTCCTCCTGAGACAACCAAGACCCATGAAACAATTCATTGCCACATCTTTGAATCACTCAAAGAAACCTTGAAACCTGGGATCTGGTTTACTTACCTTGCCAATTTTTCAATAATAAACATTAAGCATCTTGATCTCTATATATTCAAGGAGAGCTCCCACGGTACTATTTTCTTGGCATGTAATACAGGAGGCTACCTCATTTACAAAACAAGATTTCAATTTTTTGTTAGTGTGTTAGACGTTGGGAATGAAATAAAACCTTTCCTAAGTACTTGATCATGACAGTCCACCTACCTCAGCTTTCGGTGTCCAATTAAAAGCCCAGCGTAATCAATTCTTGCTTAATCAGAAAGGAGCTAACAGTGACTCTCAGATTAAAAGGCAAGGGAGTGCCAGTAGTAAAGGGGCCAAAATATCAGTAAAATTTCTTAAGTGCTTTGTTCTGATAAGTAGATATAAGAAAAACAAAAAAGGAGTATTAACTAATGTGGCCTGTGGATCATCTGAAGCAGGAAAGCTGAAGAAATTTACAATCTATATATAATAACGAACACTTACTAAAATGTTTCACCAGTGGCTTTTCAAACTATACTGGCAGCTTGACGATGAAGCCTTGTTTTTCATTTGTTTTCTTTGGCAGGCAAGTGGATAATCACTGACAACAGATGATATGCTTGTGTCTTAACCTTACAGCTTACGTGTGAAACTCCTGCAAGAGGCACCCCTTTCCTAGTGAACAGGGATCGTGGCAATGAACTTTTGTCTCACTGGAGTTTTAAAAAAATGCTGTCCTTGAGTGTGGCTGTGGTGGAGGAGTTAACCCCATCTAATTAAAGATGTTTCTGGCCTTTCAGTATGAGTGCTGTAAGAAGAGGATTTTGGAGTTGAACGTCACTAACCCTGTGTGTGGTAGGAACTATCAGTATAAAATAACTTTTGGAAATCAAATGAAATCTGTGACACTATTTTGGAGCCTCTGATATATGACTTTTATTTTTTACCAAATAATACTTTTTAATATCTGTCCATTATTAGAAGAGTCAATTTGTTAAATATTTTAAATGTGGGTAAACACACAAACATTTTCTGTTATGCTCGTCCCTAAATGTAGTCTTCTGTAGTATATTCTAATATACTAGAAAGTTAATGGGTCAGAGGATCTTTCATAATTCATTCTATATTGGATAGTATTTCAGGGACTGAGGGTTTCATGAGTGCTTACTTTTTGACCCCATGCAATGAGCAGTCTATATATTTGGTGCCTTTTTTTCCTGCCAAAGAAAAATTAGGTCAAAATTGGTGCTAAATTTCATGTTCCTTTCAAAATTATTTTTCTTTTTAAGTATATATATCACAATAGGAAATGTGTAGATCGAGCAGTATTATGTATGTTGTATTTTGTATGTACGTATAAGGAAAAAACCTCACCTAAAAAGCAATTGAGTTCCGAAATCTACTTAGAGGTATATAATTTTCATTAACACGTAAAGCTTTAAAGTATGAAGCTGATAAGAAAATGATCACCAAATGAAAACTTAGTAATGAATATGCCCCCCCAAGGTAGTAACTTTAAGGAAAAAGTCCCACTCAATGTTATATGTCAGTTATATCTCAATTAAAAAATAAAAATAAGTCCCTTGTCAATGTTTCTAGCACAAAGTTAGCTATTCAAAGTATTCTGTAACTCTGAGGGTGTATAGAAAGTTGTATATATTTTTTATTGTATATATATATTTACGTATGTACAGAACAGCTTTCTAGTGAGCTTGTTTAAGTGGATATTTTAAGCTATTTTCAGGCTAAAATTAGAGTTAGGGGAGTCATCAGTCTTAAAACTTGGATAATGAGTTACATTAAAAAAATTCTCATCGAAAGTATCATTGTTCATCTTTCAGATTTAACATAAAGACTTAAATTAGTAAAATTGAAGTCTTTGATCCGGGTCAGTCTGAGCAAATCTCAGAACTATGATTTATTCTGGGTTATCAGCATCATGGTTGTGGCCGACTGTATGACACCCACCTAAAATCCCACGTGGGTCTCTGAGTCTTACTGTCTTGTGAGTAGGATTCTGATGAAGTGAGGACAACAGGATTTTATTTAATCCTGCTTTTATAGATTCCCTTAACTCTATGAGGATTTTATAAATCTAAATTAGGAAAATGATACACTCTAGGAAATTAGGAATACATTTAGAATCTACTAGAGTATACTGGATTCTCTGTTAACTAATGATAACTCCTTACTACTGTCAACATGAGTTATATGTGGAAGGGAGAATGGGGGCTTGTTAATCAGAAGTTACTGTACAGTGAGATTAAATATCCCTTTACTAACTTCTGATGTAACTTAATTTATGTGGTTTGAGAACTGTAAGATTCCCAAAGCACTGTGCAATGCTTGATCAATTTGCATTTTGTCAGTTTGTTCTCCTATCAGTTTATTTTAGCCTGAAAATGATAGCTACAACAAACAGAACCCTACAGTATTAAGAGAGAGCTTGGATATTTTAAGTATCTCCTCATATAATATGACATTTTTCATGTCAACTTATTTTAATGTTCATCTGAAAGGTAATTTTAAATTATTTGCATATTTTCAAAGTTAGAAAAACATGCTATATCTTAGACATCAAAACCAAATTATTCCAAGTGCACGCCGTATGCCGCAGCATGGCCCTGCTTCTCTGCCCATGCAGGATGCCGTTTTTGGCACAATAGTTGCTTAAATATAGATCACTATGTGAAATAATTATGCTGGGTTTGATCAGTATGCAGTATTTTAGTACTTGCCTTTAAAAAATGTTTTTTTCTTTTTAAAGAGTGTACTTTATAATTGATTTTTTGTAATGCGCAGTTTCATAGAGATAACCAAAACATTTTTAATGGAAAGAGCTTTGTAATCATTTGGAGAATAAAATCACTTTACTGTGGAACAACATGGTATTCTCAGTAAATACAATAAACAACTTTTAGCACATTTCTATGAGGCTTTGTGATTATATTTATGGAATTCCCTGGGGAGCTGAGGGAAGGAGAACTTACTGAAGTGAAGGAAACCGTCTGTGTTGAATGAAAGAAAAATAAGCTGTGTGCTTGTTAAGCTGCATATGTGTTTTCCAAGCGTGCTTGGCTGTCGTTCTCTCTCCTGGACAAGTGACAGGGACAGAAATGATCCCAGAGCACTGGAGGGTCCAAAAATGATTCTCTTTGCGACTCCTTTGTTGTAGTTTGACTTGCATTACTGTTTTACTTAAACTGGTGAAGTTTGTTGCCTTCAGCTGTTACTTGGGACCCCTGAGTCACTGACAGTTTCAGCGGATGATCAAGAACCAGGCTAGAATTTTGGTGGATACCCGCTGAGAGAGAAATTGACTCTGCAGTCAGAGCACGTTTATTATTGGATATGCCCTAACCACAGAGCAAATCATCAGTTTCCTTTAATGGTGCTAAAGAGATTTTATACATTAAACTCAAGAATGTGGAATTGTGATATATCATTTATTTCAATATTTATTTATTTATTTATAAAAATATTTTATTTGAGAGTGAGAGAGAGCATGAGCAGGGGGTTGCGGGGGGATGCAGAGGGAGAAGCAGACTCCCGGCCGAGCAGAGAGCCCGACACGGGGCTTGATCTCAGGACTCCAGGATCATGACCTGAGCTGAAAGCAGATGCTTAACTGACTGAGCCACCCAGGTGTCCCAACTCCAATAATTATTGACATGCCTGCGCATAGAGGCAAAAATGTGCAGGCCTCTCGAGGGCTTTTCAGAGAACCAGGAGAGACTGGATATGAGAAATTGTTACTGATCCTAAGTGGGATAAAATTCACTCTCCTGGGAAAATAATTTTTATAGAAAAAAAGGAATTCTAATGTATATAGGAAATCTAACTTTTCTAGAGATATAGCTCAAATCAAATAATTACAGTATCAGACGTAACATGGAAAGTTCTCAAATCTCCAACTAACAAATCTAAGAGTTCTTTTTTTAAATCCTTGAGTCACAAGTGCCTTCTTGAACTCTTTCAGGGATAGGAAGCTCACTACCCCTACCCCAAATAGTGGTTTCCTCCATAGCTGGGCCCTTTGCTTCCACACTCACGCCACTCAGCTTAACCACCTGTCCTTGTTGCAGGCATCTGGGACCTCCCTGGTCACTCTCGTACTTCTGTCCGTTACTCCAGCAAATGGCTTTTGGTCCAGTGCTCAGTATTCATGTGGAGCAACTTTATGTCCTCTCACACTCAACAGCAACACTTGGAACCACCTTGTCATCTCTGGAAATGGCTTCATCTTTGAAATCTTTAACCTCATCCCTCTCTTTTATTGTGACTTATGATCACTTTATTTCCTCTTTGTCACTTCCATTTGGCTCACTCTTCAACTCTGAGCTCTTCCTGTTGACTCCGTCCCTCCCATTCCCCACTCCCTCTCAGCCTACCACGTCTGTTCCCTCTTCACTCTGTTCCCTACTCTTACTCCTGGGATCTAAAAATATCCGAACAGCTCTCTGAATATTCAGCTCACTAGTTGCCCCTACATCTCCCATCCTGCAAATTAGACACTTCCAGCTTCCTTAACTGTCTTTTATATCAATTTTTCCCTCTCTCCTGGATCATTTCCACCAGCATACATACATGCTATTATTTCTCCCATCTTGGGGAAGAAAAGACCTCTTTTTAAACCCATGTGCCCCCTGCAGCTACTGTCTCATTTCTTTCCATCCATTTAGAAAAGGCCATAAATAAGATCTGTGGGAATCTGCGAAAATAATACACTACAGTAAGGAGTTATAAAGATACTGCTGATGAGACTAGGGCACAATCTAAATCTCAGACAGGTCTAGGTCATCTCCCTGAAAGAAAAGATAGAAATTTTAAATCCTAATTATCAGGGCTGAACTGATGGGAAGACTAGGAATTCGGAAGCCAAGGGTATTTTTATTTTTATTTTATTTGTTTTCAAGGGTATTTTTAAAAAGAGCATTAGAGAATAGGAATTTATCACTACATCCCCAACACTTCCAGGATTCTGATTTTGCTAATACAACCAAAAAATAAGCCTGACAGTAGAAAGTGGCAATTTATCTGGTTCTACAGTTCTTTTTTTTTTTTTTTAAGATTTTATTTATGTGACAGAGAGACAGCCAGCGAGAGAGGGAACACAGCAGGGGGAGTGGGAGAGGAAGACGCAGGCTCCCAACAGAGCAGGGAGCCTGATGTGGGACTCGATCCCGGAACGCCGGGATCACGCCCTGAGCCGAAGGCAGACGCTTAACGACTGCGCTACCCAGGCGCCCCTGGTTCTACAGTTAAAGGGCATATATAAGTTCCTTCTCCTCAATTTTTTGCTATAATAGAAAAACTTGAAATGTAGTGGTCAACAAACTTTTTCTGTAAAGGGCCAGATGGTAATTATTTCAGACTTTTCGGGTCATGAAGTCTCTTTCACAGCTACTCAGTTCGGTTACTGTAGTGCAAAACCGGACCATAGATAATGTGTAAATAAATATGTGTGGCTGTGTTCCAGTAAAACTTTATTTACAAAAACAGGATGTGGCCAGATGTGGCCTGTGGGCTTTAGTCTTCTGACCTCCACTTAACCTATCATTTGATGTCCAGATTGGTCCAAATAACCAACTCACCGGGAAAGGGCGCCTTGGGAACACTAGATACAGGGCATATCACTTGGTTTACAGATCAGCATCTTTGGGTCTGGTCATGAGTCAGTTTTCTGGGAACTGAGCAGCTCTAGGTGAACTAACAGTTGAATTCATAACCTTGGAAAGTTGATCTCTGAAGAGACTTGATCTTGGGGTCTAGCCTGAGTAGCCCATCTGTCTTATTCATTCATCGTTCTCTCTCTCTCTCCATCTCTTTTCCTCTTTTCACCTTCTCTAAATGACAGCACCCATATACTGATTTTTATCTTTATTATTAATTGGATTTACTATGTTCTACTAACCAAATAGGGCTTCTTTTTAGGTTTAATAATCCATTTATATTTAAAATATTTGAATATAAGAGAAAATACTCAGTTATAACAATTCAGGTATTACCATGAAGAGTTGTTACCTGCATTAAAAACACAAAACATTATGAAAGATTTTATTTTAGCCAGCTTGGGCTGCCATAACTAACTACCACAGGCTGGGTGTCTGAAACAACGGAATTTATTTTTCACGGTTCCAAAGGCTGGGAAGTCCAAGATCAAGGTGCTGACTAATTTGTTTACCTCAGACTTTATTAAATTATTCCTTCACTGATCTAGGGTTCACTCTCAATTCTTTCTAGATGTCTACAATGGAACTTTTCAGTGACTCTTTTTATTTCCTAGTTTTGGTTACAACAACTTTGTTAAAGAACTATTAAAACGCAGCTCTCTCTGCTCTCCATCCTGCTCTTCTCTACTGTATTCTCCCCACACATCTGGAAAACCCTTCATGTAAGTCCCATGCAACCAGAACCCTGCTTGCGCTCTCATTTTCTACCAACCTTCCCTTCACTCTGCTCCAGCCATGCTGGCCTTTTCATTTCTCACACACACCAAGCTCACTCTGGCTACCGGATCCTTTTTTTTTTTTTTTTTTTAAGATTTTATTTATTTATTTGACAGATAGAGACAGCCAGCGAGAGAGGGAACACAAGCAGGGGGAGTGGGAGAGGAAGAAGCAGGCTCATAGCGGAGGAGCCTGATGTGGGGCTCGATCCCATAACGCCGGGATCACGCCCTGAGCCGAAGGCAGACGCTTAACCGCTGTGCCACCCAGGCGCCCCTGGCTACCGGATCCTTGTACCTGCTGTTCTTTCTGGCATGCTCTTCGAGCAGGGCTGGTTCCCTCACTTCATTTAATGCTTGGTTCAAATGTCACTCACAGGCGCCCTCCCCAACACTACCTTAATTGAAAATAACCCCTTTCCATCACTCGCTATCCCCTTTATTCTGCTTTATTTTTCTTTAGGGGACTGATCACTATCGATACATTACAGATGCATTTGTTCATTTTCTACCCCGTCCAGGAAGGCAAGAACTTTCGTCTGCTTTTTTCACTGTTACATCTATGCATGGCACAGACTAAAAATCAATGAACAGGTGGGCTTTTAAATGGTTTGCATAGAAATTAAAAAAAAAAAAAAAACCCAAACCTGCTATTGGTGTTTGTTCCTGGTTTAGCAACACAACAGTCCCAGGCATTGTGGGATTTCTGCAAAGGTGTTGGACTTTTCCCAAGCAGATGGTAGCCAGTGTGGTATTAGATGGCAGGGATTAAACCAGAATGGCTTCGCTCCAGGGCAAAGTGGCATCCAGCCCTGGGTAAGTGGCCACCTTGATGCCTCTGCCCACAGAGGAGGAAGATTGTATCTCTCACTGAGCCCTTAAAGCCCTAAAGTAGTTCCCCCCCCCTTTTTTTTTAAATGCAGATGACTCTAATTGCTCCTGAAGCAGTTAGTACTTTAAGACATTTTAGTCTATTTCTATTTGAGACTACAGTAGCCAATCTCTCACTTTGTGTTGCTTTGTTTTTATTCTCTTGATAAGTCAATTTTGGCTAATAGCAGTACAGTAAGCCAAAGATTGTATCTTATCAAAACAGCATAGGAGACCATTATAATGGCAGATCATACAGTCCTATAATCTTGAATGTTACAATGAAACCAGTTACAGGAAATTCTAAGTTTATATTTTTTAAAAAAAGGAAGTTTAAAAATCAGTAAGGTTTAATTTTTTTTTGTTTTTAGAAAAGATTTTATTTATTTGAGAGAGAGAGCGCACGAGTGGGGGGAACATCAGGCAGAGGGGGAAGCAGGCTCTCTGCTCAGCATGCAGCCTGATGCGGGACTGCATCCCAGGACCCCAAGATCATGACCTGAGCGAAGGCAGATATTTAACCAACTGAGCCACCCAAGTGCCCCTAAGTTTTTATTTTTAATGAGATAAAAAAAATTCCATCAAATACCCATGCCAAATCCTTTCAGTATTATTTTGAACTTTTCAAAGTACATAGTGCAAACAAAAGTTATCTTACTGAGGGGTGCCTGGGTGGCTCAGTGGTTGAGCTGGGACTCAGTTTCAGCTCAGGTTGTGATCTCCGGGTTGTGGAATCAAGCCCCGTGTGCCTGAGTTGGGCTCCAAGCTCAGTGGGGAGTCTGCTTGAGATTCTCTCCCTCTCCCTCTGTTCCTCCCCTTGCTCACACACTCTCAAATAAGTAAATCTTTAAAAAAAACTATATTTTCAACTGAAAAAATGGCCCATCAACATTTTTATTTCTCCTGAATTATCTCACACAAAAAATTTATCCTCACTATTAGCCTAAAGAGAAACCTGCACAAAACAGGTTTTCACCACACTTTTTTTTCTTAAAAGGTGATGAGTGACCTCTGGAGGCAACTGGACAAAGTATCCTGCTGCTTTCAGGAGTGAAACAGGGAGAATTAGAAAGTAGATCCTTCCATTTAGAGGAGGTCTTTTGTTTTTTGTTTGCAAAGTTTGATCAGTTTGAATTAAAACTTTTAACTTTGAAATTAGTTTACTGAACCTCAATTCAGTTTAGTAATATTTATTAAGTATATAATACAATGCTACAGGGGAGATAGAGACACAAAACTTTGAGGTTACCTTCTACTATGAAACTAAAGATAATTCTAAAGTATTTATAATACAAGCTAGAATGTGTAAGAAAATTGAGGAGTGGCATAACTACACAGGAATTCAGATTTTTGGGTAGGGTGACCAGAGAAAGTCTACTACATTCAGCAAACATTTATTGAAGACCCACTTTGTGCCAGGCACTATGCTAAAGGATAAATAACACACAGTACCTTCCCTTCAGACACTCTGAGTATAGGAGGAAAGACAACACATAAATAGGAACGTTCTGTATGAAGCAGTAGATGGACCATTAGGATTATTCACAAAGAAGCGGAACTACAACAGCCTCGAGGGAGAGGAGGGTCAGGAAAGGCTTGCTAGAGGAAGTAACACCCAAGTGGATTTTTTTTTAAAGATTTTATTTATTTATTTATTTATTTATTTAGAGAGAGAGAGAGCATGAGCCGGGGGAGGGGCAGAGCAAGGGGGAGAATCTCCAGCAGACTCCACGCTGAGCTGCCTTGGGGCTCCACACGGGGCTCAATCCCATGATCCTGAGATCATGACCTGAGCCCAAACCAAGAGTCGGACCCTCAACCAACAGCCACCCAGGTGCCCCACGCCTAAGCAGATTCTTAAAGGTAGGAATAGTTCCGGTATAGCTCTGGCATCATAAACCTACTTTCATCCATCTCTCCCACTAATTACAACTAAAAACTCATGACAAAATAGAGACAACGACTGCCTGAGGACTGTGAAAAGATTGTGAAGGGGAGGCACAACTTGGAAAAGACACCTGCCAGGGGATGGGTTTCCTGGCCTTTCCCCCTCTTTTTTCTTGTGGTTTTGTCCTGAGGAGAGGCCCCATGTGGGAACTGTTTGGCTGCATGCGTAGCTAACACTCTGATAGAAACCCTGTCTCCCTATCCAGGGATACTGAGACAAGGGTCCTCTCTGAGTTGGAAAGTGATTAGGGAGGAGGGAGAGGACAGGGTTAGAGAAGGTGATTCCTAATCTTGTGTAGAGACCACTGTAAGTCTTAGGTTCACTGCTGAGTTGCACTTGTCTGCAAGAGACCCAAAGCAGCACAGCCCAGCAAAGTCAACTAACAGTCAAATCATGGGCCAAATCTCAGACTATCCCCTGAGTGGTACATGTTCAGGGCAGACCAGAGCAACAGAGCAGAGGCTTTGAAAACTGAACTGAGATTGAAACCATCACCCGCAGAAGGTGATACAAAACCCGTAATGTGAACTCAACCAGGCTGATTGCCTGTTTAAACAAACATACATTCTCTAGAGGAGGATTTTAACAGGATCCAGAGACAGCACAACTTTAACTGTCACTATGTTCAGGATGAGATAGAAAATGACTTGTGTAAAAATGAACAGAATGAAACTTTGTTTACAATGAAGTCAGGGGGCCAGCAGGGGGAGCTCTCATGCCCTGCCACTCGTGGTCAACTGCAGATCCAACAGTAGGAGACATACCTTGCTATGGGGCAAGTTGGGTACCACTTCTAAATACTACCTTACTTTCCTAGCAGGAAGGAAGAGAGGTTTTCCTCCTCCTCTGGCAACAGCCCAGTCAGTGAGAGACTGTCACAACTCAGCCAATGAAAAGCCACTATACTTTCAATTCCCACTTTACTCCAATGGACTTTTTGTTTATAACAGTTCTCCCAACTTCTCCCTTTCCCCATAAAAGAGGAGTCCTCTCCTTTGTTCTCCAGACTTGCTAATGGTTTTGCCATAGCTTGCTGTCCCAGACTGCAATTCTCTGTTATTCCCAAATAAATTCATTTTTGCTGGTAAAATAACTGGCTGCTTTATTTTTAAGGTTAATACCTGTCATTCAAAGAATCACGAAAAATGTGGTCAAATCCTGAGGGAAAAGACAATGACCATAATAACCCTGAGATAACACAGGTGTTGGAGTATTCAGACAAAGACTCTAAATCAGCTATTTTTTTTAAAAAAGATTTTATTTATTTATTTGACAGAGAGAGAGACAGCCAGCGAGAGAGGGAACACAAGCAGGGGGAGTGGGAGAGGAAGAAGCAGGCTCCCAGCCGAGGAGCCTGATGTGGGGCTCGATCCCAGAACACCGGGATCACGCCCTGAGCCGAAGGCAGACGCTTAACGACTGCGCCACCCAGGCGCCCCGAAGATAGCTAAGTTAACAGAGATTACCTAAACTGAAGAGCAGAATGGGATAAAAAGGCTAGAAAAAAACAGAACATAGGAGCATCAGGGACCTGTGCAACAGTTTCAGAAGGTCTAACATACAAGTCATTTGAGTCCCAGAAAGACAGGTGAACGAGGTTGACAAAAATTTTGTGAAAAGGTAACGGCTAAAAACCTCCCAAATTTGGTGAAAGATGTATATTTACAGATTTCAGAAGCTTGGTGAACTTGATGAACTTAAATTCAAAGAAAATCATGCCTAGATCTCTCAAAATCAAACTACTGAAAGACAAAGATAAAGAAAAAAAATCTTGCAAGCAGCCAGAGAAAAATGAACTACTACATAAAGAGCAAGGATTGAATGACTGCAGAGTCCAGCATAGCTAGAAGACACTTGAATGACACCTCCAGTCATGGAAAGTAAGTGACTATGAATCAGAAGCCCACATCCAGTAAAAATATTTTCCGTAATGAAGGTGAAATAAAGACATTCTGAGATGAAGGAAAACTTAGAAAGCTACTGTCAGCAGAATCGCCCTAAAAAAATGCTGAGGGTGAAGGGAGAGGAAACCAGGAGACCTCAGGAATGAAGGAAGAGCAGCAGAAAATTCAACTATCTAGGTTAGTATAAAAATCCTTATTTTTTTCTCTTAAATTGTTTAAAATATGTATGATTACTGAGAAAATAGGCAGGAATAAGGCAGGTGTTCTTAGGGGAGACTAAGCTACTGTAACAAGAATTCAGTAATTTAAGCAACAGGTTTGGGGCGCTTGGGTGGCTCAGTTAAGCGCCCGCCTCTTGATTTTGGCTCAGGTCATGATCTCGGTTGTGAGATTGAGCTCCGTCTCGGGGCTCCACTCTCAGCAGGGAGTCTGCTCGAGGGTTTTTTTTTCCCTCTTTCTCCGCCCCCTTCTGCCCCCCCCCATAAATAAATAAATAAATAAATAAATAAATAAATAAATAAATAACATTTTTAAAACAACAACAGGTTTTTCATAGTCAGTGGGAAGAATTTGCCCTGGCCTTTCTGCTCACATTCTATTGGCACCCTTAATTGCAAATTCAGCTGCGAAATGTAGTGGAGCTGGGGCAGCCATGCTCTGGGTTATAACTCAATTACTTAGGAAGAAAGGGCAAATGGATTTTGATGAATAGTTAGCAGCCTCTCCCACAGCAGAAAGAGAAAGGAGGCATTTTGGATACAGGGGACAATATGATCAAAGGTAAGGAAGAGAGAAACCTCATGCAGGGAACTAATAGCAATTTTGATGTTGCTGGAATGTAACTAAAGAGATAAAGCTAGAGGGGTGGGTGAGAGCAAATGACGTTGAATTTTCTTGAGGAGTTGAAGGGTTTCATGTAGCAGATTTTCATTTCAGTGAGCTACTCAGGGGTGAAAGATGGGGGAACAGAAGACTAGAGGAGAGAAACCCAATTAGGAACTTAGGGGAATAGTTTTGGTGAGAAGTGATAAAGTTTTAAAAGTAGGCTGTGATAATAGCATAGAGGGCTGGTTTCAGAAATATCTACTGAGGTAAAATCGTCAGAACTTGGTGAGGAGCGAGAAAGAAAGAAGCATCAAGAAAGGATCTCACATTCCTTACACAGATGACTGGTATCGGCATGGACCATCGCAGAGCAGGGGCAAATTTATTTAGGAAAAAAGGAGTTTGGTTTTAGGTGATAAAGATGAAATACTGTGAAGCTTAAATTCCTACAGAATATTTTTGGTTACATTAAATCTCAGTGAACAAGTCGGAGGTGTGTCGCTCAAGACAGAACTCCAGGGAGGTAATTTGGACCTAACCTACCTTTCATGTAACCTATTCTCTTCAATACATATACCTTTTGTTTCAACCACAAACTTTTCTCAAAGAGGCCTTCCCTGATTCTGAAATCTAACACAGGTTCACTTAACTCACAGCATCTGTACTGGCTTAATGACCCAAAGGATGGGGCTGGAGAGATGTTGGAAAGGAAATGATGTGATTTCGGTTTGCAGTCTGGGAGCCTAAGTGGGTAAAAGTACTCAGGTGCAAAAGCACATTTCGGTAGACAAAAAATATTCACACGTCTTGAGGCCGTGGTCTGGTGAAAGAGCAAAAGGAATCAAAAAGCTGGAACTGGATGAAGACAAGACCTTTCCTTCTCCGCTGGCACACCTTTACTCAGGGATCCTGGCAGTCCGCGTCTTGCTCCACTTTCCAAATAATACCACAGCAATGGTATTGTTTGCAGGGATTGGAGCCAGAGCGTGCTCGAAACCTCAGCTTTGGGTCCGGACTGCTCTTGAGCTACTGTTACCCTGCGTACAGCCCCCGATTCGCTGACTGACCTCGGGCACGTTGCTACTTACTCTCTATGACTTAAACCAGCTATCTGTAAAACGAGGATAACGTGGAATTTGGAGTGTTGTTATGAGGATTCATTGAGATAATACCCGTGAACGCTTACATATGAGGTTCAACAAATGTGGTGGAGTGACAGATGGACGACATAGCTCAAAGGAGCGAGGGAAGCAAGTCTAGAAAGCTGTAGAAGGGACAGACCCCCGGGCTCCCTTTGCCCTGCGAGGAGACCCGGGGAGCGGGTGCAAAGCCATACCCTGCCAATCTTGGCCCGCTTTTTCGCCGGTAACCCCGTGGCCACGTCTTACCTCACAATCCGGCGGGTCCCAGGCTGCAGCTTCAGTTCAACTCCGCCACGGGGCGCCCGCTGGCCGGGCCTCTGTGGGTTCAGCTGTGTGTGATGCGGCGGCCCGGGCGCCACGTCCGGTCTCCCAGGCAACCATATAAGCTTCCGGTTTGAGAGACGCCGTGGTTGGCGAGGGGCCACATTTCCGCCACGTGACCCCCTCAGGCACCTTGCGGGCTGAAGGGCTCGCGTCACCGGCCTGCAGCACCAGGCGTGTTCCGAAGTTCGACTTCCCCGCCCTGAGCAGCGGCAGTTCCTGGGGAAGTGGCTCCAGCAGGGACGGCCGGGCCTGGAGGGGCGGGGCCGGGGCTCGGCTCCCAGTTCCCGAGGCTTCGCTGAGAAGCCGGGCGGCAGCAAGACCGCTTCTCCTGAGCCGCCGAACTGGAGTTGGAGCTGGAACTCCGTGGGGCCGGGGCCCCGGCTGCCGGGCAGCGGCTCCTCCGGGCCGACGCCGCGGCGGAGAATGAGGCGGTGGTGGTGGCTGGCTCCCGGCGGAGCCGCCAGCCCGGAAGCACGCTGCGCTGGTTCATCACCGTGATCCTGTGTGCTGCCTTCCTGGGGCTGGTGAGAGCCGGGGCTGGAATCCTCCCAGGCCGGGGCGTGAGCAGGCGTCCTGCAGAGAACGCCGTCTTCTGAGTTCGTCTCACCTCTGCCGCTTGCAAACTGTGTGACCTTGGGCGCGTTAGTCTGCCTCAGCCTTAGTTTCCTAATCTGAAAAATGGGCACAGTTCTAATGTTGGAGGGTTATTGTCAAGTGCGAAATTGATTTTCCTAATATATTTGCCAGCTCCAGCAAACCTTCCTACTTCTTCTACGTGGGGTGGGGAGATAGAGATGCAAGGGGGTGTTGCCAGGTCTGTAGCTCCTGCCCCCTTGAGCCCACGCAGACCCCAAATTATTATACAAAGCTGCTTTTCTGGGATTTCCTCTTTCTTGTCTGACCAATTCAGGCAACTCCTTATTTTTGCAGATGGGGAAAATAGACCCGGAGAGGGAAAATGACTTTTCCGGACCACACAGCTGGTTTTAAGTGGTGGAGGCAGAAATAATATGTCTCTTACTCTGCCCACAATTCTAGATCCTTCAGTGCTTTTCTTAGAGCAAACTGCAAGGCTAGAAGCGCCTTTTGACAAACCCCTTGACTGCCCCCACAATTCCCTTATTTCTGGAGACCTCCCTCTCATCACTTGTCTGGAATATTAGGATCTTGGGGATTTGGGAGGGTGAGTCCTCTGAGGAGAGTCACTTCTCAGAGAATCCTCTGAGAAAGTCACTTAGCGTCTTTCGCTTAAGTCACAACAGATTCCTAGAGTATTTTGATTTGAAAAAAGAAAAATCATTGCAGACGCTTCTTGAGCCCTCAGCTTGTGCCAGGTCCTGTTTTAAGTGCTTTGCAGGCAGGGAGTAATTTGATTGGAGATGGAGCTCAGCCTTCCCTCCATGTACCAGGCGCTTGCTCTGCCCTTAGTTTGGGACTGCTCTGTCTTGGGCAAGATGCACACCCCTGTTTCGAGCAGAGAAGGCCAATTAGAGTGAATTATTCTTGAAGCATAGACCCATTAGAAACATTTTTAAGTGTCCAACAAATATTCTCTGATGGCTTGGGGTTTTCTTTGAAGAAAAATACAGATTTAGAAATGTTTGAATTGTCTATTTTCTGTGTATTTTGTATGTGTTAGAGGAGGGGCACCATGTGCATCCAGAAATATTGCTGTTTTAACAACATCAAAAAACAGGAATACTATTTTAATGGTTTGATAATTTACATTTTTAACATCTAAATTCCTGTGTTATTTGTGCATGTAGTATATTTCAAAGTGCACAAAACTATTTCAAAAATTATTTTAATGTTACATTTTACTGTTGATACAAGAGTTTTTTGTGGTATTACTCAAAAAGGAAACAAAATCGCAGCAGAGAGCCAAAAAAGTTAAAGAATTTTTTTTTTTAAACTTGAGAGTTGTCAAAACTAGAAAACCAGTAGGGTTTGACACACCAGATACAGGAACTTATAGTTCTAGTAGTCCTAGTACTGTCATCCTGAATTTTTCCTGACTGTGGGATTTAATCCCCTACATTACACTGAAATCCCCTCCCCTTCCTTTTTCTTTTGTAATTTAACTTAATTTTTTAGAGGTGGGGGAGGGGCAGAGAGAGAGGGAGAGAGAGAATCTCAAGCAAGTTCCAAGCCCAGCACGGAGCTGGATCTCACAACGGTGAGGTCATGACAGAGCTGATATCAAGCGGTGGATGCTCAACCGACTGAGCCACCCGGGCGCCCCTCCTCCTCCTTTTTTAACAGTGAAAAAGGCTACCATATAGACATTATTTTAATGATTGTGAATAAAGGATTTTGTCTTTTTAAATTTTAGGGAATGAGTGTTGCTATACTGGGACCCACATTTCAAGATTTGGCAACAAATGTGAACCGTAATATTAGCAGTCTTTCTCTGATTTTTGTGGGCCGTGCCTTTGGATTTTTGAGTGGCTCTGTGATTGGTGGAGTTCTTCTTGACAATATGAATCATTTTCTACTTTTGGGTAAGTAAAGATCAATTTTGGCTTTTTATGACTTTTAAGGCATTTACAATTTGTTTTTAAATATGAAACATTTTGGTTGACAACTCAGGTGGTTGTCCTCAGTGGAAATCGGGTTTCCTTGGTGCCTGTTTTCATCTCGGCAGTTATAGGGAATCTGTGCGGAGCCACTCTGGAAATTTAGATTAGCCTTAGAATGTGTTACTATCTTTAGCCTTCCTGACAGTCACTGTAATTTAGGCACCACCCCTGGATCACATACTAGTTGTCCAAAGAACTCTGCTTATCAGGGTTTAGGGCAGATCTCCTGGGGCCACCATAGATCAGAATAAATTCCTTGAACCTGCCCAGGCTAGGCCCTGAACTGAGAATGAAGGTGGGAAGTACTGGGGGTGAAATGACATAGGCTAAATTTTTGTCCCAGCCACCCCATGGTAATAATGCCCCAGACCTCGCCCTTCAAATAGTTGGCAAAGCTTTTAACTTACTCTTTTTTGAGTAAATAGACACGTTTAAAGAAAATCTGGATTAATGTGATAAAACTGCTTTGGGAGTAAGGAGAATAATTTACTGTCGTTGATGAATAAATGAGTAATTGCTGAGATTTCCAAAGTGGGTTGAGAATGTATAGATCCTTGTGTTTCCCTCCCTATTCCCAAGCTAAATTACTTAATACATTTCTACTACAAACTATCGTAACTGCCTTTTATTTTTCTTTTTAATTTTTTACCTCATATCTAAAAATCTTTTTGAAATATGAGAAGCTTAAGGAAATTTTTGAGGTGTCAGCTTTGCTGTAAAACTTTGCCCTGTAGTATATGGTTTGATTATCAGCAATGCTAGAAATGTACTTGTTAGGTTAACTTCTATTTTATAGTCCATAAAGATTATGGAAGCTTGTAAAGGCAATAACCGTTTGTAGAAGCTGCACCTCTCATCCACTCACTATTACTCAGTTGAAACGTGACCTACTTTGCATTTCTGGGAGTTTTTATGATGCTGACTTGATTCATGACTCTGCGAATATTGTTTTTTATAGCTGACTTTTACCTTTCTTCTCAGGGGTGTCAATGTTGACTACCACAGTTGGTCTCTACCTTGTTCCATTTTGTAAGACGGCAGTCTTACTGATTGTCATGATGTCCGTCTTTGGTGTTTCAGCTGGCATTCTGGATACAGGTCAGTGAGCCCTTCAGTGTCATCTGAGACTAGGGACTTTCTACTAGAAAAAGTAGAGCAGAGGACATCAAACTGTCATTTGCAGTGTAAAATGACACCAACCTACTGAATTGCTCATGCGGTCACCCACTCAGAACTACCTTCTGGCAACTACTCTTCTCTGCTCTTCTTGCCAAGTAGGGTGTCTGTTTTTGAGCAGTTCATGGAGTGGATTTAAACGATTTTGTTCAGTGAGAGATTATTGATTTGCAGTATCCAAACAGGAAAGGGTACCCCATGTGGGTAATTATGGTGCAGGTGAGTGGGCTTTCATTTTGGGACAGAACTTTATCAATGTAGTATGGGAGGAATTGATAGGTTAATAGGTTAAACCAACTTTGAAACTGTGTTTGGCTGAGGAATCATAGAAGAAGCTAATTTAAAAAGCACTCTGCCTTTTGAACTAAGAGAAACCTGTGCTGTGTATTATTTTCCTTCTCTCTCCTGCCACCCCCCTCAAAAGCTCCTGCTTTCCTGCAGGAGATCCTCTCCATGTGTCTTGTAATCTTTTAAAACCTACTAAACAACATACTTGGCATTTGTCTACCCCTAAAGCCAGCTCTTTTCTTCCCCTGCTCTACTGTTATCTGATACATTGGGGATATTTTATACTTTAGGCTTAGTTTGGTTGTGAAATTATGGGGTACAATTGTATGTTTATCTGCAAATAGGTTAAAAAGAAGAAAATGCAACACTTGGTGCTTCTTGCCTTTCACCTTTGTTTCCTGTAAGGGGCCCAGTAGAATTCTACAGTGTTCAGATTTCTGAACATGTGTTTTGCATCTGCTATGTACATAAATAATTTTCCTCAACTGGCTTTTTGGTAATTTGGCTATTATCTGATGATAATATATATTTAAAATGTTTACAAATAAATAAATATCCACCTCTTTCCTGCCTCCTCCCCCTCTCCCCCCTGCCAGCCTGGTGTTAGAACTGTCTTGTAAAAAGCCTTGGGCTAATGTGCCTGGCTCTAGGAGGTAGTGGTTTACTGGCTTGTAGCATCCATTTGTGAGTATGTGATGTTCCCGATGCTCAGAGTTCTCTGGTGGTGGTAGGTTAGAATTCCTTAATCACGGGGCGCCTGGATGGCTCAGTCGTTAAGCGTCTGCCTTCGGCTCAGGGCGTGATCCCGGCGTTATGGGATCGAGCCCCACATCAGGCTCCTCCACTATGAGCCTGATTCTTCCTCTCCTACTCCCCCTGTTTTTGTTCCCTCTCTCGCTGGCTGTCTCTATCTCTGTCAAATAAATAAATAAAATCTTTAAAAAAAAAATTCCTTAATCATGACATTGACTGAGTTGCAACATCTGATAACTGAGAATACTTTAATCCTTGTGCCATGTAAAATAGACTCATCCTCCTTCTGATAGTAATGAACTGTTAATGATTAAATCATTTTCCTCATCTTTCATTGGTAGGTGGTAACGTCCTAATCTTGGCTATTTGGGGGGACAGAGGAGCCCCACACATGCAGGCCTTACACTTCAGTTTTGCCTTGGGTGCCTTTTTGGCTCCACTGCTGGCTAAGTTGGCACTGGGCACGACGGTGTCTGCTGAAAACCACACAGAGGCTGACTCTAACCATTCTGCCCTCAACCAGTCATCCGAAGCTGACTCAGAATCTCTACTCGGAGTACCTGACAATATGAATTTACTGTGGGCGTACGCTGTTATCGGTACTTACGTTTTTGTAGTTGCTGTCTTATTTTTGGCTCTGTTTTTAAAGAAAAGCTCAAGGCAGGAAAAAGCAAAAGCATCTGCTCAGCGGTCTCGAAGAGCTAAATACCACAACGCCCTTCTTTGTCTCCTTTTTCTGTTCTTCTTTTTTTATGTTGGAGCCGAGGTAACATACGGCTCTTACGTGTTCTCGTTTGCGACCACCCATGCTGGCATGAAAGAAAGTGAAGCGGCTGGGTTGAACTCCATCTTCTGGGGGACCTTTGCAGCCTGCAGGGGCCTAGCAATCTTTTTTGCTACATGTTTACAACCTGGAACCATGATTGTGTTAAGCAACATTGGCAGCCTGACATCATCCTTATTGCTGGTGCTTTTCGACAAGAGCCCAGTTTGCCTCTGGATAGCGACTTCGGTGTATGGGGCCTCGATGGCAACCACGTTTCCCAGTGGTGTTTCTTGGATTGAGCAGTACACGACCATCCATGGGAAATCTGCAGCATTTTTTGTAGTTGGTGCTGCCCTGGGAGAAATGGCTATTCCTGCAATAATTGGGATTCTTCAAGGACAATACCCTGATTTGCCTGTAGTTTTGTACACGTCTTTGGGAGCAGCGATAGCCACGGCTATTTTATTTCCTGTGCTCTATAAATTAGCCACCTCACCTCTCAATCAACAGCGAAAAGAACACAGAAAAAGCGAGGACCAGAAAGCTTTGCTGTCTAGTTCCGAGCTAAATGACTATGAGGAAGAGAATGAAGAAGATGATGCAGAAAAATGGAATGAAATGGATTTTGAAGTGATTGAAATGAATGATACAATGAGGAATTCTGTAATAGAGACATCTAGAAATATTCTGACGGAGCCCTTAGCTGAAGTCTCCAGTCAATCCCACTCCAGTGCAGGGGTGTTGGAGTCCTCTCCGGTTAGTAGTGGCAAGTCCCCTGTGAATCACCTTGCGAGAAACCAGGCTAAAAGGGACTAACACCTAGAGAAGATGGATTATTCTGACCTCCTTGAATAATCTCCAGTTCTAAAGAAGCCAGTCAGAGCAGAGCATTAACAGATTTTCAACATGTTTTGGGGATCAAAACTTCTAGTTCAGAGTATAGCAAACGCAACAAAGTTTTGAAAGGTTCTGTAATTCCTAGAGTTTTCCATAAAGAACAAATGGTCTCGTACAGCAGGATCTTGTTGTGAGGCCAGTGTTTGGCATGGGGCTGGTTAGGTAATGTTTTATGGTCTCCACCCCTCAGAGCATGCAAAGAAGGGGTTTGTTGTTGAGAAGTTGGGTGCCGTTCTAGTAGAACGAGACCATCTAGTAGTCAAATCGTTTAGCTGAAGAAATGATCAGTCATCGGTATTCCACCAGGGACGTAGAGGAGTGTCGTTTCATAAGAGAACAACTTTGAAAATGGACAGAGATTTGTATTAATTGCTTTGCCCTCCCTGTAGTGTTGCGCCAGAGAATGCTGATGCCTCATTTGATCTCTGATTTCTGTGAAGGGAACACGGAACAGGACCCTATAGACCTAGCTTCAGACCTTGATTGCTGCTTACTAGTTTTGTGGCCCTGCATTCAGTCACTTCACTTAAGTAGGCCTTGTTTATCCGTCTCCTGATCTGTGATTCTATTAGTGAAAATGAGATGATTTTCAAACTAGGAATCCATCAATTTCAAAGTTTGTGCAAGAAAAAAAAAGTAAAAAAAAAAAAGTTTGTGCAAGGCATCTGTTAGAAATTAACATAAGTGCCATCAATTCTTCATTTCAAATGAGAAGTGAAACAAAATTGATAGTTTTGAGAATGCTGATTATGAATACATGTCAATTTAAGAGACTCAGTGTTTAATAATTACCTGCAAAACACATTTTTCAGTACTGTGCTTCATCAGTTCTAAGATGTACCTTTTTTTACATTTTCTCCCACATTTTTAACATCTCTAAAATCAGAATATGTCTTAAAGTCAGTGGTCACGTAACATTTTGTGACAACATTTAATTGACAGTAATTGATATACAAAATAATGTTGCATGTTACAATCGGTGTCTTGCAGTAATTCATTCAATTATGGAGATTTTACTATTTTTACAGACATTTTAAAAAGAAAAGTTATTTTTGTATGCTGATTTTCTTGGTGTTCAAGTGGGGTTTGGATGCAACGTTCCGACTTTAAAAGCTGTTCCAGAGTTACTGTGTTAGTAGTGGGACCTACCTAAGTAACGAAGTCTGGGTCTGAGCCTTGCTCTTCCAGAATTTGCTCCTCATTGAGTCTGGCTGGTGATGACATTGTAAGCACTAAACTAGGCTGCTAGCATAATTTACAAAGAGACACAGTCTTTTCCAGTATTTGGAATGTTTGTATCACCCACCCAGGGCTCTTCCTTCCTGAGTTTGAAATACCTGGGAAACCAAAATAATGATTAGAAAGGGGCCTGGTGGCTTAGGAGTCAGGGATCACAAAGGTACTTTATGAGTGTGGCAAAGCTGGTATGAGCTCTCCTTTGATAAATGACTAGTACTGCAGCTTTTGTTTATTTCTCTTTACCATGTTTTATGGTGAATAACATGTAATTTCTGCCTGCTTGCAATATGTTTGCTTTCTCATATTTAATTTCTACAAATTCGCCTTTGTTTTTTCTTGAGTGAAATGAAGTATCTTTTTTGACTACTGCCCATTCACCTTCAATACCTGCCACAATATGGGGTTGTATATAATCTAGCAATTTTGGGGAGGGCCAGTGGAGAAATTAATAGTAAAAAACGTATTTTTGCTCTTGTTGTATTGTACGTTTCTCTTAGCAGGAACTTGGAGGCCACCTGTGTTCCATTGACTGCCTTTTCTCAGGTTGTTGGAAGTTAGGCAGAGGTGCTATTTGGCAGCTGGGAGGCTTGCTAGAACAGAGATTCATCTGCAGCTCAGGGAGAGAAGGATGATAATAAGAACATGGCAGAAAATTTGGAAATCCACACTGGAAAATCCACCAGAGTTCCACAAACCGAAATGTGATTGGCCATATGAGCTTGTAGGCATTGTTAAAGTTTGATGATGTATTTCCATATTGGAAGGATATGACTTTGTACGATTCTGAGAATTAGCATTCATTCTAATAATCAGTCCTTAGGTAAGTGTCTGCTGATATACAAGTAACCAATACTGAGGTTTTCTATTGCTGAATAACAGATTTAGCAGTTTACAACAACATTTTTGTTTAAGTAGGCTCCATACCCAGTGGGGACCCCAGTGTGGAGCTTGAACTCGCAACCACGAGCTGGAGACCTGAGCTGAGATCAAGAGCTGGCCGCTTAGCCGACAGAACCACCCAGGCACCCTAACAACAGACAGTTTTTATCTCCCAGTTTCTCGAGTCAGAAATTTGGGCACGACGTCACTGGTCCTCTGCTTAGGGTCTTGTGGGGCTGCAGTCACGATGTTGGATAGAGCTGTGCCCCTTTTTGGAGCTTAGGGTTCTCTTCCAGAGCCATGTATGTGGTTGTGACAGTATTCAGTTCCTTGCTGTAGTGGGCTCAGGTGCTTTTTTTTTTTTTTTTTTTTTTTGCTGGCTGTGAGCTGCCACCAGTCCCAATTCCTAGAACCTCCCACGGTCTTTTGCCGTGCAGCCCTCTGTAGATCTCGCACAACATGGCAGCCCATTTCGTCAAAGCTAGCAGGAGAATCTCTCACCCGCGTCTGCTAAGCCGGAGTCTTCTTTAACATAATACAATCATAGGAGTGTCATACCATCTCCTTTGCCGTATGCTCTTGGCTAGAAGCAAGTCACAGGTTCTATCCAAACTCCTGGGGAGAAGCTAGTACTGAGATGTGACTCACTGGGGATTAACTTAGAGTGTGTTTGCTACAATCTGGTACTTGCAAAACCAAGGTCTGAGAGAACTAAAAAGTTTGAGCTGGGAACAAGAAGCCCTCAGCAGTCATCGAAAGTGATTATAGGTACCAAACTGAGTGAGCTGATGTGGGGGTAGAAGGCTCCCCATGGGCCTGGCCAATAAACCTGATAGAGGAAATTCTTTTTGTTTGTGAGCAATGGATGGGCTAACTCAGTTAGGCTTTTTTTTCTCCTTGACATTTTATGTTCTTTCCCACTGTGCTTTTAACTTGTTCAAATGCAGCTTTCTATGAGAGAAGTAGGTAAATTTCAGTTCAGTTATATTTTCATAGTAAAATCCAAGAACACTTTGAGAGCATCTTTCAATTTTCTTAAAGAAAAATCCTTTTTAAAAAATCAGTTTTTATCATAAAAGTAATGAAGGTATTAAAAAAAGGTTATGCTGTAAGATTAGGGAAGGACATAAAAATGTAAGTAATTTATACAAAGTTTTTATTTAAGTAAGCTATGTGCCCATTGTGGGGATTGAACTCCCAACCCCTGAGATCAAGAGTCGTATGCTCTACCAACTGAGCCAGCCAGGCACCCCTGTATAAATAATTTATAATTCTAAACACCTGGAAAATTTCTTAATATTTCTCATCAATGTAATTTCGTGGGTAAAGGGATAAAAAAAAAAAATTCCCTCCTACCAGATAAACTTTCAGAAACAACTTGAATTTTGTGTCCAGAGACATTAATGCTGCAGTTGATGGACTGGTTATTAGTTTGAAGAATTGTAATTTATTAAAACAAAACATCCTAACTGATCAGTGGAGTAACACCCTCCTGAAAACTGTGTGAGACCCGGATTGCATATATAATGATTTCATTTCAGGTAGGATCATCGAATAATCAGGATAGCTTTCTCATAACCAGAACTTCTGGTTTACCATAGCAGTGTATCACTCCTGCCACTTAAAAGTTATTACTAAAATAGAGCTTAAAGTTCTCATTGGAAGTAGATACATTCTTCTGGGATACCCTGTATCTGTGTTAAGTGCCACTTGTTCATAGTGCTGTGAATGTGTGTGCGTTTGCATACATGAACTCACAGATATTATGTGTTTGACATTTTCCTATACCGTGGGGGTACAGTGGGGGTAGAGGTGGTCCAAGTTTGTTAGAAATGGGCCTTTTTTTTAATTGAAATTTTTATTACAATTATAGATTTGCATGCAGTTGTACATTGTAGTTTTTTGTGTTTTGTTTTTGTTTTTGTTTTTTTCCAAATTTGCTGAGCAAGGGCTACTTGCTCAGTCTGGAGAGTAGAGAACTAGACTAGTGCTTCTCATATGTTAATGTGCATTTGAATTGCGTGTTAAAATATAGATTCTAATTCAGTAGTACTAGGGGCTGGGATTCTACATTTCTAACAAGCTCTTAGGTGATGGGGAGCTATTGGTCTGTGGACTGACCACATTTTTGGTAGCAAGATTCACTTTTTGAGAGGGTCAAATTCTTTGCTACTTTTGGGAACTCAGTTTGTTTTTGCTTTTCTAAATCTGACCCTAAATCTGTAGGAGTCTGTAGTACCCATGCGTCCCCTCCTCTCTCTTACACACAAACTCTATTCTGAGTTCTCTTCTGTCCTCTCCATTTACTGCATTGGCTGTTGAATATTTATTTCTTATGTCTGTTGAATGCCTCCTATTTGTCAGTCTCTATGAGAGGTGCTATGTTACAGTGGTGAAAAGATCAGAATGTTCCTACCTCCGTGGACCCTACCCTCTAAAGCAGTACTGTCCAGTAGAATTTCCCACAATGATGGGAATATTTTATATCTGCACTGCCCAGTAGCCGCTGGTCACATGTGGTGAATCGAGCCTTTGAAATATTGCTAATACACAGAAAATGAATTTTTAATGTAAATATCTGCATTAGCTGGTGGCTGCCATATTGGATTAACACAGGTCTAGCGGGAGAAACCAAGTATCAAATAATCACACAAGGTGTTTCCAGGAAGGCTTTATTTTCTGTTATTCAAGAAATTTACAAGTATCTGGGGTCAGAAAGGTTGTGCTAGATACCTTCTCAAATGGCCTAATATAAATTATCATGGCACTTTAGGAAAGGCCTGGTTTTACTGGGTCCTGATGGTAGAAAGTTGTGCTTAGTAATCTAAAAGAGAAGGTTTGTCTTTCCACGTGTGTCAAGGAAGTAGACTGAGGCTGGTCACCTCGTTTGTCAGGAGGATTTACGCTCTTTCCCTTTATGCACTTTGGCCAGTTGGCATTTGAGCTAGGTTGAACTTGGATTTTGCTTTAGCTATAAGTAGTTTCATATTTAATGAGTTAAAATTGTATAACATTGAATTTTTTGCAAAGAGAATTTTTCTGTATTTTCTAACATTTGGGGGTGGTTGTCTTAATTATGTGTTCTCCTGTCCTCTACTTCTGCCTTGTTCATTTCTTTTAATTCTGCAGGAAAGATCGCGTAGGTTCTTGCACCATGGCTGTTAATTCTTACGTATTGTCTTCCTTTTGGCTTATATTTTTAAATGCAGAGTGCCTTTCCTGTCTGTCTCTGACTTTAGGGCAACTTGCCCTTGATGTGTTTGGTTATGTCGTTAATGGATGGCCTGGAGAAGTGGTAAAGTTGTTCGATGACATGAGTGACTTAAGGTGGTGGGCTTCTTAGCTTCTGAACAACTTGGTGAGGTTACAGAGTGCTTTTTAAAAGAATCAGTTTCAGGGACGCCTGGGTGACTCAGTCTAACGTGTCTGCCTTCGGCTCAGGTCATGATCTCGGGGTCCTGGGATCGAGTCCCACATCCGGCTCCCTGCTCAGCGGGGAGTCTGCTTCTCCCACTGCCCCTGCTTGTGTGCTTGCTGTCTTTCACTCTCTGTCGCTGACAAATAAAATCTTTTTTTTTTTTTTTTAAGATTTTATTTATTTATTTGACAGAGATAGAGATAGCCAGCGAGAGAGGGAACACAAGCAGGGGGAGTGGGAGAGCAAGAGCAGGCTCCCAGCAGAGGAGCCTGATGTGGGGCTCAATCCCATAACGCCGGGATCACGCCCTGAGCCGAAGGCAGGCGCTTAACCGCTGTGCCACCCAGGCGCCCCATAACTGACAAATAAAATCTTAAAAAGCAAAACAAAAGAATTATTTTTAATTGTGATAAAATAGACATCAAATTTACCATCTCAACCATTTTTAAGTGTATAAATTCAGTGGCATTAAGCACATTCACATTATTATGCAATCGTCACAGCCATCATCCTCAAAACTGAAACTCCGTAACCCATTACACACTGTAACTCCCCATTCCACCCTCTACCAGCCCTGACAACGATCAGTCTACTTTCGGTCTCTACAAATTTCACCACTGTAAGTACTTCATATAAATAGCATTATACAGTATTTGTCCTTTTATGACCAGCTTATTTCACTTAGCATGTTGTAGCATGTGTCGGATTTCCTTTGTAAGGCTGAGGAATAGTCTTTTGAATGTATACTTTGTTTATCCATTTATTGCTTCCGCCTTTTGGCAATTGTGAATAACGCTGCTATGAAAATCGATGTACACGTATCTGTTTGAATTTCTGCTTTCAGTTCTTTTGGGTATCCCCACAAGTGCGATTCCTTGATTATATGTTCTGTTTTTAATTTTTTAGGGTGCTTCCATTGTTGAACTAAGATAATATTGTCCTACTCAGTTTTCCCAGAAGAAATGAGCTATAGGAAGAGGATAGAGAAATCCATGCCTTTGTTAGTATTGCTTCAAACCCTAAGCAGACGTTTAGCCCATTATGGTCAACTTAGTATCACCCACATACTGAGTAGATGAAAGGGTGCATCAGACCTCTACCTCAAAGTTTTGTTCTCTTTGCTTCCCGTTTTTATGGTCATTGAGCACGTGTTGGGGAGCTTGCTCTGTTTGAAATCCTACCTGAAATGAAACCAAATCTGCACCGGTTGGAGGTGGCCTTTCTAGCCAGGTTTTCACCAATCTGTTTTGAGTTGGGGGACTTAACGAGGTAGGGATGGCCTCGTAGATTGATTACATCTGTATTTAAGACTGCTCACAACTTACATGGCTTTGTACAATGTAAAAGCTTGTTTGAATAAAATATTGATATAAATAAATACTCGTTGGTCTAAGATAAATTTGGTGTTTCATTTCATGGAAGCTTAAAAATGAATTTGGCATCTCTCCAGAAATTAGTCAAGAATATTTCCAGATTTTAGATTGCGAGCGTTCCAATATATATGTGGTAGTTGTATTGGGTTCCTAAAGTGTGAATAGTGTATTATTTTCACTGTACTTGGATATTTTACAAATGACATCTAACATTTTTGATGACATCTAACATTTCTGGCCCTTCAGTTTCTCTTAAGTTTATGATCCAACTTCTAAATTTACAAGTCCACCGAAGAAGCTTTTGCTAGCTGGACATCTAGTGAATATTTTACTGATTAAGATGATTACAGTTATGTCTTTGTTTCAGAATGGAAAGGAAGTTTTCAAAATTGCACGGCAAGCAGAAACCGGGGGTGTTTCTCCTTGCTTCCCTTCTCTGAAGAACCTGCAGCTGAAAGCCTGCTGTTAGTGACCACAGCCTTTTTTGTCTTGTTTAAAACAACTGTAGTGCTAATCGGGTTAAATGCTTCTAGCTTGGAGTGTGACTCAGGTGGACAGCAAGCGCTCCACCCCCTTCACACTTCACTGGAGTCTTTGGGAAAGATATTTTTAAAGTGGGAACCTTTGAGCTGAGAGAAACTAAACGGCGCACTCTCCTGTCTTCTCTGAGCAGTTAGTAATGACACTGTAGGTGTCCTTACTTGACTGCTGCCATCTCTGCTTTCAGCGATCTAAGTTCACAGCTGTGCACCTTGCTCCGGGCAGGGATCTTCTTGTACCTTTGCCTTGTGCCAGGGACTGTGGGCAAACTTCGGCTTGTTCTGGCTCCTCCTAAACACGGAACTCTAGAGCCTTGGCATTGAGCCAGATATGATGGGCTTTCGAGTATAGCTGACTGTGATATCCAGGGGCCCCCAGTGCTTTCCCTGAGGAAGCAGGAGCTTGCTGTATGGTTACACTCCTGCTTCAGCTTCCATGGATTTGGTTGGGATGAGAGCAGGCTGAATGACCAGGACGTCTGCTCCTCAGTGCTCCCCAGGCGGGAAGGCCGGGGGAAGACACTGTGGTTTACAAGGACACAGACATGAGGGTTGGCTGGGGCTCCTGCCACCACCCACTGGAAAAGATAATGGTTCGAGGAATGGAATTTTTCTATTTGCTCACTCTAGCAACCATTTCATTCTCTCTCTTTTGGGAAACTTGAATGGACCCTATAGAACACATTATAAAAGCACATATGTGGTGTGATGGTTAAGTGTGGGATCTGGAGTCTATCAGCCTGAACTTGAATTCTGACTCTGCCGCCTACTACCTTGGTCACACTACTCAATCTCTTGGCCTCTATTTTCTTTCATGGGGTAGGCAGTGAGACTTAAATGAAGTAATGTTTGTAAAGCATCTGGCATATTGCACCATACATACGTTGACAGGCTAAATTGTGTTGCTCTCCTCCTCCCTCCTCCCTATGCTGAAGTCCTAACCTCTAGTGGCCCAGACTGAATATTTGGAGATAGGGCCTTTAAAGAGGCAGTGAAGCTAAAATGAGGTCATTAAGGTGAGTCCTAATCCAACATGATTGGTATCCTTATAAGAGGAGGAAATTTGGACACAGCCGTCTACAAGCCACTGGGAGAGGTCTCAGAGGAAGCCAGCCCTCCAATGCCTTGCTCTCAGACTTCTAGCTTCCAGAATCTTGAGGAAGATTTCTGTTGTTTAAGCCACGCAGTATGTGGTACTTGTTTTGGCAGCCCTAGCAAACTAATAATATACATAGTAAGTACATAATGAGGGTTAGTTACTATTACTCTTTTTATTATTATTGTTTCCAAACCACTCAGCCAAAGGACAAAATAAAGCGGCCACAAATGGGAAATTTTATCCAGAAAGTAATATTCACTAATTTAGTAAAAGACCATTAACAAAAAGGAAATTATAAGAGTTTTTAATAACTGTGGTTGGGAAGGCCGGGCAGGACGCCCTGACTAGGCTAATAAGGTTACGTGTCACAAGAACATTTAGTTGTCCTGACACATTAGTAAGGAGACCTGTGGCTGCGGGGCGCTTGGCTGGCTCAGTTGGTTAAGCGGCCGACTCTTGATTTTGGCTTCAGTCATGATCTCGGGGTCTTGGGATCTCAGCCCTGCATCAGGCTTCTCGCTCTGCAGGGAGTCTCCTTGAGAGTCTCCCTCTCTGTCTGCCCTCTGTCCCGACTTGCACGTGTGCACACACACACACTCACATTCACTCACTCTCTCTCTCAAAAAAAAAAAAAAAAAAAAAAAAACCGACACGTGGCTGCAAGTTCACACAGCTGGCCTGGGGAGCTCTCTGCTCAGGTACCGTGCAAAGGGTGGACTTCTTGGACCCGATCAAACAGCTAAGATAAATGGAGCCCACTAGCAATAAAGGAGTGAGAAATAGCAAGAGCACATAATTGTTTTTAGTGGGTATTATGTGTGCAGTAATACAATCAAATAGTACAAAGGTAAATTAAAAAGATTTTATTCACCCTTAACTCCAACCCCCATTAAAGCAACAACTCTTATTGTCATTTCTGTGTGTCTTCTAGAGATATCTGTAGATAGACAAAGTAGTGTTTATATGTATTTTGAATATGTACATATATAAAATGAATATAAATTCATCTTATTTTTGAGAAATAATTGATATGTAACAGTGTATTAGTTTTAGGTGTACAATATAACGATTTGATATATGTATGCATTGTAAAATGATCACCACTATAGGTTTAGGTAACATCCATCACCACACATAGAAATTTTTTTCATGTAATGAGAATTTTATGCTTTTTTTTTTAATTTACTCTTAGCAACTTTCAAATATACAATACGATATAGTTAACTATTACATCCCCATGACATTTTAACAAGAAGTATATACGTTTTGACCCCCCTTCACTCATTTTGCACACCCCCTACCCCTCACCTCTGATAACCATCAATTTGATCTCTGTGTCTTTAAGTTCAGGGTTTTTTTCAAAAATTTTTTTAATTAAAAAAATTTTTTAAGATTCTACATATAAGTGATTTATCATACAGTATATGTCTGTTCCTGTTTGACTTATTTTGCTTACCGTAATGCCCTCAAGTTCCACTGATGTATCACATGGCAGGATTTCCTTAATTTTATGGATAATATTCCTCTGTGTGTATGTGTGTGTGTGTGTGTGTGTGTGTGTGTGTGTGTGTGTGTATCACATTTTCTTTATCCATTTATTGTCAATGGACATTTTCCATGTCTTGGCTATTGTACATTTTCTAGTTCCTTGAGGTATAAATTTAGGTTGGTAGAGATTTTTGTTGTTTTTTAATGTAGGCATTTATTGCTATGAACTTCCCTGTTAAAACTACTTTGGTTCCATCATTAGTTTTGGTATGTTGTGTTTCCATTTTCATTTGTCTCAAGATATTTTTAAATTTCTCTTTTGATTTTTTTCTCTGACTCATTGGTTGGTCAGTAACGTGTTGTGTAATCTCCACGTATTTGTGAATTTTCCCATTTTCTTCCTGTAACTGATTTCTAGTTTTATACTGTTCTTGTCAGAATAGACACTTGAGAAGAATTCAGTCTTTTAAAATTTATTAAGACTTATTGTGGCCTAATATCTATCCTGGGGAGTGTTCCATGTGCATTTAAGAACAATGTGTATTCTGCTGATTTTGGATGGAATGTTCTGTAAGTGTTATGTGTTTGGTCTCATGTGCTTTTTAAGGCCCATGTTTCCTTATGGATTTTCTCTCTGCATGATATGTCCATTGATGGAAGTGGGTAATGAAATCCCCTACTATTATTGTATTGCTGTCCATTTCTCACTTTAGGTCTTTTAATATTTGCTTTATATATTTAGGTGCATGTATATTGGGTACATAAATATTTACAAATGTTATATCCTTTTGTTTGACTCCTTTATCATTATGTAGTGATCTTCTTTGTATCTTATTAGAAACTGTCTTAAAGTCTATTTTGTCTGATACAAGTATAGCTATCCCAGCTTTATTTTGGTTTCCATTTGCATAGAATATACTTTTCAGCCCGTTCACTTTCAGTTTGTGTGTGTCCTTAAAGCTGAGGGAGTCTCTTGTAGGCAGCATATCATTGGGTCTTATTTTTTAATCCACTCAGCCATTTTGTACTTTATTTTTTTTTTTTTAAGTAGGCTGCATGTCCATTGTGGGGCTTAAACTCACAACCCTGAGATCAAGAGTTGCATGCTGTAGTGACCAAGCCAGGCAGGTGCCACTCCCCCCCACCCCCCAGTTTTGTGTATTTTGATTGGAAATTTTAGTTCATTTACATTTAAAGTAGTTATTGGTAGATATGTACTTATCACAGTTTTGTTAATTGTTCTGTATTTTGTGATTCCTTTGCTTCTTTTCTTGCTTTGTAGTTTGATAATTTTCTGTAGTGGTATCCTTAAATTCCTTTCTTTTTTTCAATTTTTATTTTTTAACTATGTTCAATTAGCCGACATATAGTACATCATTAGTTTTTGATGTAGTGTTCAACAATTCATCAGTTGCGTAAAACACCCAGTGCCCATCACCACTCTCCTTTTTTTTGAAGATTTTATTTATTTGAGCAGGGGGAGGGAGAGGGGCAGAAGGAGAGGGAGAGGCAGGGAATCTCAGCAGACTTTACGCTGAGTGCAGAGTCCTACATGGGGCTCGATGTCACAACCCCAAGAGCATGACCTGAGCCGAAACCAAGAGTCAGAGCCACCCAGGCACCCCAGATTCCTTTATCTTTTGCATACCTAAAATAGGCTTTTGCTTGTGATTACCATGAAGCTTACATGAAATACCTTATATTTGTAACAGTCTATTTAAAATCGATGTTTGCATATTATTTTTTTACGTTTTTATTTTAATCACCCAGTGCTCATCACAAACGCACTATCACCTATTTCACCCGTCCCACCCACCTCCCCTCTGGTAATGAACACTTTGTTCTCTATAGTGAAGAGTCCGTTTCTGGTTTGTCTTTCTCTCTCTCTCTTCCCCCCCACCCCCTTGCTCATTTGTTTTGTTTCTTAAGTTCCACATATGAGTGAAATCATATGGTATTTGTCTTTCTCTGACTGACTTATTTCATTTAGCGTTATACTATAGTTCCATCCATGTTGTTGCAAATGGCAAGATTTCATTCTTTTTGATGGCTGAATAGCATTCCATTATGTATTTATACCACTTCTTTATCTATTCATCAACTGATGGACACTTGAGTTGCTTCCATATCTTGGCTATTATAAATAATGCTGCTATAAACATAGAAGTGCATGTATCCTTTTGGATTAGTGTTTTTGTATTCTTTGGGTAAATATCCAGTATCGGGACTGCTGGATCATAGGGTAGTTCTATTTTTAACTTTTTGAGGAACTCCCATACTGTTTTCCACAGTGGCTGCACCAGTTTGCATTCCCAACAGTGCATAGGGTTCCTTTTTCTCCATATGCTTTCCAATAACTGTTGTTTCTTGTGTTGTTGATTTAGCCATTCTGGCAGGTGTGAGGTGATATCTCATTGTAGGTTTTTTTTTTTTTTATAAAGGTGGGCAACAAAGCAAAGTTTATTGAGCGATAGTAAAGTTTATTGCATGATAGTACAAAGCTCCTGGAGAGGGAGGGGATCTGAGAGGGTTGCCCCTCATTGTAGTTTTGATTTTTATCTCCCTGATGATAAATGGTGTTGAGCATCTTTTCATGTGTCTGTTGCCCATCTGGATGTTTTCTTCGGTGAAATGTCTGTTCATGTCTTCTGCCCATTTTTTAATTGGATTATTTGTTTTTTGGGTGTAGAGTTGTCTAAGTTCTTTATAAATTTGGGTACTAACCCTTGATGGGCTATGTTATTTGCAAATATCTTCTTCCATTGTGTAGGTTGCCTCTTAGTTGTGTTGATTGTTTCCTTTTCTGTGCAGAAGGTTCTTATTTTGTGTAGTCCCAGTAGTCTATTTTTGCTTTTCCTTTTGTTTCTTTTGCCTCAGAGGGAGGTATATTTCCTCTAAACCTACTTTTGTTGAGGTTTTTTTTTTTTTTTTTTTTTTTTTAAATCATGAATGGATGTTGTACTTTGTCAAATGGTTTTTCTGTAATCTATGGCAGTGATCAAATGGTTCTTATTGTGATGTATCATCGATTGATTTGCAAATACTGAACCACTCTAGCAACCCAGGAATAAATCCCACTTAATGGTGGTGAATGATTTTTTAATGTATTGTTGAATTTGGTTTGCTAATACCTCATGGAGGATTTTTGAGTCTATATTCACCAGAGATATTGGCTTATAGTTGTCTTTTTTTGGTATGGTTTTACCTGGTTTTGGTATCAGTGTAATGCTGGTGTCATAGAATACATTTGAAGCTTTCCTTCATCTTCTATTTTTTGGAATAGTTTGAGAAGAGTAGGCATTAACTCTTTATTTTATTTTTTTTTAAAGATTTTATTTATTTATGTGACTGAGAGACAGCCAGCGAGAGAGGGAACACAGCAGGGGAGTGGGAGAAGAAGAAGCAGGCTCCCAGCGGAGGAGCCCGATGTGGGACTTGATCCTGGAACGCCGGGATCACGCCCTGAGCCGAAGGCAGACGCTTAACCGCTTTGCCACCCAGGCGCCCCGGCATTAACTCTTTAAATGTTTGGTAGAATTTGCCCGTGAAGCCGTCTGGTCCTGGACTTTTGTTTGATGGGAGCTTTTTGATTACTGATTCAATTTCTTTGCTGGTAATTGGTCTGTTTAAATTTTCTCTCTCTTCCTGTTTCAGTTTTGGTATGTTATATGTTTCTAGAAATTTATCCACTTCTAGGCTGTCCAGTTTCTTGGCATATAGTTGTTCCTAATACTCTCTTATAATTGTATTTCTGTGATGTTGGCTGTTATTTCTCTTCTCTCATTTGTGATTTTATTTATTTGGATCATTTCTCTCTCTCTCTTTTTTTTTAATCAATTTTACTGATTTTTTTTTTTCCCCAAAGAACCAGCATCTGCTTTCATTGATCTGTTCTATTGGGGTTTTTTTAGTGCTATATCGTTTATTTCTGCCCTAATATTTACTATCTCCTTCCCTCTGCTGGTATTAGGTTTAGTTTGTTGTTCTTTTCCTAGCTCCTTTAGGTGTAAGGTTGGATTGTTTATTTGAGATTTTTCTTGTTTCTTGAGGTAGGCCTGTATTGCTATAAATCTCCCTCTCAGAACTGCTTTTGCTGCATCTCAAAGGCTTTGAACTGTTATGTTTTCATTTTCATTTGTTTCCATGCACTTTTTAATTTCTTTTTTTATTTCCTGACTGACCCATTTATTGTTTAGTAGCATTTTTAAAATAATTTTTAAAATTAATATATAATATGTTATTTGTTTCAGGGGTACAGGTCTGTGATTCATCAGTCTTATGCAATTCACAGCACTCACCATAGCACATACCCTCCCTAGCGCCCATCATTTAGCCACCCCATCCCTCCCACCCCCCTCCACTCCAGCAACCCTCAGTTTGTTTCCTGCAATTAAGAGTCTCTTATGGTTCGTCTCCCTCTCTGGTTTTGTCTTGTTTCATTTTTTCCTCTCTTCCCCTATGATCCTCTGCCTTGTTTCTCAAATTCCACGTTTCAGTGAGATCATATGATAATTGTCGTTGTCTGATTGACTTATTTTGCTTAGCGTAATACCCCATAGTTCCATCCATGTCATTGCAAATGACAAGATTTCATTTTTTGATGGCTGCATAATATTCCATTATATATATGTGTGTGTGTATATATATGTGTGTATGTGTGTGTATACACACACACACACCCACACACACCACATCTTCTTTATCCATTCATCTGTCGGTGGACATCTAGGCTTTTTCCATAATTTGGCTATTGTGGACATTGCTGCTATAAACATTGGGGTATATGTGCCCCTTTGGATCACTATATTTGTATCTTTAGGGTCAATACACAGTAGTGCAATTGCTGGGTCACAGGGTAGCTCTATTTTCAACTTTTTGAGGAACTTCTATACTGTTTTTCAGAGTGACTGCACCTGCTTGCATTCCCACCAATAGTGTAGGAGGGTTCCCCTTTCTCCACATCCTTGCCAACATCTGTCATTTCCTGACTTGTTAATTTTAGCCATTCTGACTGGTGTGAGGTGGTATCTCATTGTGGTTTTGATTTGTATTTCCCTGGTGCCACATTATTTTCATGTGTCTGTTGGCCATTTGGATGTCTTCTTTGCAGAAATGTCTGTACATATCTTCTACCCATTTCTTGATTTGATTATTTGTTCCTTGGGTGTTGAGTTTGGTAAGTTCTTTATGATTTTAGATACTAGCCCTTTATCTGATATGTCATTTGCAAATAACTTCTCCCATTCTGTTGGTTGTCTTTTGGTTTTGTTGACTCTCCTTTGCTGTGCAAAAGCTTTTTATCGTGATGAAGTCCCAATAGTTCATTTTTGCCCTTGCTTCCCTTGCCTTTGGTGATGTGTCTAGGAAGAAGTTGCTGTGGCTGAGGTTGAAGAGGTTGCTGCCTGTGTTCTCCTCAAGGATTTTGATGGATTCCTGTCTCACATTTAGATCTTTCATCCATTTTGAGTCTATTTTTATGTGTGTTGTAAGGAAGTGGTCTAGTTTCATCCTTCTGCATGTGGTTGTCCAATTTTCCCAACACCATTTGTTGAAGAGACTGTCTATTTTCCATTGAACATTCTCTCCTGCTTTATCAAAGATTAGTTAACCATAGAGTTGAGGGTCCATTTCTGGGCTTTCTATTCTGTTCCATTGATCTATGTGTCTGTTTTTGTGCCAGTATCATTCTGTCTTGATGATTACAGCTTTGTAATAGAGCTTGAAGTCCAGAATTGTGATGCCACCAGCTTTGGTTTTCTTTTTCAACATTCCTCTGGCCGTTTGGAGTCTTCTCTGGTTCCATACAAATTTTAGGATTATTTGTTCCATTTCTGTGAAAAAAATTGGTAGTATTTTGATAAGGATCACATTGAATGTGTAGATTGCTCTATGTAGCATAGACATTTTCACAATATCCAGTCCATGAGCATGGAACATTTTCCATTTCTTTGTGTCTTCCTCAATTTCTTTCATGAGTATTCTGTAGTTTTCTGAGTACAGATTCTTTACCTCTTTGGTCAGATTTATTCCTAGGTACCTTATAGTTTGGGGTACAATTGTAAATGGGATTGACTCCTTAATTTCTCCTTCTTGTATAGAAATGCAACTGATTTCTGTGCGTTGATTTTATATCTTGCCACCTTATTGAATACCTGTATGAGTTCTAGCAGTTTTGGGGTGGAGTCTTTTGGGTTTTCCACATAAAGTATCCTATGTCTGATTGCTGAGGCTAGGACTTCTCCTACTATGTTGAATAGCAGTGGTGATAGTGGACATCCCTGCCATGTTCCTGACCTTAGGGGAAAAGCTCTCAGTTTTTCCTCATTGACAATGATATATGCTGTGGGTTTTTCATAGTTGGCTTTTATGAGATTAAGGTTGTACCCTTTATCCCTACACTGTGAAGAGTTTTAATCAAGAAAGGATGCTGTACTTTGTCAAATGCTTTTTCTGCATCTACTGAGAGTATCATATGTTTCTTGTTCTTTCTTTTATTGTATTGTATCACATTGATTGATTTGTGGATGTTGAACCAAACTTGCAGCCCAGGAATAAATCCCACTTGGTCATGGTAAATAATCCTTTTAGTGTACTGTTGGATCCTGTTGGCTAGTATTTTGGTGAGAATTTTTGCATCCATGTTCATCAGGGATATTAGTCTGTAATTCTCTTTTTTGATGGGGCCTTTGCCTGGTTTTGGGATCAAGGTAATGCTGGCCTCATAGAGTTTGGAAGTTTTCCTTCCATTCTGTTTTTTGGAACAGTTTCAGAACAATAGGTATTAATTCTTCTTTAACTGTTTGGTACAATTCCCCTGGGAAGCCATCTGGTCCTGGGCTCTTGTTTTTTTGGAGATTTTTGATTACTGCTTTGATTTCCTTGCTGGTTATCTGTCTGTTTAGGTTTTCTATTTCTTCCTATTTCAGTTTTGGTAGTTTATACATCTCTAGAAATGCATCCATTTCTTCCAGATTGTCTAATTTGTTGGCATATACTTGCTCATAATATGTTCTTATGATTGTTTGTATTTCTTTGGTGTTGGTTGTGATCTCTCCTCTTTCATTCATGATTTTATTTATTTGGGTCCTTTCTCTTTTCTTTTTGCTAACTCTGGCTAGGGGTTTATCAGTCTTAGTAATTCTTTCAAAGAACCAGCTCCTAGTTTCGTTGATCTGTTCTACTGTTCTTTTGGTTTCTATTTCATTGATTTCTGCTCTGATCTTTATTATTTCTCTTCTCCTGCTGGGTTTAGGCTTTATTTTCTGTTCTTTCTCCAGCTCCTTTAGGTGTAGGGTAGGTTTCCATGAATTTTGTTCATTCTTCTTTAATTAATGGGTTGACCCATTCATTCTTTAGTAGGGTGCTCTTTAGCCTCCGTGTATTTGAGTTCTTTCCAACTTTCCCTTTGTGATTGAGTTTGAGTTTCAAAGCATTGTGGTCTGAAAAATATGCAGGGAACGACCCCATTCTTTTGGTACTGGTTGAGACTTGATTTGTGACCCAGGATGTGATCTATTCTGGAGAATATTCCATGTGCACTAGAAAAGAAGGTGTATTCTGTTGCTTTGGGATGGAATGTTCTGAATATATCTGTGAAGTCCATCTGGTCCTGTGTGTTATTTAAAGCCCTTATTTCTTTGCTGATCTTTTGCTTAGATGATCTGTCCATTTCAGTGAGGGAGGTGTTAAAGTCCCCTACTATTATCATATTATTGTCGATGTGTTTCTTTGATTTTGTTATTAATTGGCTTATATAATTGTCTGCTCCCATGTTAGGGGCATAAATATTTACAATTGTTAGATCTTCTTGTTGGATAGACCCTTAAGTATGATATAGTGTCCTCTTCATCTCTTATTATAGTCTTTGGTTTAAAATCTAATTTGTATGATATAAGGATTGCCACCCCAGCTTTCTTTTGAGGTCCATTAGCATGGTAAATGGTTTTCCATCCCCCACTTTAAATCTGGAGGTATCTTTGTATCTAAAATGAGTCTCTTGCAGACAGTGTATTGATGGGTCTTGTTTTTTTTTATCCAATCTGATACCCTGTGTCTTTTGATTGGGGCATTTAGCCCATTTACATTCAGGGTAACTATTGAAAGATATGAATTTAGTGCCATTGTATTGCCTATAAGGTGACTGTTACTTTATATTGTCTATGTTCCTTTCTGGTCTATGTTACTTTTAGGCTCTCTCTTTGCTTAGAGGACCCTTTCAATATTTATTATAGGGATGGTTTGGTGATTGCAAATTCTTTTAGTTTTTGTTTGTCCTGGAAGTTTTTTTTTTTTTTTATCTCTTCTTCTATTTTCAATGACAGCCTCGCTGGATATAGTATTCTTGGCTGCACATTTTTTTTTTTTTTCGTTTAGTGCCCTGAATTTATTATGCCAGTTCTTTCTGGCCTGCCAGGTCTCTGCAGATAGGTCTACTGGCAATCTAATGTTTCTACTGTTGTAGGTTACAGACCTCTTGTCCCGAGCTGCTTTCAGGATTTTCTCATTGTCTCTTTAATTCGTAAGTTTTACTATTAGATGTCAGGGTGTTGATCTATTTTTATGGATTTTGAGGGGGATTCTCTGTGCTTCCTGGATTTTGATGCCTGTTTCCTTCCCCAAATTAGGGAAGTTCTCTGCTATAACTTGCTCCAATATACCTTCTGCTCCTCTCTCTCTTTCTTCTTCTTCTGAGATCCCAATTATTCTAATATTGTTTCGCCTTATGGTATCACTTATCTCTCAAATTCTCCCCTCATGATCCAGTAGTTTTGTTTTTTTTATAATAATTTTTGTTATGTTAGTCACCATACAGTACATTCCTAGTTTTTGATGTAATGTTCCATGATTCATTACTTGTGTATAACACCCAATGCACCATGCAATACGTGCCCTCCTTAATACCCATCACCAGCCTATCCCAGTCCTGCACCCCCCTCCCCTCTGAAGCCCTCAGTTTGTTTCCCAGAGTCCATAGTCTCTCATGGTTCATTCCCCCTTCTCTTTACCCTCCCCCCCATTCTTCCCTTCCTTCTCCTACCGATCTTCCTATTTCTTATGTTCCATAAATGAATGAATGTCTGTGTAGACAGGTCTGACGTTATTCTGATATTTTTACCTCTGTATGTAAGGAATCTCTTCGCCCTGGCTGCTTTCAATACTGTATCCTTGGATCTAACATTTGTGAATTTCACTATGACGTGATGTGGTGTAGGTTTGCTGTGATTGACCTTGGGAGGGGTCCTGTCTGCCTCTTGGACACGAATGCTTGTTTCCTTTGCCAGATTAGGGAAGTTTTCAGCTACAATTTATTCAAATATCTCTTCTAGACCTCTCTCTTTCTCCACCCTTTCAGGGATGCCGATGATTCTGGCATTGGAACGTTTCATTGAGTCAGTAATCTCCCATAATCTACATTCTTGAGATTGGATTTTTTTGAGCCAAGTTTCTGTTTTAACTTTCTCTTCTACCATTCCATCCTCCAGTTCACTAATTCGTTCTTCTGCCTCATTTACCCTGGCCGTCAGAGCGTCTAGTTTAGACTGCATTTGATTCATAGCATTTTTAATTTCTGCCAGATTCGCTCTCATTTCCACCCTTAGAGATTCTATATTTTCATTAATACTTTTTTCAAATCATCATGACTATTTTTACTCTGAACTCCATTTCTGACAATTTGGTTACATCCATATCCATTAGTTCTGTGGCAGAGGCATTATCTTTTCTTTGCTGGGGGGGGGGGTATTTCTCCTCCTCCTCATTCTGATGAGGAGAGATTGCGGGGATGCCCAGAGCCCAAATTATTGACCAGGACCCAGGCAGTGTGCACTTGTTTTATAGGGACCTTAGGGATGTGGGCTTCTTGATTTTTCAGCCTGCCTTCTTGGGGAGGAGCCTGTCGCGCTGATACTCAGGCAACCCTGTTTGGGTAGAGTCGCCCTGTCCCCTGCGAGGGGGAATGGGGATGGGCACAATGTGAGCTGGTATTTCTGGGCTTTTGTTCTCTGGCGGCTTTCCCTGGTGGTCTTCTGTGACTCTTCAGAGAGTCAGAGCAGCTGTGGCCATATCCTAGCCTCTGTTTCAGAACAGTCAGATCGCAGTCCGCTCTCCACTGAGCTCTCTTGGCCACTTTAACTCTGTTTCTGTTGGTGCGGCTAAAAACCCTGCAGCATCCTGGGATGTGCGCCCCACAGCCGGTGTCCCAGCCCTCACTTCCAGGGCCGGCACGTCTCTGTCCTTTGTGCTTCTAACACCACCAGCCACCCCCGGTTCCTGCACGCACTCCTGACCTCCTTGTTTCAGTGGGGTTCGCCTGTGCTCCAGAGCACTGGTTTTCAGTCTGGTCATGCATGCACTCCTGAGCTCCCGGTATCAGTCTGGTTCCAGTGAGCACTCCGGAGCTCCGGTTTTCAATCTGGTTGTGCACGCATTCCCGGGCTCACGGTCTCAGTCCGCTTTCTCGCCGCGGGTGCCCGTCTGTGAGTCCGGCCCGCTCCCCAGTGCAGGTGGCTACCGCTTCCCGGTGCCCGAGCAGGGCGGCCCCCTCCCCCTTCCGTTTATCTTCCGATATCTGTGTGCAGATTTACGGCTCCCTGCTTGGTACGTCAATACTCAGCACTGGAGATGTTCATTTGTAGAGATCCAGATGTATCTTCCTGCATCACAGGCTGATTCCGTGGGTTTTCAGGATGGTTTGGTACATATCCAGCTCGACTCAGGGGACCAGCTGAAAAAGGGGTCCCCTACTCTTCTCCCATATTTTTGATCCAGTAGTTTTATCTCTCTTTTTCTTAGCTTCTTTATTCTCCATCATTTGGTCTTCTATATAACTAATTCTCTCTTCTGCCTCATCCTAGCAGTTAGAGCCTCCATTTTTTATTGCACCTCATTAATAGCCTTTTTGATTTCGACTTGGTTAGATTTTATTTCTCCAGAAAGGAATTCTCTAGTATCTTCTATGCTTTATTCAAGCCCAGCTAGTATCTTTATAATCGTCATTCTAAACTCCAGTTCCGACATCTTACTAATGTCCATGTCGATTAGCTCCCTGGCAATTGGTACTGCCTCTTGTTCTTTTTTTTGAGGTAAGTTTTTCCGTTTTGTCATTTTGTCCAGAGAAGAATAGATGAATGAAAGAACAAAATGCTAAAAGTGTAACAACAGCCCCAGAAAAATGTACATTAAACAAATCAGAAGAGCCCTGAAACTGGGGGGGACAAGAAAAAAAAATAAAAAGAATATGATCAGGCTGGTGAATAGAACAGAGCCATACACTAGATTTAGGGTATATTTTGGTGTGTTAGAGGAAGCTGAATCCCAAAGTTTTTAAGAAAGAGAAACATATATATATACAAAAAAATAAGGTTAAATACAATGAAGGGATTGAATATGACTGTAAAAATGAAAATTAAAGATTTTTAAAAAGGAATTGATAAGATGTTGGTTGAAAAAGGAAAGAAGAAAAATAAAGGAATAGAAAAAGAAAAAAATAAAGAAAATTAAAAAAATTAACTTTGAAAGACTAATCACAGGGGAAAAGCCATGAATTCTATGTGCTGTATTCGGGGTTTTGCAGTTCTCATTGATCAGTAAACTTGGTCTTGACTGGATGTTCATGCTGATCTTTTGGGGGAGGGGCTGTTGTATTGATTCTCAAGTGTCTTTGCCCCAGGTGGAATTGCACCACCCTTGCCAGGGGCCAGGCTAAGTAATCAGCTCCGGTTTACTCTCTGTGGCTTTTGTTTCCTGAAGGCTCTCTGCGCAGCTTTAGAGGATGAGAACGAAAATGGCCGCCTCCCAATCTCAGGTCCCAGAGGAGCCAAGCGCTCAGGGTGGGCTCCTCAGAGTGCCCTCAGAGAAAAGCAGTCACTCACTCCTGTCTCCCTGCTTTCCGGCTGCACCCCGTGCTCACCCGGCCTGTGACCGTGCTTTTCTATCTCTGGCTCCCAGCCCTGTTTGGAGTCTCCAAACCCCGCAGATTCCTGCGTCGGCCTCCTGCGCTGCTCCTCCCGGGGGAGGAAGAGGAGTCTCCCTGGATCTGCAGCTTGTTGGGTCCCCGCTGGAACAGCAGTGGCCTCACTGTGCCGCAGATCCTGGTTTATGGCCACCCCGAGCTGAGAGCCCACCCCTCAGCTCACTCTTTGCGGCCGGCTTCATGCTCTGATACCTGGGAGCTCTGCCGCACTCACACATCCCCAGTCTCTCTGTGACTCCGAGAGTCCCGAGACTACACTGTCCCAGGAGGGTCCCACCCCCTGCTTAGCCACTGGAGCGACATCCCTCACCAGAGCAGACTCCTAGAAGTTCCGATTTTGTGCTCCGCTGCTCTGTCACTTGCCGGTAGCTGGCTGATGGTGGCTGCCCCCCCCCAAGTCTATCTTCCCATATATTGCCTTGGATTGACTTCTTCGCACCTCCTACCTACCGTAGAGTTGCTGCTGTTCTTTTCTTCGATCTCCTGTTGAGTTGGTAGGTGTTCAGAATGGTTTGATAACTATCTAGCTGAATTCCTGGGGCCAGACAAAATTTAGGCCTCCTCCTCCTCCACCATCTTACGTACCTCCTAGTAACATGTTTTTTAACCTCCATGTATTTGCAGTCTTTCTGGATTTTTTACTTGTGGTTGACCTCTAGTTTCATAGTGTTGTGGTCAAAGAAGGTGCATGGTATGACTTCTCTCTTCTTGAATTTTCTTGTTTTGTGGCCTAATATGTGATCTATTCTGGAGAATGTTCTGTGTGCACTTGAAAAGAATGTGTATTCTGTTTTAAGATGGAATGTTCTAAATATGTCTGTCAAATCCATCTGGTCTAGTGTGTCATTCAAAGCCATTGTTTCCTTGTTGATTTTCTGTTTAGATGATCTGTCCATTGTTGTACATGGGTTGTTAAAGCTCCCTACTATTGTATTACTATTGATTAGTTATTTATGTTGTTATTAACTGTTTTATGTATTTGGGTGCTCCTATGTTGAGTTCATAAATATTTACAATTGTTATATCTTCTTGTTGGAATATCCCCTTTATTATATAGTGTCCTCCTTTGTCTCTTGTTACAGTCTTTGTTGTAGTCTATTTTGTTTGATACAAGTATCGCTACTCTGGCTTCCTTTTGACATCCATTTGCATGATAGATGTTTCTCCATTCCCTCACTTTCAATCTGCAGGTGTCTTTAGGTCTAAGATGAATCTGTTGTAGGCAGCATATAGATGGGTCTTGTTTTTTTATCCATTCTGTCACCCTGTGTGTTTTCATTGGAGCATTTAGTCTGCTTACATTCCAAGTTATTATTGATAGGTATGTACTTATTGCCATTTTATTATTTTTTTGTGGTTGCTTTTGAAGATTTTCTTTGATCCTTTCTTGTCTTTCTTTCATGGTTTGCTGGTTTTCTTTAGTGACATATTTGGATTTCTTTCTCTTTATTCTTTGCATATTTATTAGTTGTTTTTGATTTGTGGTTACCCTTAGGTTTGTATATAACATCTTCTGCATGTAGTAGGCTATGTTAAGTTGATGGTCATTTAATTTTAAACTCATTCTTTACTCCCCACCTCCCCACGTTTTAGGTATATAGTGCTATATTTTACATCCTTTTATTTTGTGACTTCCTTGACTTTTTTTTTTTAACAGAAATATTCAGTTTTACTGCTTTTTGTTTCCTGCCTTCATACTGTCATTTTGGTCTTTCCTTTCCACTCCAAGAGTCCCCTTTAATATTTCTTGTAGGGCTGGTTTAGTGGTCATGAACTTTTATTTGTCTGGAACATTCTTTATTTCTCCTCCTATTCTGAATGTTAGCCTTGCTGGATAGAGTATTCTTGGCTGCAAGATTTTCTCATGCAGCACTTTGAATATATCATTCCGTTCTCTTCTGGTTTGGGAAGTTTCTGCTGAAAAATCCCCTGATAGCCTTATAGGTTTCCTTTGTATGTAACTGTCTTCTTTTGTCTTGCTGCTTTTAGTATTTATTTGTTATCACTGTATTTTGCCATTTTAAATACAATATGTCTTGGTGTGGATCTGCTTTCATTGCTTTTGTCGGGGGTTCTCTGCCTCCTGGATCTGGATATCTGTTTCCTTCCCCAGATTAGGGAACTTTTCAGCTATTATTTCTTCAAATAAATTTTCTGCTCCCTTTTCTCTCTCTTCTTCTGAGACTCCTATAATACAAATGTTATTCGTTTGATGGAGTCACTGAATTCCCTAAGTCTAATCTCATTTTGCATAATTCTTTTTTTTCTCTCTTTTGTTCAGCTTGATTACCATTACTCTGGCTTCTAAGTCATTAATTGGTTCTTCTGCTTCTTCCAGGTGGTTCATTCCTTGAGCATGTTTCTTATTTCATTTACTGAGCCCTTTATCTCTACTCTATTATTCCTTATCTCTGTTGATGGTTTCACTGATGTACTTTTTTCTTAAGTCCAGTGAATATTCTTACTAGCATTGCTTTAAATTCTCCATCAGTCATGTTACTTATATCTGTTTCATTTACATCTCTGGCTGTGGCCTTGCCTCATTCTTTCATTTGGGACAAATTCCTTTGTCTTCTCATTTTATCTAAGTCTCTGTGCCTGTTTTTGTGTGTTAGGAAAGTCAGCTATGTCTCCTGTCTTGAGGGTAATGGCTTTGTGAAGAAGAGGTTCTCTAGTGCTCTGCAGTGTAGTGTCTCCCATTCCCCAGGCCCTGGCACTTCTGAGAGTGCCTCTAATGTGTGCTGTGTACTCTGCTATTGTGTCCTGGCTGCTTTATCCTTCAGGCCAGTCATCTGCAGAGGCTCTCTTTGTCTTCTGTGGGCAGTGTTTGGTCCCTGGCCTGAATGTGGTGAATTTTAACTAGGTGTGCTCTGGTCTGCTTGTGAAATGAGACCAGTGGCCACTGCCACTGGAACTAAAGCCTCTCAAAACTCGCAGGTTGGGAGATGTGGTGTTGGCAGAGGTTTGGTTTGGTCTTCTTGGGGGGGGGGGCCTGAGGTAAGCATGACTGAAGAAGGGTAGTTTTTCTGGAGGGCAGTGAGGCAGGGCTTGGTGTAAGTAAGTTAGGTAGGGAGTGTTGGCCCTCCCTGCACTGGTTCCTACAGGTGGCTCTGTTTATGCTGAGGGGCAGGGGAGGCAAGTAGATCTATTAGTTCCTTTGTTCTCAGAGGGATCTTGCTGTGAATGCTCTCTCTCTGGGACGTGCTCTGAGGTTAGCAACTAACCTCCTCACTGTATGCCTCAGGTGCTTATCCGATTGCTGTTTCCATGCCAAATGTTCACAGGCTGTTTGCCCAGCCTTTTCTCCAAGAGCAGGCCCAATGTCCTCCAAGCTCTCCCAGAGCTGAGCACGCTGACCTTTAAAACTCCAGGCTTTAAGCCCCACTGGTTGCAAGAACTCATGAAATTTGGGCCCTCTTGCTTTCTAAGCCAATTGCTATGGGAATTCATTTTTCCCGTGCACTCCCCTGTGTGCTAGACTGTCTCTTGCCCTTTTCCATGACTTCTCCTCCCTCCCCATTACAGTGGCCACAATCTGTTTCTCTCCCAGGCTGCATCCCCCACACCTCCTACCTTCTTTGATGTGACCTCTTCTCTACCTTTAGTTGTGGCGTTTGTTCTGCCAATCTTCAGATCAGTTTCTGGGATATTTAGGATGATCTGATAGTAATCTGGTTGTATTTGTGGGACGAGGTGAGCTAAGGTCCTCCTACTCTGCCACCATCTTCCCCGTCGTCTCATTTGAGTGCATTTTAGAGCTCTATATTTTTACTCTCCCCACCCCACATTTTGTTTTTGATGTCACTGTTTACATCTTTTGTGTATCCAGTAACAAATTATTGTAGTTATGATTTTTTTTAGTATTAGTATATGTAGTATTATTTTTACTATTTTTGTCTTTTAACCTTCATACTATGTTTACAAGTGATCAACCCATCACCATCATAACATTAGATTATACTGAATTTATATATTTATCTTTACTACAAAAATTTATACTTTCATGTATATTTCCTCTTACTAATTAGTAACCCTCATTTCAGCTTAAATCCCTTTAACGTTTTCTTGGAAGGTTAGTCTAGTGGTGCTGACAACTTTGGCTTTTGCTTGTCTGGATGACTCTATCTCTCATTCAATTCTGTAGGATAACTTCGCTGGGTAGAGTATTCTTGTATGGCAGTTTTTTTCTTTGAGCACTTTGAATTTGTCATGCCACTTCCTTCTGTCCTACAAAGTCTGCTGAAAAATCAGCTGATAGTATTAGTGGTGTGTCCTTATACCTAACACGTTTTTCTCTTGCTGCTTTTAAGATCCTCTCCTTTTCTTTAACTTTTGACAATTTAATTAAATGTGTCTTGTTTGGGGTCTATTTGAGTTCATCTTACTTGGAACTCGCTGGGATTCTTGGATCTGGGTATCTGTTTCCTTCCCCAGGTTAAAGAAATTTTCAGCCATTATTTCTTCAAATGAGTTTCTACTCTTTTTTCTCTCTCATCTCTTTCTAGGACTCCTGTACTGCAAGTATTGGTCCTCTTGATGTTTTACCATATGTCTCTTAAACTATCTTCACTGTTTTTCATTCTTTTTTCTTTTTGCTACTCTGATTGGTTTAATTGTACTGCCATGTCTTTGAATTCACTGATCCTTTATTCAGCTTCACCTAGTCTATTATTGAACCCCTCTAAGTATATTTTTCAATTGAGTTATTGTATTCTTCAGCTTTGTGACTTCTGTTTTGTACTTTCTTATATTTTGTATCTTTTTGTTGAAGTTCTCTCTTTGTCCATGCATTGTTCTCTTAACCTTGGTGAGCATCCTTATGACTGTTAGTTTAACTCTTTATCAGGTAAATCATTTATCTTTGTTTCATTAAGGTCTCTTTCTGGGGTTTTGGCTTGTTCTTTTGTTAGTAACATATTCCTCTGATTTTCCATTTTTTGTTGGTTTCTAGATAAAACAGCCACCTCTTCTTATCTTAAAGGAGTCGTACTGTACAGGAGATGAACTTTGTCATTTGCTCAACCCCTCCTAGCTCTTAGTTGTCTCTCAGTTAACCTATGGTGTTATATTAGTTTCAGGGGTACAATATAGTGATTCAGCAATTCCATGCAGTAGTCAGTGCTCATCACAATAAATGTAATCTTAATCCCCTTCACCTATTTCACCCATCCCTCTACCAGTTTGTTCCCTTCTGGTAACCAGCAGTTCTGTATATTTAAGAGTCTGTCTTTTGAAAAGATTTTATTTATTTGACAGAGCACAAGCAGGGGGAGTGGCAGGCAGAGGAAGAGGGAGAAGCAGGCTCCTCCTGGAGCAGAGAGCCCAGTGTGGGGCTTGATTCCAGGACCCTGGGATCTTGACCTGAGCTAAGGCAGAGACTTAATGAACTGAGCCACCCAGATACCCCCAAGAGCCTGTTTTTTGACTCCTTTTTTTGTTTCTTAAATTCCACATATAAGTGAAATCATATGGTATTTGTCTTTCTCTGACTTATTTCACTTAGCATAACACCCTCCAGATCCACCCATGTCATTGTAAATGGCAAGATTTCATTCTTTTTTTATGACTGAATAATATTTCATTGGATGCTTGGGCTGCTTTTGTAATTTGGCTATTGTAAATAATGCTGCAATAAACATAGGTGTGCATATATCTTTTTGAATTGGTGTTTTCATATTCTTTGGGTAAATACCCAGTAGTGGAATTACTGGATCATATGGTAATTCTGTTTTTAACTTTTTGAAGAACTTCCATACTTCCGCAGTGGCTGCACCAGTTTGCATTCCCACTCACAGTGCACGAGGATTCCTTTTACTCTACATCCTTTCCAACACTTGTTTCTTGTGTTTTTGATTTTAGCCATTCTGACAGGTGTGAGGTGATATCTCATCGTGGTTTTGATTTGCATTTCCCTGATGATTAGTGATGTTGAGCATCTTCTCATGTGTCTTTTGGCCATCTGGATGTCTTCTTTGGAGAAATGTCTGTTCATATCTTTTGCCCTTTTTTTTTTTAATTTTTATTTTTTTAATTTAAAATTTTTTTTTAAATTTAAATTCAATTAACATAATGTATTATTTGTTTCAGGGGACTTCTGCCCTTCTTTAATTGGATTATTTGTTTTTTGGGTGTTGAGTTGTCTAAGTTCTTTATAAATTTGGATACTAACCTTTGATGGGCTATTTCATTTGCAAATATCTTCTTCCATCGTGTAGGTTGCCTCTTAGTTTTGTTCATTGTTTCCTTTGCTGTGTAGAAGGTTTTTATTTTAATGTAGCCCCAATAGTTTATTTTTGCTTTTGTTTCTCTTGCCTCACAAGACATATTTAGAAAGATTTTGCTATGACTAGTATTGGAGAAATTACTGCCTGTGTTGTCTTCTAGGATTTTTATGGTTTCAGGTCTCATATTTAGTTCTTTAAACCATCTTGTGTTTATTTTTGTGTATGGTATAAGAAAGTGGTCTAGTTCATTCTTTTGCATTTTCCTGTCCAGTTTTCCCAACACCATCTGTTGAAGAGACTGTATTTTTCCCATTGAAAATTCTTGCCTCTTTTGTAAGAGATTAATTGACCATATAATTGAGGATTTACTTCTGGGCTCTCTATTCTGTTCTATTGATCTGTTTTTGTGCCAGTACCATGCTGCTTTGATTACTACAGCTTTGTAGTATGTCTTATAATCTGGGATTACAATACCTCCAGTTTTGTTCTTTTTGAAGATTGCTTTGGCTATTTGAGGTCTTTGTGGTTCCATACAAATTTTAGGATTATTCTAGTTCTGTGAAAAAATGCTATTGGTGTTTTAACAGGGATTGCATTAAATCTGTAGATTATTTTGGGTAGTATGGCCATTTTAACAGTATTTGTTCTTCCAATCCACGAGCATGGAACATCTTATTTGTCTGTATCATCTTCAGTTTCTTTCATCAGTGTTTTTTTTTTAAATTATGATATTAGTCACCATACAGTACATCCTTAGTTTTTGATGTAGTGTTCCATGATTCACTGTTTGCGTATAACACCCCGTGCTCCGTGCAATACATACCCTCCTTAATACCCTTCACCAGGCCAACACATCCCCCCACCCCCTCCCCTCTAAAACCCTCAGTTTGTTTCCCAGAGTCCACAGTCTCTCATGGTTCATTTTCCCCTCTGTTTATCCCCCTTCATTTTCCCCTTCCTTCTAATGATCTCCCTGCTATTCCTTATGTTCCACAAATGAGTGAAACCATATGATAGTTGTCTTTCTCTGCTTGACTTATTGCCCTTAGCATAATCTCCTCCAGTCCCGTCCATGTTGCTGCAAATGTTGGGTAATCGTTCCTTCTGATGGCTGAGTAACATTCCATTGTATATATGGACCACATCTCCTTTATCCATTCGTCTGTTGAAGGACATCTTGGCTCCTTCCATGATTTAGCTATTGTGGACAATGCTGCTATGAACATTGGGGTGCATATGGCCCTTCTCTTCACTACGTCTGTATCTTTGGGGTAAATACCCAGTAGTGCAATGGCTGGATCATAGGGTAGCTCAATTTTTAACTTTTTAAGGGACCTCCACACTGTTTTCCAGAGTGGCTGTACCAACTTGCATTCCCACCAACAATGTAGGAGGGATCCCCTTTCTCCACATCCTCTCCAACAATTGTTGTTTCTTGCCTTGTCTCTTTTTGCTATTCTAACTGGCGTAAGGTGGTATCTCCATGTGGTTTTGATTTGAATTTCCCTGATGGCTAATTTTGAACATTTTTTCATGTGTCTGTTAGCCATTTGTATGTCTTTATTGAAAAAGTGTCTGTTCATATCTTCTGCCCATTTTTTTGATTATTTGTTTCTTGGGTATTGAGTTTGAGAATTTCCTCATAGATCTTGGATACTGGCCTTTTATTTGTAGTGTCTTTTGAAAATATCTTCTCCCGTTCTGTAGGTTGCCTCTTAGTTTTTTTGACTGTTTCCTTGGCTGTGCAGAAGCTTTTTATCTTGATGAAGTCCCAAAAGTTCATTTTTGCTTTTGTTTCCCTGGCCTTTGGAGACATGTCTTGAAAGAAGTTGCTGTGGCCGATGTCGAAGAGGTTAGCCTATGTTCTCCTCTGTGATTTGGATGGATGCCTGTCTCACAGTGAGGTCTTTTATGCATTTGGAGTTTATCTCTGTGTATGGTGTGAGAGAGTGGTCAAGCTTCATTCTTCTGTATATAGCTGTCCAATTTTCCCAGCACCATTTGTGGAAGAGACTGTCTTTTTTCCACTGGGTGTTTTTTCCTGCTTTGTCAAAAATTAGTTGACCATAGAGTTGAGAGTTCATTTCTGGAGTTTGTATTCTGTTCCATTGGTCTATGTGTTTGTTTTTGTGCAGGTACCATGCTGTCTTGGTGATCACAGCTTTGTAGTATAGCTTGGAATCAGGCAACGTGATGCCCCCAGCTTTGTTTCTCTTTTTCAACATTTCCTTGGTGATTATGGGTCCTTCTGATTCCACACAAATTTTAGGATTGTTTGTTCCAGTTCTTTGACAAATGCCATTGGTATTTTGATCGGGATGGCATTGAAAGTGTAGATTGCTGTGGGCAACATAGACATTTTAACTATGTTTATTCTTCCAATCCATGAGCATGGAATGTTTTTCCATCTTTTTGTGTCTTCTTCAATGTCATCAGTGTTTTGTAGTTTCTAGAGTATAGATCCTTTATCTCTCTGATTAAGTTTATTCCGAGATATCTTGTGGTTTTTGGTGCTATTGTAAATGGAATCAATTCCCTAATTTCTCTTTCTTCAGTCTCTTCAGTTAGTGTATAGAAATGCAACTGATTTCTGAGCATTGGTTTTGTATCCCGCCACTTTACTGAATTGTTGTATGAGTTCTGGTAATTTGGGGGTAGAGTCTTTTGGGTTTTCCACATAAAGCATAATGTCATCTGTGAAGAGAGAGAGTTTGACTTCTTCTTTGCCAATTTGAATACATTTTATTCTTTTTTGTTGTCTGATTGCTGTTGCAAGGACTTCTAGTACTATGTTGAACAATAATGGCAAGAGTGGGCATCCTTGTCGTGTTCCTGATCTTAAGGGAAAGGCTCTCAGCTTTTCCTCATTGAGAATGATATTCACTGTAGGCTTTTCATAGATGGTTTTTATGAAATTGAGGAATGTACCCTCTGTCCCTACACTCTGAAGGGTTTTAATCAGGAAAGGATGCTGTATTTTGTCAAATGCTTCTTCTGCATCAATTGAGAGGATCATATGGTTCTTGTCTCTTCTCTTTTTTTTTTTTTTTGTTAAGATTTTATTTATTTGACAGAGAGAGAGACAGCTAGCAAGAGAGGGAACACAAGCAGGGGGAGTGGGAGAGGAAGAAGCAGGCTCCCAGCGGAGGATCCCATAATGCCGGGATCACGCCCTGAGCCGAAGGCAGACGCTTAACGACTGAGCCACCCAGGCGCCCCTCTTGTCTCTTCTCTTATTAATGTGGTCTGTCACACTGATTGATTTGTAAATGTTGAACCATCTTTGCATCCCAGGGATGAATCCCACTTGGTCGTGATGGATAATCCTTTTAATGTACTGTTGGATCCTATTAGCTAGGATCTTGTTGAGAATTTTGGCGTCCATATTCATCAGAGTTATTGGTATGTAATTCTACTTTTTGATGGGGTCTTTGCCTGGTTTGGGGATCAAGGTAATGCTGGCCTCATAGAATGAGTTTGGAAGTTTACCTTCCGTTTCTATTTTTTTGAAACAGCTTCAGGAGAATAGGTATTATTTCTTCTTTGAATGTTTGGTAGAATTCCCCAGGAAATCCATGAGGCCCTGGACTCTTGTTTTTTGGGAGGCTTTTGATTACTGCTTCAATCTCTTCACTATTTATTGGTCTATTTAGATTGTTAATTTCTTCCTGTTTCAGTCTTGGTAGTTTATAGGTTTCCAGGAAGGCATCCATTTCTTCCGGGTTGCTTAATTCTTTGGCATATAGTTGTTGATAATAGTTTCTAATGAATGTTTCTATTTCCTTGTTGTTAGTTGTGATCTCTCCCCTTTCATTCATAATTTTATTAATTTGGGTCCTTTGTCTATTCTTTTGAATAAGTCTGGCCAGTGGCTTATCAATCTTATCAATTCTTTCAAAGAACCAGCTTCTAGTTTTGTTGATCTGATCTGTATTTCTGGTTTCTAATTCATTGATCTCTGCTCTAATCTTAATGAGATGTCTTTTTGTGCATGGCTTAGGCCTGTTCTTTTGTTCCATCTCCAGCTGTTTAAGGTGTGGGTATAAGGACTGCATTTTAGATTTTTCTATTCTTTTGAGTGAGGCTTGGATGGCTATGTATTTCCCCCTTAGGACTGCCTTTGCAGTGTCCTGTAGGCTTTGTACCCATGTGTTTTCGTTCTCATTGGTTTCCATAAATTGCTTAAGTTCTTCTTTAATTACCTGGTTTACCCAAACATTCTTTTTTTTTTTTAATGATTTTTTATTATATTATGTTAGTCACCATACAGTACATCCCTGGTTTCCGATGTAAGGCTCGATGATTCATTAGTTGTGTATAACACCCAGTGCACCATGCAATACGTGCCCTCCTTACTACCCATCACCGGTCTATCCCATTCCCCCACCCCCCTCCCCTCTGAAGTCCTCAGTTTGTTTCTCATAGTCCACAGTCTCTCATGTTTCATTCCCCCTTCTGATTACCCCCCCTTTCTTTATCCCTTTCTTCCCCTACCGATCATCCTAGTTCTTATGTTCCATAGATGAGAGAAATCATATGATAGTTGTCTTTCTCTGCTTGACTTATTTCACTTAGCATTATCTCCTCCAGTGCTGTCCATGTTGTAGCAAATGTTGAGAACTCATTCTTTCTGATAGCTGAGTAATATTCCATCGTATATATGGACCACAACTTCTTAATCCAGTCATCTGTTGAAGGGCATCTCGGCTCCTTCCACAATTTAGCTATTGTGGACATTGCTGCTATGAACATTGGGGTGCATATGGCCCTTCTCTTCACTACGTCTATATCTTTTGGGTAAATACCCAGTAGTGCAATGGCTGGATCATAGGGTAGCTCAATTTTTAACTTTTTAAGGGACCTCCACACTGTTTTCCAGAGTGGCTGTACCAACTTGCATTCCCACCAACAATGTAGGAGGGATCCCCTTTCTCCACATCCTCTCCAACAATTGTTGTTTCTTGCCTTGTCTCTTTTTGCCATTCTAACTGGCGTAAGGTGGTATCTCAGTGTGGTTTTGATTTGAATTTCCCTGATGGCTAATGATTTTGAACATTTTTTCATGTGTCTGTTAGCCATTTGTATGTCTTCATTGGAAAAGTGTCTGTTCATATCTTCTGCCCATTTTTTTATTTGTTTATTTGTTTCTCGTGTATTGAGTTTGAGAAGTTCTTTGTAGATCTTGGATACCAGTCCTTTATCTGTAGTGTCATTTGCAAATATATTCTCCCATTCCGTGGGCTGCCTCTTAGTTTTTCTGACTGTTTCCTTGGATGTGCAGAAACTTTTAATCTTGATGAAGTCCCATAAATTCATTTTATCTTTTGTTTCTCTTGCCTTTGGGGATGTGTCATGAAAAAGGTTGCTTTGGCCGATGTCGTAGAGGTTGTTGCCTATGTTCTCCTCTAGAATTTTGATGGATTCCTGTCTCACATCGAGGTCTTTCATCCATTTGGAGTTTATTTTTGTGTATGGTGTGAGATAGTGGTCAAGTTTCATTCTCTTGCATGTAGCTGTCCAATTTTCCCAGCACCATTTATTGAAGAGACTGTCTTTTTCCCACCGGATGTTTTTTCCTGCTTTATCAAATATTAGTTGCCCAAAGAGCTGAGGGTCCATTTCTGGGTTCTCTATTCTGTTCCATTGGTCTATGTGTCTGTTTTTGTGCCAGTACCATGCTGTCTTTGTGATCACAGCTTTGTAGTACAGCTCGAAATCCGGCATTGTGATGCCCCCAGCTTTGTTTTTCCTTTTCAACAGTTCCTTGGAGATTCGGGGCCTTTTCTGTTTCCATACAAATTTAAGGACTGTTTGTTCCAGTTCTTTGAAAAATGTCCTTGGTATTTTGATCGGGATAGCATTGAAAGTGTAGATTGCTCTGGGTAGCATGGACATTTTAACTATGTTAATTCTTCCGATCCATGAGCATGGAATATCTTTCCATCTTTTTATGTCTTCCTCGATGTCTTTTAAGAGTGATTTATAGTTTCTAGAATATAGGTCCTTTACGTCTCTGGTTAAGTTAATTCCAAGGTAACGTATGGTTTTTGGTGCTATTGTAAATGGGATGGATTCCCTAATTTCTCTTTCTTTGGTCTCGTTATTCGTGTATAGAAATGCAACTGATTTCTGAGCATTTATTTTGTATCCTGCCACGTTACTGAATTGCTCTATAACTTCTAATAGTTTGGGAGTGGCTTCTTTTGGGTTTTCCATATAGAGTATCATGTCATCCGCGAAGAGACATTTTGACTTCTTCTTTGCCAATTTGAATACCTTTGATCCCTTTTTGTCATCTGATTGCTGTTGCAAGGACTTCTAGTACTATGTTGAATAATAGTGGCGAGAGTGGGCATCCTTGTCGAGTTCCTGATCTTAAGGGAAAGGCTTCCAGCTTTTCCCCATTGAGAATAATATTTGCAGTAGGCTTTTCATAGATGGCTTTTATGAGATTGAGAAATGTACCTTCTATTCCTACACTCTGAAGGGTTTTAATCAGGAAAGGATGCTGTATTTTGTCAAATGCTTTTTCGGCATCGATTGAGAGGATCATATGGTTCTTGAGTCTTTTCTTGTTGATATAATGTATCACGCTGATTGATTTGCGAATATTGAACCACGCTTGCATCCCAGGTATGAATCCCACTTGATCGTGATGGATAATCCTTTTAATGTACTGTTGGATTCTATTAGCAAGTATCTTGTTGAGGATTTTGGCGTCCATATTTATTAGGGAGATCGGTCTGTAATTCTCCTTTTTGAGGGGGTCTTTGCCTGGTTTGGGGATCAAGGTAATATTGGCCTCATAGAATGAGTTTGGTAGCTTTCCTTCTGTTTCTATTTTTTGAAATAGCTTTAGGAGAATAGGTATTATTTCTTCTTTGAATGTTTGGTAGAATTCCCCAGGAAAACCATCTGGGCCTGGAGTTTTGTTATTTGGAAGGTTATCACTGACTCAATTTCTTCATAATTAATTGGCCTGTTTAAGGAATCAATTTCTTGCGGTTTCAATCTTGGTAGTTTATAGGTTTCCAGGAAGGATTCCATCTCTTCCAGATTGCTTAGTTTATTGGCATATAGCTGTTGATAAAAATTTCTAATAATCCTTCCAATTTCAATGGTGCTCGTTGTGACCTCTCCTTTTTCATTCATAATTGTAGTAATCTGGGTCCTTTCTCTTTTCTTTTGGATAAGTCTTGCCAGTGGTCTGTCAATTTTATTGATTCTCGCAAAGAACCAGCTTCTAGTCCTGTTGATCTGCTCTACTGTACTTCTGGTTTCTGCTTGATTGATTTCAGCTCTAATTTTGGTCAACTGCTTCCTCGTGCGTGGATTAGGCCTGTCCCTCTGTTGCTGTTCCAGCTTCTTGAGGTGAGAATATAAAAACTGCATTTTAGATTTTTCTATTCTTTTGAGTGAGGCTTGGATGGCTATGTATTTCCCCCTTAGGACTGCCTTTGCAGTATCCCATAGGTTTTGGACTGTTGTATTTTCATTCTCATTGGTCTCCATAAATTGTTTAATTTGATTTTTGATTTCCTGGTTTATCGAGTCATTCCTGAGCAGGATGGTTCTTAGTCTCCAAGTGTTTGAGTTTCTTCCAAATTTTTCCTTGTGGTTGAGTTCCAATTTCAGAGCGTTGTGGTCTGAGAATATGCAGGGGATAATTTCAATCTTTTGGTATCGGTTGAGACCTGTTTTGTGTCCCAGAACATGGTCTATTCTTGAGAATGTTCCATGGGCATTAGAATAGAATGAGTATTCTTTGGTTCTGGGGTGTAGTGTTCTATATATATCTATGAGGTCCAACTCGTCGAGTATGGCATTCAAAGCCTTTGATTCTTTGCTTAGTTTTTGCCAGGGTGTTCTGTCTATTTCTGAAAGTGGAGTGTTGAGGTCCCCTACTATTAATGTATTTTTATTTATATGTCTCTTTATTCTGGTTAAGAGTTGGCTTGTGTATCTTGCTGCTCCCCTGTTGGGGGCATATATATTTATAATTGTCATATCCACTTGTTGAATACTTCCCTTAAGAATAATATAGTGCCCTTCTGCGTCTCTAACTATAGTCTGTAGTTTAAAATCCAATTTATCTGATATGAGAATTGCTACCCCAGCTTTCTTTTGAGGTCCATTTGCATGAAAGATGGTACTCCATCCCCTTACTCTCAGTCTGAATGCATCTTTGGGTTTGAAATGAGTCTCTTGTAGACAGCAAATGGATGGGTCATTTCTTTTTATCCAATCTGCAACCCTGTGGCGTTGTAAGGGAGAATTTAAGCCATTAATATTAAGACTGAGTACTGAGAGATATGCTTTTAATGATGCCATGTTGCCAGTAAAGTCTTTGTTTGTATTGGCTGTGACTTTCTGTTCTGTATCACTCTTGGGGCCTTTTTACTTTTATAGAACCCCCCGTAATATCTCCTGTAGGGCTGGTTTCGTGGTTACAAAATTGGTTAGTGACTGGCGATTCTGAAATGTCTTTATTTCTCCATCAATTCTGAATGACAGCCTTGCTGGATAAGGGATCCTTGGCTGCATGTTTTTCTCTGAAAGAGCTTTAAATATGCTCCCCCAACCCTTTCTCTCATTCCAGGTCTGTGTAGACAGGTCTGACGTAATTCTGATGCTTTTGCCTTGGTACGTGAGAAATTTCTTTGCCCTGGCCGCTTTCAATACTGTATCCTTGCATCTAATATTTGCGAAATGCACTATGACGTGACGTGGCGTAGGTTTGTCATGGTTGAGCTTGGGAGGGGTCCTCTCTGCCTCTTGGACACGAATGTTTGTTTCCCTTGCTAGATTAGGGAAGTTTTCAGCTACAATTTGTTCAAATATCTCTTCTAGACCTCTGTTTTTCTCCACCCCCTTGGGGATGCCGATGATTCTAACATTGGATCGTTTCATTGAGTCAGTAATCTCCCGTAACCTACATTCGTGGGCATGGATTTTTTTAAGACCATCTTCTATTTTCATTTTTTCCTCTATTAACCCATCCTCCAATTCACTAACCCGTTCCTCTGCTTCTGCGACCCTGGCCGTCAGAGCCTCTAGTTTTGCCTGCATTTGGCTCATAGAATTTTTAATTTCTGTCAGATTCGCTCTCATTTCTGTCCTTAGGGATTCTATATTCTCAGTAACCTTTTCGTTAATAGTTTTTTCAATTCTACTCATCATTTTGACCATCGTTACTCTGAATTCCATTTCTGATAATTTGGTTACATCCATATCCATTATTTCTGTGGCAGAGGCCACAGACTCACTGTCTTTTCTTTGCTGGGGGAGGGGGGGCTTCTCCTTCTTGTCATTCTGATGAAGAGAGGTTGCGGGGTTTCCAGAGCCCAAATTATTGACTGGGTCCCAGGCCGTGCCCCTTGTTTTATAGGGATCTTAGGGATGTGGGCTTCTTCTTTAAGGATTTTATTTATTTATTTATGTGGCAGCCAACCAGCGAGAGAGGGAACACAAGCATGGGAGTGGGAGAGGAAGAAGCAGGCTCCCAGCGGAGGAGCCCGATGAGGGACTCCTTTCCGGGATGCCGGGATCACGCCCTAAGCCGAAGGCAGGCGCTCAATGACTGCGCCACCCAGGCGCCTCGGGTTGTGGGCTTCTTGATTTTTCAGCCTGCCTTCTGTGTTCTGGGGGAGGGGCCTGCCGCGCCGATACTCAGGGAGCCATGTTTGGGTAGAGTCTCCGTGTCCCCTGCGAGGGGGGATGGGGATGGGCACACTGTGAGCCGGTATTTCCAGGCTTTTGTTCTCTGGCGGCTTTCCCTGGCGGTCTGCTGTGCCTCTTCTGAGAGTCAGAGCAGCAGCGGCGGAATTTCAGCCTCTGTCTCAGAACAGAGGGATTGAGGCCCGTTCTCTACTAATGTTCTGGCCACTTTAACTCTGTTACTGTTGGTGCTGCTCAACCCTGCAGCGTCCCGGGATGTGCGCCCCACACCCGGCGTCCCAGCCCTCACTTCCAGGGCCGGCGCGTCTCTGTCCTTTGTGTTTCTAACGCCGCCAGCCGCCAGCCGCCCCCGCGCGCTCTGGAAGCTCCCGGTCTCAGTCTGGTTCCAGTGAGCGCACCGGAGCTCCGTTTCAGTCTGGTGGCGCGTGCTCCTGCTCACGGTCTCAGTCCGCTCTCTCATGGGTGCCGTCCGCGAGCCCGCCCGCTCTCTCCCGTGCAGGTGGCTGCCGCTTCCCGGCGCCCGAACATGGCGGCTCCCTCCCCCTTCCGTTTATCTTCCGATATCTGTGCGCGGTTTACAGCTCCCCGCTTCGTACCTCAATACTCAGCGCTGGAGATGTTCATTTGTAGAGATCCAGATGCGTCTTCCTGCGTCTCAGGCTGGTTCCGTGGTTGTTTAGGCTGGTCTGGTACCTATCCAGCTCGACTCAGGGGACCGGCTGAAAACGGTGTCTCCTACTCCTCCGCCATCTTAACTCCTCCTCCTACCCAAACATTCTTAAGCAGGATGGTCCTTAGTTTCCAAGTGCTTGAGTTTCTTCCAAATTTTTTCTTGTGATTGAGTTCCAGTTTCAAAGCACTGTGGTCTGAGAATATGCAGGGAATAATCTCAATCTTTTGGTATCAGTTGAGACCTGTTTTTTGACCCAGTATATGTTTGTTTTGGAGAAAGTTCCATGTGTGTTCGAAAAGAATAAGTATTCTGTTGTTTTAGGGTAGAGTGTTCTGTATATATCTGTGAGGTCCATCTGGTCCAAAGCTCTTGTTTCTTTGTTGATTTTCTGCTTAGATGATCTGTCTATCGCTGACAGTGGAGTGTTGAGGTCCCCTACTATTAACGTATTATTATCTATATGTCTCTTTATTCTGGTTAACAGTTGGCTTTTGTAGGTGGCTGCTCCCCTGTTGGCATAGATATTTATAATTGTTAGATCCTCTTGTTGGATATACCCTTTAAGAATAATATAGTGTCCTCTTTATCTCTAACTACAGTCTTTAGCTTAAAATCTAATCTGTCTGAGAATTGCTACCCCAGCTTTCTTTTGAGGTCCGTTGGCATGAAAAATGGTTCTCCATCCCTTCACTTTCAGTCTGGATTTATCTTTAGGTTCAAAGTGAGTCTCTTGTAGACATCGTATGGATGGGTCATGTCTTTTTATCCAATCTGCAACCTTGTTTTGATTTATGGGAGCATTTAGGCCATTCACGTTGAGAATGATTATTGAGAGATATGATTTTAATGTCATCATGTTGCCTATGAAGTCCTTGTTTCTATAGATTGTCTCTTTAAATTTCTGTTCTGTATCACTCTTGGGGTCTTTCTATAGAACCTCCCTTAGTTTCTTGTAGGGCTGGCTTGGTGGTCACAAATTTTTTCAGTTTCTGCCAGTCTTGGAAGCTCCTTGTCTCTCCATCCATTCTGAATGACAGCCTTGCTGGATACAGTATCCTTGACTGCATGTTCTTCTCACTTAGTGCTCTGAATATGTCTTGCCAACTTTTCTGGCTTGTGAGCTCTTTGCAGACACGTCTGACGTTATTCTGATGTTCTTCCCTCTGTAGGTGAGGATTCTCTTCCCCCTTACTGCTTTCAAGATTGTTTCCTTGGATCTAAGATTTGTGAATTGTACTGTTACATGTCGTGGTGTAGGTCTGTTCTCATTGATCTTGGGAGGGGTCCTCTCTGCCTCTTGGACACAAATGCTTGTTTCCTTTACCAGATTAGAGAAGTTCTCAGCTACAATTTGTTCAAATATCTCTTCTAGACTTCTCTCTTTCTCCACCTCTTTGGGGATGCAGATGATTCTGACATTGGAACGTTTCATTGAGTCAGTAATCTCCCATAGGTTTTTTTCATGAAAATGGAGTTTTTTTCCTTCTTTTCTGTCATCTCATCTTCTAACTCACTAATTTATTCTTCTGCCTCGTTTATCCTGGCCATCAGAGCATCCAGATTAGACTGCATTTCATTCATAGCATTCTTAATTTCTGCCAGATTCATTCTCATTTCAGACCTTAGAGATTCTCCATTTTCATTAACATTTTTCTTAAGCCTACACATCATCTTGACAGTTGTTACTCTGAACTCCATTTCTGACATCTTGGTTATATCCATATCCATTAGTTCTGTGGCAGAGGCCACAGTCTCTGTTTCTTTCCTTTGTTGGAGGTTCTTCCTCTTTGTCATTCTGATGAAGTGTGGTTGCAGGAATGTAGAGAGTCCAAATTATTGACCAGGACCCAAGCAAGATGCACCTGTTTTATTGGGACCTTAGGGATGTGGGCTTCTTGATTTTTCAGCCTGCCTTCTGGGGGAGGGGCCTGCTGCGCTGATACTCAGGCAACCCTGTTTGTGCAGAGTTGCCCTGTCCCGTTTGGGGGGAGTGGGCATGGTGAGAACAGGTTTTTTGGGGGCTTTTGTTCTCTGGCGGCTTTCCCTTGTGGCTTTCTATGTCTCTTCTGAGTCAGAGCCGCAGTGGCCGTATCCTAGCCTCTGTTTCAGAACAGAGGGATCGCAGTCCGCTCTCCACTGCGCTCTCCTGGCCGCTCTAACTCTGTTTCTGTCGGTGTTGCTAAAAACCCCGCAGCGTCCCGGGATGTGCGCCCCACACCCGGCGTCCCAGTCCTCACTTCCAGGGCTGGCACATCTGTGTCCTTTGTTCTTCTAACACCGCCAGTCACCCCCGGTTCCTGCTCGCGCTCTGGAGCTCCTGGTTTTCAGTCTGGTCGTGCACGCTCCCGAGCTCCAGGTTTCGGTCTGGTTTCCCAGTGGCTATGGGTCTGCGAGTCCGGCCAGCTCCCCAGCACTGGAGGCTTCTGCCTTCCTGGTGCCCGACCTCGGCGGCTCCTTCCCCCTTCCGTTTATCTTCCGATATCTGCAGCTCCCCGCTTCATACCTCAAGACCCAGCGCTGGAGATGTTCGTTTGTAGAGATCCAGATGCATCTTCTCATGTCTCAGGCTGATTTCGTGGGTGTTCAGGCTGGTCTGGTAGATGATATGCAGCTCGATTCAGGGCGACGGTTGAAATAGGGTCCCTACTCCTCCTCTTTCCCCTCTCCCCTCATCAGTATTTTATAGTATTCAGAGTATAAGTCTTTTACCGCCTTGGTAAAGTTTATTCCTAGGTATTTTATTATTTTTGGTTTAATTGTAAATGGGATTGTTTTCTTAATTTTTCTTTCTGCTCCTTTATTATTACTTTATAGAAATACAGTGATTGCTGTACATTGATTTTGTATCCTGAGACTTACTGAATTCATTTATCAGTTCTAGTAGTTTTTTGGTGGAGTCTTTAGGGTTTTGTATATATAGTATTATGTCATCTGCAAATAATGAAAATTTTTCTTCCTTACCAATTTGCATGCTTTTTTTCCCCTACCTCTTGTCTGATTGCTGAGGCTCCGACTTCCGTACTATATTAAATAATAATGGTGAGAGTGGACAGCCTTTTTTCTGACCTTAGGGGAATCACTGTCAGTTTTTCCCCAGGTGGGCATTTTAAACCCTTCAATTCACTGTTATTTATCAGTAATCTGAGGGTGTTATGCTGGCGGTGGGTTATGTCGGGGAGTATGTTAGACATGATCTCTGACTTCATGATACGTAGAATTTAATGGAGATACTGATATCACATATTGGCACACTCAAGTATCTGTAATTATTATGAGCCAAAGCAGCACACAGTGATATGGGAATGTAGACTTGGCTTTTGGTGTTTTGCACCTTGGCAGGGTGTGGGGCAGAGGGACTCACTTCATTGTTGAGGATGCAGACTTCCAGTTAATCTCCCTGTTCTGCCCCCAGCAGTGCCCAGTTCTCCAAGTTCAGTGCCTCTCTGGTTCTCGTTTGCTCTAGACTGAACTGTAGGTGGGGGGTGGGGGTGGGGGGTGGGGGGGGAAGGCGTGGTCTCCTGAGTGTGTGGAGTCAGGGTGGTCCATGAGGTCTAACTGCTCTGCTTAAATAATTGGTTCCCACCTGGGGTCTTCTGTTCCTAAGCTTTTCTGGAGTTTGCTAATGCTGGCTTTCTCTTTCTTATTTTTGGGTTCATCCAATAGAAGAGGAAGAGGCAAAAACATCTTTATTTCATCATCTTGAAACCAACGTCATTACTTATCTGTCTCTCCCAATAGATTGTGACATCGTTGAGGACAGTGGATTACCTTGGTATCTCTAGATGAGCTCTTAGGTGCTCAGTAGATATTTATTGAATAACTCATACTTTACATTTGTGTAACTTTCTGCATCCACCCGTATTGCCATTCAGAAAGCCTCTATCAAGTAATCAGGGCAGATGGTATTATCCTGTTTTCAAAGAATGATTGTTTTTAAACTTCTTAATCTCTATGACCAAATTAGTGGCTTTTCCAAGGGGTTGCATTACCAGTAGCAACTGTGAGAAGGACCAAGGCATAGCTCTCCTTACCCCAGCCCACTATTTCCCTGGAACCTCCCAATCCTTCCCCTCAACAAAGGCACCTGCGATGGCATCAGTAGCAAGTTCAGGTAAAGACTCAGGCAGTAAGATGGTATTTTAATTTAAAAATGCCTGCTCTATCTTCCTGGTCACATTCTCTCCTCCCCAAATAGACACAGAAACCTGATTTTATAAATCTGAGAGTTTCTCTATAAGATATTTGCCCTGTAAGCTACTCTTGGAGCTTGGCCAAAGTGGCACAACCGCTATGGGAATGGACGAGGCACCAAGACATAGTGGATTCAGGGCTGTCTTAGGACTTCCTGTTCAGACCTCAAACGCTAGAGACAATCCGTGACTCATTTCCTGTAGAAAGCTATTTATTAAGCAGAACTCTGGGGCCTTAGTGGTATTAGATTTCATTCACTTCTGTGAAACCCCAAATGGCTCAAGGACATGTCTCATCATATCAGGGGGAACAGATGAGGTGTCATGGGGCGCACCAGGCAGACTGTCCTCCAGGTCTTGCTGAGACGGGGACCTGTGTCGCCCAAAGTAGCTACTGTGCACCGCTGCCTTCTCGCTCTCCCCTGTTCATGGCAGAGGCTCAATGTCATTTGTAGCCAGGCTTTTTACTTTACAAAATCAAATATGTGAATATCTTAAATACTATTCTGAAGTTGAGAAGTGAACTTAAAATCTTGTTTGATAGGCCCTAAAGGAATATCCCTGTAGTTTTACTACGAAAATGTAAACCGAGTAGATGGAAAGATCAAGATTACATAGCTGTAAGAATTTACTGGCATAAACTCTAGCCCTGCAAGAGAATCTTAGGTCTTCAGGGCAGCGCGTTTGATGGCGGGGACTGTGCACCTTGTGAGACGCATGGCGAGGGGCCTGTGACTGTGGGCAGGGCTGAAGAGTCCACCGACTCTCTGCGCGGCCTGCTCCAGCCCTCACAGGACTAATCCCTCTAAACATTCTGTAACTGCTGTGTGTGCACATTTTTATGTTTTCCCCAATGTATTGGCCTTCTTCACACAGAAAATTGAAGTTCGTACAGAACTGAGTATGACAAGTTCAGCATTTGCCTGATTCCCACCATTGACTGGGACTTCTGTGGGTGTGGGACAGAGACAGTTTCTAGTAGCGTCTGTTAATACTTTACATGTGGGGAAAGGCACCGGTGGGAAGTAGGCAGAATGAGAGAAAATGATGTTTTAACAAACTTAAGGGGATGTTTAATGACATTATCTCTCCAGCATTACTTAGAAATAGTTTTTCTTTTTGTGGCCTGGGTGAAAGACAAAACTATTAATAGCTGATTCATAGTTTTGAAAAGGCAGGGAAAAGGATTATGAAAGTATGCTACAAGCTTCTTGCAAAATATTTTTTTTGGTAAGTCCAAGTTTCAACACAGGTGACAGTTACTGAACAGCAAAGGAATCTCAGTAAGAGGCAGTGAGGCTGCAGCCTCTGAGGACGGTGTTCCATGGACGTACTTCCTACGGAAAAGCGAACCAGAGAGAAGGGAAGAGCGTAAAATGGAGCCAGTTTTGGGTACTCGTGGTTTGGTGACCATTGCTGAGTTTGGCTGTGTTCAATGAGAAAGAGCGTGGGAACAGTTGTTCTGTTGAGCACACCGCATCTGGTTACGAGGGGAAAGCTGATGTAAGTGGGAAACCTGCCAGCACAGAACTTAGAAAAGACCAACAGAAAAGTTTACCGATGACTGCCATGCAAGGGTAACAGAATCCCAATTCTGAGGGCCAGCCTCCCAAAGAAAAAAATCCCTCAAAGTGGGGTTCATCTCCTCAGAGCTTAGGGGAAGTACGTGCAGAACCATGATTTGTAGCTCTGTGAGTCCATACGTACCATCCCATTTTTAGAAACGACTCCCCCAGTATTTGGAAGTCCTGATTTGGCAATGGAAGACATAGTTCTGGCATACAACCAACCAGATGAGCTTTCTATGGTAAAATAAGAATTGTTTTCTATTGAAAAAATTGGCAATTAATTAAAAAAAAAGGAATAGTGTAATTACTGCTTTCCCTCTGGAAAGTCCTGGCTTCACGATTAATTGTATCTAAAAGAAAGCGTACACAGAAACTCTACTAACATGTAGATTCTTATAACTATAAAAGGATGAGTGCTGAATTTTTTCTAGACTACTTTTGCTGCCACTTCTTTTTTTTTTTAATCCTCAAGTTTTGGGTGAGGGAGTTTGCAGTATCAACTGTGATGTAACAATGAATTAAACTGACCGCATTAAAGTTCAGAGAAGAGTAGGGTAAGACGTAACCAGCAGAGGCTTATAAAACAGATGAAGATAATACCATTTATAGCAAGATAAAATCACACAGCCATATTTCATATTTTATTCAACTTTAATATGGTTTCCATTAACTTTTAAAACAAAATGATTTCCAGTTTAGAAAACAATGCACTGACCACATAATTCCTTTTTCATTTTATACAGTTATACAAATATTCTAAATACACATTTTGTGTTCAAGATGATGGCAAATAAGATTAACTGTACAGTACATAAGGAAAGAAAATATTTTAAGCATATTTAGAAGCAATAGAAATGTCTATACAAAACAAGCAAAAATGGAATAAAATTTTTTATTTTTAAAGTATTGCAACAGGCCCACAGGTTTGTAACAAAAATGTCTTTGCACAGTTCCTCACAATGCCCCAGGAATAGCTAAAGCAAGACAGCGGTTTTAGAAAATAACATTTCAAAATGCTACACATGGTACTATTGTTTGCACAGTTTGATCAAAATAACACCTCTACTCTGAGTCAAGCAAAACCTAGAGGAACTATACCTAACAACTTGAAAATCATTTGTATAAAATTCATTGCACATTATTTTACTCAGTTGTTTGAAAAGTAAAAAAGTGTATTTACAAAATATTTCGCAGTCAAAATTATAAAGTGAATGAGTATCTCTAAGTAACACGTCTTGATACAGACAGTTCAAGGAAAACACACGAATGTTTTTTTTTGTTTTTTTTTTTTAAAGAGGTTTTCAGTGCTCCTTCCACAGGGAAGTAAATATCATCTACTCAAATGGATTTACAAGATGTTACACATACTGGAGCAAATTCAACACATACATTATAAAAGGATGAAGAATTTGTACATTGTAAGAAGTGAGCTACTTCAGAGAGCAACAAGTACAGTTTTAATTCAGTTAGCATAAAAGCCTTCATAGTCTTCAGATAATAGACAGTGAACAAACTTGACTTGATGAAAGTTGAGAAAGCACCATGCACAACAGTTTAGTGGTAAACACTGAAAAAAAAAATAGCACCTGGAATTCTGTGATATTGACAATTTAAAACTGGTCTAGTAATTGCCGGAGATATGGTGCCTTGGATAATTCTCTATTTACTCGGGAGAGTTTGAAAAGTACTGGGCAGTTCAGAGAAACACACGGGATGTGTCGATCAAAGCACCCTGTACAGTTCTTGCATATCTGAAAGTATAAGAGGAACACATGAAACAATAGGAAAGTCCCTACGTATATGTGTTAACAGCAAATTTACAATCCCTCCTCTCTGACCCACCATAGATTGCTGGCAGACATATGAGAATACATTACAGAAAGTTTAATTAATTTTCATCTCATCTCTGAAGCATAGCCTACCCTAATGGATATTACAGGTGACCCTTGAACAACATGGATTTGAACTGCACAGGTCCACTTATATATGGATTTTTTTTTTCAATCAACTCACAGCACACTACTATAAAATTCTTACAATAAAGGAAGCTAGAGAAAAAAGTGTTTCTCTAACATGATTTTTTTCTCTAGCTTAGTTTAAGGATACAGTATATTATCCACGTAACATACAAAACAGGTGTTAACTTTGTTACCAGCAAGGCTTCTGGTCAACACGGGGCTATTAGTAACTAAGTTTTTGGACAAAATACCTACGTAGATTTTGGGGGGGGGTAGTTACCCCAACCCCTATGTTGTTTAAAGGTCAATGGTGTATTAAGATCCACTATAAGGTGCCCGATTACCATTAAAGACTGTCTTTTCCATGCGCTACACTCTTATTTTTTTAAATTACTCAGATTTATCTTTTTAGATGCCAATAAAAAAGTGATCCATTTTCTCATTCCAGAAGAGAAATCAAAAGATATTAATGAGAAAGAAGTAGTCTAGACCAGTAGTCCTATTACCTTGCTATACATGAGCTTAAAAGTATCCTAACACCCGAGCCCCATCCCAGACCAATGAATCAGAATCTCCGGGCGAAAGAGCCTAAGGATGTGTACTTTTTAGGGCCCCCAGGTGATTCTGATGTTTAATAAGGCAATTTTTAACAGAGGAGAAGCATTATAATGTCTTAATACAATGATCAGATTTTAAACAAAATCTCACATATAATATTGTTAAAAAGATTATAAAACATGAAAAACATCAAAAAATTACAAAAGCTATTAAATGTGGACCCAAGGGTCAAGTAAATGCTGGATTCTGTTTAGCACATCCACGTGACTTACACAACGGACGCCGAACAGCCGCCCCAGCTCTGGGTGCTCTTCTGAGAGAAGTCAAACTGCGTCAGTCAAGTCTCTGATCTGTACCTCAAAGAGCTTCTGTTTTAGAAACGTCTCAACATTTTTGTTCTTTGCCCCAATATCTCCAGTCAACTGAAGGGCATGTTTCCCTGATCACACTGGTTACTGTCCCCAGTACGAAGATACTGTCCAGGCAACTGTACTTCCTCAGTGTGCTCTCTGAAGACCAAGGACGCTGCTCTACTAGGAACCCTTCACTAAGGAGTCTTGCCGGAGACTCCCAGGTCTTCCCAAATACAGAGCTTCTGTATCACAGCTACGTGTGCTGCAGCCGTAGTCAGGGGCTGGGCAACCTGATCAATATTCATGCACTCTCTGTGCCTGTCTGATGAATAAGCCAGGATGGAATTACTTGCCTCTTTAAATTTAACTCAATTTTTAGTTTCAAGATCCATTACTGGTGATTTAAACCCTGGAGCACTATAGCTCAATTCAGCTTATGTTTAAAACTTGAAACCTGGATACTTAACTTTTTAGCTCATAAGGAGGCAGACGTTAAAAAAAAATGCTTTAGTCTTTCTTTCTTTTTGCTATCCTTTGGCTTTCTTATTTTCTCAAAAATTTTCAATCAGATGTTTATTTCAGTCATTTTCACTCTTTCATTTTCACTCTTTCATGTTTATTATTAAAAGTGTTTAAGGTGATGAATTTTTCTCTGAGCTCTGCTGTGGCTGTCTAGAATCTTACATAGTGTTTGAGAGTTAAAATTTCCAAGTGGAATGATCTTGTTTTCTGAGTTTATAATGAATTAGTAGCTTTATAATAGCATTGTATTGATAAAATGTCTAATATTTCTAACTTCTTGAAATTTATCTGAGAGAGCAAGCGAGCATGAGTGGGGGCAGGGGCAGAGAGAGGGGAGAAGCAGACTCCCTGCTGAACAGGGGCCCAATGTGGGGCTCGATCCTAAGACCCTGGGATCATGACCTGAGCCGAAGGCAGACGCTTAACCGACTGGGCCACCCAGCCACTCCTTTTTAATGCTTTCTTTACAGACTAAGATAGGGTCAATTTTTTTAACATTCTGTAACGCTTGAAAAAAGGTGTATTCTATAATATCGGGTTTCAGAGTCTGATATACAATCATAAGGTCTACCTTATGTTTACATCTTCTATAACCGTACTTCCTTGATAACTTGATTATTCTTGGGCTGAGAAGCATATGAAAATCTATTACTGTTATTTCTATTATATCTTCTATAATTTCCGCTTTATGAAAATTCCTACAGATAGACACACATTTTAATTCTCTTTAAAAAAACCTTTGAAGCTTAAAATATCTTTTGAAAGATGATGAACCACCCTTAAACAGTATCCCTTCTTTTAAACTGTATTTCTATATGAAACAAGACCTAACATTGACCGAGGGTTCTAGTTAAATCGATGGCACCAACTAGTGTGGGGTGTGTTCCTGAGGGCAGAAGATAGGAAGGTCTGGGGAAGAGACCAATCACAGCCTTTGACTTCAGTGCAGCTCTGGAGGCCCTGCTCACATTTGCACCTTGTAATAGAAGCCAATGAGAGAATTTTCTATGAAGACTGGTTGCTATCACTAGGGAAGCAATTTACAAAACAGAAGCTGGGAACACCCAGTGACTTCATTGGTTGCACCGACTAGAACCGTGAAACTAATACAAAGTGGCTGAAAATTGGTTGGTCATCACTCCAGTGACATATTGCTGCTTCCCTTGTGCATTTCAATTTTTACGGACCGCCACCACAGGCTGGACTCTGCTCCGGCACAGCCGTCTCAGCAGAGAGAGAACGGCAGGGCCTCTATCCTCACTGGGCTCACCAGCTTTCTGGCGGGGGCGGGGGGGAGGACGGACATACACATAATCGCAGGGAAGGCTTCACTGGATCTAGGGGTTTAAACTGATTCCCTGAAGATGATTATTAATGGTGGTAGAGGAAAGCATTCCATACAGAAGGAATAGAATTTTTAAAGGCCAGAATAGGGGAGAAATCCAAGTGCCTCACGGACCTGACAGTTCAGTAAGGTATGCATGGAGGGGGCAGCGTACTAGGGAGAAGGGTAAGCACGCTGACAGAGGCAGCAGGTGGGGGCCCGAATGGAGACAGACTGACAAAGCATACCGAAGGAGTCTGCATTTTACCAGAGAGAAGGAGAAAGCACCAGACTTGTACTTTTGAAATAGAATTCTCGCTAGTGTTACGAATGGAGACAGGGGCGCTGATTTCGGCTCAGGTCGAGATCTCAGGGCTGTGAGATGGAGCCCCGTGTCAGGCTTCTCTCCTCCTCCCTCTGCCCTGTGCTCCTCACCCCGCTCGCTCATGCGCGCTCTTTCTCAAATAAATCAATTGATCTTAAAAAAAAAGACACTGGCAGGTGGTAGGAGGCTGGTGCAGGAGCTTAGGGGAGAGAGGACCGATGATAACACAAGGGAAGGAGAAAAGTGAGGGTATTTAAGAACCACTTAAGTTGATTTTTCCCTCTCCCTCTCCACCCCTTATTTCAACAAGCTGGGCTTCTGTGGTTGCATCAAAATAATCATAGCTTTACAATTCTCCCATCCTTAATGAGACCTAGTTAATGGCTTCTGGATGACTGGCTGTGCTCTCAGCAATTTAACTGTAGCAGTTAAAATGGCGCAGAGGAAACAGTCTGTGCTTTATCAACCCTTAATCATCTTTAAATAATATTCAGATTCTTTAAGAGCCTTCTCTCTCCCTGTTCACTTTCATGGCAGCTGAGTTTTACTGAGATTGTGGACTGATACTCGGGCTTGATGCAATAGCTGCTTTACCTTGAGGACAAGGTGCAGAGCCTGGCATCACATCCTGGTTTGGATTACTTTCGGACCGTGAGGAATGATTGTATAGAGAATTTACAACGTCAGAGCTAGATGGGGCCTATAAAAGAGCATTCTGATAAAACAGGCCAAAGGACAAGGCCAATATTATGAAGTCCAGACTAGAGTCCTGATGTCTTTAATATCAGCATGATTCATTTTCCACTAAATCACACTACCTACCTCTTAATTATTTGGTTGGTTTTCAAACATTTCAATAACTTCATATATTGCTCTTCTAAAACAAGACAAAACAAACTCCACTCCAAAATTGTTTTCTCTAGCCTGAAAGCTAAAAATGTAACACGAAATATGATGGTATAAGATACAATCATTCCTTTAAGAAATATACTACTTTGTCTTTTAAAAATGTGCTAGATAATTTTTCTTCAGATTTCACTTTCCAACTTATTTCAAGAGATTTCTGTTGTTAATTTCTGCTACAATTCCCAAATTTGAAAAACCCCCTCTGTGACTGTTTACTCATTCGTAAGCGTTCTCTGGCATAGATTAAGACTCAATCATGTTAACTCTTTTCTATCTGGACTCTTAGAACTGTGAGCCTTCCAAGTTTATTAGCAATTCTCTAGACAACCGGATTTTTATGAGAATGGTTTGTAGATATGGTAGAGAAATTGGTACTTCCTTTTAAAAAATACTATTATAAAAGAAATTGGGTAGAAGAAGATTGTTTCATAACTTATTTTTTGTTTTTATGCGATTGTGTATTGTGTTTATTAAAACCTAGAACTACAATCAACAAAACTAAAAGACAACCTATGGAATGGAAGAAGATATTTGCAAATGACATATCTGATAAAGGGTTAGTATCCAAAACAGGCCATCTTTAAATAATTTAGTTCAATTATGATATTTTTGGTGTTGTAAAGTTTATCAACTTAGAATCTTTAGTCTACTTTTCACCCAGATCTCATGTATTGATGACATTTTCCTAAAGAATCAGATTGCTTGGGATTCTATCTAACAAGGTCATACCTTCACAAGTTGTTCCTGTTTACGTTCCAATTCTCGAATTTCTTGGTTGAGGATGACTGCAACGTGCTGAGGCTGGCTCCGACATTTACCACAGATGCCGTGCTGAGTGACGTCATCACACACGGGGCAGTGTAAAGTGGTGAAATACTGTGAGATAGTGCCTTTTCGCCCTTCAGGTTCACTTCGAGAGGCTGCTTTCTGGATCTATAAAAACATCAATTCAGAAATAAGTCTCAGGGAGGTGGGCTGAGAGAAGTGGGTGATGGGGATTAAAGAGTACACTTATGTACCTCATGATAAGCACTGAGTAATGGACAGAATTGCCTAATCACTATCCTGTCCACCTGAATCTAAAGGAACAATGTATTGTTAACTATACTGGAATTAAAGTAAACTTAATGAACAAAATCCTTCCTTTCACAGAACTTACATGTTAGTATCATCAGATTATATATATATATATATATATATATATATATATATATATAAATATATATAATAATTTTTTTCTTCTTTTGGGAAAAAATGGTCTCCTGTCACTGAGTTTTTTTGGTTGAGATATACAGATTTATGAGATCATACAGGACCCTGGAGACGAGAGAGGACAATGGAAAAAATCCAGGTGGAGAGTAGATACAGTTTAAGGCTACACAACTGGGCCAGGGAAACAAGGCAAGCAGAAGGTTAAAAATAACCTGTTAGGCAGTAGTGTGTAAAATTCAAGCAAGAGTAAGCCTGGAGCATTCCAAATGTAATTAGATATGTGTCACCTAAGCATTCTTCATTGGAAGTTAATACTGGTTTCAAAGATCAGCCTTCTGGTACTCTTTTGACACTGAAATAACATTATCATCTTGTTATTATACCCTTGGTCTTCTCCTGGTATCTTTTAATCACTATGCATAAAAGTTATATTAGGTCAGCCTCTTACAAATGCCACTGGTTTAACATTCTTGCTGATGAAATGAAAAGTCATCCTCGCCCTCTGTGCAGAGCAGGGACACAGCATGACAGATGGCGGCCTCACAGCTACAACCTCCGTTTCCTAGCTTATTCTTTTCCTTGAGGCCATACGTGCTTGTTGAGAAATTAAAAGTAATCTGAGGATCAACTTTTACTGGTTTGCCTGAATACCATCAGTCTTTCGTGTCTGAGGTAACAGCAAATGACTGAGCAGATCCAATTCTGAACAGTAGATAAAAACCGCTCCTCTCCAAGCCTCATGTCTCCCAGATGATTATCCGATCCCAGATCACTCCTTCAAGCTGCCAGTGAGTTAACTAAGAGTTCAAGCAAAACTTCCTTGGCCAAGATTCCAAGTTCCAGGTTTTGCTTTAGTATAATGCTCTTTTAACATTAGTCTCATTTCTTCAGCACTATGTCTAGATACTATATACATTTCTTAAACACCCATTTTGAAGGAATTTTTGCTCTCCTTCATTTACCTTTTTTTTTTTTTTTAAGATTTTATTTATTTATTTAACAGAGATAGCCAGCGAGAGAGGGAACACAAGCAGGGGGAGTGGGAGAGGAAGAAGCAGGCTCATAGCGGAGGAGCCTGATGTGGGGCTCGATCCCAGAACTCCAGGATCACGCACTGAGCCGAAGGCAGACGCTTAACCGCTGTGCCACCCAGGCGCCCCTCCTTCATTTACTTTTTATTAGCTGGTTTATTATGAGTTATTTTTTAGTTAAGTGTTTACCACTGAGAAATAGTTGCAGAATTTATTTTAATATCCTATAATTTGGCCAATGTGACAGAAGCCAGGAAGGTGTTTGTAGAAAACTTAAGAGTTTCTTTTAGGAAACCAGAAGACTATGGCACCTTTGCCAGTTTAGGATAACACAGTATCTGTGTTGCCTCTTACAGCACATGAATAAAATCTTTAGTTCTACTGGAAATTGCAAGTGAATTCTCTCTATGGTCATAGCCTAGGTATAGTATTTGGTAGGCTTACCCTTGGTAATTCATGATACCAGTTGAAGACATCAATACCAATAAGTGAGAAGATTCTCGCCAGGGGTGGCAGGATTTGCTTGGTGATATAGTAAGTGGCGTTCAGTCTCAGAGTCGGGTCCTGCAGCACTTCCACTGGGCGCCTCACGAGCTGGATAAGTGGTACTCCGGGGGTCCCATAAATGATGACATACGGCACTCGCTCTCCAACTCGAGGCTCAGAGCGCCGATCGTAAGTAAGCATTTTCCTATTAAGTCCACATAAATATTCAATCAAAAACTGTTACGGAAGGCATCTTACCAGAAAATCAAGTGAGAAACAATTATGAAACCATGAGAATATAAGGGGTACCTTTATGTTAGGGTTACAACTTTTTTTTTTTTTTTAAGATTTTTTAAAATTTATTCATTGGGGGAGAGAGAGAACATGAGCAGGGAGGAGAGGGAGAAGCTGACTCCTGGCTGAGCCAGGAGCCCAACATGGGGCTCAATCCCAGGACTTGGAGATCATGACCTGAGTTGAAGGCAGATGCCCAACCATCTGAGCCATCCAGGAGCCCCAGAGTTACAACTTTTTTGAGAGCTAGATACACTTGACTTAATGAGCACCATGCAGACATAATATAAGAGTTTAAAACTTACTCCGTATGGGTACCTGGGTGGGGCTCAGTCAGTTAAACGTCTACCTTTGGCTCAGGTCATGATCTCAGGGGTCCTGGGCTCGAGGCCCACTTCGGGCTCCCTGCTCAGCTGGGAACCTGCTTCTCCCTCTCTCTGCCCTTCCTCACCCCACTGCTCATACACTCTCTTTCTCAAATAAATAAAGTCTTTAAAGAAAACAAACAAATGTACACTATAAATCATTGCTACCTGAAAAACAACATGAGTTGCCAGATATCAACTAGCTTAAAATGTTTTCTATCTCCGAAGGGTAAGAACTATCATAAATCTAACAGTGAAAGAGAAGAGAAAATTTAGCTGGTTAGATGACCTGATTTTAGAATGATACCATCTAAGTGCTTTAGTAGACCCATAGTAAGGACTACCTAGTGATTTTGATGTGGAAAAACAATTCAAGCTCTGTACCAGATTATAATTTCACGGAATGTAGTTTCTCAAAGGAAGCCCAAAAGAGAAATTCCTTCTTCCTTTTCAGAGCTTACAAAGTATGGGAGAGCATCTATTTACCTTTACTGAGGCTTCATCTGGGCAGGTGAAAGAACTGTGTGCCTGTGGACTAGCTGTCTTTTCATCTATTCCAAACCATTCAGAATCCCAGGACTACACTTGCTAGGTACTGAGAGTTCTGTTGTGTGTATCATTACCTTGTAAGTTCAAGGGCTGGCACACAAGCTCCAGGTTTATAAGAGAAACTTCCTCTGTATTCCTTGGCAAAGATAAAATCTTGGATGCTGGCTTTTCCTTCCAGAAGCTTCATACATTGTCGCTGAACATATTGTTTAATTAAACTTATATCTCTTGTTTCAAATAGCAGCTTTAGAGAACGCTCAAGTATCTTAAAAAAAGAAAAAAAAAGATACGCTTATAAAAATATCCCCCAGTACATTTCATCATTGTTATATTTTCAATTATGTAACTACTGAGTAATTTGCCCATCTACCTACACAATCTGCTATTTACAGTAACTGGATAATAAAAATTATTAAAAATTGGAAAATATTTTGGAGATCTTATATAGCTTGCTATTTCTAAAAACAGTAGTTTGAGGAGAATCCTATTGAAATAACATGCAAATAGAACATTTGCTATGTAATGAGTAACATGAAACACTTAAGCACAAGAAGCCAGACATAATTTCATGTTTTGTTTCTTATTTCCCTGTTACAGACTCAGGTGAACAGACAGAAGTTTAAGTGTCCTATCACCAAGCAGTGAAATCAAAATCAGGCTTTTGCTTTTTCATAATGTCAATGAATATATATTAATTGTGATGGAATTTTCTATGCTGGAAATATTTCTGACATGCAGTAGACTTATGTAGTGGATTGAATTTAAATTAGTTCTAGGTTAAAGTTCTGTATCTTATTAATTATAAATACTGGAACTAATACATATTTACTCACTTAGTTTGCTAATTTGGCTTAAGTACAATTCTACCCTTGGAGAAAGAATGCTCTGGATGATCTCTCTTCAGAAACTAGTATTAAATAATATCTCAAAGTCATATAACATTATATATATAGCATAATATACTGACATTGACAACAATATTGCACTTTTTATGCTCTTATAAAAATCAGTGTGTGGAGTACTGTTCCATTTATACCACTTATTTTTGGTTTGTTATAGAAGGAGTCTGGGCCTGAGTAAAGAAAAAAATCTAAAATACTATGGTTAAAATTACTGTGGTTGACAAATTTAGGCAATTTATGGTGCCACTGTTCAAAAATCTAACTTGTACTTAATCATTCAAGTAAATAAAATTTCAGTTTATCTAGACTGGATTACTTATAAAATTATTCTGTTGCTAGTTTCTTTATCCTGCTCCCTAGGTTTTGGGTGTTGTCATATGATAACATATTATCATCTCCAGGTGATAAGAATTTCCTATCAAGTTCATTTGTTTTTTAGCAATTGTGATAAAAGGTAAGGTGTGGGAAGAAGTCAGAAACTCAGGACTAAATTCAAATTAAGTTGTTTTCCTTAGAAACAAAATTCTCAAAAATCATATAGTCCCCCACTGGTGGTTATACACAGTCACAGAGGCGAGCAGGGCCACAGTGACGTGTGCTTGAGGATCTCCACCAGATTCTTTAGCGACTTATTTCTTAAAGATGAAAACAAGATAGGTAAAGCTTACCTTAGAAACAGCAGGGCAGGAATCTCTTCTGACTGTTTCTATTCCTTTTGCATCAAATACCGGGTCCTTTTGTTCCAGTGTTTCATACATGTAACCCACATACCTCTTTTTTGTTTGTAAGACACAGGGCAAATATACCTGTAATGGATTAACAAAGTGCCTCTCAATAACCACTTTCCCCTACCGTGAATATCTTATTTTTATGTCTTTTTCTGTCTTTAACCAAATATTAATCACACACACACAAAATCTAAATATGGCTTAGCACCAATTAAATTCATAATACAATATTTAGAGGGGAAACACACAAAATGAGTTGTCTTTACTTCCTTACCACTCAACTCCTTTGTTTGCACTATCAAATTTTGCCCCTACTGTAGCTGACACCGCTCTCTCAAAATTCATCAATCAGATTTAAACAATTAAAAATTACTTTAACACCTACATATTTAAAAGTTACAAGTACAAAATTAAAAGACAATACAACAAAAAGCCCTGGTCCTTTTGCCTCTACTTTCCCTGCCCTAGAGGCATCCTCTGTTATTGATTTCCTGTGTACCCTTCCAGAGATACTTAAACACATAATGGTAGCTTACCATATATATTATTCTGTACTTTGCTTATTCCATTTAAATAATGTATCTTGCAGAACATTCCATCCTAGTACAGAAAGCTCAGTTTATTTTGTAGATACATAGTAGTCCATTATGGGAGGGTATCACAATTTATGTAACTAGTTACCTACACTGTGGGTCATTTACGATGTTTCCAATCTTTGGTTATTACAAATAGTGTTCCAGTGAACAACCTTGCATGGATTAATCTACTGGATAAATCCCTAGATTAATGGTTGTGTGCCCTCCACCCCCTTTTAATGCTACCAAATTGGTCCTTTCCTCTGTCCCCAAGCTTTATCCCAATTAAAAGGCAGAAGTGATCAGATTGGATCTGACCAAAAAGTGAGACACAGCAATAAATAAATGTAAGGAGATAGAAAGGTTAAAAAATAAAAGAGGATACACAGGCTAACACTAATCAAAACAAAGCTAGAGTAGTTCTATTAATGTCAGAAAAAGTAGGCTTCAAGACAAGAAATATTATCGAAAAAAGTATCAATTTGTCAGGAAGATACATAATCCTGAATGTGTATGTACCTAATAAGAAAACTTCAAAATGTATGAAGTAAAAAATAGCAGAACAAAAAGGAAGAAACAGACAAAACCATGATTATACTTGGGAGACTTTAGCATCTCTCTCTTAGAAATGGACAGAAAATCATTAGGAATATAGAAGGCTTTAACAACAGCACTATTAACCTAAGTGACACTTACAGGACATTCCAATAAGCAGGATACAGATAGCTTTTAAGGTCACATGGGAATATTCACTAAGACCACATGCTGGACCAAAGGACAAATTTCAATAAACTTAAAAGCATTAAAATCATACAGAGTGTATTCTTTGACCACAATGGAATTAAATTAGAAATAATAAAAAGATTTCTGGAATATCCTTAAATATTTGGACTTAACACAAATCTAAATGACATTAGGCAGGTCTTTATCATTGAAACAAATGAATAATAATGAAAATACAAGATACCAAAATTTGAGGCTAAAGTAGTACTTATAGGGAAATATCTTAAAATACTTACATTAAAAATATTTAATATCAATGATTCAAACTTCCACATTAAGAGGACAGGAAAAGAAAAGCAAACTAAACCCAAAGTAAGTATAAGGAAGGAAATAATAAAGAGTCGAAATTAATGAAATGGTTCTTCATAAAGTTCAGTAAAAGGAAAAACCTCTAGCTGGATGATCAAGGCAAAAAAACAAACAAACAAAAAAACAAATTATCAGTATCAAGGAGGGATGTCACTAAAGATCTTACAGAAGTCAAGAATACAGAAAGTATAAATAATTCATGCCAATAAATCTGACAACCTAGGAGAAAGGGACAAATTCCTTGACAATTGCAAGTTATCAAAACTGACATAAGAAAACCTAAATATTTCAATATATATTAAAGATGTTTAATTTGTAATTAAAAATCTATGACTTCCCGTTCTCTCCCACCAATAAAATGTCAGGACCAGAGAGCTTCACTGGTGAATTCCATTAACCATTTAAGAAAAAAAATAATTATACTAATCTTATATACAACATTTCCAACTCATGAAACTAGCCCTTTTTTTGGTCCCAAATACAAGAAAAAAACTACAGACCAATATTCATCATGAACATATACATCATAATCCTTAACTCATGTTTATTCAAGAAGTTTTGCAGTTTTTGCTTTTACCTTAGGTCTCTGATGTATTTCAGGTAAATTTTCATGTCTGGTGTTATTTTCTAAGCATGTCATGCTCTTCACTTTGTCAGATGGGTTGAGTGGGTGTCCACCGTATGTCTACTTCTAGGACAGCACTCGTTCTCACCGTTTTCTAGCTGTTCTCCCCGTCTATGCACCAATTAGATGCTCACTCTTCAGGGCAGATACTATATCCGAGGCTTCTTTGAATCTCTTCCAGCACAATTCTTGCTCTGAAGTAGGTACTTTTACCCTTTTCACACCTGTTCTCTTAAATCAACCCCTTCTAACTCCTACCCATCCATCTTTCTCGATAGTTCTTGAATTGTTCTTTATTTTCCCTAGTTCAGGCTATACAGATTGTGCCCCATCTTGAGATTCACGTCCTCCCAATCCATCTTGTATACCACTGTGAGGACAATCCTCCCCGCACAGCTCTGATCATGTCATGCTCTTGTTTGATAAACTTTTCTGAATCAAGTTTAAACACTTTAGTTTGGCATTCAAGACACTCTGAAATCTGGTCTTAACTTTATTTTCTAGACTTCTCTCCCTGTCCTCTATATTCCCATATTGTCCCTTTCTAACTCCATATCCTCCTACATACCATTTTCTAATATGCAGAATGACTGTAGCCCCATGACTGCCTATTGAAAAGTCTAACCATTTTCTGAGACACAGAACAGTATTCCCTCATACATGGAGTCTCCCCATCCAGCCCAGGAGGACATAATACCTCCTTTTATTTGTGCTCTTACAGTGTGTAGGGAGACTGCTCTCATGAGACTTTCTGTAAGTTTAAAATAAAAGATCTGTAATCTTTTCTTTTAGGTTATTGGCTGTTAGAGTGGGACGGTGTCTTATGCTGCTTTGCATGCCACACCTCTCCTAGCTTAGTATCTTTTATATAGAAAAAACTAAATACATATTTGATATCTAAAGTAAAATGAAAATAGTCTAAGGTCCTTATGGCAGACTGTACTGTCCAAAGAAATAATATCTGCCATCCTACATGGTTTTCACAGTGTGACTCTGACATTCCTCCCATTAAGAGATGGGAGTCTATGTTCTCTCTTAAATCTAGACAGGCTATGATGCTGTGTGACTTTGAGACAAGGTCATAAAAAGCAAAACAGCTTTTGTCTGTTTTTCTTTGGGATGATCATTCCTGGAACTCAGCCCTATCATGCTGTGAGGAAGAACACATAGTCCCAGGGAAAGACCAAGTGTAGGTGTTTTCAGCTGACAGCCCCGGCTGATATTCCAAATAGCAGCCAGCATCAACCCCCGGACATTAGAGTGAGCAAGCTTTAGGTGATTTCGGCCATTAGCTGTTGTTGGATCACCTTCAGCTTCTAAGTTTTCCCAGCTAAGGACCTAAGCATTGTGGAGTGCAGACATGCCATCTCTGCTGCACCCTTTCTGAATTCCTGACCCATAAAATCTGTAAGCATTATTAAGAAAAAGGGTGATTGTTTCACACCGTTAAGTTTGGGGGTGGTCTGTTACACAGCAATAGTTAACTGGAACTATCTTTTCTTTATATAAAGACATTACTAAAAATTTTTTTGAGAAAATTGCACAAAACTAAGGGAAAATATTTTAAATTTAATACTTTGTAGACCCATATACTGTGACTGTATTGTGCAAGTCCAAAATGTCTAGAAGGTATGTGAATTTTATACCTGATTACTAGTGTTAATTACATTTCTCTTACCTTCTCAAACTTCAGTTTCACTGGTTTAGGATTGGTAGCAGTTACAGCTTCGGCAATTTCCTGACCAATCTTAAAAGACTGCTCCTTAGTGGCTCCTTTCAGTAGCACAAACATACTAAGAGGATTAAAAACCAGGAAGTCATTGTAACAAAAAAATTTCATCAAGAATAACTTCCTGGCTAATACTCTAATACCAAAGAAAACTCCACCCCCCCCCTTACTCTTCCTTATTAAGTTGCTTCCTATTTAAGCTTTCTTGTTTTACCATACTTTCCTTGTATCTTACTACAGATCTTTAGGACATCTAATATTTCTAGTTTGGCTACACACAGACCAGCTTAGGTGTCAGAGCTGCCAGAAGGTCTTGGGTCATTCCTAGACAATAATGGCTTTATATGACATACAATTACATCAGTCATAAAATAAGAGAAAATATGATTATAAAGAAATGGAAAATTTACTTGTGATATGGGGGGAAATTTCCTTTCAGAACCAGCCAACTTAAAAAAGACACACATATATTTTGTAATATATGTTCACTGAAGAAATGTTAGAAAACATAAAGCGTAAAGAAGAAAACAGCCACTTAATCATACCATTCAGAAAAAAGGCACTGCAAACCTTTCTGGGTATATCTGTAAATCTCTTCTCATCTGGGATCACAGATCATTATTGCTGGATAACTTTCTCCTTCCACTTAGTTGTACATCTTAACATTTTCCCACATCGTTTAGTTCTTTTACGTTATTTTAACAGTTGTACTGTATTTCAATGTATGGATATATTATAATTCAACCAAACCTCCATCATTGAAAATTTAGGTTACTGAAGTTTTTGGCTAATATTTCATATATAATAATTTGGCACACCTCTGATTATATCCTTAGAACAAATTTCTATCTGTGTAATTTCTGGGTAAATGGTATATACTAAAAATATTTTTTGAAAGATACTGTCAAATCTGAACTTCAGAAAGATATTTCTAATGTACAATTCTAACAGCAGTATATGCAGGTCAAGAAGGAAGGATTTCTAATATAAATAAAAAACTGCAATACAAAAAATATTCAAAAAATAAACAAAAAAACGAAAGTATTGGGTATTTTTTTCTAACATAATCCAGTTAACTTTATAATAGCACAATCTGTGACCAACAGAAATAAAACCTAATAAATATATTTAAATAAGAGATTATAAAGTTGATCTTCTTGTATACTTTTTGGGGTAAATTTTATTATTTATTTATTTTGAGAAAGAGAGAGTGAGCAAGAGTAGGGGGAGGAGCAGAGGGGGAGAGAGTCTCAAGCAGACTCCACACTGAAGCACGGAGTCCGACGCAGGCTCGATCCCATGGCCCCGAGATCATGACATGAGCTGAAATCAAGAGTTGGATGCTTAACTGAGCCACCCAGGCGCCCCTTCACTTATAATTTTAATGGAAAGATATTAAATAGAAATGGATAATATCTTGAAACATGATCTTAAGATTCTTGTTTCTAGTCTTGGGGCCACATAAACCAATCTCATATTTCTTAAATGTTTTTATATTGGACTTAAAATGTCATTTGGATGGTTTCTTTGGAAAAGCTTTCTCTGCTAATACTGGAGATAGTACTTAAGAGTCTGATATGAAAAGCTTAAGAAAATGAGTATTCAGTATTACTTAAGGTCTTTAAAATAAAAATGGTCTCAATCTAAATTAATTTTAAAGGCTACACTCTGAACCATTTGATGCTTTCTATAATATTTTTTTTGTTAGGCCCATTTGATGCTGATTACACCAATATAGCTTTATTTTTAAAATAGATTTTAAAATTTCCTTTTGAAAGATTATTTTCAAAAGCAACTTCACTGAGATAACAATTTGTATATAACAAAATGAATACATCTAAAGTGTACAGTTCCATGAATGTTGACAAATGCATAGACTTGTTATGGGCTGAACTGTATCCTCCTAAAATTCATATGTTGAAGTCCTAACCCCAGTACCTCAGAATGTAAGTATACTGGGAGATAGGACCTTTAAAGAGGTGATTAAATTAAAAAGAGGCCCTAAATTGGGTGGTGAGGATGAGCCTAATGTTACTGGTGTCCTTATAAGAGAATACTTGAATATACAGAGGAACAGCAGGGATGCACGTGAACAAAGGAAAGATCATGTGAGGACACAGAAAGAAGGTGACTACCTACAAACCAAACAGAGAGGCTTCAAGAGAAACCATATCTGCCAACACTTGATCTTGGACTTTGAGCCTCCAGAACCGTGAGAAGATAAATCTCTGTTGTTTAAGCCACTAAATCTATGATACCTTAGAAAACTAAGGACATTTTCATCACCCCCCAAAATTCCCTTGCACTCCTTTGTAATAATTTTCCACTCCTGGCTCTAGGCAACACAAGACCTGCTTTCAATTACTACACATTAGTTTTTTTTTTTTTTCTTCAAGAATTTTATATAAATGGAACTACACGGTATGTGCTCTCTTATGTCTGGCTTCTTTCAGCTTATTTTTGAGATTCATCCATGTTTCTGAAGTAACAGTAACTGGTTCCTTTTTATTGCTAAGTAATACTCCATTGTATGGATATGCCACGTTTGTTTATTCATTCACCCTTTGGTGGAAAATTGGATTGTTTGTGGTTTTGGACTATTATAAATAAAGCTGCAATAAACATTTGCATCAAGTCTTTGTGTGGACCTAAATTTAAAGTTCCTTTATGTAAATATCCAGGAGTAGAATTGTTGAGTCATATGCTAAGGTATGTTTAACTTGAGGTGTAACTGCCAAACTTTTGTTTTTTAAAAGATCACTATGCTTAAAATGGTCAGGTGCAATGATGATGAAGACACTTTGAAATTAAGTGCATATATATACACATTTCTATAAAACGCTAGGACAGGAAAAACTAAGCTGTGGTAATAGAATCAGATAAGTGGTTGCCTGGTGGTAAGAGATGAATGTGAGGGATTGACTGTGAAGGGGTACAAGAGAACTTTCTACGTTGATAGAAATGTTCTGCACCCTAACTGAGGTGGTAACTGGTTACACGGATCTGTACCTGCATATACTGAACAATACACTGTGCATTTTTTTTTTAAAAATAGTGCACTTTTTTTATTAAAAATTATACCTCTATGAAGTTGGTATCTTAAAAGTTATTATTATAGGGTATATACATGAGATTTTACCCAGTAGTTAGTGGGTTTGAGGCCATCTATGTTTTGGCCAGTTTTATCTGGAGCTAAGCTTCAAGACAGCTGGCCAAGATTAATGGAAGGTCACTTAACAGAATGGAGGTGACTAGCCTACAAAAAGAGATGGTTTTAAAATGAATTTGTTTGACACTGGTGCTTTTAATCTAGTTAAATAACATTTATCTTTGGGTCGAGAGATCCAAGTACACATATAGAGCAGTGATTTTCACATGGTAGAGGGTGAGTGGGGATATTAGAATAACTTAGAAGGTCTTTCTCAACTATAATCAGATGAATTTCCCGAGAGATTCTTTTTTAAATTAAAATTTTTATTTTTAAAATTTATTTGAGTATAGTTGACCCAAGAGATTCTAGAGAACTCTTATAACTGTTGGGAGTAGGTCATATCCTACTAGGATGCAGTAGATATGATTGAGAACAACTATTCTACAAAATACCTGAACCACTAGTCAATAACATTGTAATAACTTTGTATGGTGACAGTTGGTAGCTACACTTACCATGGTGAGCATTTTATAATGTATATAATTGTCAGATCACTGTATTGTACACCTGAAGCTAATACTATATGTCAATTATATTTTAATAAAAAAATCATTTAATTGAAAAAAAGAAATGCAGTGTGTTTATTATATTTTCTAAATGGACAACAATGCATAACTGCTCTAGAAAGAGAAACACCCTTCTAGCAGAGTAACTTTGATAACTGATCTCCCTTAGCTAGACCCCAAGATTCATAAAATCAGCAGTCTTGGAAGTGGAGGGAGGCAATGGTCCTTCATCATCATCTATCAGATTCCCACCACTCTGATCATGAAGCAACTGAGCTTCAGAGGGGCTAAGCACTTTGTTAATGACCATGCAATCAGCCAGGAGTACAGCTAAAAGAGAATCCAGATCCCCTCACTCTCAGTTAAGAACTTCTTCACTTCCCCAAGCATTATCTATTATCCCTAAAGCAGTGTTTCTCAATCTTTTATCATTATTGTCTTTTCAAAGAAAAAAGTTAAAAGTAAATATAATAAGAGAAAATAATTAGTAAGGAATTCTGACTTAATAAGAAAGTACCAGCTAGCAATCAAAAAACACTGAGTACTACTTTATGGCTCCACTGCTGACTAGTTGGGGATTTTAGACAAGTTTCTTAGGGGAATGTGCTTTTATTATCATTATTTATTTATTTATTTAAAAAAATTTTTTTTTTTTTTTTTTTTTTTAGTTTCAGATGTAGTGTTCAATAATTCATCAGTTGCATACAACGTACTTTTTAGGCAGCACCTGAGAATGTGCCTGTAATGGTTCCTCCCAACAGTGTGAAAATGCTGACCTAAATAGCACCGAAGTCGTCTTCCAACTCTGACATTCTATGAGTCTGTGTTCTTTGGTTTGAATTCTTGAAGATCTTAAAGGCCAAACAAAATAACTACAATCGGAATCATGCCAACTTCTGATTCTCTGTGTATGTTATCAGCCATGGACATGTATGACCCTGAATTAAACTCAACAATTTAAAGGCTTCACTTTGTCCTCTTCCCTAAATATTTTGCAAGGAGCTCTGCTAACAAGGTGCAAAATGATGTTCTAGTAACTTTTATTTTGCTGGACTACTCAGCAGAAGTGGTTTTACAAAGCAGTGAAACACTCAAATTTAGGAGTGGCTTTTGATGGGGAAGAGTAGAGACTATGGATAATCGGGACCTGGATAACTTGAAAGTATCCCCACTTGTTAGTAATGAAACAGCTAGAGTAAGGTCTTATTCAGCATTAATATGATTATGCTGATGGTATGTGCATTAAAGAATGGAGAAGATTAAATGCTGTTTAAAGATTACCGAGAAGCTGTTTTTAATGATTAGAAGCATTATCTCCTACTGCTCAAGGTAAAGTGATCAGAGCTGTAAAGTAATCAGAGCTCCAGAGGCAAGTGCTCTTAGCATGATCACACCATGACACTAAGCCTTCCATGTGAAAAGAATATCAGACTCTAAGAAATTTGCATAATACCTATATTCTAGAAGAATTTTAATAAGTCATAAAATAAGATGTTACATAAATACCTGGGCCCTAATAAATACTAAAGCACGCAACCAGGCTGAAGTTATTAATTCAGGACTCAGAGATAGTCCTGTCCTTTGTCAGTCCATGGATAATGGGCTTCAGGAAGTCTCTGAGCCCTCTGGAATCAAATGGAAAACTGTATCTGCCTATATGCACTTTTTGTAGAAGGTCAAAACGATTTTGGGGTCTAGTGAAAAGTTAACCACTCACAGATTTGACAGATATCTTTCAAAATTAAGACATATATTTAAATTCATAGAGCTGCAGTTATATGAGGAATCATTCACATTAAAAGCAGTTTCTTTAAAAACTGGATCCTGTTACATACAGTATTTTTGCAGATCACTATCTACCTGCTACCTGTAGGGACGCCATGGGAATCTCTACAAGTCTGTGGCTCAGGACACTTAAATTTTCTGTCTCTTAAGATCATAACTGGTAATTCAGGACTTGAGCTAATCTGGATCAGAAGATCAGAAGGACTGGGAAGGACTTAAGTAGAACTCTGTTTTTAGGAAGGATTACCCTTAAGCCGTTTCAAATACTGAAATGAATATCTGAAGAGATGTAAAAAGACAACTATAAAGCAGGAAGTTCATTACCTGTCAGTATCTCCATATACAACCCTAGCGCCCCATTTCTTGGTATCATTCACCAGTTTAATAGCTCGTTCCAAGGTCTCTCTGGCTTTGTGAACAATACTATCACCAACCTGTTGGTATAAACACATTGGAAGTAATTTCTTAACATAGCTTAGTATAAATCAATAGACTTTAACATAGAATACTTTTGATTACTAAATATTTCTAAAATTGAAATAAGGAGAAAAGAATAAAAAAGAAAACAAAATAGTCTTCAGTGTCATCATTCTTTCTATGAGTACTCAAGAGAAAATAAGGTGAAGAATTTAAAGAAAGAACCAATCAATACACAGACTCACCTGTGAGTATATTAGTAAGTACAAAGGATTGCACTTTATACAAGGTACGCAGCCTCATAATTCCTGGAAGAATAAGCCTTATTTAAGGACTTTCTTATATGCCTTTATTTTTTTATTTTTATTTTTTTTAAAGATTTTATTTATTTAACACAGAGAGACAGCCAGTGAGAGAGGGAACACAAGCAGGGGGAGTGGGAAAGAAAGAAGCAGGCTCCCAGTGGGAGAGCTTGACGTGGGGCTCGATCCCAGAACTCCAGGATCACGCCCTGAGCCGAAGGCAGACGCTTAACGACTGAGCCACTCAGGCGCCCCTCTTATATGCCTTTATAGCCAATTAGCCAGGAAAGTATTCTGTGTATGTGCATCAGTGTGTGTGTGTGTATTTATCTTTCAAAATTTTTCTGTTTTGGTGTTATGACAATTTCTTTTAGTATCATTAAAGTTAATGCTAAACTTTAATCTCAGTGATTGGTTATATAAAATTTTTAGATAATACAGAATACAAAGAAAAATGTATTATTGTATGATGGAAAATACAAGTGTTCAATTTAAATTAAGTAGGCAGATATATGTCTAATAAGGGTACTTCAGATTTTTATTTATTTGACAGAGACACAAAAAGAGAGGGAGGGAGAGAGAAAGACAGCGTGCGTATGCATAAGCAGGGGAGCTGCAGAAGGAGAAGCAGACTCCTTGCTAAGCAGGGAGCCCAACATGGGGCTCGATCCTGGGACTCTGGGATCATGACCTGAGCCTAAGGCAGACGCTTAACCAACTGAGCCACCTGGGTGCCCCCCCACTTTTTTAAAGTAATCTCTCCACCCAAGATGGGGCTTGAACTCATGACTTCGAGATCAAGAGTTGCATGCTCCACCAGCTAAGCCAGCCAGTGATTATAACAAGGGTTCTTTCATTGGTGATTAGTAAGTTTAAACAAAGATCACGGCATAAACTGACAAAACAAAAAGATGGTAGATCTTGGGGCGCCTGGGTGGCACAGCGGTTAAGCGTCTGCCTTCGGCTCAGGGCGTGATCCCGGTGTTCTGGGATCGAGCCCCACATCAGGCTCCTCCGCCATGAGCCTGCTTCTTCTTCTCCCACTCCCCCTGCTTGTGTTCCCTCTCTCGCTGGCTGTCTCTATCTCTGTCAAATAAATAAAAAAAATCTTAAAAAAAAAAAAAAAAAAGATGGTAGATCTTGACAAATATGACAAACTAATTATATTTTACAATTAAGTAAATTAAGGAGGCCAGCATAGGACTACTACTTCATTTACTAAACTCATAAAAGCTAAGGGTTGGGGAAAATTGCCCTTTGGCATAAATGGAGCATTCCTTGTAAAATTTTAAAGTAAAAACCAAGCACTTTTGTGTTAAGAAGCAAATAATAGTTACAATCTTCCTTTTACTGTAAAATTTGAATCACCTAAACTAAATGTAGGATTGGATAAGTGTTTAAAAGGCTGTTTATAGTCGCTTTAAAAAGGAAATATTAAATGAACAAAGGAATAAATTTAAAACACTGGTAGCAGACAATTTGGGTAGTAGGAATCATGAATTCCGTTGGGACCTTTCCTGCAAGAGAAAACCTTGAGAATGTGAACTATATCCTGAGACATTCAAAAAATCATGTTATCTAGTTGAAATTCAAGTCTGAATAAAATGTTCAATGTCACCTGTGGCCACTTTCAAAACAAGATACACTTTAAAATATGTGATGGCTAATAGCTGGAAGGGTGAGGCATCTAGTGTCAGAGTCAAATACGCTCTTGAGACATACGCATACTGATCCTATGTGTACCTCCCGCTGCCTACTTTGACCCATTTAAGTTATACCTGGAAGAGTCAGAACTCTTGCAGCTGCCCTTAAGACACTGCAGTGTGAAGAACTCCGTGGCGGGGGGTGGGGGGAGAAGGAAGGAGCAGTAACTAAATTGAAAGTGATTCTGCTACTCTGTGCGATGTTTCCTAGTTTGAACATCAGTCCACTACAGGACTAGGAGATTAGATTTAAAAAGAGGAAAATGATTGGCTTTACAGTTCAGGCAATGGTTGGGATCCCGAAAAGTCATGATGAGAAAAATATTTAAAGTAAAAATCCCCTGAAAAGGAGTGTTGGCAAAGTTGTGGAAAAAAGGGAATCCTTGTGCACCACTGGTGGGACTGCAGATTGGTGCAGCCACTATGAAGAACAATATGGAGGTTCCTCAAAAAATTAAAAACAGAAATGCCATGTGATCCAGCAATTTCACTGGGTATATATCTGAAGGAAATGAAAACACTGACTGTAAAAGATTCATTCACCCCCTATGTTCACTGCAGCATTATTTACAATAGCCAAGACATGGAAGCAACCTAAGTGTGCACTGACAGAGGAATGCATAAAGCAAATGTGGTATAAATACAGTCGACTCTTGAACAACACAGGTTTGAGCTATACAGGTTCCCTTATATGTGGATTTTTTTCAATAAATACAGTAGAGTACCGTAAATGTATTTTTTCTTATGATTTTAATAACATTTTCCTTTCTCTAACTTAATTGTAAGAATACAGCATATAATACATATAACATACAAAATGTGTGTTGTTTATGTTATCAGTAAGGCTACTGGTCAACAGTAGACTATTTGTAGTTAAGTTTTGGGGAGTCAAAAGTTATTTGTGGATTTTCAACTCCATGGGGGGGGGTCAGTGCCCCCAAACCCCACATTCTCCAAGTCTATGGTTTATCTTTTCACACTTGAGTGTTTTTTGCAGAGCAGAAAATTATTTTAATGAAGTACAGCTTACCAGCTTTCTTTCTTTCATAGAGTGTGCCTTTGCTGTTGCATCTAAAAAGCCATTACCAAATCCAAGGTCATCCAGATTTTTTTCTATGTTTATCTTCTAGAAGTTTTATAGTTTTGTGTTTTATATTTAGTTCTGTGATCCAATTTAAGTTAATTTTTGTGAAGGGTATAAGGTCTCTTGTCTAGATTCACTTTCTTGCATGTGGATATCCAGTGATCCCAGCACCATTTAGTGAAAAGACTATCTTCTATTTTCACTACATTGTATTACCTTTGCTCTTCTGTTAAAGATCAGATGACTATATTTATGTGGGTCTATTTCTGTAATCTCTATTCTGTTCCACTAATCTATTTGTCTATTCTTTGGCAAGTATGACACTACCTGGATTAGTGTAGCTTTAGTCAGCTACTGTCAGTTCTCTGAGTTTATTCTTCAAAATTGTGTTGTCTATTCTAGGTCTTTTACCTCTTCATGCAAACTTTAAAATCAGTTTGTCAATATCCACAAACTAACTTGCTGGGATTTTGACTAATATTACATTCAATCTATACATCAATTTGGGATGAACTGACATCTTGACAATACTGAGTCCTCTTATCTATCAACACGGAATATTTTTCCTTTGACTTAGCTCTTCCTGCATTTCTTTCACCAGTTGTGTCGTTTTCCTCATAGAAATCTTATGCATAATTTGTTAGATTTATACAAAGTATTTCATTTTGGGGAGTGCTTAATATAAATGGTGTTACATTTTTAATTTCAAATTTCATTTGTTCATTGCTGGTATATAGCAAAGTGACTGATTTTTGTTGTATTAACCCTGTATTCGGCAACCCTGCTATAACAGCTTATCAGGTTTAGGAGGATTTTTTGTTAATTCTTTTGGATTTTCTACAGAGAGGATTATGCCACATATAACAAAGACAGTTTTCTTTCTTTCTTCCCAATCTGTATACCTTTTATGTCCTTTTACTTGTCTTACCGAATTAGCTTCCAGTTCTTTTATGGTGTTGAAAAGGAGTAGTGAGAGGGGTCACCCTTGTCTCGTTCCTAATCTTAGTGGGAAAGCTTCAAGGTTTTCATAGCTAAGTATGAGATTAGCTATAAGGTTTTTTTGGGTAGACATTCTTTATAAAGCTGAGAAAGTCCCCCTCTTCCTAGTTTACTGAAGGTCTTTATGATCAATAGATGCTGGATTTTGTCAAATGCTTTCTCTGCATCTACTGTTATGATCATGTGGCTTTTCTTATTTAGCCCGTGTGTGATGTGATGGATCTCATTAGTTGATTTTTTTTTTAAAGATTTTATTTATTTATTTGACAGAGAGAGACAGCCAGCGAGAGAGGGAACACAAGCAGGGGGAGTGGGAGAGGAAGAAGCAGGCTCATAGTGGAAGAGCCTGACGTGGGGCTCGATCCCATAACGCCGGGATCATGCCCTGAGCTGAAGGCAGACGCTTAACGACTGAGCCACCCAGGCGCCCCATCATTAGTTGATTTTTGAACGTTGTATCAGCCGTGCATGCCTGGGATAAATCCCACTTGGTCACGGTGTATCATTGTTTTTATATATTGTTGGATTTGAGTTGGCAATCTCTGCTGAAAATTTTTGCATCTATATAGTTCATGAGAGATACTGGTGTGTAGTTTTCTTGTAATGTCTTTGTCTGGTTTTGGTATTAGGATTATGCTGGCCTCACAGAATGAATTATATTCTTTTTGCTTGTAATATCTGAAAGAGATTGTGGAGAACTGGTACAATTTTTTCCCATAAATGTTTGGTAGAATTTACCAGTAAACCCATCTGGGTCTGGTACCTTCTATCTTGGAAGGTTATTAATTATTACTACAATTTCTTTCATAGATATAAGCCTATTCAGACTTTCTGAGTTTTGGCAGATTATATCTTTTAAATAATTGGTCCATTTTATCTAGGTTATCAAATTAATAATATGTAGTATTCTTTTATTTTCTTTTTAATGCCCATGGGACCTGAAGTGATGTCCCCTCTTTCATTTCTGGTATTAGCAATTTGTGTCCTCTTTCTTCTGTTTCTTAGGTTGGTTAGAGGCTTATTGATTTTATTAGTCTTTTCAAAGAATTAGCTTTGGGTTCTTAGATTTTCTCAACTGATTTCTTGTTTGCAATTTTACTGATTTCTGATATAATTTTTATTATTACTTTTCTTCACTTTGGATTTAATTTACTCTTTTTCTAGTTTTCTAAGGTGATAGCTTAGATGATTAGTTTTAGATCTTTTTTTTCCCCTAATAATGGATTCAAAATTATAAATTTCCCTCTAATCGTTGCTTTTGCTGATTCCCACAAATTGTGGTAAGTTGTGTTTTCCTTTAGTTCAAAATATTTTAAAATTTCTTTTGAGATTTTTTTTTTCTTTGACCAACCCATGTGTTACTTAGAAATGTGGTGTTTAATCTCTATGCATCTGGGGATCTTTCCAGCTCTCTTTCTGTTACTGATATCTAGTTTAATTGCATTATGATTTGAGAGCAGACACTATATGATTTATAGCCTTTTAAATTTGTTAAGGTGTATTTTATGACCCAGAGTATGGTCTGTCTTGGTGTATGTTCCATGGGAGCTTAAGAAAAATGTATACTTTGGGTGCTGTTGGATGAAGTAATCTATAAATGCCCAGATGGTGCTGCTGAGTTCAACTACATCCTTACTGATTTTACTTTTTCCTATATGTTGCCCTTGTTTTTTGTTCCTGTTTTTGTTTTCCTCTTTTTCTGCTTTTTGTGATTTTGACTATTTGATATGATTCCATTTTCTCTCCTTTCTTACACATCAATTATATATCTATCTCATTTTACTTTTTATAAAAGTGGTTGGTTACCTTAGATTTTGCAATATACATTTACTTTCAATATACCACTCTCAAATACCACTTCACAATACTCCTATACCACCCGCACTTCACAAAGTGCAAGTACTTTATAATGATGAAATAATCCAATTCCTCCCAACCCTTCTGTCATTTCTGTCATTCATTTTACTTATACATAAGCACACACATAAACATAATCAAATACATTGGTGCGATTATTTTGAACAAATTGTTATGTTAGATCAATTAAGAATAAGAAAAATAAAAGTATTTATTTTACTTTCATTTATTCCTTCTCTCAGGCTCTTTTGTTTTTTTATGTAGATCTGAGTTTCTGACCTACATCATTTTCCTTCCCTCTAAAGAATTTCTTATAACATTTCTTACAAGGCAGGTCAACTGCAAACAAATTCCCTCAATTTTTGTTTGAGGAAGTCTTCTTTGCTTTTGGACAATAATTTTTCAGGGTACAGATTTCTAGGCTGGAGTGTTTTTCTCTCAACACGAAATATTTCATTCCATTCTCTTCTTGCTTGCATGGTTTCAGAGGAGACCATGTAAATCTTCCGTATAGGCAAGGTGTTTTTTCCCCCTCTTGTCTTCTTTTAGGATTTTAATTTTATTACTGATTTTCTGTAGTATGAAAATGATATCCCTAGATTTAGTTTTTTGAGCATTTCTCCTGTTCTTTGAACTTCCTAGATCTGTGGTTTGGTGTCTGACATTAATTTGGTGAAATCCTCAGTCATTACTGTTTCAAACATTTTTTCTGTTCCTTTCTTTCTTCTCCTTCTGGAATCCCTATTTCATGTATGTTTTTCCTTCTGTAGTTGCTCCAGCTTTAGGATATTTTTTTTTTTAGTTTTTTTTTTCTCTTTGCTTTTCAGTTTTGCCAGTTTTGATTGAGATTTCTTCAAATTCAGAGATTCTTTTCTCAGCCACATCTAGTCTACTAATAAGCCCATCAAAGGCATTCTTCAATTCTGTTGAAGTGTTTTGGTACCTAGTAGTTCTTTTGGTTCTTTCTGAGTGTCTGCATGTCTCTGCTTACATGGCCCATTCGTCCTTGCATGCATGTGCTTGGTCCCTTAGAGCTCTTAGCATCCTAATAGTTGTTTTAAATTTGCAGTCTGATAATTCCAACATCCCTGCCACATCTAAGTTTGGTTCTAATGTTTGCTCTGTCTCTTCAAACTGTGTTTTTTGGCTTTTGGTATGTCTTGTAATTTTTTTTTTTTTTGGATAGATGGATATATCAGGTAGAAAGGACTGTTATACACAGATCTTTAATACTATGGTGGTAATCTTTGTGGGGAGGGGAAGTGTTCTATAGTTCTATGAGTAGGTCTGATTCTTATAGTGAAACCGTACCTCTGGACTGTGGACTTCACATGTGCTTCTGTTTTTTTTCCCCATCTTTGGTGGGACAGGATGGCTAGGGTGAGGTGGCCTATTTCCCCTCCTCCACATGGAAGGCCACAGCACTTGGCGCTGGGTATTTCCCTTCTCTCAGGTCAGTTAGGCTCCAGTTAAATAGTGCCCCTGAAGGTGGACCTTGTTAAGAACAGATGCTCTGAAGTATTTCAGAATAGTTCCTTTCCCCTCTCTGTGAATTTTTCTTGTGGGAGAGAAAAACTTTGAGAACCTGGTTGAGTCTGAAGAGGTAAAATTCACAAAACTGTGGGGGTCCTGATGACTGGGTCCCCTGGAGTCTTAATCTCTCAGACTTATCCACACTGAACCTTCAGCAAATCATCAGTTATAGTTCAGGTTTCCCTACCTCAGCACTGGTTCCTTTTCGGTTTCTGCTCTTGTGAGTTGTGATTCTTTTATTTACCTGTTGGACTCTTCAATTTTGGGGGTAGTGGTTTGCCCTGTGACCTCACTTCTCTGACAGATCTAAGAAGAGTTGATGATTTTTCAGTATGTTCAGCTTTTTACTTGTTGTAGGGAGAGACTGACAATTTTGAGCTTCTGACATGCTGGACCTGAAACTGAAAGTCCCTTGTACAGGTCTTTGAAATTTATTCTGCCTGTTGTGTGCTGTGTGGGGACTTTATCCTTCCATTGCTTTTCCCTTTCTGAACTACTACTAATGTGGTATACCACAATGTTCTGGCCTTCATTTGGCATAAAAAGATCACCAATAAAACAAGTCTACTCTGTTCTCAATCACTAGTTACTGTATTACTCTTGTCACACTATATTGTTTTCATGTTAAATTAACACCTTAATTTAGTAAGTAGCAAAAAATTAGTCTTATTCTGTGAAAAGTGTCTTTGAATTGCAAATACCTCTGCAAAACAAAGTTTTGCTTTATATCCATTGGTACATTAGTAAACACAGACTGTTTGGTCATTCGGACACTTGGAGAGGCCAACCTAATATCAGAGCTGTCAATACATTAAAAAGGAATTATTTAGTACAAAGGCTGTTGTACATGCTATTAAATGTGGCACGAAATCTCATGGTATTAGTTTGCTACAGTATGCTCATCTAGATATGTAGAAAAATGTGTATGATAAAGAGTTCTCATAGAGAAAAGCCCCCAAGCCCCTAAGATTTTGTATGTATACAAGCTCCAGTTTGAGAAAAACTGATTGTATGTCATGGAAATGAAACTCTCTAGTCTAAACAAAACAAAATACTTCAATGAACAGATATTCATTTAATGCTGCTTTAGTCTCTTGAAAAAACTACAGATTTGTATCACTTACCTCAATGCATGGCATTCTCCCAGAAAAATTAGCAGCTGTATAGCCAAATGTGACATTTGCTATAAGCTTAAGTCCTAGCTGACGTGCATCAAGCATCCGGGAAAGGGCTCTGTCCTGCTTATAAGCCTTCATTGACTGCTTCACCATGAGTCTAGTCTTCAAAATTTCTTCGAGCATTCTTGGTAGCACACCCTTTCTTACTGAAGGCTATCATAAAGAAAAAAAGAATATTTAAAATCCCTTAAAAGTTATAGATTTAGATAATTAAGAAGGAAGCACAAAGTTTAACAATGGCCAACTGTCATGAATTGAAACATACTAACAACTGAGTGGCCACAGGGCCAGTGGCCATCAATACAAAATCATCACATTTTCTTTCTTTTGAAGAGGACTTTTCTCCTAAAACGTTCCTGTAATGTTTATAAATCTAATGTAGCACTACTATGTGAGTTCAGAGCCCTCCAGGAAGGAGGATGTCAACTAGTGCACAAGAGACCATACAAGTTCAGAGAGAAATTTTGTTCAAAACTTTGATCCAAACCCCCACTCTTTCAGAAAGACACACGGGATTTGTATCACTCATAACAAACCTCAGTTTTTAAAGATCTCATCCTAATGACCCCACACAGTAATCTGCATGGAACTCCATTTATCTACCTTGGAAGAATGATGAGCTGGGTTGACTCTGCTGACATTCAAACCTGCAGTTCCAGGGACTCTAGGTATTTCAAATGTGATGCTTAGACCACTAAGCCATCCCCTCCGGCCTATATTTATTAGCAATCTGGAAGAGGGGATGAATAGTGAGGTGATAAAATTTGTTGATGCCAAAAAAAAATCATTTGTATTAATCAAGACTAGGGAGAATTTATGAGAACTCCAGTAGGAATGAAAACCACAAAACAGTATTAACTTTGAAGATGATTCACAGACACGTGCAAAGTAATGCATGTCGGACTGAACAATTAAAACCTAAGGTATAGGATAATCACACTTCTGAATATTAAAAAATCTTAGTTTTACTAAGCTTTACATTTTGGATCAAAATGTAGATGCAAATTTTAAAAATACTGTTAAAGGGAGATAATATAACAAGCCACTACATACGTGACAATGAAAACATATTCTAACCTCTAATTCATTCTGTGTACCTTATGAAGCAGCCATAATGTTTATGTTAAGATGCAATATGTTATTATGTTAAAGAGGTAATATTTTCCAAAAAGGAATAGGTCATGAAGTCTCTGGTGAGAACTTTCCTCCTATCTAAATAGGTAATTGTGGGGTACTCTTTGAACACTGGTAGAAAATGATGCTACTTTTGCTAAGTACACCAGAATGAATCTGAGGGCTTGTGGGGTCCATGCTACCATCAACTGCCCTACTGTACCACGATTTTAGTCAGACTCACTGGTAAGGAAATAGAAAAAAAAAAAAAAAAAAAAAAGAATGAAGTTGGCATAAGAGATGCAATATAATCTCCTAGATCTCTCTCCTATTTGTCTTTAATTTATTCATTTATGAGGCTCTCTTTGGTCTCTTTTAAGGGGAGATAAGGGAGAGAAAAAAGAGACCCTATTATTAGTTTGGATATCTTAAAAATGCATCAATAAATACATTAGAATATCATTTCTAAGATAGTCTTAATTTAAAATAATGTACAAGAATAATTAGTAGAGTTTACACATTAAAGCAGTTTAAATCTTTGTAAGTTAACATCGTTGTGATTGTCAAATAGCTATTTAAGTCTCAGATTCTAATAGAGGTCAGAAGGTATATATGCACATTTATTTCTTTCGGTATTTCATTAAAAACTAAAATCTAACAAAGACTTTAAACCTAAATTCATGCAAAACAAGGTAACTGGCTTTTAATTTCTTAGCAAATTCATGTATCTTTACTTTTTAAGATAAGATATTCAAGCAAACTTGTTTTTTTTCTTCTTTGTTTTATATGCCAACAGCATATAATCTAAATCATTAGCTCTTCAAAGGTTAAGCCACAGTCGATACCTTTCACTTACAAGAGAGTATTACCTTGACAAAAGCTATTCCATTGGGGGACACTGTGATATCATGCCTAATTTGGTAAAGTAAATCTGGAGGTACTCTTAGAGAGGTACAGCCAAATTTGAACTCATCATACCTATTAAGAAAGAAAACATTAAGCAAATACTTTCTCAAATCATAGAATAGAGATACTAGACAATTTTAGGAATCTAACTCCAGTAGAAATTCATTTTCAAATATCTAAACATGAATTCATTTACTTAGTGATTTATTTGTCTATTACCACATAGCAGTTCTTCAAATATTCACAATTTATTAAAAGAAACATTTCTTAAATAGCATTATCCTAAAACTCATGGGTAAAATCTATACTGAAATACCAGATTTCGACTCAAAGTATGACCACCTTACACCAAGTTCCTTAAAGAAAACTTTAAGCCTTAAATAAAAAGATTGTAAATAACGTTTCAAAATTTCTGTTCTTAATAAAAAGACAGGATTACCAATACAATTTCCATGAATACTTTCTATGAAGGAATGAGTATACTCTAGGCTAACACTATAACTTGGTTTTAAATATACAAAAATTATAAAGGAAGACTCTGTATTTCTTATGAGAATATATACTCCTTTGAACATTAAAAATGTTATTCTCATTCAGTTTATAAAATTTGGTTGACACAAATAAATAAAACCCAACATTTAACAATTCAGCTTAAAAATATCATTGATTATTTCCAAGAGATCAAGAAGAGGTGACAGCTGGAGATAGATCATAATCCTCAAACTATTCCACTGAAAAGTGATTTATATCAACAAATTAAATGTAACTCTCATTTAAAGAGACCATGGATGTACATGGAGAATGAAACAAGTAAGTTGCAAGACTGATCTATTCATGATCTTCTTCATGAGTCATCCATTCATGATGCTGAATTAGTCATCCAGTTATCCACGTCCACATCAATTAGTAAGGTAACTACAAAGAATGAAATTAGCTGTGCTATAGCCCATTCATCTTTCTCAAAAGGACAGTATCAAGTGCAAAGAGACACTCAAAGTCTAATTTTAGTAAGAAGTACAAAGCACAACAACATAATTATAAATATGAAAACAAAACAAAACAACCCTTACTTTCCCAAGTTCTCCACATGGCCAAGGCAGGTGGAAAAACAGTAGTTGTATGCAATCACAATTGAAGGATATAGTGACTGGAAATCCAAAACGAGAACAGAGTTGCTATAGAAGCGAGATTCAGGCTCCATAATTAGGGGAACACACTGTGGAGCCCTCATTTGGGATCTCTGCTGTACACTAGGTGTCACAGGAATATAGTTCATTGGTTTTGCAATACGCAACATCATTGATTCCACACGGTACTGCAGGCAGAGAGGTGAAGTAGGAAGAAAAGAAGAAACAGTTTAAATAGAAACATATTGGTCTTTGAATATATGATAATCATTTAGGGGATGTCCTACTCTTCTGAATAAGGTTGCATTCTTATAGGTTTTTTAAGTAGGCTCCACACCCAGCGTGGAGCCCAACATTAGGCTTCAACTTATGACCCTGAGATCAAGACCTGAGCTGAGATCAAGAGTCGGACGCTTAACCCACTGAGCCACCAGATGCCCCAAGGATGCATTCTTACAATACAGTTATACTATGGGTTATTTAGTCAGCTTTCAGGTACCTGTAGGAAACATTCATAAATCCTTTTCCTATATTCCTGTAACTTTTATAAAAACTGTAAAGTATATCAAATAACTTATATAATAAGTCAAATTTTAGAAAGACAAAATTAGATTTTTTTTTTATTTTTAAAAAATCTATGTAATAATAAACAGGTGTAGGAAAGAGTGTACAGTTTAACAATTTCATTTGAAAAGTTGGCCAGTGATCTTTGAGAAATTTATTTGAGAAAATTAGAGAAAGAAAGGCAGGAGACTTGAGATGGATAAATGTTATTCTAATTTTCCAAGAAGGAAACACAAGGATTCCAGAATTGAAAGGTAGTCAGCTTAATACCAGTCCCCCACAAAATTGAATCAAGCAATTACTGATTGTTTATAATAACCACTATTATGCAGATGGTTTGGAGTATTAGAAAAAAAAGCACTTATAAGAATCAGCATGGGTTCACAGAAATGTTCTTACGTTGTTCTAAGGTATCTGTCCCTCTTATTATAAAGCCAGCTCAAATCATTTTTAAAATTTGTGGGGGACATAAATAGCTTATAAGCAATATAATTAAATAAACATACTTTATTTATTAATAAACATGCCAAAGTATTTAGAACTCTATTTTTGCTGTATTTACTGAACTGATAGATTGGGGGAATGTTATAGACTTATGCTAATTAAAATAATTAAAATAAAAGATTTTATGAGGTTAAGGAACCTGAGTGAATTAATGTAGTATCCCTGATGCCTAGCACAGTGTTTATTTAACACACTAAAGGTATTCAAATAAATATTTGTTGAATGAATGCATGAAATCTTTTTGGGTGATGCATTTGACAAAATCATATCTGTGGGAAATTAATTAAAAAGTTATTAATTAAATTACTTCTAAGGTCCTATTTTTCTTTAACTTCTTAAAAAAGTGATACAGCTACTTACACTGATTCCCAAATCCTCTTCATTTTTACAATAAACTTTTATTTGGAAATTCGAACATGCTGAAATTAGGAATGTAAAATAAGAGAGGCAGACTTTCTTTGCTGCTTCTTCCCTAGTTTTAAGGGGCCTTTGAAGGCCTCCCTAATCAGACTGACAATATTCAGAAACAAAATGTCATCCCAGGGACCTAGTCATTTAGTTTAATAGCATGAAAAAATTAGCAGTGGCCAGAAAGTTGGTATGCAGAGAAAATAAAAAGTGAAGGTGTTAAGTGAAATTAAAGCTTTTCCAGAAAATAAAATGACAAGATTTGATTAACCAGCTATATATTAGTACCACATAGAAAATTCAAAATACCAAATCACTTCAAACATCTTAAAAGTATGTCACTCACAGAGAACTTTCAAGTGTGTAAGAAAATTGATTTCCTACCTGTGAACCCCTTGTCAGTACATGCAAAAACTGAATGCCAAAGAGTCTAGCCATTTCACTGGTTTTCCCAATCAGGTCCAGCTGTTCTAACATTTGGAGATTTCCACGGACACGGCTAATATAGTGATCAACCATTTTCCATCTGTTGAAAAGCAAATCCATGCTATGAACATTAGGGGGAAATGTGGACGCTGGAAACTAGTACTCTTTTAATTCTGCCAGAACCTAGACATTAAAAATGAGGATTTACGGAGGGAGTCATGATGTGAGCCATTAGCAAAATATGTAAAGGAGTTAAACATTAGAAAATTTCAAATATTTCAAGGGCATAAAACCTAGTGAAAATATGCAAAGTTTAAAATAGTACTTGTAGGGATAATTATTCTCAGTATTTTGCTTGTTGTTACTCTATTTTTATTATAAAAAATTAACACTCTCTTAGATGCTACTGCTGATGCAATAATTATACAATTATAATTCATCACATCTATAGGTTTTTAAAGAACATGGAGGCTTTGAGTTATCACTGTAAATATCAGTCTAAAAGCATGCCTACTATCTGTTCATGGGAAGAAACACAGTAATTTGGTGACGATTTAGGAAAATAACTTCAATGAGATTATACCTGGGGTAAATATATGTCAGATCAGTATTTTCTGTGAAAATACAAATATTCTGTTCTTTGATTTAAATCTTTACATAAATTAATCTCTTTACCAACTGCCTTTTTTGTTAAGAAAATAATCAAACAACAACAAAAAACCTTCCACCAAAGCTATGAACAAAAGTTTTGATTGAATATTAAAATGTAAAAATAATCTAAAGGTATATTATAAAGAATAAAATTCGTTCATTTAACAAATATTAAGGTTCAAATATATTGCAACCTTTAATTACATGGCTTTTAGAACAATACAGTCATGTAACTGTTTAATAAAAAAAGTTTTAAAAGTCACGATACATGACTAATACAGAAAAACTGGAAAATGAACATAAAAATAAGGAAAAAATGACCCTATAATAAAAAAAGACTTATAATAAGTGTTAGCGAGGGTATGGGGAAATTATAACCGTTACACACTGCTAGTGGGAACGTAAAATAGTGCAGTTGAATCGGTAAATAGTCTGGCAATTCCTCAAACTGTTAAACACAGAGTTACCATATAATTCACTGATTCCACTCCTCAGTATATATCCAGGAATGAAAACATACATCTATACAAAAAGCTATACACGAATTTTTTTTTTTTTTTAAGATTTTATTTATTTATTTATTTGACAGAGATAGAGACAGCCAGCGAGAGAGGGAACACAAGCAGGGGGAAAGGGAGAGGAGGAAGCAGGCTCATAGCAGAGGACCCTGATGTGGGGCTCGATCCCATAACGCCGGGATCACGCCCTGAGCCGAAGGCAGACGCTTAACCGCTGTGCCACCCAGGCGCCCCTATACACGAATGTTCTTAACAGCACTACTTGAAACAGCCAAAAAGTGGAAACAACCCAAGTGTCCATCAACTGATGAACGAATAAACAAAATGTGGTATATATCTACATGATGGAATATTTTTTGGCAATAAAAGGAAATGAAGTACTGACACATGCTACAATATGAATTAATCTGGACAACATATACTAAAAGAAGTCGGTCAAAAAAGGCAACATATTATATGAACCTATAAGAAATATCGAGAACAGGCAAATCTATGGAGACAAAAAGAAGATTAATAGGGGTGGGAGTAGAGAAGGAAGGACTGGAGGGTGATGGCTAGGAGATCCTTTTTGGGGTAATGCAAATACTACCATACACTGTGGTAATGGTTGCACAACTGAATACATGAAAATCACTGAATTGTACACTTCAAATGGGTGAATTATATGGTATGTAAATTGTATCTGAACAAAACTGTTAAAAAGAATTAAACAAAAAGCTGTCCTAAAAGCTTTATGTTCAATTTTTAAATAAAATAAACAAAATACTGTTCTATAACTTGCATTTCTAACTTAATATATTGTATTTCCCCACTTATATATTTTTATAGCTATTGAATATACTATTATATAACATAATTTAATGGCTTTGTTATTATCTTTTATTACTATAAGCAATGCTATGATGAACATCTTTATAGCTAAGTCTATGTACTGATGCTGAAATATTTCCTTAAGATAAATTCCTAGATATGGTCAAAAGGTCTGCTATGATTTAGTGTTTTTTTTTTTTTTTTAAGATTTTTTTTATTTATTTGACAGAGAGAGAGAGACAGTAAGAGAGGGAACACAAGCAGGGGGAGTGGGAGAGGGAGAAGCAGGCTTGCTGCTGAGCAGGGAGCCTGACGCGGGGCTCAATCCCAGGAGCCTGGCATCATGATGAGCCAAAGGCAGATATTTAAGGACTGAGCCACCCAGGCGCCCCTGATTTAGTTTTTAATACATAGTGACACACTGCTTCCCAGAAGGTTTTAATAATTTACATTCAAGCTAGTGATGATAAAGTGCCTGTTTTCTTTGCATCTTTGTCAACAGTGGGGATTATAATATTTAAGTTATTACTAGTTTTGATAGGCAAAAAATTGTATCACATTTTAATGTATTTTTTAGATTATTAAGGTAATCCTTCAATAATACAGATTTGTCAATGTGAATCTGAGATAACATTATGTGTGGATTCAGTCAGTCCCTTTAAAACAAAACAAAATGGATCTAATGACTCATCCTTTCTGTAGACCACCTGGGTGGTCAATGACCTGTCTTGGAGTTCTCTGATTCCTTCTTCTGCTTAATCTAGTCTACTGCTAAACTCTTCTAATAAAATTTTCAGTTCAGTTACTCTGTTCTTCGGCTCCATGATTTCTGTTTAGTACGTTTCAATATTTCCTATCTCTGATAAAAGTCTTACTTTGCTCATATACTGTTCTCTTGACCTTGATGAGCATCTTTATGACTCACTTATTCTGAACTTTTTTCTTTGGATTGGCTCTACATCCTAGAAATGAAGAAAAAAATTTTGAATATTATCATCTTGAGCTACATAACCTTCTGCTACCAATACATAGCTCCTACCTCAGAAACTGGAATAGTATTCAAAACTATTGCTTGGAAAGCAGATGAAATCAGAATGCTAGTATGAGTTCCCTAGATCATTAATATTAGGGATTAGGAAGGTTTTATAAGCTGATTGAGGAATCTAAACATGGAACATAACATTTTATGGAAAAATACATTCTAACAACACAACTCTGAGAACATAACTCATTTATATAATCGAAGGCTTTCAGGAAACCAAATTTGAATTTACAAAAACAAAATGATAATAATCAGGGCTCCTTCATGCTTTACAAACAGATTTAATAGAAGAAATTCTTGACTAGCAAGTTCCTTTAATTTCCAAGGCAATTTACAAAAAAATGTGTCTATTTACTTAAAACACTGTGGAAAGCAAATGCAAATTATTATTATTTTTTTAGCAAATGCAAATTTAAAAGTATGACTTACTTTGTGGGTAAGAATGCACTTAAATTTAAAAATAAAATTGTGTGATCTTCCAAAGTATCTCCAAAGAAAGACAGTATGGGGGTCTCTCCATGTAAAACAAGCCATCTAACATAAATGGTCCAATGTCTAGTTCAAGTCCTTTACGTAGTGTGTTAGGTCCAGCTCTCTATTTCACTTGGCAAAAGCAATTATTTATCCTAGATAATATCTAATTAGAGGTAGCAAAATATGCATTTACTGCATTTTAGGGCTTATAAATAAACCATCAAATGTAGCTTTCAATGTTAAGTTTAATATTAAAAGTTTCACTTTGGGACGCCTGGGCGGCTCAGTTGGTTGAGCACCTGACTCTTGGTTTTTGGCTCAGGTCATGATCTCAGGGTCATGAGACTGAGCTCTACATTGGGCTCCATGATCAATGGGGAGTCAGCTTGAGATTCCCTTTCCCCCTTTTCTCCTTCCCCTGCTTGTGCATGCACACACACACACACACACACACACACACTCTCTCTCTCTCTCTCTCTCTCAAATAAATAAATCTTTTTAAAAAATCAAAGTTTCATTTTATTTACTGATAGATAACTTTTCCTAAACTTCTATTTTTATAAGACTTTGATCATAAGCTTAGTGCTTTCTGTGACTTCACACTTCCTTGAGATTCCTCAAAGGAGACTGGAGAGGACATGCTCAGAAAGCAGTTCCCCCAAATAGTTCAAGTTGTTTTTAAGGCTATATTTCCATCCTCCCCATCATGTGGCCTTAAAATTCAATAAGCAGAGCTTCATTCATTTCAAACATCGGACATATTAATTTCAGGACTTTTTTCTTTCTATAGCTATTTTCTAAGCTTATTACTATCATTTTACCTTCAACTTAACGTAGAGGTGCGAACTTTCGCTTCTGACTATGATGGAATAAATGGCATTGGACTAGCTTTCCTGCTTTGATAAAACAGTTGAGGTAATTGTTTCTGGGCAATGAACAATAGGCAATGTAAGACCGTACTAGTGAACCCTAGACCATGCGGAGACAATTTCCTAATTATACTGCAGTATGCTAGAATTTAAGTAAGCTGTCTTGCTAAGCTGAGGAGGCAAAGATCAGAGTTCAGGCAGATCAAAGTTAGAATCTGAGGAACAGAGTATCTGTGCAAGCAGCAGAGGTTAGCAGTCAGAAATACAGGTGGGGGTTTCCTGTGAGTAACTGGCACAGGGCTGTGCTAAAAATGAGGAAGACGAAACCATATGAGGCTTACTAAGAAGCAGCTGCTGTGAGCTTGGGTTTGGAATGGAACTATTCAGACATTGCTGGAGTTGGAGGCTTAGCAATGCTTGAGGGGAGAGACCTCATTATTCCTTTATTAACAAGTGGGACATCCAGCTGGGAGTCTGGAAAAACCATGCCTTAGGAGGTATTTTTTTCTAGAGTAAGGCCTACTCTAGACAAACCTAAAACCAAGCACTAGCAATATGCAAATGGGATCAAGTTTGGAGACTGAATCCTGCCAAGTTTGAGGGGCTTAGAAAGCACTGTGGCTTTCCAGAGAATCACCTTAAGAAAACATAAAAACCAGGTTTACGTAAGTTCAAGGTGATCAGCCAATAACTGAATTGCCAACTTGAGCAAAAATAACATGCTTCACAGGAAGATAACAAAAATCTAGAATCTGTAAACAGAACATCAACAATATCCATTACATAATCATGCAAAGAAACAAAAAATATGACCCAGTTATTACGTAAGACTGATGAATCACAGGCCTGTATCTCTGAAACCAATAATACATTATATGTTAATTAATTGAATTTAAATAAAGTTTTAAAAAAATATGACCTAGTTAAGAAAAAAAGCAGTTGAATAGAAACTAACACCAAGATAGGCAGATGTTGGATTTTTAGTAACTACTACAGATATGTTCAGGAATCTAAGGAAAAAATATTTAGAAGATTAAAGAAAAATATAGTCTTAATGAGTGAATAGACAGGGCCACAAAATATGGAAACTATAAAAAGAAAGAACCAAATGAGAATCTGGGAACTAAAAATACAAAAACTGAAATACAAAATGTATTGGCTGGCCTTAACAGCAGACTGGTGATGACAGAAGGAAATTACTGAACCTAAAGACAGGCTGTTAGAGAAAAGACTGAAGAAAAATGTACAGAGCCTCAAAGATCTGTGGGACACTGTCAAACAGTTTAATACACATGTAATTTGGAGTCTTAGAAAGAAAAGAACAAGTGGGGGCAGAAAAAATATTTAAAGAAATAGCCAAAAATTTCCTAACTTTGATGAAAAACATCAATTCAAAGATCTAAGAAGCACAACAAACGTCAAGAAAGTTAAACAAATTCTTAAAAATCCACATCTAGGAATATATTAGTGAAATTACTGAAAACTAAAGGCAAAGAAAGAAACCTTGAAAGCAACCAGGAAAAAAAAAATCACAGAGTTCTGTTTCAGATAAAGAAAGCTGCAAAAGGACATCACTCCAGTCTAACAATAATAAACATTGGATAATCTACAAAATCTTGTTTTCTTGAGGCCGTCAGAAAGTTGAGGTTACAAGAGAATCAGGCGAACTAAATTTTACAGGGTAACAAATACATCTAAAGATAGATAGGACACATAACTTATTTCATCTTTGGCAGAGCACTGGCAGCAGAGGCAGCTGTCATAAAAGCACTTAAGAGTGAAAAAGTTAAAATGCTAATAAATTCTTAAAGGTCATGGATGGGCCAGCATGACAGTTCATAATCACTGGGAACCCCAGATACCAGAGGAGTGTTCTTCCTCGGGCCCACCACCAAGACTGGGGGCAGGGCACAAAGGAATGAAATCCTGCATCTTCCTCTGACTTTTCTCTCATATGAAGCAAAGGCTTGAGCTGCTGTGGAACTGGCAGGAAACTCTAATCCTCAGGATTTAAGCAGAGATCCACTATCTCTTGGGAAAGAGAAGATGCAAAAGATGTCTGCTGCTGGGAAAGGGGTAGTTGCAAGAGCTGCACCTGAAGGAAGGGCAGGCAACCTCCCCTATTCCAACTGTGGGCCTTGTACTGAGTAATAAGCAACAGCTGTCTACCACTGGAAAAGAGGCAGGGAACCTTTCCATCATAGATTCCAGGCAAGGAAATAGCGCTGATGAGGAAGGAACTGAAGCAGAAAGCCATCTTCACCAGGCGCAGTCAGGAAATCTGCTTGGGGCCACGACCTGGCAATAGTACAAAGCAGAGGTCCACTGCTCTGTGGGAAGTGCAGGACTGTTGAGAAAGTCTCATCCCTGAGCCCCAGGAAAATAGGAACCTCTAAAGACTGACTCTGGATAAGGAGAGCTGAGTAATGCCGCTGCCTCCACTATAAGCCTTACACAGAGGAACAACAGCAGTCAGCTGTTCACGAAGCCGGACTTTGAAAAAAATGCATTGTATACACTGGAAAAATGAGGAGAATGACTATTGACTTCTCATTAGAAACAATGGAGGCCAGAAGAAAAGGAGTGAAATCTTTAAAATGGTAAAAGAAAAGAAAGCAAACAAACAACTCAACCCCAGAATTATTGGACACTGAAAATATCCTTCAAATAATAAGGATGTGATAAAGACATTTTCAGATAAATAAAGGCTGAATTTATTGCCAGCTGACTTGCAGAATTACCAAAGAAAACAATTCAGCAGTTCCTTAAAATATTAAACATACTAACCATGTGACCCTGTAGTTCCACTCCTAGAGAAATGAAAATGTATGTTCACACACAGACTGGCATGCAGTTTTATTCGTAACAGCCTCAAACGAGAAACAACCCAATTGTCCATCAACAGGTGACTGGATAAATACATTGTGGTATATTCATACAACTGAATATTACTTAGTAATAAAAATGAACAAGTTACTGGTTTATGCAATAACATAGCTAAATCTAAAAAATTATTATGCCTTCTTGAAAGAAGCCAGACAAAAAGATGTAGATTATAAATAATTCTCTTTATATGAAATTCTAGAATTGGCAAAACTGATCTATAATAATAGAAATTCAATTAGTACTTACCTGGGTCGTTAAGGGATAGATAGGTTGACAGCAATGCTTACAATGGAATTTCCTGGGTGTCTGAAGTGTTCACTATCTAGACTGGGGTAGTGGTTATGGGGTGTATACATTTTTTAAAGTCACGGCACAATACAATTTAAATGCGTGCATTTTATTGTATGTAAATTATACTCTAATAATACTCATTTTTAACAGAGATATTATCCTCTTCAGAGTTATAAAACATTACCTGTATAGATCTGTCTTGTTATCAAACCAATCTGATAAGACTCGAAAGGTAAAGAGAGGAAAACGCTGATGAAGAACATGAAAGCTCACATTTTCAAAGGTGTAGTTAGTTAGAGCCACCTAAAAAAAAAACCAACAAAACCAAGACTTCATTATAATAATGCTTGTATTTATGTGCAAATTTGGTTCTAAAAGATCCAGAATATTACCTCAAGCTTTTCACAGTAGATATGAAAGCTCCCTGTAAAAATGGTTTGTTACAACTGAATCATAAATAATTTAAAACTATGTATATTAGGACTTCTAGACAGAAATACTCATAATAAGCAAATACTTAATTAGAAAACAATCAGACCAAATGAGTTCAACTTGGTCATGACATACTTAAGAGATCTCAGTTTTTATCACTTCTTTTTACACTCTTTGCCAATATAAATACTGACAGAAGCATTTAAAAAACTTTTTAATAAAAAGTTTATTATTTTTTTTAGTAATCTTTACACCCAACGTGGGGCTTGAACTCATGACCCTGAGATCAAGAGTTGAATATTCTTCTGACTGAGCCAGCCAGGCACACCTGACAGAAGCATTTTTACAGTATGATAGTCCTGTCAATATAATGTCTTAGATATTGCCTTTAATATCTGTAGGGAAGGAAATATCCAGACTTTCCAAATCTTTTATTGTATCTTTCCTTTTTTGTTTACATAGGCAACAATGTTTATAGTCGTGTGTATAGTGGGGATCTACAACAAGAAGCATATATATATACATATATATTTTTTAAGATTTTATTTATTTATTTATTTGAGAGAAAGAGAGAGGGAGAGTGAGAGAACATGAGCAGGGTGAGGGACAGAGGAAGAAGCAGACTCCCCACTGAGCAAGGAGCGCCACGCAGGCCTCAATCCCGGGACTCTGGGATCATGACCAGAGCTGAAGGCCGATCCTTAGCCGACCGAGCCACCCAGGCGCCCCAAGAAGCATATATTTGCAAACAGTTTAATGATTTAACAATTTCTGTAAATAATTTTCAGGCTTTTGCAGCTGTAGATTCTCACTGTGAATCCCTTGCTTGCTCATGCGTTAAATGTATTTGCAATATCAAATATACAGGTTTAGTATTTTTGCCTGTTAGTAATTGTTTCACGTGTAATGTTTTGGTTGAGATGCTAAATGGAGGATGAGTACGGTAGATGCAAATGTGGGAAATAATTTTAATCATGTGTAACTGGTCACAAGGCCTAAGTTGCAGTAACAATTGCTGTTTTACTTAACAGTGCCTTGTTGCTTTGTATGCATTAACTGTTTGGGTGTAAAGATTGTGGGTCTATCCAACAGGGAGTCACAATATTTAAATTGACCAACCTAATATTACAATTACTTTGAGGTGACCAAATGTAAACTAAAAGCCTTAATTAAAGTGGTACAACTTTGTATAAGTTGGCATCAGTACTTCAATAAATCTGGATTACATGCAAAAAAAAAAAAGAAAAAACATTTTTAAGCAAGTTAATTTTCTATCCTTTCCATACTTACTTTTTGGTCCATGAAGACATGCCGATTAACAGAATTCTACAGATTCAAGAATGAGTTATCTAGTTAAGGGCAGGCATTCATCCTGCTTCCGAGAATTACATTGGTACTAAGACCCAATACATGGACATTATAGAGTCACTTAATTTCATTCCCAAAGCAAAAGATTAAAAGCAAATGGCAGAAATGTTTCCCTATCCTCAAAATATGCAGGAAAAAGGGGCATCTGGCTGGTGCAGTTGGTTAAGTGTCTGACTCTTGGTTTCAACTCAGGTCGTGATCTCAGGGTGTATGCTTGAAGATTCTCTCCTACTGCCCCACCCCCCACTCATGCACACTCTCTCAAACAAATAAATCTTTTAAAAAACACGTAGGAAAAGTATGTTAATGGGTAAAGAATACTAAAAAAGGGCCCAAATTCATAAAACATACCTTACCCAAATGCTATCTCAGAAACACCTGCAGGACACAAGCAATCTAGACAATAGCAGGCATTTCAATGCAAAATGGAAATTGAGGAGTCTGCTGTTCTCATTCTTAGGTCAACTTGGGATTTGGAGGAATAGTTCAAAAGTACTTCACATTGTACATTATAATTTTAAAATATTTTCTTTTCCACTTCTACAATCCAGCAGGTATAAAGCAGGGATTGAATTTTAAAGACTCATCTCAGTGTAGTGACCCAAACTGGTCTTACTTTATCTATAATTTCTATCAACCTCCAGAACGACAGCACTGCAATTAGTATACCTGCAAGCACACACACACGTGCATGCACACAGAGTTTTAAACTTTGGAACAAGCCTAGTTTAGAGTCACCAGTATAAAGCAGGTACTAACCCATTATCTTGGAAGTAAATCACCATTTGTTCCAACAATCATTACTAGCCTGGAGTACTCTCAAAATAACTCACCTTATTATCAAATCCTTGTATTTGAGTGACTCTTCTACTTGTTAATGAATAGTTTCATTTTTTTTTTCTCCTAATTCCCATTTAGAAAATGGAGCTAAACATCTGATCTCTGGTAGTTACATGATTACCTAATACAGAGTATAGCACTTTAGACCAAATCTAAATTTTTGCTGGAGTATACATCTTGGTTAACATAAGCAATCAAAAAAACCTCTACAGAAAAGGTCACCTTATTGTCCTGTAGCTCTCTCACTAGGGAAAATTTTGAAGCTTGCTACATAGGTTGACCTATAAGGATTAACCAGCAGATTTTGTGACTCAAACTAAAAATCTTAAGAAATTGGTTCCCAATATCTGAGACAGATGGCAGATCTATGTTCTGGGTTGATTTTATTTCAAACAGAACAATTTCACAAATTGGATTAAGACTAAACAAATATCAGAACCTTATGATACCCACTCTACTTTGAGTCTTCTTGATGTCACAGGAGCATAAATATGCTTAGCTACAATCCCAGCTGTGAGTAAAACTAAAGGAAGGAAACATTAACTCTAAAATGAAGATGATCTATCTTCAGAATGTTCCAATCTTTGGAGAGTGATTTACTCTAGAAGTTGAAATATGGATCCAGAAATATGAAGTAGGAGTTACTTGTTTTCAGGGGAAATCTAAGTAAGATAAACATTAGATAAATGTACTATGCAGAGCAAAGTCAGAATTGATATAAAGAAAGTGTTACAACGCTTGTACATTTATTTATTGATAAAGGGATGGTCTGATAGAGGTATGGTTACACTTTTCCATTCACAGCTGCAGTCAATGTGCAAAACACAATAATCACTTCAGAAATAAACTTACTCAGAACTGGGAGAGGCAGTCAGAATTAGTGCAGCAGAACAGAGAAAATAAAGATGAAATGTACAAAAATTTAAGGTGAAGAACTCATGAATTTTTATGTATTTATACAACCGTGTAACCACCACCCATATAAAGACATAAGAAATTTCTAGGACAGAGCGCCTGGGTGGCTCAGTCAGTTAAGCGTCTGCCTTTGGCTCAAGTCATGATTCCAGGGTCCTGGGATTGAGTCCTGTATCAGGCTCCCTGCTCAGCGGGGACCCTGCTTCTCCCTCTCCCTCTGTCTGCCACTCCCCCTGCTTGTGCTCTCTGTCAAATAAATAAGTAAACTCTAAAAAATTAAAAAAAAATTTCTAGGACACTGGAAGGCTGTCTTCAGAGAGCTTAGTATATATTTTGTTTTATATATTTTTTATTTATATATTTATTTTATACATATTTATATTTAAAATAAAATATACACTAAACTCCCTGAAGACAGACAGCATGCCTACAAATGAGTCTGAGTCTTGACTCCTTACGAGCTAACGAGGCTTTCAACAAGTCACTAAATCTCTGTGAACTTCAGTTTTTCTCTATTTGGAATAGTACCTCACTACTCTGTTGTCTTACTTATAGTTTGTATCAAAATTAAAAAATGACCAAGTCTGTAAATGATAAAGCAATATATATATATATATATGGGAGCGAGTACATTATTCTACTTCTATATAATCCTCGTTGCCCATCACATTGTCTTATTTAAAAGCACCTGACATGCTTATTGACAAACTAAAACTGTAATAGGGAACATCAGAAACAGATCTTAATGTTGACAAACTGAGATAATGGGAGGCTTACATGCTTGTGTGGAACATCTGACTTTCCTAGTGGCTCTGTTGGGAGTGTTCTCTTCTGGTTCTTCATCTTATGACTGCTTTTTAGGATCTGATTCCTCTGTCTACTCCTCAAAATGTTTTCGTTCACAAAAATGTCTTTTGGCTCAATCCTGATCACTCTCTCAGTCCCTTCTTGGTGAGTTCATCCATTCTCATGTGACTTCCAAGGCTCTATCTCTAATCTAGACCTCTACCTCATATTTGGGACTTTCCTAATTACATTCTTTTTTTTTTTTTTTAATTTTGTTTATTTGAGAGAGAGAGAGAACACACGCACAAGCAGGGGGAGGGGCAGAGGGAGAAGCAGACTCCCTGCTAAGCAGGGAGATGGACTTGGGGCTCGATCCTGTGGGACCTGAGTCCCTGCAGGACCTGAGCCAAAGGCAGCTGCTTAACAACTGAGCCACCCACGCATCCCCCTATTTACATTCCTATTTACATATTTGGGAATTTCCTATCTTCACCTGGTTATCTGACTGATACCTCATGCCCTACATTTTTCCACCTAACTGTGATCTTAAATCATCTATGCCAGAACCCTGATAATTATTCTTGACACCTTCTCCTCGTCATCTTTTTTTTTTTTTAAAGATTTTATTTATTTATTTGACAGAGATAGAGACAGCCAGCGAGAGAGGGAACACAAGCAGGGGGAGTGGGAGAGGAAGAAGCAGGCTCATAGCAGAAGAGCCTGACGTGGGGCTTGATCCCATAACGCCGGGATCACGCCCTGAGCCGAAGGCAGACGCTTAACCGCTGTGCCACCCAGGCGCCCCCTCTTCATCTTTTCATACATCTAATTCTTGTGGATTTATCCTCAAATTGTTTTCTGAATCCTTATCCAACTGCCAACTTTCATTTGAGCTACCCCAATAATCTTCTCACTCGTTTCCTTACTTCTAATCTTGTCCTCTTCCACGCTGCTACCAGAGAGCTAGGTGTAAGGCAAATTCACGTGTCACTGCCTCCATCCCACCCTAGCCACCCACTTCCATGATCATACTCCAAGTTCTATTACCCCCAATAATTACCCCCTCCATAACCTCATGTATCCTACTCTATCTCCCATTCTTTGTAGTTTACTCCCTCTAGTACCCCAACCTCCCTCTGCTCCTTATCTAGCTCAAACTGCACAATTGTAATCACAATCTTGCACATATTATTTCTTTCTTTGCCTCTCTCTTGCTCTGTAATTGATTAACTAATTAATTATTTTTCCACGAAGCTACAACCCTTTGCTTGTGAGCTGTGGTTGAATCTAACCCTCAAGTAACCCTCTGTTACTTACGTTTGTGAATTTGAACAGAGCTGGCAGGTGATCACTTTTAATTTTCTGATGTGAATCTCAAATGGGCTGTCCATGCTACCTAGCTTTTATGCTATATTTTCTTAATTAACCACTCTCGAAATCTCCAAGATAACAAGTCCCTCCACTATGTGTATTTTCAGTTGAGAACACTGACTGCTTTTTTACTGAGAAAACTGAAGCAGTCAGAAGAGAACTTTCACAGACTCTCATTGCCACATCCACCTACCTACCAACATCTACAACCATATAATCTGCCTCTCTGCCTGTGAAAATAGAGGAACCATCTATACTTTTTTCCCCCAAAGAGTTTTATTTACTTATTATGAGAGAGACAGAGAGAGTGAGCAAGAGAGTATGAGCAGGGGGAGGGGCAAAGGGAGAGGGAAGAGCAGACTCCCCGCTGAGCAGGGAGCCTGCCCCTGGGCTCAACCTCAGGACCCTGGGATCATGACCTGAGCCAAAGGCAGAGGCTTAACAGACTGAGCCACCCAGGCACCACCCAGCTATACCCTTAATTGATCTAACCCCAGGCTCAAATTTGTGCAGTAGAGATGGCAATGAATAAGTATTTGGTACTTGGGAAATTCTCGAAAGGCGTGGATTAAGGTGATACCCGGAAGATCTCTAAACACCATCTTCTGGGGGAAGAGTCATTTATTCTTTCATTCAAGCAGCCAACAAGTATGTCATGAGCACTATTTAAGAGGCACTGTTTGTTACTGAGGATTCAAAGTCCAGAGGGAATAGCAGTAATTTTATGTTAAACAGGACAGTGAAGGGGCACCTGGGTGGCTCAGTCAGTTAAGCACCTGCCTTTGGCTCAGGTCATGATTCCAGGGTCCTGGGATTGAGCCCCACATCAGGCTCCCTGCTCAGGGGGGACCTTCCTTCTCCCTCTTCCCTTACCCCTCCCCCATCTGTGCTCGCTCTCTATCACAAATAAATAAATCAAATCTTAAAAAAAAAAAAGGACAGTGAAAACTAGTATATTAATAAATAAGCAAAATTTTAAAAACCCAAACAAGGCACAGAAGATATTCATTCAACTGTAAACTATATTGGGGGAATGCAACAGCTGAGATGTTCTAGAGAGAACAAGAGGATTTCACTTTCATTTTACATAGTTGTCTGCATTCATTTTGTTTTAATAGTGAATACAAATTATTTTTAATAAAAAGCACATTAAAACCAATTATAGAGTTAGAAACTGCTAAGTTTCATGAGAGAGACACAGATAAAAGAAATAAAGATTAAAAAGGAGCCCCCGGAACTGTTTAAATCAGAAACAAGTTTGAGGATGTCTAATATGAAAATTCTCAGGGCCAGTTTCTGTCCAAAGTCATAACCCTTAAAGTTCCAAATAACTTGAGATATAAGACAGTACTTCCCACAGTTCATTCAGGATTTCCTGGAAATTTCCAAATAGCTAGGAATACTCTGGGTCAGAAAAAAAAAAAAAAGTGACTCTCCAATTTGGCCCATCTCGGGGGGGGGGGGTAAGTTATCCACCTCATAACTTTCTCACAGTTGTTCCCATATTTACAAATAAAGATCAGATATACTGTATATTCAGCTTAGAATTAGAGAAAGCCTTTGACCCTGAATTCTCAGTAAGGACTAAAGAAAGCTCTAAACTTTAAAAAATATTTACTCCCCAATTTGTGATTTTAATAGTGGGTAACTGTACAGCTGCCTTTCGGATCTTCAGGGATGAAACTAAGATTCAACAATTTAATTTTGTGTTAACCTATTCAATTTATATGTTCATCACAGACAATATCAGAGACTGCAGTTTGAAATATATAATGGAGCATACAAACCAAATACACCACAATCTCTATACCTTTCATAACCTATGCTGTTTCATTAGAAATTATTTTGAAGTCACTAGGGATTCCTGTACTCTGATAATATTTTAAGAAGAAAACACTAACATAAAGTTATCCTCAAGCAGCTACATATATTATACATCTTCAGATTAGATGAAATGGGAGCATAACTTTAGATTCATGGTGTAGAAAGGAAATAAAAATAAGGACACCTGAATTTTATATAAAGAACCTAATTCCTTATGTGAAAGAATTACTGTGTGCTGGTGCCCAAAGAATTGCAGAGGGCATGCTTGGAAAGTCAAATGTTTTATATAAATCTGGAAGAACAAGAAAGATCATAGTGAATAATGAGTGTATAATAGAAAGTATATAATGAGAAAGTAGTTTCAAATAGGAGAAGAGATTGAAGAATACAGCTTTCTTTTAAATATAAACATTTTATCTGATATTATCCGAAGTCCAAAATCTGAAAATAGACCAATTTACAGTAGGCATCTTTTTACATTTTAATAAAAGAAATCAGGCAACTGTAAGGACGCAAATATGGCCTAAGATCCTATGCCCTTACATTTTTGGTTAAAGAATTATTTCTCTAAGTGATTGCAAGTAAGATAATTTGTTGAAATTTATACTACCAAAAATCCATATCTGGACCCCCAAAGCCTCAATTGGAAGCTGCTATTAACCGTTTCCAAGTACTGTCTTTCCAATTTACCTTCTTAGTCTGACCCAGTTTTTAAATATCCTTAGTTCCTTCCTGTGTGGAGACTAAATTTTTCTTACTTAATAAATTAGAAAGACCAAGCTGAATTCATCTAGCATTAAGGGCAAAAAACAATGAGATTATACAACATTCGACACATACAACATAAAACTATGATAGTTGTAGACTTTTCTAGCTACTGATGTTAGACACAAATGGAAAAAAATTAAAACATATCAATAACATTAAATAGTCCTGTAGCTTTGCATTTTAGAATGTAGTATTTAGCTTTGTAACTCTACTTAAGTATAACAAAAATAATCCACAAAGAAGCATAAATTACATAGGTTACACCAATACTCTACAATAACTAAAGTAGTTGTATCATCCTAATCTCTTATTTCCAATAAAATTTTAGATGAAGCATGTTACCTCGTTTCTCATGATTCTCCAAAGATTTAGTGTAATTCGGCCAACAATATTTATTTCACTCATTGTATCTGATCCATAATCATCTCTTTCAGGTGCAAATCTGTTCTCAATTTTGTCATCTACAGAAATGAATAAAGATTGCATCAGGACTCACAGAAGCCAAATTTCCAAGCAAATTATGCCAAATAAAATGAGAATAAAAATTAAAGAGAAAGATTAAAGATGAAATGTAGTCGTCTATTTTGTATTAGGCTTAGAGAATGAAGTCATTATTTTGATTAAAACAATTTTCTTCCAAGTTATGAATGAATTTGGTGAAATGGCTCCGAAAATTATATTTTTTAAATAATAAAAATGTGTATAAACAAATATTTTAAAAATAATAAACCCTTTGCACTTTAAATTTGGTAATTTCTGGTGCTATTCTTATGACCCTTACACTACAGCATTTCTTTGGTGTTAGGATGAGTATACTTATTCTTACACTGGTCATTTCCTGGAAAATATGGTAGAGTTTTTAACCTAAACAATTCTCTAAAAATTTGTTGACATCAAATAATGATGTTCATATTCAGAATGAAATTCTCCTAACTTTGTATGGACAACTAGATGAGGAATAGAGTGAGTCTAGTTTCTTGGGTGATGATTTTATCTAGAATAGAAATTAAAATGTGTTTCTCTTATATAACACTGGGAATATACAAATGTTGTTAATTAGAGGATCTGGAATAATATACATATATTTACCATATATTGAATGTCTATTATATTCTAAGAACTTTATTAATATTATTTCTTTTATTTTAACCTAGCCACTTTATAATGCTAGTATAATTTTCATTTTGCATTGTAGTACGTTTTACTCAGAAATGTTATTATCTTGGCCCAGGTCATATAGTAACAGAACCAGTACTGTAAACCAGGGTTACCTGATTCCAAAGATCATGTACATACACTCATCCCTCTTTTTTTATTTTTATTTTAATTTTTAAAAAAGATTTTATTTATTTATTTGACAGAGAGAGAGAAAGAGAAGAAGGGGGAGAGAGGGAGAGAAAGAGCACAAGCAGGTGGAGCAGCAGGCAGAGGGAGAGGGTGAAGCAGGCCCCCCGCTGAGCAGAGCTGGATGTGGGGCTTGATCCCAGGACCCTGCGATCATGACCTGAGCTGAAGGCAGACGCTTAACTGACTGAGCCACCCAGGCACCCCCCTTTCTTTATTTTAAAGAGATGATGTTTAAAAAGTTTATTTCATTTAACATTTACATAATGTTTACTATGTTTTTAGGCACTGTTCTAAGCACTTGATGATTCCTCTATGAAAGAAGTTCTATTATCACCCTCATTTTACAGATGAACAAAGTGAAGTATAAATAGGTTAAGTAACGTGTTTGACGTGACATAGCTAGTGAGCAGGACAGCCAGGATTTGAACCCTAGCAATCTTTCTCCAGAATTTATGCTCTTTATACTGCCTCTCTAACCATTCCCTTTCTATTGCACCATGTTGCCTCATAAAAATGGTTTCAGCAATGTTCTAAAAGGGCCAGAACTGGCTCAGTTGGTGGAGCATGTGATTCTTGATCTCAGGGTCATGAGTTTAAGCCCCACATTGGTTGTAGAACCTACTTAAAAATAAATACATAAATAAATGGACAAGCACTTTCATTCACTTTTTAAAAAAAACTTATTTTAGAGAGAGTGCACGTGAGAGTTGGAGGAGGGGCAGACAGAGGGAGAGAGAATCCTCAAGCAAACACTGTTGAGGAAGGAGCCTGACGCGGGGCTCCATCTCAGGACCCTGAGTTCATGACCTAAGCTGAAATCAAGAGTCCGCCACTCAACCAACTGAGCCACCCAGGTGCCCCTCATTCACTTTTCTGATCTGAAGTCACATACCTTACACCTGTTACAGCTAATTAAAATAATTAATGAGTAGACCAACTCATGTTGCCGCTCCTGAATATTCAGAAAGCTATCCCAAATGAAATGTTGAAAAAATTGAGATACACCACTATTCCTAGCACTCAAGGGACACAGAAGCTATGAAAAATTTGTGCAATTAAAAACTAAAATTCTTTGCCTTTTTATTCCAAGCTTTTTGCAAAGACCAAAATACTATTGTTCTTAAATCTTCTAGCTTCAGCCTTTCCCTTTAAAGTTACTAACACTTAAGACATTGTACTGAAGTCATAACCTCTCTACGGGATTCTCTTGATTAATTTTCACCAATATACTCAAAATATATGCTCTTTTGTCCTAGTCAGACTTGTGACTTTAAAACTAAGTTACTAAAAATTTTGTAGTTATTAAGAAAAACATAATTGTGAAAGTGCTTTATAAACTTGTTATTATTGCCCCCCTCCTTCAAACAGACTCAGATTTGTGGGAAACAGCCTTGAAAATTCATGCATGTTTTTATTTTAGCCTGACACCTTAATAAAAATCAATGGTTAGTGCTCCTCTACCATATTCTCCTTCCTTATAACCAAAAGGATAAAACACAGAACCAGACAAAATAAAATCATGGTACATCAACCAAAGAAATGTTATGTGTTTCATAATGATTATGAAGAAAATGATCTCATATTACAGAAAAATACTTATAAGATGCAAGATGAAGGAAGCATAACAAAAATGGGATATATGTATAAGTTATATAAAAAGAGACTTAGATATACGTATGTAAAATGACTGAAAGAAAAAACAACAACAAATATATTAACAGCCTATATAGCAGTGAGATGGGGGTATTTTTTCTTTTACTTTTCTTGATTTTTGAATTTGCCCATAATGGCGTTATGATATATTTAGAACTTACACAATTTAGTATAAAAAATTAGAATAGTACTTTTTAAACATCTTGTCTTTATTTACTTTGCGATTTGTCCTGTTGTTGAACCATAAAATATTCACAATGCTTCTTACCTGGCACCCGAGAGATCATCTGACATAAGTTAACACTTAAGGCCGCAGCCCTTTGTAAGAGGTAACCCCAGGAATGCATCTGAATCTCGTATCCTAGCAGAATGTCAGGATCATACCTAAAAGGAATGAAAAAATTAAACAAGGACCACACATTTGAACCTTTAATAAAAAATTATTTCTTCAGGATATAAAGAACAAAAGATAAAAATCTATTCTGTCTCTCGGATGGAGAAGGGACGATACAGTGGTACCTATAGAATTTCTATACAGGAACGAATAGGGCGATTAGAGTTCCTGATTTGAAGCTACTTTTGCAAAGTGATCATAGTTTTTACTGAGACTATTTATTTGATATGACTTAGGAAAGGAGCTGATAGAAACTGGGGTGTGAGGGGAAAAAAAAACGGGTGGGAGAGAGGCATTATCACTGAAGTGTAAGAGTGAACATATGATTGAGACTATCATGTGGGTAGGGGCAGGGTGAGGTATGAGGGCACGTGTGGATACTGTTTCAAAAAAAGATTGCTCCCAGGTCATTTTGCTGCCACTTCTCTCTAACCTATACTGTCTTAAACGGTTTTAATATTGAGAAAGAGAATGAAAATGTCTTCCTTTTCCCACTTAATTTTAGTAATGATTTGGTCCTCATGTGAAGTAAGGCCTCAGTAATGACAAGCTTGTCCTCTAAACTTAAGAGAAGGTGACTCAGTTTAATGGAACAATGAAATATTAATAGGGGTGAGATTAACGTGGGGAAGCTAAGCATCAGAAAGTAGGCGAAAAATGTGCTCAGTGCAGTCACACAGTTGCACGCACTGGTAAAGCTGAACCGACAATGTGCATTCAACTCAGAAATAGCCTCTTTGTGGCTCCTCTTAGTACAGTCATGGTGACCACCACAGAAAAATGTTTGGTGATAGTACAAGGGAAAATAAACTTGAAGATCTACCTCAGTGGGAAAATTGTGTAAGGAAGAGAGAACTATTATAGTACAATTTGAGAACAAAAACTTTGAGAGTAAAAACTACAATAATGCTCCAAATTGGGAAGCTCCAAATTACTGTCTTATTTATAAAAGCCAAAAAGCAGAGTGAAAGATCACAAAAATTTATAAAGTTAGGTTTCACATCACTGGCTGCAATCACTCTGAATTGTGGGAGGTGAAGCCTGTCCAGATTGTGTCATTTAACACTTGAAGTATCATCCAAAGTCTATAGCATAGGATTATACTAATTTACTGATGTAAGCTATATATGGCTACTCTGCAAGTCTGTGGTATAACAACGGATCATAAGCAGATCACAAGATCTATTTTTAAAACTAGTTTGCTAATATTTTATCATACTTCCAGAGCTGCTTTCTTAAAATGATGGACTTGAATACCTTTAGTTTTCACTCAGTCAACAAAAATGTCACAAAAATGTCCTCTTACTTTTAATACTGAAGAGTCTAAATGGTGATATCAAAAGAATTCGTTTCAAATGTCTGCAACTGCATTCTTTTTATTATCTCTATTCCTTAAAGGCCCTATCAAAATACATTCCATAATATAAATTTAAACATTTGGTAATCTGCTGTGATCCACTATTATGCCATGGACCACAAAGTAATCCTCAAATTTGTCAGGAGAAAAAGATAATGTACATATTATCCATGTGTTTTTCTCTATACAAATAGGGTTGAAATTTCTGAGAAAACCACTTAATTTAATAACTTATTAATTTAATAGAACAGCCAGATGGATCTTTTTACCAACCTATAAAAAAGTGTTTTCTTGGTAGAAAGTGCCACATGGCTCGTTATTCTAGAACAAAGAGTAGGGGTAAGACATGAGCATGGGGAAGCAAAAGAAAACAAGGCAATATGCAACAATGAGGCAAATACTTAGTCTCACAGATCCGAGGCTAAAAAGGTAGACCGATATTTAAACAAAAAGTCCAGAAAGATCCTAGGGCACTCAAGAAAAGAGATCTCTCCCAACACTCTTCCTGCTCATTAGTCTTCTAACATAAATATCTAATATGTTAACATATATTTGTTGATAGCAATTTCATCAATTCTTCCATTAAGGTTAAACTCTTTTCAGGGCAGTTATCTGAATGACAAGTGCATCTCCCCGAAAACTATGTACTGTCTAAATTTGAGAAACTGGGGCAGAAATATCACATCAAGTGGCTCTATGGATTATCAGGGATAGGAGATTTGAAGGATTCCCATACACATACGAAAGAACCGATGCAGCTAACTGCTTTAGTACCAAGAATACCTCAGAAAAGGCATTACGATGCAGCCACAGCTGGCCTTGATTTTCAAAGAAGAATTTGGAAGATTGCTGGAGTTCCTACTGCACACATTTCTAAGCACAGGTACATGAAGAGGATGCCAGATGGTTACAGAGCCTTTTTTGATAAATCTTATGAAGATAGTTCTTCTGATTTCTTCATCTGAATTTCTCTAATTCATAAAACATCTTTTTTTTTTTTTAAAGATTTTGTTTATTTATTTGACAGAGATAGAGATAGCCAGCGAGAGAGGGAACACAAGCAGGGGGAGTGGGAGAGGAAGAAGCAGGCTCATAGCGGAGGAGCCTGATGTGGGGCTCGATCCCATAACGCCGGGATCACGCCCTGAGCCGAAGGCAGATGCTTAACGACTGAGCCACCCAGGCGCCCCTGATTCATAAAACATCTTATTACTGCAAGAATTACTATTCTAGTCAGCTACTTGCTATGTTGTGGCACCTAATAGAGTTGGTTAAGTACACTTATTTTTTGATGTTTTGAAAATATATTTATTTTTCATTTCTTTAAAGATTTTATTTATTTGTCAGAGAGAGAGAACATGAGCAGGGGGAGCCACAGGCAGAGGGAGAAGCAGGCTCCCTGCTGAGCAAGGAGCCCGATGTGGGACTGTATCCCAGGATCCTGGGGTCATGACCTGAGCTGAAGGCAGACACTTAACCGACTGAGCCACCCCAGACGTCCTGAAAATATATTTATTTTTTAAAAAGTTGTCTTTTATAAATTGCTACTGGTCAGAGATGACTGCTAAAAAAAAAAAAAGTTATTCTGTGCTTCTTTTAATTGACTAAAAAGATTTTATTCCTTTAGAAGGATTGGGTAGTCGTTTTAATATTTCTCAGATCTATTATGTATATTTATTTTTTGACCTAGGGGCCATTTTCTCTTAAGAGACTCTTAAAGCTGTTAAACCATGTCTCATGTTCAAAATCCCAAGGATTTCATTTCTTCTGTAAAAACATTTGGTGACGATAACAAAATATTTGTGACTTGTTCTTCAATTCTTGTGAATTTTATCTACTTTATTTGGTTTCTAAAAGTTATGGAAAGAACAAGGTTGGGTTGGGTAGATGGGATTAGTAGTGGAGGAAAAAACAAAACTGGAGAAAAAGCAATCAGCAGAAATATGAATACGATTTATTTTCTTAGGCAGAAAAAAGCTGCTTCACAACTAAAATTTTAAATAACCCGTTAACATCTGGACACAAGAGAGATGGGGGGTTCTAACTAGGGCAGTGGCAATGGGTTGGGGATGGGGGACAGGAATGATCTTGAAACATAATTCTGAGGTTAAATGGATAAAATGTAATGTATGGACGGACGGAAGAGAAAAAGGGAAAAATCAAAGCTTATATTTAAGTTAGGGAGCCTGGGAAAAATGTAAAGTTATTAATAGTTCAAGGAACTACAGAAAGAAAAGTAACAAAACAATGGATTTGGTTTAACTCTTTAAACATCACTTCATACTACTTTTTATGCTTGCCATCTGAGGAGGAAAAATAAAGACAATAAAACTCTGAAAGTATGCATCTATATTTTATTCAATTTTATATTTAGCACCTAGCACTATACCTTACACACAGAGTAAACATTTATGTATTGACCAGGCCAAGAGTTTTATGTACATTACCTCATTTAACTTTCTTCTTCTTTTGGTGTGGAGGGTGTGGGTAGGGGTGGAGCGAAAGGGAGAGAGAGATCTTAAGGAGGCTCCATGCCCAGTGCAGAGCCCTACACAGGGCTCAGTCTCACAACCCTGAGATCATGACCTGAGCTGAAATCAAGAGTTGGCCACTTAACCAAATGAGCCACCCAGGTGTCCCTCATTTAACTTTCATATCTATTACCCATTTTACAAATGAGGAAACTAAAGCTTAGAGAGAGAAGCTTACTTGCTCAAGACAAAAATACAGATGCACCGACATGGATGGAGCTAGAATATTATGCTAAGTAAAATAAGTCAGTTAGAGAAAGACAAATACCGTATGATTTTACTCATAAGTGGACTTTAAGAAACAAAACAAACAAGCAAAGGGAGGGGAAGAAAGAGAAAGAGAGAGACAAATCAAGAAACAGACTCTTAGCTATAGAGAACAAACATGGTTACCAGAAGGGAGGTGGGTGAGGGGATGGGTGAAACAGATGATGGGGATTAAAGGGTGCACTTGCTGTGATGAGCACCGGGTGTTTGGAAGTGTTAAATCACTACATGGTACACCTGAAACTAGTATAACACTGTTAATTAACTGGAATAAAAAAAAAAAAAAACCAACCCTGTCCTTCAAGTAACATTTTCCATTTATTAAGATATATATGTTTAAAATATAGACATAGAAGCATATAATAAAAACCATGTTCTTAAAAAAAAATTACAGAGTTAGCTGACTCCAAAGTTTATCCTCTTAACAAAGCCTGTGTTGAGTAGGTACTCACCAAATGGGCTGAAAGAGTGAAATAATCTTTTAGGGGATTGTTTAGAATGACATATAAAGGGCATTACAGAATTGAAATGTTAATATTTAAGCACTCTTCTTCTCTTTATAATAATCATATGATCTTTTAGAGTATGAACCAGAAATTAGTTTCATTTACTATATTCTTCCTAATGACCAATATAATTCACGTTATGGACATGGAGTTACTACACTTGTAAATGATGGACAAAATTCTCAATGTTGGCAGATAAGCCTGTTGGGAATATATCTAACAAGAAAAACAAGCACACAAAGCCCAGGGACATTACTGGACGTGTGCTGTCACACAAAACGGTACTAAAACTGCATGTACTTGTTGCTAAGTTGCTTGCAGAAATAAAAGTGTGAGCACTGACGCATCTGTCATGTTGATGATAACCTCTGCGAGAAGATAAAAGGTAGGTATGACAATGGCAAGACTCAAATGGATGGGAATCCATCCCGTCATCAGTGCTATAAATAGTAAAAATATTTTCCTCTTTTACCTCCCTAGAGCGGTGGTTAGCAGTATGTTATTGTTGATGCCCTGACATTTAATTTTATTTTATTGAAAACATTTTCTGGTCTTCTAAATTTCAAAATGGTTTATGTTAACAAATCTGCGTGGGATTCAATCAGATATTCAGTCTGTAAAATATCATCGTTATCTTTCATGCAAAATATTGCCTCAGTTTTAACAGAAAGATTTCAACTATAGAAAGCAGAACAGAAAGGGTAGAGTATAACAACATGCTCAAAGACAGATTTTATCCATATATTAAGATCCGAGGAGTATTTTCTAGCCTGCTTTAGGTATTTAAAAACCTAAGCCTAGTAACTGGCAGAAATGTTAAGCTCCTAGAGAAGTGAAGCAATTAATAAGTTCCAAAGCTTTCAAAAGTTACAGTCTCAAGAAAATGCAAAATATTACTTTATTTTTTAAATTAAAATACTTTTGTTTTAAAAAATCCTTTTCATAAATTTTGACAAGATTTTACTATCAACCATCCAGGCCAACTATCAAATGATCAAAAGAGATTTTTAAGGAACCATGTATTACAAATGAGTATGTATCACATAGTCCTAAATTTATGAACAGATTGCATGCCAAAGCTTTTTGGAAACTTGGTTTAGAACTCAGAAAACATTTAAGGAAAAAAAAGGGTACTGAAACGGGCTGGCTCCCAAGGCAGAAGCCTACTTAATGAATAACACAATTTAAATTTAGTACCCATTATTTCACCACCATAGAAAAATCACGCTAAAATCCAACTGGGAAAGTTGGGGCTAAGCCAATATTTCTTCCACTGACCCTTCAGTCTTGAGAATAGAATGTTCTTTTTGCCATCCCTAATCTGCTGGAAATGGCGATGGTGATGGAAGGTGAGGGCAAAATCATTCCAAGGATAAATTTTAAGGGCCATAGGAAGGGATTCTCATCCTTTTTCCTACCTTTGCCCATGTTAATCAATAGCAAGAAAGGATTCTGAACAAAAACCAGAAAAATCAGGAAATGCAAAACAATACCTCTTTATTATATCTGCAATTTCTTGAAAAAGTGCCTTCTCATCGGGTGCATAGGTAACTTCTAGTCCTGTAATTCCAGATCTAATCAGTAATGGGGTCTGATACCTGATATCTAAGAAACAAGCAAAATGTTCATTACATGTAACTGTGTAAGTAATATAATCCCTTACTTTTGAATGAAATTATGCTACTGAAGTACTTCAAATTAAGAGTGTCCCCCAAAGTAAATACATAATTAACTCAATTTCTTGAAAACTTTCTTAAAGGTTTTCTAGTTTAATATGCAACTGAAAATTCAAATTTCATTTTTTCAGTTCTTTTCCTGAAAAGTCACATTCACCAAATTCCTCAAATAATAACGTGTCACCCAAAAAGGAATTTTATTACTTTGCTTTTGTCTTTAGTCTTCCTATGGAAAGAACTTTGCTTAGTAGAGAGCATTCAGTGGTATGGTGATTTTTAAGGAACTACGTATTACAAAACAGTATGTACCACATAGTCCTATATTTATGAATAGACTGCACACCAAAGCTTTTTGGAAACATTGGTTTAGAACTCAGAAAACATTTTATTGAAAAAAAAAAAAAAGTTTACGAGAAGGAAAAAGAAAAAAAGAAGCAGCCCTGATTTGCAGTGCTTGCCTATTTCTGTAACGTAAAGACTCCCCACCATGGCTGATTTCAAACTACCAATATGATATCAACTAGTTCACAAAATTCATAAAAATTTAACAATTGGCTTGTGAACTGGTACAAGCTAGTTCAAGCATACCACTGATTAAACAGCAAATTCCTATATGGTTTCGTTCTGTGCTAAGACTTCCTCCTCAGTTGACTGAATTCACGTATTACTACTCGAAACTGCAGAACACTCGATAGTATATAAAATGCCTTTACGTGGCATACTATATGAAGAATGTCTAAACCAAAAATGTGCATATTTAGGAAGAGATATAAACAAAATGGGAATGTATCTTAAAAGTCTCTTATAATCCATTAACTTATACTAGTAATTTCTTAAAAGTAAAGGAAAACACTCTGTTAGCAGCAAAATACCCGCAATGCATACATAAGATTGTCCATCCAACCTAGAGATAATCATTTTAATTTAATATTAGCAATTAATATTTTATAAACTAGTATTCAGAACAAATTATATATGTTAAGTGGAAATTTTAGTAATAGCTTTCTGTTAAGTGCTTCTGACTTTGGACAATAATTCAAGTAAGAATAATGAATCCAGGACAAAGCTATACACAGTACTTCCTACTCCTACTTCGGCACACATTTTAAAAGGGAGTTCCTGATACTGGCTTGGTTTAGATCTCCAGCACAGAAACTGCCCCCATTAAGAGGTTCATCCTAGGTGGATAGGTATAAAATTAATAAAAATGAACAATACCTTGGCTGGAGACTGTCTTGTCTTTATCAATCACTATTACACCTGTGAGTTCTGTTTTGTCTGTATCTGGTAATGGAGTGTCAGATGAGATGCAGTAAAACAGAGCACAGATTGGGTCGAATTCAGGATCTGGTTCTAAGTCTCTTCTAGTTCGAGCATGTAACTCCACACTGATTAGGGTAAGATTTTGTATCTAAAAAAGGAAATAAAAATGATGATTTTAGACAACTTTTTGAGACATGTTGAAAGAAATGTTTCACTAAGACTCCAAGGAAATATGTGTAAAATTATAGAAAAAAATGGCCATAAAGGACACACTCACAATTTAATACTCCACAGATTAAAGATTTTTACTTCCAAGATTAGATTGAATCAATTCATGTTTTTATTTTAGAAAAACTGCTTGTGCTATAATTTCTCAGTGACAATATATGCTTAAAATGATTTATCTAAAATACATGCAGTGCCTCTTAAGTTTCTCAACTGTTTGAGAAAGAGAATGACTAATCCAAGTGGTTGTACATTTGAGTCAAAGTCTGTTAACTTTTTACTTTCTACCCAGTTAACTACGGTTTCACCTATAGTTTAAACTAAAAAGAAAGATGCATTTTATTTTGAAACTCCTATTAATTCTCTACTACTACAATTTACTTCTGTATGTACTAGGCAAGTTTTTAATTAATTTTTCCTGAAAAAATATTGTAAGAATTATATGGCATCAACTACACAATAGCTAGATTTTGCACACATAAATTTTCTCTTTAACATATATGCAAAAAAAGTAGTACTTTGCTTTTTACACTTATATTCCTATGCTAATAAAAACTCTGAACTGTAATCTTTAGTTCTCTTTTTAAAAAGCAAGACAAAATAAGTAGAAACTCTGGGTAAAAAAAAATAGAACACAGATTGGATTCATGATTACAGCTGGAATTATAGCCATCATTGTACCAGTAACGGAATGGAAGACAGGAGACTACTGCTACAGTACTGGTAATTATTGAAATCATATAAATTTAATGAAGGACTGTGTTCTGTATTTATTTTGCATGAAGAAATGTAAATACAAGGCTCTCACTAGTGATGGAAGTAGAATTTGGTAAACCTTTTTGGAGGACAATTTAGAAATATCAAAATTAAAAATGGACATATCCTTTGATCTAGCAATTCTACTCCTGAGAATATATCCTGCAGATATACTCACATGTAGTGAATACGTATGTATGAGGATGTTCAATAAAAATTATATTTCCAGTCTTTTATAGTTCATAAAAGACTAAAAACATAAATGTTTATCAGTTGGGACTGGTTACATAAATTATGTGACATCCCATAAAGGCTACATATAATGGAATACTCTGTAACCTTTAAAATTTTCTAAAGAATGAACCAGATCTAAATGTTCTAATATGGAAAGATCATCCTACATTAAAAAGTGGAATTAGTATGCATTTATATATGTAAAAAACGTTAAAGCACATGCATAGAAAATTTCTGCAAAGAGATATAAAAACAAAGAACTGCTTATACTGCCTTTGGGGAAGGAGACCGCTTAGTCTGAGGTGGGAGGGAAGCTTAATTTTCATTTTAAGTCTTTTTGTCCTGATTGAATTTTTTTTTTTTTACCATATACATGTAACACTGTGTGCATTCATTAGTAAATTTGTAATTTTCAAAATATAAAGAACATTAATTATACATATATAAAAGCATAAGAATAAAACAAATATCCACCAAGAATAAAACAAAATCTACCACTTTCCTTGAATATATACTGCTGTTTCTAAATATCAAAAACATCAAATCAAGTAAAATGGGGAGCTAAGGGAAAGCACTTCTACTTTTAAATGTATGCTCTTCAGGTTTAATTTTTTTTTTTTTAAGATTTTATTTATTTATTCGACAGAGATAGAGACAGCCAGCGAGACAGGGAACACAAGCTGGGGGGGGAGTGGGAGAGGAAGAAGCAGGCTCATAGCAGAGGAGCCTGATGTGGGGCCCGATCCCATAACGCCGGGATCACGCCCTGAGCCGAAGGCAGACGCTTAACCGCTGTGCCACCCAGGCGCCCCTAATTTTTTTTTTTTTAACAATAATCACACATTAATTTGGTAAATTAAAAAATATAAACTGGAAAACCTCTCCCTAACATCAAACCAAGCCAAACCAAAAAAAAAAAGTTAGAAAAGGATGAACATGTGGACAGACTATAAAGAAGACAGAAGACGATTTCAGGTCAAAAGATTTGTGGAGGTTGATTTATTTATTTAGTAGGCCAAACTGCACATTCAAATTTCGCCTTTCTATTCCTTGATAAAAAAAAAATGCACTACTGATCTTAGGGGCATTTTTTTAAGCAAACATGAAATGAAGAGATGGGGGAGAGATTTACTGAGTGTGACTAAGGAAGAGGTGTGTGACAAAGGGGGATGAAGATTATAACCCTTCTCTTCTGCTCTGAATATTTATATGCAGAAGACAGAGAAATTAGCGCAGCATAATGGGACACAGAAGAAAAAATGCTACGGACACAATTCCCTAGAAAAAGGAAGGGCATACCTAGTGCAGATTTTTTTTTGCTCATTCCCTATGTGACCACCAGGTGGCAGTTTGGAGTATATGCTGAGATGAAGGCCTGCATAGGGAAGAAGCTGTGAGCAACCTACCAGACCTTCCAAGTGATTTTAACTTCAAGAGGGTGCATGATTCTGCAATGATTCTGCAAAGCTTTTCTAATCTTAGCTTCTATAAACCAAACTGCAGCTATAAGATTTGTGAAAATTGTGAAACCACAAAGCAGTTTCAATAAGTGATGGCTACTTCAAAAGTTTCTCAAAAATAACAAAAAAACAAACCAAACCCCACCTCCCCATAAAAGTTTTTCTATTTTCTATAAATATATAAACCAATAACTAAATGAAGATCAACAAGTACAGAATTCAGTGTATTCCTCCCTCAGTAAGAAATGTCCACACTTGTTCCACAGAATAAAACATGAGAGTTAAATAGTGTCCTTACTGTTGCAGTTTTACCTCATGTAAAGCTTTTGCCTCCTGTAAGTTTTGTACGCTGACTTTGAAACCGTAAGTATTGTTTAAAGATGGTCCATCAATCTGAGAAGTTTCTTTCTTTGGAGTATTTACTGCTGCAAACTGATTCTATTAAAAAACAACAACAACAACAACACATAGCCAGAAAAAGATAAATAAGCAATCGTTTTCTTTCTTTTGATCACTTATTCCTACTTAGATAATCTGCTTTATGTGTTTAGTAATACATGATAAACTAGTACCATCTCTTCAGACCCAAGAAGAAACCAGTAAATATTTTATTAACATTCTTTTCATGCTAGTAATTCAAGATATCAGAACCGGGTATAAGCAGAAATATCTGATATAATCTGTAAGCAAACCATATGTTGATCTTTTTTAGTTTACAAACCCCAAATAATAAAAATAAGTCTTGTCGGAGAGTTGACATTTACACCACATGGACACTTATCTTGACCTTTCTTGGAAGTATGACAAACAAGAAGGCAATATATTTGCAACTAGTTAGGGCTAAAGTTTATAAAAGATTGGAAATTGTAGGTCTGTATTTTACCCTAACACAACATGTGTCTGAAAGATGAATGAAAACATAAATCATTTTGAAGGGTTTAGAAAAAATAGAATCTATTTTTTAAAAATATTTTTTCTGACTTCCAGATCCATTAACCATTTCCCCCCAAGTTTTGATTTATGTTCACATCACACTTGTACTTATTTTTTAATATAAATAGCTTGTAATTCAACAATACTGATTTAAAAGTGAAAGTTTTTAAAAAGTATTTAGTTTTAAAATAGAAATGCTAAAACATATTTTATGTGGTTAATATTAATGAAATGTATGGAAGATTCCTGTCACCTATGTCTAAGGATACATGTCTCATGTATACCTTTTTTAACATAATCATGTATTTCTAAGCATTACCATATTTTTAGTATTTGAATAAAGATATTTATTTTTTAGTTTCAGTAGTAAATAATCTTGCTTTCCTTTGCTACTTAGTAAAATGAACTGAAAAAAAATCAATGTTATATTTGAGAAAAAAGTAATAAACCAAGAAAAAGGATATATTTTTGGTGGGATCAAAAATCACTTACTTGAGCTCTGCTGTCATTGGACTGTTCTGATTTTGCCAGTAATCAGTTAATGTATTTGTATCCTCATAATCCACATTTTGGCTATCATATTCACTTTCTCTGTAATATTTGTATTTACATATAAGAATCTTTTAGATCCCAGCAACAAAAAAAAACTAAAAAAAATTAGGCAATTTCTCGTTGTCTCAAAGATACGTAAATAAAATGATGCAAAAAATATAATAAAATTTTTAAAAATTGAGACACAAAGTTATCAATCATCTAACTGAAATCTAAGATAAGAATGGATCTTCCACTGAACATTAAGTATGTTTAGCATAGTTACCTTCGCTTGTGTTAAGAGTACTCTTCTAAGAGTGTCAGTATTACTTCCTTTCTTATGACTCAATTTCTGGGTTTTTGGTTCTGTAGAAAGAAATGTCATATTTAACATGTACATCAAAACTGCCTGCTTCTTTTTTTAAAAAAAAAATTTTTGTTATTCCAAACTCCTGAATACCATTTGTGAGTACTATCCTATTGTCCTATTAATCCCTCCCAAAGACTTCATAATTTAAAAATAAAACTAAGTTAAATGTCTGATCCCTACCAAAATAACTTAAAATTTTGTATTTAAAAAAAAATTTTCTATTTTAATTATGGAGTTTTATACCTCAGTCATATCCTAGGCAATCATTTAATTCATTCATTTATTTATTCATCAAGTATTTACGATGAGAAAAAATACAGTCTCTTCCCTCACAGGGTCTAGAGTGAGAATCAGATATTCATCAAATGCATACAGAAGAATAAAATTATAACTGGGGTAAGTACGACAAAGGGGAATATAACTGGGAATTTTTACTAGTCACAGAGATCAGGAAGGCTTTTTTGTGCTAAAAATCAGAGGAAAGAGTGGTAATTAACAAACAGAGTAAGGATTTTCCCTGATTACCAAGCAAAAGAAGTGAAATTACTGTGGGTGGAAAGAAGGCTAGGAGAGATGTCCAGGTGAGATGATGATAACTTGGCCTAAGGTTGTGGTGGCAGATGTAGAAAAAACAATGGAGAGATTTGGGTAATTTAGGAAACAAAAAAGTGACAGGACTTGGTTGGTAATGGACTGGGAACCAAAGGATGTGGTAAGGGAATCAGGTGGGTGTTACAAATAAATCCCATGTTTCTGACTCGTGTAACCTGTGTAACAGAGAAATGGTGGTACTATTCACTGAAGTAAGGAAAACCAAAAGAGAACCACAGGCTTGTGTGTGTGGGCATGTGTGTTTGTGTGTATGAGTACAATAGGTGCCTGGTGGCAAATGTATGCTGTGAAATCATGAATTGAGTTTTAAAAACATTGACCTTATGGGACGCCAAGGTGGTTCAGTCAGTTGAGTGTCTGACTTGATTTCGGCTCAGATAGTGATCTCAGGATCATGGGATCAAGCCCCGCATTGGGTTCCCTGCTGGGCGTGGAGCCTGTTTAGGATTCTCTCTTCTCCTCTCCCCCTTCCCCCTCCCCTCCCTCTAAAAAAGAAAGAAAAATATTGACCTTGTGGTGCTTTTGAGCATTCAAGTAGAAATGCCAAATAGACAGTTAGACTGGAGGTTCAGAGAGTTCTGAACTGGAACTTTAAATTTGTGTGTTATCTGTAGTAATCCTGTGGGCAGGAACTCATTCATTTAGGGAGAAAATATAGAGTAAAGCTTCAAAGGAAAGCAAGTAGGCAGAAACACAGGAGTAGGAGAAAAGCTAAGGGGACTGGAAGCTCCAAGAAGGAAGGTATGGTCAATAGAACAATGGCTGTTTAAAGAGGGCATGTGACAGGAACACACACACACGCACACACACACACACACACACACACACACACACACAAAGCCATACACTGGCTTTAGCTACATGAAACTTATTGAAAATCTTTACAACAGCCATACTAGTGGAATGATGGGGGCAGAATCGAATGTTGAGTGGGCTGAGAAAGGAGAGGAGGTAAATGGAGTTGTCACATTATAGAAATCTTTTAAGAAATCTGGCTTTGAAGAAGAGGAAAAAGAGTAGAAGCTGCAGATGTAAGGTCAAGGCAGGTTTTTAGTTTTCTTTGTATCTTAAAGGGTGGGCAAGACTTGGGTATATGTTAAAGCCAGTGGGAAAAATCAAGTTGAGAAAAAGGAAGGTTTCGGAGAGGGCTCCGATATTTCACTCAGAAGGCAAAAGAAGATAGATGGAAGCATATGTAAGTAGATTTCACAGCAGAAAGATAAAAAGGTTTCCATATGATAATTGATGACTTTACAAGACATGATAAAATAATAATAACTTCTCATTAGTACAGTTAAAATTTCACTTAAAAAGCTCTGATTTTCAGGTCCCAACTGGTACCAAAAAATTGGGATCATTCCCTGCATATTTTCAGACCTTAATGCTTTGAAACTTGAACTCAACCACATGAAGAAATTTGGAAAGAACTCAAATACATGGAGGTTAAAGAGCATCCAACTAAAGAATGAATGGGTCAACCAGGAAATTAAAGAAGAATTTTTTAAAAATTCATGGAAACAAATAAAAATGAAAACACAACTGTTCAAAACCTTTGGGATGCAGCAAAGGTGGTCCTAAGAGTAAAGTACATAGCAAAACAAGCCTTTCTCAAGAAATAAGAAAGGTCTCAAATACACAACCTAACCCTATACCTAAAGGAGCTGGAGAAAGAACAGCAAATAAAGCCTAAACCCAGCAGGAGAAGATAATTTATAAGGATTATAGCAGAAATCAATGAAATAGAAACCAAAAGAACAGAACAGATCAACGAAACTAGGAGCTGGTTCTTTGAAAGAATCAATAAGATCGATAAACCCCTGGCCAGACTTATCAAAAAGAGAAAGGACCCAAATAAATAAAATCATAAATGAAAGAGGAGAGATCATAACCAACACCAAAGAAATGCAAACAATTAACAAGAACATATTATGAGCAACTATATGCCAACAAATTAGGCAATCTGGAAGAAATGGATACATTCCTAGAGACATATAAATGACCAAAACTGAAACAGGAAGAAACAGAAAACCTGAACAGACCCATAACTAAAGGAAATTGAAGCAGTAATCAAAAATCTCCCAGCAAACAATAGTCTAGGGCCGGATGGCTTCCTAGGGGAATTCAAACAACCATTTAAAGAAGAATTAAAACCCACTCTTCTGAAACTGTTCCAAAAAATAGAAATGGAAGGAAAACTTCCAAACTCTTTCTATGAGACCTTGATCCCCAACAGAGACAAAGACCCCAACAAAAAGGAGAATTACAGACCAATATCCCTGATGAACATAGATGCAAAAATTCTTACCAAGATAATAGCCAATAGGATCCAACAGTACCTTAAAAGGATAATTCACCACGACCAAGTGGGACTTATTCCTGGGCTGCAAGGGTGGCTTAACATCCGTAAATCAATCAATGTAAGACAGTACGTTAATAACAGAAAGGCCAAGAACCATATGATCCTCTCAACAGATACAGAAAAAGCATTTGACAAAGTATAGCATACTTTCTTGATTAAAACTCTTCACAGTGTAGGGATAGAGGGAATATCCCTCAATATCATAAAAGCCATATACAAAAAAAGTCCAGAGCAAATGATCATTCTCAATAGGGGAAAAACTGAGAGCTTTACCCCTAAGGTCAGGAACACGACAGGGATGGTCCACTATCACCACTGTTGTTCAAACATAGTACTAGAGTCCTAGCCTCCGCAATCAGATAACAATAAGAAATAAAAGGCATCAGAATCTGCAAAGAAGAAATCAAATTCTCACTCTTCGCAGATGACATGATACTCTATGTGGAAAACCCAAAAGACTCCACCCCAAAACTGCTAGAATTCATACAGGAATTCAGCAAAGTGCGAGGATATAAAATCAATGCACAGAGATCAGTTGCATTTCTATACACTAACAATGAGACAGAAGAAAGAGAAACTGAGGAGTTGATCCCATTTACAATTGCACCCAAAACCATAAGATACCTAGGAATAAACCTAACCAAAGAGGCAAAGGATTTGTACTCAGAAAACTATAGAATACTCATGAAAGAAACTGAGGAAGACACCAAAAAATGGAAAAATGTTCCATGCTCATGGACTGGAAGAACAAATATGTGGAAATGTCTATGCTACCTAGAGCAATCTATACATTCAATGCAATCCCTATCAAAATACCATCAATTTTTTTTTCACAGAAATGGAACAAATAATCCTAAAATCTGTATGGAACCAGAAAAGACTCTGAATACCCAGAGGGATGTTGAAAAAGAAAACCAAAGCTGGTGGAATAAAAATTCCCGACTTCAAACTCTATTAAGAAGCTGTAATCACCAAGACAGTATGATACTGGCACAGAAACAGACTTGTAGGTCAATGGAACAGAAAAGAGAACCCAGAAATGGATCCTCAACTCCATGGTCACTAATCTTTGACAAAGCAGGAAGAAGAATATCCAGTGGAAAAAAGAGAGTCTCTTCAACAAATGGTGTTGGGAAAATTGGACAACCACATGCAGAAGAATGAAAGCGGACCATTTCCTTACACCGTACACAAAAATAGATTCAAAATGGATGAAACACCTAAATGTGAGACAGGAACTATCGAAATCCTACAGGAGAACACAGACAGCAATCTATGTGATCTCAGCCGCAGCAACTTCTTGCTAGATACGTCTCCAAAGGCAAGGGAAACAAAGGCAAAATAAACTACTGGGACTTCACCAAGATAAAAAGCTTTTGCACAGCAAAGGAAAGAGTCGACAAAACCAAAAGACAAACGACAGAATGGGAGAAGATATTTGCAAATGTCTTATCAGATAAAGGGCCAGTATCTAAAATCTATAAAGAACTTATCAAACTCAACAACCAAAGAACAAATGATCCAATCAAGAAATGGACAGAAGACATGAACAAACATTTCTCCAAAGAAGACATCCAATGGCCAACAGATACGTGAAAATGTGGCATCAGGGAAATACAAATCAAAACCACAATGAGATACCACCTCACACCAGCCAGAATGACTAAAATTAACAAGTCAGGAAATGACAGATGTTGGTGAGGATGAGGAGAAAGGGGAACCCTCCTACACTGTTGGTGGGAATGCAAGCTGGTGCAGCCACTCTGGAAAACGGTTTGGAAGTTCCTCAAAAAGTTGAAAATAGAGCTACCCTGTGACCCAGCAACTGCACTACAGGGTATTTACCCCTAAGATACAAATGTAGTGATCCGAAGGGGCATCTACAATAGCAGCAACATCCACAATAGCCAAACTATGGAAAGAGCCCAGATGTCCACTGACAGATGACTGGATAAAAAAGATGTGGTATATATACACAATGGAATACTACTCAGCCATCAAAAAAAATCTTGCCATTTGCAGCGACATGGATGGAACTAGAGGGTATTATGCTACGTGAAATAAGTCAATCATAGAAAGACAATTACCATATGATCTCACTCATATGTGGAATTTAAGAAACAAAACAGAGGATCATAGGGGAAGGGAGGGAAAAATAAAACAAAATGAAATCAGAAAGGGAGACAAACCATAAGAGATTCTTAATCATAGGAAAAAAACTGAGGATTGCTGGAGGGGAGGGGGGTGGTATGGGGTAATTGAGTGATGGACATTAAGGAGGGCACATGATATAATGAGCACTGGGTATTATATAAGATTGATGAATAACTGAACTCTACCTCTGAAACTAATAATACACTACATGTTAATTGAATTTAATTTAAAAAATATATATATTAAAAAATCACATAAAAAAAGCTCTGAATTTCATTACATAGTCTAATGTTTTCATTTCTAATCTTTGAAAAAGAATTTAAGACTTCCTGTTATTTGTAAACTCACCTGTTGATAAAGGGCCCAGGCTACTTGCTTCAGGAAGCCTTTCCAGAAGTTTTCTCTGTACAACTGGTGTACTATGAAGACAGAGTGGGTCACATACTCTGGTTCTTGCCCTAACGTTAATTGGAGATATGACTAGAGGCTCCAGAGACTCACTGCAGGGGCTTTTCTGTATACCATCTTTTACTGGTTTTAAGAAGTTCTCAATATTCAGGGAATGTAGTTCCTCTACTGGTGATGTGGGTCTCTCATCTCCATTTAATGTTTTGGAATCTGGGGATGTTGCTTGTTGCCAAGGTGGAATTACTGGAGAATCAGGGGAGCTATAACTAACATAATAGTCATCATCATCATCTTCACCTTTCTCAGGATCATTTGTAGAAGCAACTGGTGGCAGTGTCTGACTTTCACTTATAGTTCGACTACGTCCTGCGGTTAGTGCTTGCAAAGCAATCTGAGAGTTACCAACATCTTCCTTGGTATGCGCTGTAGTGGGGAGTATATGTGGAGCTGTACTCATTTTTGGAGGCACTACAGGTTTGTCATCTGGGTTAACTGAAGAGCTGAAGTTCTCAGCAGATTTTACAACTCCAGTTGGCTCAGTTTTAGACAGTTTCTTGGAACGTTCGTATTCTTCTTTGGCTTGAAGCCATGCTTGAACCAGTTGTCGACTTGGGGCACATTTGCAAGGCATAATCACAATTTTTTTATCTTCAACCATTTTATAGCTATTACTTGACCCTTTATTGACCACTGCCTGGCCATTGCGAAGGGGTGACCCTGGTCTCGGATTCTGAGTCATTGCTGAGAATGCTGTTTTCCACAGACGAAGTCCTTCCAAGGAAAAGTCTCCTTCAAACTCAGCCAGATCATTTGGAAGTCGAGTTTCTACCATGAGAAGCCGTCCACCGATCTCCCTATAAACAACATATTTTAGAACAACCGTTTTGTCTCAAAGAGCAATTACCAAAATATTTAGCTCCCTATCCTAGAGATTTTTTAAAGTCTCTTTTGGATTCTTAAAAATGCCCATTTCTTCCTTTTGTATGCCTTCTCCCTACATATTTTATGCAGGTACACTCTTCTAGTCTTAACATGTTTTTCTTCACAGGTATATGCTACTAAATTAATTTCCTTTGGAAGGAATCATCAATACCAGGGAAAGAGGGTATTTTTTGTTTTACGTGCCCCACGAAGCCTTCTTTTCTCCAAGGAGATGGCACAAACTGATCTCTTCCTTTCCTCTACTCAAATAACTTTGTACTGTCACCATATACGAATAAAAACAATGGAAGAATTTATCATTAGAGACTATATCCCTGGATTTTATCTATAGCCTCTCTATAGAGATTCTCTAGTATCTACAGTAGTTTAGCAAAACCAGTCAGTTCAAACATATCTTTGTACTCCAAGTCTCTTCAAACATTAAAAAAAAAAATCAGACACAATTGAGATAAATTACCATAATTCTTTCTCCCCTTTTCATGGCAAGGCTTAACACTAACATAAGAACTTTGAGTTGGCAGAGCCCACAGAATGCATAGCATAAATGCTGATAATGTATATGTATGTGGGGATTCACTATTAAAAGGCAGCCTGATTAAGTTTCCAATAGTTGGAAATAACAAGCTAAACCTCTTTCTCTAACATATATCCACTGATACTATCTCTGTCTTCTGCAGCAAGAAAGTCTACTTTTTCTTCCTTATGGTATCTCTTTCATGGATATGAAGATAAGTTCTTAGTTTTTTCAATTACTTCTCCTAGGGTATCCCAAACATCCTGGTCATTCTCTACATAAAACGCAATGAACTGGATTCATGTTTTGATTTGGAGCTGAAGGGTTACCACATTTCCTTTTCCCCTTTACATGGAAAGAGTTTGGCCCTTAATAATTAACTCTATAACCACCTCCCAGCTATGTGAAAAATTAGAAGCAAGATCATCGCTACTGAAGAAAATGAGTACACACATATGTGACAGAGCCAACTCCAATATTAATGATACAGAGATCATAATGAAGTAAAAACAGAAATTGGTGAGGTGTGGTAAATTCAGCTCTCTTGAATATTGTCAGCAGGATGGTAACTGCTGCAACTCATGTCACAATATGTATCAAGAGCCTTAAAATTTTTAGTAATGCTACTTCTAAAACCATATGGAAAGGGACACCTGGGTGGCTCAGTTGGTTAAGACTATATGGAAAAACCCCAGAATATAGGAAATGCTTCATGAAGAAAACAATAATCACGCTAATTATCTATAGTGGCAGAACAGGGAACAAACTTTCTGTCCAATATAATATACATATGACAGGATTATTATGTAGTCATTAAAATGATGTTTCAGGGGCGCCTGGGTGGCACAGTGGTTGAGCGTCTGCCTTTGGCTCAGGGCGTGATCCCGGCGTTATGGGATCGAGCCCCACATCAGGCTCTTCTGCTATGAGCCTGCTTCTTCCTCTCCCACTCCCCCTGCTTATGTTCCCTCTCTCTCTGGCTGTCTCTATTTCTGTCGAATAAATAAATAAAATCTTTAAAAAAAAAAATAAATAAAATGATGTTTCAAGAAACTCCTAATTTAGAAGGTGTTTATAATATTAGGTGAAAAAATCTGTACACAATACTGTGACTATAGTAAGATCTCATTTCATAAAACAAAACAAAAACTATACATTTAAAAAGCTAAAAAAAAAACATTAAAATATTAAGAGTGGTTGTTGATAGGTAGAGAAATGGTGTGATTTCTATTTTTTTATACCTCCTAAATATACTATAATGAATAGTTTTAAATTAAAAATTGTTTTTCAAATATAATGACTATCGTCCTTTTACTTCAGCTGCAGGACAAGTCTCAAAGTTGGACAATAAATAACAGCAACAGAGTTAATGACTAACACATGGTAAGTTAACTCAGAATTAAAAATTAGATTTGTAAGGCTGAGGCAGAAAAAATAGTTCAATTAAAAAATATACCATAATCACTACTGATAAAACCGAAGTCCCCCAAATAATGGAAACTAATGCCTATGCAACAGACATTCATTCATTCTAGCAGTGAAATAAAGAGAAAGAGTCCCATTTGTGCTAAAAGACCACATATAGGTACCAAACCAAAACAAACCGTAAAACTGTGTATTAGGAAGGGTGGAGAGGAAATTTTCTATCTTCCACCTCAAGTCTTTAGAGGAAGAAACTTCTACCATATATTTCTGATCACTTTTTCTCGACCCCTTTGAGAACAGACTCCTGCAGGAATTATTGCTGATCTGTTGGGTAAAATCCTGTATTCACTGTGTCTTTTCCACTAGGGTCAGGAACACGGTGCTGCTGAAGGTTAGTGTACACATGTGGTGTGGCTTCTTGCCTTGGCTGACTCTTCATATCTTTTCCATCATTTAGACTAAGCTAAGTTGGCCACAGCAATCCTAGCCAGCCTCCTCTGCTTCTGACTGGATGCCCGAAATTAACTGCCTCTCCTTACAACTGGTTTGGTAAATGGGATCAAAGACACAGGGGGGCAGGAACAAAAATCATCACTTAAATGGCCTGGATTATGTCATGTTCCCCCATTTAGCTCCTATCAGTTATATTCTACCTTGGTGATGCAAGAGGTACAGAATACCTACTTAACTACTGGCTTATTAATAAACCAATACTGATGCCTTGGTATTTTGCTACTGGTGTGTGTGTGTGTGTGTGTGTGTGTGTATGTGTGTGTGTGTGTGTATGCATCTGTTTGTCTACTGCTTCTCTGAAAATATTTTTTTTTATGTTACTGGGTTACATATTACCAGTGTTTTTTTTTTTTAATTATTCCTTATTATAGCACCAAATTTATCATATTGTAGGACTCTTTCTGGCACAGCATCTGGCTACAATATTATATTTGTTTTCTATGGATTTTAGTTTGGTTATTCCTATTTTGAGTAGGAGCCTCTTACGTGGATTCAAATTCTCTCCATTCACAAATCTTTGTACTAGTCTGACCCCACATTACCAAATCCTTTGCAACGATTGTGCTTCCAACAGCCTGAAGAAATTCAAGTTCATTATTGAGGGAGAAATTTCAAAGGGCTAACTAACATTTTCTCTTATTTACTACATAAAACTATAGGATTACTTCCTTTTTAAACAGTCTATTTGGATGGTTATTTTAAATTTTTTAAATTTTTTAAATTATTATGTTCAATTAGCCTTGTTTTAAAAAAGGAGAGATAAGGGGAGGTGAAGTCCATCTTGCATCCCTAGTAACTGTACAAACTAACAGTAGTAACAATATGATTGAAGGTGTTGGCAACATGAAAAGAAAGTGCTATAACACAAACAAATAATTAAAATAATCTTCATTTAGAGATATAAAAGTACTTAAAACATATGTATGCTCATTTTCAAACACGCTTAAAAAATAAAGTCCTTTTAAAAATTGTAAAAGTTTACAATTTTAGAAATAAATTATTTAAAAATAATTTTTAAAATTATAAATGTACTTTTCAAGTATTATGACATCCTTCTTAATCTGGCATCATGTCAAGGGGAGCCTCTGCATCTCTAATCCTTAATGTTGACACAGTGTTAACAGTAAGATCTAAGACCAACACTCATCAACTTAAAGTTCTTAAGGTGCAACCATCCAGCTAGTTTGTGAATTTTCTCAAAAGTCCATAATTAGGAACTGCTTCTACGATGATTTACCTATAAATACAGTATATTACAGCCAGAAAACTAGCAGTCAGGTACCCATGTTACATTCATTATAATCATTCAGAGTGACTCAAGGGAAAAAAATAATTCTGATTACCTGGGCTTTTCTGGTACATCAGAAGGATTACTGCAAAATGGTTCCTGGTAAATAGTTTCTGAAAGGTCGTGATCCAACAAAGTTGCCATAATTTCTTCCCTACTTGGTGGGGACATAAGTGGTTTTAGAATGTGAGCAGTTCGAGGGGTGAAAGTGCCGTTTTTTGACTGTGAGGGAGAGCTGGTAGATCTTGGTGAACTATCAGGAGTTGGTGTCAATATATCATTATTTCTTGAAACATACAATTCTAAATCTTCAGAGGCTGCATCCAGAAGTTCACCATCAGGGGAGGATAGTATTGTAGTAAAAGAGGTATTGACTGAGTCAAGAGACTGTTGCATCTCTTTTCTGGTATGACCTTGCATCCAGTCTGAAGTGCCTGGCTGTGAGAGGCTAAGAAACACCTCTTTGCTTACTGAACTCCTATTCAATCTGGATTTTTCATTTAGACAGTCCTCTGCCTGCTGGACACAGAAAGAATCCATTATTGAATTAGAGCGAGTTGTTAGAGGATGAAAGCTACTTTTCCACTGGTTGTGGCGACGATTCTCATTGCTATCTATGGATGATTTCTCAAACAGTTCAGGACTTAGAGTACTAGATCTAATCCACGAGGCTGAGTCTGAGGCATGATGCTGGTCTTCATCACACTTCTGGTTATCATGACTTAGAAACTCATTTTTTTCTATAGTTTGTCCTGGGAAAAGATCCTGAACTGCATCACTTAGGAATTTCTGAGGCAAATTCTGATCAGCTGGGACAAACTGACTTCCAGAATAAAAGCTACAAAATCCAGTTTGACCTATTGTATTAATATCAAAATTATAATTATGTTCAGGAGACAAGCTATCTTCAAGTGAATAACAACTCTCAAAACCTGGATCTGAAAAAAAGATGGGACTGTCATCTGATAGAGAGTTATCCAACTGGCCAGAGTTTTGTAAATTTAGAGAGTCTACTTTAAGAAGTTTGGGAATTTTTTCTTTAGGTTTTGTAGTTCTGGGAGTCCTAGGTTTTCTTGAAGATGTTACTGATCGTGTTCGTTTAATTGTTTTGTTTTGCTCAAGGGAACCAGAAGTATTTTTGTTTGGTTGATGTTTATTAGATAATGGGTCTTGCATAATATTTGCATTTTGTGCTTTCTGCTGTCTTTTCTGTAACAATTCTTTTAGAACTGCCAGTCCAGACTGGCCTTCACCAAATGCTGAAGGTGTTGACACATTTCGACTTTTACACTGAGAAAGTGCTTTGGTTTGTGAAATTGCTTCTGACAACGACCTCTGTTTTACCCTTTCAGGTTTAAAATTTGACATATCTAAAATAAAGCCCCTTTGTTTTTGCTCCCACGCTATTTGTTTGATTGGACTCCTCAAGGAAGTTACAAAGCAATTATTAGGCATTTGGCTTTCCTCTGAAGCTGCGTTTCCTGGAGAACAAGTTTCACTGTGCTTTGACTGTTCTGCCATGCACACAATCTGCTGCTGACTGTCTTTGCAATGCAAAAAATTAGGGGCATACGCCTGGTCTGGCTTTGACTCTAAAGAATTACGATATTCATTTAACTTTCCGATAGATGACAAATAGTTTTTTTGTGTATTTGCATTCTCTTCTGTCTTTGGAGACATTATACCCGAAGATATCTGTGTATTCTGCGCTACCTGAGACAAATGGTTGGAAAGATCAAATATATTTTTTTGAATCAAGGTTGATTCCTTTAGAGTAAACATAGCATTTTGATTATGAGATCTCTGAACATTAATTTTTGAGATTCCAGGTCCCAAAGAACTACAAACAACTGATGAATGCAAATCATCTCGTGAGCTGGGGAATGTTTGCAAATCTACAGGCTTCTTGCTTTCTAAAAAAGAAGAAAAGCAGCCAGATAAATTCTGTTGTGTATGAATTCCAGTGGGCACGGGAACAGAAAGGGGATGATCTATAGCAGAGCCCATTAGTGACACATCTTTCTGTTTAAAAAGTAATTGAGAGCCTCCAGAACTATTTGAAGTCTCAGACACATTCTGATGTTTCAGCACAAACTTAACTTCAGCACCAGACTGAGATTTTATTTTGTCATCTTTAATTGTTATATGCTTTCTTGATATAACTTTCTCATTTGTTTTTTGTTTCTGTTTTGCTCTCTGTTTCTTTTTTCCACCATCTCCTACTTTATTTGTCTGACTTCGTTTGTTCCTTCTCTTAGTAACTGCAGAGGGATTAGCAAGCTTAGTTTTTGATTTCTTAACCTGAGCTCTTGCTCGACTATTTTTTTCCATACGAGAGTGAACAGTCTTGTTATTACATGCATTCGGACCCTTAAAAAGCACTGCGTCTTTATCTGCAGCAGCCATCATTTCTTCTGCTCTTGGATCTGTGGGAGACCAGCAGCGAGGGGGAGAAGAATTTATGGGACTTGTGCTTCTCTCAGAAAGAAAACCTAGTTTAGACATAACATCACTATAATTCAAGTCACAGTCTTCGGTTTCAGCATTGTAAGATGGTGAGGGAGGAGACAGGATAGCATGTGACCGTTTTCGCCTGAAAGATAAAGTTCTTTTAATATTTTCACTATTTGTCCTTTGTTGCTTACCAGTTTTTTTCTTAGCAGACTTATGTTTTGATTTTCTTCTGTGACTTTTCTTTGGTGTTAGTGGATAAATGGGATATTTGGTTGCAGGGGAGTCAGGAACTTTTGGCCAAAAATCCTTCAAAGGTGCAAGCTTTTTATATAGTTCCATTTTTTCCTCTGTCAATATAACTTGTTTTTCTTTAGAGTCTATTTTTCCTAGCTTCACAAGCATATTTTTTCTCCCTCTAAATCTATTAATAATAATATACTTTATGATGACAGGGGGTAGCTTTTTAGACATTTTTCTTCGTTTTCGAGATTTGAGAGTTCCATCTAAACTTTCACCAATTTCCATGGGATGAGGTAGGCTAATTTTTGAGTTGTGTGTTACAAAACTTGACTCACTATCTTCAGTCTCATAATTTACCTTGCGTTTGGCTCTAAGTGTATATTTATTTCCATACAATCCAAAGGACTGCTCAGTTTCTAAGGTTCCATCTCCAAAGTGACAGTCTATAAAACTGTCTGTGGGTGTTTTATTTTCGAAAGGTCCACGGGTGACTTTAATTAAATCATTGGCCAATTCATTATCCTTCTCAGGATTACTATTACAAGGATTATTCTGTATACAATTATCTTTTGTGGATACAGTTTCACTAGTTTTGGTAGAAGTTTCTTGATGCCCTATAAGCTTCTTTTTATTCATTTTTAACCGGGACTGTTTACTGCTGGGTTGTAGTTTGTATGTGACAGGAGAGAGTTTCTGTGGTCTACTGAGACAGTTAGAAAGAACAACACTGGGAAAAAACATATAATGTGCTGCTTGCTGGCTGAGGCTTGGCTTTTCTGTTTTATGTTCTTGAAACTCTTCATATCTAATTTTAAGTTTATTTAGCCCACTTTCATCAGCGATGCTATCAAGAGAATGTACCATAGTTCTATTCTCTCCTGAGCATGACAGCAATTCACAATTTTCAGTTAATGATGAAGGGAATAAACTATTCAGAGCTGTGCTGTTTCCTTTTTCATTGCTTTCAGAGGGTAATTTATTTTTTGAATGACTTAGGTCCGAAAAGTTGAAAGAATTTTTGTCCAATGTACTTTCACTACTATGACGGTTCATGTGTATAAATGGGGCATCCTTATCAATTTTTCTAATATTTGTATACTTTCTACTTGGTGCTTGTCTTGTAACAGATGGAATATCTTCTTCATAATCAAAAATACTACTTTCACAGGAGGATACTGGGAGGATATCTTTCTTACTTTCTTTATGACAGTTTTCTGAATGGACAGAATTGCTCAAAGATCCAGGGTATTTCATAGAGTAAGTGCTTTCATTTGTAAGAGAAGCAACTGAATGATCTAGACATTTTTCTATGTTGTTTGGCTGTGGAAGTTCTTCAATTAAATCTTCCTTATTCAAAACATGGGAAGAAAGGGCACTTGTGTGTTTACACTGAAAGGTAATCTTAGCAGAAGATGGGGGTTCTAATGTAGCAGCATCTTTGTGAAAGATGGAAGGTTTTACTGATAGCTTGCTCGTTGCAATTACAGAAGAGTGGGTCCTAGAATTTTCGTTGTTCAATGGATTGTCTGGAATCAGGAAAAAAAGAATTTATTTCACCTCCGTGCTTTTAATTTTTAAAATATTTTTCCATACTATCACCATGAAAGAAACTATATGAAATTAAGTTTCTATGCTTAAAATGATTATCTCAACAAAAAGGTCATTCCTATCATTAAGATAATAACTTAATCTAAATAATCAAGAGTCAGTTACACTTGATTATTAGTCATTATCTTAAACACATATTCCTTTGATCAGGAATAAATTATATTAGGGGCGCCTGGGTGGCCCAGTTTGTTGGGCATCTCACTCTTGATTTTGGCTCAGGTCATGAATCTCAGGGTCCTGGGTTCGAGCTCTGCATTAGGCTCTGCACAGAGCATGGAGCCTGCTTGAGATTCTCTCCCTCTCCCCCTACCCCGCCCCTTGCTCATGTTCTCACTCTCTCTCTCAAAAAAAAACTAAACACAAAAATAAAAAAAAAAAAAGAAAGAAATTATATTACTATTCAGTGCCTTTGTGGCAAGCAGGGAAAAATACTGTCACCTTGAAAATTTTTCATAAAATATGCTTCTTCGTATTATCACTTCAAATAAGCTTAGCATATTTTTTCTCAAGTTTTTATTTAAATTCCAGTTAGTTAACATCTGAACATATTTCTTACGGTTTCTTATGCTACTTAAATGTTAACATGATAAACTGATTATAAAGTTCATGAAGTTTTAAATCAGTGATTTACAAATGTAATCCTCTTAGACATGAGAAATAATCATATGTCCACATTCTTTAAAAAGAAAAAATGTTGGAGAAGGACAAAACATAATAGATAGTATTGTCAAAACCTCACACTTAGCCGATTTTATATGTGTGATTACAGTTTTAAAATCAAACACATTTTTAGCTGCTAAATCATGAAATGCTCTCGGTGTATTAGTTTACTTACCACTATTTTCATCTGCAGTTCCATCTAACTGAGGTATAGAAAGATTGGCTAGAAGCAAACTGTTATTACTCCATTCCATTTCTTCTTCTGAAGATGAATCATCTTCCTCAGTTGAGCTTCTATGGGTATTTCTACACAGTGACCTAGAGAATATTAAGATTCACTAGTGAGTATGATCATAGAAAAAAGCATGTCAGATTAAAAAAACTGCTTAATCTGATGCTATAATAGTAAAATTGAAAAGCTCTGAAAATTATTACCTTAAAAAGAAAAGATTTATTTTGCTTTAGTATCATGTCCTATAAAAAGTTATTGCAGATAAATTTAAAATCTTTTTCATGTGAGCTAGAAGACACCATCAGTCCTGTATTAAGCTCCACAATATCCTGGACTATCTAATCATGTTCTTCCTTATAGTCTCCCCTTCATCCTAATATTAGATATAGATAACAGCTTGGGTGAGAACCCAATAACTTCTAAAAAGGTGGCATCCTGGCATATTTTAAGAAATCTCCACAAATAAATATACAATCTCTACATTGTGAACTGGAAAAAACAAACAAAAAGGTAAGCAAGGGGGTACTCAGGCTGAAAGAGAAAACAGGGATCAGAGGGGCTCGGAAGTGGTACAGGTGTTGAGTCAATCCCAGCAGAGGCTCTAAAGCAGGTTACTAAAGAATTCAGATGGACTGTGAAGTCCAGATAGATAATCTCTTCAGGTTTCATCTCTTAACAATTTAAAATTTTTCACTAGGTCCTAGCTTGATACTTTCCTTTCTATCCATACCTAAGTTTATCTTTTGTCTCAAAAATTTGAAAATGTCCATTGTACCTACAACAGTTTCTCCATTAATCCTTTACCAAATCACAATCTGTCCTTAAATCACTGTCTTAAGAGCTGAAAGAATTACTAGAGGTCATTGAGTCCAATTTGCTACTCAATGCAAAAACCTTATTTTTAACAGATGACAAAATCTCCACTTTTACATTCTCAGTTAAGTGGCTTGCTGTCTCACAGGTTAATCTTTTCCATTATTAATTCTTAGTGATTTTCTTCCTCTGTTACACAGAACTTTCCAAATTCCATTCATTATTCCTGCTTTTGTCCTGTGTTGCTTTATGTAGACTGTCTATGCTATTTTCCACATGATAATTTTAAAATATTGGGAGGCATTTATAATTTGTCCTATAATTCCTCTCTAATTAGACCAAACATTATCTATTTTTCTTACTGTTCTTTAAAAGTGACAGTGTTGGGAATGCAAGCTAGTGCAGCCACTCTGGAAAACAGTATGGAGGTTCCTCAAAAAGTTGAAAATAGAGCCCTACGGCCTAGAAACTGCACTCCTAGGGATTTACCCCAAAGATACAAATGTAGTGATCCAAAGGGGCACCTGCACCCCAATGTTTATAGCAGCAATGTCCACAATAGCCAAACTATGGAAAGAGCCCAGATGTCCATCAACTGATGAATGGATAAAGAAGATGTGGTATATACAATGGAATACTACTCAGCCATCAAAAAAATGAAATCTTGCCATTTGCAATGACATGGATGGAACTAGAGGGTATCATGCTAAGCAAAATAAGTCAATCAGAGAAAGACAATTACCATATGATCTCATTGATACATAGAAATTAAGAAACAAAACGGAGGATCATAGGGGAAGATAGGAAAAACTAAAAAAAGATGAAATTAGAGAGGGAGACAAACCATAGGAGACTCTTAATCATAGGAAACTGAGGGCTGCTGGAGGGGAGGGGAGTGGGGTGATAGGGTAACTGAGTGATGGACATTAAGGAGGGCACGTGATGTAATGAGCACTGGGTATTATATAAGACTAATAAATCACTGATCTCTACCTCTGAAACCAATAATATATTACGTTAATTGAGATTAAATGAAAAAAAAATAAATGAATAAAAATGACAGTGTTCACAGATCCTTCCTCTTCTTCCTCTTTTTTCCCTTTCCTGTCCTTTCTCAGAATTCTTAAAATATGGTACTCAGGGCAGAATATAACATCCATTTACAACTGAAGAACTTTTCTAGACACTATACTTCTATTTTTCAATCTCTCTCTAATGTGCATTTATCAAATGTTTAGGTTTATCTTCCCAAGGTTGACTTGGGCATGGTTTTTACAGATTTGGTCCAGTCAATGAACATATAAGCATTCATTAATTGTGGGACAAACCACACCTATGATTTTAAACAGGCTGACACTATGATAACAAGTAGATAGTGGCTTTATAAGAATTTTATACATTTAAATGTGTATCTACTTAATACAGGTATAAAAGTATAAATAGCTAAATATCATCTAAGAAATTGTAGAAAAAATGCTAATGATACACTGAAGGTAAAATCAAAGAAACAATACCAAAATAAAACAATCAAGAAAGAGAAAAACAAATGGAAATAAGAAAAAGTGAAATGCCACAAGATCAAATAGAAATATCAAATAGTCAACACTTTGCTAAAATTTGAAAGAAGCGATCCAATTTATTACAGCAAGACTTAAATACATCAAGTAAATACTGTAATTATTTTATTAATAAGATCCAAAATCTGTTAGAATAGTAAATGTTACCCTAGGTACAGCTGGTAGCTAATAATTAAATTCACTATTTTGGCAACCATACAACACTACAGACTTATTGTGTTCTCAATAAAGTAACATCATGGCTTTCCCACAGCAATTGTTAAGCCTAGAAGGAGCTGAAGGTCTACCTAGTCTGTATTTATAAAGCTGACTGCCTGAACCTAGACATATGACTCTGTACTTTGTTAGGCATCACCAATTGAGTCTCGAGGTATTTTTGGATCTATATTCTGTCATCCAGTGAATTACCAATCTCTAATATTTGTGACAGTCTCAATCCAATCTAGCATACTTGGCATTTAAGCATTTATGTTGTTTTTAAATGCAAAGTTATGTAAGTTCTTGTGAACCCACCTAATGAGTTACTGCCATGTAGTCTCCTTATCTACAAGGATGTTAAGACTTTACTTAATGTGTGGCTAAATTAGGGCTCAATACGATTATAACATTCCCCTAAGTAACCATTTTTAAAAAGGATATAAAGACTGTAGAGAATGACTTGAACTCATGAAGGTCCCTGATATGCTCTGCTTCCCTTTCTAAGTGCCCATGTTTACTTTTAATAATCATAATTATTACCCATATTATAAAGGAGGACTGGAGGCAAGGAGGAGACCAGTTAAAAAATGAATCACAGTGTTCCAGATAAATGATAATGAAGGCCCGAACTAAGACATTTCCTTGGGAGGGAGGGGGGTGGAAGGATAGAACGACAAAGGAGGGCAAGTCACATACAACCCTGAAGTTGCAAACTTCCAGAAGTTGGGGGGAATTTATTATTACAGAAATAACAGAGAAACAAGAACAAAGCCATTTTATAGGTTGATGTGGTTGAGGCATTTCCCAATAGGATATTTCATAGAAAGATTTTTCAAGTTTATATTAAAAAATTGAAAAAAACAACTTATAGAAGAGCTACAAAAAATTTTATGTCTTTCACCGTTTTTTTTTTTTAAACAGATAGGAAACACTGACAAAAGACATCTTATGACATTGTTGAGGGTCAAATCTATCAGGAAATCAAATACTGATTCTGTCTGGACCAGGTAGCATAAGTTCTTCAAAGGTCAAGAGCTGAGTCTTTGAATGATTTATCACTGTCACAGCAAAGGGAACTGAGTACACGAAGCCAGGAAAAGTATGAAATAATATTTTGCAGGTTTGGAATTCTCCACTCATAGAATGAAAATGGAATTCTCTGAGGGAGCATACTGTGAAAATATAGAAGAAGGGTTCTGATGTGTACCCAGATACAAGAGAAAATTTCAAATGAAGAGTTTAGAAGTTTTAGTATTGTCTACATAAGTTTAAAGGAGAGGTATACTCAGTGTTTCAGGCTTAGAGGCCCAATCTTTTTCTACACACAGAACATATAACTCAAACCAATCAGTCTCAGAAGAGACTGATTTGGAAAACCACAGTGCCACCTTATTCATTTAGCTTGAGAAATGAACCAGAATACCAGTGTCAGTTTCTGAGACTTTTATTTACTTTTAATATTTAATTCCTTCAGTCTAATCAGACCTAAAGGCTGTTTCTTGTCTTCAAGCTGACTCTGTAACTGTTGCTGTAACCCATATAACTCTCAGAGGGCGTTCTTTTTCCTCAAGTTCAGGGATAAGGAGGCACTTCTACTTTGCCCCAGTTATTATCCACACATATTAATACTACATATATAATTTCTAAAAGTTAGGTTTATGGGGGTAGAAGAAACTGGAGGAAGGTGGTCAAAAGGTACAAACTTAACACTATAAGATAAAGACCAGGGATGTAATGTACAACATGGTGACTATAGTTACCGCTCCTGTACGATTAAAGAGGAAAATTGTTAGAGAAAATCCTGAGAGTTCTCATTACATGGAGAAACTTTTTCCCCCCCTTTTCCCCCCTCCATTTCTTTTTATTATAGCTATATGTGATGATGAGTGTTAACTAAAATTATTTGTGGTAATCATTTCATAAAATATGTAAAGTCAAACCTTTACGATGTACCACTGAAACTCATACAGTGGTATAGGTCAATTACATCTCAATAAAACTCAAAAAAAAAAAGCCACCTAGGTTTAATCTTCTAATAAATCTGGAAAAAAAACACCTAGGTTTAATCTTTTTGAATGTCAGCAAAATTTTATTTTGCTTAGAATATGAGATTTATGCCACAAGAAAAACAAAGCACTACTTTAAAGGGATTTAAAAGACAACTATTTAGTTTATAAGGTGTTTATATTATGAATAATAGTAAAAATAATTTCTAATGAAAAATCAGTGATGACAACAGGAAATTATTAAAGTAACTGAAATAACTAAAAAGTTACCTCTTTTTGGCACAAGGTTCTTCAATATTGCTGTCCCATCTCTGAGACATCACCAAACTAAGCTCCATTTCTTCTTTTTCAATCTGTGGTTCATTTTCTTCATCGTCACTATTTTGGGGATTTTTAGTGTTTCCAAAGAAATGACATGGTGATGGCATCCTATTTCTTCCCCCCTGATATCCGTCATTTTCCAAACCAGCAAGAAGATGTACCAGAGCCTCATCAGGACTACTGTCCACTATAAAACAAGTGAAGCATCACTAACAAATAACTTTCTAAGTAATTCAACAATTCAGATCAATTATAAAACAACAAAATCACAGATGCTGGCACATACTGAAAAAATACAGTTGATGCAAAGACTTCTGTGTTGATGTAGCTCTTTTATCAAAGTGTGATGATCCTTGGACTCTTTGCACTGGAATGATTTTGTGTCCTCGTTAAAAAGAAGATTCCCAGAACCCATCTTCTATTGCCTGAATCAGAACTTCTGAGCTAGGGCCCAGGAAGATGCACTTTAACAAGCTGTCCAAGCTCTTACTGCACAATTAAGGTTGAGGAGCACTAAACCAAATAGGGTTCCCAGTGTTCAAAACAAAATCAAAATACGTAATATATGAATTAATGCTAAGGAAGAAGTGCCTTAAAAACAGTACATGTGAACACCTTATTCTCACTTAAGTTTTTATTTAGCTCACAGGATAGTTAAATGAAACCTGTGGTTGAAAAACACAAGAGAGCTTTAAAGTGGTCAATGACATTACCTAAAAAATCTTCAAGACGACAATGAGATACCACTTCATATGCACTACGCTTGCCAAATCAAGACAAGTAGTAAGTATTGGCAAGGAAGTAGAAGAAAATGTAACATTCCTACATTCCCATCAGACTGTAAAATGGTGCAGCAGCTTTGGAAAAAAGTTTGATGGTTTGTTGAAATGTTCAACATAGTTACCATATGATACAGCAATTCCACTCCTGGTATATAACCAAGTTAACTAAAAACATGTCTACACAAAAACCTATACATGAATAATCACAGCAGTATCATTTGTAATCGCCAAAAAAGTGGAAACAATGCACATATCCATCATCTGAAGAATGGATAAATGAACTCTGGTGTAGCCATATGAGGGAATATTATTCAGTAGTGAAAAGGAACGAAATACTGATACAGGCTACAACTTTGAATGAACCTTGAAAATATTATGCTAAGTGAAAGAAGCCACAAGCAAAAGGTTATATGATTCCATTTATATGAAATGACCCAAATAGGTAAATCCAGTAAAAAAGAGAATAGATTAGTGGTTGCCAAGAGCTGAGAAGAGGGAAGAGGAATGACTGCTAATGGCTATGGGGTTGCTTTTTAGGGTGATAAAAATGTTCTGGAATTAGAGAGTGGTGATGGTTGCATAACACTGTGAACATGATAAAGATCACTAAACTGGGGGCGCCTGGGTGGCTCGGTCGGTTAAGCATCTGCCTTCGGCTAAGGTCATGATCTCAGGGTCCTCGAATCGAGCCCCATGTCAGGTTCCCTGTTTGGCAGGGAGTCTGCTTTTCCTTCTGCCCCTCCTCCCTATTTGTGCTCGCTCTCTCCCTCAAATAAATGAATAAAAATCTTTTAAAAAATCACTGAACCATACACATTAGAAGGTAAATTTTCTGCAATGTGAAATATTTCAATAAAAGGTATTATTTAAAAATATGGCAGGGTGCACCTGGGTGGCTCAGTCAGTTAAACATCCGACTCTTGATTTTGGCTCAGGTCATGATTTCAGGGTCGTGAGATCCAGCTCCACATCATGCTCCACACTCATCAGGGAGTCTGCCTGAGATTCTCTCTCTTTCTTTTCTTCTGCCCCTTCCCCCCAATGCATGTTCTCTCTCTCGCTCTCTCTCTCAAATAATAAATAAATCTTAAATAACAAATAAAATAAAAATCTTAAAAAAAAAAAAGACCATGAAGATGGAGGTTTGTTCTAATCCACAGCTTTTTTCTCTGTAAAATGAGATAATGCACTCCCTATTTACTAAAATATCAGGTTTCAGGTGTACTTCATTGACATTAAAGAAAATGGTTCAAGTATACTATGAAATATAAAGGCAAAAATAAAGGTGTTTGCTTAAAAGAGCCATTTTGGCAAAAATGTCTTTTTTTAAAAAGATTTTACTTATTTGACAGAGTGAGTGAGTACAAGAAGGGGGAGCAATAGGCAGAGGGAGAAGGAGAAGCAGGCTCCCTGCTCAGCAGGAATGTGGGCTTGATCCTATGACCTTGAGATCATGACCTGAGCCACCTAGGCGCCCCCACAAATCTTTTCTTAAACCTAGAATTGCAGTTCATTTTTCCTGTCTCATTCTTAAAAAAAGATTAATATTAGCAAATGAATTACAGATATTTGACTTTCAGATCTTTGACTAACATTAAGATTCCATTTTTGCAACCTTAGGCAAGGGGGAATTTATCTACTGATGATACATTCTATTTGCCTAATGTTATGAAATAAGGATATGTCTCAGTTTCTTTTTCAAAAATTCCTTCATTTTCTCTATGTTCCTCTCTTTCAGCTGCTTATTTTTTCTCTGGATCATTTCTTTCTGCATATGCCATTCATTTATAAAGGAAAAAAGTTTTCTACTCCTGTCTCAAATGTTCTTGATATATGACTGTGTACAATAATTTTGGTATTGTTCCTAGTCAGTCAATTTGTGTTCCATTCAAATGAAAATGAAGATAACAGACAGAGGACACTGTAGAAAGCTGGGAACATGTTTGATACAATAAGAATGAAAAAATGTAAAGTTCACAAAAAAAGAAACAAAATCAGTAAACCAAGCAAAACAAGAGGCATGAAACTCAATGACATCTCACTTTTTGCAATGAAATTTTAAATAAATTTCTGAAAAAGATGTCAATAATTTAGACTATATTAATGAAATGAAATCTAGCAAATGGCTTATGATGCTAATGAAAACGCGTTTAGGCAAAGTAAAAAACACGCAGAAATAATGGTCCTATTCCACCCTAGCCAAAATTAATGGCTTAAAAAGAACTGTCCAGGGAAATTTCTGATACTCATCAAGAAAGAATTACAGTATTTTATTAATGTACTCAACTTTGGAAAGTTTTAACTCAAAATAAATGCATTTTTCCCCAAAGCAATATGGTTTTCCTCCAACCAAAGTGAAGTTAAAAAAAAAAAAAAAAAGCAAAGGAATTATTTTCTTTCACAATTGTTTTTTAGAAAAAAAATGTGCAGAAAACAAAAAACAAAACTAATTCATTTAATTCAAGGCTTCATTTTATACTTACAGTAAGGATTTATTGAACATGCAACATTAACCTCTTCAAACCAAAGGAAAAACACCGCCTCCTCACATAACACACTTTCATTGATTAACATACTGAAATTTACGGTAGAATTGTTACTTACAGAAAACTGGTGACTCACTCAGTCTTTGGGTTAAAGGCTGAAAAGTCTGACTATTTTCCATGAGGTTCAAAATTGCTTCTTCATTAATAAGTGCTTCCTTCACTTTGTGTGTAGTGTGACCTTAAGATGACGAAGAATACAGAAAGATTAAAGCAATAGCTTAAATATAAAATTTATTGTTTATAATTTGTGTAAATTAGGAAGCATGATGATGCAAACCTATTTAAAATTTTTAAGTGTTAGTGCTGTATGTTAAATAAAAACACAATTAAACTTAGTAAAAGACATAGGAATATCTAACCAGTCACATGGAGTAATTAAAAAAGAAAAAAAAAAAAACAAAAACCCAGGGGTGCCTGGGTGGTACAGTCGGTTAAGCTTCTGACTCTTGGTTTCAGCTCAGAACATAATCTCAGGGTCTTAAGATGGAGACCCACAGTGGGCTCTGTGCTCAGCAAGGAGTCTGCTTAAGACTTCCTCTCCCTCTCCCTTTGCCCCCCCCTCCCGCTCGTGCTCACGTGTGTGCACACACACTCTCTCAAAAATAAATAAATCTTTAAAAAGAATTTTAAAAATTAAAAAAAAAAAACCAAAAAAAACCCCTCAATCTGTGAATCACTAAATATTTACAATTTCTACTTAACATTATCTGAGTTCTTAAGCAGTGCCTTAAAAAAAAATTTTTTTTAAGTATGAAGACAGGAAAAGAAATAAAATTGTTATTTACAGAGGGCTCTATACACAAAAAATCCAATAGAAAAGACAAACTATTAGTGCTAATAAAAGTTGCTGTATATAAGATTGATATACAAAGGTCAGTGAAGTTCCTATGTACTAGCAAGTAGAAGATATAATTTTTCAAAGATAAACTTATAATTGCAACAATTATAAGGCACCTGGAGTATATCTAAGATAGCAAATTTTACAAAGAAAATGGCAAAACTCTATTGAAAGATATGAAAGAAGACCAAGTAAAATGAGAAATACATCACGTTCATAGATAAGATGATGTGGCTTTATTAAAGATTAAAAATGTTTCTAAATCAGTCTAAAAAATTCAATAAATTCCCAATAAAATCTGAACAGCATTCTTCCCAGAAATGAACCACCTGATCCTAAAATTAATACAGAAGAGTTTCTTTAAAAGATCAAGAGTAGACAAGACAATTTTGTAGTTGAACAAGATCTTCCCCTGATATATATCAATACTTATAAATCAACAGTAATTACAACAATATACTAACATAGGAGAACATGACTGAGATGGAAGAATTCAGTGGGAAAAAAATTTTGCAGTAAATATGTTGGAACAACTAGCTATTTACATTTAGAAAAATATGGGGGGCTTGGGTGGCTCAGTCTGTTAAGTGTCTGGCTCTTGGTTTCAGCTCAAGTCATGATATTGAGCCCCGATTCTCTTTCTCCCTCTGCCCCTCCCTCTCTTATAGATAAAATTAGATCCTTATTATATATACAGGTAAAATTTCAGATAAGTGTAAGACCTAAATGTGAAAAACCAAACTGTAAGCACACGTAAGCCGTAGGGATGAAAACCTGCATTACATCACGAAAGAGAAGGACCCAACAGAAAATGAGCCAAGAGCATGAATAAGCAATCCTCAGATAGATACACAAATGCTCAAACTTACTAGTAATCAGGAAATGCAAATTAAACTAAGGAGATACCAGAATGGCAAAAAATTTTTACTATTTGATACTATCAAGTGTCATTGAGGATATAGGGAAATATAAGCTCTAGTACACTGTGGGATTATAAACTTAGGTACGATCATTTTACAGAGCAATTTTACAATATGGCATTACTACTATAATGTGATACTTTTATTATTAACATACCTCAAAATCTGAAAAATGGAACTCTAAAAATAACAGGGCTTACAAGGGGGGAAAAGGTTAAGGCAAAATTTATACAACTTTGTAACCAGAACACTAATAAAATCAATAATTGGTACCTGAGGAGATAACTCTGATCAGTCAGGCAGGCAGCCAGTGTGGCTGGAGGCTGTCATAGTGGATATTAAAATGTACAGGAAATAATAGTATGGAAATGCTGGATACATTTTGATTAGAATGCAGCTGGCAGACACTAAGACAAAGCAAATGCAAGCAGAATTCTGAGCCACTAGGTTGCCAAAGAGGTGAGCTCAGGAGACCTCAGGTGCAACCTGCCATAAGCCAGACATGGCACAATGCTGGGACTCAACTCCTAGAGAGAGAGGAAGCCCTGGGTGTAGATGCTCATTTTGAGTTGTAGTTAAATATAGTCAAAAGTGCCTCTGCTGCTAATGCAGCAGTGTAAAGGAGGCTTTTTCATTCCTGCTGAAAGCTGTAAATTCTACTCCTGCTATTCTGGCTTCCCTTGCCTAGAAAAATTGCATATGAAACAATGTGACTTTGGAGTAAAACTTTCACTATTCTTTAATTTACCAATCATGTATAATCTAACCACTACAGAAACCCTGTTAGAACAGATGTTATCTAGTTAGAGTACTTACACCCTAAGACCTGGCAAATTACACTTCTATATGTTTTCTATAGAGAAACTCTTGCCACAAGATGACAAAAATAACACTATTAATAACAGTGCAAAAGCGAAAACGATCTAATAGCTGTAGAGAAGCATATAAATGTGTTTAGTCTTACAAAGGAACACTATTCAGCAGCTAAAATGAGTGAACTAGAAACATGTATGAACAAGGATAGATTTCAAAATTATAATGTTGACATAAAAGATAATCAACATCATTAGTAATGAGGGAAATGATAATTAAAACCATAATGAGATGCTATTTCACACACATTAGGATGGCTATATAAAAAACACAAGAAGTGTTCGTAACAATGCAAAGTCACTGGAACCTTCACATATTGCTGGTGGAAATGTAAAACAGTGTAGTCACTTTGGACTACATTAAATTAAGTTCATTAAAAAGTTAAATGCAAGTATACCAAGTGACCCAGCAAATCCATTCTTGGTGACTCTCAAGAAAAATGCAAATATACAACTACACAAAGACTTACATATAAGGTTCATAGCAGCATTATTCTTCAGAGTCAAAAAAGTGAAAACAACTCAAATATCCATCAACTGATGAATAAATTAACAAAATATGGTAATATCCATAAAACACAATACTATCTGGTAATAAAATTTAAAAAACTGAAATACTGATAGATACAATATGGATGAACTTGAAATATGCTAAATGAAAGAGGACATAAAAGATCACATATTGTGTAATTTCATTTATATGCTGTATCTAGAAAAGGCAAATCTTGAAAGATAAGAAAGTGGATTAGTGGTTACTTCAGGTTGGAGGTGGGAACAGATGTGACTGCAAATGGACACAAGGAATCTTCTGAGGTGAAGGAAATGTTCTAAAATTGAATTACGGGGATGTTTGCACAACTCTAAATTTACTAAATCACTGGATTGTACACTTGAAGATTTTTTGTTTTTATTTATTTGTCAGAGAAAGAGGGAGACAGCACGAGCAGGGCGAGTGGAAGGCAGAGCAGGCAGAGGGAGAAGCAGGCTCCCCACTGAGCAAGGAGCCCGATGCTAGACTTGATCCCAGGACCCTGGGATCATGACCTGAGTGGAAGGCAGATGCTTAACCGACTGAGCCCACTCAGGTGTCCCTGAATTGTACACTTAAAATGAGTGCGCTTCATGTAATACAAATTATACCTCAATTAAATTAATTATTGACTGATTAAGTAGGTTTCACACCCAGCATGGAGCCCAACATGGAGCTTGAACTCACGACCCAAAGATCAAGACCTGAGCTGAGAACAAGAGTCAGATGCTTACCTGACTGAGCCACCCGGGTGCCTCCTCAATTAAATTATTTTAAAAATGTTGAATAAAAAAAGCAAGTAGTTTAATTTATGTCAAGTAGAACACCATTTATGTAAAACTGAAACCTAAAATAGCAGTATATATTATGGACATACATACATAAGAAAATATAAGATCATATATGGTAACAATTTACACCAACTTTAGAATAGTGTTTACCTCTAGAAATGAAGGAAATGTAAAGGAATGGGAGAAACTTAGCTAACTCAACCAAATACTAGTATCTCAGTGCCAGACATACAGATGTCTATTATAGTATTTTCTGTATACTTGCAAAGAAAACCTCACCTTTGCTCAACTCTGTATCTTTGTGGACTTCTACCATATTAGCTGGTGTACACTGAAGAATATCAGGAGACAGAACTTCAGAGTGCAATGTTAACTCAGCAGAGAACTCCTGAGATCCATCGCTGTAGTCCACGGATCCTGATAATGTTCTGCTTAATTAAAACATACCCTTTATAACAAACTAGATAACAAAGCAATAAAATTAGTTCTGAGATCTGTAATAAATAACCACTTACACAGAGAAATCATTCTGTTTGAGAATTTCCTGAAGTCTCTTCTGAAAATTTTTTTCACTTTCTGTTGCTGGCACAAACCTGCGATCTTTGAATTTTAAAAGTGCATTAAAACATGTAGATAACGAATGAAATATTTTCCTTTCTCTTAGAGCAGCTTTTAAAATGGTAACAATTTCCTATCTTTTTCTTGACACATATAATACCACATAAAAGTAGCCCTATTATAAAATCAAACAAAAGAGAAATGGTTGTTATTGAAGCTATAAAATTAAGCACTTAAAGTCAGTTTAAGATTAAGTTCTATAATTATAACTTAAATCTAAAACAAAAACATTATTCTCTACCTATAAATGTGTCACACACTCTGAACCTAGAAATTTCCCCCTTATAAAATATTTCTTAGAAAGCACTCAAAATTTATCATAGCATTTTTAGTGTCCAAGACTTAATAAAAATTTTAATTGTACTTTATACTGTATACTTTAATGTATACTTACTACTATATTTCAAATATATTTACCTTCTGAATTATGCCTTTTATTCTTTTACATATAATTCTTTTACTTTTATTTAAAAATTTTTATTGCATTCATGGCATTTATTTAAGCCCCTTTTTTGAATGTAGAATTTAGTAATACATAAAATGAGTATTTTCTTCAGAGCTGTACAAGATGATCAAAGTGAGAATTTATAGGACAAACCCAGAAAATAGTTTAAAACCTCAAAATGTTCAAAGCTTAATGAACAAAATATAGTGTTTCTAAGTTGGGACTTGTATCTTCTGTGAGTATTCTAGGTCATTTGGAAATACAAAAGGCTAGAACATACTAGAAAATAGAAAAAGAGCAAAGAGGTGGACAAGAAGACAAGGTAAGGTGAAAACCAAGGACAATGAATATGCCAATTTCTATGGGGATAGGGGGTGTGGGTGGAGGGAAAGAACAAAGAGTGACACTTTGGAGGTAAAGAATTACAGTTCAGAGCGATGACAATAGGAAAAAACTAGAACATTTAAAGGTAATTTGAGAAGTAAAATTTAATGTCAAGGTAAAAACTCAATGGCTTAAACTTTTCTATAGAATATCTAATGTAAAAAAAAAAAAAATCACCAGAGTACTATTAGAGTTATACCTTGTGATTCGGGTTGGCTAATTTGAGAAGTTTCATTTCTGTTTCTTCGCCGTTGCTTTTCATCTTCCCATATGGCCTGCAGACCAGGGTTTCCACCAATTTGAGCTATAATCACAATAATACTTCAATACGACAAGGATCAAAGTGAAAAATACTTGCTCAGAAAAAGAATTCCAAAATTAAAAAAAAAAAAAAATACTGCCTCAAAAAAAATTACCTGCTTTGTGTAATAAAATGACCAAACATTCCCAATCTACATTATTACATTACTTCTTTTTTAGCTTTCTTCCTACTGGCTCCCAAAAACCCAGCAAATGAGTAAGATTCAAACATCTGACGACAGCCAATACACCTAAGAGTCCCCTGCCTGGTACATAACCTGAAAACTAAGAAATTAAAAGGCAGAGTATATGAAATTCTTTTATGATGGCTAATGTATTTAGTATCTTACCTTAGGCTCACGTCTATGCAAACATACATACATGAATGAAAATATTAATGAAAAAATAATGACCATCTCATCAGAGGTACAGAAGAAATCTCCATAACACTTTGCATCCTCCTTCTGTAACATGTTACTTCTCTACTAATGTTTTCTTCCCTACTTTTTCCAATCTACTTTGGTCATTAAATTTTAAAAATAAAACACATATTAATAATTGTGCATATACCTTCAATGTCCAGCCGATTTAAGATATCAGCAGCTACAGCATCCACTTCTAATTCACATGTACTCTGCGGTTCAACACCTTCCAGTATTAAAGAGCTGTATTAAGAAATAATCAAAAATAAAATAATCAGGGATGCCTGGCTGGCTCAGTCAGTAAAGCATGCAACTCCTGATCTTGGGGCTGTGAGTTCAAGCCCCACATTGGGCAGAGACTACTTAAAAAATAAATAACAGATTTAAATAAATAAATAAATATGTATATATGTATGTATCACATAACAGCAAATTTTCTGAAGACTTTTCTTATATAATTTTTCATGTTTAGTGATATTACAGTAAGTCACAATTATTCATGACACAATTGATACTGTGTGTGTACATAAAAAGAAATAAAAAACAGGAAAAGAAAAATACAAAAGCTGTTCTATTGACAACTCTACTGAGGTCCTTTTTCAGTATATTTTACATATTTTGGTTCACTATATTTTATATATCAAGAATGTACAATGTTTTAGCATGTGGGTCATATCCAGGGTAGAATGGGATTAGATAACAGAGGGACAACAGAGGGATACAGAAACTATATATATTTGTAATCACTTGCCCAGAGGCAACCCCCTCAGCAATCATAGACGGCTGTAAAAAATGAGGACAAAATATGCTCAAGAGATAAGGGGAAGTGAGCATACTGAAAAGTGGGCAAATAATATTTTCTCCCTGTCCTCAACTACTGCTGAGCTGAGAAATGCTTTAAAAGTCTCCAAAACTACAGAACTGAGAAACCATATGAGTTCCACAGTGGGATCATAGCTAAGAAGTGGTGATACCACAAGGCCATTAATTCTTATGAAAACTACAGAGGGTTGTTCCCCACTAATGTTCTTTTACTCAAAAGCATTTTTTTTCCCATCAGAGCTATGAAAAGGATTAGGAAGACTTCACATTACTGTCCCTGTTTGATAGAATGAACGTACAACATCTAATGTGGATACCAGTTTGCTCATTCCAAAATTTAGATCTCCTATAAATATGGACCTCAAATGAAAAGGAGAACTTTTACGAGAAAGTGGGTGATGGCAGATTTCATTAATATTTTTAATTGAAAGATTTTATGTTTTAAGAGAAACATATTAGTTTTCCATTGTCTATCCCTAAGGAAATCCCTATATGTATATACATATATGTGTAGATACAAAACACATACATATATCTTTTTACCATTGATACAGAAGGGACATATTAGCCAACCTATCACAATATATCCCTTTTACTTTCAGAAAAAGTAATTATCAATGTAGTTTGTGTTTTTTTATTCATATAATTTAATAAAATCAGTTTTGTCATGAATTGAAGTAGTAGATAAAATAGTTTTTGGTCAACAGTTTTCTCTTTTTACCAAAAAGTTTCACAATTTTTACAAGAATTATACTGTAAATGTCAATGGTGAATATACCAGGAGTAGTATATTTGTGATAAAAGAAGGGAACAATAACATAAAAAAAATGCAATCTCATAGTAAAAATTTACAACTATTTCTTGCCCTTATTACAAAACTACTTCAGACATTCAGAACTGGAAGTGTTCCTAGGAAAAGAAAGTAGTTTTCACAATTAAAAATTTGTTTCCAGTAGATAGAAAAACCATAAGTAAAAAATTTGAGTCAGCAAAACATGTAAACCATTCATTATAGTCATGAAAAGTACATAAGCAATATGATCGTAACTAGACAATTGTGCCGCTCTGAACATTTCTGTTCCTAGCTTAACAAAACAGACCTACTAATTAGAATCCGAGGGTGGAGCTCAGACACCTATAATTTTAAAAGTCTCTTCAGATCAATTGATGGGCAGCCAGTGTTGAGATTATTGCAGTAAGACTTGACTTTTGTGGATTCAACACTCTGGCAAAGGACCCTGAAGGTCCATGATATGTGGTAATTTACAATGAGTTAACAAGTAGGGTTAGTAGAACTGATAACTCAGCACTCTCATCTCTTATGAGTTTGCTGCTACTTGTCATGGTCCTTGTAATAATATTTGTGAGGGAATATAAAACATTTCTTTGCTTAAAAAAAAAAAAAGGTACCCACCAAGAAGGTGATAACAGCACTGGGGACAGAAATGAGACTGTAATAAAATCTAAGAGTACTAAAACCATGGCAAAATTTTTTGACATTATGTTATTTGTACTTGGTGAAACAATGGATTCTCATGTTTATTACAATATAAGCATCCCCAAAATACAAAAATGTGGGATAATCTGAGACAAAAATATATAGCTATCCTGTATTTACTATAAATTCTGAGTACCTTGTCTAATTTCACTAGTTTGCCTACTCCTATCTTTGCTCATAATGTATCAGTTAAGAATAAAATAGGCTCCCCAAAAACATTCTAAATTGCAAACTTTTCATTATATTGGTTTCCGCAAACTTACTTCTAACCAGTAAAGCTTTGCTATGACCTAACTAGAAAGATGGTTGCTTATAAATGGATTTCAAATACTAATAAACTCTGCTCTCATTTGATCAGGCAAAACACAAGTTATTAAATATAGAACTTTGAAAACTAAAGGCTCTAGTGAATAGGTAAAGTCCTTGGATCAAATTGACGCGCTCCAGTTTCAGAGAGATAGAGGAACTGTATCACAGACATAAAAATGAAGGTAGCAAGTAGCTTCTTAGTCACTTTGCCCTGGACTGATTAGAACTTGAATTTGAAGTGGTAAATAATATTCTGTCTAAACTTAATACCATTTCAACATGACTAAAAAACAATTCTGCTGTATCTGAGAAGGAACCAAGAAGTACACATGTATGCATATGTGAACGTGCATGTGAATGTTTATCAAAAAGTCCTAATACTTGTTAAGGTCAATCAAGAGGTAAGGCGAGTCACTGTGCATATCACTTAGAATTCCTCAAAGTTCATTCTGGTACAATTATTTCTGTCATAAGACAATGTATTTCTATCATTATTTAGTGAGATTCTTTCTCAACTTTAGGTATTAAAAACCCAAGTAATTCTAAAATGTGGAAATTCCGTGAAGGATATATTAGGATCTTAAACAACATAAACTTTAAACAAATATTTTTATGATAGTTTATCTTCAGTTGCTTTTTAAATTCACACTTTCTTATTATGAAATAAAACATAAATCATTTAACTAAAACCTTTTTCTGTCTTGCACTGTTCATGAAAATTACCTACTTAAAAAAGCATCAGGTGACATATGTGAAATGAGGAAGACCATAATTATCTTGCTAATACCCAACTGATAAATAGAAGGATCAAGAAAGCTTGAGCAAACTTTGTGGTATAAAACAGATACCCTTCTGAATTCTATGCATAAAACTATTACTGATAATTTAGATATGTACTAATTACATATCTGCTTTATGGTAGGGAAATCTAAACACTTGGAAAATGTTACTTCCCCCAGAAAGCCTAATAAATAATACACTTGGTCAAAAGAAATCACAAACTATATTATTCATACACAGTATGTCAACCTACTTTTTTTCATAAAAACATTTAGAAATTTGGGGGTCATTTTTATTAAAAATATTTGCTATTTACATTTTAAATTGTTATTTTACTATGTGATTTTTATTTGACAAGTTATAGGATATCAATTTACAATGCATAATGAAGACAGATGTTGGAGAGAAGTATAAAAATTTATACCCAGATTACTTTTATTAGTTAGGTATTAAGTAGGTCTATTTTCATCCTATTTCCAAGGTCTGTTTTTTAAACCTGTGATTCCATTAACATACTAATGTTGACATTTGCTTCTCTGACAAACTTATAATTAAAAAAAAAAAATATATATATATATATAACATTAAGATTAAATTATAGTAACCACTGATTTCTGAATACAGTAGGATATACATAAATAGGTTTGTTTTTTTTTCCTTTACAACATTAACTAACCTTGGTATTTCATCTTCTTCCCACCGAAATAAAGTACCAGTAAGAGAATTTCCTGGTAGTCGATCCTTGCAAGACCCAGTTGTATGCAATGGATCACCTAGGAATAGAAAGGTAAAAGGGGATAAGTTCTACTTTTAACCTGCACACAATTACCCTGTAAGTAAAACAATATATAACCTGTATGACTAGTTCCTAAAATTGTGTCCTTAAAATGCATACACACACAGGAATGCATATGCACAGCTGAGAACAATGTTTCCAAACTAAGAGGGGACGAAAGTATTTGCAATATGGATATGAGAGAGAAACAGATACAATACTTAGATACTGGAATAAAAGTATGACACATTTAAGTGGCTATTGTGATAGGTATGATTAAAATTTCATTTTGAAAATAATGAATTAAGAATTTTTATTGACTTTAAATTCCTAGGGTATTCTGTATGAATCTCCACTAAAATTCTAGGGGAAATCAGATTTCAGATAAGAGTCAAAACATACTTTAACACTAATCCCTGAACAAAAAAATATCCAACACATTCCAGAAGTGATGGCAGTTAACAATGAGTGGAAACCTGGGGCAAATGCAAATACAATTTGACCAGCAGTGGAAGAAGGAACTATGCATGTTTGCTTAGTTGTCTAGGTTTCAGGCATTGAGTCCTGGAGTCATACTTTGAAGTAGTCTCTAAATTTTAGCAACTTTTCTGTGATCTCTTGTGGGAATTTAAATTCTAAGAGAAAGCTTAAAAAATGAGTAGCATGGAAAGAATCCTAACATTAAGAAAGATAACTAAATTTGTAATCTTTTCCAGCTAAATTTAATACTTTTTGTTTGTGGTTGTTTTAAGTAGGCACCATGCCCAGCGTGGAGCCCAACATGGAGCTTGAACTCATGACCCTGAGAACGAGACCTGAGCTCACATCAAGAGCCGGACACTCAATCAAGATCAAATCAAATTTGATCTTATTTGATTAGCTTGATTGTAAAATAGTGTAATTAAGACTGAAATCAGGTATTACCATCTTTGCTATATCAATAAAACACATATCAAAACATGTTAAGTGATCTTACATACCTTCAGAAGTTTTTAAAGACTTTGCTGTTAGGTGGCTAGGGCATTAATATGAAATTACTTTGTAAGCTGTAAATTACCGTATTATTTTCTAATTAATTTATATGAAAAAAGAATCTACACAAATTTACTGATTCAAAGTTATTGATAACATTATAAAAATTTACATTTTACCTACTTTGTATGCATTGTTTTAGCATATTTCCCTAAAGAACATGGAAACTCCCTTTTATATATATATATATATGTATTATACATATATATATATAAATAAAAATAATTTTTCAATTGTGGATGGTAAAAAATGTAATATAAAATACCTCTGTGGTGCTCAAAATATTTACTCTATTTACTTTATATACTTCACCTTAACAACTACAGTAATTAGCACCATTTCCATTTCATCTGACACCTGATTATATAACTGCAATACTGAGAAAAAACTGTATATGCATATATAATATTAAAATTTCTAAATCTTTTTTACTTTTGAATTTACTCTATTTTCAAAAGACTACATTACGTACATTAACTTGTCTTATAAAATAAAAATTTTAAGTTATGCATATATATGTAATATATATTAATTTACCATAAGAAGGTAACCGTCAATTTAACTGTAATGTGTCTGAGAAACATGATAAAATAAAGAAGTGATTCACTTATTCTTTCCATGATTTCACTATAACCTTTTATACAAAACAAGCAAAACAAAACAAAACAAAACCTGAGGGCCATTTAGTATAATGAATTAAAATTTATATTTTAATTCATCATACTTGCATCAATTTCCCTGCTTTTAATTTCCCCTAACTAAATTTCATGTATTCCTGCCTTTGAATTGTAAAAATTTTCCCTCTCTTGAAAAAAATTCCTTCTAATTAACATTCTAATACTCATCTAACTTCTATTAACTAAAATAAATGGCTTACATATATTTTGACAACTCAAACTGTTCTCTTGCTTTTTTCCTACTGGAAATAAACTTTTGTTAAAATTACCTCCTTTTCCTATAAATACCTCCTGTTCATAGTCTAGAATCTTTTCCATTCCTGAATCCTAACTGAACTCTCATCTGTATTTGATACTGATAACCAACCTGTTATATTCCTTTATTCCCCCAATAACCTTTCTATTTTGGTATAATTTTACATTTATACAGAAGTTGCAGGGGTAGTAGAGAGTTTCTATGTATTGCTCACCAGGTCTCCCCTAATGTTAACATTTTACGATGGTACATCTGTCAAAATAAAGAAACTGACACAGACACATCAATATTAACTAAACTGCATGATTTATTTGAATTTCACCAATTTTTCCACTGTTGTCCACTTTTTGTTTCAGGATCCAATCTAGGACGCCACATTGCATTTAGTTATCCCGTCTCCCTAAGTTTCCTCTGGTCTATTTCTCAGTCTTTTTTTCATGGCCTTGAGAATCATGAGTACTGGCCAGGTAACCTGCAGTATGTCCCCCTACATCTGGGTTTGTCTGATGTTTTTCTCACCATTAGACTGTGGTAATGGGTTTCTGAGGTATCACAGAGATGAAGTGTCCTCCTCGTCACCTCATGTGAGGGGGTACACAATATCCACATGACACCACTGAGGATGTTAACCTTCAACAACTGGTTAAGGTGTAGTTCTATGGGTTTGATAAACATATAGACCCATGCAGTATCGTACAGAATAATTCCTTCACCCTAAAAGTTTCCCTGTACATTTGTTTTGCAGTCAATACTCCCCTCTCTTCCAATCCCTGGCAACCACTAATATGTTCTCTATTTCTATAGGTTTGCCTTTTCAGAATGTTATATGAATGAAATCATCCAATTAGTGGCCTTTTGGGTCTGGCTTCTTTCGCTCAGTAAAAAGCATTAAAGATTCATCAATGTTGTATGAATCAGTAGCTTGATGCTTTTTATTGATGAACAGTATCCGTATCCCATCGTATGGTTATATCAGTTTATCCTGCCCCAATGAGCGGACATCTTGGTTACTTTAGACTTCTAGCAATTATGAATAAAGCTGCTATAAACATTTGCATACAGGTTCTTGGGCAGACATAACTTTTAAATCACTTGGGTAAATGCAGAGGAGGGCAATCGCTGGGTCATATAGTCTACACGTAACATATGAGAAACTGCCAAACTGTGCTCCAAAGTGGTTGCACTATTTTGCATTCCCACTGGCAATGAATGAGAGTTACCATTGTTCCACATCCTTACCAGCATGTATTGCTAATTTTTTTGATTTTAGCCATTCTAACAGATATGTAGTGGTAGGTCTTTGTGGTTGTAATTTGCACTTCCCTAAAGATATATAATGTTAACAATCATCTTTTCACGTGTTTGCCATCATTACATCTTCTTCGTTGCTAGTATCTGTCCAGGTCTTTTGAACTTTATTTTTTAAAGATTTACTTATTTGAGAGAGCTTGAGCATACATGCACATGCTGGTGGAGGGGCAGAGGGAGAGATTCTTCAAGCAGACTCCATGCTGAGCGTGGGGGGTGGGGAGGGCTCGATCCCACAACCCATGAGATCATGATTCAAGCTGAAAGCAAGGTCAGATGCTCAACCGACTGACCAACCCAAGCGCCCCTCTTTTGATCATTTTTAATTGGGTTGCTTGCTTTCTTACTGTTGAGAGTTCTTTATATATTCTAGAAGCAAGTACTTAATCTGATATGGAATTTGAAAATGTTTTCTCCCAGTGTGTGACTATTATTAATAGTATTTTCCACAGAGCAAAAGTTTTTAACTTTGACAAAATCAATTCAGTAGTTTTTCTTTTCATGGATCGTATTTTTGTATCTTACCTAGAACCTCATTGCCAAATCCAAGGTCAGGCAGATTTTCCCTTTGTTTTCTTCTGTAAGTCTGATAGTTTTACATTTCACATTGAAGTCTAAGATCCATTTTAAATTAATTTTTATATAAGGAGTGAAGTATGGTTCTTTTATTTTTGTTTTCTGGCATCCAATGATTCCAGCACCATTTGTTGAAAAAACTATCCTTTCTTCACTGAATTACAGCTGTACCTTTGCCAAAGATAAGTTGATGTTATTTTTGTGGGTCTATTTCTGGGTTCTCTTTTGTTCCATCGGTCTACATGTCCATCCTTTTACCAATACCATGTGCTGTCTTGATTACTATAGCTTTATAATAAATAAGTCTTGAAATTGGGTAATGTGATTCCTTAAAGCTTTACTCTTGAAAATCTCTACACTGCCCCCCTCCCCACACCAAAAGAAGGATCTCCCAGAAATAACAAAGCCCTCACAAGAATTTGGGGAAACAATTCCTGTAGGGAAGAAAGTCAAGCAGTGAAATTCTCTCTCTCCTGCCTTTCTTATATCTTCTCTCTTCTTGCCTTTACTTTCTAGTCTTTTTCTCTATGGAGACAAAGAAAGATACTGGGCAGATAGCCTACTTCATCCTTTATTAGATGATTTCTACCTTGGGGATCCCATGGACCATTTACACAACTTGGTTTATATAGAATTTTATAAAATTCTAAGATTTTGAAATAATGAGAAAAATTGGCATTTAGTAAACTGTAAGTTGTTATCTAAAACAGATTATTATCTAGAATTAGTTATGAACAAATGAATTATTTTGGTGTACTTAAAAGGGAAGTCATATGTTGGTCTCAATGCTTCAATTTTTGTGCAACTAAAAAGTGTAATACTTAATATAAGTTGTCAATATAAAACAATCTCCTTTCAGAAGTAGTATTACTACATCTAAATTGTTTCACATAGGGTATTATTAGTATCATGGAGAGACACGAAAAACACAACTATAAGTGAATATAACATTATATATTAAAGCATTGTAAATAGCATTGTATTTGATAAGGATTCTGAATTACAGTTTTTCAAATTGCATCTATAATCCCAACATTCGAATTCTTTGTAGGTCTTTGGTGCATGTGTGTGCGCACATGCAATGCGCACATCAAGTGTTCGCTAGGTTTTGCTCATAGAGACAGTTTTCTTGTGTGACTGGTATATTCTAAACTGTGTGAACATACTATATTTGAAATGTAATTTTTAGGAATAATTTAAGACCTGTAATAAAGAAAATTCTTCTACTGTACTAGAGGAATTTGCCTCCACAGGATCTGAGTGTATGACCAGACCATCACCACCTCAGATCAAGTTCTAGATCTGCGAATTTCTTTATTCCCAAGGAATTCAAACTGTGTTGAAGTGTCTCAAAGGTTGTTCCACTTCCTAGTTTGTAAGGGCATCTTACCCAAGAAGACCCTGGATTTTGCTTCTGCCTGTCTCATTTGGTAAGGCTGTCTCAATGGAGGCTCCAAATTCTCCAGGATGAGCAAACCCCTCAGGGCCAAGGTTGATTTTCAGCACTGTATTTCTTCTTTTGGCCAGTCTTTCTTTATTGTTTTGTATCTCTTTGATGCATTTAAGATTTTTTTTTAATCTTCCTAGACTTTAAATTGTTTTTAATAGGACAGTTGATTATAATAACTTAGCCCACTACTTAGGGGGAAAAAAAATCCTGCCTGGTTACTTTTCAGAGCACAGTTTGGGTATTGTATAAGAAATGTAAGAAGTTAAACCAAAAAGAATAGCCAGTAAACTATGAGATAAAAAAAAAAAAAGCTAGCCTCTGGTTTAAGCTTGGCAGTGAAGGAAAAGAAATATTAAACTGTTAGAAAGGACAATAGCATTGTCAGAAAAAAAATGTTGGGTTCATTTTGTTTCAAGCAGAAGAGAAAGAATTCAATGAGAACAAAAACAAAAGATGCTAGACCATCTGACCCAGAAATTCTATTCCTAGGTATGTGCCCAAGAGAAGTGAAAATATATGGCTACACAAATATCTGTGCATGAATGTTCAAAGCAGCTTTGTTCGTAACAGCCAAAAAGTGGAAACCCCAAATTTCCATCAGTTGATGAATCGATGAACAAAATGTAGTATGCTCATAAAATAGAGTATTATTTGGCCATAAAAAGGAATGAAACACTAACAGATGTTACAACATGGATGAACCTCGAAAACATTCGGCTAAATGAAAAAAAAAAACCCATATGATTCCACTTATGGGAAATACGCAGTCTGGCAAACACAAAGAGACAGAAAATAGATTAGTGGTTGCTCAGGGGTGGGAGGCATGGAAGGATTAGAGGTGACTACTGAAGACTGCAAGGTTTCCTTTAGAGGTGTTGAAAATGTTTGTGAATTTGACTGTGGTGATGGTTGTACAACTCTGTGACTATACTAAAATGAATTGTTCATTTTAGATGAGTGAGTTGTATGGTACGTGAGTTATATTTCAAAAAGTTATTACCAAAAAACTTTTTAGATTCTTTTCCTGATAAACCCTAATTACCATTTTGCGTATTTCTTCTTATTCTTTATCCACTCAGCAGTTATTTTCTAAATATGTGTTACTTTATAAATCAATTACGTAACACTTGTTTCAAAGCTTTAATTTGAACTTGGGAAATTAACCTTACTTTTCCTTCTCGCTTTTCGGAACTTGACAGCAGCCAGATTTATTAAATTCATTCCATAGAGATTGTAGTCAATGAACAGCTGTAGGAGGTAGGGAATATGCGCTTCATGAGGCTGGTAAAATTTATTCATTATGGCTCCACTTTGCAAAAGTTCACATATCCTAAATTAGAAAAAAAAGTTATATCATAAAATTATGGTTCCTAAAATGTTAAGTGAAACATTACACTACTATAGAGAATGAAACACATTATATTAGCACACAGACTTTTTATTTTAATTTTACCAGAAATTTGTATTTTGTTAGAAATTAAATTTAGGTCAAGTTTTAAAGTAAGCTGCACACTCGAAGGACAAAAAAATTACTTGGATGAAGACTATTTTGACTCTGAAAACCAACTTAATACTAATTATATTTAAAAAAACAGAATATCAAAAGTTTTTAAAATATGAGCTTTTCCTGGGTGCCTAGCTGGCTCAGTCAGTGGAGCATGTGACTCTTGATCTTCAGGTTGTAAGTTTGAGCCCCAAGTTGGGTGTAAAGATTACTTAAAAATAAAATCTTAAGGGGCGCCTGGGTGGCACAGCGGTTAAGCGTCTGCGTTCGGCTCAGGGCGTGATCCCGGCGTTATGGGATCAAGCCCCACATCAGGCTCCTCCGCTAGGAGCCTGCTTCTTCCTCTCCCACTCCCCCTGCTTGTGTTCCCTCTCTCGCTGGCTGTCTCTATCTCTGTCAAATAAATAAATAAAATCTTTAAAAAAATAAAAAATAAATAAAATCTTAAAAAAAAAGAGCTTTTCCTTTTAAAAATTGAGAAAAACATTTTAGAAGATTACTACAAATGTTTTTAAAAAGGATTTATGACTCAAATTCACTACTCGGAAATATTACCATTTTAATATTTTTCTTCTCTTATTTTTCCTTCATGATGGGGAATACAAAAAATAGGCAATTATAAAAAGTGTAAGTGCTATGCAAGGAAGTATATGAAACATCTAGAAGTGGTATTAATAAGATAAAGGTACAGAAGTTGTTTCTGCAAAGCCTTCTTGAAGGGAAGTCTCCAAGCAGGAGACTAAATGATGAATTAAAGATACTTCTTCTCTGAAGAAAGGGAAGAGCATTTCACACAAATAAAATTACATGTGAAGGGTCACAAGAAAACGTGGCTTATTTGGGAACTGAAATCACTGAGCGAGGCTTAGTGACAGAGGCTGTGGTGAGTGTGTCTATGGGGGCATGGGCTAGAGAGAGAATGAAAAGTCAGATCAGCACAGCCTATTAAGACATTCAAAGAGATGGCAGAATTTGCCTTTGAAGTGAAGAGCAGGAAAGAGAAATGACCAGGGTAACCGGAAAATACATAGGACTAGAGATAGGAAGTGAGAAGGCTATTGTGGAAAAACTAAGATGATGGCGGCTTTAATAAAGATCATGGCAATGTGTTGATTCAGGAGACATACAAGGAATAAAATGGTCAGGCCCTGATGACTGACTAGATGTGGAAGGTGTGGTAGAACGGGAGTTAGTCTAGATTTCTTGGTGGTGCCACATTTATTGAAATAGGAAGGACTGGAAGAAAACAGGTTTCTTTGCAGATTTTTCTGGAGGGAGATTAAGGATAAACTCAGTTTTAGACATACTGGGGTTTAGGTATCATAGGGTATTCAGGTAGATTTCCAGGAAAATACTGACAATGAATGACAATGAAAATGAGGACAAGAATAACGTTATTTACACAGCAGAGGCAGCTAACATATATTTAAGGACTAGGTACTGGACATTGTGTTATGTGTTTTAAACGCTTAATCTCAAGTAATCCTCGCTACGAACCTATGATACTATTATCCCCATTTTATAAACAGAGAAACTGAGTCTTAGATTAAAAACTTGTCTCAAATCACACAAATTAAAAGTGGTAGAGCTAAAATTAAAATTTTCTCTATTTGTGCACCCTTACTCTTAACTGTAGAGCTATTCTATTTATCCAGAAGATGGTCTGATACATTGATCCAGAGCTCTGGAGGAAAATTTAGGCTATTGATATATACCTGGAAGTCAAATGCATAAAGATTAACAAAAAGAAAAAACAAACCAAACCATGAGAGTAGGTAATGCTGTACAGTGAGGAGAGAGTATAGAGAGAAAAGTTGAAAACCTAGGACATAACCCCAAGAACAGCTGCAGATGTTAAAAGAGGAACCAACAAAATGCATAAATATGAATGATCAGACAGGTATTAGGAAAATCAGAGGAGGCTTATATCAGAGAAAGTGAACACGTGGGGTTATTCTAAGAAGCACTATAAGCATGGACACACGGTCAAAATTTAAGGACAAAAAGGTCCATGGAGGTCTGATTTTGACCATGCAGATCCTCTGAAAGGGTCTAAGGAAATCCCAGTGCACACTTTGACAACCACTTTTCTAGACTGAGGCATTCCATTTTCTCTATGAAGTAGGAGGCAAAGCCTTGGGAGGGGCTTAACGTTTGAGTAGAGGGTGGAAAAAGGTAAGAAAATTAGAGAAAAGTAGAAATAAGGCAGGGCAGGGACCAGGTAAAGTTGAATACTGTGAATTCACAGTGGCATTTTTTTGTATCCTCCAGTAATCAGAAGCCAGAGTTTAGCAGAGAAAGAAAGTAAATAAATAGATTAACCCAGAATTGATGGTTTCACCTGGCAGACAAAGGAGTTTGAGAAGATAAAGAATAGAATCTGAGCTGGAAAGAAAAGAAATTAATTGCAGGAGAAGGCGATACAGAATGGGGCAGTAGTAGTGAGGCCAGGAGTTTAAAGCCTAAAATAAGAGGAGTGGGAGTACCTCAGGGACAGAGTCGAAAAGATTAACAAAAGAACACATAAAGGATGTTATTAGAGCCATGAAAAGGTTCTAAAACTGAATTATAGTGGTAAGTGCACAACTCAGTAAATTTACTTTAAAAAAAATCACTGAACTGTATATACTGAAAATGTGTGAATTTTGTGGTAAATTATATCTCAAAAATTTGCAAAAAAAAGGAGACTGTAGTCAGAAACCAAGATGTTTCCATGTCTGCATTTAAAATCTCAGAGGGAGAGGCGCCTGGGTGGCACAGCGGTTAAGCGTCTACCTTTGGCTCAGGGCGTGATCCTGGCGTTATGGGATCGAGCCCCACATCAGGCTCCTCCGCTAGGAGCCTGCTTCTTCCTCTCCCACTCCCCCTGCTTGTGTTCCCTCTCTCGCTGGCTGTCTCTATCTCTGCCGAATAAATAAATAAAATATTTAAAAAAAATAAAAATAAAAAATAAAATAAAATCTCAGAGGTAGGACAAATTCCAGGGTGTGGTGAGAGTAAGTAGTTTAAGAAGAATGGAAGTAAAGCTCACAGGAGATGAGCAAGTAGAGAAAGCAAGAAGCCAGTCTCCAAATGATACGTATAGTATTCATTCATTCCATATAAAGTTATTGACTACTATGTGCCAGACACATATATTCTAAACATTAAGGATTAAGCATCAAACATAGCAGAAAAAATCTCTGCCTGTGGACTTACATTCTAGCATATTTATTTGAGAAAGTGAGCAAGTGAGCACAAGCTGGGGGAAAGGGCAGAGCGAAAGGGAGAAGTACACTCCCTGCTGAGCAGAAAGCTCGAGGACGAGGAAGATGAGGACGAGGACGCAGGGCTTGATCCCAGGACCTTGGGATCATGACCTGAGCCAAAGGCAGATGCTTAACCCATTGAGCCACCTAGGCACCCCTGTATGTGGAAATTTTAAAAAGAGGTTATGTGCGTATATGTACATACATATGTATGAAAAATAAAAGGGCACACACCACACTCTTAAAAATTATTGAAAAAAGTTAAGAGCAAGGGTAAGGTAAGTTGTACATTAATGTTTTTCATATATACTATAGCCCACACAGCACCTCTAATGTGCCAGGCACTGTTCTGAGCGACTAAACAGATATTAACACATTTGATCATCAGAACAACATGCACTAATATCAACCTTATTTACAGATGAGGAAAATAAATCACAGATAGATTAAATAACTTGCCTAAAATCTCCCAGCGGGTAAGAAGTAGAGCCAGATTTTGAATACAGGTAATCTCTCAATAAATCGGGGAATTTCACATAGGCACTGTGATAAACTGATGATGTAATTTAAAGCAAACTTACTGGGAATAGTTTAGTAAGTATCTGAGTGCTATAGTCACAAGGAAGAAAAACAGATTAGATTTATACTTCATGTAGAGCGAGGCTATTTTTAAAGATGTATGCAAATTTTATTCATAGTTCCCCCTCTAGCACACTTGGGGATAAAAAGAATAAAAATGATTAAGGTTTACTCTCTTACTACTGTGTGTGCACAAGAGGATAAGAATTCAGTGATTATTCTTTTGGATTCCATGGATATGAGAAAGTGTGACCAAAGGGAAGTGGTACAAGAAACATCATTGTCTGTAAGTGCCTATTCTGAAAAATTGTTTTGGTACCCTATATAACAGAAGTTGTTTGGGATAAGGGTAGGAGCGGATTATACAGAAAACTAGTTTTCACTGGTTACTTGGAAAAGGGAATAACCATTGGGATGAAGGCAGTGATTCAGTGAAGCACTCAATTGGCCTAATTCAGAATAAACCTCACATCCTTGGTAGCTGTGCCTCTCTTAGTGCCTAAATTCACTCTGGGAAAACATTCAATTTTTGTCTTACCAAAAGGTTACCTTTTGAAACCTAGTACTTACTAGCAGAGAGATCTTTTGAAAAAACAACAGTCAGCACTTCTCCAAGGACACTTTTACTCTAGCTCATCACCACACAGAGTGAAAACCCTTGTTGTGAGCCCCAGAGGATGACTGAAGCCTTCTTTGTATGTGCCCTTCCTACCATCAGTAACTTAGGCTCCAGGACCATTGACAAAATAAGATATAGAAAGACTTACTGAGGAAAGGAAAAAAACAAAACAAAACCAGAAACAAAACAAACAAAAAACCTGGGATATAAAATTTCACTAACATTAATAAAGAGTCAACAGGATTCTGAGTTCTCAGAAGCCCTTACACTCTGGCCTCACTCTCACATATTTCTTTTTGCTTTTAAACTAAAGAGCAGGGGCGCCTGGGTGGCGCAGTCGTTAAAGCGTCTGCCTTCGACTCAGGGCGTGATCCCGGCGTTCCGGGATCGAGTCCCACATCAGGCTCCTCCGCTATGAGCCTGCTTCTTCCTCTCCCACTCCCCCTGCTTGTGTTCCCTCTCTCGCTGGCTGTCTCTCTGTCACATAAATAAATAAAAATCTTAAAAAAAAAAAATAAAAAAAAAAATAAAAAAAAATAAACTAAAGAGCAAATTTCTCCTGGTATTGAACATTTGCTCTGGCTACTAAGATCCTACAAGGCAGCAGTCATCTCTCCTTATCTGCTTCTACAAGCTCTCTAAACCTAAGACAAAAAAGAAGCAGGAAGGGGCTATAAAGTAAGGTCCCTTCACTCTTTTTTTTTTTTTTTTTAAGATTTTATTTATTTATTTGACAGAGAAAGATAGCCAGCAAGAGAGGGAACACAAGCAGGGGGAGTGGGAGAGGAAGAAGCAGGCTCTCAGCGGAAGAGCCTGATGTGGGGCTCCATCCCAGAACGCCGGGATCATGCCCTGAGCAGAAGGCAGATGCTTAATGACTGCGCCACCCAGGCGCCCCTCCCTTCACTCTTAAAACACCTTCTTCGAGGCCAAGCTATGGCTCTTCCTTTGCACATAAATATACATATTACGGTCTCTTTCTTTAAAAATGCTGCAAACTATATAATCCTTTCTTCTAGATTTTTCTTTTTATTATTAAAATACTTAAGTGATAGTTATACATATTTTTATTTATCTCGTACCTTTTCACCATTGCAGGATTGTAAAGATAGATCTTCATAAAGTGTCTTTCCTTCTCATGATAACCATAAAAAGGCCTGAAATAAAAGAAAAAGATATTTCAAATTATTTTCAGCATGCAGAGATGAAGTAATGCAACCTATTGCCCAAATTAGACTCAGGTGACCTAATTCAGTCTTAATTTAATATTACCCCAAGCCCCAAGAAACAAACAAACAAAATCATTCAAAATCTTTCAATTAAACCTACAACAGGTTAATATATACAATATTGAAATCCGGTTACTTCTTTTAAGAAGTTAAAAAATACTACTTTCAAAAAACTAGGGAGTGCCACTAGGAGTGGCAAACTATTTATAACTTAATTTCAACCATAATGACTCTATTAAAAAATGGCTCTTTTCTCTTTACTCTGACCATGTATGAGAAAAACGGAGACCTCTCAAGCACCTTCTTCACCTGTTTCCCATTTTTTCTGTCAAAAGCTAGAGTTCTTCATTAACAAAGTCCTCTAATTAACAGCATTCATGTTACTTTGCTTATTTGTCTCTGTTTATTAATTTTGCAAGTTCCCTACCCAGAGACAATTTATACGTGTGTGTGTGCATAACACACATCCAACTCAAACGAAGCCTATGAAAACAGTGTAGACAGGAACTTAAGCGACTGAAAAGACCATGGCCTTACTTAAGGACCCTAATTACGTTGAGGCTGGATTTTTTTTCTCAAGGGCATTAGCTGGAATGGGGAAAGGAAGAAGCAAAAATCCACATGGTAAGGAGAGAAACAAGTCTTCAGTGCAAGATGAAATAAGTTGGCACATCATGTTACATCATTTCAGGAGGATCTGAAACTACATCAGTACCTCTGATATACAGACTACCGTAATCATTTTTTTTTCTTAAGTATACTCCATGCACAACATGGGGCTTGAACTCACAATCCTGAGATCAAGAATTACATGCTCTATTGATTGAGCCAGCCAGGTGCCCCCAGACTATCACTTTCAAAGGTGATATAATTAGAAATAATACATAAACAAGTATGAATTTGCATACAAAATAAAAAGTTTTGTATCTCCCTAGAGTTTATTTGTAAATAAGTGGTTGGTTAAAGCTTTAGGTGGGTAAACCCATTCACTTTCATTTAAAAAATACTGTCCCTTTATAACAGGCACTAGACAGAATTTATCCTCATTAGTACACCATTTCTGTCATGTCTGACAGTGTGGTGGACATCAAATACAGGAGTAATTTGGCAGCAGAGTCATCATTTGGAGTATAAACTTCCCCCCTCCCCAGCTATTTTAAGCTTTTAGGTCAGCGCCATCTGTATGATTGTTGTAAAGCAATTTCTATTAAAAAAAAAAAAATCCAACTATTTACCAAGGCCTAAAAGAGTTTCTTTATCTCATCCTTGCCACTCATGCCAATCTTGTGTCATATCACTCTTCCTTTAGCCATCCTAAACATTTTAGTCCCTCTAACTTACTCCACTCTCATGTAACTTACCATTCTTTCTGCCGAGAAAGCTTCCTGGGAACCCTGGCATGGTTTGCTTTCAATCTTCATTCAGATTTCTACTTAGACTCACTTCCTCATAAAAGTCTTCTCTGATCCTCACTCCTTATCCCTTACCCTTCTTTACTCTACCTCCCCGCCCACTTTTTTTTTTTTTTTTATAATACTTAACCACTTTCTATCTAGTTTGCCACTGTTTACCCCATTTTTGTTGCCATGAAACAAAAACACGTTACATGAATAACTTCATTCTGTCTCACTGGCAAAATTCAACTATTTATTCCTCCTGCTATGGTATTTTTCACATAGATAAATATAATTCTCTATCTGGAGACATGAGTTATTTTTAGCCAGATAAATGGCGGAAAATAAATTTGCAGTGTAGTACACATTATCTTTGTTTTGTTTTGGTTTTGTTAACAATCTTTAGGGTTTTACAACTCGAATTTCATAAATTTCAAAAACTGAATATAAGTTAAGACTATCAAATCTCTAAAATTCTTTATAAATCTAGGATTCTTTTTTCAGATCTACTGCCTCAAAATAAAGCCTGGAAATTCTATAAATTCCGTTTTCTGCTTCTGTATAATCTAACTGGCAATCCTTACTTCCTGCTGTTGGCTTCAGTTGCTTTTGCCAAAAGAATTCCTCAACAGGGAGATTCTTTGGATGGAAAAAAGCAGAATGGAACAGAGTTTGTATAGATATTTTATGCTTAAAAAATATCTGATAACTGTTTTTTTTTTAACATAACAGTAAGAAGGAAAATGAAAATGGATAGCAAAAGACCTCAATTAACTTAAGATGGATTAAGAATCTCTTTATAGGGTATTTTCTAGAATCATGGCAGCTAAATGGCAAGGAATTCCAGAAATGAGCCTAAGGTCAGAATCCTATCTCTCGACCTAGCCTCAGGATAATGCATTATCTATAAAGACTGGAATTAAACCTGTACAAATTTTTATTTGGTAGCTATGCGCAACCTTGTCTAAAGAAGTAGAAAAATTGAAAGACTAAAATTATCATAGAAACGAAAATGTATGGTAAGAAAAAGGGGATCCAGGTTAGGAAAAAAATTAGAGTAAGAGGTAAAAGAGAATGGCAGCCATAGAACAGCTCATCTTTTGCCTCAGGTATTCAGATTCTTAAAAACATGGTGATACCTTTAAGAAAATACCCATTAAAAATACAGAAAGACTGGTGAGTAGGGTGCCTAGCTGGCTCAGTTGGTAGACATGTGACTCCTGATCTCAGGGTAGTGAGTTCAAGCCCCATGCTGGGGAAAGAGCTTACTTGGGGGGGGGAGGGTGAAAGACTAGTAACTATTCATTTTACTAGGCTGTTTGGAAATTCAACTTTGAAATGAGAATATGTACAGGAAAGTTCTTAGAAACCATTAAACATAAAAAAATTAGAATATAAAACTGATAATTATCTTTAACCTAATTGTCACTATCATAGGACAGGTGTGAACTTCTACCTCATTCATTTATGCAACCAAATAGTTGCTGAGCCATATTTACTAAGTGCCCAACACCATACAAAGTGCTAAGGATGTAATGGTCGACAAAACAATAGTCCTTTTTCTTGTGGAGCTTACATGCTGGTGGGAGAAATACATAAAATTAAGTAAATACATAAAAATTAAGAAATACATAAAAATTAAGTAAACAAATAACTAAAATAATTGCCAACTATATTAAGTGCTGAAGGAAACAAAGAATGGGCAGAGATACAGAATAACAATAGTGACAACCTATTTTAAGTAGGGAGGTCAGAGAAAATATCTCTGGAGAGGTGAAGGATTTGAAGGATTAGAGAACGGTAAAGCATTCAAGGAAAGCAAACTGCATGTATGAAGCTGGGAAAGAGCTCAACACATCAGAGAAAGTAAAAGAAGACCCATGTTTCTAGATGGAGCATACTGAACAAAATTACAGAGGTAGGCAGGGGTCAGATCACACAGGCTGTGGTTAGAAACTTAAATTCATTTCAAGAACAATATGAAGCCATTCAGGGATTTTAAGTGATTTTAAGAGGATCCAAGGTTTATTATAAGAAGCGTATGTTTGTGGCTCTGGAGCAAGACAAAAATAGAAGGAAATTCGATTAAAAAGAAACTGTGATGGTCCAGAGGAAAGCCTAGATTACGGTGGAAGTAGGAGAGAGACTTAAGACAGATTTCACATAAACATATCAAACTCAAAATATTCTAGCATGAGCTCCAAATCGTTCCTGCCAGCCTGCTCTACCTGCACTTTCCATCCTTTTAGCAGCATGGACTCAAATTTTTATAGTCATCTTTGACTCGTGTCACAACCTTCTTCCAATCAGACAGCAAAACTTATTGACCCCAACCTCAGAATACGTCCAGAAGCTGACCATGTCTCACTACTCCCATTACTACCCAAATGCGAGTTACCATATTTTCTCATCTCACCCAGATTAACGAAACAGAGTCCTAATGCTCTCCACTGCTTCTTACCCTTATCCCCCGATGATCTCCTTTTCACAGAACTGCTAAAGCAATCCTTTCAAGTTTAAGTTAGATCGTGGCTAGAGTAAAAGTCAGAGTCCTCAGAACAATACACTGTAGTGGTTCTCAAACTTTGGTGTGCATCAGAATTATTACAAAGGCTTATTAAAACGCAAATTGCTGGGCCCCACCACCAGAGTTCTGATTCATTAGGTCTAGTGTGGGACCCATGGATTTATTTTAAGTTCCCAGGTATGTTAATCTGAGTCCTCTGAGAAGTAGATGCCAATATATGCAAGAAATTTATCAGGGGAAACACCTGTGAGAGAAAATGAGGACAGACCCAGAAGAGACTGGGATAGCCACCAAACTTAGATACACAACTGATGCCATGTGAAAGAGAGAGGGACAGAGGGAAGATCAGTAGAAATGTCTTCTATTGTAATGTGATTCTAGATTCTAATTAAAGTGCAGAAATGCTTTCAGAGAGTTCTGGAGTATCTCCCAGGAACAGGCCTGCCTTAATATCCTTACCAGGCTTAGCCATTGGCTAGGAGTAGCCTATGGAAAGTAGCTTCAGTTCATACGGAATGATAGATTTCAAGGTAGTAGTGGGGCCGTTGTTCAATTACGCTCCCTGTATTTGGAGATCTGACAGGTGTATTCTCATAGCTGTCAAATCAGGTAAAGCTGATGCTGGTGATCCTGGAAACCATACTTTAAGAACCACTGGCCGACATGATCTCCATCCATTCATATCTCTCCAACCTCATTTTGTCCTACTCTTTGTCCTCCATTCTAGTCACCTCCATGTTATTCCCACTCCTTCACCTTCAAGTCTTTGCTCAAATGTCATTTACCTTGTCAATGACACCTTCCCTGATTACCCTATATAAAACTGCCACCAGTCCACTTCCTTACCCTACACTATTGATCCATCATATCCTGCTCTACATCTTTGTTCCATAGCACTATCATGTAATAAATAAATAAATTAATTTCATGTCATATCTATTGGTTATTTTCTGTTTCCCACTACTAGAATGTAACCTCCATGGGGGCAGAGATCTTTGTTTTGTTCACCAATATATCCCAAGCACCTAGAATAGTGCCTAGCACATGGAAGGCGCTCAATAAATATGTGAAAATAAATTACATGAATTTCTACAGTTCTAAGAAGTGGAGAAATGGAAAAGGTTAAACCATCTATCTTTCACTGCAATAAAAATTTACTTTAAAAAATTACAGAATATTTGCCTTACTTCCATTACATTAGAAGTAAAAGAAAAATAAACAGAGTATCTTTGCATCAGACGGGTTTTCTTTACTTGGAATGCTACTAGAAATACAGATAAAGAAATTTAAAAAGTTAACATATACTTACATTCCTGATACTAATGACACTTTGAAAACGTGCTGAGCAGTGGAAGATGGATTGCCTAAAGCCACATTAAGTGCTCTGTCGATACTGAATGCCATCTGAGAAAGATAGCTTTCTGGCTGCTGTCCATAACCATCGTATGGGACATAGAGGTAAGGAAAGATGCCATGCAGATGAAGACATGTCTTCTGACCTAAAATGTAACACATCATAAAGTTTAGTCTTGAGATGCATTTTAAAATTTTAACATTACAACAAAGCTCAGAATGCAAATCATTTAAATGTTCTAATGACAACACAGCTTATCTAGGATAAGAGTTGAAGAAAATTAACCCATAATTAAAGCCACCTATGTTAACTACATTTTACAACAGAACATTTAGAAGCATTTTATAAACATAAGCATTACAGTATGACTGAAATAGTTTTGGTGAAAATACGTTTGAATATTTTACCCTCACAATCTCACTGGTTTTATATACTTCACTGAATCACCCTATCATAATACCACTTAGCACAGTGTTATGAATCTTACAGAAACTCACTGAAATTTTATTAAATAAACCAATGCATGTCTGTCTTAACATAAAAATTTTCAAACAAGAGAATTCCCTGAGACAGAGACTGCTCTGGGAGAAAGGAGAGGGTAAAAGCAGTTCCAGTATGTAGAATTTTGCTATAAGGGTATGGAGGGGGGTTTTGGGAAGGGTAAAAATGACATTTTGCTATTAAAAAACAAAACAAAACAAAACAAAACAAAACCAACCAAAGAAGACAAAAACAAAGCAAAAGAAAACCTCTACATATCATTTGTCCGTAATGGACCTCTAAGATATCTAAACTGCACATTTGGTGGAGTGGGACGGTGGGAAGACAAAATGAGAGGTGAAAAAACAAGCATGCACACTTCCCAGGAAGCCGTTCTATCAGGCAAGGTGCAAAAGGGGTAAATGGTGCTGACCTGCTAACAGACAATCAGGTACAGCTATGATAAAGAAAGTAATATGAGTAAGAACCCACGAAAGAAGTGCCACAGAAACAGTAATGTATCCATGACAAGGTTGAGTAACAACAGCACCAACAAAAAACAGATGTACCATTACTCTCATGAATCTGGCAGGGCTGTACAGAAGTGGTTCCCGTCCTCAGAGCACTGTCCCTAGTTCCCTTTGGGTACATGCCATTTGTCTACTTTAAACAGGGAGAATGGCAGTGATGGAAAAACATATCCATTTTTCTCATACTGTCACTATCACTGTACTGTCCTGCCAACACAATCCTTAGGCTTCTTCTCCATCCCTTATCCCACTCTGCTTCACTGGGCTTTTTTTCTTTTTTGGTAGGAAGGTAACTATTTGTTTGCTTACTATATCCTATTTATAATGATTTATAAAAAATACACAGAAATAGTTCTATGTTCTGTTGATATCTTATATTTCACATGTTCTATAGTGAATAACATTGGTTTATTTTATTTTTAAGGTAGAGCTATAACAGAATTAACAAATAAACCTGGAACAGTTATTACATAGAGCATGCAAAATCGGAAAGACCAATCACACAACGGAGTAAGATCTATACCCTCTCAAGTGCAGTATTCTGATTTCAACTACCAACTTTCACACTTCTGAAGAATTATAAATTGTGCTGTTAGACTGGTTTCTATTTTTAGCAGCAGTTATGTTGCTTAATTTCAAAGGAATGGGGAAAAATAAAACCTTCTCACTTAAAAGCAAATTCTTTGATTATTTTGTTTCTTTTCAAACATGGTATTATCTGCTAAATACTGCAATTTCTTAATTCTTCAAATAGAAAAAAAAAAAACCAAAGTGTAACGATGAGTGAGTCTTTAAAAATATATTTAACTAATTTATTGATGATCTACTCGAATGCTTTTTAAACATCTCATGAAAAATGTTATATCCATTACCATTCAGGACATAAACCACACGCTGGTTAAGAGCAAGTGGCATGCTAAACCATGGGGTAAGGAAGGTGGGGAGACAGAGAAGTATCCTCCTTTAAACTGACAAATCTAAGACCAGTGATTACAGAAATAGTGTAATAGGGGGCGCCTGGGTGGCACAGTCAGTTGAGCGTCTAATCTTGCTTTTGGCTCAGGTCATGATCTCACGGTCATGAGATCCAGCCGCCTGGCATCGGGCTCCATGCTCAGTGTGGAGTGTGCCTAAGACTCTCTCTGCCGCTTACCCCTGTGCATTCTCTCTCTCAAATAAATAAATCTTTAAAAAAAACAAGAAAAAGAATTAGTGTAATAGTATATCTTATAAGCAATTTTCTAAATTCCTAAGATACTAATTTTACAGTCCGTATATCTCAATAATGGAAATTTGGATAAATTTTACAAGAAATAATTATAAAATCTGATTTGTACTAAGTTTCTTTATAGGGAGGGTGTTCAAAGTTCACAGAATTTTTAAAAAATCCCCACTTTTCATCTCTCCTGTGAAGTAGGGACCAAACACATTATCCTTCTATTTCACAGGCTTTGAAACTACAATAATTTGTGGTGTATGACTTAGGAAAAAAGTAGAAATGATTTATTCAGCAGGCACCGAACTAATAAGTGCTTTACGTATATTCATTTCTAAAACATTTAAAAACTTTGCGAGAATTACAAAGGTTAACTTTCCCCAATCACATACCTACTAGGTAACTGAATCAAAATTTAAAAGCAGATCAATAAAATCTAAAATCAACACTCTTTTCATTTAACCATGCTGGTTCAATTTTTTAAAAAGTGAATGTTGGCTTCCTTAATCCTTAACTCCTCCGTTCTTATTTTGTAATGGAAATGTCTGTTTTCTTATCTGACTCTCCCATTTGAAAATTCTTTGGTGCTGGTGCTGCGTTTGAATGATCATAATATCCCCAGGACCCAGCACAAAGCACATAATATGTGCTTAATAAATACTTATTAAATGGAAGAACAAACCCTCAGCAAAACAGAGTAACCGCTTAAGGAGAAAGGAATGGTGTAAAAGCCTTGAGTATCTGAAAAAACAAATCTACGAAAACAGAGGGACTTTGCTACAATTAAGGATTACAGAGTTATAGGGGGACATAGGTGTTGGGAAGAGTCCCCAGCTTACTGCACTTTCCTACCCTGAATAACCCAAAGTCCCATGCAAAGCTGCAATCACTACATCAACACAGATGTACCTCCCTCTGGTTCTCCAGCAGCTAGGGATGGCTCAGTGCCTTACCACTTTTCCTCAAGAACAACCTCCTGAAGAACACAGCGCAAGAATTCTTGGCATTGCACTTAATGGTTCTAATATAAAATGAGTATCACAAAAAAGAAAATGATGAGAAACAAAATAAGAAACTCAAAAAGTTAAACTAGGAATAAAAATTGTGTAAAAATCAATGTGAGATTCCATTTCTTTTTGGCAACAGGTCTTTTATTATCGTAAAATTTGTACTTCCGTAATAGCACTGCTTTATCTTGACAAGATACAAACCACTTCTATACACTTCCCTCCACCAGCTCTACCCCACACAAATGTGTGGGGCCAACAGTGTACGGTCCCCTGAAGATAAGCTATTCTGCTCTACCCCCATCAGTTAGGATTAGATCCAGCTATGAGAAAACACCCTAAAATCAGTGGCTTAAGCATTCAATTAATGGTTTCTCTCTCATAATATTAGTCCAGAGCTAGGTAGCTGGTATACTGCACATTCAGGCTTTTGCAACATCTAGTTAGTTGCCTAGTTGAGAACTTGTGACTTCAATCCAGAGGATTTTTCACTATACTCCAAAGTGCTCCACACACAGGATTCTTTTAAAAACGTTTCTATAAAATTAGTGAAAGCTATGTTATTTTGAAACCTTGCTAAATGATTTGGGATTCTAAAAAGGTTTAGAATATTAAGCTATGTCTATGTAACATGTGGATCCAAAGAAGGCAACCAACTGGAATTCTTTATGTCCCTAATGTCTGAATGTCCCCTTCTTGTCATGTCAAACTGAATTAAGGCAGCAAACTCAGTAGCAATAAAGACTGCTGTTGGGAGAGTAAGCCTACACACACAGGTTTCAAAATTTTTTTAAGAGTTTGGGCTTTCCAGGGGCGCCTGGGTGGCGCAGTCGTTAAGCGTCTGCCTTTGGCTCAGGGCGTGATCCCGGTGCTCTGGGATCGAGCCCCACATCAGGCTCCTCCACTGGGAGCCTGCTACTTCCTCTCCCACTCCCCCTGCTTGTGTTCCCTCTCTCACTGGCTGTCTCTCTCTGTCAAATAGATAAATAAAATCTTTAAAAAAAAAAAAAAAGAGTTTGGGCTTTCCAATTTGACTGATGTTGCCTAATTCAGAAACTGCAATAAAGTTGTTCAGGAAAGCACCACAGAAACTTGTCACAGTATAACTGCTGGCTTTTAAAGACACCATGGCAAAACTGTGTGGAGTTGGCTACTTCCAACTCTGTGTAAGTCGGACTTCTATAACTAAGTAGGTGCCTCTGTAACAGCCAGTACTTGGGTACTGTGAATCTAATCTTTTACAGAATTTAGATGGACACTAAACATTAAGTCCTCTGTATTCCAACTTTTCTTATGTCATTTTCCCACATTTTCTTCTGCATTTTAAGTGCCTAGATTCGGTCTCTTAAGTTGTGCATCTAAAGTCTTACTAGTTTTTCCATAGAAAAAATACCTGTATTTTTGTAGGTACATTTTTGATAAATAGAAAGATTAAATGTACCATTCCTCGAATTCTGAGGTCTGCAAGTTTTTTTCTGAGGCAGATACTAAATATTTTAGACCTTATGGGCCATACTGTGTTTGATACAACTACTTAACTCTGCCACCGTAGCCAGAAAACAGCCATAGACAATACATAAGTGAACAGGTGTGGCTGTGCCATTCCAGTAAGATTTCATTCATGAAAACAGGCAGTGGGAAGGATTTGGTCCATGGATAGCAGTTTGCCAATCGCTGCTCCAACTGATTAGACTTCATCATCTAGAACAGAAAAGCTTAATGTCTTCTTTTTTTCTTTTCTTTTTAAAATAAGCTGACTGGTCACCACAATCAAAATCATGCTGGCCTAAGAGTATCCTAGGAGACTGAATAAGAAATGCTTATTTTGTAACTTGCAACCCTATCTCCCAAATCTCAAACTCAATATACACAAGATTTTAAATAAAACTCTACAGAGCTATCAAATAGAAAACCTTGGTATGTGAACAGGAAAGTGTGTATTTATGGAATTTTTCATATTTTCTTCTTGGAATATCTCTTTTTAAGTTTTATATCACTGTCATTACCTCTATCTGTATCCCTCCAAGCAAAGTCTTTCTTCGCTTCTCTCTAAAGCTTCACTCTTTTTTTCCCCGTTTCCACAAAACCAAACAATGAACCAAGTAAAACTAAGAATTATATCATCTACTATCATCTAAGAAAAAAACAAGAATGTACATGAAGATTAAAATATTAAGATGCTGAGACAGTATTACCAATAATAAAAAAAATTAAAGACATTATAAATTTCCAAAAATAGGAGATTAATTATGATATATCTACATCATGTCTATGGCTCTCATACCAATTCCACTTACTGCCTATTTTCATAAATACAAATTTATTACAACACACCACATCCATCTGGAATGGTCTGCTGCTGCTTTGTTACTGGCAGAGTTGAGTAGTTACAACAGAGATCTAGCCCCCAAAACCTAAAATACAAACTATATGGTCCTTTACAGAAAGTCTGCCAACCTCAGCAACAAATGGTGTTGAAATATATTTCCTGGCATGAAGAGATGTTTACGATATATTTATTTCAGGTGATATTCAGGTTTATTTCAATTATAAAGATATATATAACACATTGAGATAATGATTATTTTCTTTTTGCTTATATATATTTTCTAATTATTATACAATTTCTGTAAGAGAGACGCAGGAAGACGTCATCTACTTCTAAATGACCCACAAATTAAAACAAAACAAAACAAAACAAAAAAACCACCACCAGGTGCCTGGGTGGCTCAGGTGGTTAAGCATCTGCCTTCGGCTCAGGTCGTGATACCAGGGTCCTGGGATCGAGTCCCACATCAGGCTCCCTGCTCTGTGGGGAGCCTGCTTCTCCCTCTCCTTCTGCCTCTCTCTCTCTCTCATGAATAAATAAAATCTTTAAAAAAAACCCACCATCAACAACAAAAAACTATAATAATTAACTTTACAAAGGGCATATGTATATAACTTTCTGCTAAACAGTTTCTCTTCATTTTCTCCTTTGTAAATAATGCTTTGGGGTTTTACATTTATCCACGCCATTTTATTTCTTCAACTAAAGTATACATGGCTTTATTTAGATTCATTGGCTTTGGGGTGCCGGGGTGGCTCAGTTGGTTGAGCATCTGACTCTTGATTTTGGTTAAGGTCATGATCTCAGGGTCATGGGATCGAGCCTTGCATTGGGCTCCATGCTCAGCATGGAGCCTGCTTGTCCCTCTCCCTCTACTCCTCCCCCAGCTCTCTCTCTCAAATAAATAATCTTTTTAAAAAATCATTGACTTTAAGTTATCAATCCCACATTACTAACAGAACTATATCCCTCAAGCACCAGATGTTTCAAAGGTCTGTTTATACATCTATTTTTGCATTTCCAGTGCTAAACACGATTGGTTTTTTTCATTCATAAATGTAGGCATAAATTCTCTACTCTTCAAATACTTTGTGAAAGTCCAGCATTAGGTGTTAGACCATAGGTTGCTCATAATCACAGTCCCTGAACTCATGAACTTGTTATGTTCTATTCAGAGATAAAGATGAGTAAGTAGGCAATTACAGTATGGCAATTCTATATCCAAAAGTATCTAACTCAGATTTGTGAGAATATAGAAAGGATTCCCAGAGGAAGCAACAGAAGAGCAAAATGAGAAAGAACATTGTGGTGTATACAACAATCTGAAAGCAAATGATAATATGCATGGTCCAGGAACAGGAAAAATGTAGTTAGGAAGGAACAAAGAGCTCAATGGAGAAAAAGGCAAAGTGTGCATGTGTAAGTGTGAGTGTGTGTGTGTGTGCGCGTGCGTGTAGATTCTGTGACCTGTGTGGATTTGCATTTTATAAAGTTCCCTGTGGGCACATTGTGGGAGAAGCTAGGGATAGAGCTTTAATAGGGAAATATGTTTAGAAGGTTGCTGAAGTAATCAGGAGAGAGATGTCCGTAGAGATGGAGAAAACATCAAGAAGGACTTAGGGCACAGAATTTAGAGGTAACTGACTGAAATTTGGGAGTAGGATAAAAGAGAAACACTCAAGGATGATGCAGATTTTTTGGTTTAGGCAGCTGGATAGATGTGAATGTTATTCAAAGAAAACTGAGAAAGAAGAGTAGGCTGATTTCTATTTTGAACTTGTGGAATTTTACATGTTTATAGAACTTCCAAATGGAGATTTACATTAAGCACAATTAGGTACACAGATGTTGAGCTTAAGAGAGAGATCTGGGTAGAGAAGAAGACATTATTTGGGAGTCTGAATAACAGATGGGTAAATATGCTCAAGAGAATACATAGATAAAAGAAGGGGTATAGGTCAGAAACTTGAGGAATAGTAGTATTCAAGGGAAGAATAAAGGGTTTTGATTTATGTGGGATATGAGAGAATGAGCCCCTGAAATGGCTGCCAGACAAGAAAGAGAAGTAACAGTGAATATTTGAAAATATAAGCATGTTAGCCATGGAACCAGAAAGTTCCAAGGGTCCTTGAGAAATGTGTAAGAGAAACGCAAGCAATGAGAGACTGGATCAGAAACTGGGAGAAGGATGTAGATAAAATGTACAATATGATCAATGTACAATGTAGATAAAATGTAGAAATGACAAAAAACACTTCAGAATGGCAGAGGAAGAACCTTTAAAAACCTGCTCCTCCATAACAGCAATAAGAACACTGGTAAATTCTGTCAAAATAAACTTTTTTCAGTGTTTTGGAAATAAATTAAAAGGCTTGTGACAATCCAGCAAGTGTTCGTTCAAGAAAACCAGTTGAATCTTAGCAAGAACAGCAAGGTTTGTGGTTTTCTAACTTGCCCTAATCCAATCTCCTCTGCCTGCACGCCCCCCCAACCCCCCCAGCTCCAGAGTAGCTGTGAAAACAGATAGCCAAGCAGGCGCTGGAGAGACCAAAATAGATTTGCAGTTCCCCAAAAGCCTGATCACGAGAACACTGTCACTATTTGACCTGCTTGGTAGGTAGCTCACTGAAAAGCTCCATTCTCAGGACTTTTATTTGATCAGACACAGAGCTCACTCCCTGTGTATAGTCCTATGTGTAGGACTTCATGGAAAACAATCAGCAGCAACTGTTTAACATCACAGTTGCCTGAGGGAGTTTTACCAGTTGCAGCTAACAAAAGGCTGAACAAAAAACTTAAAAGGAAAAACTGAGGACTGAAACATCCAGAAGAACTTGAAAGTCTCTGACATAGTTCTGGAAATTTAGAAGGTTATGCACATGTGTGGAGCTGTGCACATGCGCAGGAAGAGCTGAGAAGGCCCTAATCTTTCACTATGGCTGACCTTGAGGCTCTGCACCAATACACGTACATACAGAGCCCCTCAACAAAAAGTGGAAGGAGACCTATTAGCTCAAGGCATTTAAAGGAATTTCTGGTCATTAACTGACCAATAATCTAACTGAGCAGAGACTTCAAAGAATAGAGACTGTATAGAATTAATCCATGAAAGTCACTAAAGAAACAAACAACATAACCAACAATAGAGCAATAATAAATCTTGGGGATAGGGAAGAATATGCTTTTCCTTAACTGTCAAATTATTTAAAATGTCTAGTTTTGAACAAAAAAGGATAAGACATACAAAGAAAAAGGCATGGAAAAAAGGAGTCCATAAAACTGTCTCTGAAGAAGCCCAGACATTCAACTTACTAGACAAAGACTTTAAACCAGATATTAAAAATATTTCAAAGAACAGGGGTGCCTGGTGGCTCAGTGGGTTAAGCAGCTGACTCTTGGTTTTGGCTTAGGTCGTGATCTCAGGGTTGTGAGACTCAGCCCTGCATCGGGTTCTGCACTCAGAAGTCTATTTGAGATTCTCTCTCTCCCTCTCCCTTTACCCCTCCCCCCTCAAATAAATCTTTAAAAATTTTTCAAAGAACAAAAGGAGAGCATGTCTAAAGAATTAAAGGAAAGTTTGAGAATCATGTCTTACCTAACAGAAAATATAAATGAATAGACAGAAATTATTTAAAAAATCAAATAGAAATTTTGGTGTTGAAAAGTGCAACAGAAATGAAAAATTTACTGAAGAGGATCAAGAGCACATTTGAACTAGGACAAGTATCAGTGAACTTGAAGACAGGCCAGTTGACATTTTCCAATCTGAGGAACAAAAAAAAAAAGTAATGAGGAAACATTAACAGAGCCTCAGAGATTTATGGGATTCCATCAAGAATACCAACATATACATAATGTGAGCTTCAGTAGAAGAGACAGAAAAAGCGATGGGATATTTGAAAAAAGAATGGCCAAAAAAATTCCCATATTTGACTGAAAACATTAATCTGCGTATTTAAGAAGCTCAATAAACTACAGGTAGGAGAAACTCAGAGATCCATGACAAGATGTATCATAACCAAACTGCCAAAGACAAAGAGAAAATCTTGAAAGTGACAAAAGAAAAGCAATTCATCATGTACAAAATTTCCTCAATAAGGTTAAGAGCTGACTTATTAGAAACCATGGAGGCCAGTAGGATGACATAGTCAAAGTGATGAAAGACAAAGATTGTTAACCAAGAATTCTATATCTAGCAAAACTACCCTTCAAAAACAAAGGAGAGCTGGGTGAGGTAGGAGCAAGAAAAAATTAAGATGTTCCCGGCTAAATGAAAATTGAGAGAATCTGTCACTAGCACGGCTAACCTACAAGAAATACTAAAGGGAATCTCATTCCAGGCTGAAATGAAAGGATAATAGACAGTAGCTTAAATCCACACTAAGCAATAAAGAGTACCAGTAAAGATAACTACATAGGTAAATACAAAAGATAATAAACATGTATTTTGTAATTCCTTCTCCTGTATCATTTAAGACAGGTGCATGAAGTAATAATTATAAAATTGTGTTGATGGGCTTATAATGTGTAATGATGTAATTCGCATGAATGATGTTATAATGGAGCAAAGGTTTTATGTACTACAGAAATACCAATATTGTGGGTTCAGTTCCAGACCACTGCAATAAAACAAATATTGCAATAAAGTGAGTCAAATGAATTTTTTGGTTTCCCGGTGCATATAAAAGTTATGTCCACACCATAATGTTCACACTATAACTGTCTACTAAGTGTGCAATAGCATTGTTTAAAAAAACGATGTTTGCACCTTAAAAAATATTTTTTTGCTAAAAAACGCTAACCATCATCTGAGCTTTCAGCAAGTCATAATCACTGATCACAGGTCCCCATAGCAAATATAATAATGAAAGTTCAAAATACTGCAAGTTACCAAAATGTGACACAGACACTAAGTGATCAAGTGCTGCTGGAGAAATGGTGCTGACAGACTTGCTTGATGCAGGGTTGTCACACACCTTTAATTTGTAAAAAAAAAAAAAAAAAAAAAAGTATCTGCAAAGCACAGCAAAGTGAAGCACAATGAGGTATACCTGTATGAAAATTCAATCGGGATTAATCCAAACTGTCTTAAATTAACATGTTAAGTGTAATACCCAGAGTAACCATGAAGAAAATAACTAAAAGAGAGAGAAAAGAGAGGTGGGGTGAGGAAGGGAGGGAGGAGGAAAGGGAGGTAGGAAGAAAAATGGAATTAAAATAGTATACTAGAAAATATCTCTTTAGCATAAGACTATAATGAAGGAATATAAACAACAAAAAAGCATAAGACACAGAGAAAACAATAACAAAATGGCAGATAAAAAATTACCCAGAACTGGTAGGTAGTCAAAGGACACATTATATCTTGCCCTATAGCTCTCAACTCAATGAGGAAGATCAATTTTCCCATTTTACATTCACCAATACAATTTGGGGTACTATGCAAAATGAGGAGAACTTGTAGAAGCATCACAAACCAAAGAAAAAACAGGACTAGAATCCTTTGCCTCGGTCATGTCTTAAACATGATCAATGTATTCCTTGAATTAATTAACAAACTCTATTATCAGAAGAATCATCACTGAGGAAATAGGAAAAAGGCTGATGTGAAGTATTGTTTGAAGAAAATAAAAAATATGATTAGTATTTAGATGGAAAATACTGTAACTCCCATTCTCATTCTTTAAGGACAAGCTCCCTCGCTATTACAACTATATACACCTTCCTTTACCTACAAAAGTAAGTGCACAACTTGTTTCCTCATTTATGTCTTCAAAGCACTTATATAACTCTATTGTGCACTTATGTTATACATATATTTACATACAGCAAAATCGCATCATGTGTGTATTTTATTTACTGGGTAAGAAGGAATCAAGGGGGATGGGAAGAGACTCCGGTAGAGAGACAGAGAAAGAGCTCAAGTGAATGAATATGAGAATGCAATTAAATGGTGTCAGTGTGCCCAGTCAATAACTTATAATCTGTGCCATGAGAAAGGGTATATAAAAGTTACTCCTTAGTTTGTTTCAGTTCCTTTGTATTTCTAAAGTGAAGCATCTCCTACTGAAAGAGGCAACTAAGTGTGATTCTGTTTAAAAGATATGGTTCATAGTTTTTCATAAAACATGTCCTGATTGCAGGCCAACTATTTCAAGTAGAGCTCAGCTGAGGAAAAGTGATTAACGTCTGTGTCTGTGTATGAGGAAAATTAAGCTGCTGGACTTACTGAAAGATAGTGTGGTAGAATTCATACAATTTAAGAGACTGTCAAGGGAAATTGTGCCTAATTCTAAAAAAGGTTTTAACCTCTTACCTTTGCCTCAGAATCTAATTCCCATTAAGATGCAACTTCACTGTTTCTGTCTCCATACCTACAGTGTGAGTTCCATGAACACATGCATCGTGTCTTCTTATTCTTCCTATTCTCAATGCCTAACAGAGAGCCTAGAATATAGTGGGTGTTTGATCCATGTTGGATTAAGCATGTGCGGTGTAATATACGTATTTGGTCTTTGTGTCTCATTCCCCGCATAGAGCCCCTACAACTCTTGGTATTTCCTGAGTGAGAGAGGTATCTTTTGTTATTCATATGAAGCCCTTTCTATCATAACTGAATTTACACTAATGAGGTAACTCTTGATGGGATCTTTAGATTGCTTCAGAACAGAGGGCTGGTTGTCAGAGGAATCAACCATATCATTTCAGGGTTGGAATTCTCAACCCCATTCCTCACCTGCCACCTCACCTCCAGAGAGGGGAGAAGGACTTAAGATTTAGTTCAGTCACCAAAGGCCAATGATTTAATCAGTCATGCCTTTGTAATGAAACTTCAACAGAAACTCTGGAACAATGAGGTCTGGGAAAGCTTCCTGGTTGGGGGTGCATCCGGATTCCACAGAGACATCTGAGCTCAGAACCCTTCTGAACCTTGTCCTATGTATGTTTTCATCCGGCTGTTCATTTGTATTCTTTATAATAAACTGTATAAATATAGTGTTTTTCTGAGTTCTGTAAGTTGTTCTAGCAATTTACTGAACCTGAGGGGAGGGAGGGTTGAGAGAATCCCCAAATTTGTAATTGGCCAGGCAGAAGTGCAGGTAGCCTGGGTATCCATTTGTGGCTGGCATCTGAAGTGGGGGCGATCTTGTGGAACTGATCCCTTACCCGGTGGGGGTCTGCACTAATTTCAGGTAGTGTCATAATTAAGCTGAATTACAGAACATCCATAGTTGATGGCAGAGAACTGAGAATTTATTGTTGGAAAACCAACAGGACAAGATGTCTTTTTCATACTGGTTAACTCCTTAAGAGGTCTTTCAGCTGAGTCTTGTAGAAAATTTGACTGCTTTTATTTTTTCTCCTTATTTCTTCCCAAAAGCTAACAAGGATATTTATAACGTCCTCCTATTTTCCCCTATTTGCAAGGGAACTAGAAGGGACTGAATTAAGGATCAACTTCCCATATTAAACAACAGTAAACTAACAAACAGCAAAATATACAAATATTTTTATGATTAATATGTCAAGAATGTGACAAAATTACATGTCCAAAATTCATGTGTAATTTAGTTTGCAATTATTACTATAGAAAGGAAACCAGTAATTACTTTGACTTTCACGGTGACTGGGAACCTCAGTGTGGGTAATACTTAAAGGCTCACACAATATGGTATACCACCACATTTTTCTAAAAAAGCTAGCCTCAAAAAATTAAACTGCTAACACTGTTTTCAAACCAGAATATCCAAGAAAATGTATACCTCTCAGGCTAAATGTCATAAAAATAACTAGTATTTATTAACCTTTGCTAAAAATAAAATTCTGGCTTGTAAAACAAATATTGTTTTGGGGCACATGACCAGCTCAGTCTCAGGTTAATGAGTTCAAGCCCCATGCTGGGTGTGGAGCCTACTTAAAAACACTAAAAAACAAATATTGTTTTAGTTTCAGATGTTTTACAACCAGAATGGTCACACATATTAATCTATGTGGTATTTCAATCCAAAGGTAAGTAATCCAAGGTCTTGAAGTAAAATTAATAATCTGATTACTATCTGAAAGTTCACTTCCAGTGATGTAAAACGGTATTAATAGCTAATCAAGATAAAGTTACTATCCAGTCAAATTTGATATAAATGCCTGTATTTTCTTTCAAAGACACATAAATAAAATAAAAGGATACAGGTAATTAAATTAATGCAAATCTAGTAAACTCTTCAACCATTCTTTATGATAGTTGAACACTGAAAGACCTTAAAATTTTACCTATCTACAAGAAAGTAAAAAGATAACACACAGAATAAGAAACTATTTAGAAATCATGTTTGATAAGGAACTTATATCATAGACATCTCTCCAAGACGATATAAAAATGGCAAGTACATGAAAAGATGTTCAACATCAGCAGCCATCAATGAAATGCAAATCAAAACCATAAGACAATAACAAGTGTTGTGGAAAAACTGGAAAACTCATATACTGCTGGTAAGAATGTTAAATGGTATAGCTGCTTTGGAAAACAGGCTGGTAGCTCCTCCTACCATATATCCATAATCCAAATCTAAAAGATTAAACGTGGAGTTATCAGATGATCATTTCTATTCCTAGTAATAAGCCCAAGATAAATGAAAATATAACACAAAACTTGTACATGAATGCTCATAGTAGCGTTTTTCATAATAGTCAAAAGGTGGTAATAACGTAAATGTCCATCAACTGATGAATAAATATAACGTGGAATATCCATACAATGGGATATTTATTCAGCCATTAAAAGGAATGAAGTACTGATACATGCTACAACATGGATGAATAGGCAAATTGTAAACTCTATCTGAATAAACCTCTTACATAATCTTTTAGCCTATCCATACTCATTGTTTTATTTTGGAAGTCTCTATCAAGAAGACCTAATTTTGAATATACCATTAGAATTAATGCATTCCTTAAAATGAATTATTTGATTTGCATCATAGAAGTGAATTATGACTAAATTAAGAGAAATATAAACATTAGCCCCTAAAACCATCTATGTATCTCTATTTCAACTTAATGATACACTGAATATACTATTTTGAACATTCAATCACATTAAGATATGTTGTCAAATTACAGAGAGATGTTCTACTTAAGGTTATCATTACCAAGAACAGATAAAGATTAAGAACCATCAATGTAAGAAAGTCTTTTTCAGACAAAACTTTCAGACAATAAACTTAATAACAATAAAACTGACCTACCACACGCACTTAATATCTGTGCTGTCAAAAGGTAGAAGCAGCATGGCCTCCTCCCACCCCTCCAACCATCCTCTTCAAAAATGTTGTACAACTTTTATATATGCATAAAGTTTTCTCATAACTATGTTCAGTTACTCAATAGTATCAGACTGATATGGCCATTTAGTTCTACTAGGCATAAAATTGGTTATATGGGAGCCTGAATAAAGCAGTTGTAAATCATGAAAATTAGAATTCCAAAATACTGGACAAAAACATACTGCCAAACCTATCAAAAACAATGCAAACCATAAGTCACTGGAGCACCATCTTTAAAGTATTAAAAGAAAAAACTGAATTTTTTTAGTGGTTGATTTAGAGTTTGCTGTATACATTTAATCTATATCCACTGTCAACATTATACTGCACTTCATGGGTAATACCTAAAACAGTATTCCAAATTCTTCTCTCCTACCCCTTGTGACATTGCTATCAAATTTCACTTATCCATAAGCTATAATCACCCAATACATTTTGAAATTATCTATTATATTGATTAAAGATAAAAAACAAAAGGTTTTATTTTACCTTCATTTATTCCTTCACTAACTTTCCTTTTCTCCGAAGAACTTATTTTATCATTTCTTGCAAGGCAAGTAACAGTTCTTATTGGCAACAGGTTCCTTCAATTTTTGTCTGAGGAGGTTTTTATTTTTCCTTCACTTCTGAAAGATAATTTCAATGTATACAGAATTCTAGGTTGGTGATTTTTTCTCTCAACACTAAACATTTCACTCAACTCTCTTCTTGTTTGTATGGTTTGTGAAGGGAAGTCCAACGTAATTCCTAGCCTTCTTCCTGTATAAGTAAGGTGTTCTCCCCCCTCCAGCTCCCTTCAAGATTTTTTCTCTTTGGTTTCCTGCAGTTTGAATATGATAGGTCCAGGTGTAGATTTGGTATTTGTCATATTTGGTGTCCCCTAAGCTTCCTGGATTGGTGGTTTGGAGTCTGTCATTAATTTTGGAAAATTCTTAGCCATTACTCCAAATATTTCTTTTGCTCCTTCCTCTCTTTTCCTGATGAGCCCATCAAAGGCATTCTTTACTTGTTACAGTGCTTTTGATTATTTTCTTTTGATTCTTAGAATTTCAATCTCTCTGCTTACATTACCCATCTGTTCTTACATATTGTCCACTTTTTCCATTAGAGCCCTTAGCATATTGATCATAGTAAATTCCCAGTCTGACAATTCCTAAATCTCTGACATATCTGACTAGAAGTTAGGCTGTATTTACTGTAGCTATGGGTATCAAAAGCTAAAATTTCCTCTAATGTCCTTGTCTTTGGGTTTGCCTGGAAATTCCTTTAATAAAGCGCAAACCTCACAGTTCTTTCATCTGTAATCCTCTATTATTATATAGGAGTCGTGTTGATGTAGTGGTAAAATGTGGGGGAGGGGAAGTATTCCATAATCCAATGATGAGGTCTGAGTCTTAGTGGATTTGTATCCCTGGCTATGGGTTTTGAAAGTGCCTCTTGGCCTCCCCCCCCCCCCCCCCGTCCTCCCCCATAGATGAGACAGCAAGGCTAGAGAGGAAGTTGGTTTCCCCAAGTTGGTTATGCTCTGGTAGTTTCCCTTTTAGGCAGGGAGAGAAAAGAATGCTATGAGCATACTTCAAAATGGTTACTATTCCCCTCCTGCTGGAAGCACGAGGAAATCCCCCTGCCTCCCAATTTTAACTGTGAGAAGTGATGGAACCTGTGGAAGAAAAACTCACAAGAGCGTGGGAGCCCTCCTAAAACTGGACCCCCAAGAGTTTTTAACTATCAAGCTAATCCACACTCAGCTTCCAGCAGGTCATCAGTTACACTTAAGTTTTCCTACCAGATCCTGGCTTCGTTAGCTCATGCTCCCAGCAAGCTATGATTCTTTGTATTCACCTGTCCCTCCAGTTTTGGGGGCACCAGTTTACTCTGTGATCTCAGTTCTTGAAGGATCTAAGAACTGTTGCTTTTTAGTTTGTTCAACTTTGTTCCTACTATAAGGACCTCAAGAGTGGCAACTTCTAATTTCTTTCATGTCTGAGTGGAAACCAGAATTCAATGTCTTTTTTGATGTATTCCCATCATTCCTCGAACACTTTATTTTCTGGAACAAGATGTTCCAGGTTCATCTTGCACTTTTCTCAAGGGAGTCTTGGTTACTTTTAGTGGAGAATATCATTTAGAAATCAAGATCTGGACGCAAAGTATGTTCATTGCTACGGGGGTATCGTTACTTCTAGAACCTCTAAGTACATACTAGGAAATTTATATATTTATACACATACACACACCCTATATTTATCTCTCATCCTTCTCTGTATATAATAAAAACTATACTCATACCTCCAATTCCAACCCAACACCCTAGAGATATTCTAATTGTCTCTATGTTCATGTTTCTCTATTGTCCAATAGTGAGAAATCTGGCTCCCATTTTCCTTAATGTATTTACTCATTTGCACAATCCTAAAAAACATAAAAAGTACTCTCAGAACTCCTACCCACTTTTGAGAAAAGCACATATACTAAAATTCAATACTTGTCTGGTGCTTGCTTTAGCAGCACATATACTAAAATGGGAATGATACAGAGATGATTAGCATGGTTCTTGCACAAGGATGACATGCAGTAATTGTTTACTGTTCTCTTCCAGGGAGGGAGGTGTTAGGGGGAGTGGGGTGGGTACAGAGGAGGAGTTGTAAAATTTCCAGATAATAAAATGCACAAATACTAACTATACTTTATTAATTTTGACAAATGTATCTTTATTAAGTTATGGAACATTTCCCATTTTCATCACCTCCAAAATTCCCTTGTGCTGCTTTTCAGTCAATCCCCACCTCTTCTGAGGCAATCACTGTTCTGATTTTTCACAATAGTTTTGTCTAGCACTTCATAAAAATGGCATATTCTTTTCTGCCTGAATTCTTTTGCCCAGCACTGTGATTTTAATGTTCATCCAAGACGTCACATATATCAGTAGTTCATTCCTTTTTGTTGTTCCATAGTAACTCCTTGTATGGATATATCAGTTTACCCGTTTTATACATGAGATGAGAGATTCAGAGTGCCTAAAGTCATAGAGTTAACTGGATGAGAAGAATTCCAAGGACCTCAGAACCAGAAGTATTATAAACTCTTGATTCTTAGGTTTGGTATTCTTTTCATACTACCAAAGCACCACTCAAACAAATTTTAAAAGTAACAACTGGGGCCCCTGGATGGCTCAGTTGGTTAAGCATCTGACTCAATTTCAGCTCAGGTCATGATCTCAGGGTCATGAGATCGAGTGGCGAGCTGTGCTCCATGCTCAGTGGGGAGTCTGCTTGAGATTCTCTCCCTCACCCTTTTCCTCTGCCCCTTCCACCCACTCGTAAGCACTCTCTCTCTAAAATAAATCTTTAAAAAATAAAATATAAATATAAAAACTCCAGGGATATATTTTTATCATATAAATTTAGTGATGTATAAGGAACTACCTATATATGATCACATCACAGATGTAATAATATTTTTCAAAATCACCACTGTGATACTTTCCAAAGAGTTCTTAGTAGGAAATGAAAAATATCCAAAATTAAAAGGTTATTGAATAAAATGCAAACATTTTAAAATCCTTAAGACTATGTGTACTGTTAACAACATTGACGTTTCTTCCATAGTCCATAAATCCATTCTCCTTCCTAATCCTTACTTCTGCCAGTGCTGATTTCAAATTTACCTGGCATTTCTTAAATATCTCTTAAACATTTATCTTATAATCAGTCTTCAATGAAAGTAATTTATACATTCATTAATTTCCTCAGTTTATTAAACTTATAAACTACCAAGAGGAGTACTCTCCTAATTCTAGCATTTCTAGGCAATTTTTAGCCTTTCCAGTCTCTCCTCAAGTCTGTCAAATCATCCAATTCTAATTCCCTATTTAGAAAATATATCAATCTCTCTTTAAAACATAACATAAAAGACAGTTTTTCTTCAACCCATAATCTTTCAGCTCTTTCTCAAACCACAATTAACTTAGTAATTCTAAGGATGATAATTTTTCTGTACTATGTCATGCTACTACTTACCCCTCATGATGAAAGTTTATGGTAGCACCATTCAAGGTGACCCTAAGTCACTGCCATAGACTGAAGGGCCAAAAGTAGAACAACAGAATTGATATTGCCATTAGGCTGGGTTGTCCCACCACCTCCCCTACTTCCTCAAACATACAGACTCTGTGTCTTGGCCCAATCTAGATGAATGTCCTGAAGATGAAGTAATGGAGGAAGTAACAGAGAATTTGAGATCTCTTCCTCAAAAGTATGAACAAATCTATGGATCTGTTATATATTGATGATGTAAACCCCACTGTAAGGTTTCCCTCTAATATGTTTCTAGAGTTCTCATGTATTCCAAAACAACATCCATCTCATAAGAACATGGTGAAATATAAAGCGTACCCTGAAGTACTAAGCACCTGTAGATGCTATATTAATTTGAAATACTCCTACAAGTTAGGGGTTACTATCCTAATTTTCCTAATGCGAGAACAGACTAACTTTACTTACTCAATTTACCATATATATGATGACTCGAGAACTTAGTCTACAACACAAATAAGGTAGATGAGACCAACTGACTTATCCTATCCCACTTACAAGTCACAACACTTAGCTCATAATTTATGTGAAATAAAATGCTAATTATTATTGGGAGTGAAAGAAAACGAAAGGTTTAAGATGTGATCAGAGCACTGAATACAATTCTGTAACAAAACTTCCCAATTCCCAGTCACCACATCAAGGACAAATGATGGTTTGATTATTAACAGCTATGGCAAAGACAGCTGTTTAGCATTTGGCTTCACCTTTTGGTTTTAGGTTCTGAAAATTCCTGTGAACTACTGCTTTGATCCAAACAAAATAAAAATTTTTTGATATAGCCAAGACAACATGCCCAAAGAGCTCGACCACAAGTCTAATGAAATCAGACTTATCTGAAAGAAAAAGAAATGCCAGGGCTGTAATGTCACCTGCTCATTTTTCTTTTGTGCCATTAAAAAAATTGTACAAAGTAGGTTAATGTTTACAGTTATACTTTCCTGAACTCCTTAATATTTTCATTCTACTTTTTCCCTAAAAATATGATGGCCAAAACAAAGGAGATTTGTGGAAGGCAATGATTAATCCAGAGAACTAATGCAGGTAGTCCGGCAACTGATCATCTCATCATCTTCAAGAATTAACTGAAGATAATAAGATGGCAATGGGAAAAGAACATAAGAAGCTCTTGGAACATGGCAAACTGCCTTGGAAGGGGACGAAAAATAGAAACTTTTGGTCGCAGTTAAAGTATCAATGAGAATATACTTCTATCTGAAGAAAAAAAAAGTGTTAAGAATGCAAGTAAAATAAAGACAATTAAAAGTAGTAAATAAACTTAGAAATTGGATTATTAAAGTTACCCTTACAAAGCTTACAAAGAAAGTATCTTTTAAAAATATTTTCTGGCCTAGTTGTTCTAAAGAAATAAGGAGAATAAGCCAACAACCAACCACACATTTTTACTGAACACCTAGTATATAAATGGTTTTTATTTTTTAAAAAGATTTATTTTTTGAGAGAGAGAGCATGAGTGGTAGGGAAGGACAGAAGGAGAGAGAGAAGCAGACTCCCCGCTGAGCAGGGAGCCCAACTCAGGGGTTTGATCCCAGGACCCTGGAGTCATGACCTGAGACCAAGCTTAATCACTTAACTGACTGAGCCACCCAAGCACCCTGGTAATGTGATTTTAAAATGAATTAAATATAGTCTCTTGCCCCATCTCTACCTGGGGATAGGGTTGGGGCACCAAGTTACATATAAGACGTAACAGAGATGGAAACAAAATGCGTAAGGAGTCTAGAGAAAAGAGAATTAGAATGGGGGTGTGGCAAAAAAGGTTTCATAGAAGTGATATCTCCACTGGCCTTTAAAGGATGGGCAGGTATTTAACAGGCATAGATAGAGAAAAGGTAGAGCAAGAAAAAATGGAATAATATAAGAAAGGTATGGGAGTTAGAAAAAGTGTAGGATATATTCAGGAAAATCCAAGTGTATAGGAATGGGGTGGGAAAACAGCATTCATGTTAAAGAGAGAAAAATGAGAAAAGAAAAGCCTAGAGAAGCAGACTGGAAAAGAGACTGAGGAGTCCCTAAACAGTACACAGTAAGTTCATTTTTAGCACAGGGATTTAAATTATTTTGAGACTCAGAGACACACATAATCTAGGTTCTTACTACCAGATAAGCCTGCATACAAGTTAATTTCACTTTAACAACTACGCTGTCTTGCAGTCATCAATCACCAACTCTCCTGTGAAATTTAGAATCAGAATAAATGCAGAAGCTGCTTAAATGCTAAATTTTAAAGTAGATCCAGCTGCTCAATGGTCAACATGATTATAAATAGGGTGACCATTTAATTTGTCATTTAAACTGGGATTTTTCAGAATAAAGGGGGGCACTATTAATAATTATGCTAGTATAAATTCAGAACATCCCAAGCAAACTGGGATGAATGGTTAACCTAGTTATAAAAAATTCCCAAATTAAAGGGACTCTACTTTTTCTTTCTTAGATTCTCTTCAGTGGGAATCTCCTACTGCAGAGCAGGAGGAGAACCCAGCACTTGATATTGAGATTAGTGGCTATGGCATTTTAAAGAGGCACATATTAAAAATGAATAACAGATCTATTTTTATAGTAGCAGAGACCTGAAGGGTGAATAACTTCACACAAATCTGTACAAGACTTCTTTATCTTAACTAATGACAACTATGAACACAAAAGAACTACATACCAATTACTAACCTCACAAGCACATTTAGACTTAGATGGTATTCCCTGAGTTTGTGTTTTTTACATTTGAAAACAAGTTAATTTTCAACTATACCAACCATCTAAAAGCATATTACTTTTAGTTTTCATATAGTACAAGACAGAAAAAAAATCTGTTTTTATTGCTAAAATTATAGAAAACACTTGATGGTTTGGCAAAAGATTGTTATGTGGGTGGTTGCAATTTGGCCTTTAACCTCTTGCCAAATACCATACTACATGTGTTCTGAATTACCAGTAAACCCAGATGCCCTCATGTGAGATATTTCAAATCCAACCAGAAATTAATTAAGAGACAAAACAATCCTATGGTCGTCATGAATGAAACCAAGAACTTAAAAAAAAAGGGGGGGTGGGGAGGTAAGAAACCAAGAACTTCTAATGTCTAATGTCAGGACCTTGGAAAAATAATTTAACTTCTTTCTAAATATTCATTCTGGTCAAAGACTAAGACCCAATAAAGAAGGTCTTGACACTGAAAAAAGAAATCAAACTTTTGATATTAAAAATACCATAGGTTGGCCAACTTTTTTCCTAAAAGGACAAATAGTAAATTTTTAGGTTTTGTGGGCCATAGAGTCTCTTGTTGATAATACAGAAATGAATGGAAGGGGCTGTGATCCAATAAAACTTTACTTAAAAAACAGGTGGTGGGGCTGGATTTGGTTCTCTGGGCTGTAAAAAAGTATAAACTCCTTTGTATCACTCATCTTGGGCAGTGTCTGGTACATAATATATGCGCTGAAAATGTTTGTATTTTCATATTTAATCATATTATTTAATCAAAAAACATAAGCAAAATGTCTGAGCTATCTTGTTACAAACACTACATTTACTGAATGTTGAGACTAACTTCCTAGTTAGAATGTGTAAGTTGGTACTTCTCACACAAAATATTTTTAAATTTTTTTCATTTAAAAAACTGTAATTGTAATATTAATCATGGTCATGTCACTACTGAACTCTGTTTACCCAAGATTAATACTAATTTTCTGGCTCCTTGAGGCCATTTACATAAATAGATAATCTGATTACATAGTATAAGGACTAGAGCTGAAAGGTCATGTTGAGTTAAAGCCAGAGTTAATACCATGGCAAGTGAGAGTCAAAGGCAGGTGGAAAGAACCCTGCAGAGAAGACTGGTGTCCAGAGAAGAGAATGGAAGAGAAGACAGACCTGTCTGTACCACGCAGTGAAGATCTGAGAGATTTCTCTGTATTATAATAATAAATCTCCTTTTTATTAGAGCTTCTCTGAAAGGGCTTCTGTTCTTTGCAGTTAAATGATTCCTGCCTAGAAAATGGATTATGAAACATTTTGGAGAGAAGTTAATATTTGAGCTGAATTTTGAAAAAATGAATAGACAGGGATTCCAGTCTATATGGAGCAATAGGGAACAGATTTATCCTCCTGCCTGAAACAAAAACAACAACAAAAAAAAACCAGAAAAAAGAAAAACTGAAAAAAAACATATGAAACAGACATTAGACAATGGCTGGTATAGGAGAGTAATCCCTGATAGAAGGGAAACAGTGAGTCCCTCTTCTAACAGCTCCCTGCTTAGAGAGAGCTTCCAGGGAGCAGAGGGAGAAGGAAGTCAGGTGGAGCTCAGCAATCTCCCGAGTTGAGGAAGTATGAGTCCAAGCTTGCTGGAACATACCTGGTAGAGTACCACAGAGGAGACAGCTGCAGAGAGAGAGCAGAGTAGACCTGCAGAGGGCCCCCTGAAGACTTTACTGAGTAATATCAGCACATGCTTGTGTGGAATCTACCCAAAGCGGGAGAAGAACTAAAAGGAGCAGAGGGAACAATTTCAGGGGTCAGACAGTGGTAGGAATAATTTGTTCCATCCAGAAAGGGAAAAAAAATCTCATACTTCATAGGACATCAGCAGAATAATCATAAGGTCATTGCCTCAGTAATGAAGCAAAATGAGCCCTGGATAAAGTTTGCTCTGGTTCCACCTGAACAAGCATAAAAATAGCATTGGAAGTGTCAAACAATTTCCAAATAAGTGTCCCAGAATAAAACTCAAGCATATTTCTAGAAATACAAAATATCCCAGATGCAAGGTTAAATTCATAATGTCTGGCATCTGATAAAAAAAATTATCAGGCATGAAAAGAAACAGAAAAACATGGCCCATAATGAGAAGAAAAAGCAGCAACAGAAACAAACCAAGAACTGATAAATATTGGAATCAGCAAAGATCAAGATAATTCTTATAATCTGTATGTTGAAGAAACGGAGGAACGTTTGGACATGTTAAGCAGAGATGTGGACAATATAAAAAGAAGGTGAATCAAAATTTTCACTTTACCAGAGATGAAAAATAAATGTTTGAGATGAAAAATACAATGGATGGAACTAGTAGCACAGTAGAAATGACAGAATTAAAGATTAAGAACTTTAGAATAGCAATAGATCAGAAAGAACGAATTCTCAACATTTGCTGCAACATGGACGGCACTGGAGGAGATAATGCTAAGTGAAATAAGTCAAGCAGAGAAAGACAACTATCATATGATTTCTCTCATCTATGGAACATAAGAACTAGGAAGATCGGTAGGGGAAGAAAGGGATAAAGAAAGGGGGCGTAATCAGAAGGGGGAATGAAACATGAGAGACTGTGGACTATGAGAAACAAACTGAGGGCCTCAGAGGGGAGGGGGGTGGGGGAATGGGATAGACTGGTGATGGGTAGTAAGGAGGGCACGTATTGCATGGTGCACTGGGTGTTATATGCAACTAATGAATCATCGAGCTTTACATCGGAAACCGGGGATGTACTATATGGTGACTAACATAATATAATAAAAAATCATAAAAAAAAAGAGAACTTTAGAATAGCAATAGAAATTACCCAAAATGAGGCACAAAATAAGCCTGAAAAAAAAAAAAAGATCAAAACATTAGTAACCCATGCAACAACTTGAAGCAGACTCATTACACGCGTCATTTGAGTCCTCAAGGTGGAGGACAAGTGCTATAAAAAATTACAAAAAAAAAAAAAAAAGAGGAAAGGACAGTATGGGCTTAAAGTAGTGCATAAGAACAAGCCATAACAGATTATGGAGAGGAGGAAAGAAATGAGAAAAGCTGTACATCTGGCTATAAATCTGACAATGGCTGACAAGTAACATAGCAGAAACTGTTACCTTTGAGAAAGGAGGGGGACCAGGAATAGGATGTGACTGTAAGAAAAGAGAGAACTGAGAATATTTTAAAAGAAGAAATCACAGGAATTCATGATTAACTGTATACTAGAAAAAAGAATGTTAAGAGGTTGAAATTTTGAAAAGGACCAGACTAAGTTTGAATCCCAGCTTCTCTATTTACTATTTGAACTTAGAGAGATTATTTAAGAACTCTGCCTTAGTTTCCTCATTAGTAAACTGGAGATGATAGTACCTATTAACAGGGCTGTTTTGAGAATTAAATGAGTTGAAACATGTAAAGTATTCTCGCATGTAATAAGTGCTTAATAAACACTGGCTACTGCAGTTCTCAAAACTTTTGGTCTCTGGACTACTTTTCACTTTTTTTTTAAAGATTTATTTATTTATTTATTTGACAGAGAGAGAGAGAGAGAGACAGCCAACGAGAGAGGGAACACAAGCAGGGGGAGTGGGAGAGGCAGAAGCAGGCTCCCAGGAGAGGAGCGTGATGTGGGGCTCAATCCCAGAACTCCAGGATCACGCCCTGAGCCAAAGGCAGATGCTTAACGACTGTGCCACCCAGGCGCCCCAGGACTACTTTTCACTCTTAAAAGTTATGGAGGACCCCAAAGAATTTTGCTTATCTGGGTAATGTCTATCAATATTTACCATATTAGAAATTAAAACCGAGAAATATATAAAGTATTAACATTTTCATTCATTAACAATATTAAACCCATTACATGTTAACATGAATAACGTTTGTTTTTCAAAAGAAAAAATCGGTGCGAAGATAGAAACTGTTTTACATTTTTCTAAGTCTTTCTAATGTCTGGCTTACTAAGAGAAAGCTGGATTCTCATATCTGCCTCTGCTCAATCTGTTGCTTATGCTGTTTTGGCTGGGAAAGACAACCAACCAATCTGTGTTATGTAGAAGCTAATACACCCAAGAAAGCTAAGATAGCATCTCCTGGGTAGAACAACTAAGTTTAAAAAGGGGGACAGCAGAGTATTTGTTCTGTAAAAAAATCTTTAAGAGTGCTGAAGAGGAGAATAAAGGATTAACTATAAACTATTCTAGTCAGCTCACAAGAGAAAGAGCCAGAGAAACTATTAAATTTATCCCACATGGTTATAAGGAGAACTGTAGAAAGGATGGAACCACAAAGAATTCCCATATAAGATAACAGAGATTCATAGTTCTACATGAACAGTAAAGAAATGCCTGAGCTGAGAGTTTGGAAAGTTCTAAGCCTAAGAAGCCAGATCTCCAAAGAACACAGAGAAAAAGAGAACAGGGCCAAGGAATGGAATCTGGGGCAGGTGGGGAGGCCAGTGGGGTGCAGGTGCTGGACAGAAGGAAAACGACTTAATCTTTTTTTTTTTTAATGGGCAAAAGATTAGACATTTCATCAGAGAAGATATGTGAATGGCAAATAAGCACATGAAAAGATGTTCAGTAACCGCAGTCCTTAGAAATGGAAATTAAAACAATGAGGTATCATTACACTCCCACTAGAAAGGATACAATTTTAAAAAGATTAAACCAGAACCAAATGTTGAGAATATGGAGAAATTGGACTTCCTATACATCGTTGGAGGTAATGCAAAATGGTATAGCTCTTTTGGAAAAGAGTTTGGTGGTTTCTTTTGAAGTAAACTAAATAAATATATGACCCAGCAATCCTACCCCTAAGTATCTATAAGAGAAATGAGAATGTATATTCACACAAAGACTTGTACATGACTGCTCACAGCAGCTTTATTCATAACAGTCCAAACCGGAAACAACCTAAATGCCCACATCCTAGTGAATGGTATATCCATATAATGGAATATGACTTAGCAATATAAAGGAACACACTACTCATACATGCAAGAATATGGATGAAGGCACAAATAACTACATAGTGTATGATTCCATTTACATGAAATTCTGGAAAAGGCAAAACTACAGTAATTACATTGTATATTGTATATTGTAATTATATAGTAATTATAGTGACAAAGCAGATAAGTGGTTGCTGGAGGTGGGGAGGGAGGTTTGATTGAAAGGGCCACAAGGAAACTTTTTATGGTAATAGAAGTGTTCTCTATTATCATGATTGTGGTGATGGTGGTTACAGGACACATTTGCCAAAATTCATCTATTTGTATACTTAAAATCGGTCAATTTTGTTGTATGTAAGTTATACCTCAATAAAACTGATTAAGAAAAAAGAACAGAAGAACGAACAAATCTTCATCTTACCTGTCACTCACCAGGATTTCTCAATGCCTGGGACAGAAAACGGCAGTAAGGAGGAAAGTAGAGATGTGGAAATCATTGACAAGAAAGAACAGGGGGTTGACAGGAATGATGCAGTCATAAGAAGAAATATGCCATTTTTATTAGATTCCAAAAATGAGAATAATTTGGTGTTTTTTTTTTAAAGATTTTATTTATTTGAAAGAGAGAGATCACGAGCAGGGGGGAAGGGTAGAGGGAGAAGGAGACTCCCTGCTGAGCAGGGAGCCCAACGTGCGACTCGATCCCAGGACCCTAGGATCATGACCTGAGGCGAAGGCCGACGCTTAACCGACTGAGCCACACAGGCGCCTCAAGAGAATAATTTGCTTCTAAAAGAGACCTTGACCAGTCCAAAACAGGTTTCATTGTAATAATATTTCTTTCATTATGTTCTAAGGACTATCTAAATCAGAAGCATCCCAGATCTTCTCTGCAAAGTCCCCAAATCTATATTTTAAATTGCTTCCAAAGAAATTACTTTGTGGAGTGCCTGGCTAGCTCAGTCAGTAGAGCATGTGACTCTTGATTGCAGGATTGTGAAGTCAAGCCCCATGATGGATGCAGATATTCTTAAAAATAAAAAATCTTTAGGGCCGTCTGGGTGGCACATTCGGTTAAGCGACCAACTCTTGGTTTCAGCTCAGGTCCTGATCTTAGGGTTGTGAGATTGAATGCTGCATTGGGCTCTGTGTTGGGCATGGAGTCTGCTTAAGATTCTCTCTCTCCTTCTCCCTCTGTTCCCCCGCTCTTAAAAAAACTACTTTGCAAACTGAATCAGAGAGAACCTCTGTACTAGAAAGAATGTATACATGTGCACGTACGCACACATACGCATACATACACACAGACGCGCAAACTAGGTTTGCAATAGCTCCAAGTGAATAGTATTAAATAGCATATATGATTTCCTTATGAAACACAGAATCATCATTACTTCATGAAGATGTAAGCAGCTCAAAGGAACTCATCTACAAAAACCACTTAGGATACTGCCAAAGTACTCACGTATTGCTTGCCAATCACCCTGGAATTGAGTAAGGAGACAATTTTAAGCAAAGAAAAAAAGATCCTTTGACCATATCAAGTTTGAAGTTCCATGATGCCATATTGCTTCTGTTTCACCACTATCTACTGGTTAGTAGTAGGTGAGAGCCACTTCAATTTTAATTACTATTTGTAACATCATGGTATTTTCTTTAAATATGGGATTTTTAAAAAGCAATATATTAGGTTTTCCTCTTTATAAATTCTGTTGACGTGTTACAGAATTTCCTGTGGGCTTTCTCTGTACATTCCACTTAATTTCAAACATCTTTAAAATCAAAAGAAAACACAATTAAACAATGAAACAAAACAATGTTAGCAACTGTAGAGAACAAAGCTGATGGGAATAGCCAAGGTCTTTACCTTCATGAGGTGGTCTGTGTGTGTGTGTGTGTGTGTGTGTGTGTTACAATATACATAAAACTTACCATCTTAACTTTTTGAGTGTACAAGTCAGTGGTATTAATAAACACATTCACACTATTGTGTAACCATTATCACCATCCATCTCTAGAACATTTTCATTATCCCAAACTGAAACTCTGCACCCATTTAACAATAAATCCCCATTTATGCTTCCTTACCCCTGGTAACCACTAATTTACTTTCTTTCTCTATGAATTTGACTATTCTACATACCTCATGTAAGTGGAATCATACAATATTTGTCCTCCCATCATAAGGTTTTTTTCTACCACTTTTTATTGCTTACCTAGGCACCACGCACTGAGGACACAAAGATCGGCAGCATACTAACCCGCCCTCATGAAACTTACACTCTAATAGGGAAGTCAGACAAGTCAATAACAACAACTTGCTTATCAGTGTGATTAACAGCTCTACCAGAGGTACAAAGTCCAACGGTGGCACAAAGGATTAATTAACTCTGAGGAAAGTCAAGAGCGTTTCACAACAGAAGAGATGCTCTCAGGACATTTTAAAATAGGAAGAATTCACTGAATGGACATAGTCATTTCATCCAGAAGAATGGCATACATTCATTCATCAAACATTTAATGAGGGGCAACACTATTCCCAGCACTCCACACCTAGGGTGGCCAGAGTCCCTGCTTTCCTTAGGCTAAAAGTAAATGCAGAGACATGAGATATGCATCTAAGGAAGAGCAAGCAGTTTAGACTAAAGAGCAAAGTGCCTGGGGAAGAAGAAGATGAGGTTGGGAAGGCATTCAGGTATCAGATCATGGAAAAGTCATCCAGAGTTTTATTCTATACTGTAGGCCGGTTTCAAAACTTTAGAATATATATAATCATTGGTGGCACTTGCCAGAAGTACACATTCCTAGACAACCCCAGAGGTTTTAATTTCATATGTCTGGGATGGACCTCAGGAATCTGTATTTTTAATGAGTATCCCAGGTGATTCTAAAACAGGCAGATCCACCGAATACTTTTGGGAAATACCTCTGTAGAATACGGGAAACTCATGGTGGCTTCAAAGACAAGAATTATATGAATAGATTATATATTTTGGTTTATTAATTTCCCCAATTATAAAGTAACCATGCTTTTATAAGATATAAAAGAGCACAAAAAAGAAAAACATTACTTAAATCTACTACCTTCACATTCTGCGTTTTATTATTTCTCTAATGTCTATATTATATACACTCTTAAACAGAAGGATCATACTGTACAGACTACTCTGAAGCATATTTTCTTCACTTAGCCATGCAAGTGAACACTTGCCCTTTATATTCTTTCTTAGTCAGATTTTTGATGACTATATGGCAGGCAGACCATATGCATCATATACGTGTAAATATCCTTCATTTTAAAATTTTTTTATTTTTTTAAAAGATTTTATTTGTCAGAAAGCGCACAAGCAGGGGGAGAGGCAGGCAGAGGGAGAAGCAGGCTCCCTGCTGAGCAAGGAGCCTGATGTGGGACTCGCTCCCAGAACCCTGGGATCAAGACCTGAGAGGAAGGCAGGTGCTTAACCGACGAAGTCACCCAGGCATCCCTATCCTTCACTTTTTTAACACTGAGGTTATTAGCAATTTTTCACATAGTTTCTCCTGTACCACTGTCAATATGTCAGCATTTGGATAACATCTGGGTTTTAGAAAGATCACTCTACTGACATTATAAAGGCTGAATTTGAAAAGAGGTGAATTCAGAGATAAGCTGAGAAACTATTATGATGGTCCAAGCAAAAATAATGAGACCTCAATTAAAGTAGTAACAATGGAAATGGACAGAAAATGGATTTGTAAGTCCACAATCTACATGTAAAGATTTGTCATCTGTTTAAGACCACGTATAAAGAATTCCTCTTTTTCAATAAATATTTATCAAAGCCCTACAATGTATCAAAGAATAATTACTGAGAAAAATGTATCAGGATAAAACAACACTATGCATCTGCACTTTTCTTTTATGTATGTGTATATGTATGTGAAGGATCAGGGTTTCAATTGCATTTAAGTAATTCAGAGCCTTCCTTTTTATCAGAGGAAAAAAATTCCCTGTTCTGATCCTACAATTGCAGAAGTAGAGCCAGAAAGTGTCACAGTTGTCAACAATGGCTTGACCCTCTGTTCTCAAGTTATAGGCTGGGACTGTGGTGGGAGTTTAACACACTAAACAAGAAACTGCCCATGATCAGGTTTACTTCAATTTTTAAAAGAATCTGCATATCCTGGGGCTTTTGCCAAAAAACCAAATGTTTCATGCATTTGGCTCCCTGTCCTTTTATGTGGCTAGTGTCCAATATCAACTTGGAGATGTCCCCATTTCAAAATCTGCCAGCTACTGAAACATGGGTCAAACAAAACATTTTTCCTTTCTATGAAAAAGTATAATGTATCATGACAAGGAATCTTATTAGGTAAAGCTGAGCTCACATAAAAAATGCTTATAATGAACCAGTTCCCCCAACAGCTTTTTTTTATACTAATATCCATTAAACTTCAGATTTCAAAAGTAAGGAGTTTTTTAATAATTAAATATTAGATTCTTGAATCGCACATATCCAAAGATTCTTTAGTAAATCTGACACACCTCAACTGATCTAAATAAAAAAAATTAGAAACATATCTTACTTTCCTTTTGAGATAACATTCTTTTTTATTCATACCATGCAATTTTCTCAAAACTAGAGAGATCTCATTTATCACCTTTGATAATTCAAAGTATACATACTCAAAAAACTTTCCCGTACTTTGAATTTTCAAGTTTTATTTATATTAGTTGGCTTATTAATTTTTAGTGATCTTGAAGCTTCCATGCATAAAAAAACCTCTCCTTTAAAAGCCAGCCCATTGGGATGTCTGGGTGGCTCAGTCAGTTAAGTGTCTGCCTTAGGCTCAGGTCATGATCCCAGGGTCCTGGGATTGAGTCCCACATTGGGCTCCTTGCTCAGTGGGGAGCCCGCTGTTCTCTCTGTCTGCCGCTCCCCCTGCTTGTATTCTCTCTCCCTGACAAATAAATAAATAAAATCTTAAAAAAAAATAAAACAAAAGGCATCCCATCTTCACTTCTAAAACACCTTCTCAATTAACAGACCACAAAAAACAAAATACTAATATCGATTTCTTATAAGTCTTTCTCATGTCTATTTAATTCTACATAGTCCTAGGTGTCTAATATAAACATATCTGGGTCTAGCTACTTGATAATTTGTAGTATTAATTTTTATTGCAAATTGAATATTGTAATTAAATATTACAAAACTGAGGCATAATTCAGAATGAAAATCCAGTGAATTTCATGATTACCATAGGTAGAAAAATAAGACATACAAAACATATAAAATTAAAGCGCTCTTTAGTTCAAATTATTATATTAAATTCTATCTCCACAACTACAGTCATAATCCTGGGCCATATCTCATGATCCTTAAATCTAATCAGACTATTTTTTAGTTGGGACACAATTTATTATTAATCTACATTTTACTAATAATCTGAAAGATCTCAGGACATGCCAAAAAAAGAAGATGACTTTATACTATAGCTTCAACTTCTGAAATATCAATACTTCAGGAATAGCAACAACTACTATCATCAAGGAAATCTCCCTAAAAGATAAATCTCATGTCAGAAAAAAAAAAAAAGAGTGGGGGAAAGTAAGACAAAACCCATAGTGAATCATATAAGAGCTATGAAACAGTATCTTATGATCTAACATCCATTTAACTGAAATCACACAGAGAAGAGAGAGAGAACAGTTCAAAAGAAATACATGAAGAGATAATGGCTGAGAGTTTTCCTCATTAAATAAAAGATACCAAACCACAGAACCAAGCAGTTCAGAGAATACCAAACAAAATCAAATAGACACATCATGTTCAAAAGTAAAGCCAAATCAGGGCACCTCAGTGGCTCAGTCGGTTAAATGTCTGCCTTCAGCTCAGGTTCTGATGTCAGGATCCTGGGATTGAGCCCCACATCAGGCTCTGTTCAGCAGGGAGTTTGATTCTCTCACTCCCTCTACCTGCTCATTCTTTCTCTCTCCTTCAAATAATAAAATCTTAAAAAAAATAAAAAAAGTAAAGGCAAATCATATCCAAAGACAAAGAAAAAAAAGAGGGGAAAAAAAAGACACTTTACAAAGAATCAAAGATAAGAATTATAGCAGAACTATATGGGCCAGACAACAACATAGTCATATCTTTTTAAAGGGAAAAAAAAAAAAAAGGCAATCCACAATTCTATACTCAGCAAAATATTTTTTTAAAAGATTTTATGTATTTATTTGTCAGACAGAGAGAGAGAGAGAGAGAGAGAGAGAGACAGGGAGTGTACAAGCAAGGAGAGCAGCAGGCCGAGGAAGAAAGGCTCTCCACAGAGCAAGGAGACGAACAGGGGACTTGATCCCAGGACCCTGGGATCAGGACCCGAGCCAAAGGCAGATGCTCAACCAACTGAGCCACACAGGCACCCCCTCAGCAAAAATATTTTATAAAGATAAAGTAAAAATAAAATTTCTTTCAGGAAAACAAAAACTGAGATAATTCATTACCACCAGTTTTGCCCTACAATAAAATAAATGTTAATGGAAGTTCTTCACAGAGATGGAATTTATAACACCAGACAGAAACTTGGACCAAAGAAATCAACACTAGAAGTGACATAAATGAAGTAAATACGAAACTTCATTTCTTATTTGTAATTGCTCTTAAAAGATAACTGTCTAAAGCAAAAATAGTAGCAACATATTGTATGTTGATAGCATATATAAAAGTAAAATGTATAACAAAAGCACAAAAGATAAGCAGGAAGACTTGGGAGTCCTTACACTACATATGAAACTATGTACTATTATATGATGGAAGACTTTGGTTAGTTACAAATGTATATTTCAAACCCTAGGGCTTCCATTAAATTAATTTCAAAAGGTATAAATAAATAAGCAAATAGTGGAGAGAAAGGAAATTAAAAAACATCCAAATAATCCAAGAGGAAAAACAAAGTGAAGAACAGACAATAACAGAAAACAGCTAGCACAGTGGTAGATTTTTAGTCCAACCATATTACTAACTATGTTAAATGTAAACAATCTTAACACACCAATGAAAAGACAGAGATTATTAGACTAAATGAATAAACCCAACTATATGCTATATGCTTTCTATAAGAAACCTGTATAAAAGTAAAAATGGGTTGAAAGTAAAAGGATGAAAAAAAGATATGTTGGGAGACAATTCCCCATGGGTCTCTGTTGTGGTAGTTTTTTTTTTTTAAGATTTTATTTATTTATTTGACAGAGATAGAGACAGCCAGTGAGAGAGGGAACACAAGCAGGGGGAGTGGGAGAGGAAGAAGCAGGCCCACAGCAGAGGAGCCTGATGTGGGGCTCGATCCCATAACACCGGGATCACGCCCTGAGCCGAAGGCAGACACTTAACCGCTGTGCCACCCAGGCATCCGTGGTAGCAGTTTTTGAAGAGACTTCTCAGTATTTTACCTGCAGTCATCCCTCATCTGCAGTTCCTCCTTATTAACAGTCAATAAAATGGACATCCAGGAATCTCATGTCTACTGCCAGCATCTATGAAATCTGTGGCAAGTTAACTTATTGGCTTTCTTTTTTTTTTTTTTAAATAAAGATTTTATTTATTTATTTGACGCAGAATGAGAGAGATCACAAGCAGGGGGAGTGGCAGAGGCAGAGGGAGACGGAGGCTCCCAGCTGAGCAGGGAGCCCGATGTGGGGCTTAATCCCAGGACCCTGGGATCATGACCTGAGCCGAAGGCAGACGCTTAACTGGCTGAGCCACCCAGGTGCCCCAACTTGTTAGCTTTCAAGAAGGTAAAATTTCAGGCCCTTCAAATTCTTACATATCCTGTAAACACTAATAAAAAAAAAAGCTGAAATGGCTATATTAACAACAGACAAGGAAGACTTCATAACAAGGAATACTGCCTGGGATAAAGAGGCCACCTCACCAAGAAGACATAATAATCCTAAATATATAGGACTCAAATACATAAAGCTTCAAAATACATGAAGAAAACACTGACAGAACTAAAAGAGAACAGACAAATCCACAAGTTGGAGACTTCAACACATCTCTCTCAATATTTGCTGAAACAAGCAGATGATAAACATATGGAAAAATTCAACTCTACTAGTGAGAGAAAACATACAAACTCACAATCAGATATCATTTATACCTATAAGAATTAATTTAGAACTTAAAAGTCTGACAATTCTAAATGCTGGTGATGATGCAGAACATCAGAACGCTCACACACTGCTGGTGGGAATACAGTTTGGTAGAACCACTTTAGAAAAGAATTTGGCATTACCTAGTAAAGGAGACATGTGTACACTCAACCTCAGCAATTCTACTACCCCTAGTATAAACATATAAATTCTTACACACACACACACACACACACACACACACACACACAAGAAGACATGCACAACAGTTTTCATAACAGCATTGTTTGTAATTCGGGATAAAAACAGGAAACAACTCAAATGTCCAAAAATAGAAGAATGGAAAAATAAAATTATGGTATAGTCATATAACACAATACTATACAACAGTGAAAATGAATGAACTACATCTATATAGTTCAACATGGATGATGTCCAAAACATAATGTTGGGAGGAAAAAATCAGAGAGAAGAACAATAGAAACAATCAGAGAAGCACACATAAATAGCTCCAAAAAGATAAAACTTAATCTATTGTTTAGGAATACATGCATATGAGGTAAAACTGTAAAGAAAAGCAAGGAAATGATTAACCAAAATTAAAAAACAAAATTATTAGATAGGAGAGAAGGAGGCAATCAAATACTTCAAAGATATCTGTAACAGTCTATGTCTTACTACAGGTATTAAAACAAATATTTGTTATATTCTTTCAACATATTAATCTGTATTATAGATATATAGGGAATATCTATATTACATATTTGTAATTGGAAATGCTTACAAAGAATAAGCAATAAATACAGATTCACTCAGCAAATATTAAAAACAAGCCAAAAAACAAAATCATGAAATACAAATATAACACATTAGGTCCAACTAGACATTGAGACTCACATGACTCAAAGAGACCACTTGGTTATACTTAATACGATATAAAATATGAGACAACATTCGAGCAAGGCAGTGTGAGGTAGTTATTCTTCACTGGGAGTCAATTCAAGGGATATTCTTTGGCTCTCCCTGGGTAGCAGGTAAAGTACCAGAGGATGAGATCATGGGCATTGTAACCATAACTACCCTAGCTTAGAAATACCAAATAGCAACCACTATCTCCAGTCCCATGGACAGTTTCCTAAGCCTCAAAACAGACTTGCTCAAGAGGTATCACACCTAGGGAATGTTTCACACCTAAAAACATTAACTGATGGAGCACAGCTCTCTCCATTCTGGATGTTAAATTAGCTTCCAACACTGCTGAAATCACCAAAAGTCCTAAGGGCCTTTATAATTTGGAGACTTTCAAGTAATGAATGCTCTGGTTAAAAAAAATAAATAAATAGGGGTGCCTGGGTGGCTCAGTCAGTTAAATGTCCGACTCTTGATTCCAGCTCTCAGGTCATGATCCCAGGGTCGTGAGATAGACCCTGGGTGTGGAGCCTGCTTACTGATTCTCTCTCTCCCTCTGCCCCTACCCCCTATTCTCATGCGTACTTTCTAAAAACACCACCACCACCACACAAACAAAAATAAATGAAAACAAACACTAATTCATGTTTTCTAGGAATGAGTTCTCTTCCACATAACAGAGAGGATGTGCAGTGAAAACAGTGGAAAAACTGAAACCTCGACCCAGTAGAGGCACACGGGATGAATGCTGTCATCTAAGTGGGTTGTGCACAATTATTAATTCTATGTATCTGGAAGGGCAATTCTATCAGCTTAGAAGAAAAGACAACTAAGTGGATTTTCCATACTCAGCCTCCTGGCAGACACCAGGAATGGATAAATAGCCTCTTGTTCAGATGGATAAGCATGGGACCTATACAAATATTCAGCAGCATGGATAAAACACCTTAAATTGTCAACGAAAAGAATCTATAATAATTTACATTAGGAAACAGAAGAAATGTAGAAAATATCTGCTGTGTGTCTCAGTAAAAGACAAGAAAATTAAGTTCCTGTAAAACATCTTTTATAAGGAAAAGATGATCAATTAAAAAGACCAGGAAGGAATAAAAACATAATAGACATATGCAGAGTAAGATATAAACCTATGGAACTCTAAGAAAGGAATAAGCAACAAAATTAAATTCCACACTGGAGATGAGAATCAATACTGCAAAAAACCTATCAGTAATGTAGAAGATGAAAATAAAAATGTTCACCAACAATGCAAAAAGACTAAGTTAAAAATAAGATCAGAATAAAAAAGAAATATGAACCAAACCACCAATAACAGGTATTTCTTTAATTAAAAAAAAAAAGCCTTAACAAATGGAATGAAAGTAATATTCAAAGGTATAATAGAAGAATTATCCCAAAATAAAAAGCACCAGCATCTCTACATCAAAAGGACTTTCTTGTCCCAGCCAACAGTAAAAGAGACCAGAATAATGGCTAAAGAATTACAAAGGAAAAGTCTGGGACACATGAATACCATATTGAGCCATGTTGTCATTGACACATGCATGCAACAAAAAGTCATTTTCAGATATTCAAGGATTCCAAAAAAGTAATCCACATGAGTATCTCCTGAAAAATAGTACCTAAAAACATATTTGTGGCAACCAAAAGAAGGAAATTTAAATTGGAACTCAAGCATGGGTATAAGAGGTATGGTATAAACAGATTAGTGGTGGTACTCCATATCAAATTAATATGTAGAGTTAAGTACGAATTGGTCTACTGAAATTTAATACAGGAGCTAAAATTTTTTTGAAAGAGGAGATACACAGTTTATTCAACATTTATAAGTTAGTCTTAAAGATTAACTTGGGAGCTGAGAGTGTAAAACACTAAAATAAGCTAAATGCTTTATATTACATAAAAGAATATTTATTTGTTCTTAAATTTGTAATTACAACTAAATTTATATATAAGCTTTTAAGATGATTTCTGCATCTATTTTTTAAAAAACACATATAACAGTCTAATATTGCAAGAGCAAAGAGTAAAACAAAGTTACTAAAAAGTATAAAATTATAGGAGAAAAAATCAATTATAACAAATTATTGTTTCAAACCTTTCAAAAATGAACAAAATGAAGTGGAAGCAATTTCATTCCACAACATATTACATAAAAAAAATACATGTACAGAGGATGAAAACTAATTATGGAATGTTATATTTTCTTTAGGAAGTCATATATTAGAAGATACCCCATCAGTCTAATACAGCCTCTCAGAAGGGAAAATTACTGTATTAAATGCATACATTGTAAGATGTATTACAACCTCAGAAATGTTAACATTTCTTTTAGTCAAGGAAATAATATGACCATACAATTTTGTATCAAATAAATGGAAAACATTTTTTTATTGACGTATAGCTGACATACAACATTATACTAGTTTCAGGTATACAAGAGTGATTTGACAATTATATATATTATGAAATGCTCACTACGATTTAATTATAGTTACCATTTGGAAAACTTCTTTTTAATTGCCAATGAAACATTTATAAAGATATTGATGATATAACAGATCCTAAAGAACACTTCAACAACTTTGAAAAATTAAAAACTAAAGCATGGTAAAAATTGGTTTTCTACAATTCCCCACTGTCAATCACATAAGGATTCTTGTTTGTTTTTGGATGCTGCTGGATAAAATTACATATGAAGAGTTTGCCAACTTTAAAAACTTTCGAAAACTACATTAAATGACTCAAAACACACTCATCTCTATAGCCTCATGGTTTTCTAATCCCCTTTTATATAGAAGTCAAGGGGAAAAACTGATTTTATATAGAAGTCAAGGGGAAAAACTGATAATTTCACAATGTCAGATGCTGCAGAGGTGGTCATAGATGCCTCTGTTACCTTCTTCCTAGCTCTCTACAATCTTATTAAAAATGTAGGACATTGTTTGGATAGTGGGCAGCATTACTACCTTCTCAAAATAGGTCCAAGTCCGTTGTCTTTCCTCTATTTGGCCCACTGGGTAAAGGCTAGCCTAATCTAGCCACACTAATATAGCTATCTGATTGATTAGGTAAAGACTGGCTGAATAGGTGAAGAGTTACATATGAATTAGAGTACTGCTTGAACCATTAGTACCCTATATGTATGTGTTGTACACACTGTGCCCACACACACACACAAACTAAACTGAACAAGACTCAAAGCAACATTATTAACAAGTTATTCTAAGTAACACAAAATTTTTTCCACCTATGCTACACAGTCTAATCATCTAAAAATAGCCCCAAAAGGGGTGGTTTCAGCATAGAACCAAACTTAGAAAAAAAAGTAAATAAAAATTAGGATCCTTCTGAAATTGTTCATTTTAAGTCAAAGCATTTTAAAGGTAAGTTCCCTAAATAAGAAGTGATAAAGTTAAGATCTTTTTCTTCTACTCCCATGACTAATATTTAAAACTAAGTTCAACTAAATGTGATCTAAAGCCTCATTTAAGATATAAAAGTTCTTTATAAAATGAAAAAATTATTTAAATAAAATGTATTTACCATAAGAATAAACAAACTGGGAAAAATATCTGAAAGTCAATTCATAGTGGCCAATTTTCCTATTATATGAAGAGCTCCTTGGAATCAATAAACAAAAGACCAAGACCCAAAAAAGGAAAGTGGATAAAAGATAAACTTGTAGTACACTGAAAAAGAAACACAAATGGCTCTCAAGCATATGGAAAGACACTCAATCTCACTTGTAATAAAAGAAATGCAAATTAAAACCACTGAGATCCATGTTTTTATCTATTAGATTGGAAAAGATCAAAACATTTGAGAACATAATCTTGGTGAAGAGATGGAAAAAGTCTCATATTGCTGGTGGGAGTTAGATCAAAACAACCTCTGTGTTACACTTTTTCTTCTCTTGAAGATATTCTTGTAAGACATTTAAAATATATAGTACACAAGATATATTTTGTCTTGTGTAGGCTGTTGGTCATTTTCAGAAAACTTGTAATTGCCTGCTTTTATAGAATTCTGTTCATATAATAGAGCAGATAGGGAAGTTTTAAGAAACTTGGATGATGAACACAGTAATCTTGCTCCATCTGCTGCCCACCTGATACCTCATTGTGCACTTAGTGGGGAGCTCAGTAAATATTTGTTGATTAAATGGGACCAGGAATGATGCTAAGCAATGATGAGAATGGACTAAAACAAGAACAAGGAATTAGCTAAATTTATCTGAATTGCTGAATAAATTTTTCAACACTCTACTTTTTCAAGAGTAGGGCACTGACACACTGACAAATGTTTCCTGAAAAATGAGTCAGCCAGCAATAGTGGTATAGATTACTGCAATAATGGCCCCCTAATGAGTCACACACTCTTAGGAAACCCTTTCCACAGCGCTCTGAGCCTGGCCATGTTTTGCTTTGGCCCATGGAACAAGATAAAATATATGGGACTTGCCTTCACTTGCCGCTTCTGTAAACTCTACTGCTACGGCTTCCAGCTGAAGGCTAGCCTGCTGGAGACACATGGCACTCCACGACCTTAGCCAACAGCTCGCACCAATATCTAGACATATGAATGAAGTCATCCTAGACCAACCACCTTCCCACTGACTTCACAGCTGATTGCACCACATAAGCAGCCCAGCCAGCAGCAGGGGCAGAATTGCTGAACTGAGCCCATCCCAGAATCATTGCTAACAAATAGCGTATTTTATACCACTACATTTTGGGGAGGTTATGCAAAAACTAATACAAGTGGATAGGGAAATAGGATTGGTGGTGATTAAGGAAAATTTATGTTTTACCTGTTTCTGTTTGCTAGATTTCACAATAAGAATATACTCATATACCACTTGTTTAATCAAACTAAACTTATAAAGATATTTTGTATCAGACTGATATTATAGTCAAGTCCCACTATCACCTTATAAACACATATACATAAAACAAAACAATCCAGTCCAAATGGGAACATGAATTTGAGAGGAGACTTAATATTGCTCAGGAAAAAAAGGGTCAGTGCAGAGTAGCAGGGTATACTATCATACACACACAAAAAAGTGAATAAGAATATATTCATGGTCATGTCATTTCCCAATAATGGCTATTATCGAATTACAAAATCTCAGGTTTTGCTTCTCTGCTTCTGTTTAGGCTAATACACACTTGCTCATTTTAATCCTCACACACTATCAGGTAAATATATGCTGAATACTTTAGGCAAAAGTTATTTAACCTCTCCAAGCCTCATTTCCTCAACTGTAAAATGGGAATAATAGTACCCATTTTATAGAGCTGTTGTAAAGATTAAAACACTTAGAACTGGGCACATAGTAAGGGGTCAATAAATGGCCTATAATCTCTGTTAGTAAAATGACTTAAAAGTAATGTCTTTTGACTAACCTGGCTTCTATTTTAAAATCATTAAGCATCATCAACCAAGGTGTGAGTCATCAAAATTAACTTGAATATCTTTCTAATGACTTCATGAAAAAAATTAAAAGACCATGTTATTAAAAAAAACCAAACCAAACCAAACCTAGGAATACATATAGGGAAAATATGGTGAAGAAATCGAAACTCCAGGCAATAATGAATTCATTTGGTCCACATTCCACAGTCCTAAATAGGTTTAAAAACCAAAGGCTTCAATTTTTGTGTTTCATGAATTCACAAACGACAAAAACAAGAGAGCAATAAATCCTATTATCCTCTTTGTGACCTCTGGCACACATACTTTCAATTCTTTTTACCACCATCTTTAACACAGAAGGCACTACTGAAGGCTTTAGAAAATAAGGCTCTGAAGAAATAAACTTAACCTAATCTGCAGCATTGGAAAATTATAGTTACTCCTTGGATCAATGGCTTAACATTGCCCTTTTTAAACGCAAGATCAGGCCTGGACACTTTTCTTTATATCTATCAACAGTTAAAAAGGAAAAATCAGGTCGAATGGGTATTTATAAAAATGTCAATTCTTTAAAAAGTATTTTAAACAGGTAATTACCTAGCCTGAAGACGTAAGAGGTAGTGACCAACTACAAAAAGCTTTACACCACAATGTGCAGGTATTTTAGTTTGCCCTATTGTGAGAAATTAGTAAATGCTACAAGAATTCCTTTTTTCATTTCAATTCAATTAAAGAGTGCTTAGTATATATGAAATAATGTGGCAGATTCTGGAGTTAGAAGGGTAAAGAAAGGAATACTTATATTGATATCATGCCACACATTGCTGATTATTGTTTAATCATAATAATCCAATGAGTAAAAATTATTAAAACTCATTTTACAAAGGAGGAAATTAGGGCCCATAGAAGTAAAATAACTTGGCCAGGGTCTCTCAGCAGAAGACACTGTAGAGGGTATGGCGGGGGGGGGGTCACGGAGGCACACAAGGGTACCTGCCATGTAACCAGCCCTACAGACAAACAACACTAACTGTAGTTAAGTCCTTTATCAACAATATGAAAGGGGGCTAAGACTATGGGAAGCCAAAGAGATAACCTTTTGGGAATGGGCAAAGGAGTCACAAAAGGCTTTAAAGAGGTTAATATTTGAGTTGTTACTTTAAGGATGAGTAGGATTTATCAACTTCAATGCCAAGGCTTACCCCCAACCCCCCTCATCCCCAATATATTAACCAAAATAAATTACTTACTTGAAATTGAGAAAAACAATTTTGAGAGAAATCTTCCTCAGATATATTATTCCATAGTTTTAAAACAAATAATATGATGACAGTTTAATTTTTAGGTTGCTTTTATGTGGCTTGTCTTGGTTTTTATTCTGAAATGAAATTTAGATTAGTCATTTTCTTGTTCTGAGAAACTAGGAGTATGCCAACATGTTTTAACTTCACATTTTTTCACATATCAACATGTATTCTTACTTACAAAACCTTTCATTTCACCATCTCAAACAAAACCTAATTTAATATATAAATTACTTTGAAGTGTAAATATATATGCAAAATAAGATATTTCTTTAATTATGGTTATACTTCCTTGGTAATTGTAATAAATGGAAAAAATAGAAAACTCTTGTTATATTGTTATTACACAAGCATTTTTGAGGTAACACGCTTTCTTTTATTATTTGAGTCGTTTATATAGTAAATGCTCTCTCAACCCAAAGAAAATTAAATAACTACCCCCAAAGAAATTGACCTCAAACTCTTAGTTTTTTCCCACAACTATCGTCTAAAAAGAAAATAGAATTGGACCAAAAAAACCCTAACATTTATAATGACAATTACTACCCTTTTTTTCTCAGAATTTACTTTGTTAGGCATACATTCAATTTCTGCTGCAGAAAACAGTCCAGTTTGCCAATACTAATTAAGCAACAAAGTATTTTTCATTAAAAAAAATGAGATATTTAAAAAGCTACAGAGAACTGGAAGAAACACAGAAGGTCATCTGAAAAACTTAAAAGAAATGACAAAAACAAAAACAACAACAACAACAAAAAAACAAAAAAACACCCCCACACCAAGATTAAGTAGACTGTTATTAAGAGGGTTTTATTTTTACTTGTAATTTGTTTTAGTCTCAAAAATGTATCTACTTTTTGTTTAAACAGTGGAGTTTTGTCTTAATTGCCTAAGACACCTACTCCTGCCCTATCTGTATCTTACCTGGAAACTATAAGTTAACACATTTACCCAAAGTTCACTGTACCTTAACTTCCATTATCTCCTCTCTTATTTAGTACCACCGTGGTGTTAAAATGGCAGCCAGGTACCAAAGTAAGATACAACATACTACATCCCATATCTTAATAAGCTGCTAAGTATTTCTTTGAAATGTCTAGGGCTAATGACAACATCCTTTGAAATCTGTTTAACCCCAACCTCCTTAAACCCGAATGGATTTTCACTCATTTTTTATTGAACAAATACTAATCCAATCAAAAACAAGAGAAAATTACAGCATCAGAGGAACTTGAAAGGTCTCCTGGCACATTCTCTTTCTCTTTGGAAAACTATATACATTCAATTCTAGTATCAATTTTTGTTTATATCTGTCCTAAATTCCTCTTACTATACTCTAGCCTTTGTTATTTTTCTTTTTAAAGGAGATAGCTACAGTCATCATAAAACAACAAATCCCACTATAACCTATTCTACAGGAAGATTCTAAGCACTATTGCACACAGTAGGCCCTTAAAGATTTCTAAGCTGTGTACATGCAGGTTTTCTAATAATTCCTCTAAGGTTCAGTATGCTCACCTTTCAATTATCAATGCCTTCTTCCAACTTTCCCTCAGGTTTGGGGGGACAGTGAGAGCTAAGAGTCAAGATCCTTAGTTTTCACCCCTAGCCCACACAACCAAGTATAGGACACTGGACAAATCCCTGAGCTTATTATCTATCTAGATTTCAGTTCTCTTTATAAAATGAGAGGATTTGACCGGAACAGTGTTTCCCAACCTTTTTCACATTGTAAGTAATATTTGTTTAGCACAGAGACCAACAGAGGAGTATTTGGAAGCATCAACATTGTGCTTGGTGAAAAAAATTTATCACATTTTCTTTATATAATTATAGAAAAAAATTAAAATTTAAATGAGGTTTGTAATAATATGAATGAATTTCAAATCCAACCTTTTTCACATCAGGAATAATATTTCAAAATAACAATGATGTTTATTTTTGCAGAACATAAATGCACTATTAGGCAGCCACCTTGCAGCAAGCTAAAGGACACATGAGATGCACATGACTAGACATCCAATACATGTGAATACAGAAATTCGGGCCTAGAGCTGGGCTCCCCACGGCAACCAACATCCCTGCTATCCTGTGCTCTCATTGTCATTGGCCTACACCTTGCACTGTGTAACATGCTCCTCAGGCACCCAGAATATATACAACAGTAGCTCCATGATCCCTTTTCCACAAGAGGCAGCTGCATACTCTGTGGCTAGCTGAAGTAGATTCCAACTAATAAAGCACCTCCTTTAATGCACTGAAAATATCAAAAGGAGCAGTAAATACAGGTTATTGCTCATGATGTTACCTGCTTAAAGGAACCCCACAGCCTTCCTTTAGACCACACTCCACTAGGGCCACCCTCCAGTGAGCCACATAACATCATCAGGAAGCTCTGAATTAGAAGATCTCTAGCAAAATCTAAAATTAAACAATATTGCAGTAATCATTTGACAACTGTTCACAACCAAATAACTTTTTGTTTTTGTTCTTCTTTACCAATCCCTTCAAACACAACTTAAAAAAATAAAAAAAAAAAAAAACCATGAACTCTGAATAGGTATCACATGCACATGGTAAAAAAAAAAATTCCAAAATTACCAAACAGTATACTAAACAGAAATTCAGTCTCCCACCTTTGTCCTCTAGGCTACCAGTTCCCTTCACCGGAGGCAACCACTGTTACCAAACTCTCATACACCCTTTGATATTTACACACACATACACACACACACACACACACACACATATATTTTTAAACCACACAAATGGCAGCATACTATACATGGAGTCTTGTATGTTGCTTTTTTCTCTCTTAATATATTTTAGACATGGCACCATTGCAGTTGTACACAGGGTTGCTTCATTAATTTAAGGGTTGCCTAGTAATCCATTGAATAGATATACCATTATTTACTTAACCATTCCCCTAACTGATCTATGTTTAGGTTGTTTCCAATTTTTTGCAATGACAAACAATGCTGCCACAAATATTCTTACATGTTCATTTAAAACATATATAAAATATTTGAGGATAAAGTCCTTGAATGAAATTGCTAGATAAAAATATATGTGTATCTTTAATTTTGAAAATGATTTCCAAATTGCTTTCCATAGAAAATGAACAATTTATATTCCCACCAGCAATATGAGAATGCCCATTTCCCTTTCCTCTCATTCCCCCCAAGTTATACTATGTAATCAATTGTTCCTAATTTGATAGGTGATAAATAGTATGTTGTAGCTTTGATTTACATCTCCTTTACAAATAAAATTACACACCTTTTCATATGAATTCTCTTTGCTCATTTTGTCTACTAGATTATTTTCTAGGAGCTCTTTGTATATTAGGAGGGCATTAGCCCTTTGTGAAAAGTGTACAAATAAGCTTTACTAGTCTTTCAACTTTATGTTTTTCTCTATACAGAATTTATATTTTATGTTGTAAAGATCAGCAACCTGGCTCCAGTTCTGTTTCATACATTGAAACGTCTTTACCATTCCTAATTATATTAAAAATAATTATCCTATGTTGTTTTGTTTTCACATTAAATCTTCTGATTCATCTGGAAACCAACTTTTTATTTTTCCAGATGATTAACTGGCTATCTCAGCACTGTTTATTAAATAAATTTCTTCCATACTAATAGGTAAAGGTAGCATCCGTTTTCACAGTAAGTTCTTCTTTATATTTAAGTCAGTTTCTGGCCTCCACTGTTTCATTATTGCTATGTGCCAAAACTGTACTACTTTTCAGAACATTTTAAAATTAAAATCAGTTTACATATGAATGGGTATAATTTTTAAAAAGCCAGAAATCACTGGCTTGTTTTAATGTAAGAATCATTCTGCAGTTCCTAAATTGAATTTATATAATCAAGTGCAAACTATCATATCACCAATCATGCATTTGGGTGGATACTTATTTTGGAGCTCAGTATGAACTTCAAGTCTCTTTTGCTTTATTTCTGAACCATACCTAGAAAGCCAGTTTTTCCTTAATTTTATACAGTTTTTTCCCAAATTATAAAATCAATACATTCTCTCCATAAGAAAATCTTAAAAAAAAAAAAAAAAACCACACCTCTCAGAGATAACCAACCTTTACATTTTTGTTTTTCTGCATTTTAATAAATATTTGCAAACTCATTTTTTCAATTAATACACTGAGCATTGTCCTATATTATTTTATATTCTAAAATGTTATTTTAATGACATAAGTTCTACTATATGAATATGCCCAGTTTATGTAACCATTTTCCAACTGCTGAATATTTGAGGTTGTGCCCTGTTTATGACTATCATCTACTGATTAATTCCTGCAAAAATGCTTGATTTTCAAGCACTGTGGTTAAGTATTGACTGTATAGTGGTGAGCAAAAATGAACACATTACCAGCATTTATGGAGGTTACTGGGAAAAACAGACATTAATCTCCAACATATATAAAATTACAATTATAGCAAGTGTTATGAAGGAGAGTTTGTGGAGTTTTGAGAGTCTATGATAGGGAAGGCTTCCCTGAGGAAAGATAAATCAGAGTTTAGGTGAAGGAAAAGGAAAAACATTCTAGGCAGAGGGAACAGCAGTTACAAAGGCCTCATTGTGGAAGGGAGCATGGCAAGAATAGGTACTGAAATAAGGCCAATATGGCTGGAACACAAAGAGCAAGGCAAGAAGAACATGGCTCAAGCCATGACTGGATAGAAAAGTAGGGGCCAGACTATGCAAGACCTTATAAGACATGTAGACGCCACCACATAAGACATGTAGCTTTGTCCTTATCCTAAATGCAATGGAAAGCTACTGAAGCATATCAAGTAGTAGGGTGATATAATCAGGTTTGCATTTTGAAAAGATCCCTCTGATTACAGTGTAGAAAACAGATTAGAAGGGAACAGAGTGGACTGGGGTAGGCCAAGATTAGGAGGCTACTGTAAATGCATCCAAAAATGCTAGTAGTTTAGACTGGGGTGGTGATGGATAATGAAAAGAAGTAGATGGATTCAAAAGATAATCAGATTTTGCCAAAAGATTTACATTCATAGATTAAAATCCCTACAACTAGAATTACTGGGTCAAAAAACATTTCAAGGATTATGATATGTATTGCCAAGCTGCCCTGCCGAGAGCAGTTTTCAATTTGTGAATTACCATTTATCTGTTCCTCTATCAGAATTTTGAAATTCCTTAAAAATGACTTAATCCATACTTCCTTCATGAAGCCTTCCCTGACTCCTTTCTGCCTGCTAGTTGGTCACTGACATGTCCTCCTTTGAGTCCTTGCTTTCTTATACACATTTCTGTCATACTCCAATCAAACTATGTTTGACTTATGTTTACATGTCATCTCTACTATATTGTGAGAGTCTAGAGGGTAAAAGTTGTTCATAACGACACCAAAAATAGCTCAATATGGATAGTAGGTTCTCATTAAGTGTTCACTGAATGAAACCAATCGCTATTACCAGATTCTACCGTGCCCAAATTTAAGAGGGCCCTGCTTCAACTTCAGATTTACTAATTGTGATTTTAAATCAAATATAATACAGAAAGCTAACAAAATTTGCTATTCAGAGCTCCAAATGCCTACTAAAGTGACTAATTCTGTTTGTGGTAAATCACTAAATCTCAGTAGTGCTCCTGAAAAACCTCTCTAGTAATTATATCAAATAGGTATTATGTGATCTTAAAATATTTTTAAATGGCTTAGCAAAAAACAAAACAAAACAAAAACTATGAACAAACAAGGGTTTTATTAGAGAAATTAGTTGTAATTTGAATTGTTGATCAATGGTATGGTTTTCAAAACTGTCTTCGTCTCAAACTTAGTTAATCCAATTTACAAAAAAAAGTGAGGTTATTAAGCAACTACATAAATTTATATAGCATTTCAGAATGATCAATTCCTTATGTTGAAAAACTTGATTTCATGTTTAACAGTTAGCATCTACAACAATCTACTAAAATTTTTACTACCTGGAGGAAGACTAGAGGGGGAAGTGGCAGAGTTCCTTACAGTAATCTTAAAGACAAGCAGCTCCCTCTATAGTCTGTTTGGCCTACTTTGTTTAATTACTTGCTGCGTGAACATCTCACTCACACTCTTCTATTTACTCCTACTCTGCATCTCAGCAAGGAAGCTTTTTGAGAGGATAATTCTGTTTAACCTGGTGCTGAGGAAACTGAGAGTTTTCTAAACTCAACATGAAGTGAGTTACATCAAGCAACTAAGCCAGAGTTGGGATGTCGAAACCGAACAGCTTCCCAGATCCACTGGAGTCAGGTCTTCACAATGAAGCCTTAGGATTTTATTTGAAGTCAATTCCCAGAGCAGTCACACCTGTATTCAAATCTAAGTGAAAAAACACAGACCTGTGCTTTAGTTATTTATAACCTTGCTTCTCTCCATTAAAACAAGTCACCGAAACATTGTTACCCTGCTCAATACACATTGTTATATCAAAACAATGTTTAAGACATTTTTAAATGAGTGAAGAAAAGCAGAAGAGGTTTTTTTGGTTTTTAAAAAATAATTCCATCACTCACATGAAGAAAATTTAAGTGATTCTCTCAGGAATCAATATCCTCAGCAAGGGATTAAATCAGTCAGGATTTACCATTCAAATCTGAATATGCCACTTTCTTTATATACCTTTACAAATTTCACCAACTCAAGATACAAGAGCTTTCAAACCTAAGACAATTTATTTCTTACATGATTCAAGATATGCCCTCAAAACACAGGACAATCAGATGTCAACCGGACTGTTTTCTAAAGCAGAAAAACACCTTTTATGACTAGAAAACTGAACTAGTAAAAATATAAGAAACCAATCAGTTCAGAATGTATAATACAAATATGAAATGCCCTCTTTATTTGGGAGACAATTTCTTCTGCTGCTATTTTTCAGGACTCATTTATAAAGCAAACTCAGTTTAAAAACAGCTCTTCTCCAAATTAAGATACAGAATTAAGGACTTCCAAAATTAACTACTATATATGAAAGGCTTAGATTTGTGGTACTCATTGTAACGGATTTATCATGTTACTATTTTTCATTAATTTGTTTCACTAATTAGTAAATATATAAACATAGTTTGTACTTCCAAACGATAAAACTATTCATTAAAAATGCTATCATTCAGATTTTTACTAAGTCAGATTGACCTATCTTCTTATTATTTTCAAGTTTTATTTTAATGGGTGAACTGGAATAGTTTTTGTTAACCTTTAATTAATACTAATTTTACTGAGAGTTTCTAACATGTTAAAAATGCTGGCTTGATTTATGAAGGCTATAAACTCAATGTATGCCAGTGACTTCAAATTTTTTCACCTGTTGAAGAAACACAGAAGTTTTTATGTGTGAAACTGAGAACTATATTTATGGTAAACTCAATTTGATACTCCTTAAGTTTCAGTTTCTTTGTATCTAGTTTTATATGCTTCATCGTAGGTACAAAAAAGTCTTCCATATTCATTTACATTATACATTTCAAGTATGTTTTCTTGGGGGGGGGGGGGCGGTAGTCTATTGTAAGATGTCCAGAAGGGAAAAAATAAATCTTTATCATAGAATAAATAGTCCCCATGTCTTTTTATATTGAAAAACACAAAAGTACTTCATCTTTATCTTTTAAAGAATATTTTCTCACATTATAGAATTACTGCTAGCTCACAGTGAAATTCACCTATTCCACAAACAAAACTTTCTATAACACACCTTAAAAATCATTCAGGGATACATATTTAACGACCTGTGTGTGGGGGAGGGGAACTATGTGTAGAAAAGTAATCCAAACCATACAAACTTTAATACACAGAAATGCCACAGTATATCCTATTACCATGTCACTTTATAATTCGGAAATCTGGCTGAACAGAGCTATATCAACGTCACTCTCTTATTCTTTCTCTATACTTAAGGTGAGAACAAACAGTATATTACACTGAAATTCCAATTAGAAACAAAGACAGCACCAATACATTATAAGGGGCAGAAAATCTATCCTTCAGAACTTTATTGCCTCTATTTTCCAGCCCCCAAAGTTTCAGGTGTTACTTTCACCAAATTAACAGCACTCAAATTCACCACCTTACCAGGTCCTTATCATCAAAATCATTTTCATTTTAAAAAGGAATGCTGTATCAAATCTCACTAACAACACTAAAATTTTTAACAAAGAGAATTCACATTAAAAGATAATTGCTTGAAAATAAGCGCTTATGTTTGAGAAAGTGTTATTATCTTGGTAGTCCACAGAAACAGCAGTAATAAGATGAACAGTGATTAGGGCAAGGAGCATCAAGTGGGAAATGCTATCTAAAATCCCATAGGGCAATACATAGCTAGCGGTAAGAGTATCCCTTTCTAGGAGGCAGCTCCACGATTTCATGTAGGCAGTTCAAAGCATGTAGAAAACCAAAACAATTTAAAACCTTGTAAATTTGGCCACTACCTATTTATATTATTATAAATCCCCGAGAGCTTTGAGAATGTAGCTTCTGTCACCGCTGTCTCCCCACCCTACTCGTTCATCAAAACACTTTTTATTTTAAAGATACGTGTTTTTAAAACGCAATACCACAACTCAGCATAGGGGCATTTCTAAATGTGTTGCTGAGTTTAGCTGTGGTTCTTAAGAAATTCACGCTATTGAGTGGGATGTTTTACGTTGGGCAACAAACACGCATTTCCTACTTCCATGGATCCACGTTTCCCTTAAAGCAATGCACCTGAGGATGCTGCCCTGTCCCCAGACCCTGAGGCTTAAACTCTAAGGAGTCACGACCAGCACTCACAGACCACATGGTCACTTCAATGAGAAAGGTTATTTGGCCCCAGGCGCCACTCTTCAGCCCGCGGCATCTCCGGAAGGGGCAGAGGAGAGCGCTGGCGAGAGAACGCGAGGAGAGACAGAATACAGAGAGCTGACACTTCCTCACTCCTCGTAAAGCCATTTCCAGAAAGGACACTTGGGAGACGCAGGGGGGTGTCCGCAGTCCCACCAGCGACCGACCTCAGAGCGGGGCCCTGCGAACCCGTTCACCGAGGACATGGCGCGGCCACCTTGCCCCTCCTGGGCCAGAGCGCTGTTCGCGGGCGCTCGCTTCCCCCTGGACCGAGACAGGGAGTCCGGATACGGCTCCCGACCTCCGCACGTACTGTAAACACTCGGCGCCCGCCGCCTCCCGGCCTGGGGAGGAGGGGGCGCAGCACTCGCGCAGACCCACATTTTTGCGCCTCTTGTCACGCACCGGGGAAAAGGCGAGGAGGGCGGAGGGGAAGGAAGAGGCGGCAGCAATACACCGAGGGCCGGCGGCGTGCGCGCGTGTGCGCGGCAGGGAGGGCAGCCCGGGCGCCCCGCCGGCTCCCGCCCGCGCCCCGCGCCCGCTTACCTGCCGGGGTCGCTCCGAAGACTCGCACCACCGGCACCTTCTTGACAGGGGCCTGGGTGAGGGGGGATTGGCAGATATCCAGCCCCTGCAGCGGGCTGGCCATGTAGTAGTCGGCAGTCACTATCCTCACTGAAAACATGTTCGCCGCCGCCGCCACCGCCTCCTCTTCACGAGCGATCTGGCAGCAGCAGCAGCGGCGGCGGCGGCGGCTTCTTCCGCAGCGACGGCCCCACAGCAGCGGCGGCGCCCCCTCCCCTCTTCAGCTCGGCCCCCTCCCCTCACACACACACAGAAACCGTGAGCAGCGGCGGCGGGCGGGGCGGTGTTGGCACTGCTGCCGCCGCCTCCTCAGGAGCACCCGGCGAGGGGCAACAGGAGAGAAGCCCTGGCGCTTTCGTCGGTGCTGGTGCTGCCGCCACTGCCGCCGCCGCCGCCGGGAATCACACGGGCTCCTCGGTCCCAGGCTGCAGCTCTTGTTGCCATGATGATGATGTCACGGACGCAACCACTGGGGGAGGGGAGAAGGGGGTTGTGTGTGTGGCGAAGGGAGGGTGGTGAGTAGTTGGGGGAGGGGACGCGGCGGGAAAGGGAGGAGCGGGGCGGGCACCCGGGCGGGGGCCAAGAAGGTGTTTTCTCCCCCGCGCCCGGGATCGCAGCGAGGGAGGAGGCTGGTGGAAAGCTGGGCCCGCGCCTGGCGCGGGGAATCGATGACTCGGCCGGTGGGCACGGCCACCTGGGTGGGGGCAGCGGAGGGGGGGCGGCGGAGCGCCGATGTCATGGATGGGCTCGGAGGGGCTTGCGGGAGGGGGCCGCCAGTGTTCGGGGTCGTTTTGGCGGCTAGGCGGGACTGGCTGGAGCTGCGGTGCTCGCCTAGCCGACCGCCATTTCACATCCAGCAGAGAAGGCGGGGGCAGCCGCGGAGACGGCTTTTTACAAGGTAAGAAAACCCGCCCGCGGGAGGAGGGAGGCGAGGCGCAGATCTCGTGCCGCCGCGGCCTCGCGGGAGGGCGGGCGGTGGAACGGGCGGGGCCGGGCGCGGACGTAGCCGGCCCTTCTCAGGTAACGCCGAGGCTCCGCGCGTGGCCCGGGGGCGGTGCGAGGGGCGGGGGCGCGCGAGCGCGGGCTCCGGCCTATAAAAGGGCCGCCCGGGCGCTCCCTCCCGATCGTGCGGCTCGAGCCGCTGCGCCCCCTCCTTTTCAGCTGTGCTGCAGTGTCTGCGCCTGGCCACCTAAAGGGGTTTATTCATGCTCGGCTCTGCTTAGCTTTGCCAAGGGTTGGCAGATCTGGTGCTCAGGGATTTCCCACCACGATGTTTTTCTCCCGCCCTTTTCCTTCCCTCCCGCCCTAATAGATCCTTCCTTGGTTTCCTCTTTGGCCCCGCAGGCTGCGTCCCGGACGCGCGCGTGTACATGTAAGGACTTGTCCGCACCGGGTGACCTCCTTCCCCTTCCCCCTCCCCTTCTCCCTCCCCCGGCAGAATCCAGGATTAAGAGCCTTTCAGAGAAATGTTCGGCTAAGGAAAAACGCCCGTGAAAGTCACCGCGTTAGATGTGGAGACCCAGCGTTATTCATTAACTGGTTGTGCGTGGTTTTACTACCCAAAGGCATAAAAGCAAAAAGGAGGTGGGGAAGGACTATTAAACAAAACAACTTTATCCAAAAAAGTGGGGGAGAAGATAGGGGTGCAGTTGTGAAATCGAAAAAAAAGGTAGTAACAAAAGCAGCTGGGTTGGCCATCATATTGGAACCGAGGGGTTTTTGTCTGATTTGGTCACTAATATTGGGTGTGACCTTGGACAAATAATTTGGTTTCTTCGGACCTCAGTTTCCTCCTCTGTGGAACGAGAGTTTTACTTAAAACCAGAAGGGTTTCTTCCCAACGAAAAGACGTAAGCAGTAAAAGGCAGAAACCATGGTTTCAAGTTCGAAGTATGGCACTGAATAAAAAGACTTTTGACAGTCATTTTCAACCTACCCTAATTAGAGATCATTCACACTTATGTATGATACAGGTGTATTTTAATGGTTCGCAGGTTGCCATGTATTTTAAGTGGTGTGAGAGATCCTCATTTGGAGCCATTGTGGTTCTTCAAATAGGAAAATCAAAAGGCTCAAAGGGACAGATCACTGGCAAGAAGCTGTCTATAAATTCCGTAACATATAATGCTAATAAGAATTTATGCTCCAAGGGATTTGAGGCTGATTACCACAGTAAATTAGCCTGCAGTTTTCAACCTCAGAGCATGATTATAATAAACATAGGTAGCAAGATTTCTAATATACAGGAAATTACCTAATATTTTTAAGAGGCAAATCTCTTAAATTGATTTAAGTTTTAGAAGGCTATGGAAGTGATTTAAAAATAGCATTACTGTGCTAAAATGCATTTTCTCGTAAAATAAATATTTTTATACAACCTGAATGTCACATGCATGACACGAGTGACTCTCATAATATTCGATGGCACTGGAGTTTTAAAATTTAATATTTTGGCTCTTACTAAGTCACATCTTTAGGGATGAGGCCTGGAAATCTGTATGAGCAACCTCACCCACCTCTCATGATTGTAAAGTTGTATAAAATTGAGAGTCTCTACTATATTATAATCCAAGTACATCTGTAATATTTAAATTGTATTATTCCTAATTAGAAAAAGGTAAAAGCATCAAATTCATGGATTAGGTATTTCTAGAAAAGGGTTTCCTTCCCCTACCTCTTCAATCAACATCATTGACTAAGAAAAGGCAGTTGCAACCACAATTCAAATCTTTCCAAAGCGCCAAGGAAAGAATGTTCACTCAAAAACATTTGCAGCATGAAATTAGGATATTTTGTCCATTGCATGTAATTGAGTTTAAGCTGATGCTCAAATTGAAAACCTGGCAATACTTCCTATCAAATGTGTAAGTAAGAAAGAGTTCTGGAATTTTGAGTCAGGAAATGAAAATTTTAAACCGTCATTTACTAGCTAAGTGAGCTTGGAAAGATCACTTTATGGAGTTTGTTTCCTCATCAATGAAATGGATAGTAATTCCTGTTTTAAGTTCTCAGGCTCAAATGAGATAAGATATGTGAAAGTATCATTACAACTGTTGACATCCAGAGGTTTAAATCATCTAAAAGGAGTAAATAAAATCATTTGGAATTGTCTAATCTACACAGAATAAGAGAAATGCCAAAATTGAAGTCCATATCCTTAAGTATTTCTTTTGTTGTTGTTGTTACTGTTGAGTGGCTTCTCTTTGCCTGGTGATTTGAGATATAGTGAGACAAAACAAACATGGTCCCTGCTCTTACAGAGTTTATAGTCCAGCATCATAAAAATGTATTTTAGTCATCTCAGTTAACATTTTATCTCTTCTAGTCCACTGACCTATACTCATCATGTTATGCTTTTGGTAATAGCCTGCCAAACCTTCTGTACCAACACTGTTGAATGTCTGTTAGTATTTGCCTATTAGCAATTTATAATTTAGAACAGAAAGCAAAGGCTACCATAATCTTTCAGCAGGTATTTTAAGATGGCTTACCCAACACTCATCCAATCCCCTTCTGGCTTGCTTTCCTGCCCTTTAGGAGCTAGAAAATTTAAAACTACAGTTTCTAGACTCCCTTGCAGCTAGAGTGCTACTTACAGCTAGATAATGGTGTGCTGGTAAATGTTTACTAATGGCTGAGAGAAAAACTCTTTTTGTACTATTGGTCAATCTTCCCAAGCTACCAAAATGACTTCACTGAATGTGGAGTTAGTTGGAAAAGATGCTAACGATCAGCAGCTGGCTTCAGCATATCAGTACATGTGACCTGGTTTCCAGCAACCAGATGCACCCATTCAAGACATATGTGTGAAGGTGAGCAACATGATGCCTCAGCTACACTCAGGGAGATGGGATTGTCTGGCAAACACCATGATGGAGATATTTGGTTCCTCTGGGTAGCTGGGGAAGAGCTCTTTCATCTATTTTTGGAGTCATAGGTGCTGACTGGCAAGTGGTGTTGGGATGAGTTTCCACTAGAATAGCCCTGTGATGTGGGATGAGTGTTCTTTCTGGTTTGGTTTTTCCTGGATGTTGTTTCTAGCAATGGTATTATCCAAGCCTCGTGCTCTCAGAGAACTGTGAACTAAACACTGTCCTTTAATCCCTTTCTGCTTAAGCTAGCTCAGTCAAGGCCAGCTACATAATTTGCTGAGCCCAGAGCAAAATGAAAAATGCGGGTCCCCTTGTTCAAAAAGAAAAGAGTGCCATTATACTTACTAAAATATAAAGCTTTTTCTGTCATCTCTCCTTTGACTTGTAATGATGTTTTTTATTTGCTTGTTAATGTCATTCTAAGAAAAATTAGAATCTTAAATTATTAGAATGAACTTTATCATTCATCTTTATTTTGTGCAATGCCGTTTATAAACGCAAATATAAAAGCATTTAAGTCATACGTAGAGTCACCAAAATTACACAATTCATATTTCCTAGTTTATACATGCATATGCATTTTGTGTTCATCAGAACAGTGTAAATGCTGCACAGAACCAATTCAACTGTTTGTATTTCCCTTCTTGATATGCACACATCCTACCAATTTGAGTGTGGAAGGACCAAAAGGAAAGGAAACCGTGGGTTGCCTTACCTTTCCCTTTCCTTCTCTGTCATCATTTTCAGTGTAAATGGTAATATGGGGAAGTAACACACACTAATAAGAAAAGATATGATAGGGTTCTTTTGTCACTTGTATTTTTAAGGATGCCATTGCCTTTTTTTTTTTTTTGCATCTGAAGCAAGTTCTGGTTTGAATGGAGAGCTTAGCTTTTCAGAACAATCCACTAAATCAGCTATAGATGTAATATGCTTGCCTTGTCATCACTGCAACTCCCTGATAGATCCCTTATAGATCCATCAGAATCCTGTGTTTATGACACACCATGAAGACCAAATGCAAACAGGGTGGCAAGGAAGAAAAGATGCACACATGGCCTCCTCTGCTTGAATGTATGATCCATCGTACCACCGGACTTCATGTATAAAACAGACATTCAAACATAAAAGTACGAAGATTTTCAAAATGGTGACTGCAGAACACTCGACCAAGCACTGGGCCCTGTAGAACTGCACGGTTTGCATGCTCATGAAGTTGACCCTGAGCTCAGTGTTTCTCAAGGGGCTTCTCCCGATGTGTTAGGTGAAACAATTCTACATTGTACAGGATATTTAACATCCCTGGCCCCTGGGATGTTAAATACTCTGACAAAAATGCCCCCCAAGAAGTGTTACTACTCTCTACTGAACTACTGGAGTGCACTCCACTGTCTGTGGGTGGGAACCATGGTCATTACAGATCCAAGAACAGTCATGTGCAGTTTTTGCTAGTGATACGCGGGCAGGGAAAAGTACAGAGTTGAATTTAAAAGATTTCAGAAGTCTCATACCTGAGAGAACAGAATTATGGTGACCTTTTCCCCATTGTCAGAAAAATAATACTATCTGCATTGGTGATGAAACAAATATTTGGGATGAAAGTTTAAAAGTGATCAGTGGGTTTTATGTATCACATGGATATAAATGACAGTTGACTCCAGATAGATGGCAATCTCTGGTAATTAAGAAAAAAACTACAGAAAAGTAAAGAGAACTATCTCACTGTCGTTATCTTCATCAATTGGCTGAAGGGAGAAAAATTTAAAAAGCTGTCAAGAAAAATTAAGGAAGTTCCCATAAAAAGCTATGGTACTCTTAATATAAGATTTTGGTACTTGATTTAAGTTTTGAATCCATTGGGGGAAACCTGCATGAAGTCTTTTGAGAGTGTGTAGTTGATAGCAATTGCCTTCAGAGTTTGCCATACAGGGTTTCCAAATCCCCCCGGGGGGGGAGGGGGAAGGCATGGGGGGGGGGCAAGTTTCTTTCATCATAACACATTAGAGCTGAACAAGATATTCTGGATCATTTGTTTTATCCCTATACTGTTATTAGCTATGTAGAGATTAAAAGCTCTAGCTCCATAGACCTGGCCTTGCCTTTGCTAATGCTGAACCTCAATTTTCTCAACAAAATGAGAATAATTGTATATTATCTTAGGTTGTAAGTCATTTTACCAAAAGCCAAGTCACTAAAAAGTAATTTTACAAAGAATACGTTTGTTAAATAAATTTAAGGTGAATTTTCTATAAAAAAAAATTTCTGTAAGTTTATTTGGTAAACTCAACTACTGGATTCTTTAGCAAATTAATTTTTAGCAAATTGGACTGTTTTCCATCCCTATTAGGCTTATTATGTGGATTAAATGAACTATTGCACACATACAAAAAGTGCTCAGTAAGTCTTAGCTATATAATCCCTCCAACATTCTGACTTCAGGTCTTGCCCATTCTCTCTCTGAATATTCCCCATTCCTGCCCACATAATTGACCTTCTGTAGGCTTTCACTACCTTTAGGTGGACTATTGCAGTAGTCACTTGATTGGCCTCTTGGCTCATTCCGCTCCAGACTTACTTTCTACACTACAGCAAGGGTGGTCTATCATGTAAATTTTAAATTATCCTACAATGTAATAGTCATTTTACCTTTTCATATACTCTTTAACACCACTAGAGTACTTATAGTTCCTTAAATATACTTTTTTTTTTTTTTTTGAAAAAGCATCAGATTTCTCTGCCTTTGCCTTTCTAACTGGAATATCTTCCTTGTTCTTGTCTCCTGCCAAAATTTTTACTCATCTTTCAAGTTTTAGTTAAAACTTGTAAAGGTCTCCCTGATTTCCCCAAACAAATTTAGGTGTTCTTTCTAGGCTTCCCCTTTTTTTTTACATGCCTCTATTATAACTCTTAGATTATTGCAATTGTTTATTAGTTTGTCACTGTAATAGACTATACTCTCCTTGAAAGAAAGGACCCTGTCTTTTTATCTTTTATATATGAGCTCCATGTATAGCCACTATACATTTATTGAATTAAAAAATTAAAAGATCTATTTACAACTCTCTCTACTGCTTTCCCACTACACCTCCATTTTCTAGATCAGAAAACTGAAGCCCAAAGAAATGAAGCCAAGCCTTCTTACTCCAGATCTATTACTTTTGCTCCTTTACTATAGAGAATCTTCTACTATAGAGAATACTATAGAGTATATAGGGTCTATATACTAGTCATTTCTGTTGTAGGAAATGGACGGTCTTGTCAGTGTCTTTCCATTCATTTCTAATCTAGAGAATAAGGGGAAAGTCATAGTAATCTGGCAAAATTTGTATTTTCTTTCTTATTCAATTATTTGGTTGCTTTTGTTTGTTTTCTACTAAATTCAGTGAAAGTCAAGGTAAATTATTTGCCCCTCCCACCCCCAGGGGACATTTGGTAAAATGTCTGGAGACATTTTTGATTATCACATCTGAAGAACTGCTACCCGTATCAAGTAAGTAAGAGTCCATGGATGCAGCTAAGTATCTTAGAATGCATAGGACAGCTCCCATAACAGAGAGAATTATCAGACCCAAAATGTCAATAGAGCCAAGGTTGAAAAGCCCTGATCTAGTCCAAAGGAAATTTTTACTCAGCCCTTCATCCACTGTGTTGCCTCTCTGAAACCATGATGGAAAAGAAACTTGCCCCCCCCCATGCCTTCCCCGCCCCCATGCCTCCCCCCCCCCCCCCCCCCCCCCGCAGAGGGATTTGGAAACCCTGTATGGTAAACTCTGAAGGCAATTGCTATCAACTACACACTCTCAAAAGACTTCATGCAGGCTTCCCCCAATGGATTCATAGCGCCTACCTGGGTGTACGACAGGCACACAAATATGTATTGCTTGAATGATTAATAAAGTATATTTTAACCAAAAGAATGAGGTTTTATTTCTTTTTTTTTTTTTTAACTAAAGGGAAGTCAAATTAATCATTGTGGTGAGAATTTCTGTTCTTTTTATTTCAGTTACAGGAAGAAACAAAACTTTTTTTTTAATGTTTTATTATATTTTATTAGTCACCATACAGTACATCCCTGGTTTCTGATGTAAAGTTCAATGATTCATTATTTGCGTATAACACGCAGTGCACCATGCAATACGTGCCCTCCTTACTACCCATCACCAGCCTATCCCATTCCCCCACCCCCCTCCCCTCTGAAGCCCTCAGTTTGTTTCTCAGAGTCCATAGTCTCTCATGCTTCATTTCCCCCTTCTGATTACCCCCTTCTTTATCCCTTTCTTCCCCTACCGATCTTCCTAGTTCTAAGAAGCAAAACTTTTTAAAAACAACTCTCAACACACTCACTTCCATAAATTAGCAGTAATAGTTTTAAGGGAGAGACCAATGAGCCTATAAATTAAAGATGATGTTTGAGGAACAAAAAAATAAAAGAAGCTTTCAGAATAGAGTGTATTAGAGCTGATGCATGAGCTCTCCAAGACCCTCATTTAAATTATGTATCCAGCATTGAAACCAGAGCATTTCTGATGGATTATGGCTAGACAGGAAGAGACTAAACACACGTGGAGTAAGGTTAGATTAAGTTCCCAATTTAAATAATCAAGATACAGAATCTCAGAAGCAAGGTGTCTGTATAGAGCAGCATATCTCAGGGTAGTTTTCCCTGGGCCCAATGTCCCCACTGCACTTTTATATCTACAGTTTAAATCACATTCCAGGAAAACTTCCACTAATAATCTTCATTATTGACAGTGAACTCTCCTGGGTTTTGATCCTCATTTCATATCCTCATTCCAGAGTTCAGGAGAGACTATCCTCAAATGTGTAGGTACTTACATTTATTTTCTCAATAAAATGTATTTTTCCAATCTTAAAGGTTTTAAATGCATAGCATAGGAAATATGGAAAACCATGAAGAAAATATAGGATACTCAGTCCTGCCCAGAGGCAGTTATAATTAACATTTTAGTCTATTTTTCTTCTAGAAAATTTTTCTATGAATATATTACTTAGTGGAAACAATGTCCCACTTTTTTTTACTTTACATTATAGGAGAAGCATTTTCCATATAAGTTAAAATTCTTCATATCCATTATTTTAAGGGATGCAGAATATACTGTGCTATGGACATACGACAGTTTGCCACTTTCCCACAGTAGGCCAATAGCAGAGCGTTTCAAATTTTACATTATAATAAATATCCCACTGAGCATTTGCTCCATTTTGGATCCTACCCTTAACGTTTCAAGGAGCTAGCTTTATAGTTTATTATTTGACAAGAATATCAAATCTTGGTACATGCCATGTTCCTTCTCTCCACCTCTTTTTGCCCACTTAGTTCACACTTTAGATTTCAGGTCAAAGTTCACTTCCTCTGGGAAGTCTTCCCAAGCTTTATATTTGATTATGGTTTTCTGTTACATATTCTACTTGTATAGTATTCCTTTTTTCCATAACACTTACCTCTGGTTGTGATAATCTATTCATTTGTTTATTATTTGGTTAATTTCTGTTTTCCCCTTGGACTAGAATACTACAATCATTATCTGGATAAGCAGTGATTATAATGTTACAAGCACAGGCCAATTAATATGATCTCATTTGTATCACTGACAAGATGGGTTAAAGCTTGAGACTGAAATACAACCGGTCCAGAAATACTTATGCGTCAGGCAGTACTCTAGGTGCTAGGAATATAGAAATGAGAACAGCAGGCATGATTTCAGTCTTTTGGGGGCTTATAGTCTAATGCAGCATTTGGCAAACTATTCCTGTAAGGGGACAGATAATAAATATTTGGGGTTTTAAGGCTATATGGTCTCTCACAACTACTCAACTTTGCCATTGAAATGCAAAAGCAATCATCAACGATCATAAATAAGAGAGTGCGTTTAGGTTCCAGTAAAATGTGCATGGGGCTGGATTTCATCCATGGGCTATTGTTTACCCCTGGTCTGTTGGACAAGACAGCCATTAAACAGATCATATGAGATGATGAATACTTCAAAAGAAAAGGACAGATGCAATAAAGTCACATAGCAGAGCTATCTAACCTAGTTTATGGAAAGGAACAGACTTCTTAAGGAATAGGACTTTAAAATTTAAGGAAGAAGAGGAATTATCTAGATAAACTTGGGGCAACAGACTCTGTGGAGACCTAAAATATAGAAAGAGCAAGAATAGAAAGAAATTCATTCTTAACCTTGGAGATTGATAGGGAGAGGGAGCTGAAATTGTAAGAATATAGAGTGAAAAGACAGATTCAGAAAAGACAATTTTCAAAACCTAACACTCCCTAGAGGAAGAGGTGCCAGCAGAAAAGACTAAGAAGGGATGATCAATAAGGCATAGCAGTAGCAGGAAGTTTAAGACCTTACAGACACTCTAACCTCCTCTTCCATGTGTATGTGTAGGATATGCTGGTTGGGAGGTACTAGCCTAAAGGCTACATGAACCTCAGTGAACTGATGTACTTTTTGAAGGATAAGATTTTATATGTATATATACACATATATAGGTATATAGATATATATGGAGAGAGAGAAAAGAATAGAGCTGAGGGGGCGCCTGGGTGGCACAGCACTTAAGCGTCTGCCTTCAGCTCAGGGCGTGATCCCGGCGTAATGGGATCGAGCCCCGCATCAGGCTCCTCTGCTGTGAGCCTGCTTCTTCCTCTCCTGCTCCCACTGCTTGTGTTCCCTCTCTCACTGGCTGTCTCTATCTCTGTCAAATAAATAAATAAAATCTTAAAAAAAAAAAAAAGGAATAGAGCTGAGGGCTGAGTAAGGTGACTGGGAGTGATAGGGTAGAGAATAAAGAGGTAGTAAAGAAATAAGTAAGAGATAGGAACAGATTGCTGGTATATAGTAGGTGCTCAATAATTTTTTGATAAATGAATGAAAGGATAACAATATAAGATCAAAGAATCGAAAAGGGAAAGGGTTTCAATAACAGGCTGGTCAATAGTTTTGCATACTTAAAAGAGCTATTGCTCAAGGCTAGTTTCCTTGGCCATCTGGGAAAAGATGCACGTAAGGACTCAGCCACTCTTGATGACCTAGCACAGGAGAAGCCTGACCTTCTAATTTCTACCTGTAGGAAAAAAACTGATCCGGTTTTTTTCTTCCCTAAAGATTTCAGTGAGTAGGAATAGGGACCTTCCTGTGTCAGTACCTGCTCAAAACAGAATAGGAACAAGATTTTTTTCGTAGATTACAGTGACACTAGCTCAACTGTTATCTCTTCTCTCAGTTACCTATGTTACATGTGTGTTTTATTACTTAATTCTAAACATTTTGTATTTAGTTTGTTATTAACTTCTTGTTGATATCTATAAAGTCCTATGCTAGATGCTGAGAGTAATTTTTTAAAAATGTAAGACATGGCTCTGGGCTCAAGTATTATGTAATTGACCAATAAATTTTAAGCTTCTTGACATTAGGAATCATATTTGACATTTCCTTTTCTTCCTTGCACAGTATCAGACATATGGCTGGTACTGTAGAAATAATTTTCCCCTGCCCTCTACATTGCGCCATTTGGTGACCAAATGGTGTCTATCTAGCTACTTCTGTATCACTTGGACAAAACATGCTGCTTCTGAGGCAGTGATATTCTGAAGGCATCAGTAACAGTAATTTCAGCTTGTTGAAGGTAGAGGTTCTTTGTGTAAAGGTCAGCCTGTCAGTAAATAGCATGCCACCCTGTTCTTTCAAGATTATAAGAAACCTTTGTACGTGTATTTTTTACACTTAAAAAAAAAGTAGTGGGAAGCTGTACCCAGGGTCTCACCAGATGTTTTCAAATCAGAACTGGGGCAACTGAGTTGTAATTTATTTTTTAAACATTTATTTTTACAAATTTATGAGAGTGGGGAGCTGAGATTTTTCTTGCCTGAATTAGCAATAATTTCATTCTCTATTCAACTTTGGCAAAATACTAAGCTAGCCCTAAGATGAAAATGTGAAATACAGGTTCTTACCAAGTAAACAAAGTGGAACAAAGATTAGTCTTAAGAATGAAGGGAAACATTACTCATTTTTCTTAAGCTGCTGCTTGCTTCTGCATTAGTATGAACTGTTTTTAGACTGAAAAGTCATAGATGGGGGGGGATCCCCTTTCTAGAATATCCAGTCCCCTATACTAAGCATATCCAAAGTCTTTCAAGACTTACTATTAAAGACTGACACATGGCTTACAGTCTTCCTGTTTTCCTTAACTGCTACCCTCATTCTGAGTGAATCCATCACTGAAGTAGACAGGATACCATCCTCGAAGTTCCTGGACATCTCATCTCCAGTGATCTTCAGCTGCTCGTTTCTGTTGACCCTGGATCTTGTCATACACCTAATCTGTTTCATCTCTAACTCCATAAATGCAGATTTCACATTCTCTGGCCACAAGATGCATCCCAGGTCTCTCCCTCAGTTGCTCCTCATTCTCAGTTCCCTGATGTCTCCAATGCTCTTCCTCTCTCTACGTCAGTCTCTCGTCCTTCTCACATTTCTCTGAAGTGGGACCTCCAATCCAGATTTCTCTTTTTTCTCCCTATCAGCCTTCTCCTGCCTTCACTTTCTTTGATCTTTTGCTGCATTCTATTTCAAATTACTTTACCACTCTCTTGCCAGAAACCACATCACCTTTGCCCTACTTGCCCTGCTGTCACTAACCTGGCAAAACAGCAGCTCTAACTGGGTGCCTGCACCCAGAATGCTGAGTGCACCCAGTTAGAAAAAATGGCACTGCTGTGTAGTTTGGCATTTGACATTGTACATTCAGGACCACAGACCAGTTAGGTCACTCTGTCCATGTTGTTGGGAAGGGAAGGTTATCCTTATAATGCACTTGACTCTACTCCATATGCCAAGGTACACTTATAAATTAATGCCTTTGTATACCCAAAATTAGTAACAGGCTGAATAATTTCCAATGTCGCTATGCCCTCTCTGAGTCTCTAACATAGCTTTTGTGCTTACTTTCCTGTTTTAACTTTATACTTTTGGGTCTAGGTAACCCAATAAGGTAGATTTCTAATGTTTTTTAAATTAATATTGGATCAGTGCAAAAGAACATGTCTCAAACATTATGGAATGAAGTGATAACTGAAGGCAAATCATTCGTGGGAATGATTACCCTTTTAGCAAGGCTTTTGTGAATCCAGGTAGTCTCTAGTTGTTAACTCAGGGTCTGGGGACTTAGGCTTAGCTCCCTTGAGTCATTTCATTCTTGCCTTTCCCAGCTTCCCCCTTCCATTGTTTCAGATTCCACAAATTTTCTAAAAACAGACCCTTCTTGAGAAAGCAGTGCTTCTTGGGTGGAGAGCAGTGCAGGGTGCTGTTTGCAGGTGTAGGTCACTTATATTGAATGATGGTCTCATACTGGTGAAGAGTGTAGGCTCTATGCCCAGTTTCCCTACTTACCTGCTCTGTAACTTTGGGAAAATTACTCTCTGTGCCTCCGTTTTCCCACCTGTGGTGTATAGATGGTAATATTAGTACCCACCTCGTTGTTGTGAGGATTGAATTGCATATATTAAATGAGTTAATACCTTAGCACTAGTGAGCACTCAGTAACTGTAAGCTATTATTCATAATTTAGAGGCAGCTTCCCTATTTCCTAAAATACATTTGTTCATTACAAGAAGACACTAATGATGAAAGCTAGGAGCTATTAAAATTCTATTGATTGGATATAAAAAGTAGACTTTTAGAATTGCAAAAGACTCAAGAAATTATTTAGAGCATTTGTTTTTAACCAGTACTATGCATCAGAATCAGTTACGAAGTGTTGTAAAGCTACAGTTACCCAGGCCCTCCCTTCTCACATCTACCAAGTCAAAATAAAATGTCCACAGGCAATCCCGATGCAGTCTTTCTTGCAAGAACCACTGAAATAATTCAAGTCTTTATATTTTATGATAAGGATAGTGAGACTTAGAAAGAATAAATGACTTGCCTAAGACCCCATAGAATAGGTAAGACCAAGGTCACCAGCTCCTTGGTAAGTGACCTTCCTATTCTTCTATGTTGCTTGCCGAATATATTAACTTCCCAAGGAACTAATATGGGAGTTTATCCTTCTCTCAGTAATATCAGGAAGAATAGTATAGGCTTGAAAAGTGTACTTTATTCATTATTTAATTCAAAATAACAAAATTTATCGTATAATTCATGCAAAGGACTATTGCACATTTACAATAGGATTCGAAGTGAATTTTGCTTTTCATTTGGACATTAGTCTTTGCCACAATGCTTGCTGCTAATTAGTGCAAGGAAACACTGTGTGTGGCAGAGAGCTGCTCAACCCAGCCTCACAGACTGAAAGCAAACAAATGCTTTTAGGGAAAGGTAGCTGTAAGAATTAAACTTTGTAGAGCTCTCAGTAATAAAATATGCATTTTATATAAATAGGAATTTTTTGTTTTAGATCCTATGTTTTTTATTTTTTTCAAAGATTTTATTTATTTATTTGAGAGCATGAGTGAGAGAGCATGCGTGCAGTGGGAGCATGTGCGAGCGGGGGGAGAAGCAGAGAGAGAGGGAAGCCCATAGTGGGGCCTGACATGGGCCAGTCTCACCACCCTGAGATCATGACCTGAGCTGAAATCAAGAGTGGGATGCTTAACTGACTAAGCCACCCAGGTGCCCCTGTTTTAAATTTAAAAACAAAACAAAACAAGAAAAAAAAAAAAACCCTTGTAAAATATTCTTAGAATTTTCCAGTATATAAACAGTTAATGTAAAAAAAAATTAGTGATTATTAGGTACAGTGTTCTTATTGTAGCTTTATTGATTGGTAGTTTGAAAGTCTAAAACATACAGCAATACCAAATTCTGAGTTTTTGTGTTTGGTATGGGTATTATGATATTATCTCTCTTAAAATGTTTTTCTTTATTTGCAATATGGAGGAATCAACAAAATGCTTTAGAACTTGGATGTGAACTTATGCAAATATGTGAAACAAATTAAGATGACAGAGCAGAAGAAAATGGAGCTCAAATGAAATCTACCTCTCAAAGCAGGTCTATTTATATTTCACTATATTTGCTATTATAAATTTGTTTCCATGCATTTCTTTGCTAGAAATGATAAATGGCTGCCCACCCAATGTCTGACTCTTAGGCAACTCCATTTTACTAATAAACCACTAATTCTGATTCTGTAAATGCTATGCACAAGCCCCTAAAAGAAGTCCACCATTCCAGATCCCCATCAACCTATTATTAAACTACTGTTGCTTCTACTGTGTCTTTGCCTGATTCCAAACCCTTTGTTCTACACGTTGTCTCAGGTTTGGCCTTTGGATCTTTTCACTTGATGCTTATTTTTGGTTTCTTGGCACTGGCCTCTGTGCTCAATCTGATCATCCTTGGTTTAGATGCACCTTCTGCTTCCAAACTGCCAAGATTTATACCCTTTGATTCTAGCAGTTCTGGAATTCCTAGCACAGCCACTGGCTGCTGCCTCAAGGAGACCAGTCCCAAAAACTAGCCTCATGTTATAAACATCCATTTATTCATCTGTTCAACAGATTTCATTCATCAGTACTATGTGTAAATCACCAGAGTAGTGGAGGAATATAGAAGATTAATTAGTTATAGAAAGCTCTTAAAATCTGGTAGGACAAATAAACAAGTATGTAGTGATAATTTAAGGTAGTACGTGTTCAACTTGTATGATGTAAAAGCTTCAAGTAGATTTCTTTTCTTTTTTCTTCTTTCAGTAGGCTCCATGTTCAGCATGGAACCCAATGCAAGGCTTGAACTCACAACCCTGAGATCAAGACCTGAGCTCAAGACCTGAGCTGAGATCAAGAGTCAGACCCTTAACTGAATGAGCCACCCAGGCACCCAAAAGCTTCAAATAGAAAGATTTCTAACCAGGGAGTTCGGGATATAGGGTACAAGAGGACATGACCAAAAGAACCTGGGGTGGTGTGTCATGGATTAAAAAAGATTGAAGGTAGGGTAGGATAAACACCATGAGAGAAAGGCATTCCAAAAAGTAGAACCAAAGCAATAGGAACAGAAAAGGTAAGCTATGTTTAAAAAACCTTATTCATCTAGATTGGTTGACAGTATAAGTAGAAATGGAAGAAAACCTAAAAAAACTGGTTGGAACCAGATTATGGAAGGCTTTGAGTACAGAGAATTTAGAATTGGCAAACATATACTGGGGAATCAGAAGGTTTTGAGCAGGAAATGATAACTGGCTTGATTTAACAGTTGTATACAGGAAGGAGTTGGTAGTGAGGAGATAGGCAGGCAGAGACTGCAGACCAGGAAATCAGTTAGGAGACTATTACAGTAATCTAAAGTAGGGAGGGCCTGGAGATGAAGACTTTATTCATTTCATTAAGCGCCTGCTATGAGTGAGGTGCTGGTGATGCAATGAGGACTAGGTCCTTGTCATGCGGGGGTTTTCAATCTAGTGAGACATTGATCTTTTAAAAGCTCCTGGAGGGATCTCTATTTTGGGACCACTTCTAACATTTGCCTGGTTACTAAGGAATAGGTCCTCATTTAACAATGAGATGTATTTCCTACCTTCTAAAACTACTTTTCCATTCTATGAGTCTGTTAAGGCGAAAGTATCCCATCCACTTGCACATAAAGAAAAGCAATTTATTACTTAAAACGAGATAAGACAGGAACACTACCAGACAAGGCAAAGAAGAAAATGACGTGTTTTAAAGAGATAACTGAAGATGATGTGGAGAATGAATTGGAGGTTAGACTGGGGGCAAGAAAACCAGTTAAGAGGTTGTTGTAGTAATCCACCCGCTTGATTGTGAGGGCCTGAACAAAGACAGTATGAAAGAAGAGCAATCGCTGGTGGCTACTTCCACTATAATCCTTTTATCCCTGCCCTGGTTCAACTAAGGGATGGGTAGGGGACTCTCATTTGGAATTGAAAAAAAATTTTTTTTGGGGGGGGAGAGAGAGAGAGTGAGTCAGGGGGAGGGACAGAGGGAGAGGGAGAGAGAAACTCAAGCAGACACCTTGCTGAGCATGGAGGTGGACACCAGGTTGATCCCAGGACCCTGAAATCATGACCCCAGCCAAAATCAAGAGTGGGACGCTCAATCGACAGAGCCACCCAGGCATCCCTGGAATTGAATCTTGAACAGAGGGACTCAAGAACACCAGAAACGCTGTTTATTTTTTCAGATTTAGAGGTAATGCTCCTATTGTCAAGTAGTCTATTTTCTGGTTTCCTTATTTGGAGCATGGTTCACCAGCCTTCACACTGATTCTGTGAGCTCCCTGATAAGTTCTTGGTTTTGCTTTAGCTACCCAAATTGGTTCTTAGGGCTTACAATTAAAAACAAAACAAACAAACAAACAAACAAAAAACACCCAATTGACACTGTATGCAATGTTTGAATCACCTGTGCAATGTTTGATAACCAGGTGGAGACTGTTAAGTAGAAAATATGAAACTAGAATAGTGGTTCTTAAAGTTATGCATCAGCATCACCTGAGAACTTGCTAATAATGTAAATTCTCAGGCTTCACTCCAGACTTAGTGAATATGGAACTCAAGCAGGGGGCCCTAACAATCTGAACATTAGTATGCCCTCTGGGTGATTCTAATGCACACTGTAGTTTGAGAACCAACTCAACTAGAGCTTAGAAGGGAGATTTGGGGTGAAGATAAAGATGTGTGAGTCAAATATATGATAATTGCTATTGGGGAAATGAGTAAACTCCAAGAGTGAAAGAGAAAAGATGAGCCCCTGGAATAGATGAAACAATCAAAGAAATTGAGACCAGTGCAGTACAATCAGGGAGGGGGAAATTTTATGGGTATCAGGTGACCTATAGTGTCAGGTGCTATACAGAGGCCAAGGTGGATAAGGACAGAGCAGTGATACAGATAAGAGGAAGTGGTAAGAGAACACAGGCAAAAAAATAAAGGATACTTTTTGCAGGAGTTCAGGAATGCAAGAAAGTAAGTTAGGATAGTAAGAAGAGCTGTTTCAGGGTAAATATTTCAGTTAGCTTTTGCTACATAACAAACACTTGAGAACTCAGTGGCTTAAGACTGCAGTTATTATTGGGGCGCCTGGGTGGCTCAGTCAGTTAAGCATCTGCCTTCGGCTTAGGTCATGATGTCGGGGTCCTGGGATCAAGCCCCATGTCAAGCTCTCTGCTCAGCAGAGAGTCTGCTTCTCCCTCTTCCTCTGCTGCTCCCCCTGCTTGTGCTCTGTCTCTCTCTCCCCCAAATAAAATCTTAAAAAAAAAAAAAAAAAAAGGACTGCAGTTGTTATAGCTCATGTCTGAGGGTTGGCTGATCTCAGTGGGGAGTGCTTGTGCATCTAAAGCCTGCTGGGGAGCTTTGCTCCATGCTGGACTCTATTTCACATGTCATCCTCCTCCTGTCTGGCTTACTTAGGCATACCCTTCTCATGGAGATGGAAGAAGAATCTTAAAAGAACAAGCAGAAACATACAAGGCCCCTTGAATCCTTGACTCCAAACTGACACTGGCACTTCTGCTTCATTCTGTTGACCAATCAGGTTATGTGGCTAAGTTCAGATTCAAGGGGTGGGGAAATAGAATTTACCTTTGTAGAGAAATCGCAAAGTGACACGGCAAAGGGCATGGGTGGGTTCATGGAGGGGTATAGAATTGGGATCATTCATACTGTAGTAGGGATGACCTGAGCATGTTTAACAGTAGAAGGGAAGGAATATGTAGCATGAAGGAGAAAGTGAACCAAGGAGAAAGATCAGTACCATAGCTCAGATAATTAACCTTTGAAAAAAGGAAGGCTGTTGGGGTGCCTGGGTGGCTCAGTCAGTTGGGCGTCTGCCTTCGGCTCAGGTCATGATCGTGGAGTCTCGGGATCGAGCCCCAAGTCAGGCTCCCTGCTCAGTAGGAAGTCTGCTTCTCCCTCTGTCTCTCACCCCGCTCATGCATGAGTGCTCTCTCTCTCTCTCTCAAATAAATAAATAAAATCTTTAGGAAAAAAAAAAAAAAGAAGGGATGCTTCTGGGAATGGAAAATGAGGGAATTTGACTGGATTAGGTTTAGCAAATTAAAATGCAAGATGTCCAATAAAATTTGAACTTCAGGTAAACAATGAATACATTTTTAGCATTAAGTATGTTCCGTACAATATTTAGTAGGATCTCAGGACATAGTTTGCTGTGTTTTTTTTATTATTTTAAATGACATTTAGATATTTCTATAATACAATATTTGGGACATACTTATACTAAAATATGATCCTTTGTTTATTTGAAACACAAATTTAACTGGGCATCCTGTATTTTATCTGGCAACCCTACTTCAGATGAATTTTAAGTAAATCCATAGTAAAATCATTTACAAAGGGATAGGTGGGTGCACTTGGGGATTTAATCCTGGAAGAAGTTGGCAACAGCTGCTACGGATGTTGCGAAGTGTCAAAGAAAGGATTGCTGAGCAGCAGTGAAGGCCACTTAGCAACAGGAAGCATGACTTTTCCTTGGATTAAATCAGCTGTAATGTTTCACTGCTCGGAAGCAGTAGTAACAGAGATTGCTGGTGCAGGCGACCACCTTGGTTTGACTTCAGGAGGAGAGGTCAGGGCAGGAGTTTGGGGTATAATTGAAATGACTGGGGGTCCAGGTTGTATAGGGAAGGAGGTGAAACCAGAAGGTGAATTGGGAGGCAGAAGGTGAACAGTGAGTCACTGTATTAAGAGGTGGAAGTTCACAAAGAAATGGAATCCACAATCTTAGAAGAATAGTTCTATGTGATGATGGGGTTTAAAATCCAATTTCACATTATAGCGCTGGAGCTAAATTAAAAGCAAGAGTTCTGCAGACAAGGCACCTGGTTCTGCATTCTTTTTGTGTGACCTTTAACTTCCCTATGCCTTAGCTCTTTGTTAAGTAGGAATAATAATAGTTCTTACCTCCTAGGGTTATTGTGGGGATTAGGTGAAACAAACCATTTGAAGTACTTAGAACAGTATGTGTGATACACAGTAAACCCTCAAATGTTGGCTATGTTTTATTATTTTAAACACCACTGACATGTATCTATAATCAATAAATGGGAGTGCTCTGGAGACTATTAAAGACAAATGGCAAGCACACATAGTATGTTTTCCGCCATTGCCAACAAATGCTATATTTGGCAAATATACCTACGATCAGCTACCTGTTGAAGTTGGAGCCCACAAAACCTTTACCATGTAAGGTTGTTTTCTTTACTATTACTACAAGAAAATAATCACCATGCTCAAGTCATATCTGTCTCCTCATTTCCCCATAGGTGACCACGCTTTGGGATTTTCATAGTTTGAGTTAATTCCTGTGGGCTCCACCACCCAGCGAGTTAAACAGGACAAGATTCCTCCCAGAGGATTGTGGTTCTGGGAATGTGAGCAGTTTGTTTTCTTGAGATCTGCACCCTGACCTGGCCTACTGTTAGGAGCTGTTGTGTTGGTGGTTGTGTTGTTTTTAGTCGTTTTTTCTATCTTACCCAGTTATTTGTATATAAACATTTTTGAAAAGTCAATGTTTTATGGGGATGTTTTGCTTATACAAAGAGAAATTAAAACTATTTTGAAGTAATTACATGTGTCATATTTTTCTCTTTCAAAATAAATGAAAGTATTAATTCATAGTTTCTGGAAAGCAAATGAAAACCCAGGAAATGGCTATGCTCTTAATGTTTGAAAATAAGGTAATATTATTCTCTGTTCGAATGGAGCCTTCTAAGGAATTACTAGAGTCTCATACACAATCGACTTAAATGCATTCTTTATCTTTAAAAGGAAGCAGAATAGGATCATTGAGTAAGTCACATGTGTTCACAGCCTTGTCTGGTGTAATCGTATCCTACACAAACACATTATTCTCTAGTCAGAAGGGTAAGGGGACATTTGAAACAGGACCTGCCCTTGCAGAGACCTTTTTTTGTTTAAAGAATAGTGCAGCGAGAGACCACACAGTAGAAGATAACAGAAAATATCTTCCATGCCTTCCTCAACCTGTATACTTTCGCATTCTCTTTTGTTCTCTAAGGACATCTGTTGTAATGATTATTCTGTAAAACTCATAGGTATATAGCAGAAGGCGTATCATATTTCATTTATTATTTTGTCTACTATAATTATTGCTCTTTTACATCATGCCATTGTAGGTTTTTAAAATTTTTTGTTTATAAAAGATATCAAAGGATATTACAGAGAATTTATTAGTTGACTATAGATATCTAAAGAGTAAATGTTTTAACTATGAATTTAATACAATTATATCTTAGGAAGTCTAATAGATTTGTATTAAACTACATTTTAGGGGCGCCTGGGTGGCTCAGTCGTTAAGCGTCTGCCTTTGGCTCAGGGCGTGATCCTGGAGTTCTGGGATCGAGCCCCACATCGGGCTCTTCTGCTGGGAGCCTGCTTCTTCCTCTCCCACTCCCCCTGCTTGTGTTCCCTCTCTCGCTGGCTGTCTCTCTCTCTCTGTCAAATGAATAAATAAAATCTTAAAAAAAAAAAAAAAAAAACTACATTTTAAAGAGATAAATATGGTTAAAAGAGATGCTTAAAATCTGAATTTAATTTTCCTTTTTTATATTAATTGCAATGGATTTTTTAAAATGTCCTACGTAGGCATTCGAAAGATATTAATTATAAACAACAGTGACGTGAGATTTTGGAGGCTTTCAAATAGGTCCATTATTTGAAATGTTTTCAACATTTTGATAGCTGGTTTGCTGTCTATATAATGGTTGCAATTAAAATTCAACTTTTTAAAAAAAAATTTAAAAAAATTTTTTTTAAATTCAAGTTTTTCCTTCTTATTAGGGGTTTTTATATTGCCTCCCAGTTTTCCCCTAGGTTAATCCTTTGGGAATTTTGAAATTTACAACTGAAGGGGTTTTTTAAAATCTTTTTTATTATAAAAAATTTTGAACATATGCAGAAATAGAACAAATAGTGAGCCCCCAAGTTATGTTTAGCTTTAAGTGATATATTAGTAAAGGTGCTACGTTTATTAATACAACAGATATTCAGGAACTCCGGGAATGGTTGTGGCTTAATGCACACTTGTAAGAATTTGTATAATCAAATTTTTAAAAATATCCAACCATTTCCCAACCTGTGACAGATTGTATTTCAAATGTTTGTTGATGGTCAGCCAATTTTTGGACTTACAAATATGATTCTTATAGAAATAATCTTAAAATGGCTATTTGCTTTTCAGGCCAACTCTCAATTATTTATCTAATTCACATTAAGGGAAATCCATGCATCTCTCTTAACATCATTTCAATGAGAAAATGCTTCCTTTGCAATTGGAATACTACCGGGCAACCGCCACCCGTCTTCCCTTCTACTAAGTATGGGGGATAGGAATGTGGGGAGTCAAGCTCCTGTGTCGGAGATTCATTTCCGTGGTGGGTTCTTGATTCTCGCAGCAAAACCAGTGGGAACTCTGAGAAGACAGGAGGGGGTGGGGGTGGGAGTGCACTCTGTACATACCATTTTGAAATTATTTACCTTTTCTTCAGCTAGTGGAGTTTGTTTTTGTGGGGTTTTTTAAAGGCCTATTTAAAAAAAAAAAAAAGAGGGGCACCTCGGTGGCTCAGTTGGTTAAGTGTCCAACTCTTGATTTTGGCTGAGGTCATGATCTCAGGGTCATGAGATAGAGCCCTGTGTTGAGCTCTGCCCTCAGTGGGGAGTCTGCCGGAGATTCTCTCTCTTCCTCTTTCTCTCCCTCTCCCTCCTCCATCCCCGCACACAAGCTCAAAAAAAATAAACAACATACTTGCTTAAAAAAATAAAAAAGAAACCTTTCTTTATAAAACAAATACTCTGTGTTGTATCTAAAGTTTACATTTAAAAGTAGGCTTTTAGAAGACTACTTTCAGAGTATCTGGGAATGACAAAGCAGGAAGATGGGGTTCTGATGCTTTTGTCAAGCTTCCCTGTACTCACCCTGTTCCAAACTGACCTTAAATTCATGTTCTAAGCAAGAACTTGGAGCCACAGAACTGTGCTCATCAACTTCTCCTTTTCATTTTGTATGCAATCCGAAATAAAAAGGGAACTAGAGCAAGTGCTTTATGGGTCAAGATCCAGAAAGTGTGGAATAGCTGAAAACAAGGCCAGCTCAGAGTTAGGAACTCCAAACATTACAATGCTCTCTGAGCCTGAGACAGTCGCTTAACCTCCCAAGGTAGTCAAATGAATGATTGAAATCAATCAGCTCTATTTCTTCTAGGTCTAAAGTCCCATCTGTGAATAGTCACCCTAGATCCTGTAAAGTCTTCAAGCGCTAGTGTGGTGTGACCGTTACCCTCTCAGCTAAGTTGGGTTCCATGTGTATCCTTGTGAATGCTTGATGGCCGGCCCCCAACGCGAGCTAGCCTCATTTTCCAGAGGGAGGAATGCCAGTACTCCTAAGGACAAAAACAACCAGGCATACTTGTTGATGAGTCCACCAAAGGGCCCACAGCGTGATACACCATAGCTTCACTCCTGACCCATGATCTCATCGGATAAAGAGGGGCCTGTAGTAAGGAGGTACTTTACATGTTACTGTATTAATCCCCACAGTAACCCTAAGAATGGGGGTATTGTCCTCATTTTACAGATGAGGACATTTCCTAAGAACCTTAGTGATGGAGCTAGTGAATGGTAAAACTGCATTCAACCCCGCTATGAGGGGGGTGAACTACAGATCCCTTATTTAAACCTACCCACTAAAAGAGCTAAGGGGAGAAAACCAAGAAGGCTTGTCTGCACTTAGCTTTACACTCACCAGCAACTCTAAGAACTCTGACTCTTCTGCCTGTGAGACCTGGACCCTTGCAACTCCCAGAGTTAGCTCATTTTCTCAAGATCCACCCCCTACATTCACACGCAAGTCCGGGGTAAGCCTGTCCCTGCCCAGCCCTTCTGAAGTCTCAGGAGAATGCCTGCAGCTTTCACAAGGCTCCTGCAGCTAGAAACCCTGTCCTCTCAAACCCAGATGAAGAAACTCTGGAGCTTGGTATTAAAACACTGTCCCAGAAGAACTCTCCAAGTGTGAAGCCCCTCCCTGCCTACCGGTGGTGCTGAGAGTGCCAGAGGCCAAGTTCCCCTGCCAACCAGTGCCACTCAGGGAAGAGCCTGTATGACGGTAGTGGCCCAAGAGGAATAGAAATAAATTTCGAGGAACTGGAGTTGTCTGGGGATCTGACCCGGGAGCTTAGAGGCACAGGAAAGTTTCTTCTGCATCAATAACTTCTCCAGTAACTTCAAGGATGGCTGCTTCTAGATCCCTGAATTCCTAACTGCTGATGAAGGAGAGTCCAAATTTAAGATATCAGAGTCAGAAACTCCCCAGAAATAGCAGAGGGCTGTTCTCAAGGTGTGGTCCTGGTCAGCTGGTCAGCAGCGTTAGCCTCACTCGGAAACTTGTTAAAGATGCAAATTACCGAGCCCTGTCCCAGACCTACTAAATCAGAAATCAGAAATGGGATCCAGGAATCTGTTTTCACAAACCGTCCAGGTGATCCTGGTGTACACTAAAGTTTGAAAACCACTGGCCTAGGAAAATGAAGGGTAATCCCAGGTTCTCGACATTAACCTAGAATTTACCTGCAACACCTGCCTGGGGCTAGCGTCTCCCTGCCCCTCCCCCACCCCAACTTTAACCAGTGCTAGAGTTCAGTGGTTAGAGTTAGGTGACTCTCCCAACCAAGACTACTGCGTAGTTGCTTATTATTTTTCTTGAAAACTCCTAGGAAAATTTTGGGCAGATAGCAGATGATCAGTAATGACTGAACTGAAATTTTAAAACATGTTGTTTATGATAGGGCAAGTGGAAATAACGTCAATGTCTATTAATAGGGATTCGATTAAAAACAAATTCTATGAGCATTGGGTCCAACACTGACCATTCACTATATTCTTCTTGCCTAATACAGTATAAATATTTAATATTTGTCAATTGAATGAATAAATATATCTTCATATATATTCAAGTCCTGAATTACAATGCGGGATTTAAAAAAAAAAAAAGATGTTTTTTAATAGCAATCCCACTCCTGTGTATTTACCCAAAAACCTGGAAGTCAATGTTTATAGAACTCTATTCATAATTGCCAAAAGCTGGAAACAACCCAAATGTTCTTCACCTGACGAGTGAATCAGGCAAGGGGCCGTATTTCGGGAAGTAGTTAAAGGGCCTTTATTTTATATGTTACTGTATAGATTTTTTAAAAAGAATTTATTTGTGTATTACGTTATTAAGAAATAAACAACGTCTTAGATACTGGAAGGCTAAACACCCAAAATGTTAATAGTAGTTATTTCTGGTTGATGGGATGACACGTGGTTTTTGTTTTCTTTTTTCTTATTTCTAGTTACTAATTTTTCAGTATAAACAAGCTATGCTTTTATAACTAGAGAAAACCAAGTTACTTTTTAACACAGGGAGACCTGGAAGCATATCGACTCATAAAAAAATGTATACAAATTAGAAATGTGTAAGTTATAAGAATATTCAAAACTAAGTGTCACTGAAAGAAGAATTTGGATACACCTTCTAGAATGGAGCTTCTTAAAGCCCACACAAATCACCTGCACTGCTTGTTAAGATGTAGATTCTCACTCCAAGAATTTGCATTGCTAACAAGCAGCCACATGATCCCAACGCTCCTGGTCCACGGAGGACTTTGAGTATCAGGGCTCTAAAACGACTGCTGTCAAGAAAGCAGCCGCTAATGAGCCACATGTGGCTCTGAAGTATTTGAAATGTGGCTAGTCAGAATTGAGATGTACAAACGTAAAACACACACTGGCCTTTGAAGACTTAACACACACACAAAAAGGCTGTAAAACATCTTAACAATTATTTTATGTTAAGTATATGTTGAAATGATTTTTTGGACACATGGTGTTAAATAATCTATATCATTAAAAATTAATTTCACGTTTCTTTTTATCATTTTAATGTGGCTACTAGAAAATTTTTAAATTACATTTGTGGTTTGCATTTTTGGCTTGTATTATATTTTTATTGGATAGCATGGATCTAGAAAAACTATTAACAGGATTTTACTTCACTCCAGGTCTTAAATCACCAACATAATGCAGGAAAAAGATTAACACTCCATTAATGACCAAACTGGCAACTTTTGTATATTCACATAAACATTCATAGGAGTTCGAAAAATCTATAGGTAGAGGTTGAGACAAATAAAAATCATAAAATTTTAGACCAAGTAGAAAACTTTGAGGTCATCGGGTTGAAACCCCTTGTCTCACGGAATTATTTATCAATTTGACAAAGATGGATTCAGGACTTCATATCTGCAAATGCGGAATAGGTAGGTACTTACATGATAGGTAAGTGACTGCAATGGGGTGCCCCCCGAAGGAGTGGAGAATGATAGCAGTGGTCTGTCAGAGGACCCCAGGAGACATGTTGACAGACGACTCGCTAACGCAGAGGCAGAGGCCAACACAGATTCCGTTTTCCTGAGGAAGAATCAGATGGGCGCCACACATGAGGGCTTCTTGGGCCGGCTCTTAGTTTCCCCAGGTTTTATAGCTTCTGTTTGGTATTAATGATGCAAATAAGGCTTTAGGATTAGCTGTTATTTAAATAATCAATGCAAGTCATGCTGTCCCTCTCCTCTCTCACACAAAAGACACTATTATCAGAAAGCAAAGACATTTAGGCCTGAGAAACTTTGAAACTTTGAACATGGTTGATGGCGGCAGAGTGAAATTTGGAGTGTGGCAGCCGCACCATCAACCTTCAATTACGTGTGCAGACGAGCGGCAAGAAGTGCTGAGGTGATTAAAAGCTATGAATAAAACAAAAAGCTCATTTTAGTGATTATTTTTTAAACTGAGTTATCAAGAATATCTTACACCAGAGACATCATGACTGAGATTTGTTCTTATCGGAGTTACATTTCCTTTCTGTGAGGGAATGAAAAGACAAATTTAGGGATAAATAATAAAGCTTTTCAGTGAATTATGAAAATTCTTGTTACTTCAAGAGGTAATATAGGCTGAAAATATAAATAACCCTTTACAATTTTTTTTAAGCTAAAATCTGGGTCTCCTCCCTGCCCTCCTGCCATTTTCAGCCATTTATAATATAGTATTAAAGGAATCCAGGTTGCTTTGGTATGCATTCTTAACCTGTCCCTCATTACATGCACAGATCCAATGGCCCATGTGATCTTGGGTTGGATCTAATCTGAACGTTTGTATTATTCATTTTCAACCAATATTTTTTAAATTGCCATCTGGAAAAAGTCAAACCTACCTGAGAATGGCCGGATGGGCCCGGCCCAAGAGTGAAAAACTGCCTAAAGCCATTCAAAACTAAAACTTGAACTAAGCAGAATAAATAGTTGTGAGTAAGAATTGTAACTGCTTTCCTCTGTCTTTAAGAGTAATTGGAACAGCATTTCTAGAACCTTAAATGTTTGCTAGCAAGCAGTGAGTTTGTTTTGTTGATTTTGCTTCATTTACACCAAAAAGTAGAGTATATTGACTCTTTGGTTGGCTTTGAATATTCCTAATGATTTTTTTTTTTAAGATTGATTGATTGATTGATTGATTTAAGGGGAGGGGTGTAGGGAGGAGAAGAGGGAGAGAATCTCAAGCAGACTCCCCACTGAGCATGGGGCTCATTGTGGGTTCCACACAGGCTCTACGTGGGGCTCAACTGGGGACTCAGTCTCATGACCCTGAGATCATGACCTGAGCCAAAACCAAGGGTCAGACACTTAACTGACTGAGCCACCGAGGTGCCCCTATTCGAAATGATTTTTTAAACATCTCATTCCCAAACATGAGCCATAATTATTTATAGGAAGTGGCCTAATTTTTTGAAATAATAACCTGCCATCCCCTCCACACACAAAAGGGAAACTCATTATTTCCCTGTTAAAAATTTGTCTGTTGTAAAGATACGTGTCCCTTGGATCCCCATGTTGAGGGGTGCAGGTGATTCCTGTCTTGGAATACCTGCCGTGAAGATCCCCTGACGGAGGGATTGGGGATGATGAGACAGTTACAAAAGGTTCAGATTCTGGAAAAATACATACATGTAAGTATAGTCCAATAATGTAATATAAGTATGATTTTTTCCCCTTCAAATATGGAATTTAAGGAGAATAAGATGTCTTAGGAAAATCAACATACTGCTCATGTCTCTTTTCCTGAGTTGCACCCATAGAAAAAATATGAAATGATAATTAGTCTTCTTGTCACCTCATCATAGGTTTTCTAGATTTATAATTTTGATGTATAGCATATTTATGACACAACTTACACCCTTATTTATTTGAGATGAATTATTAGATGCTATTTGCAGGCTGTGAAAAAATGGCCACTCATTTTTTTCTAAGCCATCTCTATCAGGAGGTCATTAGAGAGTTTCATGGCCTTTTTGAAAAAAATTTCTAATCATCCAACCCTTTAAACAAGCATTTTCCCCTCTATGACATTAATTTCTCCTTAAAGTGTTTACTTCAGTTGTAATTTTAGGGGAAATGGGAAATACAATGATAAGTGCATTTATTATATTAATAATGTGCTGATTTTCTTTTGAAAGGAGTCTTGTAATAAAGAAGGAATTCAAAACAAATGCTATCTAGTTTCTGCGAAAGTACAGGAAAGCTACAAATCTGCCAGCATTCTGTTCACATTGAGCTATGCGTTTCTGAGGCACATCTACCCTTTCTAGAGGGCAGAATTTTCCCTCTCTCTCCAGAGAATAGGCATAATAAAGATGGATAGCCATTGCTAATTACTTGGCTTCAAAATGATGCTTTCTTCATGTCCATAGATTTAGGAGCAAGATGTTTAGAGAACTGTCTCAAATGTCTGTTGGGTCGAAAAGACAAACCACAGCAAATCCAAACTTCATTTTCTTCCTTTCTTAATCCACAGTTTTATATCTTCTCATCAAGCCAGCCCTTGCTTCCTATTTCCCTGAGAAATAGGAGTAATCGGAAAAGAACTTCCGCGGACCCCACCGCTGGCACCACAATCACCAACCGGCATCTGCACCCATATTGTCCGCCTGCCTTCCTGTTCCTTCTCTGACGTTACTCGTTACCTTCCCAGCTCCATTTCTCTGCGGCTTGGGCACCAGATCCCATCCCTTCCCCTGCTCAAGGATAGCGAATCAGCAACTCTCACCTGTCCCCTGCGTCACCATTCCCACCCTCTCTACTGGATCATTCCCATTCGCCTGAACGGCTACCACTTTGGTGGAAACAGTCATCAGCTTTCTCCTGGATTCTTGTCAGAGCCTCCTAACTGGCCACCGTCTTTCAGCCTCTGCTTCCCTTTGGTCTGTACTCATCTCAACAGCCAGCATACTTCTGCAGAAATCCTAGATCTTGTCACTCCTTTGCTCAAAACCCTCCCGAGGCTTCACATCTCACTGAGGATAAAAGCTGGAGTCCCTACAAAGGTGTGTAAGGCCCTGTTTGGTCCTCCCTGCCCTCCTCCTCCATTTATCATTTGCACTCCACCTGCTTCTCCCCCTGGGCTCTTCCTGCACCAGCCACACTGATGCTACGTACCACTTGCACCAGATTCTCACATAGATTGTTCCCTTCCTTTCTTTTGATCTTTCCTCTAACATCACCTTCTCAATAAGGTCTTTCCTGCCCACTTTTGAAAATGAAAACTCCCCCTACCTGCCCTGCTCTATTTTTCACTTCTCTTCATGTGGTGAAACACTATGTTTTCACTTAATTGTTGTTCACAGACTGTTGGCCCCTAACCCCACCCCGAGTAAGAACCATGAGTGGTTGGGATTTTTGCCTCTTTTTACTTCCTTCCCATATTATGGGTATATTCCCTGAACATAGTAAATGCTCAATAAATATCTGTTAAAAGAATGAATCTGTATTTATGAAAGTGTAACTGGAAAATAATGTGGGTGTAGTGTAAGCCCTGATAGTTGTTTCTCGTTCTTTTGTTGTTTTTTATAATGCAAATGCCTGATTTAAGATTTGATTGCATCCACTTCAAAGGCATTCACTTCAAAGATGGCTATTTCCAACAAACACATTGCCAGCCACACGACTAGGTATAGAGCCAGGCTGCCTCCCCCCATTGAGTTTCCTTGGTTTTAGAGATCTTGGTTGATCTTGATAACTGACCATTTGGACCACTTGTTTTTTTTTTCCTCTTCCCAGGCTTTAAATTCCTGCTTTTACATTTTAAACTCACCAATAAAGAGTGAGGTGAAACCTTAGACTTCCACCTTCACCCCCAATAAAAGCAGAACCCCATGTCCCTGCACTGTGCTCTCTTTCTCTTTCTACCCATGTGGCCCCCTGTGTGCTGTGTAGTTTCCAGGTCCTTGAAGTAATAAACCTTTATTTTTCTTCAAAGTTTCCTGGTAGTTATCGCTGAAGGGCATTTTGCAATGATCAGAACCACAAGGACCACTCTAGCCACAACATTGGTTATTGACAGGCTGAGACAAACACACCTCTGGCATAGTTGGTAGGATTGCATGAATGCCCTTGCAATTAACCAAGGGAAATGTCTTTACCTGCAACTTGCTTACTAACCGCCAAACTCAGGTGGGTAACACCATCTGAGAAAGAAGCACACTAGCTGGGGGTCTGCCGTGCTGCTATATGCTTTCACACGTTGCCTACAGTATCCAGTGCAAAAGGTCAGGCCTGCCGTAATAATCCAACAGTCTCCCCAGAGCAGTGTGATTAAGGCCATATGGTCTAACAAGATGATGAGACCACTAGTTATAAAGACTGTAATTAACTATTAATGTGCTTAAGGGTCCTCCACACTAAGGAGAGGTAAGGAGGGTGGATTAGATTGCAAGGCTGTTGTCACTGCCCAAGGACGGCTCTGGGCTAAAGGCACAAGGAAAAGATTCCTGTAGGTGAGAGTGATGGGAGACGACCACCTGTAACCACCGAGTCGGTGGGTTGTGCCCGGACTACATGTCCTAACCCAGAAGAGAGAAATAGCCTTGCAACTGGAAGCCAATGGCACCACAAGAGGGACCACACAACAGAGGCCTACAGTCTCCGTGTCACCACTTCACTCACTACTATTGCTCTTTGTCCCCTGACCCGATGAGATACTGTGGGTTGGTTGCTTGGTGTGGTGTTGCTAAAAAATCAATGAATAAATATAAATGTCCTAAACATCTGGAGCCAGCACCTCCTAAGAACCTCGAGGAGGCACACCAGCTCCTTGACAAATGTGAAACCCCATGGACGCTTCCTGGCTGTTATTCAATGTCACGCACACCAACATGCCAAGACTCTGGTTTGCGCTCCAGAGGCCTAGGGACTTTCCCCAACCACCCTGTGCATATCACACCACTGAAGGCCGACCCCAATCCTAGAGAGGCCTCTTGGGACACCCCGGAAAAGAAAGCAGCCACCTATGAAGAGGGCTGACAGTAATGTCATCCAAAATTTTCTGGTTAACAGCACATAAGGTTAAGGTAACAGGAGAAAAACAAGTAGAAACTGAGATTTAAAAAAACCAAAAAACTACACCTTAATGAAATTCAAACCTTTCTTAAAGATTTTATGCAGTGGGAAGTAGAGAAAAGAGCTAATTGGCTATCGTGGATTTTCTTGTTTGTTTGGGACAGGCTCTAAATTTCTCCCAGTGGCCAAAATGCATTAACTGGCCAGTATCTAAAGACCCTAAAATCCATAACTTTCTCAGAGATCCCTCTGGGCTCTATACTCATTCCTTCTGAGATACCACAGATCCTGAGCCCCCTTGGCTTTCCACTGAACGGCTTTCCACTACCAGCACGCCTCATGAGGTGTCCCTGCCACCATGGAAAGAACTGACAGGGTATTCAAGGCCTCTCCTGAAGAGGAAGAGGGAATTGGGAAAACAAAAGCCCCTAGAGCCACTGATACCCAAACCCGAGCCCTTCCTCCCCTCCCTTGGATATATGCTGCCTGTCACTGTACCCATCCTTCCGTCACAGTGATCACTGCTAAGGCTCACAGGGGAAGCCCATCTCCTGCTGCACAAAATTGTCATGGTCCAATGGGTTCATCATTTCCATGACCACAGTGACACAAATGACCCCTTCTTCATTTCTAACCTGGAGGCCCCACTTGACCCTGAGAATTGTTTTTACAGGGCACTCCCCCTAATTACAGGGTGGTGTTACTACATTTTGTGGGGACTGCTGAAACCATCCAAAAGGCACTAGAACTCCTAGGAGAAAACTTACATCTTTCTCTTTCCCTTGAAGATGTGAATCTTACCATGTCTTTGTAATGTAAACACCCAGAAGGTAACTAAAACTCTGCCTGAGACCAAAGGAAGAAAGGGGGGCAGAGGTAAGAGGCCTTTTAAAATAGAAATTGCTATGAAAGCTCTCTTGTCCAAACTCTAGTCCACAGCCTCCCTAAGATTGTCAAGGGCAAATACAAATCTTAAAAGTCTTCTCCACAAATAGTAATATCCTTGAGCCATTGGAGTGGGTAAACTTAACTTGTTCCTCTGTTAGAAGCAGTTTGGATTCAACTGTTATTTATAAACTAGTGAATTTTACATTGTACCTGACCCATGGCTAAAATTTTGAAGCTTATATATAGGGTCTCTGTTTGTATCTGTGTGTTTGCATATGTCTGTGGATGTGAGTTAGATATGTGATTTTCTTTTTCTTTCTAACTCTGGATAGAATTGCCAAAATTAATTAGTAAAAGAACCCTATTTAACTGGCTTAAAAATAAGCACTTATGAATTATTTCTAAAACTCAGGAATATGGAAACTAACCCAACTGTTTTTGAAGTTCATGCGATTTGGCATAATCTTTGGTAAATAAAAGCTACTCTAAATTTGGTTTAATTGAAATAGGTATGTCTTCAGGTTTGTCAGCATTAAATATTATGCAGAGAACAGCTTTTATCTTACCTGGGTTTACTAGTCAAATAAATTCATGTCATCTCTATTACAAAATTTGTCAGCAAAAAAAGTAACTTGGTATGATGACTAACTTTGTCTAGAGTCTAATGAAGTTTCATGGGTGGTCTAAACATTATTGGGAGCAAATAATTTTGGTAGATGTAAGTAGGATAAGTGAGCTTTTCAGCAATCATCATGTCTACTTAAAAATAGTCCCCCACCGCCAAAAATAGTTTCCCAGACCTTTGGTAACTTCCATCCTTAGAATTTTGCTAAATTAAATGATGGAAATTCATTGAATGTCCTCATCATTTCCAAATAAGATAAGATACTGAAACATTAATTGCTAAACAAGTCTAAGGTTACCTACATTTGACCTCTTATTGCAGAGGAAATAAAGATATTTGGGCCTATTACTAAACATGTGTTGTACCATACTAAAAAAAATACTATGAGGAAATGTATGTTTCTAGAAATCATGAAATGTATTCATTAATTTGCCAATCTAAACAATGCTGGTGTAACAGTTCACAATTTCTACTAATTAGTTTTCACTAGAAATTAAGTTTTCTAAGGGTTAAGGATTCTAATATGTGTAATTAAAACTACTAGTAATTATTCAGAAAACAATTCTGTATGTAAGAGAACTAGGATGTATTTTGTTTTGTTTTGTTTTTCCCTTTTTTTTGGCTAGAAAAAGTATGAGATATGGAGATGCATTTTTGTTGAGGGAAATGAAAATGATTTTGTTCAAAATGAAGTTGGTTGGGGCACCTGGGTGGCTCAGTCATTAAGCGTCTGCCTTCGGCTCAGGGCGTGATCCCGGAGTCCTGGGATCGAGCCCCACATCAGGCTCCTTGCTGGGAGCCTGCTTCTTCCTCTCCCACTCCCTCTGCTTGTGTTCCCTCTCTTGCTGGCTGTCTCTCTCTATCAAATAAATAAATAAAATCTTTAAAAAAGTAAAAAATAAAAAATAAATAAATGAAGTTGGTTATTTCAGAATGGGAAAGAAGAAAAAGAAGGACAAACCATGGATATAGGATGGAGGGAGAGGGGTGGGAGGGAGAGAGAGAAGGAATCTTGTGTGGTCAGGGATAAAAATTGAATTCTTATTACAAGGATTTTAAAATTAAGCTTTAATACCAATAATATGCTTATGTAAGACTAATTTTTATTTCATCTGCAAAAAGACAGTTTTCTTAGATTATTGGTCTGCTCTTAACAAGAATTCTAAGCAAAGGCTTTTCTTTACCTTTTAAGTCATCAGCTTGGAAAGCAAGGATTTTGTGTCTTACCCACCATGCTTCAGTCTGTCTTCATCAGGCCTTTGATGACTTAAACCAAGTCTTCTCTATTAAAAGGGCTAAGTTTTGCCCAGAACGATGTAACCTGTATTTGCTTTTGAAATCTTTTTTGTCTCTTGAAATGGATAAGTATTGCCTCCAAGCCTTTTTGATATTTTGACAAATCTTATAAAATTCAAATTCTAAATGAAGTATTTTTTGATTTCATACTAACTTGGACGTTTAGAGAGCCCCTGGAATATCTGGAAAGATTTGTTCTCTCCTTCTCTCTCTCAAAACACTTGTCATCCTAGTTAATATCTTAAAATATATGTCACAGAAATAGCCAAATTTCTCTGTCAGTAACATAAGGAACTCTCATCAGATCTTAAACATGGGCATTTTTAAGTCTTTTGTCATTTACAGACATTTATTATTTTACTCTGATGCTTTTGCAAAAGTGGTCCCTCTTCAAGGAGATTCATGGAAAAGACTCTGACAAGTATAGGTTTCTGATAAGTTTCAGAACATACCACTGAACAGGGTAAGAATTTACAGAGCTCTCAGGAAAAACTGGATTCATAAAACTGCTAACAAAAGATCAAGATCAAGAATTAGTTACCTAGGACTAAATGAGAATGACTAATTTTATAGGATTTTTGTTTGAAACATTACTGGTTCTTTAATCTTTTGTTTTCTAGACTTAAAGAAACCTTTTTTTTTTTTTTTTTTTTTTTTTTTTTTTTTTTTTTTTGCTAGCTAGCCAGCTAGCTATGACTTACAGCAATTTGGTAAAGTATCTTTGTGAACAAAGATGAAACAATTATTTTTTTTTCTCCTACCTGATCTGTCCAGGATTCAGAAACTCTTAGTGAGTATTCTTATTTTCATGGCAATATAGTTATTGGCCTAAGGTCAGTGAGAATCTGTTCTCTTTGTAAGAGGACATACTTGGAAATATTGGTTATATCACCAAGGCTTTGACTGTACTGTCATATTGGAGAGAGATTTGTATAGACTCAGATATGATCAGACAGCTTTCAGGAACTAAGGTTGATTTTATGGAGCCAATAAAGCCCTTTGGAAAAATTGGCCTGGTACTTTGCTTATACTGTTCCCAGCAGCCTTGCAAGGTGAGTAAGGAAGGTCACTTCCTGGTAGGTGCAGGAACCTCAAGATACTTGGGGGGACCTCAAAAAGAGAGGAATTCACCCAAATCAATAGGTATTGCAGGCTAAATCTGATAATGAGTATCTGTTTGGCTTCCTACCCTTGAGAGGCTTTTGAAAGTTCAATTTGAGATTCCCTATAAAAAGTTCCAGCAAAGCCGACTTAGTACCTAATTGGTCAATTACTATTTTTGTCGCACTCATGTAAATAATCAGGCCAAGTTTGTTGGAACCAGACTTAATATGCAAACAAATTGGCCTTACTATGATTATCTTTGATAGAAACGGGGGTGGTTGTAGAGAGAAAAATCATGTTTCAGTAGAAAAAGACATACTCGTGGGTATTAGATTCTATTCCAGTTCTGTGCATTGTGTTTGAGGTTTTGTTCTCTTTTAGATCCTGACTTCTTCTCATTTCCTCCAGTACTTGACTACACCTCTTCAAACTAACATTTTCATTTTTTCTCCCGCCCTTCTGGCTTGGAATCATTGAGAACTAAAACTGCCCTTTCCCCAATGCCATGCAATTTAAAGTGGGACCACTTTATATAAACCGAAGAGAAATCACAACAGCTGAGGTATGTACGGTCTTCGGGCCTGTTGCTGTGGGGGCCATTCAGACAGATCACCAGAGACATGCAGACCGCAGACCAGGGACATCTCTCAGATTGCCAGTCTGCGCTCCTTCCATTTGAAGATGCTTCAAGACTGACATCTAGGAACCGTCTATCCTCAGAACCCAGAAACTGGGATTATCATCTGTTCCAATCATTAGCCTTTCTTTTTTTCCTGTTTCCAGACAAATAAAATGTCTTGGATCTCTGAGATTAAAGTTCTCATCTAATTTTGGAACATTTCAACCTTTCTTTCTTCAGATAGTTTTTTCTGCCATATACTCTTTCTCTCTTCTTCTGAATCATACTCCCTGGTATTGTCCCTCACTGAGGCTCTGTCCTTTTTTACATTCCTCCTCTGTGCTTCAGGTTGTAAAATTGCCAGTGCCTGTCTTTCAGGTTCACTGATCTTCTGTGGTGTATAGTCTGCTGCTGTCAAGCCCGTCCAAAGAAATTTAAAATTTTGATTTTCGATAATGGATCTTCAGCTCCAAAAGTTATATGTAGTACTTTCAAAAACTTCTTTTACTGTCTCTGTTGAGATACCTTATTTGTTTCCAAATTATTTCATGCTTTCCATTACATCCTTAACCATATTTATAAGAACTGTTTTAAAGTCCTTTTCTATTAATTCTACCATCTCTGTCAATTCTGAGTCTGTTTCTATTGACTGATCTTATCCTGGTTATGAGATACATTTCCTTGCTTCTTTGCCAGTCTGATAATTTTTTCTTGGTGCTGGACCCTGTGTTTACCATGCTGTTGAATTTCTAGATTTTTTTGTCTTTTTTTCAAAAGTATGTGGTTTCAGCAGGCAGTTAATTTACTTGCACATCAGCTGGATCCTTTCAAGTCATGTTTTAAAGCTTTATTAAGATGGTTCTAAAGGAGAAGCAGACGATGTTTCTCTAAAGGGCCAGATAGTAAGTATTAGGGCTCGACAGGCTATATACAGTCTCTTGCAAATTCTTGGGCGTTCTTTTTTTAACATCCCTTTAAAAATGTAAAAACAAAAACAAAAACCACATTCTTTGCTCAAAAGCTATACAAAACCAGGCTATGGTTTGGATTTAGCTTGTGGGCTGGACGGTCTTTCTGAGGTCTCTATTAAATGCCTGCTGTCAGGTCAGGGGCTATTCAGTGTCTGAGATTTTACTCTACTTGCAAGCGGGTAATGGTTGCCTAGATGCTGGCAGAAGACATGAGACTCCTAGGTGAGAGGACAGAGGACTTTATCACTTACAGCAGGCAGTATGAACTCCATGTTCTCATTGGTTTCTCTTGTCCCTCAAACCTGACGGAGGCAAATGCAGAGTGGATCCAAGTGGATGTTACACTCACAGTGAGTCTGAATCATAGCTGAGGAATCCTGAACTTAGAAAACCTCTCATTTTATAGGATAGCTGCTATCGAATCTGCCCCAACTTTGCCCTGGAAGGAGGCATTTTTTATTATCCTGATCAGGAAACAAATTTGCCCTTTCTCTTGGAAGGCAACACTATACCTTCTAAAGGCTATTGACTATACAAACATCCTTGGAAAGATAGTCAGGGACACAAGTTGTCACAAGACATGGAGATGCATCATAGAAGATGGTCTCCTAGTACTGCCATGTTTAAGAGGACTCTCTCCTGGTTAGAGCTCAGATGCTTCCATTTGTGAAAGTGTTGCCCAAGTCTCAGATTCCCAGTAATTCTTTCCCAGAGAGTTGTTCTTCTCCCAGTAGTTGTTTTGCCTGGCTTTATGGGGTCCTCCCTTATGCTTATGCATCTTAATAGTCAAACAAACACTCAAGATGACCCTTATACAGATTTCTGGAACTTGGTCTCTGCACATCTTTCTCCTCTCTGATACCCTGTTACTCAAATTATGGTTGCCTTCCTGAGTTCCACTCACTTTTTATTTTTTAAGATTGATTGATTGATTAAGAGAGAGAGAGAGAGAGAGGGCGTGCACGTGCACACAAGCACAGGGGAGGAGGGGGCAGAGGGAGAAAGAGAGAATCCCAAGCAGACTCCTGGCAGAGCAGGGAACCTGGCGCAGCGCTGTACCCCATGACCCCCAGATCATGACCACAGCCATTTGCTCTTAAACACAGTAAAACCACTGGAGTGCTTGAGTTCTGCCCTTCTGATGTCAGTCCACAGAGAGCCTCCAGGCAGAAAACTGGGGCATTTGGGGAACTCATTTGTTTTGTTTCTCCCAGGGATCATAGCCTCTTAGTGTTTGTTCAATTTCCGAAAATGGTTGTTTTATATATTTTATCTATTTTTATTACTTTTTATAGCAGGAACACTGGCCTGGTGCCACTCACTCCATCATTGGCCAACTGTCTTTTTTAGCATTAACCTTATATGTTTTGGAATTTTGATTTGCACAATCACTTTGAGTGGGAGATATTTCTGTCATCCTTTCCTATCCCATCTCCACCTTGATGAATATTTCCACCTGCCCTTATCTCCACTGCACGCCCCAGTCTAGAACAAGATCATAAAATGACTTTAGAGGCCATTAATGCTCTTGATCCATGTTAGGAATATGGCTACTCTAGTATCTAAACCAGCTGGTATCTCAGGTCATTTGCTGTCGTGTTGTTTGTCTTTCGTCCTTTGCTTTCCTGTTCCTGGGTCTGCTGCTTCCCATAAATCCCCAGCTCCAGGCAGTATCTTGGCAGTAGTTTTATTCTGTTTCCTTTCACGGGGCTAGGGAAAGTCGGGTGACCCATCAGCACTGTTTGCCCAGAACCAAGGGATTTCCTGGGATTTGGGATTTTCTGGGCTAAAGCAGGGAGAGTCCTGGGAAAACCAGATGGTTGGTCTGCTCCAGGTCCTGGCTTCCGGTAACATTGCTGGTTTTGGTCTCCATCTCGAGCAGAGCATTTTAGCCTCAGTATTCCACCAGAGCTGACTTTCCACCTGCCACTAGCTACCGTAACACTCAGAGCCTCACAGGCTGCCCCATTCGCCCAGCTCACTGCTTTGCATTTCTGTCGCATTTCTGGTCCACAAAGATGTTTATCTTGTTTTTGGAGCCCAGCAATGACCTTTCGGTTTCTCTTTTTCTAGTGTATCTGTCATTATTGTGTGTTTAGAGCATACAGGATGAATTGAAGCATGAATTTACTGTGCCACCTTGACTGGAAATTCTGCTGATTCTTTTTCAATTTGATATTGTCTTAGTTTACGAAAGAATGTAATTTAACAGCCTGCTTTATTTAGAAGCCCTTGTGGCCCTTTCAGTCATTTTGAGGGATCCCAAATCACAGAAATCCAAGTGAAATGCAGTCATTGTCCATATAGTGGTTCTAGTCTTTTTTAGGGCGTCATAACTCAGCATTTGAGTTAGAATAGAACAAAAAAGGAACGGTATTCTAGCTGCTCCATCCGTCTTCTGCCTGATAAAAATGGTATCAGACAGTGCTTTACCATCATCTTTACCTCCCCTTCTAGCCACTCTTGTTTTCTTATTCCTCCATTCTTGAAGAGGTGGAGGAAGAAAGTCAAAGGGAGGCTAGGGCCATGGTTGCCAACCTCTTTGAAAATGAAGGGTCTTCCCCCCACCCCCGGTCTAATAAGTTCTTTTTTTTTTTTTTTAATTGAAGTATAGCTAACACACAACGTTACATTAGTTTCAGGTGTACAAGATTGTGATTCGACAAGTTTATATGTTATGCTGTGCTCACCCCAAGTCCAGCTGCCACCTGTCACCATACAGTGCTCTTAGAATATCATTGACTATATTCCCTGTGCTGTACCTTTTATCCCCATGACTTATTCCTTCCATAACTGGAAGCCTGTATCTCCCACTCCCCTTCATCCATTTTGCCCATTCCCCTACCTTCTCCCCTTCGGCAACCATCAGTTTCTTCTCTGTATTTATGGGTCTGGTTCTGCTTTTTGTTTGTTTATTTGTTTTGTTTTTTAGATTCCACAGAGAAGTGAAATCATATAGTATTTGTCTTTCTCTGTCTGACTTATTTTACCTAGCGTAATACCTTCTAGGTCCATCCATGTTGTTGCAACTCCTCAACAAGATGTCATCCTTTTTATGGCTGAGTAATATTCCATTATATAATAGAATGTCTTTGACACTCAGAGATAGGCTGCAGCATTCGCCCAGCTCACTGCTTTGCATTTCTGTTGCATTTCTGGTCCACAAAGATGTTTATCTTGTTGCAAATCTTCAATATATATAACATATATATTATCCATTCATCTATCGACACTTAGGTCACTTCCATATCTTGGCTATTGTAAATAATGCTGTAATAAACATAGGGGTGCATATAGCTTTTCCGGTTAGTGTTTTCATTTTCTTTGAGTACATACCCAGTAGTGGAATTATGGGATCTTGGGTGGTTCTATTTTTAACATTTTGAGGAATCTCCTTACTGATTTCCATGGTGGCTGTACTAATTTACATTCCCACCAAAAGTGCGCAAAGGTTTCTTTTTCTCCACATCCTTGCCAACACTTGTTATTTCTTTGCTTTTTGATTCTAGCCATTCTGACAGGTGTAAGGTGATACATGAAGTTCCTTTTTATGCAAACCTCAGTCTGTTTTTGGAGAACACCAGAATTTTCAGATTCTCTACAATAACTTTGGAGCCCTCCCAAAGAGTTATTATCCCTGAAATTAGGCAAAAGGAGCAATTTTTTTTTTCAGTCTAAGTATTTCAATTTATATAGCAAGGCTTTTACAGTGACATTAAAATAGTAAAGAGCCATGGGGTGCCTGAGTGGCTCAGTCGGTTAAGCGTCTGGCTCTTGATTCGGGCTCAGTTCATGATCTCAGCGTCAGGAGATTGAGCCCTATGTTGGGCTCTGCGCTCAGCAGGGAGTCTGCTTGAGATTCTCTCTCCCTCTTCCTCTTCCTCTGCCCCTTCCCTCACTCACACACACTTTCTCTTTCTAAAATAAATAAATAAATCTTTAAAAAAAATAGTAAAGAGCCAGAAGAGAAAAACATTTTGGTTACTTAATTTTTTTTCTTTATAGAATTCAAAGTTTTATATAGAGAGAACATTACAAGCTATAAAATGTTTTTGGAAAATAAACTTCCTTATTTATTTGCCTCAAACTATGCTTTATCTATGTTCTTTTAGATGTGAAGTTTTTTTAAAAACAATTTTCAGTTTTTTGTTTTTTCCATTCTGTTAAAAATAACAATTCAATTAATTGTCTTGCAGATTTGTATTGTGATTTATAGTGAGCATTTAAAATATTTTTACTGGATCAACAAGTTTTTGAAGATAAGGGTTTTTGCATTTTAAACCCAAGTATCTACATTTTTATGTAAACAAGGATGCCTGGCTGGCTTGGTCCAGAGAGCATGCCACTCTTGATCTCAGGGTTATGAGTTCAAGCCCCACATTGGTTGTAGAGATTATTTAAATAAATAAACTTTTAAAAATATTATGCAAAGCAATCTTCTGCCATAGTCTAAAACTAATGAAGTGGCAAAAATATTACCTGGAGCAAAGTAGTTCACACTAACCATTTTAGCTCTAGGTAGAAAAATATTCCCATCACTCAGCTTTGGTCATCTGTTTTTGTTTTTATGTTTTCTTAAGTTTATTTATTCATTTTTAGTAATCTCAATACCCCATGTGGAACTCAAACTCACAACCCTGAGATAAGAGCCTCCTGTTCTTCCGATTGAGCCAGCCAGGAGCCCCTGGTCTTCTGTTTTTAATTAAAGAGGTAGAAATGTATATGTGGCCATTCTCATTGTCACATTTAAAAACTAGGATTGCGTGGTATCACCTTCTTTACGAGCCAGTCTATTTTTAACAAAAATAAAGTAAATATGTGCTCACATATAACTAACTCAGTAAATCTCCTCCACATGATGGAATTAAATATTTTCCAGGAGGTAATTTAGTAAAAATGAAATGAATCAAGAAATTATCACCTTATTGTTTTATCTGTTTGTTTCCTGTTAAGGAACTAGAACAAAGAAAAACACCTTGTTTGGGTATTTAAAAATATCTCCGTAGGAAGCCAGTGTGTGGTTCCTGACCGGCAGTATGGACACGTTACAAAATGAAATGAAGAGCTATCATAGCGTAGTGACGAAGAACACGCTTTGCTGATTTAACTAGGACTAAGTACTGCTGGAGCTAGTTCAGTGCTAAAATTAGACATTGGGGTTGATCCAATAGCAGCACAAGTTATAATCCTTTAGAAATCATAGTCTGTTGGTTCAAATCAGGACACTGCAATGTGAGAATATAATCACTATGCCGTGTTCTTATGAGGCCGTTATACCCCGGCTGTCTCCATTACAGCGCAGGAGAGTTACCAAAGCTAGAATTACTTCTACCTGAAGTTGAGTTTTATTTATTTTTTTTTTTTGTTTTTCTTTTATATATGAGATGACCCTTTGAGAACGATATTTAATTTCCTATTGCTCTGGCCCCATGACCCCTCACAAATAAAATACACATATACATGCAGGAAAGCACGTATTAGGCGAGTACTGTGGACAGCATACTAGAACCTAGAGGTTGTAGAAAATTAATGGGAAAGGTCATTGATAGAATGGAAAGAGAATGGGTCTTGGAGTCAGATACACCTTCCTATGAATCCCATCTCCACCATACTCTCTATAACCTTGGACAACTCACTTGATTTCTAGGGTCCTCTCAGCTTTCTTATCTGGATTTAAACACACACACACACCCCCACACACCCCCAAAGCAGAAAATGTCAGGTCCTGAGAAAATGTCTCTCCTGTTCCCCTATCACTGCTATTAAGAGAATTTAAATAGATAGCTACACTGAATTTTATTAGCTCAGCATTTCCTGTGTGCCAGGTGTCATGCTACACGTTCTCTCGTTTACTCTTACGTGCCCATGAAGTCCTGGAGCTCATACAGTCCTTACATATGTCTCTAGGTGCCTTGCCCACAGGTATGCGGCCAGAAAGTGGCAGAACCAGGACTAGAGCCCAGTGCTCTTAACCGCTATATTTCAGCCTCACAAAAATCAAAACCTCTTAGAGATAGCCTGCCAATTTCAATTATAATAACGAACCATTAGTTTCTCACCGTACTTAATTTTTTTTAAAGAATTTTACTTTTGATGCATGTATCAGTTTGTTAGGGCCACCATAACAAAATACCGCAGACTGAGTGGCTTCAACAATAGACGATTATTTTCTCACAGGTCTGGTGGAAGTCCGGGGTCAAGGTGTTGGCAGGCTGGGTTTCTTTTGAGGCTTCTCTCCTTGGCTTGCAGATGGCTGTCTTCTTTCTGTGTCCTCACAGGATCATCCCTCTCTCTCTGTTGTTTGTGTCCTAGGCTCCATTTCTTATGGGGACTCTAGTCATTTTGGATTAATGACCCCATTTTAACTTTTAACTTTAAAGGCCCTATCTCCAAATACAGTCAGATTCTGAGATCCTGAGGGGTTGGGCTTCAACACATGAATTTGAGGAGACACAGTTCACCCCATAATGATGAATTTGTAGCATAAACCATGTGATACCAAATAAAAAAGAAAATAACCCTTATCTAGGCTTTACTATGTGTCAAACACTGTGTAAACCATTTCGCACATGTTCATTTAATCCATATGAGTTAGGTACCATTTTTATTCCTATTTGTTACTGAGAGGTTAAGTAGTTCGTCCAGAGTCATATATGTAGTAAGTGGTAGGACAGGATTTGAATCCACACAGTCTGATGCCAGAGTTTGTACTCACCCACTATATTCTTCTCAACAAGAAGCATCCCATTTGGAACAAAGAAATAGAAAACACAGTAATGTCTATCTGAGGTAAAATTATAATTAACTTCAAAAGTCTGTATATGTTTAATTAGCAATTAGTAGACTGTCATATATGAAAAATAATGAAGCAGCTTTCATTCATTCTTTTGTTATGCCATAAGTAATAAATCAGAATCACTTAAAAAATGGCAAAGAAAATTCTTTCTAGCATTCTACTCTGTGAAGAGTTGGTTAATACAAAGTATTTTTCTTCTAAATCTTCAAAAGCAAATAGTATGTACGGTGAAGTATCAATATTTGAAGACCTAGGACACATACGCCTCCCTTCTGGTTTTTCTCCTAAGGGGACATCATTTCTACTTTAGCCCATTTTACTGAAGCAAAATAAAGAGCTGAGTTTCATATCTGGAGATGTTGGGTTCAGAGAGAGCAAAACACTTGTTCCAGCCACTGAACTAAGTCCACAGAAGGCAAGAACTTGGAGCCAGAGGTGCCTAGGAAAAGAAATTGTAAACTACCCCCACCCCCTTTCCAGAATCTCCAACAGGAAGAAATGCAGGGCTCCCACCACACAAAGGAACGGGATTTGAGCCAATTTAGTTGAGTCTAAAAGGACAGCATTCCTCAGCTCACATCTGGTTTAAACCCAAAGTAAGAAAAAGAATAGATTTGAGGTTAAGAAACGCTGCTATGGCGCTTGCTTTGCCAGTCATTGTAGTATGTCAGTAGACGCTTACAGGCTTACAGTTTAGCAACTGGCAGGGTTGCCAAAGATGAGTTAATGGAAGTTTACAGAGCCCTCACGGTCACATTCGGAGTTGGACATTATCAAATATGAATATGAATAGTGGAGATACAGCGATAACAGTTCAGGATTATAGAGGCCACTGCTGACTGAAGTTATCAAGGCAAACTCAATGGAGAAAAGGTGGGTTTGGGGGCGCCTGGGTGGCTCAGTCGTTAAGCGTCTGCCTTCAGCTCAGGTCATGATCCCAGGATCGAGCCCCGCAATGGGCTCCCTGCTCAGCAGGAAGCCTGCTTCTCCCTCTCCCACTCCACCTGCTGGTGTTCCCTCTCTTGCTGTGTCTCTCTCTGTCCAATAAACAAACAAATAAAAAGAAAAGGTGGGTTTGATATGGGCCTTGAGAGATGGGGTCGGATTTGCTGGGTGGGACGTAAGGAAGGCATTTTTGCCTGAGGATTCCGAAGCAGCTGGGGCATGAGGCAGGAATGAGGGAAGCACATGGGAACAATGAAGAGACATCCTCTCTGAAACAGACAGAGTTAGGGCAGTAACGGGACAGACTTGAGGACCAGACGGGGACTCAGGTTATGACTGGCTTCATGCTGGAGGTCAGCATCATTATTCTGTGATGAGCTAAGCTGAGCCGCTCATAGAAGTTATCTCATTTCTCTATACGTGTTTATAGGAACACATCTCAACAGAACTAAGTGCTTTCCATTTAGTAGCGTGTTTGTTTTCTTCAGGGCTGCTCAGACCACAACATACTCGGAGGACTGCTCTCCATTCCTGAGTCATGTCAGGCCTAGTTGAGCTGGGAAATCAGGCAGCTGTTGACTCTTGGCCTCCATGGACTCAGGCCCGGTTGGACACCCTGGAGTTAGCTTTCATAGTTCAACGTGCCTTCCTGGAGTTGGGAGGAGAGCACCCTGCCTGTGAAGGCAGATAGCCTGAGAAATGGCTTCTCCTTTTGGAATCTGTGACATACTCACTCTCTGGCTGCATGTCATAAACTCTCTGAGGGGCGAGCTCTATGGAAATTTGAGACACCCCCTCCTCCCTCCCCCACCACCCCTCAGGCCATCTTGCAGTAGTAGAAAGAAGTTTTGGTGTTTACAGACCTTTATTTGACTCCTGACCCTCCTGTGTGACTTTCATTACTAAACTTTATGGGACTTTTATGTTTTAATCTGTAAAACAGCCCAGTAACTAAGCAGTTGCTATTAACTCTCTTCCTCCTCTTTTGTGACTTCTCTTCGTCCCTGACAGTTTTGAGGAATATCTTTTTCTGATTGTAACTGTTCTCCGCTACCAAGAAGGTGAAAACCCTGTTGTCTAGAAGGCCTGTGACTTCTGAAGGAAACATTGGGATGGATGGAGTTGGCCCGCCCCTGACCTCCCTGTCCCCAACCGTGTGTTTATTTCCTGAGGATAGGATTTCAAGTCAACCACAACCAGCCCTTCGGATAGTCCAAAGGGTCCAGAGTTCTTGGAAATCATCTCAGACTAGGGGGATCAACTACCCTTATTTGAGTTTAAAACAAGAAATAATGTCTTAAAGCCATTATGTGCCCTAAAGCATATAAAAATTAAGGTCACACGTGACAAAGCATTTTATGAGTTCAGAAGCAGTCAGGCAAGGCCATAAACTATCATATTACTAAATTGCTACCATTTCTAATGTTCAAGGCTCCAACTACAAGTTTGTCCTTAGAAATTGCAGCGTAATTTGGGTGTACCCAATTGTTCTTGCAGCTAAAAAGCACATAGAGTTTGCTGGTTAGTATTTTGCCTATATTTGAATCCTAAAAATAACCACCTCATGAGAACAGAGAGCTTTTTGTGAAGAATATATTCCAGTTGGTTAGAAATGGAAGGTGCATTTTTCCCATCCCCTCTTGCCTTTCACTTCTAAACACATTTGCCTCTATTCTGAAGCCGAGGAGACTATGAGAGCAGCTGCCCCAAGCAGCTGTGGAATCTTCTGTGTCATCTGCTCCCCTGCTTTGCAGACGCTCCCCTCCTCTGCTCCCAGTTGTCCTTTCCTTCCTTGCAAAATGGCCCACTGCCCTCTTCTGCCCAGTGCCCCACCTGAATTCTGGCTCTGTCCCTGCACAGAATTCAGGGGATGTGGCCTGGTGTCTCCTTTGCTTTTATCATTCTTGATGGTAAAAGAAATCATGAATCAAAACATTTTCGGCATATGAAGAACAACTGGAAGGAAAAAACAAAGTCTATTGGCTGCTTGCCGCAGTCCCGGCAAGCTCTGCCGGTCATTTTTGGCGGAGCCCTTCCCAACGCGCTAGCCTGTCGGTGTGCTGTAAAGCTGTAATTCTACATTTGCGTGCAGAGGCCAGATGATGATGACTCTTCGAGGGGAGGCCCTCCGCAGGATAACCTTGAGAAACAGGATTTATTCATCCCATGCACAGTAAAGACCATACCAGAGACCGGACCCCGTAACTTCGCACGGAGTGCTTAGGGACCGTCCGAGCCACTGCCAGCATTGCTCTCCGTGCAGAATAACCTGCTCTAACCAGCAGCTACGGAACTTCTATTTTTTCAATGTAGAGCTGAGCCAAAGCTTCTCTCTAAGGCAGACTATGGGAGCTGGTGCAGGACAAGTTCCTTTGCGTAATATGTTAAAGTCATTTATGTTCCACGGCTTTCAGGGAAGAGCCAGCTCATTTTGGCTGGTCCTTTTAATGTTGTTTGATTTTGAACACTCAGAAAATGGGCTTCCCTTCCTTCTTCTCTTTTTTGAAAAAGCTATTATGTTGCTTTAAAACATACATATTTTAGGCCTCAGGCAATATATTATCCAAATACTAATTTAAAACAAAATATTTTTAATATAGTTGATTGATAACACATTACATGCACCAAGCACAGAAAGCAGGTAAAAACAAATTATATGTTTTACTTTACTGTGCTAGCAACAGAGCAGTCTGCCTTGCAAAACAATATAAATCATCTTTTACCACTGCTCGCTGAAAGTAATTCGGGGTTAACAAAATCTAAATTGCACTTGTCAGAACTGCCAGTAATATCTTCAGTTTTCACTGACTATACTCTCCCTTCTCTCTCCATATCTTTAGACTAATGGAGCAGTGGCACAGTTTCCACAAAGAAAAACAAAGGTGGAAGGAAAGGAAGACTTTATAAAGTTTCCTTTGGGTGTGTCAGGGGATGGACTCTAGCATATAAGTATATCGGCCAAAGGCACCTAAAATGAGGCAGACCCGAGTGCCAGACCGGGTGGGTGGGTGTGGTCCGTGCCCAAACTGGCCAAACTGCCCCTTTTCTCACACAAATAGAGCAGTTTCACTACCTAGCAGTAAATATATTACTGCTTTACGAGGGAAAAAGCCCCCACTAAATTGCCTTCTTAAATATCACACCACACAGTAAGTTTTTCTTTGCTAAGAAATGTAAAAAGAATGTGCTTGCAAATGTTAATTAACTAGAACTGAGAGTAGATACTTTGCAAGAATAGATAAGAAACCAGAACAATTAGGCCTCAGTTGGCCGGGGCCAACTGTGAAAATACAGAAACTCTGAGCTGGAAGGATTTGATGAGACCTCTGTAAGTCAAATCCTGTGTCCTCTTTGCAACATCGCAGTGGTGGTCATTCTGCCCTTGTTTTAAATACTTCAGCTGTAGGGCTACCCATTAATGATGGAGTGCATCCAGCCTCAAGTCCTTCTTACTTAGGGAAATGTACGTACCTGTACCTATACATTCATTCGAATCCGATTCTTTCCCTTCACCCCACACAGCATAGATCTAATCCCTTCCACAACCCTTCAAGTATTTGGAGACCGTCATCATGACTTATTGTTTTTTAACTGAGCCTTCACTAACCAAGACTGGTCTCCTACACCAGTCACAGTCCGAGCTGTCCATCCACAGCACTCAGCTGCTGAAAGAGCCTCGTCCCTAGAGTAGAGGGGTGGTGGTGCTTCTCAGTTGAGGGGCCTGTGATGTGGTTGTGTTGATGAGTTACTGCTGAAGACCCTGGAGCCAGACAGCGGAGGTCCTAAGCATAGAGAGCCCAGGAAGAGCCCTGAATCTTAATTAAGTTGGTGGCAGCAAAGGCAGGCACGGTAATGTTTCACTTTGCCAGAAAACCAAACATAAAGACTATTAATTCATTTCATTGACATTCAACCAAGCCTATAATTTGGAGGTTAGGGCCTTGAGCTACAGCTCTGCCGCTGGCCCTTTGCTTGCCCTTGGGCAATCCTCCCCACCATTTCAGAGCTCCCCCTGTGATATTTAAAGGCCTATGCTGCTTTTCTGCTTAGAAAGGTGGCCCCTTCTCCTGGCCTTAGCTTAGATGTCATTTCTCCAGGAACCCTGGTCTGCCTCCCACCCCTTCCCCACCCTGAGACTTAACTTCTATCTGCTGTTGTACTTCTATCTGCTCCCCTGTTTTGCACTTTCTTCATTGTGTGAATAACCTGCTTACTTGGGTCTACTGTACTGCAAATTCTTTACAACTGAGGACTCAGTCTTGGTCTCCAGCGCTTGGTTCGGTGCCTGGTGCACAGCAGAACTCAGAAAAGATTTCTTGAATTTTAAAAAAGAAGAGAAGAAAGGGAAGACAGAGAGGAAGAAGATAAAATGAGCAAATTGGAGGACATTATCTAAATAGCCTCGTACAGCTAAAAATCTACAATTCTGGTTCTTAAGTTCCATCCTTTTTTTTTTTTTAAAGATTTTATTTACTTATTTGACAGAGAGAGAGACAGCCAGCGAGAGGGAACACAAGCAGGGGGAGTGGGAGAGGAAGAAGCAGGCTCCCAGTGGGTCAGGGAGCGCGATGCCGGGCTCTATGCAGGGCTCGATCCCAGGGATCCAGGATCACGCCCTGAGCCGAAGGCAGATGCTTAACGACTGAGCCACTGAGGCGCCCCTTAAGTTCCATCCTTAATGTCAACCTCAGGTTTTTAGAAATTCAGGTTTTCTCTAGTAAGGGGATGTTTCAAGTGGTTACACCAAATTAGAAAAACTATAAATATATATATTCATACATATAATACAATTTTAAGACTAATATTTAGAATTCATTTAATGAGCCCAAACCTTATTTTATAGATGAGGAAACTGAGGCCCAATGTGATTAAGTTCTCTGCCTAAACCCACCTGGTTAGTGGGAAGACAAGATTTCAAATCCTGATCTCTCTCGCCCCTGAACCAGGATAGCCGGACCCTCATCTTCTCCCTTTTTGAAAAAGCTGCTACAAACTGGGCTACAGATGGAAGTGACAGGCATTTTCCCTTTTATGTGACGGTTACATCCACCCACAACTTGCTGGTTATAAATTAAACTTCGAGAAACACCCTTCCCTGCTCCTAGACAAACCACTGAAAATCAGTCCTCTTTTCCCCCAGAACAGTGAGAGGGTGTCACGATGCTGCACAAGGTGACGCCTGTAGGTTGTTCGCTAAACAGAGTCGCAGTCCTGTGGATTGCGTTCAGCCGGGTTGGGTATCGAGGCTCAGTGTTCTGGTGTGAAGCCGTGGGGTGGAGCTGCCACGAGACCAGCTTCTTGGCACAGAGCCCCGAGGTGCAGCTGTAAGGTGACCCACTGCAGGCTGGAGGCCAGGGCCCGGTGCTCAGCGCCAGAAACCTGAGCCAAACGTTGGAACTAATTCCCAGGGCACTGAATTGGTCTCAATTAAATTTTTAGATGAAAAGATTTTTTGTTTATCCCAAAGAACCACTTCAATTTATAAACTCGTAGGAAAACGGAGTGTTTTGCCATTATACTTGGAATACTTTCTAGAAGCCAAACCTTTAAAAGACGATGACGAAGATGATGATGTTGATGACAACTTTAGATTATTTAAGAAGTCATAAACATCTTTTCTGAAAGCAACCTCTTTTATTAGATATGCTGACTGGAGAAATCTTATTTTTCCATGTCTTCGAATATGCTGTGTAAGTTGTAAATCTTCAGATGCAAAGTGGTGTTGGGGTGGACATGGTAGACGTAGTGGTTGAGGTGATGGTGATGATTGAACCAAACTCTGGGCCCGAACAGATTTGAATTCAGAACCCAGCTCCACTACTTACTAGCAGCTGATCTTGGGTAGCGTACTGAAGTGTAAGCATGGAGACGTGGAGACTGGGTTGTATATTGGAGTTTTCAACCTGCCTGTGGTGAAATCACCTAGATGCTTTTAAAAGGTATCCCTGCCTGGGCCCCCCCACCCAGACCGATTAAATTAGACTCTCTGCTGGGACCCAGCATGAATATTTCTGGAATGCTCCCTGGTGATTCAAATGTTACAGACCAATGGCATAGTGACCAAAACCTTGGTTCTGGAATCAAATTGCTTGGGGTCACCCTAAAGATATGCCGCATCATGGCATTTGGCCTTAGACAATATACTTAACCTGTCTGAGCCTCATTGTTCTCAACTGTATAATGTGCTCATAGGAGTTTAATGTAGGGGCGCCTGGCTGGCTCCGTCGGAAGAGCATGCAACGTGAGCTCAAGCCCCACGTTGGGTGTAGAGATTACTAAAAAAAATTTGATTAATTTTAAAAAAGAGTTTAATGTAGGGTGGTTAGAGGATTAAGTTAAGTAAGTCATGTAAAATATAGCGGGGTGCTTATGATGTAGTGAGTGTTCAATTATAGCTGCTATTTTTCTTTTTATTCTCCATGATTCCTTTAATTCACCTTGGGTTTAAGGCCCAATTTGATCCTGTTCACAGTCCTACAGAGGAGACTAAAAAATCAGAAGTAGCTTACTAATGATAAATAAGTGGAAAATTCTACAAGGATAAATATCTATATGTAATCTTGTTAGATTTTGAGTGAGAGGATAAAGTTCAGGGTCTTCCCTGACTCGAGCCCCAATGCGACCAACTATTTCTCATTTCTCCACCTCACAGAATCTTGTACAGAAACAAAAAAACCCTGGATATACGTAAACACAGAGGCACTCAAGGGAGATACGTTTTGGAAGGCGGGCAATGGAGGCTGGAGACACCCAACTAGGAATGTATCTCTGAGCTCAACAGTGTGTCTTAGTAGCTATCAGATTTCAATACCAGAGAATCATCTGGATGCTTGTGAAAAACAAAGATTGCTGGGTTGCTCCCCCAAAAATTCTGGGAGCAAGTCTGGAATGGGACCTAAGAATCTGCATTGCTAACAAGTTCCCAGGTGACAGTGGTGTTGCTGGTCTGGGGACCACACTTTGAGAATCCCTGGTGGCTGGATGTGGAGCTCTTGGCAGCCTGGGTGTTCTTAGACCCCGTTGGCTGTTTAGGTTCCTTTCCCATCTGCACCCATACAGAGTTGGTGGGCACCCCTCAAATCTCTCTCCTGATGACCCACATACTACCATAAAACAGTGCTGGTTTCCTGGTCAGTAGTCTTCTTTCAGCCTGGAGTTTTGAACTGTACTTTCCTCTGCCCCCTTGGAGATTGCTTGTTGTGCAGTCTTAAGCTCCAACAGGAGAGTTCCATGGTTCTTTTCAGAGAATTGTTGGGTGTTTGTCTTTGCCCGATGACCAGCCACACAGCTCATTCCCAATTCCCCCAGGGCTCTTGCATATCAAGACAGAGCACAGACCCAGACGCACAGAGTGAGTGTCCTTCCACCAGAGGTCTCCTACTCCTACCTAGCGCAGGTCAAACTCAGGAATCTGGGATTTTGTGGTACGGTATCGACTTCTTTTATTGAAAGAACATCAGGGCATATAGACAAATGTAAATCCCCAACGTATGCATACAGAGCAAACTCTGCAGCCACCCTGGGTCACACACATATGTTACCAGAAACTTGGGATGATAAAGGATGTAACTTGATATGCTCACACGGAATCTTGCCTCCAGACCATCTTATGCTTCCAATTTCACAATTTCTTTAATATCACTTTTACCATAGTTACCCAGACTCAAAACTTGGGCATAAAGATCTCTAATGTTTGTCAAGTGCTTAACCCTCAACCATATGAATGGATACGATCTACTTTATGTCTGAGGAAACTAAAGTTTAGCAAGGTTAAGACATAACTAGAATATAAGCTCCAGGATCTCTGTCAATTTTATTCTCTGATATAGCCCAAGTGCCTAGAACGATGCCTGGCTCATACTGGTGTTCAGTAGTTATTGAACGAACAGAGGGATCTGGGATTTATGAAACCAGATCTGGCTTAACCACTACACTGCACTAGCTCTTGCTTTAACTTTGACTTTCCTTTTGTCGCCCCATGAACTTATCCCCCAAATCATTTATGAGTCCTAGCAAGTCCATATCATGGTGTTTCTTGCATTTTCCTCCCCTTTTCCATTTCTGCTGCCACCAATCTAGTTAAATGAGTGCTATTTATTTCCTGAACTATTGCTCTTCTGTCCCCATGGCAGTCTTTGCAGGGACCTGAGCTGCCTACACAGCTTTTACCAGATAGCTTCCCCCCCCCCCATTTTTTTGAGAGAGAAAGCAGGGGGTGGGAGGGGCAGAAGAAGAGAGAGAATCTTAAGCAGGTGCCAGTGCAGAGCCCAACGTGGGGCTCGATCTCACGACCCTGAGATCACGATCTGAGCCAAAATCAAGAGTCAGACGCTTCATGGACTGAGCCACCCAGGTGTCCCAATAGCTTTTTTCTTAAAGCACATTCCATTCACATTGTAATTCTGCTTAAAGACAAGGGAGACCGTGTGCTATGATGGAAAACTAAGGAACTCAGAAAACCAGGGTTCTGGTCTCAGTTCTGTGACTTTGACCAAGTTACGTATCCATGCGAGGCTTCACTTTCACCATTAGTAGCATTAGCAAGTTAGACTGGGGGACCTCTTCGCACTCGGACATTGTCTGGTGGTTGGATGCAGGGGCTGTTACGCCCGGTCAGCGGAATCCTCCCTGGCATCAGGTAGGAGGGGCAGTTGTGCCCACCAGGGGTTTAGAATAAGATGACTACATACATTTTTATCAAACAAAGCAGAGCAGTGGAAGTGCCATAAAGAGGTACAATGAGGAGGGGGAGATCACATGTGGTTACTAATGGGGGGCACGGACGGGCACAGACCCTGCTCTTCCTCTGATGTCAGCCTGTCCCTGGTGTACAGGTCGTCGCCTCTCCGGTGAGAGGAGAAGCTGCTGCAGAAATCCATCATGCACACTAACTCTCTAATTCAGAAGTTGTTGGCTCAAGACACACAAATTGGTCTAATGCTTAGGAAACTGCTTACAGGCGCAAAGAGAGAGTGAGAGTTGTTGTCATGTTTCTGATAAATGCCCCAGGTCTTCCTCTGCCACTTATTAGTCAGGTGCCCTTGAGCTGGTCCCTTATCCTCTCTGAGCCTTGGTCTCACCTCAGTTCGTCTTCTAGAGGTTGGGGATAATAGTATGCCCCTTGCAGGACTGTGCTGAGGGAATGAATTACATGTCGTATGGAAAGCCCCTCGTGTAATGTCTGCAGCACAGCAGGCGTTCAGGAAATCTTATGTTCCTTCTTACTGCCTGACTCCCTGAGCAGGTCAATGTTTAGCTACACCTTTTAAAAACCCCTTTTGGGGAGGGACGCCTGGGTGGCTCAGTTGGTTGGGCGTCTGCCTTCCACTCAGGTCACGATCCCAGAGTCCTGGGATCGAGTCCCTCCTTGGGCTTCCTGCTCAGTGGGGGGTCTGCTTCTCCCCCTGCCCCTTTCCCCCCTGCCTGTGCTCTCTCTCTTTAAAAATAGAAAAGAAAAAGAAAAAAACAAAAACACTTGTGTAGAGAGGCGGGAAGGGAGAGAGAGAGAGAGGGAACTCATAATATTTTATATACTCCGCCCTTACACATAGATTTTGGACAGGATGTGCCATATTTACTTAAGCGTCCTCACCTAGCTAGTAAAAGGACAAATCAGAAGCTGTCCCTGGTTTATCTGTGGATAAAGGACTCAGAAATAGGGAGGTCCAGCAAGCAGCATTATTGCTTCCTCCAGATGAACTGGTAGAGACGTAGAAAAACAACTGCGCCCTGGCCAGGGTGGCCTAACCTTGCACCTTTCACTTTCCTTCTGTACTTATCAGCTCATTAAGGAGTGGTTGTCGCTGTATCTAGGGTTGACAGTCATCATAACAACCAAGAAAAATTTATGTGGCAAAAAAATTACATTTCGTTAAACTTGGGAATGAGGAAATATACGTGTAGGGTAGAATTTTTTTTTTCAGTTTATTTTTTTAGTAATCTCTGCACCCAACGTGGGGCTCAAAGTCATGACCCTGAGATCAAGAGGTGCACCCTCCTCCAACTGAGCCAGCCAGGTGCCCTGAGGATTATTATCTTTTTAGAAATTACGGAACATCATTCATTCAGCCTTCACATATTTATTGATGGCTGCTATTGTGACAAGCACAGTTCTAGGCACTGGGGATACAACAGTGACTAAAACAAAACTCCCTGCATTCTTGGAGTTTAAGTTCTGGTGGGAGATGTAGAGAACAAATATAAATTAGTTACATAGTATTATTAGGACGTAGTTAGTGCTAAGGGGAAAAACAAGGCAGGAAAGGGACCATAGAATATCAGTGGGGATGAGCTACTGAAATGTGAGATCGTAGTCCAAGGAAAGTCGCATACAAGGTGTTTTGGAAGTAAAGACCGGATGGAAGTGACACGTCAGCCATGAGGATGTCTAAGGGACAACTCTCAAGGCAGGGGAAGAGTAACTGCAGAGATCCTGAGATGGGAGGGTGCCTCATGTGTCCACATCTGAGGAACAGCCAGGGGGCCTGCGGGGGAGCTGAGGGGGTAGGCGAAGCAGTTGGAGATGAGGTCATGGAGAGAATAGGCTGGTTGTGTTGGGGCTTATAGGACATGGTAAGGATTTTGGCTTTCAGTCAGGGTAAGAAAAGAAGCCACCCAGGAGTTTGGGCAGAGGGATGATAAAGTATTTTATAACCCGTATTTATTGAGCGCTTTCTCTGTCAGATTCTATTTTAAGTGCTTTATTTGTAATCTTTACAATAACCTTGTGAGGTAGGACCCACTATATTCCCCATTTACCGTTGAGGAAACAGAGGCCCAAAGAGGTTAAGTACCTTGCCTGAGGTCACACAGCTAGTAGGCACTTGGCCAAAGTCTAGACCCAGGTCACTCTTAAGCACCTCATTGCCCTGACGCCACAGGTGTTTAAGAGACTGAGACCAAGTTCTTTTTTCTTTTTTCCTCCTCGATATCTGTATTTCCAGAGCACACTTAGAACGAAATTACTTCATAGTCATTCATAAATACAGAACTTCTGCACTTAAACTGATAAATATTCCCAGTATTCTGCTTTGTGATTTCAAGTTTTTTTTAAAAAGCCTTTAGATTAGCACATTAACAAGCATGTTGACATGTTGCTCTTTAATTACGCAGACAGCTATTTCTTTTTTGCTCCTAATATAGAGGTTGATTGGGAAAATTTTTATTTTATTGTTTACAACCTTACCCTAGTGCTACCTAAATCACTACTATATGATTTCGCGTCTATAATTTATCATTTCCCTCTGCTATGAGATGAAATGCCCTTTAAAGCATTCCGCAGCAAGGTGAACACAAGTCAAGCTTGCAAAGTTCGAGAAAAAAGAATTGGAAAGAGTCATTAAAGAATAATGAAAGTTGATTTATATAGCATACAATATCAGGCTGCCCAGTTTAACAAGTATAATCATTCCAAGTCATTTTCAGAAAGCATCCAAATTTCAGCACCTCATTTTCATCATCTTTTAAGGGATAACAATAACAATACCTTATTTTTGTAAAGACTCTAAAAGCAAAATCTTTAATTTATCCTCTGGATTTCACTAAAGCTAAGGCTGAAACAACAGACAATTTTAAATATAGATTCCTTTTACCGCTGTGTGGCTTTAACATTCTACTCCTGTAGCCAAGAGTCCTTGGCTTCTGGGGCCAACTGCCTTTTGCATGCTGATTTTCCAGAGAGTCCTTAGGAGTTATTACTTTTGAGGACTATCTGCCATGACTTCAGTCCCTATAGGCAGCGGGGGTAGCGGAGTTTGGGAATGAAAACACGGGGAAAATCTCCCCCAGTAGAATCACCAACTCAATCTCATTTTGCGTTGCAGCCAGACCGCTTACGGTCCCTCCAGCTGCCTGCAAACGTATATGCCTGCCAGGTGCCCGTCGTTGAAGGACTGCAACCCGGACCTAAAGAACGAGAATAAAGTTTTCTATCCTAGTGTTTTTCAGTAAAATAGGTGACGCGTGCGGACGTGTGTGTATGCGTGAACACAAGCGCGCCAACCACGGGCACGTACACGCACGTTCACGTATTCGCGGCGTTCAGAATAAGGGAGATGGCCCCAAAGGGTTTCTTTCTATTCTTCATAAACTCTACTTAATTTTTCCTTCCAACCCCTCAGGACCAAAAGTACTAAAAGTCCTGGCCTGAAGACCTCAGAAACCATATTACTGAGTTATGTGAAACAGGAATCGGGGACATTTTTGGTACTGATTTTTACGTGGAAGTTATTTTCATACGGAAACAGCTAAAGCCAATCTAACAACGGTCTTTGAGAAGAAATGGTTAAAAGGGCATGTTTTGCGGCCAGGAAAACCACAGCAAAGTATTCCAATTAGGAATAAATTAAAGAGTGCTCTACTTTTCTGGAAGGGTCAGGAAGTCAAACTCTTGGCCGTGAGCTGCCTCTCACCCCCACCCTCGCTGACCCCGAGAACAAGTCACTCCCGTCTCTGTGAGCGCGACAGTTGCTGCCAAGTCTTGCCGCTCCTCTGCGGAGAAGAGCCAGGGATTTTCACCCGAGGCTGCCAGCCAGCATCAAGGTCAGAAGGAGGTAGCCGAGGTGCCAGGGGGCTTTCCGTAGCGCCCCAATGCCAGCTTTCCGTCTACAAAGGAAAAGTCACTCAACTCGAGAAAGCCCAATCTGACATATTTAAAGGTCTCCTAAAGAAGTTTCGTAAGCTGTTTTTTTCCTAGAAGCGTAAGCTCTTTTCCCAGATTGTGTTTTCTATTTTCCTTAAATTCAGCTGTTTTTTAAAAAAGATTTAATTTATTTATTTGACAGAGAGAGAGGGAGGGAGAAAGAAGAAGAGAGAGAGAGAGAGAGAACAAGCAGAGAGAGCAGCAGGCAGAGGGAGAGGGAGAAGCAGGCTCCCCGCTGAGCGGAGCTCCATCCCAGGACCCTGGGATCCTGACCTGAGCTGAAAGCAGAGGAGTGACCCACAGAGCCACCCAGGCGCCCCTCAGCAGCGCTTTTAACCCATGACACTCATTGGTAGATAAAACAATTCTGCTGTCTTCATAATCCATTTAAAGCTTACGGCTGCGACATCCTGGTACTCGATGTTGTGATTCGTTGCCTTACACTAACACCTGGTGACCATTTGTTCCTAACGTTCTTGGGGTAACCTGTGCAGCTCATGTGAGTGGTTAGTGGGGAGCCCAGACTGTGAGCCTAGCGCCCCAGACAGCTGAATTCGATCAAGATGTCGTGCACTCTTGACCTCTTCATCATAGAGGATTTTGCTCTTTGGACGGCATCCTACCTGTCCTTCAAGGTTTAGCTCGGTTCCTGCCTCCAGCCCAAAGCCCTGCCTGACAACTGAAGTCCTCACTGAGATCTTCCTCCGGGACCACCCGAAGCCCTATCACGTGTGCAGCTGCTGTGGCATTTGGATATGTCATCATACACCATCCTGGATTCCCTGACGTTTTCCAAGTCGAGGGCCACGTGCTCTCTTCAGCTCCCTGCACAGTGCCTAGAGTAGCGGTGAGCCCATGGGAACGCTTTGTGGTAGAAGCGAGTTGAACCGACACTGCCTTTTTCATCATTTCTTCTATTATCCTATCGAAAGCCGGAGTTTTATTTTTCCATTCACTGTAGGTCCCTCAGTGACTCAGAAGCATCCAGAGTGAGCTGCAAATTGGCTCACTCCTGGAATAGGCTCCTCACTTGTCTTTTTTGGCTTGGACATCACCAGTCTCCACCAACCATGGAAAATGGGAGACAAATTACATCCCTGATGATTGCAGTCATTAGGGAATTACCAATGAGGATAAAGGGGGAAAAATAAGTAATGGAGCAGAGCAGGAAAATAAATATAGGAAAGGATGAGAGGAAGAGAGATGGGCAAGAGGCAAATAAACAAACAAAATGACCCACCCATCCTACTCTCTGATGTAAATATATTTCCCTTTCTAAGGACACAATATACAGACTCCTTGCATGTGCGTTTAATAGATGATGACGTGCCCGTCTTAATAATGTCAGCTTTTCAGGGAATTATACGCGGAGAGAAGTGCCTTTCCAGGGTGAATTAGGAATAAGCTGGAGAGGCAGTGACTTTGGGGGAAAGTAGACGCAACAGCCTAGCAACACTGGCGCATTGTGTGCGGCGGTAAGAAATGACAGCTCAGAACGAGGCCGGCTTCTCTCTCACGTGATCAGCTTGCTATGCCCTCAACGAGTCCAGGAGATTTCGCGTTTTATAGGCTGAGCTTCCCACTGGCAGCAGCTGAAGCCGTTCATTATGCACATCGGTCACGTGATCCACTTCATCAACCGAATGGAACTGGGAGAATAAGTCACCCTAACAAGATCCTTCAGTACACTCTTAAAAACTACTTACAGATGTACTCTTCCTCCGAAGGGATACAATGAGTTTCCTTGTGCTGGGCCACATGCTACAGGAAATGCATTATCCCCGTCCAAATTCAGACAGACCAGGAGGAAGCACGTGAAAAGAAAGCAGCTCACAAAAGCACACACAGCTTTTGCAAAAGTCCTGAGAGGGGCTCATACACCAATTTATGATAACGGCAGATAAAATCCCAGGGCTCCGAAGCTCGGTTCATTACCAATGCTAATGTCCACGCGGGGAAAGGAAACCACATCAGTATTCAGCAGCGACACAAACACTGCTGATGCTTTTTATTTATGGTTGTCACCGAGGCCCCTCAGCAGTGTGCCAGATCTCCATTCGTGTTGTAACTTTAGCTACTTTATGGCCTTCCGTGACTAGCGGTGTTATGTACCCGTAGGCGATGTGTGCTTTCACACTGTGGCTGGTGAGATAAGCAGCCACACTTCGGATCTCGAATCAGGGCAATTTCGTTCACATTCAGAGCAGGTAGAATGAACATTTTTGTCAGGGAGTCCAGGATCAGATTCACCTGTCATTGTTAAATCTTCCGATTTCAGTTGGTGCGATCGATTTATCGTTCATTCAGTCAGATGACAAATACTCATTGAATACCTACCATGGGCCAGGCACTGTTCCAGGTGCTGGAGATACAACAGTGAACAGAGTCCTACCGTCATAAAAAAAAAAAAAAAAAGTACATTCTAGAGGGGGAGAGGAGGAGGCAGCAAACTAATAAATATGTAACATGTCAGAGAGTGTGTCTGTCAGGACAGGCTGGTTATTTTGTGGCAATAACCCATCTCAGTGGCTTAAAAGGACAAGTTTACTTCTCACTTACACCGCATGTTCCTTGCATGTCACCTGGGGGCTCTGTGCGCCTTTACTCCGGCACCCAGGCTGCCTGGAGATCCATCACCTGGAGTGCGGCCAGTCTCGTGGGAGAGGGAGAAGATGGTGGTGAATTGCACCTGGATCTTCAAGCTTATGCCTGAAAGTGACATGTGGCACTCTACTCACATGTCACTGGACAAAGCAAGTCACATGGCTGCATCCAACTACAAAAGTTTAGGAAGTGCAACCGTACCACGTGTTTGGGAAAATCAGACACGCTTTGTGGGCAGAACTGTCCCAGATGATAACAGTTGCTATGAAGAAAAAAATGCAAGGTAGAGGAGATGGTGTATGGGTAGGTGGTTTCTCCTTGATGTGGAGGGTCAGGAAAGGTCTGTCTGATAAGCTGACATTTGAGGAGAGATCCTAAGAGAGGGCTATTTGGATGGGGGTGGAGACTACTTCCTGCGGAGGATACAGCAAGGGCAAAGTGTGCCTGGCATGTGTGAGGAACTGCAGATTGAGGTGGCTAGTGTGGAGTGAGCAAGGGGAAAGCTGAAGGAAATGAGGTCAGAGAGGTCAGAGAGTTGTGGGACACTAGGTAGCATCTCATGAAAAGGGCAATGGCCATTGCAATTTTTTGCGTAAAGACATGGTCTGAGTTAGGTTTTAAAAGGGTCCCTGTGGCTGTTGTGTGGGCCAAGCAGGGAGCAGTTAAGAGGCTTTTTCAATAATCCAAGTGAGGTAAGGGGTGGATGGGTCATGGTCAGATTCTGGGTATAGTTTGAAGGTAGAAGCAACAGAATTTGCCAGTGTATTGCTTAACAGAGAAAAAGAAGATTCCAGGATGACTTCAAAGTTTTGTTTCTTCTAGTAATCCCTGGATATACATGAGGATTACCTTGTCTCCACATTTGGCAATATCACTCGTGTGTAACCTCCTCCAGAAATGAGTTGAGAGCTGGACAGCCAAGTGGAGATATGGCTGCCGGGCAGTCAGCTTGAGTTGTGCACCAGCTACGGGACTTATCTCCCCACATTGGCCTAATGTGTGCTGTCCCTTAAGGTTTATGATCCAAGTTCACTTGTAAAACCAGAGAATGAACTTCATAATTACAAGCAAAAAAGAAGCTTATGACTGAGTCATCCCCACCTTATCCCCCCGCTCCATTCCTCTGCGAACCTTAGAGACCACTACCAAGAAACCCACCTATTACAACGCGAGGTCCGTCCTCAGTGGACACTAGTATGGTGATAGGTCACCTCCAATCCGAGAAATCATTTGAATAGAAATCTTAACAACGTTGTGATGTTCTTCTGAATAGTGTGTCCCCTCTTTCTGCTCACCCTGACTTCCTGTAACATGGCTGTCCACATCACTACCACCCAGTAAATGGCACGAGAACTCCCTACCACACCCAGGCCTTCTCTGAGGTCTTCTCCAGCAGAAGAGAGCATAGGTTGATTGCAGAGTTTGCCAACTACCATACAGGAATGAATAAAAGTCGAAGCTATTTTTGAAAACTATATTTTTGGAGTATTTGTACTCAAGAGCATTTATTCATTCAACCAACCTTCGCGAACTCCTATGCATGTACCACTGCTTCGAAGATTCTAGACACTGAAGACACAGCCATGAATAGACTATATAAGGAATTCATATTGTTGAAAACTGGGAAAGTGTAGAAAAGTATTTTTAAAAGATAGAATTTCCACTAAGACATAACTGTTATTAGTAGTTTGGTGCCCAGAATATTTTTTTGGTCTTTTTCTAAGCATACATAGCCTTCCTTTCTGCTTTTCTAAATAAAATTTACAACTTTGGACTTCTATAATACATTAAAAATTGTTTTTCTTATAAAAATAAATCATAGCAGATATATAGTATTTGTTGAATGAATTGTTTATGGAGACAATAAATTACATAGAAGCAAAAAATTGAAAATGAAAGTCACCTATAATGCCACTACTAAAAGGTAAATATTACCATTAGTAGTTTGGGTTATTCAATATGGTTTTGAATAATCAGCACATTTTTACAACATTGCTGCACGACAAATGATTTACTTTTTAAATGAAAACTTTCTCTTTTTTTTTCTAATTACAAAAGCAACATGCCATTGTAGATATTTTGGAAAATACTGAAAACAACAAAAGGAAAAACTAAAAGTCATTCATAGTCCCACTGCCCAGTGGCAGTTCTGTTTTGAACATTCTCCAATTGTCAGAAAGCAAGAATTCCTGTTGCCTTCTGAGGTCCATATAGCTGGACTAAGAATCAAATTGACATAAGGCAGATTAACAGGAGAAAATCAAATTTAATAGCATACATACAGGGAATTCACACAGACATGGGAATTCCAAAGACAGGCAAAATGAGGTCTATATGTCATTCTGAACTAAGAAGGGGGTAGGGAATGTGGGACTGCAGAGGAAAGGAAAGTACTTCACAGGGTGATAAGAAGAGCAGATGATTGGTAATTAGATTATTTGCCCTGCCGTATAGATGGGTCACCCAGATAAAACTGATCTCTGCTAATAACCCTTACTCTGGGAAGGACCCCCAGTTTAGATTCTTCTATGTAGTTAGGGAAGGGACAAAGATTTCTCTTGAGCCTGTAGGGTCTTGACTGCCTTCAGCTCAGAATAATCTTCATGCCAAAGTGGCCCATCTTGGGGTGGCGTGCCTTCATTCCCTACACAATCTTTTTGGAAATTTTTTCCAGTCTTTTCTCTGAGTAGTACAATAGGTTGGTTAAGAACCTGGGCAAGTTACTTAACCTCTCCAAGCCTCAGATTCCTCATCTATAAAACAAAACTAGTAACACCCACTTCATAATATTGGTGTGAAATTTAAATGAGATAAAACATACAAACTACTTTGCCCAGTAACTGACACATAATAAATGCTCAATATGAGATCTCTTGCTATTTTGCAAGATATTTCTACACAGCTGGTCATACTTCATATGTACATTTTTATCTTTTTTTTTTTAACTTAACATTGTATCATTAAATTTTGAATTTTGAGACAATTTCAAATTTTTGGAAAAGGTGTAAGGTACAAAGAACTTTCTCCCCTAAACCATTTGAAAGGATGTTGCCAATCTGATTCCATCACCCCTGAATATCATAGTGCACATTTCCTCAAACAGAAACATTCCCTTCTAGAATTCCAGTCCAACAGCAAAATTGGGAAATTAACACTGACATATTGGAATCTAATATTCAGACGCCAGTCAAGTTTCTCCATGGCCTGATAATGTACTTTGTAGCAAAAGGATCCTGTTTCAGAACCACGTAATGCAATTATTTCTCGTATCTTCTTACTTTCTTTCAATCTAGAATATTTCCTCCTTCTTTCCTTGACTTCTATGTCCTTGACACTTTCAAAGAACATAGACCAGTTATTTTGTAGAATGTCCCTCCACTTGTGTTTGATGTTTTCTCATGATTATGTTCTATGTCTTTGTCAAGAACACCCCAGAAGGGATGCTGTTTTCTTGTTGTATGTCATTAGCTAGCATACCCGCTTTGGCTGTAACAACCATGCTGGACCACCTTCCTACACAGATAGTGCCCTCACCCCTCCTGGGCTCGGAAATCCTATAGTGAGTTACCTCTCTGCAGGGATGCCCTCTTCACCCTGCCTGGACTCAAACACCCCACACACGAGGCTATCCCTTTGTACGAACAATCCCCTGGCCCCATGCGGGCTCTGAAGCCCCATGCTGGGCTGCCCCCCAATTCCCAATCCTGAACCCACCTGGGATCCAGCAACCTTCACTGAGCCATCCACTCAGCCTGCTTTGGTTGTGACACGGAGCCAAGCCAACCCTCTGCAGGAATGCCCCTCTTGTCTTGCTTGGGCCCTGCGCCCTGCACCAGGCCTCCCTCTCATGCAGATGCCCTCCTCACCCCAATTTTCTGGTGCTCTAATTCTTTAGTGGTTTGTATTATCTCTCTATCAGTTTTTCCTCGAACTATAGAAGTCTCTGTATATATTATTGATGGTCTATCAAATACTGTTTTCGTTCCAACAACAATCTAAAAACACCGATATAATAAAATATAAGCTTATTTGGTTCAACTGGGATGCTTACTTTATAGCCACATGCTCTGAGTGCTGGTGCTCTTTGTTTAAAATTGGGTTGGCTGGCACCACATGATCATTAGTGTGGCAATAGGCAACTTGTATTGTGTTGGTCATCTTCAGAGTGGCATTCCTGGCATCAAAATAACAAAAACCATCTTGCTATTTGATGAAAATCATAGTGAATTATCTTACCAATGAGAAAGCTAAAGTTGTTCTTTTTCACTGATAAGATGCAATTCAATGTAGTCTCTTAATGTATTTAATAAGTTAATTTGATTTCCCATCATAAAAATAGCCATGCCACTTTAATTGTCACAGGCTAATGAGAAAAGAGCTGGGCCGACTTAACACACAGATGATGCGTTCACTCAAAGGGAAGGCCAAAGGAAGCGTGGCACCAGCATAAATGAAGTTTTACAGTAGTTCAAAGAGAGAAAAATGGAGAGAAAATTGAGTCATTACAGGTCTCATGGTAGCATAGGCTGAATTCAAAAGAAGCGAGGCAAAGCAGTCACTTAATTCAGATTATAAGCAGATGTGTTGGTTTGATTCTGTGTTTGTTTGACATACCAGCTTGCCAATATTCTCCATGAAGAAATTTTTGTGAGGAACTTTTTTAAAAAATGATTTATCGATATTATATTTTGGAGCGAACCACTTTTAAATCAGTTGGACCAATTAAAATAATCAACTGATAGTTTCAAATGAGTAACCTGATGGGAGGAAAAATTATAATAATGATAATGATTGTCCATCACTATCAACACCAAATATTTAAGTCCACCGTTGAAAGATAAAATGCAAAAAAGCATCTTTGTTTGCTCTTATAGTGACATGTATAAATTAAACCCAACATTAGCTATTTAGTTTCAGCAAAATGTTACCACTTTTACAGTAAATCGTTGTTTTTTATTTGAATTTATCTGGTGAGGTCATTTTTACTTAATTTGTAAATTTAATTTGTTTTTATAGTGTATTTTTTAAAGATTTTATTTATTCGAGAGAGCACGTGTGTGCGAGAGAGAGAGGGAAAGAGAGAAGAGAGCATGTGTGAGAGAGAGCACAAGCAGGGGGAGCAGCAGAGGGAGAGGGAGAAAGCAGGCCCCCCACTGAGCAGGGAGCTTCATGAGGGGCCCAGTCCGGGGACCCCAGGATCATGACCTGATCCAAGGCAGACGCTTCACTGACTTGAGCCCCCCAGGCGCCACCTTATAGTTTTTTTTAATTGCAAAAACTACATACCATAGAATTCACCATCTTAACCAATTTTAAGCATACAGTTTGGCAGGGTTAAATATTCTCACATCGTCGTGCAGCACATCTCTAGAACTTTCTCATCTTTGTTCTTTAGTGAGCTACGAGTATGACGCATTTACACCTAACCATATATTGGTACCTATTTAAGGAATGATAATAATGAAAATTACTTAATCCAACATGGGGGAAGTTTCAAAAGAACATTTTCCTTTGGGAAAAAAGTTTGAGAAACACTAATCAATACGGCAACTATGTTTCAATTTAAATGTTTGCTGAACCAACCCTCCCCCCTTTTCCTTGGCGGCTGGATAGCTTGGAGCGGGCTGTTTTGGAGGTGACAATGATACCTCATTTCTTGAAAAAGCAGAGCCAGGGGAGAGCATAGCAGTTTTCCCAACCTGAATTCAAAATTTCCTTTTTAATAATAGGTATAATATGAACACAATACTGCCTTTCAAATTACTTTTCAAAATGGTTTCAAATCCATTATCCTATTTTTGAGGCCCCACTGTGAATCTCTAAAGTTAGTTTCCTTTAAAGTCAAACATCATTGCCAAGTTTGATATGTTCTCCCTTTAATCATCCTAGCCAGTGCTGCTGGGAGTCTCGCTCCTTAGCAACCTGAGAGAGGGAAGAAGGCTGTGTCCAGGGGCCCTGATTGTTCTGTGAATCTGCTGTGCTCCGGCCTCAGCAAGAAAACAAACGAATGCTGACGATCTCCTCTGGAAAACTAGATGCAAGTGTTTTTAGCTTAGAAGCTCATATGCGGACTCTTCTAAGGCTTCATTTTTAAAATGAAGGATTTTTTTTGTGTTAGGATTTGCTATTTTACTTTTTGGAAATAAAATATTCCAAGTGCCCATAAATAATCGTTGGTTATGAGGGAGGAAGCAAGAAGGAAAGGGCAAGAAAGGAACGTTTACTGAGAACCTACGACCCGCCAGGCACCATTCTAGAAGATTTATATCATCCGTCTTACCTTATCCTGACAGTCTTCCCGGGAGTCGGGTCTGTCGTCTTCATTTTAGACCTGAAACTCTGAGAGAAATAACTTGCCTAAGGTCACACAACTTGTAAGTAAGTGAACTGGGACCCACATTTGGGTTTGTCTGATTACAAAGCCACTCCATCTGCGCAAGCGAGAAGCTTGTTAAAAACTTGTTAAACTTGTTAAGACAGACTCAGTGTGGTCAGTGCTCTCTGCCACATATTTTGCTTGGGGCAGTTGGACAATGCCAATATTCATTCATGGAGAGAGTTTCCTTGCCTGTTCCAGCAAATCATCATTTTCTGCTTTCCCATTTAGTTATTCGTAGATTTGGCTGACGGGCTCAACTTCCAACATTCCGCACTCCCTACTCAGTAGAGCACAGAAACCGTTTGCTCTCTCCCAGCAGATTCCAGCACCGGCCAGGTCCCTGCCTTTCTAGATCATTGGAGAGTGCAGTGTGAAAAGCACATCATTACCTGAGCCACCCAGGGCCTCCCACGTCCTAGATTTTAAATAATTTGAAGACAAGAGCCATGTATCACTCATCTTTGTGCCAAACATAGTACCTTGCACACAGTAGGCGTTTAATAACCAATTGTAGATTGGTTGCTGATCTCTAGCTGCTCCCACTGTATGACCTTTCTGGAATTAGCTTTTGAATACCTGTCTCATTAGACACAGTAGCGTGATGGAACCAGAACCTTCCTACTCACCCTGGGACTTCTGCTCCCTGTGCCTTTTCGACACAGAACTGTACGCTGGTATCCAAAGACCTCATTTAGAATCCTGAGTTTTAAAAACCTGGATGTGGAAAGGCCCTGTCCACCTGGTGTGGACCGCCCCCCTTCAGTCACCTCCCAGCCTGGTCTAGCGCCTGAACTTTGGGATACTCTTTTGCCTGGGAGGGTGAGTGCATGAGACTTTCTCCACCACTGACGCCAGAGCTGAAATTATTTCTTCGGACATTCATTTATTTATTAGGGTCAAAGGTCAGGTGATGGGTGAAGGCGCCACCAGGGAGGGCATCGACTGGGGGGCCGGGGCTTGACAATGGAGCAGGAGCCCTGGTGCTGGGCATCCTGGGGGAGGAAAGCAGGGGCACCGACAGGAGTGGGGAGGGCGTTTGGTGCCGCTGGACGGTTTTGCAGGGAGGCGCCTGCACAAATTCTCCCCCGTTCAGCTGTTCTGCCATAACCTAGAATTGTCTTGTGTTCTTGGAGTCTGTCGTGAATGAGCACCCTGTTTTGAAAATCAATACGAAGCTAGGATGGGAGACGTTTTCTTTCAGCCATAAAGTGAGAACAATGAAAATAGGACTATCCTAGTTGATCACGATTTTTTTGGCGTTGTAACCACAAAAAAGGGAAACCTCTTTTTAATTTGGGAGGAGTTTCTAAAATCTTCACGTTTTGTGCACATTTTGAACCCGAGACTCTACCACTGTGGAACCCATCTGAGAGGGATTTAAAGCTCAGGGAAACAGCCGCTCTCTGCAAGTTTCTGAGTCACCGAACTTTGTAGATAACAGATGGGAAGATAGAATCACTTAATCCCTGAACTCAAGGAACCCTTGGCCCGAAGCCCAGATATCACAGGATGCTGAAAATTGGTCGGGTCCCAGTCTCAACCTAAACGCTTTTCTCCTCTCCCTGGAAGAATGCCGCTTTTGACCACCGTCAGCCCGGAGCCTGGCCTCCCGTTCCACCTCGATGCGCGCAGGGACAAGCGGCCTTCTGCGGAGGGCGTCGCCCGCAAGGTGGCAAAGGCCAGGCCGGTACCTGCGGCCCAGCTGCTGCTGAGTGACGAGGCCGGCAGCCAAGCCCCGCGCCAGCTTTTTCTAAAGCAGCCCTTTAGATAACACTGATTACGTTTCCCTCACTAGAGCCTTGGGCTGATTGAGCCCCAGCCAACTTCTCCGGGTAACAAAGAGGAGGGGAAAGTAATCCAAACACGGGTTTTATTATAAAAACCAGGGAGTGAGAGAAGTATGTTTATTCTGTAAGATAACACACCTGCTCGGGCCCGCGAGGCTCATTTCCATCAGTTGCCATGGCAAACTCGTTACACTTCAAGGCCATGTGGCTTTGTTTCCTTTGGAGATCTGGTCCTTGTCCTACCTTTCCTAACAACTCCGACACAATGACATGGAAGCCTGCGACAGCATAATTGATTTCTCCTTCCCTCCATCCGCGGTTTACATTTGTTGGGCGCAGGACTGAGGCTCCCTCTCCTTTGAACTCCTGGCTAACCATGAAGGCATGCTTCAGAGAGCCGTCCTCATTAACATTCCAGGTCCCTTCCCCGTCAGCGATACACAAGCCCTGCATCAATGCCTCCTTCCTTCCAGTTTTACAAACGAGGGGCTCGGTTCCGTGTCTTGCTGCGGACCCAGGTGCCCAGGCGCTCCGTGCGGGGCGAAGCAGCACGCGGGAGAGACTAAAAATAGAACAGCAGTTTGGACGCATACCAGGGCAGCTACTCCATCGCAACTTGCTTTGCACACTAAGCCTAATGGGATCCATCAGGCATGAGTTCTCTCGCGCGCCCTCCCCCCTTCCCCAGCTGCCGCCTACCATCAGCGCCTTCCTGGTGAAGGGAGCAGAGGGAGGTCAGGCAAGGGACAAGAAGCGTGTGCCCTCGTGGTTTTAGTTATAAGTGTTGGGAGATCTGGGGGCTGCAGCGATTCTTTCCATACGAGTGTTTCTAGAAAAGAGCAGGCAGGCCCGGCACGTGGTCACCTTTGCCCAGGTACACTTTGGTCCAAGACTCTGTCCTGGTTTTAGCAGAGGCTCAAATATCGCTTCCTAAACACCCTGGTAAGTGTGATCTGGACCCACGCTCATATGGTCCTTGAGAAGTGAAACGGGGAGCTCAACTACACTGTGTCCCTCCCACAGGTCCCACCTGTTTGGCTTGAGGCGGAGGACTTGGGAGCGAATGCACAGTCACAGATGGAGAGGCCGTGGCGCACGTGGGCGAGTTGGCAGCACGAGCGTGCCCAGGGTCCGTGAAAGCTTCCCAGCTCCCACCAAGTATCCTGGGATCCTATCTGAAAGCTTTTCCTAATAGAAAATGGAACAAATCAGTATGGAGTTAGGAACATGCTATCCTGCTGGGCACAAGGCCTCCCCAGATGCCAGCTCTTTTGGTCGGGCGAGGCTTTTTGGTGTCGTCCATGTGCCTCCTGATAAAAGGGCCCTTTCCTGCAGCCTCCCCCGACTCAAGGGAGAGTGATCAGGACCCATACCTTTCTCATTTCTTCGCCTGAAAAGTAATGCAGATTTTCCAAACAGCTGTGCCTTATTCCAACAAGTGCTACTCTCGTCGAATCAGAAGCATGGGGAGTGGGGAAGATGAATATTACAGAATTTAAAAATAAAAGCATTTTTCATTGTTTTCACTCCGGAGATTGGCTAGATAAAACTAAAACCTAATTGATCTAATGACAGATTTTATCTGTAAGCTTCAGGAAGGTGCCAAGATCTTTTAAATTGTGCTTTGGTTTTATATTAGTATGAAATAAATAAATATGCCAAACTACTTCAAGAGAAGTCACACTCCATCTAATCACAGCAATAATTAATTCCCCGAAGAATCTCCCCCAGAACAAGTTGCAACATGATCATTTAATCCTCCAGCCACCAGAGGACAGAGGTGCGTCTTCCCTCAGGCCTCCTACGTTCATGAGGCTCAGTTTACCTCCGGGAGATACTGGGTCATTTGTTGAACAAATCTACCATCGAAAGCCAGAAAGCTTTCTAGGTTTGCCAAGTAAATGTCAGCAGACTAGACACCAGGATCTCTGGGTTCTAGTCCTAGGGTGAACTTAAACAAGCCATGGTTTCTGCATGGTGCGTGATTTCTAGGGGCCTTGTCAGATTGAAAATTCCAAATGGTTCCGGAAATAAATGATTTAAGAGTTAAATTTATTTCGGTGCTTTCTTTCTTCCTTTCTGGTTTTTGTTTTTGTTTATTTGGTTGGTGGGCTCATATAGAGCTATTTAGCTTGAAAAGTAGCACATAATTCTTCAGGATGAGAGGCATTTCTTCTTTGCAGTATTTTCCCACAGTCTAACCTTCCTTCTCTTTTCACTCGCCACGAGGAGGTGGGGCTCACTGATTCTTCTTGGTTCATTAGGAAGAAACAGAAAGATCCTGTGTTTTGAGAAACTCTTTCTGGATCATTTCCCAATGATCACAGGACTTTGCAATCCCTTTGGCAAAGGTGATGGTGACAATGGGGTGTTTGGCAAACTGGTGGAGGTGGTTAATGAAGTGGCTGAGGTTAAGAAAAATGCTCTTGGCAAAACGTCACGAAACAAGGCCTGGAATGCTCAACACGGAGGGCTTCCCTCCCTTGCTGACTGAGAAAAACTCAATCTTTAAATAGGTGATTTATTTAATAGGAAAAACAGAGTATCAACAACAGTCATTCTTCTGAGCCCTGAACGGAGAAAGAGCTAGTCTAATACTTAGGTTGTAGCCATGCACTGAGATGTGTCTGGGTGATATAGAGGTTAAGTTAAACTAATGAGGCATACGTACGTTCAGTCCCTGAAATTAAAAATTACATTTCAAAGTTTAAGTTAGTCACTAAATATTAGATAAGAATCTAACCTTGTGTTCTGCATACCACACCCCTAAAATCAGTTTCGGTCTGAATAAAGCCTTGTGGCCAAGGGGTTATTTTTTACTGCGTCAGCCCTACCCCACATCCACCCCCAAAATATCTGCAGATGAAGGCACGAGGACGGGGATAACATCTAAATAAACCAAGTGCTAATCTTCGTGTCAGTGCTCTAAAATAGCTGTTAAAATTCCTTTGATGTCCGTGGTCATCAGATTTCATAGAAACTTCAAGGGTCAAACTTTCATCATCTGGCCAGGTGTTTTGTGTGAGTGTGAGTACTTTTTGTTTTGTCTTTTTTGCTTCCAGCACTCCCAGCTGTAACACTTTAATGACTTTGTGGGACACCAGGGACCTGCCCTCGTCATTCACCTGGGGTGGGAACAGTGGCTGAGAGCTCAGGACACGTCTCTGAAGGGAGGAGGGGTAATAGCATCACATTATTAAACCCTTGCAAACTAGAAACATTTCAGAGAAATAATCGCTGACGTCATTTTATTTACAATTGTGTGAATCCTTAATGATGGTGTCACCTCCAAAAAAGATAACAAAAAGAGAGGAAGAAGACTTGAAGTTTGTGTTTGGGGGGTTTCTTAGGCATTTTAAGTTAGTTAAACAAGATAGTCCCACCAGGTCTCAGACGCTGCAGCACTGAAGATGGTGGTTAGTCTTCCTTCAGGTAATGATTGCTTCAGGCAGATTAGCTTTTTTCCCTTTACCTGTTTTGTTTTGTTTTTTTAACAAAGACATTCACCTTACCACTCAGTAGACATCTAGGTAACCACAGAAGTGAACCTGTGTTCTTTGCAATTCATTAGCAAACCCTCTTGTTCATAGCTGGTGACGTCCCTCCGGTGACGTACAGGAGTCGGACAGTCGAGCCTTGTTGCGGAGATTAGACAGGGAGCAGGAAAGCAGTAGCTCCCCCCGCCCCTGCCTCAGAATCTTCACATTAGCTGACCACGCAGGCCATCACTAACGGCACCCCGCCTTGCTCTGTAGCTCATGGGGATTATATAAATACTCATCATGTACAGGTATGTTTGTGTTTTCTTGAGATCAGATGAGCAAGATATACGTTTCTAAAATTACTAATGTGAGGGTGTTGAAGAGATTTAAAAAAGAAAATGTCCCTGTTACGAAAATGTAATTTTATCTTCTGGACAGCATAATTATGAAAACTCAGTCATTCCTCAAGAGTATTTAGAACTTAGGTCCCAGACCTTAACCCACTTAGGGCTCCAGAGATACTTTTGTCCGCATCATTTTAGAAGCGAGTCCTCAGGGTTTCAGGCAAGTGAAAGGACCTGCTTAAGGTCACGCAGCTGACTAGAGCACAAACCACCGCTCCAGCCCTTCTACCACCGCTGTCGCGGCCTCCCGCACACGGATGTTCGTACGTGCAGAGCCAGGCCCTATTTAGAACCTATTTGGAATCATGGTTGTGTTGTACAGAGTGGTTTTGTTAAAAAGTTCTACTGCAAGAATAAAGCTCTGAAGATTATGTTAAAAGGGACTGTTTAACTATCCGGCTCTAATCCTTTCATACAGCCCAGTCTGTTACATTTATCTAATATTACATCTAAGCAGCTTTCCTGAAGCAACTGCCCCTATCATTAGGAATTAACACGCATCTATCTCCTTAGAGATAAGTAAAATACAATCTTACAAAAGAGTAAACATTTTATTTGTACACCATTCGGAATGGTCTGAGGACACACGAGCATCTGGCTAACTCATAAAAGTAGCTGGAAGCAACGGGAGGGTGTTTGTGGTGGCTACTGCAACCTTGCTAGGCAGGGAGAGGCCCCGAACGGACACGTCAGACTGTCATGAGCAACATCCTGGGGGCGTCAGAATTAGGGAATACAGAGCAGCCACAGCCGCTTTTTCGAAAGGCAGGGTCTGTGGAGGTGTCCGCAGGAAGAACGGTCTGCAGGACAGGTCCTCTGGGGTGGGGAGGAACCCTCTGAGAGGGACTGCGAACAGAGAGCCTCTGCCGGAAGAGTCTTGTCGGACAGCACCCCCCCCCGCACATGTGCGCGCACACGTGGCATGACCCCAGGGGTCTGGGGATGGAGGGTGTCACAGGGGCACCACCTGAAGCGTGGGCAGGGGCCCCCGGGGAGGGGCTATGTACTCTTCCTCCCTGAGCAGCCGCAGCAGGATGTTTTTCTTATTCTTGGGCCAGCTGTAGACGTGAGTGTTCTGAAGCCAGGTGGGCACGTGCTCCTATGGGAGAGAGAAGCGGAGCAGTGGAGGCCTTTAGAGAGAAACCTGGATTCCAGACCCCAGGCTCAGTTCCCAAACCTTCGTGGGCGTGCCCTACTGAAGTCTCCCGGGAGTTGCGCTGTTTGGCTTTCGGAAGGGGTTAGCATGCGAATCGCTCCCGGCTGCGGTGTAAGCTGTAGAGCTCATTATGGAGACCACATGTGCGCAGCGTCTTCTGTCAGCCTCCCAGGCTACCTGCCCTTTGCATTTCAACGTGCTTTTCACCACCCTCACATAAAAGGGGTGGGACGGAGGTCACGCAGAGTGATGTGAATTCCTTTGTGGCTTCAGAAGGAGTATGCCGAGGCTGTGGGCTTAATCTAATTCATTATCCTTTCATTCCAGCCACACAGATCTGGCCTGCAGTGGAAGGAGCCCACCAGATCTGTGATCAGGCAAAAAGCAGAAACTGTAAGCCAGGAATCATGAGGGTACAGTTTCGGACTGCCCTCACGGAGCGGACATTCTGTTGGGGAGACGGACAATGAATAGTAAAATATATGGTGTGTTCGATGCTGATACATAATGTGGAGAAAAATAAGAGAAAGGGGAGAGGGCGTGCTGGGCTGAAGGCTTGCAGCTTTGAGTGGAGTATATTTAGGAAAGGTCTCACTAAGAAAATAAGCAAAGACCTAAAAGAGTAGAGGGGGCCAACTTTGTGGGTGTCTGGGTCCACGCAGTGCAAAGGCCCTGTGGTGGGGGCGTGCCTGGCCTGTTCAAGGAGCAACAGGCTGGTTGGCCAGAGAAGAGTGAATGAGATAGTAGGAGAAGAGGTCTGGAAGTACAGGGGCCTGAGTCAGACAGGGCCTTGTAGGCTTTTCTCTGAGTGGACGGGATCCCTTTGGAGATTGCAGAATAAGCTTAGAAGCAGCACCTGCTACATGTCAGGCATCATGGTGGGTGTGGATGACACCCAAATGAAAAAGACACAGTTACTGCCTTGAGGAGTTCAGGGCCTAATGATGGAATGTAAATGAAAATGTAAAGAAACTATTTTCTAGGCAATGGTGTACCAAAGGGGCAGGAGGTGGAAGCAGTCTACTTTGAGCACAGGCAAAAGGGGGTTGTCTGAAGAAGTTTTAGAAACATTAATAAAATCAACTAAAAGTAGGTTTCCTTTTCCGTCACCATGTTTCCGCCAGCCCTTCCACCCCCAACCATGTCCCATTGACTCAGGGCACTATAGCTAAGAGCAGAAGGCCCAGAAACATGAAAGAACATGGCAGGTGTGAGGGCGTGCTGAGATAGTCCAGTATGACCAGAGCATAGAGTCACTGTGCACACCGTGGGGAGATAAGACTGAGCAAGTGGCACAGCCCTCCTCTAAGGGGCCTCATCTGTCACACAAAGAAAGGTGGATACGATCCTTTAGTCAGGTGGAATCCACCACACAGTTTCTAAGCTGGAGAGCGACAGCTCTCTACATTTTGGATGTTCCTCTTTGATGGCAGAGCAGAGGATGGCTAGTGGGGGGTCAAAGTAGACAGGGAGACCACTAAGGAGATCCTACAGCGGGAGCAACGAGAGCTTGGGCAAGGGATGGAAATGCACACTATTGCACAGGGTGTGAGCTTCGGAACCCTAGGTCGTCTCAGCGGGCCTCTGCCTACTGCAGCTCAGAAGTCTCAGTGCAGTCCTGACATTTAGGGATCCTTGCGGGTGCCGCTGGGCCCGAGCTCAGGGGGCTGTGGTCTGACTCTCAAGACGTTCATCACGCCTCTGCCTTCCCCTTGCCAAGCCTGGAACATGGCTTCAGATGGTTTTTTTCTCCATGCCCCCAAACCTGCTGGCATGTTCTTTTGGTGTAAAAACCCTCATATGAACCACAGCAAAGCTCACTTTGGTAACTGTGTAGATTTAAGTCCTGTCATCTACAGATATGAGAGCTGAACTCTGTGCACCAAAATCCATCTGTGGACAGTCAGCAAAAAATGTACATATCTTGACTTTTATGTATGAGAGATAAGAAGTATCAGATGAACAGTCTTTTTTTTCTCTCTCATGAGTTAAAACACAAACTACTTCTCTGTGTGTAATGGTTGTTTGAACAATTAGGACAGTGATGGTCCATCAGATAACACCTTAAAACCTTCCTGATTCATGCTGCTGAGCTGAGTGCTACAACTTGTGGATCTTTCTGCTAACGCTGTTATCTCTAAGGACTGATAAAGAGTTTGCAAGCTTTTCCACTTAAAACCCCAGATAGCAAGCACACCAAAGCTTGAATTGTGAGGTTTTTTGCCTGCTTATTTCTTTGTTTACCTTCTTAGCATTCGGGAAGAGCACAGGGATGAATCTGAAATTCATGCTTCCTTGTTTTATGAACTCGATCTGCATCTGGAACAGAAAGAATTTGAAGGTTTGATTTCAGGAATGAGGAGGAGGAGTTAATGGCACCCACAACCATGCAAGCCCCCACAGTATTTTTATTCTGATTTCCTTGAGTGCCACACACCGAGACTTTTAAGATCTCCCTGTTACACATGCGTGCCATTCACTCGTTCATTAATCATTTATTGAAGGCCTATTAAAAGTCACACTCTGTGCTAGACTTTGGGTTTCAAGGATTAGGAGGATACCTTCCAGGGTGTGCTGAGCTGCCTTGTATTGGCTCATGAAAGCCAGTTGTAGGCATTCCTTCCTAATTCTGTGTTCAGTGATTTTACACTGGTAGCTTGAAATTGGCCATAATGAGAGTATTTATACCATGGAAATGGGGAAATGCTACAAATCTGGGTTTTTGCTTTTTGTTTTTGTTTTTTTGAGAACCAGTTTACCAGAACACGGTGACACAATTCCTATCCTCCCAAAGCCAGCAGATTGGTGAGCAGGAAGAAGGGTAAGCTGCCAACCACTGTGAAAAGTAGAAACAAAATGGGGGCCATCCATTCTGCATCAGTGATTTGAAGGACAGTTACAAGGGAGGTGTCACTTAGATACTGAAAGACAAGAAGAACTTGGTCAGGCAGGGGAAGTAAGGGTAAGGGGAAGGACATTCTCAGTAGAGGAAACAGCACGAGCGAATGTATGGAGGTGCGAAAGAACGTTGGTGGGGTTGGGATCAGCTAGCAATGCTTTGTGGCCAGAGCACAGGCTGGGCTAGAGAGGGAGTGAGAGATGAGGCTGGGCGCCACTGTGAGGAGCTCTGCCCGCCACACTGTAGGTTCCCCACACAGTTCCAGTTTGCTCTGACACTGCGGTGGCCCCCAAAGACTTAGCTGCCAAGAACTCTATCAAACCCAGAATTTTCAAGGTGAGGGGAGCTGCAGTCTTCCCAATGCTGTGACCAGCACAAAGCTCTCAGTCATCTGATGACAGGGAGATGAGGAATTACGTGTTCCCAAGTATTTCATCTTCCAATTGATTTTTTTATCACTGAGAAGTCTTCATTGTGCAGGGGAATAAAAACAGGACAGAGAAGAAAGTGACAGTGGTGACAGCTGGTTATTGAAGTCACCATAGAGACCCCCTCATAAACACACACACACACTCACGCACATACGCGAATGCTCCACGAGGTTTTTTTTTTTTTCCCCTCAGAACCATGTCTTTTAAAATGCAGAGGACCAAAAGCATATTTTAAAATGATCCATGTACTGTGCCCCGTGAAAACACCAATCACCAGGACAAACATGTGAAAAGAAGGGCACAGGGTTTCTAAGTTACAAGTGAAGAAATGGATTTAGTCTGACTTCCACCCAGGACACTGAACGCATACAGTTTTGCTCATCCACTAGGCTGCCCAATCTGCTGGCGGGCCAGACAGCAGCAGCCTCTGCTAATTTTCTCTCCTGTTTCCAGATACTGGCTTTTTGTGAAGTCGTTGGCCCCATGATGCAGTAACTCGTGGCTACCTCTTCGTTCCCTCTGTCCTAGAGGCTTCTGCTGCCTGAAGGGGACCGGGAGGGAGGTCTTCTTATGTGGCCTCTTCAACCCCTCCAGTGATAAGGCAGGGCCCAAGGCATCGTTGTCCCCAGAAGACTGAGTCTGGACTGTCCCCAGAACTGAATTTGGTTCCTGGCGGGGCACCGTCAGCCTAGCTCTGAGGTTGAGCATTGCCACACACCAGCAGAGCCTGACAGGCTTCCTCAGGAACTGGCAGGGACCTGGAGCCCTTCCCACACACCAGCTGTCAGCTCCCAGGACTGGCAGGTTCCTAGAGATGCAGACAGGACATGGAGTGCTTTGGGGCTGTGCAGACATGCAGCAGCCAGCCGTGACCATTTGCTGGGCCCTGCCCATGGGCTGTCAGGCTGGGAGAGGATGGACTGAGGGCATGCTTAGCTCCTGATTCCTTGGCCTTACTCTCTGACCTCACCACCTTGCCTTGGCCTTTACTTTGGGTTGGTTCTAATCTCAAATAAATGGTCGGCACTTGGTAGAAGAGGAGACAGACGGGGAAGCCCCCCCCCCCCTTTTTCCTGTGCTCCTGATCCACAGGACAGACCTGGACTTAAGTCAGCTTCCCCTGAGGTAAAGCTGCCGGTCTCATGCCTGCCTGTGTCCTGCCTTGTGCCGCTCACTTATTCTGTCGGGGCCACTTCAGCGTCCTGCCCCACATTCCTGTCTTAGTCTGTGATCCTTTCTGTCCATTCCAGCTGCCTGTGGAATGTTCCAGTTGGAATGGAGCTTACAAGTTCTAGTCCAGTGGATGTCAAGCCTTTTTAAATCTTAGAACCCTTGGTAAACAAACAAGCCTGAGAAAGGCAAACCAGCTCTGGCTGAGGTGGGGTGGGAGCCCCAGAGCCGCCCTGACCTCCAGCACTTATGGGCACCCAGTAGGGACTCCATAGGACATTCTGAAAGTCACGAGTCTAGTCCAGTGTCCTAGTCAAGCAGGACCGGTCTCCACAGCATCTCTGTCATCCTGGAAAGCAGGAAGATCGCTAGCTCACAAAACAGCCGATTTCAAAGCTGGGTGATAATTTCGGTCAGAATATTGTATCAGCTGCTGAGCAAGCTTAACTTCCTATACATTTCTCCCACTGGCTTTAGTTTGGCCCGGCCCCATGGTTCAGGTGTGGCAGTGGACTGTTGCTCATCTATCACGAGCCCAGAACAATCCCTTCCCTTGATCTGGGCATCGAGATGTACCACACACTTCACAGACATAATTTCACTGATCTTCACGACACTGTTAGGTATTAGTGAGCGGTCGTATGATCGGGGACGCGGAGGCACAGAAGGGTCTAGGCAGTTGGCCCATGGTCCCCAGCTATACACGGGGAGGCGGAACTTGAACCACGTCCGACACAGCGGCCCACGTCCTTTGCACGACGCTGCTCTGCGTCTCTGGAAAGTCAGGGGACAGAACAGGACACAGATGCAGGAGCCCGCTGTCCTCAGAGCCCTGTCCCAGGCCCTCTTGGGCCTTCCCTTTGTTGGTAACCAACCAAGCCAGCAGAGCACTGTTTTCCAGAGCCCTGGATGTTCGAGATCACAGAGGACTCTCCCCTTGCTCGTGACAGGAGCAGAGTCCCAGAGACGTGGTCACTTGGCCACAGTCCCGAAGGTCGACGGGGCCAGAACCGACATCCCCCACTCCTGCCTGGGGTTCCTCACCCCTCACCGTGCCACCTTCAGTCGGTGTCTGGCGGGGGACAGGCCTCGGCGCAAGCCGCCCGGCTGCCCGCACCACTCACCATGCGGTGAATGTACTTGGTATGTAAGCCGTGCTCGTCCTCGTCCAGCTGCGACTCGGCGCCTTCCACGTCCTGTTTGTACTTGGGGCTGATTGCCACAATTATCATCACTGTCTTCTGTTAAGGAGACAGAAAGCATGTTTGTGGAAGTGGGAAGTGGGGTCCCCTCGGGGACGGCACGCTGGACCCCGGCCAGCGTCCTGGCAGACCCCGACGCCGGGCCGGCCCCCCTCCCACGCGGCGCGAACCTGCAGGGTCCCTGCCGGGCGCCTCCCGCCAGCCCGGCCCGCGGCGGCTCGCACCGTGGCCGACGGCCCTGCGCCCGCGTGAGCCCCTGCCCCGCGGCTGGCTGGAAGCCGGCGCTCCGGCGGTCACGGCGCTCCCGGGGCCGGGCAGCAGCCCCTGCGCACAACGCAAGCGCGAGCGTCGGGCTGCAGACAAAAGGGAAAGCCACAAACCCCGGCCTGCCGAGCCTCTGTCCCCCACCGCTCCCTCCGAAGGCGGCCGCTGAAGCCGCCAACACGGCCACACTGGCAGCAATCAATTTCTATCTTGTTAAAGCACAGAGCGTCCCGGTGGTCAGTATAGATTCTGTCAGTGGAAAACAAATCACAGGGCGGCGAGTGGGCGCCTGGGGGGCGGGGGTGCACGGCACGGGCAGCCCCCCCCAGCTCTGCAGCCCAATCCTGCAAAACACTTGGGGTGGCCTCGGATTAAATTGAATTCTGCCGCTCCCTCCCCACTCCCTGCCTTCATTTCCTCTTTTCCTATTCTGGTCAAAAAATTGTTTGCTCTGATTGTTATCAACCACCTGTGTCTGGTTTGACCGTTATTTCCTGCCTGTGCGTGTCCACGAGGGTGACCCCATCCTTCCTTTCCAGGTCTTTGCACGGCTGCCAACAAGGGAGGCTTTGTTGGGACTTTCTCAGCTTTGGACTTGGTGGGTTTGCCAGCGCTTCTTTTATAAAATAACTCCACAAGCGAATTGTCTTTTTCACCAGAAAACGAGCTCAGAATTTGGGAATGTACTTACGTCTCTGAGGTAGCGTTCCATCCACTTAATGATATCAATGCCTCGGATTCTATCCTCAAATATGTCAATCTACGAGAAAAAGATGTGGGAGGTGGCTCTTAATGAGAAGCTTTCTTTAGATGCAGAGCAAGAGAAAACACAAGAGACTATACGCATTTAAGATGGGAAAAATTACAAATGCTTTTTGCAGGGAGGAACATGTAAGTCTAAAAAACAAAATACAATTTTCTTCAGCTGTTCCCTACTTCAACATTAGTAGGCATTTTAAGTATTTAATATCCATAATTAGGATATAGTGGTACACATCAAAATGTATCTTTGGCTACACAATAATTATGTTTTAAAAATCTGAGAGACATAGTAGACCAAGTTGGATATAAGCCAGCAATATATAGATATCTGTAATTTGAAAGGCTAACATGATATCATCCGGGAACATTTTAATGAATGTGTCGGTGTGCAAGTACCGAGATACAATTCTGGTGCTTTTCTTGCATTAGCCAGGTCATTATTATGGTATTATGTCCAGTTTCGATCTATACGTTTAAAAAGGATTGTATGAAACTTGGAGCAAATCCAAGGAACAGTCACAGAAACAATTACTGAGATGGTGGGAAAAGGTTTATGATGAAAGTCAAGGAGCAGAACTCTTGGGCCTTGAAAAGGCTGATATTAAATATCAAGTCTCTGAAGGAATATTTGAAGGGGAGAAAAACCAGTTATTTTCTATTTTTTTCAGAAGACCAAATAAGGCGGCCTTTCTGGGGCTCCGGCTTGTCCTGCAGCCAGAGTCATGTACATGTGTACAAGGTGCTCTTGCTTAGAAGACAGATTATGTACTAGAATGGGTGAGTCGGGGAGAGTGTCCTCGAGGAGGGGTTACTTGATCCAGCCACACTGCTCCCAGATCAGTTGTCCTAAATGTCACTCTGCCATTTAAGAAGGATCAAGTCCTTGCCATTCAGCAAGCTTGCCGTGCCATCTACCACCCAGCCTTACCTTTCTTCCTCATGTGCCCTGTCTACTTTACTCCCTGGCACCCTGAAAGCATAGCACAAGCCTCCCTGCTCTGTGAATTCTCCCCACACGCTGACTTCCTCGTCCTCCCCTCACCTGCCTCTGCCCCATCATGACCAGTGGTACCAGACAGTTAACACATTATTGTAACATCCTTTCGTTTACTAAGTGTCTCGTTTATGTCTGCCTTATCTCTTCAACCTGCCTCTACTCTTCCTGTGGAACCAGAAAGTGCCTGGAGTACACCAAACTGTCAGACACTACAGTACATAACGCAAGTTCAGAATATGTTTCTTTACCGATGGAATGTCAAAGATGGAATGCCTTTCCTTTTGGGTTGGATGATTCCTGCTTTAAAATGTTGGATGGCCAATGACCACATGAGGTACTCTTGAGAAAGCTTGTGTAGCTTTCTGTGACTGGATCAGTACCCACTTCTATTACATGAGGCAGAAGCAATATAATGTCGGGGTTGAGAAGAAATGGACAGCTTGTCTCTACTCTTGGCTTCTGCACTTCCCAATTACATAACTTTAAAAACATAACTGAAATTCTCTAAGTCTTATTATCTTTATTTGTAGTATGTGGTTAATAAACCTACTTCCCAGGATGGTTGTGAGGATTAAAACAATTGGACATGGGAAAGGTATATCTAAATGCCAGGCTTGAAGTAAATACTCAGTAAATGGTTATTTTAATTGTTAACCCAGTACCTAAATCATTCCTTGCTACTGAGGTGGGCTTTCTGGGAGGCACAGTGTGCTGGACTGTCTCTCCAGATCTCCACCAAAGTCCACAGCTTCTGTCAGACGAACTTCTCCACACAGCCACTGTTACAGGCCAAATTGTGTCTCCCCCAAATTCATTATTTGAAGTCTTAACCACCCAGTGCCTCAATGTGACTGTATTTTGAGACAGAACCTTTAAAGAGGTAATTAAGGTGAAACGGGGTCCTCTGGGTGGGCCCTGATCCAACATGGCTGGTGTCTTAGAAGAGGAGATTAAGACACACAGAGCAAAGACCCCATGAAGACATAGGAAGAAGACGGCCATCTACAAGCCAAGGAAGAGGCCCAGAATGAAACCAATCCTGCCGACACCTTAATCTTGGACATGTCCAGCCTCTAGAACTATGAGAAAATAAACTTCTATTGTCTTTACAGCAGTGCTAGCAAACTAATACAGCCTCTATCTTCAGGTTGTTGTAACTATTGTTCCCTTGTCTCTTTAGACCTTGGGGTGGTAGCAACTCCCTGCTTTTGCTAGTCCCAGGATATTGCTCTGTTCCCTGTGGATTTCTTAAAATTTACCTAGAGCTTTGAAAATAGTCCTTTCATTAAACTTCCCTTAGATTACCCATTAAGTGCCCCCCCCCCCACTTAGGGGCTCTTGATGTATCAATATAGTAACTTAGCTGTCCAGGGTGGGGCTCTGTGATTCTACTACAAGGCTTCATAGTGATCAGGATCAAGCACAGACTTAAATTCTAAGTAGCCCCTGATTGGTAGGTCATAAAAACCTGTCCTCTTTCCCAAGGGCAATCAGTATGCTTATTTGAAAATGACCAAAAATAAGATCTTTTCTGAAATGTTGGCCTTATGACCCGTAATTTGATTTTATGTTGTGGTTGCCACAGTGCTTTCTTATTTCAGAAATGAGAAATTGAAATGTTGGTTTCTATACAGTCACTAAGTTGGAATGTATAAATTGTACGCATCTTAAACTTGAGGACACTCCCATTAAAAAAAATTACAAAGAAAAAATTCAATAAAAACTGTTAAATAATGCTAAGCAATCATTAAAATGGATGTTCAGTTACTAAGTATTTCCTATTTATCCTTCAACATTGCTATTCATAGATATTTTCCTCAATTTTTCACCACTCTCTGGAATTCAGTCACTAAATACCCCAAGGGGGCCTCTGGGAAGGAAAAGACATGATCTCAGTGTTTTAGGAAAGCCAGCCTTTTCAGTGGCCTCCTGTGGTATTTTATTTATCCTACAGGAGAACGTACATGACTTTAAGCTGTGCTGCTGGAAAGCACTGCAGGGAAACGTGGAGAGTGTGTGCTTCCTGAGAGTCCCTGGGCCAAGATCACAGTGCCCTGCAGGGCTGGGCTGTCACCTCCCCTAGAACTAGACTAGACCAGCTGAGAACCTGGCCATGGATTTCTCACCCAGAGCGTCATGGCCACATCAAGGTGTGTGGAAGGCAGCTGGGCACAGTGGGCCTTGTGCTTCAGGCCTCACAGCCCAGTGCCCAGCAGAAGGGCCTGGTACAATGAGCAGGTGGCCTGGGGAGCCTGCAGCCTCCCTCACCACACGAATCACAGCCAAAGCAGGCGTGCTCAGTGAAAAAGGGCAAAGGTCCAGAGTGCAGCAAGGGCCCGGCATTTCCTTCAGGCCAGGGGCCAAGCTGCATTTGCGGTCAGCATTAACTCACACCGTTCTAGCAGCTCCGAGGTACTCAGGGTCGCTCAAAAAGCATGCAAGAAATAAGTGCGGAGACTCTGGATAGCTTAACATCTAGAAAATAAGTACCTACCTCCACGGCATTTAGTTCATCATCACATAACTCAAATAATAGAGTTTAAAACCTCAACGGTTATTTATATATTTTTTCTCCCTTTGTTTTTCTTCTCATTGTACTCACTTTAATTGTTCAGCTTTCTCTTGGGATAAAATACTTACTGCAGTTTGGAAGCCATTTACCAACAAGAAGTTCACGAATTTCACCACCTCCATGGCTGTGTCCATAGAATAAGTGATGAAGACTTTGCCTAAGAGAGATTTTTCACATTTATTAGAAACTAGTCAGATTATTCTATTCCGAACACTTGTAAATTGCGTGCAATGTCTTTTGTCTTTCTAGAATAATAAAGTGAAACCTTGGGATGGAAGTGGTCGGAGGGCTTAGGCCTGCAGCTGTGTGAACTGCTGTCCTCAGGACATAGATACACAGGCCTCAAGAGGCCAAGAGGCAGGGGGTCTGTCTGAGGGGGTGCCAACTGCCGTGTGTGCGGGGAAAGAAGAATGCTGGCAGCCTGAGACAAACCAAGGAGGTCTGCTGAAAAACCACATGATGCATTAACAAAATCCATCACCCAGAACGCACACGTCCTTGAGATCAGGCCACCTCCTGGTTTCTTAGAGACACTTGGCACAGTGCCTAAGGAATACTCTCACAGCAGACCAAGAAGCCGAACCTTGCTAAGGGGCCGCCCAGCAGTGTCCTCTTTTGATCTCATGATGCTCTCTGCTGCCCTGAATTCTTGCTTGACAAGAGCAGTTAGGGGAGAGGGAGGAAGGGGTTCCTTACCTCCTCCTGCCCCTTATCCACTCACTGGTGGGAGAAAGGCCAGGAAGTTGGGGTCCACTAAAGCAGAAATGTTAGTAGGAACATCAGCGGCATGAAGGACAGATGTCACCTTTGGGCATCCAGCGTCACTGCCTCCCTGCCTCCTCCCTAGGTCAGCCTGTAGCCACAGATGGCATTGTGCCCACAAGCCTGACCGAGTCAGGACGCAAACCAATGTTTTCTCAGGCTAAAATCTTGTGGGAAATTATCTGGCCAGCATGTTAATGTGACAGATGAATAATCTCTGCGTGTTGGCTTTTAGTCTGGAACGGACAGGCTCAATCTCAGGAAGTCCCTGGGGCAGAGAGTGGAGAAGAAAGGAAGGCTCGAGAGAAAAGAGAAGTGTGCCTGTATTCATCTATGCTTGGGCTCTGGTTTTTTGGAACAAATATCTCAAAAAGAAGTGTGTACAATGGTCATATTGACTCATTTAAGCAGCCAGGCATACTGATAGCACCCAGTGTATCCTTAACACCTGATATTCAACCAACTCCTATGTAAGAATTTTAGGACTCCTTTATAGACTATAGTAAGATAAATATGATCTATAGACTGACATCGGGGTTATATCCTATGCAAGGCAGCATCCATTCTCCAGAAATACTCAGGATTAAAATGTGTAAGATTTTAGGAAGATTAAAAAATTTTTTTGAATGATAAACAACAGTGGATCCTTGGCATAAAAATCTTCCAGAGTTCTGAATGACTAGCGAGCACAGATTCCCCAGATGGGAGTTAGCAAATGCAAAAGGCTTGATTTTCATGTTTGGTTCAAAGAGGCACCCAGATTTGTAAAGGGTTTCTTAGAGTTACCTGAACTTCTCTAGCAAGCACAACAGAATATAACAATTTTACAAGTAGCAGCTGTTTTCATAAGATTTCTGGAACTTACTGTCCTGACTGACCTTAATATGAGAGCGTTTTGGTGATATTTCAACATTTCTGGTTCTGGCTGCAAAATATGGAAAAAGAATCATCACCTGACACTTAGTCGAATGTTTCTTTAAATAAAAGGCTTAGTTTGCATTTGGTTGTAAAGCAGTATGGAGAATGTGAGACCGCTTTTTCCAAACAAGATTGCTCATTCCTACAGGAAATGACCTCGTTCTTGATGGCTGCTGCTAATTTATGGCGAAATGCTAGGTCCCTGGCCAATACCACATGGACATCCAATCAATTTACCCAGGGACAAGTCCACTCAAGAGCATCATTTAGAAGAGAGAAGCATTGGGGTTACTTGTCATTGGAGAATATGTTTAAGAAAATCTCGTGGTAAGCATTTTGTGAGTATTGCTGGTAGTGTCAGAATCACTAAAAACATTCATACAAAATGCCAGTTATTTTTTTAGCGAAGAGTAAAGAAGTAAAATTTATTTCACTGTGTATATGAGAAATATCCAAGATTATGGGTGAATAATCATCAAGTACTCTGAAAATATAAGACCTGACAAAAAGAAGGAAAAACAACATTGCAAACAACTTACGTAATTCTTCTGGCAAATTGCTTGTTTTCAGAGTTCCTCTGGCTGGAAGGTTACTAAGGGGTCTAGGGACAGCGGCTGGGGATGGAGCCTGGGGACCTAGTGGTCTCAGCTCTGCAGGACACTCCAAGGACTCCTCGGGAACTCCAGCTCGATGAGGTGGCTGGTTATACAGTAGGTCCCTGGAAAAGAATATGTTTAGAGTAAAATTTTCATTTTTTACAAAGGCAAACCCGGAGGGACAGGAAGCCTTTAAGATACCAGTGAGCTAGCTCTCCCCTCTGCCTCCATTTCTTTTCTGAGCCAGAAGGACGAGGGTTGCTTCATTGAATTTGAGTCAATAAGTAATTCGGCTGGCTGCCACATGGAAGGACCCGTGTTAGGCGTCGAAAGAGGGAGCTTGATTTGATTTCTCCATTCAAGGACTGTCCAATTGGGAAGATAAGTGGTATATGTACAAGGCAGACATGGTCACCAATAAAAGAAAGTAGTATAATGGGTGATATACAAGGTTGGTGATATAGGCATTCGGATAAAAAGACAGGACTTTTAACTCACAATAGATAATATTTAATTATGTATCAAAAGGTAGAAAAGGCCTTGCAGGTCTAAAGTATTTATGTTGTTGCTAATATATGGATGAAAAACCCGATTTTGAAGACTCTTTAGAGAAGTTTCTACCACACTGTTATATGGCATCTTTATTATTTTTTTGGTTGCCAGTATTTCCCTGCATGTCGTGCTGAGAACCACCAGATATACTCATGGAGATCTGGAAAGCGGAAGGAAATGGAAGCCATGCTTCCGCCACTTCTGAGGTTCCTGTGGAGAAGTGCTGCCGTGAGGTGCGGAGTTCCTCAGGAAGCACCCCAATGCCCTATTACCAGCCTCCTGTGTCAGTGTGAGGGCTCCGGCGTCCATTTGGGGCCAGTGCAGATCAAGCAGGCACAGAATGGATCCAATCGTTGCAGCGGTGGCGGCTTCCTGATTCTGGATTGTACTCTGGAGGCAGCATGGCCTCCAACGGAGAGTTCTCTGGTGGCTTTCTATCTTCGGCCCCTCTCCCTGTGACGGAGGAAGCAGCTTCTTCGGCGCCCTGTTCTGTGGTGCTGCTCTGGGATCTTTCCTAGAAGCCTGGCCTCAAGCTTGCTCCTCCAACCTCCAACAATTCTGTAAGCGCCCGCTTCTCTACGTTAAATCCCTTCTGCTGAAAACAACTAGAGTTGTTTCTGGGTTTCTGTCACTGAATCCTGACTGATAGGGGGACTAAAACTGCGTCTGTAATGTTTCATTTCCTTAAAAAAACTCCGAAGGACATGTGGCAATATGTTAACATTTAAAAAATCTAGGGAGTTGGGAACATGGATGTTTGTTATTTGTTGTAGGTTTGAGATTGTTTTAGAGTCTAAATTTTAGAAATGGTTTTGATTTCAAAATCGATGTGTCTCTGCCCAGTTTTTATAGATTGTTGCATATGCTTATATTTTTACCCAAAAGAGTAATAAAAATTTTGAAAGTCTTATGCAACGGGATTTAAAATAAAATTACACAGAATCTCAAGTGTACTATATTTCTGAAGTGTGAATGTTTGAGGAAATTAATTTTATTTTAGATTTTTACTAATATATATATTTAAAAAATCCCTATACAATATGCCTTCATCTAATGGGGATCCTGTTCCATGTCCTTTTTGCATTAAGTTCCTTTATATTGAAAGCTGCTTGGTTGTTCTAGAACACAGTTGTTCATTTGTTAAATATTAAATGTTAAAGCTTTGGTCATGTTAAAAAACTTCCATGTGAAAACATGGATATTAATGACAGAATAAAGTTTCTGTGTCAAGGTTCCCTTTCAAATGTATCACTAAGAGGACTGGCTTCATTACCTGAACTTATTTTTCATTATCCTAAAATGATAAAATAAATCCAAGGAGACCATAGCAGGCTTAAATCGAAGTTACAAAAGCAATTACTCTGTGCTAACTTCACAATTCTTCTGGTAAATCTAAAAATATTTCAAAATAAATGTTTATTTAAAAAATTACTGTTGCCTCCCTATTCAACGCCGGTGGACGTGTTTCATAAAGATGCTTAAGTTTTGTTTGTTTTCTTGGACTTGCACGCATTTCTTATGCAAGAGTACTTATGTGGTTGTAAAACCACGTTTTCTTAATTTCATTATTTAAACTCCATGCAATTTTTTAAAGTTTACTTATTTAAATAATCTCTACACCCAACATGGGGCTTGAAGTCCCAACCCCGAAATCAAGAGTTGCATGATTCTCTGACGGAGCCGGCCACGTACCCCAAACTCCGTGCAATTTTGTTCTTAAAAAATAAGGGGTCTGGAAAGAAACTGTGAGAATGTACGGGCTTTTGAGGAAGAGGAAAGCAGGCATGTGCCTCGTCTGCCATTGTAAATAGAATGGGCTTTTCTTCTTTTAATAAACTTCCTGAGCTAATTACCAACTTCTGCATTTCTGAAAAATCTGCTTTAAAAGGACCTTTGTATCTCATTCGGTTCTCAAAACAGAATATAAGTTTACTTTGAGTGGTAGGTAAAAATCGTGCTTGAGCAAGAGCACACGTTTCATCTACTCTTCAATTTTGTCTTAAATTAAGAAGTTCCATTTCTAGGAGTTCTTCCTCTGTATTTTAGATCCATAAATTAAGAGAAGAGGAAGATGTGAAGAAGAGCCAAAGGAGAACAATGAGGAGAGACATGACTGAAGGTTACACAACTGGTCTCGTCAAGCAAAACCAGAAATGGTTTTCTGGAAGAAGTATCGGAAAGACCTAATAATGGCACTCCATATGTGTGGGTGCTTATATTACAAAAGAAAACAACGGGCTTTTTAAAATTGCTACTGAGAGCTAACTGAATTTAAAATTTCAAAGACATGGGTTTAAACAGGTGTAGAAACTAGGGATATAAGCAAGAATTTCCAAATGGTGGACGTCAGTCACAGTAAAAATAAAAATCTATTTCTGGGCTAAAAGGGCAGGTGACTTGACAGTAAAAGGAGAGGGTGTCACTTGGCATCTTAAGGGCATTTCCTTCAAGAGAATTTTGACGAGTCACCAGCGGCTTTAATATGTCTGGTGAGGAGATTCCTGTCCACCAGCTGCCATTCCGTCCAGACTGGAAGAGTCTATTCCCCGTGGGGCTCGGTTACTAGCCTGGGTACCACACCAATGGAGAGTTTTGATACATCTTGATCCCACTGGCGTCATTTTTTCCCACTAAAATACGCCTGAGAGTTGGCCCTGTCATAGTGATACCTTGGGAGCCCTGGGGAGGAGTGGTCTCTTTGTGCGGGCCTCTGGTCTTGGTCCCAGGGGCCGGGGTAGTTCAGGACAACCTTCTGCACAGGATGCGGGCCCCTCACGCTGGCTCCAGGGACGGGCTGCCCGCACACAGCCGGCTGGACCACTTGCTGGTAGGCCGCTCGAGGGTGGTCGTGGCCACCTGTAGGTGAAGACAGCAAAGTGAACAGGACAGAATGACTCTAGCACCTTCATGTGAAAGAGGCTCAGTGCCAATTTTTGTCTCAATACCGTGGGTTCCAGATATCAGTTACCACCTCTGTAATGCTTGCCATATTTCTGTACTATTATTTACTTGATCGTTTTCATTAAATTGAGTCATTTTTTCCCTAAATAAAAACATCTGTGAAATCACGAGTTTGGTGTTCTAATTGGAAAGCACAGAGTGCCACACAGGCCTCTGTTCTAATAAGATATTAGGATAATCCAACCAGGAAAAACTCACGCCACCATTCCGACTGTAATTTTCCAAGTTTCTAGAACCCAAGCCTAGGAGAAATTATCTCCATGAGAGATACAGAATTGATACCCTCTTCTTTCCTTCCCGCAAGGGGATCACACACACACACACGCACACACACACACACACGCTCACACACACATATACCGTTCCCTTAGGAAGCAGTAAATGAATGATGAAAACTTGGCTCATACCTCTGGGAAGTAGCTAACTGGCTGGCAACACCTCCCAACTTTCTTGGTCTTCTCTCGTTAAAGCCTACAAGCACTTGGGGCCATGGTAGTTAGAAAAGGGCGGGCCCCGGGGCACAGCCAGGGCCGGTGGTGACTTATGTGCATGTGTAACCTATGAGAAAGTAGGTCCCAGCCAGGCCCAGGAGCATCAGGGTCCCCAGAGAAGAGGGGCAGCGTGCCTGAAAGAAGAGAGCTGAAGGCCAGAGGAGGGTTGCAGGGAAAGCAGGCGGGGTGAGAGAGGAAGCCCGAGGGAACTAACCGCCCAGGCTCTAAGCGGCTCAAGTGGGAAATCTAAGCTGTAAGGGTGGGGGTGCCCCTTAGGGATGGGTCTAGTCTACAGCGGGGTGGGAGAGAACCGGGTGGATAACCCTGCGAAATAAACCACGAGTACCTCCTCGTGATCCACGCCCCGCCACCTCTGCCCAAAAAGCTGGGTGATCCGGGAGGCAAAGCTGCTTACAAGAAGGAACACTGTTTTTCAAAACAACATTTATTGGTCTTTATTCTTTTCCTGATAATAATAATAATAATAATAATAGTAATAATAGTAATAATAATAATGTTTGCTAGCTGTGAAGGTAGGATACATGCGGGAAGGTAAAGTGAAATAAAACTAGCAAGCAAGCAAGTCACAGACAAGGTAGGCTGGAACCAGAATGTCGGGGGTGAGAACATGGCTGGGAATTTTATTCTTGGTTTGGCAGTCAGCAGCCATGGACGTTTTCAGGGGAATAGTCAGGGGAACGATAGCCTCCAGTATAGACAGAAAACAAATAATGTGCATGTTCACTGACTCCAGGTCTCTACTGTCTGAGTCAGGCAACTTGGCTGGGTGACCCTGGAAATGTGGCCAAGCCAGTCTCTCAAGCATGGTCAGGTTCCCTGGGTTCAATCTATTGTCTGCTTTGACACAGGACACCAGCCAGGTCCTTCCTGTCACCTCTCCAACCCAGGCTGTCTCCTGGCCCTGCCCCTGATGCCTCCCTGCAATTGCTTAGGGCTGGTCTTGATGTTGGGGGCTGAAGGAAGGGGAGAGGGAAGAAGGGATGTTCCTGGATCCATCTCAGCTCCCTGGCTGAAAAAGGAGACCAGGACTTGGAGAGCACCTCCAAGAGTGGGGACACGGGACCGCATGACAAGTTATACCCCACAGATTTTGCTCTTACAACCATTCTGGGGCAGGTCACACACATTCCAAGGGGTCCAGATGGCCAGGTGGAATTTCAGGGCAATAGGGCAGGTTGCTACTGCTGCTCCTCTTCCCTAGAAAAGGGAAAAAAAGTGCCACAGCCATCAGGTCCCCAGGTGGGGGCCAGCCCTGCTTTTAGATGAGGCTTGTATGAGTGGACCATTTATAAAACGAGCTGGAGCCACAACCCTCTGGAGATCTCCCCTTGTGCTTAAAATCCTCCCTGCACGATCGCATCCCTGTCCTCGACCTTAGCCCCTCCTATGCTCTCCCAAGCTCACCAAGCCCCAGCTACCCTAGTCATCTTTCTTCTTGAACACCCCAAGCGTGTTCCTACCTCTGGGACCATGAGATGGCCACCCTCTCTGCCTAGCGTGCTGTTGCACTCTATCTTTACAGACCAACTTCTTGTCGTTCTGGGCTCAGCTCCCATACTGCCTGTTCAGAGGGGCCCACCTTCTCACAAGCATGACTCTTGTCAACTTTTTGCCTGCCCTCCCTACTAGCATCTAAGGTCCATGAGAACACAGACCGTGTCTATTGGCCGCCATGCCTCCAAGCACAGTGCTGACACGCTGGGGTGCTCAACACACGAACGAATGGAGACTGCACGCTTACAAAACCAACTTCCCACACACAGAAAAGGAGAAGCCACCAGACTTGCTACGTATCTGCAGTCCACTTCGGTATTTTTTTCCCCACTGTCTCCCTCTGCAAGTACGAAGGAGAAAGACAAGGTAAAAGAGGAGAAACTTTGCCAGCGACCTTGAAAGTTTTTAATGTTTGCAGCCATTTTTTGCTTCCCATATCCATTAATAAGTGGCTAATAAGGTTTTATTTGCTTTGAAAGGACTACCAGGCTCTAATCATAGGGTTTGTTTCTTTTCCAGAGAGCGGATGTTAGTGCTCTTAATCAAAAGCCTTTGAATCAAGGTCATATGATTTCTAACAGATTATTTCCTGCACAACATGTTTTTGTCTCATAGCAACAAATCGTGTCATTAAAATCACCAAGGCATGTGGGCTAAGGTTTGATTAGCTGTAACTTTCATTTCTGAAATGGCCACCTGCAGTAAAAACTTAAACCGGTTTATGCGAGCAGATGAAAATGACCCACCTTACCAATTTTTAAAAATTGACAATAGAGTCCTCTATGCTGTGGTTTGATTGGTTAAAACAAAGAAATACTGAACACCAGAGGGTCAATCAAAAACAAGCTTTCCCTTTTGTGAGTGAATTTGATTTTGTGGAGAATTGGCCAAATGAAAATGTTTATCGGGTAAGCGAGTATCTTTTCATTGCTCACATTTTAACCATTCTAGTCCACGATTTTGACCAAACCTTGCTTGTTTAGTCGGGTGCTCTCTATAGAATCGTGGCTAGCATTTACTGAACACTCACTACATGCCACATACTGTACTAAGTTCCTTATTTGGGATTATAGAGTTCAATTTTCTATTATCCTAAAGAAGTTTAACTTAGAATAAAATCCAATTCCCGACCCTGGTCCTTGCAGCCTTCACCTTCTGGCATAGCTCACCTTGCTCTCGCCCCACTGGCTTGCTTTTGGTGCCTTCACTACACCAAGCCCCTTGCTTCCTTCACTTTCGTACCCTTCAGATTTCAGCTCAAGTGTGTCCTCTTAAAGAGGACATCCTATTAATGCTAACACCGTTTTTTCCTGCATAGCACTGAGACTTTGTTGTTTTGTTTGCTGATTTCTACTATCTGGCTCTCTAGGAGACTGTGAACGCCACGAGGACAGGACCACATGTGTTTTATTGCTGTATACCCAGTGTCTACCACAGGACTGGGGAAACATTTGTTGAATAAATTGATAAACGAATGGACTAGTTCCATTGCCAAGTCCCATTGACCTCCCTCCTTTCCTCCCCTCCCCTCTTCCATAAGACCATTAAAGATGGCCTTTCCAAGGCTTGCTATCACAAAGGCTGTACTCATGATTAGGGATGACTCCTTTCCCCCAGAGGCGGGGAACAGAACTTCTTTTTATTCATTCAACAAGTATTTGTTGAACCTCTATTGCTAGCCATGCAGTGAACGTAGATAAATAGGATACAGTTTCCTTGAGTAGCTCAAAATAGAGAGAGAAAAATCTGTGTGCCTGTGGGTGTCTGTTTTGAAACACAAACCCACACTCGTTAGTATGTGAGAAGGGGAGGCGTGCAAGTCGGCAGCCACCTACTTGGTAGACTTAAGAATTCCTGCCCAAAAATACCTCCCCCACTGACTTGTCCTCAGTGCCTAAAATTCCATCAAGAGAATTTATTCTGCAGGAGCTGGAGGATAGAAGGCGGTGGATGAGGGGACAGACAAGTGATTTGTGAACACGGTAACTCCTCAATTCTGAGGCAGGGTTAATCACAGAACAAAAATACAAATCTCGCACACTCATAAATGGGTGCCCAGGACTGTATGTTATTTATCAATCTTATGATCCTTTTGGCCTGGGTACACCCAGTCTTCACGTGACAAGCCTTTTACCACTTGGAATTTGTAAACCAAATCCTAAACGAGGTTTTCCACTTATCAGTCAAAACATTCAACATTTTTCTTCCTTATTAAGCATGGTATTACAAGAGTATGAGAGAGAAAATAAAATCTGATTTTCAAGTTGTCAAAAAGCATGATGATATAACGCAATCAGTTTGGCCAGGAAACAAAATGGCCAACATAAACTGTTACCGGAACCCCCACAGCTGTAAGCAGCTGTGGTTCCTGAAAGGCAGCTCCTTTCTTTATCATTTCTTCCATCTGGGTTATTCTTGCCTTACTTTTAATCGTGCATGCACTCCAGTGTACAAATAATCACTTTTTCAGGTTCCTATGAGCAATAGTAGGCATATGCCCACAGTTTTTTTTTTTTTCTATTTGGTCTTCTTGGTAGAGAAAGCAATCGTTTTTATGGTAAAATAAAGGCTTTTTAGACTTCATACATTCTTTTTTTTTTTTTTCCAAGTGATTTGCATCATGGGTTTTATTTGCTTGCACAGGCATGATCTCCATTCTGGTGACCTTCAGCAGAAGGATCCGGAGACAGTGAGAGGCCGGCTTCTCTGGGGGACTGGTCGGGGGTTGGGGAGAAAACTGGGTTTATTCTACTTCTATTTACTCTCTACTCATTTTCACCTGCTTTGCACTTTTTTTTTTTTTACATAAAAGGGGTGACCAGTAACCATTTCTCCTTTAACTTGCGAAGACAAAGATACGCCATTTGCATGGCGATCATTATTTATTTATATTTTCATTAACGGATGAGGAAGTAATGCTCTTGTAAAGCCAAGTAGAACCAGGTAGCCATGGTTTCCAAGTGCGCGAGCATCCCTTAGGTGAACAGCTCTTTTGAAGTGGTTTTGTTGGCAATTAAGTGCAGTTATAGTCCTGACATGAAACTAAGCATCCGTACACCTGCTCTGAATGCTTAAAATCTGTACCAGCAGGAGGGATCTGGAAGGGGAGGGACGCTCTACAGGACACGGCTGCAGGATCCATGGAAGTAATAACAACTAAGAACTGCTAGTTGGGGAGGGCTTCCGTTCCTGGTGCCTTCAGTGTATTATCTCATTGAATCTTCAGAGTGACCTTCCCGGGAGCCATTGGTGCCAGAGGCCTCATAAAGCTTCCAGGCTTGCAGTGCCCTGAGAGAAAACTTCAGCCCTGGGCTCCCCGGACCAGGCCAGCCCAACCCTGACCCTCTCCCCGATGATTAGATGCTTGGGGAGTCAAGGCCAGGGCCGAGAGAGGTGTGGGAAGAAGGCTGCTGTACGCTCTCATTTCTATGTATTCTTCTTTCTTCAACGTTTACTTATTTTTAATTATAAAAATAATGTTTGCTGTCACAAATTTAAGTGTATTACGTTAGAAGGAAAAGTCTCTCTCTCTCTTCTGAATTCCCTGCCCCCTCTGCCCCCCACGCCATGATCACTGGGAACAGTTCAGGCAATCCTTCCAGACTTTTCAATGTACGGTTTTTAAACACATAGCTTTTAAAACTAACACATACGGAATCAGCACTGCATCTTGCTTATCCACTTAATCTTTTTTTAATGTCAAAATGTGTATTTTATTCTACGTAACAACATCCTTGTTCCTGTGTTTTTATAGGCTTGTTTAGTGTTTCTATGGGATAGATCCTAAAAGTGTGACTGCTGGGCCAAGGAAGCACATTTAAAATTTTGATAAATAGTGAGATTGCCTTCCAGAAGGTTGTACCAATTGCCACTCCTGCCAAGAGCAGGGGGGAGTGTTCATTTTCCTGTAACCCCATAACAATGGATGGTGGCTGAGGGTTTTGTCCTTTTTGCACACCTAATGAGGAAAAGGGTAGCTTAAACAATTTTGCATATATACATTTTTCTTAAATTTAGTAATATTAAGCTTGGTTTCAAATGCTTACTGTTTGAATGTCTTCTGTGAATTAGCCCCTTCTCCTGTCCAAATTCTCTCCTGTCTTTCATCACCTCTCTCCCTCCCAGGACCCCCAGCGGCCTTCTCCTTTGCTTCAGGGGAAGGAAATAGTGTACTGAGGGAGGGCAGGACAGCTGAGGAGAGAAATCTCATCAGCAGGTATTAGAGACTAAAAGAGTCCCCAGTCAGGGGTGTTTGCATTTTAAAAGAGTCTGCCCAGAGGGGGCAATTTGCACTCCGCTCCAAAGACTGGACTGCTTGTGGTGTCATCTCAGGCTTCAACACAAAAAAATATTTGTAAGTGGGAAGATCTTTCTGAGATCCTCAAATCATACTGAGTTAATGCTTTCTTTGTCTATCACAATGAGGCTTTCTCCAGTCAGCTGATAAAGGCAACTGCCTGGGACTTAGGATCACAAAGCCCTTACTAAGTACTCACACTTCTACACATTAATCTAAGGAATTAATCAGAAATGCAGATAAAAACTTAACGTTCGTGATGTTTATCCTAGCATTGCTTATTGGATCAGAAACTGGAAACTCTTTACATTGCCCAGTAACAGAGACGAGCATAAAAACAATTTGGTAGATCCATCTGATTAAATACTATGCAGCACTTTTACATGATGCTGGGGAGCACTGAATGTAACCGGGAATTATTTTAACTTTACATTAAATATATATATATGTAAATATAAATATAAATATAAATATATATAAGTCAAAACCCCAATAAGGAATGATATTTAGGAGATGGAAATATGAATGGGACTTTTAGGCATATTTCAATTTTGTGAGCAAACATATATTGCTGTTATGATCAGAAAAATTATCTTTAAATGCAGATAGTAGAATGTTAAAAAGTAGTTGATCCTCACAGAATTATTCCCTTTTAACCTGGAAATCATCTAAACGCAACCCCGAGGCTGCCAAGGTTCACTCCTCAGTGATTCACACTTCAGGAACTCTGCCACCACACCCGTCCTATTGCTAGGCGGTTAGAGCAGGCAGCAGTCCACAACCCCAATCAGTGACTGCCCAACCTCCACAACTCAAGGTCCCAGGTTCAGGCCTCAGAGGCTCCTTCTGCCGGAGCCCTGCTGCTTCCATAGCTCCTGGCCTCACTCTTAACCTCACATTCATTCCTGTTTTTCTTCCAAACATCTTCCAAGCTCCTCTACGACTTAGCTCAAGTGTCCTTCTGGAAACCTCCCCAGATCAATGCGTCCTTCAGGCTCTGTTTCCTTGTGCTCTGCCTGTCAGAACACTTAATGTCAGTATGGCATCTACGCATGGACTCCTCGTGTCTATCTCTCCCTCCAGAATGTAAGCTTCCCTACATCGGGATAAAAATTTCTCTCCCTCCTTTTTTTAAAAAAAAACTAGAAATTACTCTTGCTCCATTCACTTTAGGAAGCTTTATACGAGGTGTACATGTACAAATGCATAAATTGTGATTGGTTACAACATTTTGGTTATTTCTAGAATTTATTTTGAAGCTAGGCATCAGGCCTTCGGTCAGACTCTGGTCTGACCATTTGAACTGCTTTTTGTTCCAGCATTTATTTGCTAAGAGAAATACTGTATCTCACAGCCCTGTTATTTTCCAGCCGCCTCAGCTGACACTTAACATCAAGAATTGTAATGGACCTTTTATCTCAATCTAAGACTTTAACACTTTCAGAAATGCTTACTGCACAGATACACAGTATTCACCTAGCCACTCCTTCAGAAATAATTTACTGAGAGTCTAGTACGTGCTGGTCACTGTGCTAAATGCTGGAGAATTGTGGATTATATTTTTATATATTTATATGGATTTATATATATATATATATATATATATATATATATATATATATATATATATATATATATATATATTATAATCCACCCCCTTTGCTGGGGCACCTGGGTGGCTCAGTCAGTTAAGCGCCTGACTCTTGATATTGGCTCAGAGCCATGAGTTCGAGCCTGGTGTCAGGCTCTGCACTGGGTGTGGATCCTGCTTAGATTCTCTCTCTTCCTCTGCCTCTGCCCCTCCCCCACCTTTGTGCACAGGCACACGTACTCTCTCTCTAAAAAAAACAAAATAAAATAAAAATGATATACTTTTGCTGATGTGCTGGAGGAAGAGGTAGACAAGTCCATGAGTAGAGGCCGTACTGATACTTGGTGTTCTGACAGGCAGAGCACAAGGAAACTGAGAGCGTGAAGGAAGGACTGATCTGAGGAGTTCTCCAGAGGGACCCTGGAGCTAAGTCTGACAAGGTGTATACGGTGATGATTATATAAGTCTGCAAACACTACGATTCATTGAATTGTACACTAAAGGGTAAAAGGCGAACTTCACAGTATGTAAATTAGATCGCAATAAAGCTGTTAAAAAAGAGATATAGAGCTCGGTTAAACGTGCCAGGAGGGGAAGAACATCCTGGAGAGAGAAGAGCAGGGCAGGCACTTGCAGGTGTGAAGCATTTAGCCAGGTTTGGGGGACTGCAGTCCTGGGGGGTGGCTCAAGTCTCCAAAGGGGTTGAAGCAACAGCATCACAGGAGCAACTCAATCTTCAGGTAACGGCCTGAACCCAGAGTTTTAAGAACATTCCAGGATTTCTGACTGAAGGCCCCCTTTCTTTGCCAAATCTAAGATGGGGAAGAAGCATGCAGAGAAGGAAGAACCCAGATGTCCAAGAATTAAGACCAAAAATATACCCTCGAAGTCATTTGGGTCATCTCCCCGCCTGTAGGCAGGTTTCAGTTAAACTAACCGAGACAGAAGAATCTGTTTTCTCTTAAAGTTTTATAGAGAAGTGGGTTCCAAGTGGGACTGGCTTTGGGCTAAGAAGCGGCATTCTTCTAGAGCTCCTGGCAAACCCAACCACGCACGGAAAGCCCCTGTACTGGGAAGCAGAGTGCCCTCCCTGCACTCTGACCAGTCTGTGCCGGTCTAGTGATGCCTGACACGAGGCCCTTGTTTACTTAGTTTCCCAGCCCAGAAGTTCACTTACATGGCACCTGGTGATAGGGACCTCCAGGACAATGGTAATGACAGTTCCACTGAGCATGTGGGGGCGGGTTGGGAGGCGGCATCTGTGCGCACACTGGGTACCTCTGAGGTTCAAACTGAGGGAACTCCCTGGACCTGAGCGGTCTGGGGAGGTCCTGGGGGTAACACACGGAGGTGAGGGGCAGGGGCCTTTCCAGCTGCCTGATGCCCAGGACGTCCTGGGGCTGGGAATCATAGCCCGTGTCTATTGTAGGCAGATCTGGAGCTGCTCGGTTCCTGTGGGGCCGGGGCTGTTGCACCGCCTCTTGGCTACTGCCCGAGGAGTCTGCTGAGGCATTAGGTAAACTTTGGTTTGATTTGTCTGAGTCATGGCCAGTGTCAGGAGAAGCTGCTGAAAGCTGAGATCCTAGCCATTGATTCCGTTTTTCCATAAACGAAAACTGATGCTCCGGAGGGAGGCCTCCAACCACAGACTCGGGCTCATGCTCACTGGCTGCGGAGGAGCCCGAGGGAAAATCTTTGCCGGGGTCTGGGTGTCTCCTCCAGAAGCTGTCTTCACTCTCCTCCAGGATTTTAGTGCGCAGGCAGGTGACCTGCTGGGACACGGGCCGTAGGTGATGTGAAAGTTTCAGGGGTGGCTGAGCCTGAGAGAATTCTCCTGAGGAACAGTGAGGGGTTCTGGGCGCAGACAAGCTGTTGGGTGCCATGTTCTCTAGATTCAGAGCAGGTGGTTCCGATTCCTCTTCCAGGGAATAGTCTGGGATTGGTTTCAGTAACTGACTTGGGTATGGTTCTGATTCATCAACCTCCACAGGAATGCTTCGGTTCATTCTAGTTTCTGGAACAAGAGAAAACATGCCACAGCCTAAGAAGACAGATCATTTCTTGGAGTCCCTGCTTTATGACCTTAAGGGACCTCGTTCAAGATGTGGTTTCAATTAACAGCAGTGTGACACCAACGTGCTTCAAAGCCCCAGTCCCATAAAGTTGTTGACTTATTCTCTAGGCAAAAGCTCTAATGCTTATTAAGGTATTTTTATATGGAAGGCGATTCAAAGGATGTGACTGGACAGTCATGTGGTAGACGGCACAACGGGAGAGCAGACGAAAAGCAACAACTAAGTGCTGAGGAAAGAGAAATTATCACGTGGGCCACTTTGTGTGTGCGTGTAAATGTGTAAGACACGTGCTCAGGATGCACAAGACTTCGGCATGTTGGTTGCCTTTGAGGATGTGTTAAGTAGGGAGAGAGTTTTCACCTTTTAAACTTTAAAAACTTTGCTGTGTGGCTATTGCCTAATCACACACACACACACACACACACACACACAATTTTTAAAAAAAGAAAAAGAAGAAATCCTGAGTTTTTAAAAAGCACTGAAAAAAGGTCATAGTGACATTTCCCACTTAACAGCTACAGATTGTTTGCAGGACTTAATTCCGTCTGGCACTATGCCTGCAGTTAAGGTAGCCCTGACCAGCTGGTTTGTGACTACTAGCGGAACTAGAAAGGCTGGCGAAAGTGCCTTTAGCCCACAGTCCGGTTCTACCTATAAAAACAGAACTCTTAATCAACATGGTTCTACCTATAAAAACAGAACTCTTAATCAACATGACAAACTGAGAGAGAAAATTAGCCTCCCCTTACCATGAGTTTGGTTGAGATGATCCCCCAGGATACCTAAGCTCCAGGGGAAGTCAGGAGGCAGGCAGGGAGTAAAGAGTGGAGGAGTGACTGAAGGCCTGTGGAAAGCCCCAGAGCAGGTGGAGCAGGAGGGAGACAGTGAACATGACACCCCGGAGGCTGTTCCATGCGGGCCTTGTCCATAAATACCAGAGAACATGGGTGGAGCTGCTGGTGGGGGATTTTTAATGCATATTCTGGGTCCATGTAGAATTTCAACCATAAACCTTTACCGAGGGCTTGCTGCGCCTAAAATCCTGATGTACATCCATTATTGTTTTAGGACAAGCTTTGAAAAATATGAACTCACCTCTTGAGCCCTGTACCCAACCCAATGGCAACCTGACAGCATGCATTTTAAGATGCTCCCCTCTGAGCAGAGGGGGGACCAGCAATTTCCTACCAAATTTATTTTCATGGCCTGTAGACAGAGACCTCCAACAGCCCCCCCTCCGCCAATTGAGCACTAACCACTTCTCTCCCCCTCGCTTGGTGACAAGCTTACCCATCTGCTGCAAACAACCTTTGTACTGTTTTCTGGCACAAAAGATAACTCTTTTAGTTTCTAATTCCTGGCTGGCCCTCCCTCCCTGCCTCAGGCTCCCCCCTCTCCTGGCTGTCTCCCTTCTAAGCAGCTGTCTAGGTGGTGGGTGCCCCTGGCTCCTGGACTCTGCAAAAAAGAGACCTCATCACCTACATTGATCAGACTTTGTAAAAATGAACAGGAACCTACTGCAAACACAAATATTTCAGCAAATAGCTGAAATAATAAATAATTATTTTTGAATGCTTACCATTGTTTTCCTCCCTTTTTTACAATGTGTCTATAGCTATGAAATTGCATATGCCATACAACATGCTCTTCAGCTGGTCGGGAAACAGAAGTATTTTCTGGAAGGGCTGGCCGAGTGTTGTGTAATCTCCTGTGAGCATCTGCGGGCCCACAGCTGAACGGGAGGGCAAAGAGATGAACCAAGCAAGTCGCCCAGCGAAAGGACTGAACCCTGTTGACTATTTCTTGTTCTGTGACTCATGTTCATTGCCCACACCTCAGGTGCCCCTGTTGACATTCTCCCCGGGGTTTTAAATACCTCACAAGTATTTCCCTAAAAACTTGCAAATTCTCTTCTAGCTGAGGAGCCTTCAGGGGCTTGGTGGAAGCTCATGAAAACCGTGACAAGTGGTTGGGGCGCCTGGGTGGCACAGCAGTTAAGCGTCTGCCTTCGGCTCAGGGCGTGATCCCGGCGTTATGGGATCGAGCCCCGCATCAGGCTCCTCCGCTATGAGCCTGCTTCTTCCTCTCCCACTCCCCCTGCTTGTGTTCCCTCTCTCGCTGGCTGTCTCTATCTCTCTCGAATAAATAAATAAAATCTTAAACAAAACAAAACAAACAAAACAAAAACGTGACAAGTGGGGTCATCTCACATTACTGAAAACCTAAGGTCTATCTTGCAGCGGGAATTCTACGGTTAAAACTGCAGTGAAAACGAACAAATGGCCCCTTGAATAGTAGGAAGGATGCCGTGGTAATGAACAGCCACTAAGGAAAGCTGTGGGATTAGTAATCCGTAAAAGACAAAACAGACCCCAGTGTTTTATACGTGTCACTATCAAATATTCAAACAGCAAATAACTACTGAACCCTACTATGTGTCCAACTCTGTGCTGTGTATCCTCCTTCTGAGGCATGAGCTGAATCAACATTTTTTTTATAACAGGTAATACCTACAAGTGATAGAAAATTCAGGAGTTCAAAGGATATATAGGAATGGTAATCAAAAGTATTTCTAAAGACTTAGAAAGCATTATTCCTACCCATATGTTGCTTGTGGTCCAAATCAAGAGAGAAAACTAACGTAGGAAATCAAAGGCCCTACCTCAGGGCCTTTGCACTTGTTATTCCTTCTCTGAACACTCTTCCCCCCATATCTGCATGGCTTGCTTCCTTTCTCCTTTAGGTCTTTACTCAGCTGCCACTTTCTCAGTGAGGTCGCCCTGGTCGTCCTCTCTAAAATAGTTACATGCCCTTCTCACTCCCTGTATCTCTTCCCTGCTTTACCATCCTCTTCAGCAATTATCACCATCTTATATACTATAAAATATATATTATAAATACAAATATCTAATACATCCCTTGTTTGTTTATTGTTTCTCTCTTCCCCCAGAATTTAAACTTCATGAGGGTCTGATTTTTGTCTGTTGGTCTCATGGCTATATTCTCATCACCTAGAGCTGTACCTGGCACATAAATATTTGTTGAATGAATAAATGATTGATGCCTGCTTTGGAGAGGGTACAGATCTGTGTAGCTGGAAGGATCACTGACAGTGAGAATGTCAAGCTCCAAGGTGGGTAGCAAGGAGCATTTGGTGGGCCCAAGTACTCAGAGTTCTTAAAATTATACCACATGGAGGGGCGCCCAGGTGGCTCAGTCAGTTAAGCATCTGCCTCTTGATTTTAGCTCAGTTCATGAGATCGAGCTCCATATAGGGCTCCACACTGCATGTGGAGCCTGCTTAGGATTTTCTCTCTTCATTTCCCTCTGCACCCCTCCACACCTGTCTCTTAAAACAAAACAAAACAAAACAAAACAAAACAAAACAAAACTAGGGGCGCCTGGGTGGCTCAGTCAGTTAAGCATCTGCCTTCAGCTCGGGTCACAATCCAGGGTCCTGGGATCAAGCCCCTTGTTGTCTGGCTCCTTGCTCAGCAGGGAGTCTGATTCTCCCTCTCCCTCTGCCCCTCCCCCTGTTCATGCTCTCTCCCTCTCAAATAAATAAATAAAATCTTTTAAAAAAATTATACTATATGGGGACTCTTCCCCCTTCCTTTCTTGCTTCTTCTCAAATATTTATTAAATGCTCACTGAGTGTCAGGTGCCAAGGTGAGCCTGGGCCATGCCTTAGAAGTCCCAGCCACAGGCAGAGTTGACCACGACCCTCACTTGCAGAATAAAGGTGATTCTACCACCCAGTGTAATAGGAACATCTGCTATTCTGTTCCAGACAGGGATCTGGTCTGTTCATGCATCCTGAGGGCTTTACCCAAAACAGTACAGGGTAGGCATGCCTATGCTACCATGTGGGCCCCTCCGAGTCCTAGACCCTTACCAGAACTGGCAGAACAAACCCCGCCTTCCTCCCCCAACCCCACGGTGTCACAGAGAACAACTACACACAAATGACACATCAGAGGGTCATGGGCAGATGAGTGGGTTGTGTTGGAAATGGCACTTTTATTTTTGGTCTTTAATGTTAATATTGTAAAAATATTACACTTTAAAAAAAAATCACTCAATGTCTCACCACTCCTAATATTTCCATTTTTCCCTGTTTTATTGCAGGGCTTCTCCACATGATGCCCACATGGTCATAATGCTGGCATGGCCTGGGCTCTAGTCCCTAACAGGGGGTGGCACCTGCATCGAAGTGGAAAAACCCTGTTTCCTACTGTTGCCCTAGAGAGAAGGCTCTGGGTCTACTGGGGGCCAGAAGGGCTGCCATCCAGGACCCTGTGAGCCCCAGTGCCGGCAGTGTCCTGGACAGTCTGTGGCTCCCCAGCATCCTGCCCCGCTCAGGAAGCCGGGGGGGGGGGGGGGGGGGGGGGAAGCTGGGGCCTGTCAGGCCCGACAGGCAGCGGCCCTGTCTACCTCATCTCAGGGCGAATTCCTGGGGGAGGGAGAGGAGGCTGAGGGAACTCAACTCAAGGGAGTCTCTGGCTCAGAATCTCTTTTTGGGGCTCACGATACAGGTGCTCAGGCCCCCCTACCTAGAGATTCTGAGGTGAGGTCAGGGCTTCTCTGTATTTTTGTTTAAGTCCCACAGGCAGACAGGTTCTCTCATTCTTTACCAAGAGAATGTAATCTGTGCAATTTGGCAGGAACTGTCAGAATTGTTAAGGCTCATGCCCTTTGACCTGGTCGTTCCACTTCCAAGAATCTCCTCGACAGGGGTATGTGCCTACCGTGTGAAACAAAGAGGCTCTGAAGATGGCCAGTGCAGCCTTGTTCGTAATGGCAAAGACCAGAAACAGCCCACACGTCAGAAAGGTTCTGATTTTTAAAACTGTAGTCCGGCCACACGATGACTTTTCTGCGACTTTTTAGAAACGACTGAGGAAGTGCTGTGTGAACTGATGAGGAACTACCTCCAAGACTTATCTGTGAAGTTAGAAAAAGGGAAGAGCAGAGAGCGAGCCGAGTAAGCTACCCCTTGTACAACCTAAGATTGCGTATGCGCACGCCGTCTCGGCAGAAATCTGGAACAGCGGTCACCTCTGGAAAGGGAACCGGGTGGCTCAGAGAAGAGCGGCAGGAGGGAGACCTGCTTTTTGGAGCATTTTATACCTTCTCTATCTACTTAATTCTAAAAAAAAAAAAGAAAAGGAACAGCTCCAGAGTGCTTCTGCTGTGCACCGCGATGAAGAACCAGTGCGAAGGAAGGAGGCACTCCTGAAACCGCTCCAGGGAAAGAACACTCCCTTAAAATACAAAAGGACACTCAGCAGAGGGTGAGAACATTTGCCTGGGGTGGGAATGCGTTGGCACAAGCCGGAACAGAGGGCTCGTCCGGAGCTATCACGACCAGGCTGAAGCAGTTGTGCGTGCTGGGGAGTCTGGTTCTTACTCACTCTGAGTCGACCCAAGAGACAGGAACTTTCCTTCTCTTGAATCTTATTGCCCTTTGGACCGTGAGCAGTGGTTCTAGCTCTTGGATTCTGACCACACCTTGCTTCAAATCGGTCAGTGTTTCTCTGTCCCAGTTTCTTGTTTTGGGCTGCCTTTCTGTCTCCTCCAGCCTGAAACGTCTCTCTGAGTATACCCACTCTACCTTGAGCAGCCCGATTTGGTGGATCAGATCTTACCCACAGGGCAGGAGTTCTGACATCCTATGTGACGATGCTCCCTGGTGTCCCGTTCACAGAATTCCCCAGCCCCTCCCCCCTCTTCCTGCACACAGCTCTCAGTCAATCCCCCTGAGCCGCCTCCAACTCTTTGCTCATATCTGTTCCCAGCAACCTTTTTCTCCCCCAGCACATCCTGCCTTGAATTCTTTGTTTTCTTGAAACAGAGCCTATGAAGCCTTCCCGACACTATCTTTCTGATCTCATAGTTCCTCAAAAACCTTCTTTTCCTTCCATCATTCCCACCTCCCTTTCTGCATGTCCTTTACACCCCACCCTGACCTGTGTGGCAAACACGTCTCTGTCAGGGCACACATGAAGAGATCTAATGTCCACGTTCACAGTGAACTGCGGCTTCTGCTTTCCAGATGGGCTTCCCCTGAATCAACACACAGTTCTAGGATGTAGGAAAATATGCAGTATTTAAATGCACCAGCTCTAGGTTCAAACTCCCTACATTTTAATTCTTTCTCTGCCAGCTACATGATTAGATGTGTGACCTTGAGAAAATTACTTTACTTCTCGGGTGCTCATTTTTCTAATACGTAAAATGGGGGAAATAACATTTGCTTTACAGGTACATTGTGGGGATAAAAGAAGATATAAATAAAATGCTGATTGTAGGGGTGCCTGGGTGGCTCAGTCATGATCTTGGGGTCATGAGATCGAGCCCCGCAATGGGCTCCGTGCTTGGAGGGGAGTCAGCTTGAGAGTCTCTCCCTCTGTCCCTCCCCCCACTCACGCTTGCTCTCTCTCTCTCTCATAAATAAATAAATAAATCTTTTAAAAAAATGTTTACTATAGGGCCTGGCCCATATCAAGCTCTCAAAAAACAAAACCCATCTTGTTATTATTAGTTTTTTAAAGATTTTATTTATTTATTTGAGAGAGAAAGAGAGCATGAGTAGAGGGGAGGGACAAAGGGAGAGGGAGAAGCAGACTCCCAGCTGAGCAACGAGCCCAACATGGGGCTTGATCCCAGGACCCTGAGATCATGACCTGAGCTGAAGGCAGACGCTTAACTGACTGAGCCACCCAGACACCCCATCATCTTGTTATTATTTTTACAGTGACTTGGCTTTAGAACTTTCTGCTACTCTATGTTCACTGGTTTTATACCTGAATGTTAATGCTATTATATGAACCTAATGAATGGAGACTATGTCTTTTTAACCAACATGTGTGTTTCTGGACACACTGTCTCTTGTCTTAAAACAAGCTGGGCCACAGACTGGTATGTGCTCTCACTTTCCCATTTCTCTTTCACAGAGGCTTGGATACATTAAGTAGCTTTTCCAAAGTCACAGCCGAGTCTAGCCTATAGATCTTCCATTAAACCACAAAGATCAGAGGCTTGGCAAACTTTCTCTGTAAAGGTCCAGATAGTAAATAGTTCATGTGTTATGGACCACATATGGTCTCTGTCTCACACTGTTTTTTAAAATGTTTTTAAACAACACTTTAAAAATATAAGAACCATTCTTAGCAGTATGCTGTAGTAAAATCAGACCATGGGCCACATTTGGTCCAAGGATTATACTTTACCAACCGCTGATACAGACCATACTGACAAATCGAAATATAAAGAAACCTTCCCCTTAGGGCGCCTGGGTGGCTCAGTCGGTTAAACATCTGACTCTTGGCTCAGGTCATGGTCTCAGGGTCGTGAGATTGAGCCCCACATTTGGGCTCAGCGCTGGCATGGAGCCTGCTTAAGATTCTCTTCCTCTGCTCCCCACCCCCCACTTGCATGTTCTCTTTCTATCTCTAAAAAAAAAAAAAAAAAAGAAAGAAAGAAAAGAAACCTTCCCCTTTATTAGTAATTGTTAATGTTTATTGAATGTTTCATATGTGTCAAATATTGCTCCAAATGCTTTACATAGATTAACTTATTTCATCCTCACGGCTACCCTATTTGGTGAATACTATTGTCAATCTCATCTAAGAGATGGGGAAACTGAGGCACAGGGAGGTTAAGGAACTTTCCCAAGATCACATGGTCAGTAAGTAGCATAGACAGGATTCAAATCCAAGCAGTTCAGCACCAGAACCGGCTCACTTAACAATCTGTTTGTTGGCTGGGAGCCCTGACTTGTACAGCTACTTGAAGGGAGGAGGGAGGAAGGGGCCTGGAGGAGCTGAGTAACCCCTAGAAGCTTCTGGAATGAATATGTTTCGGAACCATTCACCTTGAAGCTAAGGAGGCGTGGATACAGGCCACCTGTGTTTTATAAAGGATTACCAGGCGGGAAAACTGTGGTGGCTTTCCTTCATGCCATTACAATAGAGGACACGGATGAGACTGCAGAGGCATCTTGATTTGAGAAAAGCACTTGATTGGATCTCATTAAATTTTAATCATAAACTGAATTCAAAATAAATTGAAAACTGGTTGACAGAGCACAAACAAAGGGTGATGATAAATGGTGATGCATCTAGAGAGGGGATATCTTCCAGGGGACGCCTCTGAGGCAAGGACGGATGGGATTTAATGAAGGTGTTATGTCCCTGGAAGAAGACAAATAGCACAGCAAGAAACAGAGGAAGGGCAGAAGCGAGCAGCCTGAGTAATTAACAAACCACATTACCAGCTCCTAAATAATCAAGGCTTGTTCTTCACCAACTGCTTGGATTTTTTTTTAAAAGAATTCTTTGGGTCAACAATAGAGTTGAAGAGGCCTAGAGACACACAACATGAATATTTCAGGTGGACATAATAAATAAATATATACATTTACAGCTAGAAAGATCCTCAGATCCAATGTGGATCAGATACTTTCAATTACAGATTCTCAAGGTCTTACTTCATTCCTCAGGGAGTAATTTTTTAAAAAAATAAATTGAAAGTCTAAAAGTCACGTATTAAAAATCTTTACTCATTAATGTCCTTTGTTTACTGCCCAAATGCATGCAAACTTTCACAATGTTGGTTTGCTCAGTGGAAGCAAACAGTGGAAGTGAACTGTTTGGCTCCAGTTCAAATTCCAGTGAATAAATACTTCCAAGTTTACTTGCAGAATTTCCCAGACAGAGAAGTTCTTCCATTTGGTTTGCCAGAGGACTGGAAGCAGTGGTGAGCCCAGGAGACAAGGGAGCATTTACTGGCCCTTACTCATTCCCTGCACAGTACGACTCACTTCAGGCTGAAGGCAGCACAGCATGACCTGACCTGATTTGAAGTTCTCTCTGGAACTCCTCTGAGCTTCTAAACAAGGAGACCATGGGCTAATGGAAATGGACCAGTTCTGCTCTGTAGTTAGCTGGGGATAAATATTTGGAGAACAACCTCAAACCAGCCCAGGTTTCTGTTCGTTTCGTTTCAGATAAGGTTTCTCTGAGCACATATCTGTGATTCTTAATTTCAGTCCAAGCCCCAGGGTGAAGGAGAAGGGGCAGAAAGGAAAAATAGGAGAGAAAGAGGAAGGGATATTAAACAAGAAAGGAGAATGGAACAGGAGAGACACAAAGAAAGTGGGGAAACCTTGAAGGACATTTAAAAAAATGTGCCCTTTATTGGTGTAGGAGAGAGATTTATTTAAATTGTGATTTTTATGTATTACTGGGTATGAGAAGGGGCAGCTGGAAGGAAAGGGAAAGAATAAATACAGGTGAAGGCAATAGTGTTGTAGGTCAGCTGGTGAGCCAGGAAGACCCTAGACAGACCACACAGAGCAGGAAGGCAGATCAGAGATGGGAGGGAGGTCCAGTGACCCTGGGAGGGGAAGAAGGAAAAACACTGGGACCCCCCAGAGCAGGAAAACAATGAGGCAGAAAAAAGCCAAGTTTCCCTCATCACTGAGGGACCTGCCAAGACCCCAGCCAGCCGTGGTCTTCAGGGTGGAAGGAAGGGGGACACGCGGGCTGGGGGAGGCCCTGGCAGTTCCATCACCCCCAAACGGCTCCACTTTAGCTGCCTCATCAGCTAAAGCCAAACTGGCACACCTCCACGGGTCACCCGACAGACGAAAGCCCCCCACCTCCTCAGCCAGTTTACAACTAGCAGCCCCGCCTGGGTTGCGTCTATACACGCGTGTACGCGCGCTCACACACGCCCACGCCCGCGCAGAACCACCCTTGCTACCAGGCATCGAAGCACGTGTGGGCTAGTAAGGGCCTGCTGGTGACGGGATCCAAAGAATGTCGGGGGGAGAAGGGACAGCTGGGGTTTCATGAACTAAAAATATCTTGGTGACAAGGCACTGAGAAGAAACCGGAGAGGCCCAGGGGGAGAGCTTCTTGATTCCAATCCTCAGATGCTTTCTCACGGAAGGACGGCAGGATTGTTTTGATAAGGAAATGTGATCAAACATTAGGGGTCATTTCACTGGATCTGAAAGGAATTTAAAGTTTAATGTGCCTCATCTGTGCCCCTTCTCCTCCCCCCAAACAGTCGCCTGCAATTCTTACAAGTTTTTATGGTCTAATCTAAAATTGCCTGCCGTAGAAAAATGGTTGAATTCAGGGTATTTCTGAGCTTTTGATTCTGTGCTGTGTAAAACAGATTTCATTTAGACAAATTACCCACATAATCTGCCTTTTTGAATGCCTGGTGAAGAATGCCTTCAAATATGACTGCCTTCTCCTCCTGTTTTCAGAGCATTTGAAAGTCACTAACTCCTTAATCCTGGGAGAAACAGGCTTAAACGTTTTCTGTCTTTGCACCCTCCAAAAGTGAGTATCCCCGAGTTAGGAATCTTCTCCCCGACATGTTGGTTCATTGGCCTGACTGCACTCCTAGTCAGCTCACCCCACACAGCGAGCAGAGCAGTCACCGCAGCATTTCATGACCTCCATCATGAAATGACTTGGAGTTTGCAACACCAGATTAAGAATGACTGTGGGTGGTCTTTCTGGGTAAAAGCTAGGCTGGCAGCCGGGCAGCAGAGAGCCTCATTTCAGATAATGGTGATTCGTTATTTGAAAATAGAATGGGTAAGTCATCACAGTTGAAACATCTTGAAATTTCTGTCCTCTCATCCCCGGGTGGGGGACGGGGGGAGCCATCTAAGAACGTGACAGTGACTATACTAGGGCCTTTCCACAGAAACAATTTAGCAATACTTAAAGCCCTGAGTCAGCCCATCCCAGTCAGCCAGGTCTTGCTGGAACTGAACTGACAAAAAATTATTGCCCAAAAGAAATAGTAATAATAATAATAGTAATAGTAATAAAGTAGTGGTTTGGAAAAGGTTAAGGATTCTGGTCTGCCATCTAATGTGTCCAATCACAGTCATCACCCTTACATGGCATCAGGATGTGCTGCAGGGCTGCCTTCCACCTCCCATTAAAGCCCCCCCCCCCCCCCCACACACACACCCTCACAGTGATTGGTCTAGCCCAGGAGTCGTTTTCAGCTCCAGCTAAGTCAGTAACGCAGCCTTCTGGAGCCAGGCTGGTCTGCCAGTTCTCTGGCCTGCCTTGACTCTGTGGGCAAGTTCACAGGACAGTTCTTCCTGGGGAACCCAAATGAGACATGAACTAATTCAAGAAACCCCCTGTTTTATGTAGCAAGAGCCAATAAAAATGCCTAAATTCCGGGCAGCCCTCACACAGAGCCACGTGGCCTCCCAGCCAACCCCAGTCTTTGGCCCTGAAAGCTGCTTTTACCTTGTGCATTGAGAGCAGGTGAGCGAAACAGAAATCAAAGCTGCTTTTGTGGAAAGAGCTTGAGCACCTATGAAGCGTTTGATACTATACGGGGTGCTAGGGGGTAGAAAAGGATTAAGAAACAAAATCCTTTTCCTCAAGGAACTAACCATCTAGTAGTAAGAGGTAAATTAATATATTTGAATAGTCAGTAAACAAAACAAATCTTCCAAGACCACCCAGTATGGCTACCCCTCTGGGACTCCCATTATTTTGTTAGAAGGGAATTCAGACAAAATCATGTTAGTTCATCCCCCACACACATTTTATTGATGAAGAAATCCAGGCCTAGGGAAACCAAAGTGAATTGCCTAAGTCACAGAACCAGCATGGAGTGGAGTGAGGACTTGAAACCAAGTTTCTTGTCCTCTTTTTAATTATTTATTTGGTCTCCCCGCCCCCCCCCCCCCCCCCGCCCCGGTCCATTAAAAAAAAATTCCCCTCTTCTAAGAGATCATCTTGATCTTGAAAGTCACATGAAGCTTGATTAGCTGTTGAGATCAAGTAACAGCATTTCTCCCACTGTTTTCAGTGCCAGTAAGTGTCCGGGCTGCTTGGGAGGGGCGGGGGGGGCACAGAGTGGAGCTGAACTTCCTGGCCCAAGGATGTGGGGTTGATCTTTTCCCTGCGTGAGACAAGGATCAAGGAAACTGGGAATTTTCCTTCCATCTTTGCCACTGACGTGTCCCGGGGCTAGAAGCCAATTCCTTAATTTTTGCCATCCCCGGCTCCCACCTCGGAGAAGTGGGGCTGGATTCTTAACCAAAACTTGTGGGGACACTAAGTACTCAAACAAATGGTTCCCAGGCAGCTCCGGAAAAAACACACCCGTGTGCGCCCCCTCCGTTCCTCAAAGGGTTAATCTCACTCAGCTCGCCTGTCTGAAATACTAAACCACCAGCACTTTCTCACCGCCAGAAACTTAAGTGTCATTTTCTCAGCCCAAGCCGGTACACGAACACGTTAAAGGTGGGGAGTGGAAGGTGGGGGGGGAGGGGGAAGGAAGGCAGAACTCCTTCAGTAAAGGAGAAAACAGTGTTTTGGAAAATGGGTCAGCGGCTAGAAAGTAAGGCGAGGCAGGCGACAGCTCCGAACAACTTACCTTAGCACCACCAAGGACAGACAGACCGGCCGACAGGGTGGTCGTGTTCTCTCCTTCTCACACTCCACCTTGGGTGGCTCCCGCCTCCCTCCTCCCTCTCCAGGCCCAGGTAAGCAGTAGAACAGGCTCTGAAGCAGGAAGTGGAAGTTGTATGCAAATTTCTACAGAGGCTAGGAAGCCTCCGCTGAAAAATCTCCCTGTGGGCAGTGAATCAACAGCCGAGAAGTCACTTTATTTCTTAAAACAGAAACCTCCTTCATTCCCTAGAAAAGGCCACTGACTGACCAATTAGGGTGCATTTTTGTTTCCACCACCCAGCTAAGTAACTGTGGAGGAATGTCCACACAGCCCCGGATCTCAGTGCTACGGCAGCTCCCTAGCCTTAGCTCGAGAGGGTGCCTGGGGAGGGGACTGAACTTGGGTGTTAAGATTGGTTATTCATTAGCAGCTCCGACGACGACGGAGGAGATTGGGGGCAGATAGTGGGGTGGAGTATGAAGCAGGAGCTTCTTACTATCTCTAGAGGCTTAAAACATCAGCATTTGCTGCCTTTCACCGTGAGGGAGGGCTCACTGCCCACTCCACGTGTGTGCACATGTGTGCGCACACACACCCTGCCCATCAACAGGCATGAAAAAGTGACTCGTTTTAGGAAACACACACACACACACACACACACACACATGCACGCACACACACGGGTGCATGCTCGAACACATATGCTCATACTCACTGTCCTCCTCTGGCTGCATTTTTCACAACCTCAAATTTATTTCTTCTCATTTCTTCTCCTTGTTTAATCAGCAGCCTACAGAAGTTATGGTCAAAGTAGACGCTGGAGACAGGATGACCAGGGCAGCAGAGTGTGATGAGAGCTGTGGCCGCTACAGCTCTGGAGTCAGAGGGATGTGGGTGTGAACTGAGTGATGGCACTGGCCGGCGGGGCACCACAGCTAGGTGCCTGGGCAGGCACATTGTGCTCCACGTGCTGGCCTTGCCTACCCATTGAAGACGCCCAAGGGTCAGCCTGCGCAGCTAGCCATCTCTCTTTGCCGGGGACAGACCCTGGAGCATCCCCACCCAGACTGCCCGGTTCTGCTCAAGTAGGTCACATGAAGTGGGTCACTCTGCATTCTGCAAGCAGAGGAAACACAGCTTGTTTTGAAAATAACATCTACAGGTTGTAGAAGTTTGGTATATCCTTGTAAAGGAATACTATGCAGCTGTGAAAAATCATAACTATGCATGTATGCATTTCTACATTCTAACATGGAAAAGTGGCTCTGGGATATTATTTATTGAGAAACATGATCTCATTTGACAATATATATGCCAGATAAACACACGTATATACATATATAGATTTCTGTTTGTTCACTGCTGGTTGGCACCTGAGACGCTGCCCAGAACATAGAAGGCAATCGCTCTTTATCTGTCAAATGAAGAAATCATAAATGTCTGGGAAAATGCATGCAACTGTTAAATCGTTGTCCCCTCCAGGGGATGAGATTGAGGGGAATGAGTGAGAATGGAGGACTTTTATACTACTTGCACATATGGGCTGTTTGAGTCTTTTTTCCACAAGCATATTTTTTAAAAGTAGTATTTATTACCCTGGCCTTGAAGTTTCTGCCTCAAAATTATTATAATAATAATCTTTTTTAGTTTAGGGAAATGTAGTATTCTCTGTGCAGCAGCTAGTATCAAGATACTTGGAGAACAGAGAAGAAAAGAATGTCAAGGGGAGGAAACAAGGAGAGCCAAGAAAAGGGGCGGGGTGAAAATCGTTTTCGTTTCTCTTGGGTCCCTTAAATGGATTGGGAAAACCCTGGAAGATGCTTCTGTCAAGTACTACCTTTGGAATACAACCCATCAAGAAGAACAGGGAGGGTCTTCTTTTCCATTTCTCCTCCCAACTGTTTCCCCAGATGGGAGGCCTGAGGGCCCTGTCGGAAGATAACCAGGTGCTAAAGTGCTGCTTTTCATTGCTGTTAGCTGGGTCTTCCTCCTGTCTCCATTTATCCTGAACAGAAGGGCAGGCACCTAGAGGAATAAGTTAATGGTTCCTACCTAGGGCCTTTGCTGGGGCCCTTACTGAAAAGCAGCCGGAGGAAGTAAACTGTTTAGAGAGTGTGTTCTGAATAGGAGAGAGTCCTGTCTGAATGTGCCGTAGGCAACTACAGAGAAATGTGGATGCAGGGGAAGTGTCAGGGAGTCTGGGAAATGAGCACCTCTGTCCCCTAGGAGTCCCCACTGGTGTTTTCAGACTAACGTGTACACCCTCACAGGAGAGGGACACTTCACCAAGAACTACCATACTCTACCTGTCAGCACATTTAACCCTCCAGCAGTCCCAAGAAAGCCATTTACTGTCATTCCCACTTGGCCTCTGGGGAAGCCAAGGTTCAGAAATATTGACTAACTTCTCCATGCTTACACAGCTAGTCTGTGGAAGAGGATTCCAGGACTATCTCACCTCTAGGTGGATATTACTTCTTGTCCCTTCTTGCCCTGTTGTGCTCTGTTCTTCCTACATGCTCGGGTGCACACAGGTAACTTGCTTCCTTTGCACAACTCTTGGCAGCACTCAAGAAGGAAAAAAGGTGTAGACGATAAAGGGGTGGCACTGAGACTGCCAGTCATATGGTGCTGTGTGTGTGTACACGGTGCTGGCTGCTGGGGACATAATAGGCAGAGTAGCCAAGATGTGGGGCAGCCCTCTCCCCTCCAGCTGAAGGTCTAGGAGGGGAGGATTCACGTTTGCCAGCTTCTAGAGTTGCTCCGTATTCTCGCAAAAGACATCATTAGATGAAAGTCAGCTCTTCCTACCTCTGTAAACCAAACAAAACAAGGCCATTTGGACCTGATGTTCAGACTCTCTCCATTCTACAGTATTAATCCATGAAAAGAAAGGAAAAATGGAAAGACTTACTCCTTGGACAAGCCTTGATTTTCCATTTTTAAATGGTATGATTTCAAATGCTGAAAGGGCAGAGTGAAATTATGGCACAGAAGGAATTTTCCTGAGAATGGCCCTTGTTCAGAGGGTCCCCCGTGCTCACACACAGCTGGCTAACAGCTCTGCGGCTTGGCTGTTGAGACAATGGCAGGACGAAAAGAAACACACAGGCTCCCAGGGTCTAGTCCTGCTCTTCTGGGTATTCCAGTCCTCAAACCTTTAGTGAGTGTTCACCTTATTCCAGACATACACTAGGTGCCAGGCATGCAAACTGAAAGATTCTCTACATGTTCTTGTGTGTCTTTCAGAAGCAGAGACTGTGTAAGTTACATTTAATAATTAGAATGGTTACAAGAAGAAGGATGAGGAGGAGGAGGAGGAGGAGGAGGAGGAGGAGGAGGAGGAGAGAAATTAAGTGTTGGCGAGGATGTGGAGCAAAGGGAATTCTCGCACACTTTTGGTGGGAATGTTAAGTGGTGCGGCCACTCTGGAAAACAATATGGTGGTTCCTCAAAAAAACAAAAACCAAAAAAACAATTGCCATATGATCTAGCAATTTCATTTCTGGGTATATACCCAAAATAATTTTTTTAATACCCAAAAGAATTAAAAACAGAGTCTTGAAGAGATATTTGTCATCCACGTTCATAAAAGCATTATTCACAATTGCCAAAAGGTGGAAACAACACAACGGTCCATCAGTGGATGAGTCGATAAGCAAAGTGTGATCTACCCATACAATATAATACTATTCAGCCTTAAAAGGAAGGAAATTCTGACACAGCTACAACACAGCTGTACCTGGAAGACATTATGTTGAGTGACATAAGCCAGTCATAAAAGGACAAATACTATGTAATTCCCCTTATATAGGCTACTTGGAATAGTCAGATCCATAGGGATAGAAATTGGAATGGTGGTTGCTAGGGGCTGAGCAGAGGGAGGAATGGGGAGTCATTCTTTCATGCATACAGACTTTCAGTTTTGTAAGATGAAAAGCGTTCTAGAGATAGGTGGTGGGGATGGCTGTGCCAAAATGTGAATGTACTCAATGCCACTGAACTGTGCGCTGAAAAATGGCTATGATGGTAGATGGTATCTTACGTGCATTTCACCATGATAAAATAGAAAATAAATAAAATAAAAATCCCCAAAGCAGTCCTGCACAATAGGTTTTATTCATCTCATTTTCCAGGTGAGGAAAGGAAGGTGCAGAGAAGTTAAGTAGCTTGCGAGGGCTACACAGCTCGGTTTCAAAGCAGAGCGGACTCTTGAAGAAGGCCATGCTGCCCCCCGGCACCGCGCTGCCTGGTACCTGCTGGGGGACCAAGGATGCCACACATATGCAGAAGCCACATGGATCCATCTCTTCTCTGTGCCCTTTTCTTTCTCTAGACTATCCTTCTAACACTGCCTTTCCTAGTGTCCTTATTCTTTCCGCTGCCTTCCCCTCATCAAAAGGTGCTCTCAGGAAAAAAACCTGAGCGCTCATTTATACCTAAGCTACATGGTGTGAATTTAAATCAGTATGCCACCTCTCTGAGGGGTGCTTGCATTTTAAGCCTCATCACCCTCTATGAAATGAAAGCCTTTGTTCCATATTAAAGGAATTTCAGGCATCAGGGAGCAGGCGGGAGGATCTGGAGGGTGGTGGTGGCAGGCAGGGCAACCAGAACCCAAAGAAATAAAGTAAACGGTGGAAACTTCAGGCACACAGTTAGAAGGGAGATCTCTTTTATGGACAGACTGATCTTTCAGGGCTCAACAGAGATGTGAGGTGTGGATGCGAGGGAGGTAGGTGGACACTCCTTGTTAAACCCTCCCCTTCGAGCAAACTTGGTTGCCTGAGTGCCAGACCCTAGTCTGGTTTGGCCTCAGAATCTAGAGGGTTGATTTCCTCAGGGCATCATTCGCCTGACAGTTCTCAATGCCTCTTCTCTTCTTGTTCTATCATGAAATTCTAGTCTCAAGCAGTCAGGTGCAATAGTTGGAGATCTCTGTCCAAAGAATCTGAGCATTCGCTCCTTTAGTGTAGAGAACGCACTTTATGCACACGCTAACATAGCATGTTGTACAGAATCGAAGGCAAATCACGTGGCTGCCAATGCCCGTCTTCCGGGCGCTCACAACCTAAGACTAGCAATTCTCAGGGAGTGGGACGGACATTATTACCAATAGCGTCCAGGTTAAGAGCCTGGGCTCTGAGTCAGGCTTCTGGTTTGGGTCCCCATTCCTCTGCCTGCCAGTTGTGTGACCTTAGGAAAATTTCGTCACTTCTTTGTACCTTACTTTCTTAATCTCTGTAATGGGAATAGTAAGGCCTCTCTCTCACAGGTGAGTAAGCCTCCCAATACAGCAGTTTTGGCTGCTGTCTTTGTGTGAAGAACACATTTTTGCTCCAAGGGGATGCAGCCTCTCCCTCAGCACAGCACTTGGAGAGTGAGGGCCAGGGTAGACTTTAGCCCCACTTGCCTCCTCAACCGGGCACAAACGGCACAGCTGTACTCTGTAGCCCGGTGGGATGGGTATGAAGAGCAGACTGAATGATCTGTGTGCAGTGTCTGGCATTGTGCTCAATAAATATTAGCTGCTATTATAATAATAAATATTAACTATCAATCAAATGCATAACTCAACTAGAATCAGTTATCAGTCGATAGTGTAAGGGGAAAAAACAACAAAATAGTAGATAATACAAATATTCATATGTAGCAGTACGATGTACTTTTATGCTACCAATTGACTAAGGGAATATTATATGTCAGAGAATTTACTACAGATCAGAGCATCCAACCACACATGAGGACTCGAGGAAAAACCAAAGGTTGAACCACATACCTGGTGAGGGCTTTTGCCTGCCCTGCTCTGCACTCTCGTCTGGGGACAGACGGACTACTTCACCTCTAGGCCCCCTGAAAGCACAGTTGTCTTCTCTCTCCAAGCTTGCTGCATTGGTGATCACACCTTCCTGGCAGAGAAAAAAATATGGATTCTTTCCATGGCAGAACGCATATAGAAGTAAGAGTAAACAGAAGTGGTGATGCTATCTGTAAGAAAGATGTTCTTAGAATTGCATCTTAAAAACAAAAATGGTCAGGAAATTTTATTCGTGCGTGTGTGTGTGTGAGTGTGTGTGTGTGTGTTGGGGGGGAGAGATATTTCATTAGTAGATTAAGCCAAAACACGAAACCAAAACCCTGCAACCCTTTTTTTCTAGGATTTAGTCTGTCCTCATAAGCTCCCACCCCACTACGGAGTCAGGAAAACACCTTATGCTTCCAGTCAGAGTAATTCAGTCTCAAGTCACTCTCTCCCTGGCAATTATTCAGTCTTTTGCATTCTCCTTCTTTCTCTTCAAGATCGGGTCTAGCAGTAGAGGAAAGCCCGTGTGTCTTCACAGGAGTGGCGCAGGGTCTCAGGCCCATGCTGGGCTTTCCTGTTCTCTGTGGAAGTAGTCTTTGTCTCACTGAACACCTTGCTTTTATCTGAAGATGATGACAATGCATGACAAGCAAGTCCCCTTTTAATGCTCACCTTGGCTTTCCTGGTGGGGTGGGCTGACTTGTTCTTCCCCTTCTCTAGGAGACTCTTTTAAGGAAATGGACCCAATTTCAGCTCACCTCAATTTGGGTTGTTGATGTTTGCAGCAGTGGCTAGGAGTGAACCCCAAAATCCAGTCTCTTCTTCTGGCACAGTAATAGACTCTTTAGTTGGGCAAATGGCTGCCCAGAATAAAGAAGACACTACCCAGCCTTCCCTGTGGATAGGTATGGCCATGTGGACTAAGTTCTGATCAAGAAGACATGAAAGTGTCATGCCCTTCAAGGGAAGAGTCACGCTTTCCTCTTTCTTCCCCTTATCATTGGCTAGACAGTGGATTTAGCTGTGGGTGTAAGCTTTTGGGGACCATGGGGTTGACCATAACACCCCAAGAATGGTAGAGCAGCAAGATGGAAGTAGTCTGGGTCCCTGATGACACCAGACCCTATGTTCTAGGTTTGAAAAAATACAGGACTCATATTTGACTTTGATTTGCCTTATTGTAATTTTCCTCATTTTCTCACCCCCATCCCCTCCAACAACCTCAAATAGGAGATAGATTTTCCTTGAGAATTGTAGGCATTTCCATTATTAATAATCTCAAGAAGAGTTCAACCATGGAAAGGATTTGAGGACTAAGATTGGTCTTGGACCAGAATGGGAGAATTGGCTCTTCCTCTCTTGGGGCCCCTTGAATAGGGCAGGACCCTGGATAGAGGGATGTCTTCTGTGGGGAGGTAAGCTAGTCTATGGGAGGAAGTCACAGACTTGGACTCTCTGAATATGGGTAGTTCTAAGTTGGAAACAGACAAGCAAAGGGGATCCTGCTGCTGACTGGCACCTGAAGCTGACAAGGTAGCTGGAGCCACAAGACCCTGACAACCCATGAGACAATCTCTTCCTCTCTCTCTTGCTCTCTCTGTGTCACACACACACACACACATGCACACACACGTGGTAGAAATGTCAGCATTCTGGGGAGCTCATAGGCCCTTTTGAAGAAGCTTAATTTCTAGCAATTGATGTGGCTCAAGCTGTCGCACTTTGAATCTTTTAAAAGCGGTCTGACCGGGGCACCTGGCTGGCTCACTCAGTGGAGCATGTCTCTTGATCACAAGGTTGTAAGTCTGAGCCCCACACTGGCTGTAGAAATTACTTAAAAATAAAATCTTAAAAAAAATAAAATAAAAGAAGTATTACTGACATTTGGGTGAGAGGCGGAAGGCTGGTGCTAATAACAGCTGGGAAGGAGGTGATGTTTGTCTTCAACCTCTTTTCATTTATCAATTCCCTTCACTGGTTCCAAGTGCCCTTCTTTCAGAGCGCCATCTTCCCAAGCCTGTTCTGTCCCACTTCCTCCAGCCTCCCAGTGTTATTGCCACCCTTTGCTCTCCTTTGACCCTTTCCTGCCCCAGATCTTGCTAACCCCTGCCTTCCGGTGCACCCCAGGTTCATGAGGCAGATGTAGAGTAGGGAATGGAAGGAAGCTTAGGCCACTTGCCCAAGGCCACAAGGCTAGTGAGTGGTGGGGCTGGCATTTGAATTCATACAGTCTAATTTCAGGCTCTGAGCTCTCTGCCATAAGTCCTCCAGACTTTCGAGATCATCTTTCCTTTAACAAACAAATACAGTGACATAAATCTATCTCCCACATCCTGTGGGAAGTCCAGCACCTCCCCACCATTTCCAAGGCTTCCTGGGTAGTGGGAGTTGAGTTATATTCTCCTGCTTATTCCCACTTAAACTCCCGATCCCTTCAAGTCCTTGCCACCATCTGCTGGCCTCTCTCCGTGTCCCTTGCCCACTGCAAGAGTGCTGTCTCTCTCCCTTCTTCCTTGAAACACACCTAAGCCCAAAACTGGCAAGTTAAACCCGCTCTTAAGGACTGGGGAATGTTTGGTCATAACAGAGGGTTGCCATACCACAGCAGAGCTCCGCAAAGAGCTGCAAATCAAAATGGGGCACGACTGTCTGCAGGCTCATTCCTGCACTTAACAGGGATGGGGCGGGAGCCCTGCTCTCAACTCCCTCCCACGCTCTTCCTAACTCCAGCTCCTCCGAGGGGCCTCATGTGTGGACACCCTGGCCCTGTTTAAACTCTGTACCACCCCCTTGGAACAGAGGCCTGCATGGGATCAGGGAATTCTGTGGTCCCAGAGGAGGACAGAGGCTTGGTGTGGACACACCCCATTGGCCCCCGAGGCAGGGTGCTGGCTGGTACAGGTGCCTGAGAGCTGAATCATCTCTCCCTACCTCTGCCCTCCTGCTACCGCACTAGTAGCCTGAAATCAGCTGTGGTGTGGTAGGAATATGTACACAAGGAGAACTGGCAAACTTGCAACTTTCAAACTTTACACGTCCTAGCACAATGCAGTGCGCATATAAACTGCCTGGGCATCTTTTAAGTGACAGACTGTGGTTCAGCAGGTCCGTGGTGAGGCCTGGGATTAGGATTTCTAACGAGCTCTCCGGTGCTACTGATGCTGCTATTCTGTGAACCACAATCGGAACGGCAAGGGTCTCAAGCACAGGGCCCAAGGACTGCTATTCTGAGGACCCTTCGCTTTGCCTGCCATGGAGAATTTCTCACTGGAGTTACCTTTCTCTGTAAGCCTTGACCGTAGCCATTTTGGGGAGCCTATTCTGACCCCTTTCAACATATTCTGGGTCATGGGGCCATGGTCTCCCTTGGTGCCTGGGGAAAATCCCCAAATTCCTGCCATTTCATTACGTGGGTCAAGGTTCTGATATCCATGGTGGCCTTATCGAGGCTGATGGTACTTTACAAGGTCCTGTCACAGTGCAGGGTGGGTTCTGTCTGAGCAAGTTCACATGTCAAGGCCGGTCCCTGCAACGAGTTGTTTGGGGATGTTCATCATAGAGATGGGAAGTGAGATCTCCTCTAAGCTGCCCCAGTGTCTCCACAGAGTTCTGGTTAACAGGCTGTGCATTTTGACAAAACTTGTCACAGAGAGGGTGAGTCTCAGTTTCCGGCCTGGACAGAACATTCACTGAGAAGGACTTTCTTGTCTGCATCTGACACTGTGGCTTTACCTACGGTGGCTCTGGTTTTCCTGCTCAGAGGCACGGTATTCTCAGGATAACCTGGAAAGCCCCAAGTCTTCTATTGTCTGCAACTACCTTTTCCTTCAATATCTACTCTAAGTGGTAGTGAATCCCTACCTCATCTCCTGTAGGGTTTCTGAAGTGCCTAACAGGCAACTCTGATTTCCTGCTCGCACTGAATATGGGTAAAGTTCAACCTCTTCCGTGGTGAGAGCCCTTCGCCCCCTTCCCTGTCCCTCCCATGCTCCTGATCTGCTCATAGGGCCACTATCACCACTTCGTGACACATTTTAGCTGAAGGTTTAGGGACAACGGAGGGGAATGGCAGCCCAGCGCAGACCAAATCAGCAATCTAAAACAGACTCTGAGGCCTTCTAACTTCATGGGCCATCTTTCACCTTAGGATCCCTGACCTTGGTGTGGCTCCCTCTCTCCAGACACCTCTTCTTTCCCTCCTTCCAGGGCCCTTGTCTCAGTGCCACCCAGGGATGACAATAGTTTCGCATCTTTATCAAGGCTGTACCAACTACTTCTTTTTCTTGGTGGCAACTTTCTCCTTCTGGACCACTGTAAAGGATCTCACTTTTTACAGCCAAACATGTCCCATCGGTGTCATTCCATAAACAGCCATCTCCCACTGAGATCGATACTAAATGCCAAAAGAAACCATTATTTTATATTTTTGTAATGATTTTTTTCTTTCCATTGTATCAGAAATTCTAGGAACATTACAAACAAATTAGGAAACAGTCTGGTGATTCCTCAAAAAGAAATGTACCCAAAAGAATCAAAAGCAGGGACTTGAACAGATATCTGTACACACGTGTTCACAGCAGCATTATTTATAGTAGTCAAAGAGTGGAAACAACTCAAATGTCCATCAACAGATAAATGGATAGAGGCATGTGGATGGCTCAGTCGGTTAAGTGTCCAACTGCTCATCTCAGCTCAGGTCTTGATCTCAGGGTTGTGAGTTCAAGTCCCACGTTGGGCTCCATGTTGGACATGGAGTCTACTTAAATAAAAAAAATCCAAAACCAAAGAGATGAATAGATAAATGAAATGTGGTATATCCATAAAATGGGATATTATTCAGCCCTAAAAAGGAATAACGTACTGATGCATGTTACAACATGGATGAACCTTGAAAACATTATGCTAAGTGAAATAAGGCAGACACATAAGAACAAATATTTGATTTCACTTATATGAGATCCCTAAAGTAGTCTTGTTCATGGAGACAGAAGATGGAAGAAAGGTTACTAGAAAAGGGGAGAATGAGGAGCTGTGTTTAATGGGTACAGAGTTTCTGTCTGGGATGATGAAAAAATTCTGGAAATTGGGAGTGGTGATGGTTGCATGACATTGTGAATGTACTCAGTGCTGCTGAATTGCACGCTTGGAAATGGTTAAAATGGTAAATTTTGTTATGTATATTTTACCACAATAAAAAAAAAAAGCCCAATTAGGAGTCTTGGCTCCTTCATCTTCCACACCCTCCGTACACACCCCTGGAGAGCCCCAGAGGGAACAGGTGAGGGCTGAGGGCAGGGTGAGCTGACTCCCGCAGCACAGCTGTGCTTGTAGAGCAGGAGGGGCTGTTTGTCAGATTCTGCTTCTCACTGGGACTCAGCATCAATGCTTGGCTCACAGGTAAGCCTTCCCTCTAAAGATCCCAAATGTTTTGCTGTTTTCAGTTTTCACCTGTCTTTTGATTGGGTTGAAGCCAGCTCCCTCCCTGGGATTAATATTCACAACAAGCAGCGAGCGATTAATTTAACCAGTTGAAATTTATTGTGCACTCGCCTTAACTCAAAGCCAGCTTCTGCTGGGTGTTTATTTTTCACCGTTGATGCATGGCACATGACAGCCCCTAAGCACCTGAATTTAAAGCACACCATTGTACAGAACTCCTGCTGCCCCCCCTTCTTCTTGCCTGAGCCCCTGAAATCTACAGAGCTCTGATTTCCACACTGTGTCTCAGAGAAGGTAATTCTCATCGCTGGCCTAGGGGAACAGTTGGTAGCCTTGAAGCACTTTAAGATTTGGATTTCATGCCTGGTGCATCGAGCTGGTGACTCGTTTCATTTCAGGGGACTTCAGTCAATAAATTCTGACTCGAACTTACAAACACATCCTCCCCCCGCTCCCCCAGGGCCATGGCAGAAACAGCTAGTTTGGGCTTGTCTCTCAGAGCATGAAACCCTATCTGCTGGGCCCATCCTCACTCAGTGCTGCACACGTGCCATTGGGCACCACGCAGCTCATCCAGCCCCAAACCCCTCTCCTCCTGCCTCCCTTGCTTCGCCTCAGCCCACTGGCCCTCCCTGCAAAGTGCCTGTCTGGAGAGGACTCTAACTGCGGGTGCCTAACAAGGCAGAACAAAGGCCCGCGTGCTCGCAGAGTTCCATTTGGAGTGCACAACAATTTCAGAGCACAAATGAAAAAAGAAAAAAAGAAGGTTTGAAATCTATAGCTGGCTTTTATCAAACCAGGACTTGTAGCTCTCAGCTGACAATCAGCCAGCAGCTAAAACCCACGAGGAATGGTTCTTCCTCGCGGCTTCTGGCTGGCTATTAGCCACCAGCGGCCTTCTGACCCTTTTTCCAGGGAACTAACAGCTGGCAGCCGACAAGGGCGCTGGCAGAGTGGGCAACTTTTGCCTCTCTGGAAGCGAATATAAGATTGGCAGGAAATAAGGCGTTTAAAAAATGACGATTATAGGCATTTTCACTTGCTTTTCTTTATTATGCTTTTGGGTTCTGGCTCTAATTGCTAAAATGTATTATGTGCTAAGGAGCTTTGATGGTTTTTTGGTTTTTGGTTTTTTTTTTTGCCAAGTAGATGTCTTTTCTTTTTCCCTGGCACAAATGCTAACCCAGATAAAGGTGCATTCTGCGAGTGTTGTCTACCTAGCCCTCTGCAAAGCAGCTGTTAATAAACAAGGATGATAGACAAATGGCCATGAGATAGGAGCTTAAGTGTGGTGCTGCTGCCTAATTAAAATGTGGCTTTGGTTTAGCTGGTCCTTTCGGGCAGGACCCTCTGCGGTGTGTAGCAGCTGGGGAGAAGTGAAATTGGGATGAAGTAGACTATAGATGGATTAACTGGCAGTGGTGTAGGATAGAGATGAATTGAATCTAATTTTTCTCTTCTATGCTCTGGATGGCTCTCCATTTTGCTGTCAGGAAGGGCAGAAATGGTAGGAATGGCAGGGGGAGCCAGCTGAGGGGCGAGTCGTGGGATGGACAACTGTCCCTGGGAGAGTGGAAGGCCATGGTGTGAGGATCCCACCCTTCAGCCACTTGGGTTCGAGAGGCTTTGCCACTCACCGTGTCTCCCGTCCTAGGGCACAGCACTTTGGGACTGAAGCTAATCTGTTATTTGCGACATTGCTGTTTTTATTCTGATAATCATATTACAATCTGCTATTGTAACGGTTGACTTATATAGAAAGGTTTTTTTTTTAATATTTTATTTATGTATTTGACAGAGAGACAGCCAGCGAGAGAGGGAACACAAGCAGGGGGAGTAGGAGAGGAAGAAGCAGGCTTCCCGCGGAGGAGCCTGATGTGGGGCTCGATCCCAGAACTCTGGGATCATGCCCTGGGCTGAAGGCAGACGCTTAATGACTGAGCCACCCAGGCGCCCCATTATATAGAAAGTTTTAATTAAAATGTATGTTCAAGGTAGCATTTGTCCAAAGAGCACCAGATGGATGAGGGCAAAATGCCTGGATCCTGAACCCATGTGGGCGACAGGATAGAGAAATAACTAGAAGGTCAAAAGGACAAGACTAGATGGAAGAAGTATGTTTCCATCACAAGCTTAAATGACACACATGTGTATGCATTTTGACTTAGTAAGCAGAGAATTTTCAAGACAATGGATTCTGCTTTTTATATTCTTGCCCAAGGAAAAAAAATTAGTCAATGTTGAGGAGAAGGCTTATTTTTCAAGATGGGCACATGGGTTTCTATATGCTCCCTTCCAAAGACCCATTAAAATGATAATGAAGAAATATGAAAAAGGTCTAACCCGACAACATGAAGAAAATTGAGAAGCAGGAATCTGTGGACAGTGGGAGAAGGAAGGTAGGAGAGAGGACAGTTGATTTGTTAAAGAAGTCTTCTCTACCATTTGTTTTTTAAATTGTGTAGATACATTACTCTGGTAAAAAAAAATACATTTTTTTTAAGTTAGAAGGGATCTTTGTTGTCTTGTTCCTACTCCAGTTTTTTTTAATTGAAGTATAATTGATATACAATTAGTTTCAGGTGTAGATCTTAGTGATTTGATATATTATACATCATGAAATGATCCTCATGCTAAGTCTAGTTACCATCCGTCACCAAAGTTATTACAATATTACTGACTAGATTCCCTATGCTTTAAATTACAACCCTGTGACTTGTTTATTTTATAACTGCAAGTTTGTACCCCTTAACACCCTTCACCTATTTTGTCCACCCCAACCCCTCCCCCTCTGGTAACCAACAGTTCATTTCTTGTATCTATGAGTCTGTTTCTATTTTGTTTTTTTAGAGTTTACATATAAGTGAAATCATATATTTGTCTTTCTCTTTCTGACTTATTTCACTGACCATAATACCTTCTAGTTCTGTTTACGTTGTTACAAATGGCAACATTGCATTCTTTCTTATGGCTGGATAATATTTCAGCGTGTGTATGTGTGTGTGTGTGTGTGTATACACATGTATACATACATACATACACACCACATCTTCTTTACCCATTCGTCTACCAATGGACACTAATTTTTCTTCCATATCTTGGCTACTGTAAATAATGGTGCAATGAACATGGGGGTGCACGTATATTTTCAAGTTGTGTTTTCATCTTCTTCAAGTAAATATCTAGAAGTGCAATTGCTGGATCACATGGTAGTTGTATTCTTAATTTTTTGAGAAAACTCCATACTGTTTTTCATAGTGTCTGTACCAATTTATGTTCCCACAACAGTGTGCAAATGTTCCAATTTCTCCACATCCTCACCAATACTTGTTACTTTTTGTCTTTTGGATAATAGCCAATCTGACAGCTCTGAGGTGATACCTTATTGTGGTTTTGATTTGCATTTCCCTGATGGTTAGTGCGGTTGAGCATCTTTTCATGTTCCTCTTGGCCACCTGTATGTCTTTTTTGGAAAAATGTCTATTTAGGTCCTCTATTTTTAAATTGGCTTGTTTTATTGATATTAAATTGTGTAAGTTCTTTATATATTTTGGATATCAACCTCTTATTGTATGTATGGCTTGCAAATTTCTTCTCCCATTTAGTAGGTTGCCTTTTCGTTTCGATGGTTTCCTTCGTTGTGCAGACGCTTTTCAGTTTGATGTGATCCCATTTGTTTATTTTAGCTTTTGCTGCCCTTGCCTGAGGTGATTGGTCCAAAAAAATATTGCTAAAAATGGTGTTAAAGAGTTTACTGCTTGGGTTTCTTCTAGGAGTTTTATGGTTTCAAGTCTTACATTCAAGTCTTTAATCCATTTTGAATTTATTTTTGTGTATGGTATAAGATGGTGGTCCAGTTTTATTCTATTGCATGTACTTGTCTAGCTTTCCCAACACTAGTTATTGAAGAGACTCTTCTCCCCATTGTATATTCTTGCCTCCTTGGTCATAGATTAATTGATGGTATATGCATGGATTTATGTCTGGACTTTCTATTCTGTTCTATTGATCTAGATGTCTGTTTTCCTGCCAGTACGATATGTTTTGATTACTATGGATTTGTAGTATAGTTTGAAATCAGGGAGTGTAACACCTTCAGCTTTGTTCTTCTTTCTCAAGATTGCTTTGTTTTTTTGGTTATTTCTTTTGTGGTTCCATATAAATTTTAGGACTTTTTTTTGTTCTAGTTCTGTGGAAAATGCCATTAGTATACTTTTTTTTAAAATCATGTATTTCATTTTAATTAATTAATTAATTTCAAGTAAGCTCTATGCTCAATGTGGGGCCTAAACTCATGACCCTGAGATCAAGAGTTGCATGCTCCATGGACTGAGCCAGCCAGGCACTTCACTATTAGTATTTTGATGGGGATTGCATTGAATCTGTAGATTGCTTTGGTTAGTATGGGCATTTCAAAATGTTAATTCTTCCAATCCATGAGCATGGTGTTTCTTCCCATTTATTCATGTTGTCTTCAATTTCTTTTATTAATGTCTTACGGTTTTCAATGTACAGGTCTTTCATCTCCTTGGTTAAATAGATTCCTAGGTATTTTATTTTTTGATGTGGTTATAAATGGGATTTTACAAAAAATTTCTGATAGCTTGTTATTAGTATATAGAAATGCAACCAATTTCTGTATGTTAATGTTGTATTCTATGATTTTACTGAATTCCTTTATTAGTTCTAGTAGTTTTTTGGTGGAATCTTGAGGGTTTTCTATATATAGTATCATGTCATCTGCAAATAGAGTTTTCTTCTTCCTTTCCAATTTGGATGCCTTTTATTTCTTTTTCTTGCCTAATTGCTGTGGCTAGGACTTGCAATATTATGTTGAATAAAAATAGTCAGCATGGGCATCCTTGTCTTTTTCTGATCTTAGAGAAAAAGCTTTCAGCTTTTCAGGATTGAGTATGGTGTTAGCTGCGGATTTGTCATGTATGGCCTTTATTATGTTGAGGTACTTTTCTTCTATACCCACTTTGTTGAGAGTTTTTTTCATGAATAGATGTTGACTTTTGTCAATGTTTTTCTGCATCTATTGAGATAATTATATGACTTTTATCCTTCATTTTGTGTGGTATATCATGTTGCTTGATTTGGTTTTGAATCATCCTTGCATCCCTAGAATAAATTCCACTTGATTGTGGTATATGATCCTTTTAATGTATTGTTGAATTTGGTTTGTTAATATTTTATTGAGAAATTTGCATCTATGTTCATCAGGGGCATTGGCCTGTAATTTTCTTTTTTTCTTTTTTTTAAAGATTTTATTTATTTATTCGACAGAGATAGAGACAGCCAGCGAGAGAGGGAACACAAGCAGGGGGAGTGGGAGAGGAAGAAGCAGGCTCATAGCGGAGGAGCCTGACGTGGGGCTCGATCCCATAACGCCGGGATCACGCCCTGAGCCGAAGGCAGACGCTTAACCGCTGCGCCACCCAGGCGCCCCTGTAATTTTCTTTTTTGTGTCATGTCTTTTTCTGATTTTGATAACAGAGTAACTGCCTTGTAAAATGAGTTTGGAAGTGTTCTTTCCTCTTCAATTTTTTGGAATAATTTGAGATAGATAGGCTCTAACTTTTCTTTAAATGTTTGGTAGAATCCACCTATGAAGATGTTTGGTTTTGGAATTTGGGTTTTTTTGGAAATTTCTAAATTACTGATTCAATTTCATCACTTATAATTTGTCTATCCTGATCTTCCGTTGCTTTTTGATTCAGTCTTGGAAAGTTGTGTCTTTCTAGGAATTTAGTCATTTCTTCTAGGTTTTCTAATTTATTGGTATGCAGTTGTTTGCAGTAGTCTCCAATGATCGTTAGTATTTCTGTGGTGTCAGTTGTAACTTCTCTTTCATTTCTGATTTTATTTAATTGGATCCTCTTTTGTTATTGATGAGTCTAGCTAGAGGTTTATCAGTTCAAGTTTATCTTTTCAAAGAACCAGTGTTTAGTTTTAGTCATCTTTTGTCTTGTTTTGGTTTTTTTAAGCTCTATTTTATTTATTTCTGCTCTGATCTTTATTGTTTCCTTACTTCTACTAACTTGGGGGCTTTGTTCTTCTTTTTCTAGTTCTTTTAGTTATTAAGTTGTTTACCTAGGAGTCTCCTTGTTTCTTGAGGTAGGTTGTATTGCTATGAACTTCCCTCTTAAGCTGCTTTTGCTGTGTCCCATAGATTTTGGAAAGTTGTGTTTTCATCTTTATTTGTGTCGAGATTTTTTATTTCCTCTTTGACTTCTTCATTCACCCATTGGTTCTTTAGTGGCATGTTGTTGAGTCTCCATGTGTTTGTATGTTTCCAGTTTTCTTCTTAGAATTGATTTCTAGTTTCATACCATTGTGGTCAGAAAAGATTCTTGATATGATTTCAATCGTCTTGCATTTACTGAGACTTGTTTTGTGGACTAACATGTGATCTATACTGGAGAATGTTCCATGTGCACCTGAAAAAGAATGCGTACTCTGCAGTTTTCTGATGAAATGTTTTCCATATATCTATTAAGTCATCTGGTCTAATGTGTCATTTAAGGCCAACATTTCCTTATTGATTTTCTGCCTGGATGATCTATCCATTGATGTAAGTGGGGTATTAAAATCCCCTACTATAATTGTATTACTGTCAATTTCTCTCTTTATGTCTGCTAATATTTGCTTCATATATTTAGGTACTCCTATGTTGGGTGTATAAATATTTACAAATGTTATATCTTCTTCCTAGATCGACGTGTTTATCATTATTTAATGTCCTTCTTTGTCTTTTGTGTTACAGTCTTTGTTTTAAAGTCTATTTTGTCCAATATGAGTATTGCTACCCTGGCCTTCTTTTCATTTGCTCTTGCATGGAATATCTTTTTCCATCCCTTCACTTTCGGTTTATGTGTGTCTTCATATCTGAAGTGAGTCTCTTAAAGGCAGCGTACAGGTGGGTCTTGTTGTTGTTAATCCATTCAGCCACTCTGTGTCTTTTGAACGGAGCATTTACTCCATTTACATTTAAAGTAATTATTGATAGATAGGTGCTAATTGCCATTTTGTTAATTGTTTTCTGGGTTGTTTTGTAGTTCTCTGTTCTCTACTTCAGTTTTTAATCGAGACCACACTTATCCCATCTGAAAGACACAAGGTGCCACCCTATTTTAAATAGTCCCTGGAGAACGGCAACACTAGCCTCTCCTTAACGAAGCCACTTCATTGTCTGACAATCTTCCTGGTTTTGATTCATATTTTCCTTGCAGCCTGAAGGTGATAATGTCCTGTCTGAAGGAGCTAATGTACATGCAGGGAGTAGCCCAGCTCCGTTCAATGAAGTAAAATATTCAGAGCTGTTCTCTTTATGTTTTATATAGCAACACATTTTTGTATGTGATTAAGAAACAAAACAACAAAGGGAAGAATGTACTAAGCTTATCAAAGTACAATAGTTGCCGCTTCACCAGAAAAACTAGTTTTCATTCTATTTCTGGTGCTGTTAGGCTGACCTTGGGGAACCAAAGATGTTTTGCACTGAAATGAAGATTAACACTTAACAGCTCTAGTCAGCCCATGGCAAAACTGTCAAATAGGCGAAGTTTGTCATTAGGATTTTTCCATCAGCCCTTGCTGGGTCTCTCTTCTGTCCCCTCTCTTAGCTCCAAGGCACCTACTGCTCTCTAGGTGCCAGGAAAACAGAACAAACTATTTTACACTAAAGTGTCATTGACTTTTTGTGAATTTTACCCTAAGGACATTCGCATTTCACATCATTCTGGATCCAATGAAGAAAGAGAATCGACACAGTCATTTGAACAGGGTTAGTATAATACAAAGAATTATTAACTGTAACAGGGGATTAAAGTCACAAAGAGTAAGAAGTAGAGAGAACTCTAGAAAATATAAGAATGGCAGACAAGGAGCAACGACTACCCTGAGGACTGAGATAGAGTGCTCCAGCAAGGCCAGCCGAGGCAGGCTTCCAGCCTTATTGAAGAGGTCACAGCTGTGGCTCCCAGGATGGCAGAGAAGACTCTGGGAGGCTGTACTGGTAGAACTTGCTGGAAATCTGCTTTCTAAAGTGTTAGGAGAAGATGATCATAGGGAGATATCTCACTGGAGGTACTCTCCTGCAAAACCACCCAAGGCAGGGGAAGCCAGTGCAAGCTGCTGGCTACTGGGGGCTGGGGGCCACTGGGCGTTAGAGGAGCTGGAGAAGCTGTCCTTGCTACGGGGCCTGGTAAGCTGCCGGTGTCTGCCAAACAAGCACAAGGGAGCTTGGACGGAAAACTCCTTCCTCCTGCGGTGTGTTTCCACGCATCCTTATTGACAAAGCTTAACCTTGTACCCGCTGCAAAGGAAAACTATTTAAAGGGTGCATGTCTGATTTTGAATAGCAGGCAATGACGGATGAATTTCGAGTTAAGAAGCAATAAATTGATCACTGGCACACATTTTAGAAGAGAAAGAAAAGATCAGGGTAATGTTGAACCCCGTGGGATTCTCTAGCGTTACCTTTCCAGAAGGGGCAGGCTAGAGAAGGTATGTTGGAGTAGGAGAGCCTTCTGACAGTCCAGAAATTACATCAGGTAGTTGACAGAACTATATATCCACATGAGATGGGATTATTAAGTGTTGCTTCTAGGTGGACAGGGAGGCTGTCAGACCTTGAGCTCTTGGTTAGTCTCCATTCCTAGATGTAGATGAAACTGGCTGCCTGCCCACTAATTTCACTTCTTGCAAGTACACAAGGAGACAACATTCCTCCGACTCCTGGCTTCTAGGTGAAGCTTCTGACAAGTTCTGCTAAAGAGAATGTGAGAAGCAGTAATAAATGCTACTTCCAGATGGGGCCCCTAAAATGTCCCATTAGAATATCTGTTCTTTATCCCTTCACTGATGACCAGATGAAGGCGGAAGATTGAGCCTTAGGCGCCAGAGAAGCTTCATAGGTTTTGGCGGTATCACGAGATAGAGAGAGCCTGACTAGGAGAGGTACGCAGGAGAGCTGTTCAACTCACATTAAACTAGAGTCTGACTATATTGTAAGTCTCTGAGACTTTGGGGATTTTTGTTATTGCAAGTAGTATTAATTTCCCTGACTGATACACCAGGTAAATTAAGACCCCCACCCCCAGGACAGCTGGTCTGAAACTGGAGTAGCAGAGAGACAGTGCCCATTATTCCCCCCCTCCTTTTTTTGAGCTTGTCAAAATGAAGAAGCTAGATCGTGTATAGTTAGTTGTTGATACAAATAGGTTTGACGTGCAGAACCACACTTGGCCTCCGTGCACAGAGCACTTGTGCTGGAGCAAGAAGGGAGTGCTTTCTGCCAAAGCTCCGCCCCAGCTGCGTCAGGGAGCCCCACTCCCAGCCCCACTCCAGGTGCCCCAAGAAGAGTCCCAAGGTCTGGGCTCTATTCTCCCCATTATTCACCGAAGAGCAGAGGCAGATTCGGTGTTCTCTATAAATATTAGAAAATGTATTGTCTTCCATATTTAAATATACATGTATAATTCCATAGATAATATGTGAATATACATTTTCCCCTTTCAATACGTTCAGACTCTCTTTGGGTGCATATCGGTAAGAAAGGAAAGATACAACACATGGGTTTTCTGCCATCCACAAAAACAAGGCCTCCTCTGTTTTACAGTTGTCAGGCTTTCAAGCCAAACAGGAGACCCCTCTGCCATCTCAGCCTGGGAGAAGCTTCAGTCCAGACCTCTGTGACTCAAGGCCCTGCCGAGAACCACTCTGCCTCGTCAGTGGTGTCTTGACGTGACATCAGCGGGGTTAGCACAGATCTCCTGAAGAGCTGCCCCCCATGATCCAACACCTGGTGAGTAAATCACTTTTAGCAGCAGCAAGGCGCTGAACAAAGTTTATGTAGGATGGACATAAATTTGGTCTGGAAAGAGCAGTTTCCTGTGGTGACAGGCAGCCAGGCTGGGGTGCTCTAACACCACTCACCCCTTTTATTGGATTGCAAATTGTATCACCTGGAGGCCTTTGGAGCAGAACAGAACACAAACCCAGGTCTGAGGTGGGCCAGCCAGTCAAATGCTGGCACTCAGCTTCCATCCCAATCCAAACTCACGACAGCCTTTTATGCCGTGAGTTGTGTTCGGTGTAGGAGATCTGTGACCCTGAAGACAGCACTCTTGAACCCCTAGAGGAGGTGGCCGTGCAGAGATTAGGATAGTGGAGTCCATCACCAGGCAGTGTGCACTCGGTTCCTGGCTTCCCCCACTTAGTAGCTGTGTGACCTTGGACAAGTCACTTAGTCACCCTGTTTTCCAGTTCTCTCAATGATGAAATCGGGATAATAGCCTTACTACATGCAATTGAAAGAGAACACGGCAACTCAGGGGCTAATTGAGTAGTAGGAATCAGTCTAAGCATGTAGAGGGGAAGAAAAGGAGATGCGAGCCCCTCCCCACCTCCATGCTGGGGGCCAACATCGTTCTTCATGAACACAGAAACTTTCTGGCAGACACAGAGGGCCAGACACATAAAAACCAATGCAGAATTAATACTTCCCTGGTTGTTCTCTCCCTCTCTTTTTTTCCAGGCAGGTGGTGGAAAGACCCTGGCAGGGAGTCAAGGGACCTGCTTTTCCGTCTCAGCCCTGTCACAGGAGGCATGGACCATATACCCAATCTTCCTGGCTTTCATTTATCAATAGATGGATGCTTACAGCAGCTGACTGGGGCGTTGAAGTTAATCTGGTCCATATTCATAATATTGACAATAGCGATAATAACTGCTACTCTCTCGATATTGAAAGCTTCCTGTGTCATTGTTCTTTAATTTTTTTTTTTAAAGATTTATTTATTTATTTATTTGACAGAGATAGAGACAGCCAGCGAGAGAGGGAACACAAGCAGGGGGAGTGGGAGAGGAAGAAGCAGGCTCATAGCGGAGGAGCCTGATGTGGGGCTCGATCCCACAACGCCGGGACCACGCCCTGAGCCGAAGGCAGACGCTTAACCGCTGTACCACCCAGGCGCCCCTGTTCTTTAATTTTTTTTAATTTTAATTTTAAGTAATCTGTATACCCAACGTGGGGCTTGAAGTCACAACCCTGAGATCAAAAGTCACATGCTCTACTGACTGAGCCAGCCAGGTGCCCCGTTTCACTGTTCTTAGTGCTTTATGTGAATTGGCTCAGAATTACCTTCTGATAGGAGGTAGTTACTATTTTTACACCTATTTTACAGATGGGAAAACTACGGAAGAGTGGTTAAATGACATATTTTATGTACATTACCTCATCAGATTAATGCATCTGGAGTAGGTGTTATCTTTATTATAGAGGACAAACTGAGGCTCAGAGAAGGTAAACATTCCACCTGTTCCCCAAAGAGAGAGTAGACTTAAAATTAAGTCCTTATAACATCTCTTCTAATATGAGCAGTCTTTCTCAATTATTTTTTTTTATTGAGGAACAATTTACATTCAGTAATGTGCACTAGTATGAAGTGAGCAGCTCAGTGGATTTTGACTTATGTATAGACTAATGTAACCACCCACCTGATCAAGATTCAGAACATTTCCTTCACTCCAGAAGGTTCCTCTGTGCCTTCTCCCAGTTAATGTCCCTCAACCCCTAGAAAATCACAAGGCCAACTTCTCTTACCATTGATTAGTTCTGTTTGTTTTTGAACCTCATATAAATGGAATCGTATGGAATGCACTCTTCGTGTATGGTTTCTTTCACTCAGTATTATAATTTTGAGATCTTATCCATATTGTGGCTTATATCAGTGGATTCCTTTTTATTTCTGTGTAGTATGCTCCACCGTACGAATTCACCCACAATTCACCGATCCCTGCTTGTGTTGATGAACACGTGGATTGTTTCCAGTCTGCGGCTATGGTGAGTGAAGCTGCTGTGAATATTCACGTACAAGTCTTTTTGTACACGTATGTACAGATTTCTCTTGGATATATAGCTAAGGGTGAGATTGCTTGCATGGTAGGCACATGCTTAACCTTATTGCCAGTTTTCCAAAGTGGTGGAACGAATTTATATTCTTACCAGCAATGAATGACCTTTTAGTTGTTCCTCGCCCAACTTTGGGATTGTCAGTCCTGTTGTCGGCTGTTCAGTGCTATCCCACTGTGACTTTAATCTGCATTTCCTTGATGAGTAATGTTGTTGAATACCTTTTCCTATGCTTATTGGCCATCTAGATATCCTCATTTATGAGGGGCCTGTTTAAGTCTTGTGCCCATTTTTAAAATGAATTGTCTTTTTCTTGTAGATTTATAATTCTTAATATATTCTGGGTATGAGTACTTTGTAAAAAATACATGTTGGGGGCGCCTGGGTGGCTCAGTTGGTTAAACGTCCAACTCTTGGTTTGGGCTCAGGTCATGATCTCAGGGTCATGAGATTGAGCCCAGAGTCGAGTTGAGTCCCTGCTCAGTCTCCCTCCACACCTCCCTTGCTTGTGCCTTGCTCACACGTGCCAGTTCTTTCTCTCTCTAAAATAAAATAAGTAAATCTTTAAAAAAAATTGATGTTGTAAATATCTATTCCAAGACTGAGAACTCACGTATTCACTTACTTAATGTTGTTTCTGACGAATATAAGTTCTTATGTTTAATATGACCCACATTTATCATGTTTTACTTTAAATAGTTGAAATCTTTCATTTATTTATTATTATTTTTTTAAAGATTTTATTTATTTATTCGACAGAGATAGAGACAGCCAGCGAGAGAGGGAACACAAGCAGGGGGAGTGGGAGAGGAAGAAGCAGGCTCATAGCGGAGTAGCCTGATGTGGGGCTTGATCCCGTAACGCCGGGATCATGCCCTGAGTCGAAGGCAGACGCTTAACCGCTGTGCCACCCAGGCGCCCCTATTTATTATTTTTTTACAGTTGAAATCTTTTAGAGAAATCTCTGCCTAGTCCAAGATCATGAAGATATTCTACTATGTTTTCTTCTAAAGGACTATTATTTTACCTTTCATATTTAGGAATATGATCCACCCTCAAATTAATTTTTATATATGATGTAAAAATTACACCATTTGAGGTGTGAAAGTTCATTGTTCCCCACATGGATATGCAAATGATTTGGTACCATTATATTGAAAAGACCATCTTTTTTTTATTAGATTACAATTGTGCCTTTGTTGCAAATTAAATGACTATATATATGTATGAGTCTATTTCTGGAGTCTCTATTCTGTTCCATTGGTCTATTTGTTTATCCTTCCCAATACCAATACCAATACTCTGTCTTGTAGTTTTATAGTAAGTCTTCACATCTGGTAGTATAAGTGCTGCAACTTTGTTGTTCTTATCAGAATGGTTTTAGCTGTTCTAAGTCCTTTGCATTTCTTATAAATTTCAGAATTTTGTTAATTTCCATAAAATTGTTCTGTTGGGATTTTGACTGGGATAGCCTTGACTTGATAGATCAATGTAGAGAAAACTGACATCTTAATAGTATTAAATGTTTTAATCCATGAAGATGAAATATCTCTTCTCAATTATCTAGTTTGAGTAAGAATAATTTGAGTAAAACTTAGTATTTTCAAATGGTTAAGGATAAAGTTACCATATGGTCTAGTACCTCCACTCCTAGATATATACCCAAGAGAAGTGAAAACATATGTGTAGGGGCACCTGGATGGCTCATTCAGTTAAGTGTCTGACTGGCTCGGGTTGTGATCTAGGGGTCCGGGGTCGAGCCCTGAGCCCCTCCTGGAGACCCGGGTAGAGCCCCAGGTCCCCTTCGCACTCAGCAGAGTCTGCTTCTCCCTCTCCTTTTTTTTTTTTTTTTTCGAGTTTAATGATTTTTTATTATATTATGTTAGTCACCATACAGTACATCCCCGGTTTCCAATGTAAGGCTCGATGATTCATTAGTTGTGTATAACACCCAGTGCACCATGCAATACGTGCCCTCCCTACTACCTATCACCGGTCTATCCCATTCCCCCACCCCCCTCCCCTCTGAGGCCCTCAGTTTGTTTCTCATAGTCCATAGTCTCTCATGTTTCATTCCCCCTTCTGATTACCTCCCCTTTCTTTATCCCTTTCTTCCCCTACCGATCATCCTAGTTCTTATGTTCCATAGATGAGAGAAATCATATGATAGTTGTCTTTCTCTGCTTGACTTATTTCACTTAGCATTATCTCCTCCAGTGCCGTCCATGTTGTAGCAAATGTTGAGAACTCGTTCTTTCTGATAGCTGAGTAATATTCCATTGTATATATGGACCACAACTTCTTAATCCAGTCATCTGTTGAAGGGCATCTTGGCTCCTTCCACAATTTAGCTATTGTGGACATTGCTGCTATGAACATTGGGGTGCATATGGCCCTTCTCTTTACTATGTCTGTATCTTTGGGGTAAACACCCAGTAGTGCAATGGCTGGATCATAGGGTAGCTCAATTTTTAACTTTTTAAGGGACCTCCACACTGTTTTCCAGAGTGGCCGTACCAACTTGCATTCCCACCAACAATGTAGGAGGGATCCCCTTTCTCCACATCCTCTCCAACAATTGTTGTTTCTTGCCTTGTCTATTTTTGCCATTCTAACTGGCGTAAGGTGGTATCTCAGTGTGTTTTGATTTGAATTTCCTTGATGGCTAATGATTTTGAACATTTTTTCATGTGTCTGTTAGCTATTTGTATGTCTTCATTGAAAAAGTGTCTGTTCATATCTTCTGCCCATTTTTTGATTTATTTGTTTCTCGTGTATTGAGTTTGAGAAGTTCTTTCTAGATCTTAGATACCAGTCCTTTATCTGTAGTTTTTCTGACTGTTTCCTTGGCTGTGCAGAAACTTTTAATCTTGATGAAGTCCCATAAATTCATTTTATCTTTTGTTTCTCTTGCCTTTGGGGATGTATCATGAAAAAGGTTGCTTTGGCCGATGTCATAGAGGTTGCTGCCTATGTTCTCCTCTAGAATCTTGATGGATTCCTGTCTCACATCTAGGCCTTTCATCCATTTGGAGTTTATTTTTGTGTATGGTGTGAGATAGTGGTCAAGTTTCATTCTTTTGCATGTAGCTGTCCAATTTTCCCAGCACCATTTATTGAAGAGACTGTCTTTTTCCCACCGGATGTTTTTTCCTGCTTTATCAAATATTAGTTGCCCAAAGAGCCGAGGGTCCACTTCTGGGCTCTCTATTCTGTTCCATTGGTCTATGTGTCTGTTTTTGTGCCAGTACCATGCTGTCTTTGTGATCACAGCTTTGTAGTACAGCTTGAAATCCGGCATTGTGATGCCCCCAGCTTTGTTTTTCCTTTTCAACAGTTCCTTGGTGATTCGGGGCCTTTTCTGTTTCCATACAAATTTAAGGACTATTTGTTCCAGTTCTTTGAAAAATGTCCTCGGTATTTTGATCGGGATAGCATTGAAAGTGTAGATTGCTCTGGGTAGCATGGACATTTTAACTATGTTAATTCTTCCGATCCATGAGCATGGAATATCTTTCCATCTTTTTATGTCTTCCTCAATGTCTTTCAAGAGTGATTTATAGTTTCTAGAATATAGGTCCTTTACGTCTCTGGTTAAGTTCATTCCAAGGTAACGTATGGTTTTTGGTGCTATCCCTCTCCTTTTACCCCTTCCACCGCTTGTGCTCTCTCTGTCTCTTTCTCTCTCAAACAAACAAATAAATAATAAATAAATAAAATCTTAAAGAAAACATGTGTGTACACAGAAACTTGTACATAAATGTTCATAGCGGTATTACTCACAATAGACAAAAAAGTAGAAACAACTCACATGTCTATCAACTGATGAATGGATAAATAAAATGTGGTATATTCATACAATGGGATATTATTTGGCAAAAAATAAAGTACCAATAGAGGTGACTGGCTGGCTCAGTCAGAATATGCTACTCTTGATCTCAGGGTTGTGGGATTGAGCCCCATGTTGGGTGTAGAGATTACTTAAATAAATAAGCTTAAAAAAAAAGTACCAATAAATGCTACAACATGGATGAATTCAGAAAACATTATGCCAAGTGAAAGAAGCCAGTCACAAATGACCACATATTGTATGATTACAGTTAAATACAATGTCCAGAATAGGTTAATCTATAGAAATAGAAAGTAAATTAGTGGTTGCCTAGGACTAGGGGAATGGGAAGGGATGGTGGGAGTGCCGGCTAAGGGGTGTGGTTTCTTTTGGGGTAATGAAAATGTTCTAAAATTGATTGTGGTCATGGTTACAAAACTGTGTGAATACACAAAAAGCCATTAAATTGGGCACTTTAAATGAGTGAATTGTATGGTATATGAATTATGTCTCAGTAAAGCTGTTTAAAATTTTTTTAAAAGTTATTTTAATCTATTGTTATGGGTTTAGACACGTTCTAATACAATATTATGTTTGACCCATGGCAGTCACATTCTGAGGTACGGGGGGTTGGGGCTTCAACATATGAATTTATGAGATTAAAAAGAAAAATTTTATGTATTTAAAAACGTAGATTTCTGGGTCTTGCCATCTTGCCCCCGGATTGGATTGGTAGACTGCGGCAATCTGCATTTAACTAAAATCTCACACCCTGTTCGTTCCCTTAGCTGCCTGAGTGGCAGTGAGCTTGCAAGGGGGTAGCCAGCCAGGGTAAGAGCTTGAGTAGCCAGGGCCAAAGACAGACTACAGGATTTCCCCCGTGAGTGGGAGGTAGAGGCAACTTTGCCTGAGGGTGTTTCAGTTTTAAGAAAGCCAAATGGGGTGTGAAAGCCCTAGCGTCATTCAGCTTCTGAAGAAAGTTCCTGTTAAAGGCCGCAGTCCCCTCTCCTTGGTGGTGCTTCTCCATCCCACTGGGGTTCCATCCTCCGGGGGGTGGGGGGGCACATATCTGCATCTCTGAAGGGTAGGGGGAGGCTCTTGAGATAGTTACATTTATCAAAAGTGGGCCTAAGGAGTGAGGTAGGGCATCCCTTAAATAGGCCGGCCCAGGCCTCTCCACATGGAGACATTCTCGGTGTGCGAAGGACGAGGTACGGGACAGGACTAAAGCTACAGGAGATTCCAATGTGGTTTTTTTTTTTTTTTTTTTTTTTTTTACCAGTTTCATCTATAAATCCAGGGCCATTCCCTGAAGACCAGGTCTCTGTGCCTCTAAGTTTGTGATGTTCTGGGGCTCTATACCGGAGGCCAGGTTCATCACATCCAATAGCGTAGCCCTGCCTTGAAGTGCTGGTCTAGAAGGCCAGACCGAGGCCCTGCCCTGCAGCCCCAGATCAAGTGGGGGAAGAGCTGTGAGCTGGCAGCTCACCCTGCTGTGCTGGGAGTCTGGCTCCCCTGCTCCCCAGATCTCTGTCTGACTTCACCACTGCTCTCAGGGGACTGACCACAGGTCACAAGGCCTTGTCGCAGCAAGGACTTGCTTTCTGAGGGATTGAGTCAGGCCAAGCCCAGCTGGCCTGACCCTGTGGACTTCTCTAAAACCGATGGCCCCATGGCTGGCACTGTCCCGCTGCCCTGCCTGGAAGTGAGCGCTTACAGCTGCCTCCTGGGGTGCCCCGGTCACCAGCCTTTGGTGTCCCTCCTTGCCAGCAGGGGCAGACCATGACGCAGTTGCCAGGGCTGCCCAGACCAAAGCTGAGGCAAGTGGGACTTAAAAGGAGAAGTGTGTCATGAATCATCTGCTGCTGTGACTGGCCAGCAGGGGGTGAGTGGGGGCGTGGGGGCTTTGGGGGGGAGGGTGTGGGGGGTGCAGGTGAGAGGAGAAAGGGGCACTTTCCCGGGTCCCCTGCTGAGAAAACTAGATTCAGCGAGTCTGGGGAGGGGCCCAGAAACCTGCATTTTAATGGATTCTCTTAGGGCCTGCACAGGCAGATTTGGGAAGTGTGGTTTTAGATAACCCTGGTGGGGCTTTGTGCAGAAAGCTTGAGGTAAGCGTCAGAGGTCAGCATCTGAAAGTGGACTTCGCTTCAGGTGTTGGGAGCCTCCCTCCAGCTGGCTGAGCAGCAAGGGCGTGGCTCATCCCATAACCTAGAACCCAAACCCACTTCCCTTCATACAGGGGGAGCCTGGGACAGGCAGGTCAGGCGGGGAGAAGCCTTGGGATGAGAGGATAGCAGGAGAGCAAGGCCGGGCCATGCCAGGCTGAGGGCCCAGAAGGAGCTGGCGGGCCCACAGCTGCAGGAAAGGTGGCCATCGGGAAAATCTCACATGTTTGCAAAAGGCAGCTACCGCGTCAAGCACCGTCTGCAGAAGCAGCTGCTTTCTATTCTCAACATGGGTCCGCGGGGCCTCGAACCTGAGTGGACGTGTGTGCCCCCCACCCCCGGGGCAGTGCAGACATACCCTCTGCTGCTCACAGGAAGCTGCGTGTGCCTGTGACTCCAGCCAAGGGCAGGGCCCACAGGTTCCCCGCCTACACGGAACGCTTCCTCTAAGGCAGGCTCCCAGGCTACCAGCCAGTTTCAGCTCTGGGCATGGGCACCCAAATTTTAGACAAGAGCAATCCTAACACTCACAGTCAAGAGGCGACCGACTTTCTGCCAGGCTCAAAGTTTCAGAAAGTTTTATATTACAGCACCGAATCCAGTGTTATGGTTCCAATCAATTCAGGAAATAAAATGTCTACAATTTATTTGGGTCTCTAAGACTCAGAACTCCCGGCCAAGAATGTGCCCTTTGATCTTCATCCCCTTCATCTGAAGCATTCCCTAAATGCATTTCCATTTTAAGGAACAATGTCTTATATTGGCATAGTACTCTTGATTGAAGAAACTCAGATTGTGTTTTAGGATTCCAGCCCTTGGATTAAATTCAGTGCAACATCCGAGTGCCTGATATGTGCCAAGTTCCTACCCTCAGTGAGCAGAGGCAAGGGGGAAAAGGCGGGGGAAGTGTGCTGTGGGTGCCACGGAGACATGGGAAGTCAAGTGCAGCGAGTTCTTAGGACAGAGCCATCATGTGTGACTGGGGCATCAGAGAAGGCTGCCTGGGGTGGGGGGGGGTTGGTTGAGTTTGGCCTCAAAGGATGGAGAGGCTGCTAAGACGCAGAGAGAAGGCAAAAGAACATTACAGGCCAGGGGAAAAGACTAGAGCAGGGGAGGGCATGCTTGGGGAATGGTAGGCAGGTCAGTGTAGCCAGGAACTAGGGTGGGGGTGATGGAGAGGGAAAGGGAGAGACTAGGCTGGCAAAAGGGCGGAACTGGACTGCAGGGGCCCAACCCAAATGCCCTTGAGTTGGCTCAAGTGACAAGACGGGGTGCTGCACAGGTTTGAGGAATCTCACGGAGACGGCGTTCAGTAAGTGCAGCTGGACCTCCAGATCCAGGAGTGCGGAAAGCAGCTTCTCCCAGTCACTCTGTCTCTGGTGGCCCAGGAGCTCCAGCCACCACCTCACCCTGCAGACTGTGGCCTCTGCTCCCTGACGGGCCTAACCCGACCTGTAGGCCAAGTGTCTGTCACCACAGCCCCTTGATTCTTGGTTCCTTCTCCAAGCCAACCATTCCATTAGCTAGTGGCCACTCAATGGATTGGTTCCTCCTGGTCAGGCATCTGCCTCTGGTATCAGCAAGCTATTCTGGTGCGGGAAGCAGATGCAGCCATCAACAAGAAACAAAGCAGCCAATGCCATGGACGGGTAATGGTGGACCTAAGTATAAGCCAAGTCCACCTCTCCACTGCATCCCGAACATTCAAATTGAGCAGCTTTCTATCTCTGAGGTTTCCTACAAATTTACCCAGTGTGGTTTGGGCTTTATCTACCCATCAGTACCACTGCCTGGGGCTCTTCGTATCTTCCAGAAACTGCCCCTCAGCCATCTGTGATCATGACTGAAAGACTTAGATTTTGAAATTGCAACCTGTCATAAAAAGACAAGACTGACCTATTGGGCCTCTGATTTTTAGACAGGCTTCCAGGATAGCTCAGGTTATTTCCAACTCTGGGGTCGTCACATACAGCTGAGCCAGGTGTGTACCACACAGTTTTTGTGTGTGGGGGGCACCATTCCCATGATCTCTTGGCATATTTACTACGATAGTTTCCTGGCAGATGGCAGCAGTGTCTGGAGGTAGGGTAGCTTTTTCTAATTTGCAAAAGGTAACTTATGGCTAGTGGCAGGAGGCATAAGAATCAAACTAGTGTCCAATAAATCTTGGGCCACCAGCAGGGGTTGGTGGGAGAGAAGGAAGGACTGGGGAGGAGTACTGGGGAAGGTCCCTTTGGCTAACCAAATTGGGCATCAAAGGGCTAAGAAATGTTGGTATTTGTGGGGTTCAAGGTTCAGCCCTGTGGGGCCATCAGGGTTATTGAGGAGGCAAGAGAGGCTAACAAGGTGAAGCTGAAGCATCCAGATTTGCCCTGGCAGGTGGGACTCTAAGGGCTGCGTCTAGTAAACAAATAATGGCCCTTCGTGGAGACATGGGGATGAAGCGAATGTGGAGTGTCTAAATAAAAATTCTATGGTTCTAGTGGGGAGGGGAGCAGGGTGGGAGGATGGGAGCGGCAGGGGAGGAGGGAAAAGGCACAGGGGCTGCTGTGGGAGTGCACGGCTGAGTTCAGGGCATCCGCCCCAGCTCTGAGTGCTCTGTTTCTGCAAACCTCCCTCAGTCGTGCCCAGATAGCAGCATTCATAGCCCCAGCAGTGCTCCTGAGCGGCTAGGGGGTTACACAAGGACTTTTAATTTCAAATACTGTAGACTGCAAAATCTTTCGAGCTGGAACACTGCTCTCCATTTTTGCATTTGACTCCGAAGCAGACTCCCAGCCAAGCACAGCTTTTGGTTTGATCTGTTTATCTTCCAAGGTCTCCTCTGGCTGCGTGCACACTGCTTTTGTTCTTGGCTTGCTGTTTTAAGTATAGCTTTGCTACATTTCCATTTTCTCTACTATTAAAAACCAAGTGCTTACTTGAATTAGAGCAGAAAAACACTGAATAGAGAGAAACACTGCTTCCCCTCTGAAACATGGTGAGGCCGTGGGTTAGTGACAGCTATGACGATGATTAATGCCCCGCGCTCTCACTTCCAGACCTTCAGGAACATATAAACAAACATTTTCTGGAATTTGCAGGTGAAAGGAGGGAGGTGAAGTGGCTCAGGCAGGATTGCGCTGATTACAGTCTGATTCCTCTCCCCTTCCCAATTACCTCACAAATTACGCTCTGGTGAACAGTGCGGGAGCTGTTCATATTTTAAATCAAACTAAAGTCCACTGAAGTAGGAAAATTATGCATTTTCCATAAATGATGTGGGCAAATTATTATTCAATTTTTAACAGGGTTTTTCCATCACTTTACTGTGCACAATGTAATATGGTTAATTTACCAGAAAGCATTGTTATTCATTCCCTAATTCTCAAGGCAACTGCTGCCATTTCCTCACCATTTCCTTGCTGTTCTCTGGGAACTGGCAGACCTTCCTGGCTCCGGGCTCTGTTGGGATGGTTTGGGTTCCAGAACCATCTCCAGAGGCTCTGCTTCCTGGTTTCTCCCGAGCTCGCCCCTCGGGAGGAGTCTGAAAGTGAAAGGATTCACATACCTGGGTTTAGTTTGTGAGTAACTTTAAATGAATCCTTTTGTAAAGACACACCAAAAAAAAAAAAAAAAAAAGAAAAAGAAAAAGAAAAAGAAGATGAAACCTCTTGCGATTTGGTAATATTTCCCCACAGTATTACATGTACGGTTTTCATTAAAAACACTATCTAATAACCATTTCATTCTCTCCTGCTTCTAATTAGCTACTCATTGATTACTACAGCGCAAGCACTTGATAATTAACCAAAGGGAAAAAATTCCAAAACAAAACAACCAAAGAACATCCCTCAACTGCCCCTACGTATCTTCTCTCATGAGTTTACATGTTGCATGGGGATTCAAGCAAAGCAGGCTAGCAAGTGGAAGGACAGGAAAGAATGCCAATGAGATCAGAAATGGGAGAAAAGCCCCCCACCCTGCTCATTGCTATCAAGAGAATGGGGAGGAGCTATTATAAGCCTCTTCCCCTGCCACTTTTTTATTCTCATATTCTGTAAATATATTTCAAACTGCTGTACCATTCCTGCTGGGACACTGGAGCCAACAACCTGCCTAAAACCTTTCTCTCTGTCCTTTTATGGACACCCTCTTATTTAGCAGCTCAGTAATCAGACTAACTGATGCATCAGGATGGTTTTGTGTGTGTGTGTGTGTGTGTGTGTGTGTGTGTGTGTTTCAGAGAGAGAGAGAGAGAGAATGAGATTGACTTAGTTTTTTTTTTTTTTTGGTTTGTTTTTTCTTCATTTAGATGCATTTGCTGAATACCTTACATATTTAAAATATGTGCCATCCCCTAACAGGGGTTGGGAATCAGAAGGAAACACATCTAAAGGCAAAAAACACTGGGCCTACAATTAAACAGTACATAACCTATTTCCACTTGTCCTTTAAGAGCAAGTTCAGGCATCACCTCCTCCATGAAGCCTTCCCTACACTCCCCATTCTGGGCTGGACAGCACTCCTTTGCTACCACCTAGCAGACAGCTTATTATTATTATTATTATTTTTAAAGATTTTATTTATTTATTCGACAGAGATAGAGACAGTCAGCGAGAGAGGGAACACAAGCAGGGGGAGTGGGAGAGGAAGAAGCAGGCTCATAGCGGAGGAGCCTGATGTGGGGCTCGATCCCGTAACGCCAGGATCACGCCCTGAGCCGAAGGCAGACGCTTAACCGCTGTGCCACCCAGGCGCCCCTTATTATTTTTTTTTTACTCTTTTTTTTTTTTAAAGTAAACTATACCCCCAACGTGGGACTCGAACTCACAACCCTGAGACCAAGCATCACACGCTCTAGGGGTGCCTGGCTGGCTCAGTTGGTAGAGTGTGCAACTCTGGACCTCAGGGTTATGAGACCCACATTATTACTTAGAAATAATAAAATCTTTAAAAAAAATCTTTAAAAATAAAATCTTTAAAAAAAATCTTAAAAAAAAAAAGGTCACATGCTCTACTGACTGAGCCACAGAGGTGCCCTGCAGAGAGCTCATTGCAACAGCGTTTTATGGGTCTCCGTCCTCACTGGACTGGGAATATTGTGTCTCTGACTTCCTAGTGCTAGCACAGGGGCTAGCCCATAATAAGCACTCAACAAATGTATGGAGATGGAATGAATGTTAAGTCCTTATATATATCCATAGTCATATCTACCATTATCCCACTACCTTGAACAGCCTTGGCAAAGGACGACTCTCATTCCAGCTCTGGTTTCTTCATCCTTGTCCAATGTCTCCATCCTGTTTACTCCCATTTGCTGCCATCTTGGACCAGCAGATTGACCTGACCAGACTTTCACTTCTGGGTGGCTCTGGTTGGTTTTCTTCTTCCCATTATCAAACCCTCCTGTTTTCTGTCCCATTCTCAGAGGGCTGTTCTTTGCTAGGTGAAAAAAGGGAATCAGATAAGAGAATTGATATGAATGGGGGTTAATGTCACCTCTCCCAAATACATTATTTTTATGTTAATAGTAATATTTTATGGACAACATCTTCATGCTGTGATTCTCAAGCAGGGTATGGGTACTCCCTGGGTCATGCTGAAGTGTGCCAGGAATCCTATAAGCTGTAGCCTGCTTAACAATGCACAACCTAAAGGTCTGGGAAAATAATTTTATGTGGAGGTAAAAAATGGATATCTTAGGGAGAATATACAAATTTCATGAAAGTACAAAGTTAGAATGAGATCTTGAAGGCCCCAGGTCCCAGGATGGACAAGTTTATCCCCATTAGCATTCGGGTGAATTCTGGGCAAAGATTTGGGAAGCACTAATGGGGTTCACTTCAGGCATAGACTGGGCCTTTAAATTACATGCTGAAGACTGGTGAGCACACATTTGCAAGGGGGCAGGGTTAGTGCATCCGGCAGCTCACAGCAAATTCCAGCATGCTCAGCAAGGGCCTAGGTCAGTGTATCATTTGCAGGTCAATCATATGCCCCACTACATGGAGTCCCTCATTTAGCCACCACCCATCCATCCAATGTCTACCAGCAGCTCATCATTGCTCTGGTGCAGGGAGAATGCTGGTGAGCCAGTTAGGCAGTTACCATTCCTCGAGGAGCTCACAATCCGGCAGGTAAGATGCATTAAAAGAAGAGTCATATTATTAAACACAGTATTACAAGAGGAGTAAGTATTCCAGAAAGGAGTACAGTATTCTGGCGGAGAAGTCGTTGGTCGCTGATCACATTCTTCTTAGAATCATCCCAGCCAAGCTGGGAAAACTCTTTTTATTTTCAGTCCTTAGAACTTTAAAAATAAAGGTGTGTCTCCCCCTGCCCCCATAGGATTCTGGATATTTTGCATGTTTGCAAAGAATGAGGCATGATTTAGGAATTGATTATGGAAAGTTTCTGGGAAGATAGGTAATATATACATTATGAAAGTCTATTTGAGATTTCAAAGATATTAAAGATACGAATTTTTCATTATTTCCTTCTCTGTATTTGGCATCAATTTTTGAGAATAAAATAAACATATATTAGTGGTACTTGCTTGTTAAATATGTACCCCACAATATCATTTTTAGAATAAAACATTTTTGAGCCTCCTTCCCCTTCCCCCAGATTGATTATTTTTTTCTTTCCTTCCTTTTTTTCCTCTTTTTCTCCCCCTCTCCCTCCTTTTCTTCCTTCCAGCAAATATTTTGGACAGCCTAACAGAATCCCCACAGTATAGTATCTAGTGGTAATAAAGCCAACAAAAGCCATCTAAACTTATTAAACTACATTTCAGGAACAAATTGACCAAACACCAATTTATCCAAATATAACTTGTTAGGAAACACCTCCTCTGTCAAGCGAGGCGCCCTTGTCCTGACACAAGGACACTGACACAAGAACGATGACATCCCCCCTGCGGTAGGCTCCCGTGTAGCTCCCCTCTGCACACTGCCGAAAACCTCACCTTCTTTCAAGACTCGTGAAAGAACCATGCCAATTAGCGCAGTATACATTCTTCAGGTCCCAAAGGAAATTTCAGATAAAAATTTTGCAGCTTCAACGCTACTAGAAAAATCCTCTGGTGCCAAGATTTAGCCACAGGAGGATTCCTGTCTTTCTCCGGGCAGGTAAACACCCTCTGGAACTTGTCAGAAAATCTTCAGTAGTGTGGCTGTATTTGAGGGTTTATGAATACCCTTAACTTTTCTGGGGGAGCTGCCTGGTTCCTCATACACCTTTCTTTGCCATGACCGAGTCAGAGCCAAATGCATCATTAGCTTGGGTCTACACCCCGATGCCCTAAGTCATGGGAGGTCCTGCATCCACTGCTGGCTCGCGGGTCCTCCCAGCCCATCAATGCATCATGAACGAAGCACCCCGGAGAGTGTGAGCCGCCGTGAGCCTGGGTGGATGGGAATGGTTTTGTCACATTTTCAACGTCTGAGCTTTGTCAAATGGTCTTCTCCAGAAGCTCTACTATTTGATTTTAAGAAAGTAAAAAAAAAAAATAGTGTATTAAGAAGCCCCCCTCTGCAGCGCAGCAATGCCAGATGCCCGCTCTCTGCAGCAGAGCAAGTACTTATTCACCACCAGTTTCCTAAAGACAAAAAACATTTCATCATCACTTGCTGCTAAGGTACCATTCGAGACCCATGCATACCTCGTTATACGGTGCTTCTCTGATACTGGGTTTCTTACTAGGGAAGATTTGGCGATTACCTGCATGGAGCAAGTCTATCGGCGCCATGTTTCCAACAGCGATGGCTTACTTCGCGTGTCTCAGTCATATTGCTAATTCTCGCGATATTTCACCCTTTTTCGTTATTGTATTTGTTAGGATGAACTGTGATTAGTTATTACAGCTCACTGAAAGCTCAGATGATAATCAGCATATTTTAGTACTATTTTAAAATTAAGTTCATATACTTTGTTTTAGACATGCTCTTGCACACTTAGTAACTACGGTATCGTGTAAACATCACTTTTATATGCACTGGGAAACCAAAGCCTTCGTTTGACTTGCTTTATTGAGGTGGTCTGCGTTGGAACCTGCACTGTCTCCGAGGTGTGCCTGTTGTTTTTCTTTCTTCACCAGAGATCTTTCTGGTCAGTGCATTCAGTTTCCTCACTCCACACTTCTACAACCTGGGAGAGAGAGAGGCTTCTTGGGAGGTGTTGGGAACCCCTGGAGGTGGTTTCATTTGCCTGGACTGGTCTACCTCAGGAATCTCTCTGCGCAGCACATTAGCTTTCAAAAGAAAAACCCTGAAAAGATCTCTGATTTCTCTGTATCTGCAGCTACTCTTTCATCCTGCAGCCCCATACTCAATGTTTCAGAGCATTTTGTCAGAGTGCCCTTGAGTTAACCCAAGTCCTTAGTTCTGCTTCATAGGAGAGAATCCACAACAAACTCCACTGATGAATTAAAGGCTACACTTTGGTTTGAAGAAACCAAGTTTTCTCTTAAAGAATCTCTGTTTAAAGCAGGTTATAACTTTTCAGAATTTTTTTTGAATGACCGCATCAGAACCATAAATAACAATCCTCCCTAGAATATCTGCAAATTATCCAACTTAGTGGATGTGAAGATGAAAAACAAAGTTATCTTTAAAAATATCTAGAACATGTTAACAAATTTCCCAGTAATGTGATAGTAATTGTTGAAGATGTTTGAAATTTTTATCAATTTAGCAATTGCATCAATACCAAAAACAATACCAGAAAGACTGGGTTTACCAGAAAATCCCTTTGTTTAATCCATTTTTAAAAAAATGTTGGAAAACCTTTCAAAATATAAAGGTTATTTCAGAAAGAAAGTTCTCCTGCTTCTATAACTCCCCGTGATAGCAATGATCTCCTAATTACAGGATCTTAGATCTGTAGGAACTTACAGCAAATCTCATCCAACCCCCTCATCTCTATAGACAGGACCCAAAACAGAGGTGCCAGACGGCTGCTGAAGGTCCCACAGCTGAATGAGTGCACAGCCAGGCACCTAGTCAGATCGTGTGGTCTACCCACTGCCCCTCCTACCACATGGGTTGTTTCCCTGCCTAGTGACACACTTACAGAGGTAGAGGACCACGGGAAATAACATATACTGACTCTAGGGCAATAAAGATTCTTCTTGTAATTGTCTTTCCACGACAGGTGGGATATAGAACATTCCAGTTAGAGACAACGTCTGAGAGAGTGAAATGTGAAAGTATGCTTAATCTTGCTTTAATAATCCTCTGAAATAGCTCGACAATAGTCCAGCCTTTTTAGGGGGAAGAACCCACTCCCAGGGTTTTAAACGTTTCTGTCATTTGGAAGTCACTGCACAATGGTTAAACGGACCAGAGAACTCCTTATCACCTGCTGTGGGGCAGATATGTCACTACTCGAGTACCTTCCATGATTTAAACAAATGAACAAAAAAATTCAAATGTAAAATGCTCTCTTTTTAATTACTAAATTAAGAAAGTTAAACAATTTAAAAATGTAAACTCACAAATAAATCATAACAAAAAAGGAATTAAGATTTCAGAGTTGCTACCCAGTATTAAAAACTTAATAGAAATAGGCTTTTTGATTTGTTGTTGTTAAACATGTAATTTAAGGTTGGTACAAACAGCAACTAAAAATGTAATACTTTTTTTTCTTTTTTTCTTTTTTTTTGGTGCATCCCCATGAAATGTAAAGTAGTGCATAGTTATTCCACTGGAGACTTCTTGGACATAGAGAAAGTCATTTCATTAGCAGTACAGGACGTTTGAAACACTTATTTTACAATGGGAAATGTCCAACCCCCACCCTCAGAAGTTTTAGTTGCATGAGAAAGTTTAGCAGGTCGCCATGACTCTAATGCTATGGGTTTTAGACCATTTAAATGTGGTTACAAGGTTTATTAAATAAAAAAAGTTTGAAACATTTCAGCATTCATATTTTTATACAAGAAGTATGTGTGGTATCCATCTTCCAGTTCCCCTGGTAGTTATTGGCCATTTGCTTGCTTCAATATGCTTTTAGGCTTCAAGAACAAATCGCAGTTAAGTCAAAGCAAACACTGGAAACAGAACTTGTGAATTCAGCTCTGGGGCTGCTTGAAATGAGTCAAAGGAACAGCCATCTACAGGTACAATCATGAACCAAAAAAGTGCAATCCAAATTAAAAAAAAAAAAGAAAAAAAGGAAAAAGATCATGCTTTGCAAAAGCCAAAAAGGAGGCCACTGGTTTGCAGAATGACACCAGTGCTTTTATGCTGATTTGGCAGTAAAATCCTCACTCTGGGTCCCGAGGCTTTATGGCCCAGGTCGGCCATGGTCTCCACATTAGCACCCACATGGTGTATGTACAGGGACATATATATTATATATATTCCTATTATAAAAAAAGAAAAAACCAAACACCTGTCCTGATTGGTTTTTGTTAAAACATGAAAAAAAATTTTATTGTTTTAGACAAAGAGGCCACTTTTGGAAAATAATACTTTTTTTTTTTAGTTGAATCAGGTGAAGACAGTTAAAATCACATAGGATTTGCATTTTAAAAAAAGGAAAGCACTAGGGTCGTTGGCACTGGAGTAACTATTTACACTGAACAGAGGTTTGGCCTTTTACATCACATCGATACAATGCATTTTCCAAAGTCTGAGAAATAACAAGGTTCTGTCTCGTATGCTTCACAGAGGAGGTTCAGATTTGGGGACAAGTGTCATTAATGAGGGCCATGGAAGTTCGTCAGCTTCAGAGTCACATGCAATCTGATCCGGGAGGCTCTCACTGCTTGAGCAGCTGGCTACGGAACTGAAAGCTAATGGGGAGGGGGCGGGGAAGCCTCGCCGAGAAGGCCTCTCTCTGCAGACCCCGGTCTTACAGGTTTTCACCGGGCTGATACTGGGGCTCTGTGGCGGTGAAGTAGTCTTCCAGGAAGCCCTGCAAGTACTCGAAAGTGGGCCGTTCTTCCGGGTCCTTTTTCCAGCAGTGGATCATGAGCTCATGAAGAGAGATGGGGCAGTCCTGCGGGCAGGGCATCCTGTAGCCGCGCTCCACCTGCTCCAGCACCTCCCGGTTGTTCATGCCTGCAAGACAAGGCAGTGAGTGTGGGCCCTGCCTCTCCCTTTCTTCTCCTCTGAGCCTGCACGTGGTGCAAACGTGTCCAGAGTTCTGCCTTGGCCCAGGGGGAAGCCCGGCCCTTCGGGGGACGCCGCCCCACTTGGAAATAAGCAAGGAGTGTGCCACTGCTGCACGCGGAAAGCTGGGTGATGAATCTCGAAAGCGTCGTAAGTGAAAGGAGCCAGACACAAAAGGCAACGTACTGTATGATTTCATTTATGTGAAGCTCTAGAAAAAGCAAAGCCACAGTGACAGAAAGCAGATGAGTCGTTGCCAGGGGCGAGGGGAGGGGAATGACTGCCATGGGGCTGCGGGAATGCAGAGGTGATGGAAATGTTGTATGTCAGGGGTCAGCGATCTACCGCTGTAAAGGCCAGATAGCAAATATTTGAGGCTTTGTGGGCTGCATATGATCCCTGTCACATATTATTATTTTTAATAACCCTTTAAAAATATACAAAACAAAAACAGGTGGGAGTTGGATTTGGCCCACAGACGGTCATCGGCCAGCTCCTGTTCTAGATCCCGTATGCGGTGGTGGCACTGTTTAATGCTTGTCAAAACCCACTGTGTTCTTAAAATCGTCGAATTCTGTTGTATGTAAATTACAATTCAATTAAACTGATCAAAACTATGAATGAGGCAGACACAGAAAAAGAAACCCATGGAATGAAAAATGCACTGTTCCACGTTTATAGCATCTATAAACTCCACGTCTGAATTTCATAAATTCATTTTGCTTATTGCCTGGGCCAGCTTTTGGTGCCCCACCAGCTGAGAGCTGCCATCATGTCCTCATGGCTGGGCACCGTCTGGCCCAGTGACCCCGAGGTGCTCTGGGGTTTGGTGACGTTGATGGGGAGACAGGGAGCCTCCAGGGCCCGTGTTTACTGATGACCTTGGACAGGCCATCTATCATTTGAGACCTTTGTGACCCTCCAGGGGAGCTGCCTAATGTTGAAACCTCAGGCTGCATCGCACAAACAGGAGTCGTTTGGGGGAGAAGGCAGCCTCCCTGCACGCTGGCCTTCCTGACAGAGCAGGAAATGCCATAGGCGGGGTGAGATGAATGCCCTGACCCCTCTTCCAATCACTGCTGACACTCTTCTCCACTTCTCCTTCCTTTTCCTGTCGTATCGTGTTCTGCCACTGCTCGCCAAGCACTTGTATGTTTTGGCTGCTCCTTGGCCCCAAGCTTGTAATCTGGAATCCTCTCCAACTTCTGATCTAGTTTACTTACAAAATCAAGAACCTGATTTCAAGCCATACAGAAACCTAGATGTCTTCCCCTACGTGTCAGGGACATCAGCAGAAGACCCCAGGACCCGCACCGAGCAGCTCCCTTTAACTCTGGAGGAGCCGGGCCCAGAGCACAACCCTGTCCCGACTTTCAGGGTCTGTTGCCATTTTCTTTGTTTTGTTGTTCCTTTTGGAACTGGGTTTATCCTGGCTCCATGGCTCCCAGCCACAGCCCTGTCAGTCACAGGCTTATGCGAGCCTTTTTGGGATGCTTTCTTATTCTCTGCCACTGGAACGTCTTGTGATAAAATCCATATTTTATTCCTGCTGTGTTGAAGTAGGCCTTCAACTTAATTATTTTCACATAACTTGCTCACATTTGGGAAGTGACCCTCATTTAGTGAGAGAGGTTTAATGAACCAGCACGGGCCCCCGGCCTCCCCACCATGCCTGACTTCACAGGTGCCCTCTTCAGTTGGGTGTTGGGTCAGCTCTGTGGCTAATTAGCTTAAATCTTCCTCCAACTCCTGAAAACCATTTTGAAAACTCAGGATGGGGCAGGGAGCTGGGAGCAGGGGGAAGAAAATGAGGCAGCCAGCAGGGTGTTCTGCGGTGCTCTGGACAAACCGGGTGACGGACAGGGATCAGCACGTCCTTAGCCACCATCCTGACACCCAACAAGCTTTGGAAACCCATGGTTCTGGTAACTCACTTGCCAGCAAAACTGATCTGAACTGACCTCATGTGGCCATAAAACCCGAGGCTGTTTCTTGTTTTTATGTATTCGTACATACTGCTATAGAAGCAAGAACGTCTTATTTGAATATGGAGCATGGCCCCGGACTCTCTGAGATGTTGTATGATGGATGGTCTATGCATAGTATGGATGTCCTTAAAAAAAAAAAAAAAAAAAAAAAGGCTGGGAGCACCTAGGTGGCTCAGTCGGTTAAGCGTCTGCCATTGGCTCAGGTCGTGATCCCAGGGTCCTGGGATGGAATCCTGCATCTGGCTCCCTGCTCAGTGGGGAGTCTACTTCTCCCTCTACCTCTGCCCCTCCCCCTGCTTGTGCCCTCTCTCTCTGACAAATAAATAAATTCTTTAAAAATAAGTGAATGAATGAATGAATGAATGAATGTCTGAGTTTTGGGCACATCCGGGCCCAAGAGTTTTGGCTGGGAGGCTCTGGCCTGAGTGATGGCAGCGACCACATTCCAGGTAGCCCAGAAAGGTTAGGAAGAGAGTGTAATCACGTATGAGTTCTGGCATTCTCTAAAGCCTCTGCTTTGTGTTTTACTACAGTCCTTGGTTTCATATCTCAGAAGCCATACGACCTGAACCTGCAGAAATCCCCCTTGTCCCTCCCCTGCCAGGAGCCCGTAGGAACTGGAAGGAAAGCCAGGCAGAAGGTCTGAACCTCGGAAGGCCCGATGGGCCCTTCTGGAAGGGGTTTCACCTCCCCCCACCCTCCCTGCCCCAAACGCCTTCTAATGCTTTACTCTGGCATTGAGACTGTCCAAAATGGCACCACAGAGTTTAATTAATCATTCTCCTATTGCTCTGTGGAGCGCATGTCAGTAAATGTTTCATTTCATTAAAAAACAAACTACTCAAATGGAAAGATTTCATGTATTTTTTTAAAACTCTTAGTTCAATCTCTGCCAATGGAAAGTTTAATTGGCCACTTGGGTCAGGCCTATTTTTCCAGTGCTCTGCCCAAGTCCCAGACATAGCAGATAGAGCAACTTGACCCTATACATGTAGCATCCCTTGAGACAGCCTGCTTCCTGGGCGGAGGTAGCCAGGGGACCCACACAGGCCACCAGCAGGCCCACACCATCAGTCACATGCCCACTCCTGTTCTCGCCCTGCCTCCTTTCCTGCCTGACTCCTTCCTCCCACTCCTCCTCTTCCTTCTCTTCTCGTGCCTTCTCTCCACAGGCTTCGTCAAAGCATGGGGACCATATGTAACCCATTCTGCACCCTGGGCCAAACCGAAACATGCCAATGACAGCTTTGCCAGAAAAGTGGGAAAAAAGACAATGCACATTTGGCTGACAATGACAGTGCGAGTGGGATCAGCTCTCTTCCCACTGACTGTATGCCAGAGTCCGCAAGGCCCAGCCGCGGACGGCACTGTCCCCACCCTGCAGTCAGGAGATGCCTGCTGAGCAAGGCTTAGGCTGGTTTTGACTCTACAAATAATAACCAGATTAAGTGGACTGTGTTCATACTTAAAGAAATAGTATTCTCAGCTATAAGAATTTTGATAAATCATTTCAAGAATTTTTTTTTTGCAAAAATGGGTTTTACTCTTTACATTCTATAAAAATGAGCCTATTTCATTTTTCTCTTTAGATGGTTTCATATTTTTGTTACCAAAAGAACTTATTAGTTCTCCTCTTTTAGCCACTTTCCCCAAGACATTGGCTTTACCTAGTACGTGGGAGGTGAAGGACAGGGACTGGGAAGGGGCTACGCATGAGCTTGAGTGCCAGGGCGGTCAGAGGAGAGTCTGGAGGGACATGGGGCTGCCAGAAGACAGGAATCTGGTTACCGCACTTCCTATCAAGGAAGCAGACAGGGAGGGAGGAGGGCGCTTGGGAATGTTTTTCCTTTTTCTCCCTTTTCATGGGGGAGAAGGCTAGCAGAGAAACAGAGAAGACAGAAGCTTGAAAACACGGCATATGGGCATGTTTTAGGGAAACACTGTCATCAACAGTTCGGGCCTCCAGGTTTCCTAGTGGGAGCTGCACTAGAGACCATTTGTCAGCGGGGGGCGGTCTCTCTGCTACCAGTAGGGCCTGACTGCAGGGGCGTGTCACAGTCACAAAGCACAGCTGGGTGTGTGCCCTGGTTCCCAACCCACGACAGAGGAGGACCGAGGGGCTTGGCCAACCCTGTCCTCTTCTGCCCCCACCGTGCAGCCCCCGACTCTCCACCCTCTCACTAGATCGGGAAAAGTGGGCCATTTCCAGGGGTCACTCCTGCAGGGCACAGCTCAGTGGTCCTCAGTCCACAGAACATCCGTGGGGCCTGCTGTGCTGGGGTTTGCTTTCCCAGTCCTCTTCCCTAGATCCTTCATGGGGCCCCCCGTCACCACGGATTTCCGGCTGTAAAACACGGCTGCGGAGAGAGCAGCATTTCCAGTGGGTCTGCCCAAAACCTTGCAGCTGAGATTCTCCAGCCAAGGGGACTGCACTCCCTTCCTGTCATTAGGGCCATATTATCCTTTCTAAATCATCTTGCTGGCTTCCTCGTGGTTTCGGAATTAGCGGCAGGCGTCGCACGCTCACTGCATGCGGCTGCCAACAATGTCGATTTCCATGTGCGTCCGTTTTCTTTCCCTTCTCTCCTTGTCTTTGCCCTCCTCCTCTTCCAGATTTTCCCATTCCTCTCCTTGGAGCTACCTACTAACTCCACAGAGACTCCCCTCCCTCTTTTCTGTCAGATTCTTTGCAGAAGGGAAAGAAAGCTCATCTCCCCTGAAGAACCACTTCACTATTTCCCCCTCTGCACCGCTCACTGATGACTTGACCTTCCCCGGCCTCAGTTTCTTCGTTTGTCAACAAAATACCTCCACAGTCACTGTGCTTTCAGCTGTTTCGGGGAAAAAAAAAAAAAAAAAAAAAGGTCTTCTATGAAAGAGGAGGGTTTGGCTTTAAGGGTTCCCATTTGTGCAGCTTCCTAATATGGATCTCGGAGGGGCCAGCTCTGCACGATCAGGGATTTTCACTGTTAGCAGATCAAGGCTGCATCTGGATTTGACTATGGGTTGCAAGAACCTGGATTTTTGTGCCACGGGAAAATTAAGCACTTTCACAATGGGAATGATGTTAGGTTATCAGACATTGAGATTACTTTTGCAAACTGAGCTTTCCATTCAAAGGAAATTATGTTCTATTGTGCATAAGGCTTTCGTCAGAGGCTCCCCCTTGCTTCTCTGCATAAACCCTGCAAAAAGCTCCTTCTGTTTACTCGCCTGTGTCTGTTGAGCAGTGCTGTGCTACTGCCAGGGGAAGGAGGACTAAGTTAATGGTGCTTGCTCAGCACGAGCTTGTGCTACAGACCATCACGGGCCCCAGCTGCCTTACTAGGCAACAATCAGGAGGTGTCATGTTAGGTCTGGTGAAGGATCAAAGTACAAATTTAGGGCAGATAGATACTGATCAAAGAGTATAGACAAAAATAAAGGAGTGACTCTGAGAAGGCACAATAATGTCTAGTTCTCTTTCTCTTGCCTCATTTGACCAGATAACCTCGGGGCAGCTGTTTTTATTAAAGCCCACCATATTAATAAATACAGAAATGACAGCTACTCAGGGGCCATAATACAGAAAGGTTACTTGAAGTTGGTCATGCAGGATCGTGAAGAACTCTTTTGTCCCAGAAAAGGAGGAGTGAGGAAGAGCACGAGGGTGTCCACCGGGAAGGCCATGGAAACACAGAGCTGAGAACGAAGGGCGGTGGAACACAGGACTCAGGAGTGGGAAGTTCCTCTCTGGCTGCCCTCTCTGCTTGCCTTCTGGTCCCCTCCTCTCACCTCTCACCAGCCACACTGGCCAAGAGAAATCTTGTAGGGAGAGGTGGCAGCATGACTCCTGGGCACTCCAAGCAGGCTTCCCTCTCTGGGGGAACTCAGGAGCTGAAAGGAGAAGCCCTAGGGACTGTGGACGGGGGCAGGGAGGGCAGAGGACAAAGCACCCTTGGCTGAGAGTAGAGGTTCTATTCTGCTTCCTATTTTCCTGGCTGGAGAGTCTGATCTTTTCCGACCCCAAGAAAAATCTGCTCTGTCGTCACGCTGAGCATAGCAGGAATAGTAAGAGTGCAGGTGATGAAAATGGGTTGCTGAACACAGAGGAATAAATGTCTACAATTCCGGGCTGTAGGGTGTCTGAGTGGGGCAGAGGGAAAGAAGGGTGCGACTTCTAATTCTCTAAGGAAGGTGGCTTCTAGCTTCACTAATTTCCCTTGCCTCTTCAAGACACCGTTAGGTGACAGGATATATTCACAAAAGCCAGTCAGCTGTCACTTACTAAAATTGAAAGTGCTTCAAATGCACGGATAAATGTGATGTGCTTAAGAGAAAGCTTCTGCTTTGCTAGATCCTGCCAGATTCACAAAGCAGGTGTTCAGCTGAGAGCCAGGGCACAGAATGGCCAGGACAGTCTGCCTAGAATGGTACTGGAACATGGTGTTTCGACCGACGACAGTGTCAATTTCCCAGAACAACTTTGAGGACAGAGGCTATCTCGTGGCTGGGACAATACATGCTATATTTATGTGTGGAGATGATGGAATAGAATTAAAAGGTTTTGCAGGCTATCAGCAAAACTAAAAAAATCTTGTTTCAAAAACCTCATAGGCATCATCTTTTTTTTTTTTTTTTGCTATCCCATCCATCTACCCATCCATCCACCCATCCATCCATCCGCCCATCCATCCATATGCTTATGCTTACTGAGAGTCTACCATGGGGGAGACACTGCTGGGCACTGGGGATATCTAAAGGAGCTCCTGTCCCCTTGGAGCTACTGCGAATTCCAGACACATGGATTGGGGCTTTAACAGAGATGTACTGGGTGTTGTGGAAGCAAGCAGACAGGGCAAGTCATTTGGCATGGACATGAAGAAAGCTGCACAAAGGAGATGATGTCTGGGCTGGGCTTTGAAGGATTCTGAGGCAGACAGTGAAGCCGAGAAGAATGACTCACATCAGAGGGACAGCTCAGTGTGAGGGTTGGGGGTGGCAAGAGAGAAATCATGTCAGATCATGTCACTCTCCCACTCAAGTCCCTCAGTGACTCCCCATCTCACTAACAATGAAAGCTAAAGTCCTCACATTGACCTAGGAAGACCCTATCTGATCTCCCTGGGGGCCTTTCAGACGTCCTGTTCCCTCTGCTCCAGCCACACTGGCCTCCTTCCCTTTTTCAAGGCCCTGTTTCCTTCAGGTCCTTCCTCAGACGTCCCTCCCAATGAGGTCCTCCCTTGCCACTCTCCATCCCCTTCCCAATTTTACTTTTCTCCCTACCCATTACCACCAGCCAATACCCAATAGAGTTTGCTTATTATCTCAGTTTATTGTCTGTCTCTTCCAAAAAGAATAAACGCTCTCTCACAAGGGCACAAGATTTTGTCTGCTGGTTCAGTGCTGCACTCTTGGTGCTTGAACAGCACCTGGCATACAGCAGGTGCTCAATGAATATTTGTGGAATGACTCAAGGAGCACACCCCCCCCCCCAACAAGGAAAGAGTTATTAAGGACTATGCAAACTAAGGCTTCTGGAGTTTATCTGGAAGGTGAAGGGAAGCCACAGACGTTTTTAACTAGGAGAGTAAGATAACTGGGTCTCCGTTTTCTAGGATAACAACCCCGGTGGTGACAGAGATAGAATGGGTGTGGGGGGAGGAGAAACTGAAGCAGCAAGTCCCATGAAGAGGTCACTGCAGAGCGGATGGCAGCCTGATGCAGGGCAATGGAGGCAAAAAGGAAAAGAAGGATGTGGGGGAGGGTTTGAAGGTGACTTAATGGGTTAAAATGCCTAACTCTGATTGTATGCATCAACCCCAGAAAACCCCTTTTATGTAAGTGTTGTCATTTCTCACATACAACAGTCCATCAGTACAAAATCCGTTCTAAACTTGATGCAAAGAACGGTTCTGCACCTTGGCTCACAGAAAAGCAAGCTAGACTTTTAGGCCTAGAGTGTGTTCAAGTCAGGCTGATCCCGGGGAATTTGTAAAGCGGAGCTGTTCTCTGGAACTGCCTACACCTCTGTGACACGTCTTGGAAGCAACCTCTGTCTGGGAGGGTGTGGTGCGTGCGACTCCTTTCTGCTACCTCCCTATTAATCTCAGTGTCCCATTTCAGTGTTTTTTCCTTTGGCTCTAAGGCTGTCATTCAATTTGAGATTGTCCTTCTCCCCTTCCTTTTAATCCATTCCTTTTACAGAACTCGCTAACTAACCAGCCGACCCATGTTTCATTGTCTCCTCAACCCTTCTGCTCTTCATGTGGTCACACCTCACATACTCCACTCTAAACTCCCTCTCTGATTCTTACTTCTGGAACTCCTTTCATGCTGGGCAGAAATGCCTGGAAAGCTTTATGAACCCATGGATAAGTCACCTTCCTTCCCTTGACCTCCATCCTCATCTACCAGCCAAAGTCCCTCTCCTCTGTGTGAAGGTGACAGAAGGTCATGCTCAGGTATGAAAGAATTCAGAAAAATACCGCCACCTACTGTTCTTGAAAAAAGAATTACTTAAAAATATACTCCAGCCAACTGAGAAATTTCTGCATCCAGATGTCAGACTGGAAGGCATGATGGACGGGGACTGGGAGTCTGTCCTGGGGTATCCCCAATAGGCACAACGATTCAGCACAGCAGAGAAGCAATGCCTGGGCACACACTGACTGACTTGGCCATACCAACAGTCAGAATGTGGAGAGGAAGGTCCTTCCTTTCACAGTGACGTCTGGATGAAGCTTAATGACACTGTGCCTTAGGAACTGTTATCCTTCATTAAGGTAATAATCCTGTAATTGGAATTCCTCTGTAAAAGCCTCTCCCTCAAGAAGAATTTACTGTGAGATCCAGAAGCCCAATTAAATAGGATTATAACGACGTTAAAAAACAAAAACAAGAAGTACCCATGGCTAGGAACAGGCCTGGGAACAATTTTCTGTGGCTGTTTGTGGCTGAAGAGCAGCTCATGGCGCTCACCCGCTGACACAGCTCTCTGGCCGCTGTTGCGGACCCGCCAGGCCCAGAGCCCCCCTGTGGCAGCGCACCAGGCCCCCATGATGACGATGGGCTCTGGCCAGCCTTTCCAGCTGCATAGCCAGGCTTCACGTCATGGCCCTCAAATTCCTTTTCCTGCTGCTCCTTGAAGAAGCTCTGTCCTCTTAGGCCTTGGTGCCTTCCCGTATGCCAGTCTGTATCCAGGACCTTCCTCCCTCTCCCTTGACTTGATGAAGAAACCCTGCTTGCCCTTTCCATGAAGCTTCTCAGACACAACCCGTCCCGTTACCCTCAGAGAAGCAGGGCAGCTCTCCCAGCCCCCTGGCATGTCAGCAGCTGCTCACAGTACGTAACTGCGCAGAATCAAGTGGACCTCGCTCTCACTGCAAACTCCTCCGTCACCCTCACAGGATTCTGAGGGAAAGGCACCTCTGTAGATACCCGCATCACGTGCCCTGACCCCATCATCAGAATTAAGGTTCGAGGCCCACAGGGGGTAAATTCAAGTAATTCATCCCACGAGGATGATTCCCTCTAATAATAAATATCAGAAAAGACTGATTTCTTCCTGGACTTGATACATATTTTATCCATCTAACTGTAAATTCCATGAGTGCAGGGGCAACATTTATTTATTTGCTCATTGTTCTATATCCCCAGCAACCACAACAGTGCCTAGCTCCAGGAAGGTTTTCAGCCGTTTCCTCAGAGTATGAATGTCTTATTTGTACTTATTTCCCAGGTAGAGCAAAAGGCCCGGCACAGTTCATACTCACGGACACTATGCTGAATGAACCTTAGTCTGAGTTATAAAAGGAGGCCATTTTCTTTATGCTAAATCCAAACTTGGGAAAAGCCTCTCCCTCAGAAGCACACACCTGCCTGCCTTCTCTGGGGCCCCAGACCCTGTCCCTTTGTCTTGGTTTCTGCCTGCAACCCTGAGGAACAAAAAGTGGCTTTGTGTCACTGAAAGGAAAGCCTTTACAGAAATGCAAAACAACATTAACCTTTTCCCCTCCGTGGCATTCAACACACTGGCTGACTGTAAACCTGGGGGATTCAGGGAGACACTCAAAATTCAGGCAAAAAAAGAAAAAAAGAAAAAAGAAAAAAAGGTGCCTTCATATCTTCAAAATCCCAAGACCTGCACATCCCCCGCCCCCCCCCCCCAAGAAGCAACTGAAAAATGCCCACGCTGCACTCCAGGCCCCTCTTGGGCAGCCCCTTCTCCCATGCTGGTTGGCTACTCTCGGAGCGTCTGCCCACTCGTGCATGCTGGCAGCAGCCGCCGCCACTGCATCAATAAAACTGACTTCCACCCGCGTCTCCAAACACCCAGTGCTGGCGCTTCAGAGACAGGGAATTTTGTTCATTTTGTCTCTGTGCCAACCTGGCTCTCCTAGGAGTCTCAAGGCCACGCCAACCTGAAAAGAGATCCTCTCTACTCTGCATTCTCCGAAGATGACCAGAAATAATCATAAAAAACGAACAAAGGGATTACAAATTAATCTGCCCTCGCTGTCTCCTCTGACTGCAAAGATAGAATTACAAACCCAGGATTTGCAAGAGATCTCGATTCCTCATTAATCTCCACTATCGTTTCTATCACGGCTTTTTTTTTTTTTTTTAAAGCTCCTTTCTTAGGCAGGGAATGAGGGGGAGCTACGTTCTTTCTTCACTCAGCAGTAACTGAAAAATATGTCCTTAACATTTCAGAAAGCAGATCGTCCATGTGCTATAATATAACCACTAAAGCGTGGAGGTGAAATGGCACGAGTGTCCTTTACACCAGCATCTGTTGAAATTAATGAATTTAAGCGTGGATAACCTAAATCTGTGGTTTCTTTGAAAAGCATGAATCCGATAGCCCAGAAAATTTCCAGGGCCTAAGAAGCTCCGATTTCTTTACTTTACACTTGCTTTCGCAGGGCATATTTTGATTGTTCGGATGGGCGGTGGGTGCGTGGCCTCGAGACTGCATTTTGCGTGTGCCTCTGCTCTCTCTGGCCATCTGGAGCTGGGGCCTGCAGAGAGAGCAGGTCCCGGCATTTTCCTGCCAGTTTCACTCCATGGGTCAATGCTACAGTGTAATCAAAAAGCAGTGGGGGCTTTTCTCCCCTTTCCTGGAAGTGTCTGCAAACTCTATTTGGGTGAGGCTGTGCCAGTACCATTGCTCCTCCTGGAGCCACGGCCGTGTTCCTACTGAGGAAGCACAGGCTCCACGAACCGGGGTGGACTGAAGCGCTCACGCCAGCTGCTATTTACATGAATCCCGGCACAGAATGCACGGCAGCTGCTTGTCTACGTGAGGTGCACGGTGGCTCCCAGCTCTGGTTTTCCCAGGCTAAATACCTGTCCGTGTTCCTCAAACTCACGCTTGGCAGAAAGTTGAGGCTCGGGCTCAGAAGGCAAAGTGTTAAGAGAGCATCCTATCAGAGGCCCATCTCTGCTAGGTCCCGCTCTTACCTGGGTATGGCACTCTTCCTTTGGTGACCAGCTCTGTGAGTAAGATTCCAAAAGACCACACATCAGACTTGATCGTGAACCTCCCGTACAGGGCTGCTTCGGGGGCCGTCCATTTAATGGGGAACTTTGCACCTGCAGAAAGAACATGTGGTGAGTCGGCAGGCAGAGAGCACGGCTCTGGGTGTGGGGCTGGGGGAGAAGTGCCTGGAAGCCACTTTCATAGGAGCAAGTTCGTAGAGGAGGATGGGAACGTGGTGAATAAGAATGCACTACAACTGAGCAGCTGTGGGGTCTAGTCCTGGTTCTGTGGCCTGAAGCAAGCTAGTCTAATTTTATTTTTCCCATCAAATAGTTGGCGCTCAAAGCCCCTTAAAGCTGTGGCTTCTAGAACTTGAATCAATAACCACACTGAATGTCATAGGTTTGGTCTGGATGTGGGGCTGACTTGTGATTTAGGAAACTAATTTTATGTATTTTTTTCCTTTGCTTTGAAATGATGTCATATTTTTATTAATACATATAGTGTTAAATCATAATGCAATTGTCACAAATTCCGTAGTGTGCTCTTAGGAGGCACACAGAAACCATATCCAACCACCATGCTTCTCCCAAGGTGAAGACAATTTGCTGCAGCCCATGTATTTTATGGAAATGGGCTCTATTTCCCAAGGCCTCCAAAACCCACAGCAGAGAAATGATTTTGCCTCTGGCTGCTTCCCTCCACCTTTCCCCCCAACACTGATAGTGGCCATCTTAACTCCTGGGACAGTTTCTTCTTCTGTACTCTATGATCCCTTGCTTACCTCCCTACCTTCCTCCTGCTAGCCAGAGAGCGTACTATTCACTGTTTGTTTTTAAAGAGCAGTCTTGCCTCAATGACTATCTTATGAGTCTGATTTCTCAAGACCAAGCAACAAATTCATGCCCAAGTCAGTAGAATCTTTTCTTTCAAATTTCTCAGATCATTAAAAGAATCCTCTCTCCAATCCAAAAGGAAGGGTGGCATCTACCCTGCTCTTTATAAGGCTAGATGTGTGTACAGGGAATTAAAATTGATTCAGCAGCCTGTGCTCTCATATATTAAGCTCAGCAATTAACAAAGCAGTTTCAGAAATTTCACTGAACAAACTAAAAGAAAAATACAAGGAATTTTTATTACTGATGTGAACACAATGATATGTTTAAAGCATGTTAATTTTACTTAGGACCTCCTAAAAAAAAATCACACAAAGGCTGACAGAAATTTTCATAGTATCTTCTATGAAAAGTCACAAAATGCAAAAGTGGCAAATAATTAAAATCTTTAAATTAGCATGGTTTTAATAACGAGAGGTATGATAAATTACAGCAATTAGATTTTTGTTTTAAACACAGTACATGATAACGTCTTTAGCAAATCTACCCTGGCATTTTCTGGCAATATAATTTTCCTCTCCATCTCTTTTATGCCAGTGTGAAATGAAATTTAAAAAATCCTACTATTTCATTATGTGGCATCTCACATTTACACTGGAGCAGAGAAGTTATTCTATAGTTTTCTTTTCCTTTTATGCACTGAGTTATTTTTAATTAGCTGTGTTTCTCAAGCATAATTATTTCTATCTTTTCTTAAGTGCTGCATGATTCCACACAAGGCCTGGTATTCTCCGAACAGTCGTTTTGTTTTTTAAAGTTTCTTTCAAAGCGTTATGCTGTGTGAGAACCTACCCTCGAGCGTTCTGTTCACGCAGCTTTTGGACTCTGAGCCGCTGGGATTAATGTGATAGATTATCTCCAGTGTTGAGAACAGACTTTGCCCTGGACCAGACCTCAGGTGGAGTTCTCTTATTTCAGAGAATTAAAGGTATATTAAATTCATTCCTATTTAAACTATCTCTTGAGCCAAATGGCTTGGAAATCTATGTCCATCTCGAAAGCAAAAAGAACTTTCTTTTCTCCCCTGTGCAGACACAAATCCTGTAAATAAAATGACAAGCAAAAGGAGCCTTTCTTCCCTTCTTGGAATCATTCAACATTTGTGAAGGTGTGTGTGTGTATTGCTGAAAGTAAACTGTTCAAAATTTGGATGAAGTCACCTTGGATTTTCTGAGAGAAGACTTCATAATTTGAGGTTAACAAAAACCCAAACAAATGTCAATATATCGGCCCGTTGTGCTAGTTGGCTTCATTGTTTTTTCATTACATCATCTACAACAAGAATTATAATATGCAAGCCTTCAATAAATAAATTTAAACAAAGGCTGTAATGGATCTCTGATAGGAAACCATTTGTGGATATGTGCTTTGAGACTTATTAGCAGGAGCTTTCGTAAATAAATTTATTTTGCATTAGTTTTCTTTTTTTTTAAAGATTTTATTTATTTATTTGACAGAGAGAGACACCCAGCCAGAGAGGGAACACAAGCAGGGGGAGTGGGAGAGGAAGAAACAGGCTCCCAGCAGAGGAGCCTGATGTGGGGCTCTACCCCAGAACGCTGGGATCACGCCCTGAGCCGAAGGCAGACGCTTAACCGCTGTGCCACCCAGGCGCCCCCGAAGGCAGACGCTTAACGAGTGCGCCACCCAGGCACCCCTATTTTGCATTAGTTTTCTAAGATAAGCAATATATTTACACCTAATGCATTTTGGAAGAAAAAGAAATAATGTCTTTGTCCGATATCCCTGACTTCTTTTCAGTCTTAAAATAGCAGCCACTGTTGATAAAAGAAGTTTCTCTAAAGATAACTCATATTTTCCTTTTCAAGGCAGAAAAAAGGTTAATAAATTAAAGCAGTGATAATCTGTTAATCATTGACTACGGTTTCAACAAAAGAACTGATGGCTGTCTGCTCTTTAACTCATCTCATTACCTCTACTTCCCCTCACCTTGGTTTCCCACCTCCTGGGGGTACAGATGCAGCTCCAAATGGTTTGTGGGGGTTGGGCGGGGGGGGGGGGGGAGGGAGGTGTCTCTGTCCAGGGCCAGGCAGGTTGTGCATTGCAAACCTCAGTCTATGAGAACGGCATCGCTAGGGCTGTATGGAACACCACCTACACAACCCCCACAGGTGGCCCTGTGGCGGGGGCGGGGGGCGGGGGAGGGCTGCGATGGGCTCTGGCCTCCAGTGAAGTCAAGAAAGCTCAGAAACCTGGAAGGAAGGATCTCCTGGGTGTAAACATTGCCTTTCCCTTGAAAATAAAGTTCTGCCCTGTCATATTTTTTTGAAGATACCATGACAGGCAGTAAGTCAGGATCAAAGTTGTCTCCTAAGCAGTATGGATTTGCAGAAAAAAGGAGACAGTGCCCAGAGGGCCTATACTACAATGAACTTGGCCCTACTGTGTAACCAGCTGATTCGCTCTTCTTGAAGTTCTCCTGTTTGGGAGCAAGATTCAGATGCCAATGCAATTTCCTCTTCTTTGCATTTTATCAGAGAAAACACAGCAAACTGCAGGTAGGATAATCTGTCACTGGTGTCATGGGCTTTGGAGGACACAGTAACTCAGTGAACTTGTTCAATGTTTAGATAAACCAAAAAATAAACACTAGAATGATGATAATTCCTTTATTTCTGACTGAATTACTTTAACAGTTTAGGAGTCTTTGAGGCCAACAGACAAAGGCCGTACATGATATATATATATGTATATGTATTTAATGCATGGACTTGAAATGTCTTTTCCACTGTTTTCCAGGCAGCATTTGCAGATTTTGTACCTCCCAGGGTAAAGCCCTTGCTGAAAGCCTGACCTGGTGCTGTCACAGGCTCAGGTCCTGGAACCACCATCTGGACTGGCGTCATTTACCTTCCTGTAACCCTAGTGAGGACCAATGAGCCTGAGGCCAAGCCATTTTCTGTGGTGAGTAAACATGCTGGTGTTTTAAATAATCATTTGTCACCGACATCCCCATCCTGTTTCTCTAGATTCTGTTGAGATGTGAACTGAGTGGTCATGAGCTCTGTGTAACGAGGGGGCACTGTACTCTCTCTCGGCTTCAACTGCTGTCCTGATCCCGCGTCCCCTGCGTTTGGATCACCCGATGGGCCCTCCGTCCTGAATTCCTGATCCGTGTTACGGATTCTCTCCTCAGCGTCTCCACTGAGAGGCCTCAAAAGGCCTCTCAAATACAACATTCAAAGTTTACCTTTCCCAGAATTCTGCTTTTTTTTTTCACCGTTTGTTGCCTTGTGAACTGCCCAGCGGGGGAGACCAGAATGCCGAGAATGCTCCTTATCCAGATGCTGTGTCTAAGTGCCCATCACCGTGCCCTCACAAGGCAGTGCTGAGCCTGCCCGGGGAGGGAGCTCAGTGCGTCTTCCCCATGTCCTCTTCGGCCCTTGCTGCTTTATCACTCTAGGTTGAGGCTGCTTCACTGTGAATGTGTCCGGGCAGCCTAACTACCCTCACGCTAGTCCTTACTCACACCCCGTCACCTGCCTGCACTCCTGCAAGGGCCTTCCAGCTGGGCCCACATGCACAGTCCGGTCCCTCCTCCCTACTGCTCCAGCCACTTCTTGTTATCCCTCTCCCAACCCCTCCCCCACCCCAACTTCTCCATTGCCCTTCTCTGATGGTTCCTACCTGCCACAGCGCCATGGGGCAGGCTGTTCTCCTTGTGGAAGTCCCTAACCCTTGGCTAGCTCCTGCTCCTTTCTTCTCAGCCTCAATTATTTGCACAGGGAGCCTTCGCTTGAACACTAAGGCTGGGGTTGGCTCCTAGCACTGTGCCATCAGAGCCCCTTGCTCTTTGTGGCTACTACCATTTAAGGGCAGATGAATACATCTGTTGTTTGGAGCATGCCTCTCTCAATAGATAGAGACTGTCCTTGAGGGCAGGAGCGTGTCTTTCTGGATGGCCACCTTATCTCCAGTACAGAGACCAGTGACTGGTGCACAGAAGATAGATAGATAAAGACAGATCTTTATCTATCTAAAGATAGACAGAAGATAGATAGAAGATAGACAGATAAAGCTGTGTTGAACGACGGAGGTACTGGACAGCTGTTAACCTTTTCAGCCTTTTCAGCCTTCCTTTCCAGGCTGAACCATCACAGCTCCTCATGAGGCTTATTATTAGTTCCTGGCTCTCCAGCAGGTCCTCTCCTTGTCCTCAGTGACCAGTGTCACTGTCCGCCACCATCTGGATGCCCTTATAAGGGTCTCACAACTGCCGACTGCAGAAAAGCATCTGTCACACACTAATGACACTTAGAAACACCTGGAAAACCCTGTGTTTTTACTGCCAAATGAAGTGTGGAGTGAATGTGTCTGAGGTGGAAGGAGCTCCAGACTGCTCCGTGAGGAGTGGGGGGCTTAAGTCACTGGTGTTGCAGCTGGGGGGGGGGGGTAGTTATAACGGTAGAAAGTCTAGGTGGCCAGAGGCCTTAAGAGTGTTCACGGCAGAACAAAGGTGAAAATCCTTTTCTGAATAGAATGAGATGAAGCCCGTAACTGGATGCCAATCACTCACACCCCCAGGCCCTGGTCTTTCTCAGGTAAAATAAGGTGAAGAGTCATTCAGGCTACAGGTAGGAGAAAAGAGAGGGTGGTGGATATATTCAGCTACCAAAGTTTGACCACAAAACAACATCAAACCTTCACGACTGCTGGCTGGTTTTGTTCTCTCGTTTCCTACCATGAATACTTCTGAGTTTCCCCCATGTGCCTGGCACCATACCTAGCGCTAGGGATGCGACAGCGACCTCAACCTCTGGCTCTCATGGAGCTTGCAGCTCAGTCTGGGAAGGAGAGGAAATAAATGAGTGCCATGATAGATGTCAGACAGTGACAGACGCTATAAAGAAGAATAAGGTGGGCTACAAGGACAGATTTTATGGGGCTCTGCAAGCCCCACGAAAGTCTTTGGATGCTATCCCAAGTGTGATGGGAAGCCACCGGGGCTTGTGAGCAGAAGAGGATGACATCCCACCTCCTTCTTTCTCCTTGTCTTTCAAATGTGGAAGATAATATATCACTACCTTGAGAACGATTTATGATGAGAAAGAACGTGTAGAGCATTTTGACTTTTCAACACCCTGGAGGAGCATGATGACATGTCAAGGCCCACGGGTGTCTCTTAGCAATCAGCATGGGGTAGATTATGCTTCTGTTGTCACTGCTGACGTCATGTTTATTTAACTAGTGGCTCTAGTCGCATTTGTGCTATTTTAGCACACTTTTCATGTTTGGATAATACTAATAATCTCAGCAACAAAGGAGTAAAACTTGGCATACTCCAACACTGTGCAAAGCTCACACATTTCCATGAGAAATGAATTAATTATCTTCTCTGAATTTATTCTTCCCTGATGTCCTTCCTTCCTTTCCAAGCCTTTCTTGTGTCTCTGCTTTAGGCTCTTCTCCATTCACCACTTGCTAATTGCAAGCGTCTGAGAGGCCGAGGTGTTGGGGACTCACCCTCTCTCATGACTACCCCTGACCATTATCTCTGTGGGAACAGGGCTGGAAACACTACACAGACTCTGTTTTTCATCAGAAGTCCCAGCTCTTGATTTGCAAACATCGAAGGGATAAAGCCTCTAGGGTGTCCCACCTTTATCTCAAATGTGGCAACTATGAATCTAAATTCATTATTTTACTAAATCATCTTACTATGAATAAGACATTATAAAGGAGATTCTTGTACTAGGTAGAAAATTTTAATAAATGACTGACCTGACTTAAAAAGCTTATTCTTACTTTAATATTTTAGGATCCAAATGGCGTACTTTTTTAAGTATCCCTTTTCTGGGGGTCAGATCATCATTCTGCCAGGCTTGTCAAAGCAGGGAAAAACCTAATAGCCAGCTGGAACTTCTCCCTCTCCTCAAACCTCTGAGCTAATCCATCACCAAGGTTTTTTTCCCTTTTCTTTCTTTCCTTTTTTTTTTTTTTTCAGTAATCTCTATGCCCAAAGCGGGGCTTAAGCTCACAAACCCAAGATCAAGAGTCTACTGACCGAGGTGGCCAGGCGCCCCGTATCACCAAGGCTTCCTGTTTTCCTCTTTGACATGTCTTTGCCCTTTCTTGTTTAAGCTCTTTGCTAAAACTTGTCTTGGATCCTTGTCCCTCTGATCAGTCCTCCTGTCATGGTTCATGGATTGTGCCCTGCCTTCGGCTCATTGTCCTTCCAACAAGTCACTTAAACCTCAGCTTCATAACGCTCCCTTCACCAACCACATAGGGGGCCCCCCACTGCATCACCCCCAAGTCTCTATTCAACTTCAGCTCTTGCCACCTCAAACACATCTTCTCCTCTGGTTTGCTGTCCCAGAACCTGTACCCTGCCCCTGGTGTAATCATACCTGCTGCTTCTTAGCTTGTTCTAAATGTCTTCTTCTCTTCCATCTCTATAGCTGAAGCCTACTCATCTCAAGTCCCACCTTCTTCATGAAGTCATCTGTGATTACTTCAGCCTTCATTGATCTCTCTGATGCACTTGGAGCCAATCTTACAAATAAGTGTTTAATGTGTGACAGGAGTAGTCTCAACAATAATTACACATATACTGAGTGCTTGCTAAGTGTCAGGCATCATGCTAAGTACTTTATATGCAGGACGTAGATGCCAGGAACAGTCCTGTTCTCCAGATGAGAACACTGAACACAGACAGGTAAAATGATAGGCCAAAGGACATGTGGCAATGGTGGAACTGGGATTTGAACCAAGGGAGTCTGGCTCCAGAGCCCAAGTGCTTCAGTGCTATAGCCCACGCTGCTGTGCCCATGTGCCCAACATGTCTTTCTGCTAGTTCTGCAGGTGTTCTTTTTATCTTCTTAAGTAGAATGTCAATCCTTTGAGGTTGGAGACCATGTTGTATACTTCTATTCCTTGACAGTACCTTGCCCAAGGCTGGTTAAAGAGTAACTACTCAACAAATCTTCAACTGGCTAAAGACAATTTATCCTAGCAATTTGTCCAACACTGTGATGGCCAAAGAAATTCTCTTCCTTTATACAGATTTAATCAAACCAAAAAAAGAAAAGAGTGAGCACACAGCAGTGTAACGAACTAATAATTGTTTTCACTCTTAGTGTTATAGGAATAAAATAATCCTTATCGTACTTTGGGATGATTTGACAGAATGCTCTTGGTTTTTAAGTGAAAACAGGAAGACCAGTTAAATTCATTAAGTCAGGATGGCTCATTCCAGCCCCCAGGATCCATTCCAGTTAATGACGGTCCTATATCCCTAGTGGCCAGGCAAGCTGTTTTCTCTGCCTCGAACGGAAGCAGTTCTTACTGGATTTGGTTGCTTACTATATTTCATCCTCATGCATTAAGATGATGGCAGTGGCACTGGAGATATTCAAATGAAAATGGCAGAGACTTCCACTTCCAAGTCTACCTCCTTCACTAAGTTATGTTAGTTGGCCAGGAATGGGAGGAAAATGCTCTGAAGTGAGCGCAAAGGGGCCCACTCTGTGGGTTGTGCTGTGACTGAGCGGTCATTTGTAGAAGGCCCAGGATGGCCATTTACAAAAGGAGCTTCAGAGTCAGCAGGTCTGGGCTTGAACATTCAATGTGCCGGGTGACCACTTAAAACCTTCCCCAGTCTCAGTCTCCATGTCTGTAAACTGGGACGATGATAACCTCATGAGGTTGTGGTGAGAATTATAAATAATGTAAGAGGTTCAGCACAGCAACTGGCACCTTGTGACAGCTGAATACATGCCAATGATTATCTTATTTGGACAGTAACGCAAAGGCATTTAGTTGCACCAGGTTAGCCAAAGCTTTCCAAACTTTAAGAGAGGAAAAGAGGATGAAGAAAATCCAGTGCGCTCATCCATCGATTACTGAGAACTTACTGAGGGTCCAATCAGTCCCCGGCACAGGGGGAGGGCCTCCTGAGAAAACCAAGCATGGGTTACCTCCTGCCATATGCCTTTCCAGGCAGCTGGGGAGCCAGGGCTCACAGGCAAACCCAACAGACAGCTAAATAGATTGTGGCACTGGCTTCAGGAAAAAGACGGCTTCGGAGAGAGGGAAAGAGGAAGTGCACAGGGAATGGGGGCTCTGGATAGAGGTGGCCACATTGAAATGCCGCAGTGTGACCCGTGGTTCTCCCTGGGAGGGGCTCAGCTTGGGGGCCAGGACAGGCCTGCAGGGGTGGGTGGCCAGCTCACATTATTGGCTCTTGGTGGAGAGCTGGGCTGTCACCCCCCCCCCCGCCCCCCCCCCCCCCCGGCCCCCAGCGACCAGGCCAATTCCACAGCCCTGTCTCAGAAAACATCCCCTCTGGCTAAAAAACTGGGCCAAGGTGGAGAAGGACAGCCAAATCCTTCCTACAGAGACTACAGTGGTGCCCTAATAGCATTTTCAAGGAGGGAAGGCATTAGCTTCAACAACAGACACTTTTTCTGAACCAAAGATCCATCCAGGGTCCCTTTTAATTAGGAAGCCACAAACTCTGTAAATTATTACATCCAAAATTAAATAATGTGCAGTACTTCAACTTTAAAGTCACCCTGCAGAATAAAGGAAAAGAAATCACAAACCATGCCCACAACAGGAAGCTGATTACACTGGCTGGGAGGGGTGACGAGGCAGGACTAGGACAGGATATCCTGTAAAAGAGGCGAAATCAGGGCTGGCCTGACCTGGAACTCTGTGGTTATTCAAACAAAACAATGAGTTCAAACCCAATAAAACCAGGCAAAGCAAAACTCAGATATTTCACACTAGGCCAAAGGAATGACTTTCAAATTTCCCAAACATGTCTGGAGCAACACAACTGTGTGTTTTCGAGTTATTCCTGGTGACACATTCTGCTGAAATTTCTCCTTTAAGTTCGTAAGATTTTAGCACCATGTTTTACAAGTAAAAGTAAAGGAGAGGTGCATGGTACAATGCATTCATGTGATGTTCCATCTGAAATGCTTCACGGTAAGCAGGGAATCTGAGAAAGAAGGAAGGAGGTAATGAGGAGAAGAGGGAGGAGTGCTGTCCCACCAGGGATGTGGGTGGAGGAAGAACAAGTTCGGCCAAGGAAGACAAGAACCAAGGGCCAGAGGCAGGGCCTGGATACAAAGACCGATTAGTTGGGCGTGGACCCGAAGTCAGGCGTGGCTGACTCCATGGAAGGGATATCTAAGCTGAGAGGGGTGAGAGAAGTCCCAAGGGAGGCCCAGAACAGAGGACCAGACAGAGAAGGGGGGCAAGGTCCATTGGTGAGTATTGAAAACCTAAATAGGACAAGCAGAGGACAGAGGGGAGCAAACCCAGCCACCAGGGAGAACGGGAGGTAAGGCTGAGGCCAGGGCACTAGGCCTGGCCTCCCGTAGTTGAGGAAGGGCAGGTAGAAGGTGAACTAGGAAGGGCAGCGCAGGCGCATGTGGAGGAGAACAGAGAGCAAGCTGTGACATTTCTTCTGCTATCTGTGGGGGAGCCAGCAGGCGAGAGAAGGCTGCTCTGGCCTCTTGTCTCCCTACCACCCTCCTCCCAATGGTGACCACTGGCAACCTAGGAGAACTCTCACCGGCAGCACAAAAGTACGAAATTCATTAGCATCTCCTAAAATCATGGGAAATCTAAGAACCTCCAAGAGGACTTTGCTTGAAGTATACACTGTGTTGGGGGAGGCTTGTTTAAGTGGTTCTCTTGGGTGGAAATGAGTAAAGGAGGAGTTTTGCCAGGTATTCTAGAACCAATGATCCTTCCAGCTTTCCAAGAGCCAAAGAGAAGCAAAATCAGAATCTGTGTGTTGGGCTATCTAACCACGTGTATGCTGCTGTCAGGGTCCTGAGAACTCAGACCTAAGTAATGAATGGGTGTCTGGGATGCAGCTCAACACAGAAATTATTCCAGGAATCCAGCCACCCCCAGAAGGGGCATTGGGTCTGGTTCAGTCTGACATCATGCCACAAAGTATGCTAGGCAGCAAGGACAAGCACTGGGGCTGGGGAATTGCTTGGGAACAGCTGGTGGTCATATTGAGGCTTTGGCGGGAGTTAGCAAGAAATCAAAGGAAGAGAGGATATGCAGAAGACAATAACCACTTCGGGGTGTCTTTTTCAAACCACCCCCACACAGGGCCTGTGCCACTGGGGAGACCAGCATGATGCTGCTGTGTGCCTTCCTTCAGCTGGAAGAAATGGAGGCTTCCAAATGTGGGGCGGTTTTCATCTGCACTGCCTGCCCCTGATTAGCCAGATGATGCAAATGAAGGAGTTCCTTCTGCCAGCAAAGCAAGATGAGGAAGCCAAGTGACATTTTTGATGTTTGATGGCAGTCTGCAGTTCCTATTTACACACTTTAAAATCACAGAGGGTGACCATCTGCTTCCTTCTTGCTGATTACTAAGAAACATGGGATGCACCGACCAAGGACATGCTCTTGACCATTCAGAAACAACCGCCAAACTGCTCTGCCCAAGACAGCACAAAGGAGAAAGACACCCCCCCCCCCTGCATGGAACAGAACACGTGACTGCCCAGTGCAGATAAAGAGGAAAGATATTCAGAGGAGCAGGCTGTCAGTGATCAGGGCTTACAGTGGTCCCATCTGTTTCCCCCAGGCTGTCAGCCTATAGAAGGACTGAGTCCACCTCCTTCCTGTAGTTTTAATCTTAAAAGAGAGTCTGGGGTAGGCAAGGGTGAGGTAAAGTCCCTTTCTTTTCACTGTGATCTTTGGCTTTCCGCATGTTCCTTCAGTGAGAAAAATGGATAAAAGTGTGCACAATTCGTCCCCCTTTCCCCGGCAGAATGACCCACCATCCCTGCGGTCAACCTGGCCCCCGCGGCTCCAGGATGGCTCAGCAGATAAACAAAAGCATCCCTTCGGAAATGCCACGGAAGCCCGGGGCTCCAAGTGGCAGAATACAAATGAAGGCGCTTTTCTGCCCAGTGACGGAAGTGTACCAAACTAGGGATCGGGGAGGCTGGATCAGAACCAGGCTCGGTTCCGGAAGGCACCCCACCGGCTCAGCGGGAGGGCTGGCTTCCACCCGGCTGAGGGCGTTCTGCCCTCCCAGAGGTTCCCCAGGCTCTCACCAGACAGCCCCTCGGGGCAGGAGAGTCAGTCCAAACGAGTTTCCTGCTCAGGACTTAAAACAATGGCTGCTTTGGGAAGGGTTTGCTTTTTGTCAAAGGATAGTTTGCTTCTCTAGTATGGGAAGAATTAGATTAAATCCAATGATTAAAAGGGTTCCCCGCCTACCTCCCCTTCCCTGACATTCGCTGTTCAGGTCATAGCACACTGTGTGGGAATTGCAATGCTGTTGTTGACAGAGAACAAGAAACGCATGTGCCGACAGGGGCAGAGGGAGGGCATCGCATGGCGAGATCAGCCTTGATGTGCCACCGGATTACAGAGGCCTCAGATGAGGCTGATTAATAATTCTGCAGGAGCCCTTGAGCTGGAAAGCTGGTGTTCTGAGTCTGATAATCCCCAGTCATTGTAATACAAAGGAAGGACAGAAATTGAATTCACAGTTCTGAATTGTTGAAATTCAAAATTTGAAAGAAACAGGGATATGCTTCTTCCTGACTGTGTTTGTCAACCTAGCTGCCTCCTTGTTTGTGTTAAATGGCTACTGTGCTTTTTGAATCCAAAATCTGATTATATTTAATTAGTACAGGCATCTGGGATTTCTAATACACAAAGAGTTATTAAAGTAACAAATCTTTCTAAAATATGTTCACCATGAAAGAATGTGTTAATTTATGCAGTAACAATTTTTTAACATGAAATAATTAACATGAAAACTGCAACAATTATGAATTCTTCGCAGTCTAATTTATACGTGAATTTTCCTCCAGATAATAATCCATTCAACCTAAATCTGCAATACTGGGAACGTTTGAACGACACATTTTTCTTCTTCTATTTAATACACAAACCTAAACTCACAGCAGGTCTTATACAAAGTCACGAAAGCCCCGGTTTCTACACACATTCCACAGACCCAAAGATTAAATTGCCTTGACATTTACTCCCCTAACAACGATCCTGTCATAACGTAGACCTTCAAAAAAACAACCAACACATACAGCAACTCTATGTTCCTGTCTTTGTGAGGATTCAAATCAGGAGAGGAGAGGGTTAAATAGGCAGGTGACCCGTCTGGGAGCGGTTAGGGAAAGACCAAGGGAGTGTGTGCTCTGCAAGTGTGTGTAAGCGTGTGTGTGTGTGTAAGCGTGTGTGTGTGTGTGCGCGCGCGTGAGTGTGTGCACGAGCTCGCGGGGAGGGAGAGTAGGAGGGAGGGAGGGACAGAATGAGACAGACACACACAAACAGCTACTATCAACCCACTGGATCAATAGTAGTGATATTACTATTACTACTACTAACTATAACTATACAACTACCAGCTCAGCATTTGCTTTGTGCTAAGCGCTTGAACAGATATTCCCGGGAAAGCCATCCAACAATTCTGTGATGTAAATAACTATTATTATCCCTGTTGTCAGAGGAGGGAATGAAGGCTCAGAGAGGTTAAGGGATTTGTCCAAAGTTTACAGGTAATTAGCAGCAAAGCTAAGATTCACACCAAGATCATTTGATTTCATGTATCGTGCTCTTAACCAATCCAGCCCCTCCTATCTGGTGTGTGTGTGTGTGTGTGTGTGTGTGTGTGTAGGAAAGCGGGGTCTGGCTATCCAGAAAGATGTAAAGCTAAGTGCTGCCAGGAACAGTGGGAAGGAGTGAATAAACCAACAGCTTCTTCTCTGATCCTTAAAACCACCTGAAAGATGACCAATACCAACCCTATTTCAAGAATGAGAAAGCTGAGGCTCACTGAGGCTAGAGCTTATGCAAAGGCCATGAGCAGGAAATGGCAGAGCCGGAATCTGAACCCAGACCATCTAGCTCCAAAGCTCCTGTGCTTCCCATTACCCCAAAGACAACCCTGCTGTGTGCAGGGAGGGTGGGTGTAGCAAACCATCCTCTCTGGAGGGTCTTGCAGTCACCACAGTGTCTGATTCCTGATGAAGAGCTGTGCCCGGTGCTCAGAGAGCAGGAGAGCACGCCTGGGAAGACTGTGGAGAAGTGACAGTGACTTTGGCTATTTTCACTGCTGTAAACAGATATCTATTAAATACCTACTATGTGCTCTGTGCTGATCTTCAGGCCAAATTACCTCTCTAGAGAAGCAGCAAGACTGGGTCCACAGACACTATGGATAATTGCTACAACAGTGCCCATGCATTTATGTGTGTGCCCGTGCATGTGCACGCACAACCATCAGTGACACTGCTGAGAATGCCCACCAGGTACTCAGAGTCAACAAGATGGAAAACAACAGAGGCGGCACGGAGGCAGGGGCAGTTCTCAGCAGAGAAGGCAAATGTGAGCAAAAGGAAATCTGCTGGCGCCTCTGGCTGGTGGCTGTGCTCAGGCTGGAGGGGCCCTCGGGGCAGGAATATAATACAGAGCCGTGACTGTCCAGATAGAGTCAGCTGGAAAATAATCAACTAATTTTTTTTTCTCTTAAAAGACTGATTCTTCTTTATTGTTGACTAGCAGTCTTTTTTTTTTTTTTTAAACATTTTTTTAGGTAAGAAAGATACTTTTCAAGGACAATAGACATCAAACACAAAAAGTTCAGGTCTAAGAGTGGTTTTTATATTCCACAACCCTCGAAGAGCTTTTATAGACAGCTCATGTAGTCCTGCACTACCTGTGTGAGATAATTATTTTCATTTCTCCATTTCACAGATGCTAAAACAGAGGCTCACAAAAGTCAAGTGATTTGTAAGTGACAGAGTTAGTCCAAACCCAGGCCTTGTGACTGCGAATCCTAGGCTCCTCAGTCTCACAGGCCCCGTCTGCAGTCCGGAAGGAAGTACACCACCAGCAAACAACACAGCAACCCTGTATTATACCCTTAAAGATATGCCCACAAAGTCCTCTGGGCGTTATCGACACATGCTAACAAGGCTTGTAGGACTAATGTGGTTTTTTTTTTTTTAAGATTTACTCATTTATTTGAGGGAGAGAGAGAGCATGTGCAGAAGGGGCAGAGGGAAAGGTAGAGAGAATCTCAAGCAGATTCTGTGCCGAGCACAGAACCTCACACAGGGCTTAATCTCGTGAACCTGAGGTCACAACCTGAGCTGAAACCAAGAGTCGGACGCTTAACTGACTGTGCCACCCCGGGGCCCCTAACAGTTCTATTCCTGGGATCTATCCAAGAGATAGCAGGACATCTGTCCACCACCACAGCAGCCGAATTCATAACGGCCCCAAATCAGAAATACCAGTAGAAGAGAGAAACGGATGTATTTGTAGAGTGGAGTGCGGCTCGGTCATAAAAGGGGAAGAACCGATCATGCAGCCACGTGGACGAGCCTCACAGACATCATGGTGGGAAGGAAGGCAGGCACGGGAGAGGAAGACTCTACGACTGGTTGACATGGAGTTCCACCACCAGCAGAAGGAACTCTGCTGACAGAGGCGGGCACAGCAGCTGCCTGCTCAGGTGGCTACAGCTGCACGGGTGGGCTTCTGGGGCTGCGGCAGGGGCTGTGCCTTCACCTGCAGGTGGTTTTAGGGGCAGACAAACGTGTAAAAACATCCTGAGTTGTACACTTCAGATTTACCCATTTTATTGTATGTAGTTACGGCTCAAGAAAAAGTAAGTGTCCACAAAAGCCAGCCGTTCTTATCCACAAGCCAAGTCTATCTGAACTTGTTAGGTTTAAATCAAGACTAGTCAGCTCTGAGCTTCCTGGAAGCTTATGAAGAAGCAAATGGAGTCGATCAAGAATTCTGCCACTGCTTCCTGTCTGTTTGTGTGAGTTTTGAAGGAACTGATGGTTGGAGGGGCTGGGAGTCTTAGAAAGCAAGGCCTGGTGACAGCCACCCACGCTGGTGGTTACGGGAGGAGGTGAGGTGTGGATGTGTGAGGACAGATGGACAGACAGCAGAGCCTTGGGTTGTCCGTGGCATAGGCAGGGCTGGGGCTGGCTCTGCTGATGCTGGGGTAGGGAGGTAGCTGAAGGCAGACCTCAGGCGATGGTGCAGCATGAGCAGAGGGGAAGGGAGTGGAGGGAGGCGCTGGGAGGTGAGCACCCGGTGAGGGCTTGGACACTGCACTGGGACAGACACCACCACAACCACTTCAAGCTCAGCAGACCAAACTCACCCTCTTTCTCTGCAAATGAGCTCTTCTTTCTGGACTCCCTCATTTCTGTTGCTGGCAATTCCATTCTCATGATGCTTGCATTTGACTACATGGGAATCACCGTTGCTTCCTCTCTCCCTTTCCAGCACAGTGTTTGAGGCTTTCCATGGTGTCTACAGTCCATGCATGTGTTTATTCCCCAAAGACTGTCTTGTACAGGACATAATAACAGGAGTATTTATTTATCACCTGCCATGTTCTGGGCACTGTGCTAAACACTTTACGTGTGTTGTTTTTAGTTATCTTGGCAAAAATTAAAGCATGAAGCAGGTAAAATATATTTCCACTTTACAGATAAGCAAACTGAGGTGTGGAAAAGTTAAATAACTTGGCCAAGGCCCCAGGGGATGGTTTTATGTGGCTTCGGTGCCGCTCCTGTGTGTCCCTCTGCAGACCTCCTTGGTTCAGTCTCAGGCTTCCTTAGATACGTAGCTCCTAGCAAAGTCCCTTTCCCAGACAAGGCATTCAAATAATTAATGCTGGCATTACTTAGAGACCCCAACTGAACAGAGTTTAGCAATGCGTTTACGATTAAAGAAGATCTGCTGTGATTGAGGGATACAGGTACGAGAGAGCAATACCAAATAATTTCGAGTTACCTCTCGAAGGCTGTTGGCAGAGGACCACCCTCACAGGCTCTGACCCTGGTCTTGACCTTCTCCCTGACACGGGCTTCTGCTTACAGTCCAGCGGGGTAGGGGGTGGTAGGAGGAAAGGAACACAGGAAGGGCTGTTTAACACATGTCCAAATTTCAATTCTACTTGTGCCCTGGGAAATGTCACTGCGTCTACCCAGGGCAGGGGGGATGGTGACAGACATTTCAGTGTGCCCTTAGATGGGAAACCCACAACCGTGTTGAAAAACAACTGTCACTTATTGTCCCCAAATACCTGTGTTTGGCACTCGCTTCTGAACACTGCCCACACTTCCATAATCAAGATTTATCCTGGCCGTGGCCTGTGGGTGTCATAAAAGCCGACTTGTAAATATTATCAGGCACATGGACCAGCTGTCTGGAGGAGCTGATTAACCCCCAGCAGAAACTTTCCATGCAGCACGCGTGCCATCTGCAGAGAGCACTAACAGATACACACCAGGCCCTTCCTGCCTCATAAAGAGGCCATGGCAGGCCAGACCCTCGGGAGGAATTTTATAAACAGCTGGGTTGTCCCAGAGCTGGAAAATGAAAGCTCTTTCAAACTCCCTCACATTAGAAACTCCCCCTTAAAAACTTTCCCATAAAATAAAGGGAAAAAGGGACTCATGCCTGATCTTAGTTTTTAGTTTTTTTTTTTTTTTAAATGACTGTCTTGATGAAAGGGAGTCAGTACAGCTTACGAGAGCAGAAGCCAGAGTGCTGCCTATACCTGGACTCAAATCCTGCCTCTGCCCTTTGACTAGCTGCATGACTTTGCACAAGTTACTTATCCCCTCTGAGTCCTATCACTTCCCTCCCCACTCTTTGCATGTACCCTCTCAGGCCTGGTCTCGGTAGGTATCCTGTAAATACCCCAGCTCCTTCCTTTCCCTCCACTGCGGGGGGCCATTTCTTTTATTCTCCTTGCAAATCCTGGAGCCCCACAGCCTTTGTTTTTTTCCCAAGTTCAGTTCCCCATGCCATTTACTTCTCCTTATCTCTTTCCAGTGTTTGGCACGGATGTGAAGATATTTGTGAAAGGGAAGAGAGAAGCAAACAGAATTTTAAGAGGGATGGGTGGGACACTCTATTTGGAAGTTAAGCTAAGGAAACACTGTACAAAGGGTCTGAAGCTGATCCTTCAAAAGGCATCAGGACAGCATGTGGGAAAGTGATGGTAGGGGTAGGGAAGCCACCAGAGGGGTGATGGGGACAGCTGGCGGGGGGGGGGGGTAGGACGTGACGGCCAGGGCTGAGGGTGGCCACAGTGGCTCCGCTCCACAGCAGAAGCCTGCTGTCAGGGAAACAGGTGAGGGGCTCTCACACGCCTTCCCCTCGGGCATCAGGCACCCAAGGCCACAGCCAGAGGACCCCACTCCATGAACTAAGCCTCCAGCCCTGTCAGCAGCACCCCTGCCAACATCTTTGGTTTCTGCCCTGCAACCTTCTGGATGGTTCAAGGCCAGAATTTGTAACCACAAATTCTGTAGAGCCCAGAGTCTGGGAGAAGGGGAGAGACAAATCCTGGACTGCCCCTTCTGAGGACTCTACTCACGCATGAAAGGACACTCTCCCGACTGACCGCCGAGACGAACTCCAATCTCACCCCTTCCTGAATCAAATATTCATGTCTCCAAACCTTCATCTGCTCCCCGTCCTTCTGGGTCTGTGAGTTGGGACGTGATGGGTTTGCCGCAGGGTGAACTCTCATTTAGGCCCAGGTCTCAGACCCAGTGACGCTGCAGACCCTCTCAGCTCGCCTTGACTCAAAATCACGTCCACACTTCTCTCTGGATGATCAGCGCCAATTGCAGCTGCCTGTGTGCCTTTGATTAGGGACACGGCCTGCCATCTGGCCCCACAGTAGCGTGTGTGTGTATGTGTGTGCGTGCGCACACGCGCACGTATGGGTGTGTGGGGGGAGGCATGCTCGCAGTGCGGGCATTTGGCTCCAGGACAAGAACTGCCACGTGTTAGGGAAATTCAAAGAGCCGAGCTGTCTGACCAACATGGGATTGAGCACTTGGATGGCATCTGCACCAGCCAGGGTCTCTGTTTAACCGTTTTCCTTATCACTTGAGACTGCTGAGAACGATGAGGGAAGAACTGGTGTGAAATGAAAGGATTTAGAAAGAAAGAAAGGATTGGAATTCCAGGGTGGCCATTCTGAAACCCAGTAGAAAGCACTGCCCTGCAATACATTCCAGTCACTGTTCGGCCCTGCTCAGGACGCCTAGGCTTGAGTAAGAACAACGGCCATGAAGCCTACCCACCTCCTTCAGACACGAGCTTTACGTTCTACAGGAGAGGCCTACATTCGACTGCAAACAGCACACTTAATTCTACACGCTTACCTGCTGACCACTGTGTGCAGATCCAGGAAGATAGAAAATAACCCTGGGAACTACCCCCCTGGCAGCGGGTGCTCTAAAAGTAGCCAAAAAGCTCCCCACCAGAGTGGCTGCTGATTTGGGATGTGTTTAATCTAGTCTGATTTCTATAAATCTTTGGGGGAGGGAGAATGGAGGGAGATGATTTAGAGGGGGTGGGGTGCTCGGGTGACACTGTTATTTTCTATCCTTCTTCTAGATCCCTTTTCTGTTCTTCTCCCAGCCCTTGACCCAGCTGCACTGACCTCTGACCTCTGGCTTCCTGCTGGGTTGGGCAGGACATTTGGAGGAGGCCCGAAGAGTGAGCTCAGGTATGAATTGCCTGGTCTTTCTCTGCCAAACGTGGCCTCTCGTTCTTAGCTCTGGTGGCTGCTCCCTCCCCACTGCCCTTCTGGCCTCAGTGGGTGGATATTACTTACTAGCTCTGGGATATCACCTCATGTTTGTTGGTTTCCCTAACTCTGCCCATACCTTTACAAATAACTCCTTTGTTAAATTCTCCAAGTGCGTGTTTCCGTGTTCTGCTGAGACTTCAATGGAATGATGAGCTATTATTTGACTGATTTTTTGGCCTTCCACAGCCCTCTTTCCCCAAACGCAAAGCGTCCCAGGCCTGGATGTGAGAAGGGCACCATGAACCAGGAAGACCACATCGGTGGACATTCACTCACCAGAAAGCAACACCTTGTCCATCTATTGAACCCACTACAGTCTCCCACCTGCAGAGCTATCAGATTCCTGCCAGATCAAGAAGAAAAACCTCAGCCGAAGAATGCCATTTCAAACATTTTCTGGAGGAAGGGAAGGGAAGGAGAGAGGAAGGACTGTGCAGTAAGTGACAGTTCTCAAGGATGTGATCACGAGCCATCCTCTTTAAATGCCCACCTTGTCTTGCTGTGTATTCATTGTCTTCAATCAATCTAGCCAATCCAAAGTCAGCAATCTTGCATATTAGTCCATTCCCCACTAGAATGTTTGCTGATCGCAGATCCCTGTGGATGTAATTCATTCGCTCGATGTAAGCCATTCCTGCAGCAACCTGTGGGAACCGAGGAACAAGACACGTGTCACACCATGTCTTGATGTACCTACACATCACTAAACCAGAGGCGGGAGTCAGAGGGCCACGCGGCCTACCTGTGCTGCCATATCCACAAGGTTTGGTAATTTCAGAGCTCTTCCTTCCCCATCTTTTAAGAAATCAAGTAGACTTCCTGTGAACAAAAGATTAAACCATTTCAATTTACTCTGAAAGATAAAAACACTGACAAAGGACTGTATTTGGGTTTCTTATTAGAAGTAATGAGGTGACTGAATGAATAATGCCATCAATGAAGAAAAGATTTATACAAAAAGAAAAAGAGGGTAGAAAACACTGTGTGCATTGAGAGGTAGCAGTTTCATCTTTCAGAAACAATGGTGACTCCATTTCTAAGGACAACAAAGGTTTGATAAAACCGCAATACATGGAAGGCGATTCCCTTTATGTCACAAAGAGGGACACGTGGGGATACGTGGGGAGCTGTACCACATCAGCCTCATCCCCCAGCAGCCCTGAATGGAGGAGTGACACGGGGAAGATGCTGCCCAGCTGCGTGGTTCCCGAAGGGCGGTCCCGGGACCAGCAGGGATGGCATCCCTCAGGGGATTTGTTAGACATGCACACTCTCGGGTTCTACCCAAGAAGCAGAAGCAGAAACTCTGGAAGCTGGGCCCACAAGCCTGTATTGTAAGAAGCACCCTGAGTGAATCAGAAGTGATTCTGACACAGAGCAAAGTTTGAGAATCACTGGCCTCGCTTATTTACAGATTTTAGGCCAAGGGAAGACTGAGGAATACAGAGTAGGGCAGGTAGCTCCCCCTGCTAGACCATGGCCAGCCAGGCCTCCAGGCTATCTGACACGACCAGCAGAAGCTTCAGAGCCCCTGTGACAAGCCAGCCTGGGGAGCTCAGGACCAACACCAGTGCTGAAACAATCCCGTGCAGAGGCTGGAGGTTCATGATGGCCATTCGTGACTGCTCTTATGCTTTACTAAGTTATTTGCCAAATAACCCTGGATACAAAGGACAAAGAGTCTGCCAGGAAAAAAAGAATTCCAAATATATTTAAAAAGAAAGTACATGGAAAGGAAAAATTACACTGGTGTCCTCTGATGCACAATGCATTGCCTTTTAAGGTTGTTTCTTGTTTGCTTTGTCTATTTTTCCAAAACAAAGTGATCTTTGGCTTATCCCTGGCAATAATGCTTTGATGAGAAAGAGAAAGAGCAAAAGAGAATAAAATGTGCTCTTTGGGAACGCCTGGGTAGAACAGTCAGCTGAGCGTCCAACTCTTCACTTCGGCTCAGGTCGTGATCTTGGGATCGTGAGATCGAGCCCTGAATCAGGCTCTACGCCCAGCATGGAGTCGCTTGACACTCTCTCTCCTTCTCCCTCTGTCCCTCCCACTTGTACTCTCTCTCTCTAAAATAAATAAAATAAACCTTAAAAAACTGTGCTCTTTAAAAGCATGTCTTTCTTCAACTGATGTTTAAGAAGAGAGCTGGAAAAACACTGAGCCCACAGACCCGTGTTTGATATTAACTGTTCAGCCCTGAAAAAGGAAATTCAGCCCATCGCATTCAAAATGATAGCAAATGATCATAGCCCCCCACACCACCCCTGATATTAAAAATGAATGTTTTCAGGGCACCTGGGTGGCTCAGTCGTTAAGCGTCTGCCTTCGGCTCAGGGCGTGATCCTGGAGTTCTGGGATCGAGCCCCATGTCAGGCTCCTCCACTGGGAGCCTGCTTCTTCCTCTCCCACTCCCCCTGCCTGTGTTCCCTCTCTCGCTGGCTGTCTCTCTCTCTAATAATAAATAAAATCTTTAAAAAAAAAAAATGAATGCTTTCATTATGGCCAGGAGCTGGGACTCCTGACACGTGCAGCACGAGAAGGTGTTGCATTTCATACAGACTTGGGGGGCAAACGCAAGGTCATGGTCTGTTTTAAACATGTTTTCATTAATGAGCACACCCTTTGTGCTTCCTGATGGGATTGCTTGACTCATGCAAAAACTAGGAAAAAAACAAGCAGGCAACACCATTTCCCTCCCCAAAACAACCCCTGTGAGTCAATTGTGAGGTGGGCCCCAACCTTTATTCATGTACTCGGTGACAATGTAGATAGGCTCCTCAGACACGACCGCGTAGAGCTGGACCAACTTGTCATGTTTCAACTTCTTCATGATCTGTGCCTCCTCAAGGAATGACTCCGGGGACATTGTGCCTGGTTTAAGAGTCTTTATGGCTACTTTTGTGTTTCCGTTCCAGGTACCTGCACACATCCCATGATATTAAGTCAAATTCAAGATCCTCTTTTGATGGGAAAAAAAAAGCTTTTAAATCAATAGCTACTTGCATAAAGTTAGAGTTTAACCTAGAAAAACTTTGGTATCTTTTTTTTTGTTGAATGAGGACAATCAAATGTAAGGACTCGGTCAAATATTTTCGACAGGAAAAATGTATTTCCTTGTGGCTATATTATGGTTTATAATTCTTGTAACTTTTTTCTTATTTTGATATATGCCACTTTCCTTTTCTGGTGCTCACTCATGTGATTACAAATTGGTACCAAAAGCTCTGGACAGTTCTTTACAAGGATGAAAGTCCAAAGGTTAGAACAGGCCTGGCCATCCCATTGCTATCCCTTAGGTAGTAGAGTGAGCATGGAAAAAACTAGATGAAGTTCCATTTTATGAAGTGTGCCATTAGGAAAAAAAAAAACAAAACAAAACATGGCAACACACTGAGGATGTCTGGAGATTACCTCTAGACTTTCAGCTGTCTGCAGCAGGTGGGCTACTTGACTGAGTCCTTGAACAGCTGACATATAAGTAAGATTACAAGTACGCTGATGAGCACTGGCAAGAAGCTCACGGTCTACTTGCCCCATAGTTCAACCAGGTAAGGAAAATTCCTCAGGTTTACTGATGGTCAGCCACAAGAACCATAGCTTCTATCAGTTAAGAGTGAAAAAATTAAACAGCAGCTAAGAGGGAACAGAAATATTTAGGCATAACATGTTAAAATCGAGTAGGTACAGAGACAGGCCTGGTTAATGATCATTGTTGCCTTATCTGTAAAATACAGGAATGGAATTGGATTATCTTTTGAATCTCTTTCAGCCCCAAAATTAAAAAAAAAAAATCTAGGATCAATGTGTATTCCATTATTAGTCCTATGACTTTGACTTAAAACTCTAAGGGAAAGAGAAAAATCTGCTAAGTTAGATTATGCCTTTTCTATTTAGAAAAGAAAACTGGTTTAAATTAAGATTAATTTTACATTTAATATAATAGATTTTAGAATTAAAAAATTCTGTAAACTTTGTCACCCTGTTCACATGGTTCATATAATTACAACATGCAACCTACAAAAATCTAAGTTATGAAAGAACAGCGGCTTAAACAAGAGTTCATTCAAACCTTATAAAATATCTGACCACTGAACATAAATGGAAAATCTGACAATCTGTAAGTGGTCTTTGCTATCTGAGTGCTGTTAGCATCCCAAAATTTTAAATAGAGATTTTCTTCTCTAGTAACAACCCAGTTAGTCTCACTGGCATGCCATCTTGATCCTGGCCTACCATAACATGATGTTCTATGCTCAGTGGGAAATAGACTCTTAATAATATGGCATAATGATTTAAAGTTGATAACTATAAAGTTTGAAAATAAATTTCTGTATGATGTCCGATTCTTCCTGACTGCATAAGTGACTGAACTAAAATCCTTGGCACCCCCAACTTCAATTACAAATTGGGCAGATGAGGGAGAGGAAGGCCATATAAAGATATTTATATATACTTATTATATAGTAGCTTACTCATGCACATATAAATGTGTATGTCTGAGTGTCCATCTCTATCCTTATTGCTCTATCTATATCTATGTAATACTTAATCCTTGCCAGGCTCTGTTCCAAGTGCTTTTGCTGTGTTAAATCTTTTAATTCTGACCCCCCCCCAAACGACCTACTGCTACACATAGCAACAGGTACTTATCTTTATTGTGTTTAATTGAATCTAAGAAAGGAGGAGGATTCCATAAGCACCAACATCTGTCTCACTAACAGATGTGTTTGGGTGGGGCCAAATTCTTGGATTTTCTTTAAGCAAAGCTGCAACTGATACAAAGGGTGTTCTAAGGCAGTGGGAGGCGCCCAGTGCAGTCAGCCTTATCAACGATATGACAACCAAATTGAGAGAAGTATGAACATCTACTGAGCATCTACTCAGCACAGGGACTCTAAGTATATTGTCCTATGTAGTCCTCAATCTTATAAAGTAGGTATCATTCCAATTTTACAGATGAGGGAACTAAGGCTCAAAGAGGTTAAATTAGCCCCTTACCCATGGTTAATCAGGTAGTAAAGATTCAAACCCAGGCCCATTAAGCAAAAAAGTCGATGGTCTTTCCCTATAGCAACCCATCTATAGTATCTTACCTTCCCAGGTCTTAGGAAGAAGAAACAACGGATTCTTATTGTATTGGTTTCTTGTTCTGTGTGTGCCTGCCTTCATTAACCATATGAAGAAGGATAGAAAAGTACAGCAAAGTATTGCCATATTCTCAAAATCTGCATGTCTTGTGCCTATCTAGCTATGCAGGTTAAATGTCTTGGTCCCAATGACTGTGTGGGTGTTTTTGCCCCAAACTGTCGAATTGGCTTTGAGATGCAGCCAAAATGAAATGTGCCCTCTGCCTTACCAAGCCACACTTCAGCGAAACACCCCTGACCCAGCTTCTTCTCCAGAAACAATGAATCACGTGCAACTTCCCAAGCATCTTTAGCCAATCCAGAAGTTTGTGGGGTACAACTCGATGCAATCACAGTTAAGTTAAAACACAAACCATCAGCTTTCTCTACAGGAAAGGGAATTAATAAAGAAAACACAATCCTTATAATCCATAATTATGCATGCACTAGGAAAGATGGAAGGTGACTTGCCCTTTAGGGCGACACTGCACTAGGTAAACATTTGCATTTGAAAATGAAAGGCAAGGCATTTGTGCAGGCTGGAACATTCCTTGTACTATTTTCCAGTTTATGAATTGAAACTCATGTCACAGCATAATTTGAGCCATCTGCCAATCTTGACCACTATCTCTCTTTTGGAAATTCTGGAATTCTGAAATCCAAATCAAATGTGTAATTCCCCACTATTAGTAATTTAAACCTTCTTTCAGGTCACACAGTCTTCATTTTTCACCTTCCATCTTTGATGTTTGGGATTTCCCAAACGGGAGAGCTAGTAATAGAATAATTAATTGAGTCTCAGCATACCCATCCATACTTCCCCAAACTGCCCATTTCCCAGTCTCTTGATCAACTGCAGGGATTCTCGAGGGATCTCCCAGACATCTTTGGTTTTGACAGACAGATCGGTAAGCCTTGGCATCCCTTTATGACAGGGAACTACTAGGCGGCAGCAGAGACCTGCGGCTCTCTCTGATGGAGTGGGGACAGCAGCAGGAGAGGGAGAGAAAAGCAGAACACGTGAAACAACACTTACAGTCACACAAACCCAGCGAGCGCACAGCGTTGCTCGAAACAGTGCTACGTTGGCAGAGAACGGCACACATCTTGGAAGATTAGACACCACACACTGAAACATGTTCATTGGAGGTAGAACAGAGGACATTTTACATGTGGACTGCTCCGTGCTTCCAGGTATAATATAGGCTACACACATACAGGTACAGGTATGGCTGTTTTGGTTTCTATAGTCACTAAAGAAGAAAAACGTTTTCCGCCTAATATGCTAATATCATGTCTCTGGAACCCTGAAAATACCTCCATTGATTTCAAAAGGTACATTTGGACTACAGAATGTCAGCACGACTGTCCCCTCCCTCTCTAATATCAAGGGTTCAGGGACTTTCTTTGCTTTGAATATGTTTAAAATTATAACTTCGGTACAGGATTTTTCCATAGAATGTTAGACTGTTATAAATGAATAAGACTGAAGATTATACCTGGCAGGGGAAAAAAGAGGTCACATTTCTCTAGGATTTCTTTGGCATTTTAACTGACTCTATTCTACCAGTCAGATACTCTTGCTTCTTTGATATTTCCCATTAAAAAAAAATCTTTGTAACAGTCTCCAATGTATAATTTAGAAATCTGGTTTCAAAGTAGAAAGAAAGAAAACTGAAATCTGCAGAAACTCAAGGATGTGAAAGCACTCTATTTCCTATGTAAAAGACAAAGGAAAAAAGTTACCATTTATGGGTTATTTGGAAATTTTTTTCCCTTCCTTCTTTCTTTCTTTCTTTTAAGAATATACCTTTTAGAATCTAGCAGCGGTGAGGGAGGAAATTGCCTGAATGCCAAGCGAAACATCTGTCAGGTAAGAAAAGGTAACAAAGCACGAGGAATCAGGGCAGTGACAAAGGCTGTGGAGAGCTGGTTTGTGAGATGGACAGAGCCCCGCCCCACCACACCCCACTGGAGGCCCCTCAGATCCAGGGAAATCATACGTAGTGTTGTTTTTTCTCCAGGAACCAGCTCTAAGTTACTTTTTATTCCTTTCTTTTTGGTAGGATCAGGTTCTGAGATGTTTAGGCAGGAAATTATTTATGTGTCGATATTTCAAAGGCACTTTATTGTGTGGGAGAGAGAAAGAGGGAAGAGGAAAAGCCAATATAAAAACAAATCTAACTTGAGATCGATTTTTTTTTTTGAGATTAAAAAATGTCTATTGCTCTTCATATCCCTTCTCTCCTTCCAGCTTTACGATGTTATTAAGGTGCCCTTTCCAACACAATATTTTCAAATGATCCAAACCCTGGGGACCCTGCTGATGTTTGGCTGTAATGAAATATATTTCGGCATTTGAAAAATCCTTACACATGCAGGCATTCTGAGTATGTCGCTTAAGCTCAGGGAGATATTCTGCTTCATTTCTACTAAATATTTCATTAGAAGCCACATAAACTAAAGCTATTCAATGCCCTAATCAACGAGTACTCCAAGTGTTGTTAATTTTTTCACTTTTTCATTAGTGTCCAGGATTAACTGATAGGCATTTCTTATTGTCATCTTCAAAAGATTGCTTTTTTTGGCGCTAAAAAATTATACACACATTTTTTAAATGAATGTGCATCGAGCAATAGTTGAGGTCAAGTCGTGTACTATTATGGGGTTTTGTTACTGTCCTGAAGAACAATATAAAATGTGTATATGTGTGTATGCATGTATATGTATACATATATACACACACGTACACATATCACAAAAAACCTACTGGGTTTAAGGGGATATAGTTCTCTATCTGTACATATGTGGCTATATAAAAATCCACCTGTGTGTATATGTTATATAGTGGGATACTCCTGCTAATCTTGGAAAGAAAGTGATCATTTTGACACTTGCATATAAGACCATAGTCTTTACTAAAATGTACAGATTGCACACCTAAACACCTAATAAGTATACATTTCTAGGAAAGACACTGATCTACCGACTATGTATAAGTTTAATACAATAGCTGGAACAGATCTAGGAGCTGTGGGTCACAGAGTCTACATCTAATTAGGAAACAGCAGTATCGGTGGAGAAGTAGAACATGATAAATGGATTGCAAACTTCATCGGGTCCTGGGAACGAAAAGCATGTGCAGTCACTCCTGTGAGTGTGGAGTGTGAACTGGGGGACCCCCTACAGGAGCCCCCCATGAGTTCCCTCCCAGACACTGCTCCCTCTCCTGTCACGGTTTCTGATGACAGACTCCAGGGGAACGGGAAAAGATGACAACTTTTACAATTTAACTTATTGCTTTGCATTTGGGAACTAGAATGTTATAGAACCTTTTGACAAACGTACGGAACTAATAATAACTATGGTAGAAAGACATCAACAGAACCTATTCAGCCAAGCCCCACCTTGTACGGCTGGCAAAGAAAACTATTTCACTGCTGACCTTGTATATGCTTCAACCCCCCCCCACCCCGCCGTGCCCACCCATTCCCTCCAGTATACCAGTGGTTAGTAGTTAGTGAGAATCAGTGTTACCTGAGTAATGTTGTACAAGCTGCTGAAGTGTTTCAAACTGGGCCCGGGTGGTAATGTAGTATCCGCCATTGTCAAGTTTGCGAATTTTATAATGTTTGACGTGGTCTCCTTTCATATCATCCCAGTCTCGGATTGACAGTGAGTAGGCACCTGGGAAACACAGGAAGCATTAGCAGCTCCGGTCATTTTGAGAGCTCATTTGTTTTTGGGGTCTCATTTACTTGAGTATTCTGATTAATAATTCTGAAGAGGGTGCACACACGTGCACACACACACTTCCACTCAGTAACAGAAGAAGAAAACATTCTTTCTTGCAAATGTCAGAAGATATTAGCAATTAAGTGATTTTATCCTTGAGAAAGAAATCTTCTTGGATTTTTTTCCTACAACACTCTCTTCCGTACCCTTGTGTTGCCTAACATGGTATAGACCCAACTCCCCAGGGGAGCGGACGAAGAGATACACAGCCCCGCAGGCTGGGGTCGCTCTCCTCATCTTCCAGCTTCTCTTGTGGGCTCCAGTGTGTGGTTCAATAATGAAAGGCCAGTGGCTAGAGGAAAAGCAGTCCTCAGTTTTGAAAAAAATAAAAGGAATGCAAAAACGACCTGTAGGACTGGTGCCTGAGGAAGGAACTAAAAGCTGTAGAAGATCGTTAATTCTAAAGAACTGCTACAAATTCTGTGATCTTGCGTGCCTGCAGGAGTGAAGCTGCCGGCCCCTGTTTCGGGAGGAACAGCTTGGTTCTGAGCCTCTGCAGTCCTTCTGGAGCTGTCTGCAGCTCTAGAGCCTGGAGGGAACACTGAAAATAGGGCTCTGCTCACAAGGCAGGGAGGATATATGCCATTTAAAAATCCTTGTACATTAGAGATAAGCCTTTCATCCCCTCTGACTAATCCACAGATTTGAATGACAACCAAGTTCTTCAACTCCTTATCTTACCTTTGGTGGTTTCACTTTCACGGATAAGAAAGGTACCTCTCGGGTTTCCAAAGGACAAAAGCTGTCGCTCAGCATCTTTTCGGCCAAGTTTTCCGAAGTACCACCTTTAAGTGAGATCAAAGGAAGGAATCATTTTGTAAGGATCATTCACCAGAAGGCAACAGCAATCTTCCTCACCTCTGATTGCATCCTTAGCCTTTCCCTGTCCGTGTTTTCCTAGCCCCATCTAGTTCCCTTTCAGTCTCTTCCTGAGTCCATCCCTCATCTATCTCTTTCACTCTCTGAAGAAAAAAAAGTCAGATTTGAATTGTGGGCGATTTTCCTTTCCTTCCAGAGGCGACAAGAACCGGTTTGTGTTAAAACCGCCGCCTGCATTCACAAGAAGAGAAATCTAAGACCTTGTTTTGAAATGGCGACTGCAAGAGACCCTTCCCATGCACATCTACAAGACCCTGGGATTTCTGAGCATAATTACAACCCCTGGGAAATAATGAAACACAGCCTTAGTCTACATAAGGATCATTAATCAGGCACTAAAAAAAAAGTCAGTCAGAATGGATAAAGAACAAAGACATGATATTTTCAGTAACTTTGTACCTATAGCAACTTTGAAAAAAATTGTCAAGACTACCCCTAATCTGAGATGACTGCTGCCCTTGGATGCTTGTTTTCATGCTCTTCCTGGGCAGCAGGTATGAGGATTTGGGTAAATGAAAGGATCTGCCTAGCAGATGGGCGGGGATCTGCGCATGTGTGCTCCGGCAGAGCTGCGGGGACAGGTCACAATGCAGAGGCGAGCACGTCCTTACAAACGACTGGCTGCTGCAGACGTCTCATATCCTCTCCGTGACAACACTCGGGTGCCATGTAAGAAGGCATCACATCCAGTCACCTCACAACCTCTGCTATTTATCTTTTATCTTCCCTTCTACTCTCCAGCCCTAACCGTGGCCTGGCAATTAGCTGGCATCTCCGTACTGGGTGCTCAATGAGCTGCAGCAGGTGCTGTGAGAATCCGAGGCAGCATTCAGGAGCGCCCCGTCAGAATCTGTGCCTAGAAACAATTTTAGAATATTCAACTGTGGAGGGATCTAGTTTCTAAAATGAAATTCTAATTCATTATACTTGAACATAGCTATTATGTGTTCACTGTCAAATTCTTTTGTGAATGAAAGAGCTTCACTGATGATAAGAAAAGACATGCTGCAAGAGAGGTCCTCAGTGACTTTTAAAGGCACCGGACTACGTAACGATCCTAACCTAGCACTAGATGGTAGAAAGAGAATCATAACAATTATTTATGAGAAATGACTTTCTGGGTTTGCATCCGTCACCCAATGAAAATGCAGCATAAACGCGAATAGTAGTGAAGAGAGAGCTGTTAGAACAATGGATGGAACTAAAACAATAGCATTTTCAGATAATGGTAATTAATTGCCTATGTAAAGCCATATGCGTTATCTTCCTAAAACACTATTTTCTTCTTAAAAAAAAGTATTTTAAAAATTCATTACATTATACATATATATAATTTAAATATATATTTGGTAGGTTCCCAGTTAAATCAATGCCATGTTTTAGTGGTACCTTTTATTCTGAAAGAACACAAAGATGTTTGCAAATCTGCCCTAAAATAAAAATTCAATACACATTCCTTTATTCTCTGATGATAAAACACACTCACTAGGAGAAAAAAGGAGTGCAGAACCACTGAGCGTTGAGAGTAGGGAACAAAAGCGATCTTCTCAGAGCAAATATAAAGGAATTAAAGGCAAGACGGTGGTTCAGTTGGGGATTTGGCGGGGTGTGCAGTCTAATCCTCCTCGCTGTGCCTAAACAAATCCAGGGCAAAATGCAGTATCAGAGCCAGAGGTTGGGTCTCGTGTCTGACTTTCCTTGACTCCCTTACTTGTAAGGGAACACTAGCAGAAGAGGCAGATCCCAGGGTATCAGGGAGGAGCACAGGTCCCTAAGTTTGGGAGTCATGGGCCAGTTTTCTTTCCCTCAGTTCAGAAATGAGGGTCGTCACACAAGCTACTCTGATAGTTCTCCCTTTTGGAAGTGCCTATGAATCTCTACAGGTCAGGAGAAGGAACGATGGTGTCCCTTCTAGAATTCCCTCAGCCTACTGACCATCTTCCCAGACTGGTACCAGTGAAATCCTTGGTCCAACTAACTGTTAGTCACAATTTAGTATCAAAGAAACCAACTAAGACCCCAACTCAAAGGAAAAGAGCATCTGAAATGCATCATCAGAGGATTTCCCCGAGCTGCGGAACACACTGTATGTGAGTCACTTCTACCTGGGGCATGGAAGGTACGTCTTCAGTACTCCCTTACTATTTGTGAGTCCACCGAGAAAGGAAATCGCATGCTGATCTTTAATAATTATGTACCCCCTTGACCCCCTCTCTGCCTTTGTCCTTCCCTCCCCACTCCCATTCTTTCTCCCTCCTTCTCTCTCATTTTTTTTTTTCAGTAGACTATAGGCTTAGAATCTTGGGTTCACAATAATAATATATGCTCTGGCCAGAACTTCACATCTTCCTGGTTAATTACTATCTATGGCAAGTAATATTGGGTTTTCACTAGGGTTCTGATAAAAAGGTCCCTTTCAAAGTAAGTATGTTTTTAAAAAGCAGGTGTAAAGAAAAAATATTAAGTTAATAATAGTACATGAATTACATAAATATGGCAAAAACCGCAGCATGATGCCTGGGAAAACATGGCATCACCATCTCCTCTCAACCCTGAAATTGCTCTAGTGAATTTCTTCTCCTTCCCGCACGAAGTTAATGGCATTTTATTGTGACGGCTAACTTTTAAAAGCAAGTAGTTGAGTGAAAACAACAAAACAAAACAAAACTTACTCTTCTGCCTGGATAGAGTCAACTGGAGCCACATAATTGCTGGGAATGTAACCAGTCTCTCCTGTTGTCAAGGAGCGGGCTTCCCACCAATCTCCTTCCCTGCAGAGAACAAAGAGAAAAGGGAGTGAATGTGTTGACCATTTCAATATTCTGTAGTTACAGACTCAATGCTGTAAGAGTATAAGACTATCTCCTAGTCATTCCACTGCCTGATTTCTCCAAGTTCCAACACAGCCCTCTGTAAGGGTCACATGGCTACAATCTGAGTCAACTGTGACTTGAATCCAGTGCTGTCTCTCATTTCTTATTTTATTTGCAAATTAAGAATGTAGCACCCTGGTCATGAGAGAGCTCTCTTGGGGTGAAGGGGCATTTGTGTGGTAAGTATCCCCAACTTGGACAGAGGGGAAGGGAACCCAGCCTCGGGCTACTTTAGAAAAACCCTGTAACCACAAAAACAAAATGGTAGTTACGTGAGGTGAAGGACATGTTATTGTGTAAACATTCACAATATATACATGTGTCAACCCATCACAGTGTACACAACGCATCACAACCTACACAATGTTATGTGTAGATTATATCTCAGCAAAGCTAGAAGGAAAATAAAGCGTGCCCTGACATGCTAATCTAGCTCAGTCTCTACTTCGTCTCACGTCCTGAGGTAACCAGCATCGTCCTGAGGTAACCAGCATCCTCCGGTACTCTCAGAGAGATGCAAACTGTTTGCTGGCTTTAGTGTTATTTTGTTAGTCATTTACCACCAGATGCATCAGAAAAGAAAAGAAAAACAGATCTGCAGATCATCTGAGAAAGGAAGCCTGCTAGGAGGCCCAGGAAGGACGGAAAGCCTACTCCTAATACCTGCCTTGCCTGCTTTCGAGACAAGGGTAGAACGATAAGGACAATAGGTTAAGCCTTGTTCACATTTTCAACCTGAGGTTATTTTGTTGACGAGCGACAGCACTGACCTGAGTCTGGTGGGCAGGAAGGAAGGGTGGGGGTCGCTGTGTGTGTACAGGTGCAGGGGGAGAACGAATACTGGCCAGGCACTGAGGTTCTGAGTCTCACCACTCTGTAAGACCCCGTGTTGCAGGCGATGGCCCGTCTCAGTCGGGGGGGGGGGGCAGGCTCTCAGAATTAGGGGCAGAAGGACGTGAAAGGGGGGCTTGTAACACCACTCTCAGCTTAGAACAAACAGGTCAGTTCAGTGGTTAGAGTTCATGCGTGTAGACTCACAGTAGTGGACGTGTGACAGAAAGCAGGAACAGAGCGTACGCAGGGCTGCAGCCCTGCCACGTGCGGTGTCCACAGAACCCTGTGCCAGCCCGCAGCGAGGGGTGCGAGGGCAGGGGAGGAGGCGAGGCCACTGCCCTTGAGCATACCAGACCTGCCAGACTGCTCTTCAGCAGGGGCCCAGTGCCTTCTCTCCTTTCTTTTTTGGTCCTTAGAGGCATCAAGAAAAACCCCTACCCTCCCCCCCTTTTTTTAAAATCATTTGTGGCTGGACTCTGTGTCAAAACCCTCAGCTAGGGAAGAAAATGTGTTGGCTTTTGGCCCCAGTCAGGATCTTCCTCAGACTGATGGAATTAGGTAGAGAATAACCGGCCTCTATATTAACACAAGCCTTACTCAAGAGCCCCATTCTCCAAAGGCCGACTCTCTGAGCGAGGTGACTGATGAGCAACAAGTCTAGATAGAATCTAATAAAGCGACAGTGACAAGCCCGCACATACTCTGGGTGTGGTCGCCGGGGAGTCCTTGGCGGTGCAAGTGACGTAAAATAGCCCATGAGAAAACAGGGTGCTGACAAAGGCTTTTAAAAACTTATGTCTTTTTTTTTTTTAAAGATTTATTTATTTATTCTAGAGGGGGGAGGGGCACAGGGAGAGGGAGAGAGAGAATCTTAAGCAGGCTTCGCAATGCAGGGCTCCATCCCACGACCCTGAGATCATGACCTGAGCCGAAACCAGACACTTAACCAACTGCACCACCCAGGTGCCCCTAAAAATTTATGTTTTAATTCATTTTTCAGTCTTTCCTTTTTCACCCTATTAAACAAATTTAAACAGATAAGTCAACCAAAACAGGGAGACAACTTCTCATACCTAAGAAGTCCTTTGTTAATAAAACTCAAATTTAGTTTATGTCCAGATTTGTCTTAGGAAATGACTGATACATAACAAAGAACATATGTGTATATGAACCCACCACTCGACTTAAGAGCCGGTCTTTACTGATCCCGTGGAATCTACTCTGTGCTGCTCCCTATTGCATTCCTCTGCCTTTCGGCCTCAAATCATGAAATTAAAACTGTTAACATTTGAACAGTCTGTACTGGCTTCACTTCTGTGTCCTCTGAAAGAAATTCATGCAGTTGTTAAGTACATCATCTAGGAACACATGTAGAAGTTAATTTTTTTCTTTGAACACATGCTAAGAAATGGCTTTGGAGGCTTTAAGATGGTGACAATGTTTACTGCTCTGAAACTCCACCAGATGGAGACATTTCATCATAAAAAAAATTAACAATACCCACCATCTCCCCACCTTCTCCTTTCTCTTTCCCTCACTCCACCTCCCAAACCCCACACCCAGGAAATGCTCCAAAATCGTAAAAAATTAAGAGCTTTTAGCAGAAGCTGATCTTTAATTGCAACCTTCATCAAGTTCTTTCTAATCAGTTTAAATTAAGAATGTCGTATCAATGTTGGGGAACATGGAAATGCCACCTGAGGCAGAAAGCCAATACATTTTGCTGGGGCTGGGACAAGCCCAGTCTTATTCAGATGATCTGGGATTAATCAAGTATGGCTGACCCTTGAACAACATGGGTTTGAACTGCATGGGTCCACTTATATGCAGATCTTTTCCAATAAAAACAGTACAGTAAATGTACTCTTTTCCTCAGGATTTTCTTAATAGCATTTTCTTTTCTGTAGCTCACTTTATTCTAAGAACACGGTATATATAATACATAAAAGAAATATGTGTTAATTGACTGTTTACCGCTAAGGCTTCCAGTCAACAGTAGACTTCTAGAAGTTTTTGGAGAGTCAGGGTTATATGCAGATTTTTGACCACCAGATGTGGGGGGAGCTGGCACCCCAAACCTCCCATTGTTCAAGGGTCAACTACAATTTCCATTTCAAATCCAGCATTAATATCTCATTTTGATGTTGGCACCGAAATAGTTTAGCACAGATTAGACTCCAACCATCAGCTCATTCTAAAGTCATGTATCAGGAATTCATGATTTTCTCTTAAGTGACTCCATAATCTCACAAGGGTTTTCAGTTACTCATGAGAAAGATAAAATCCTTTTCTTTTTTGAGGCCATCTCGGGTCACTTTTTTCATCAAAGGCGATCTGAGGTGACAAGGAAACAATGTAGTATGTAGTAAGCCTCACAGGTTGTGCCTAGATAGCCTGGTACAGACTCAAAACATCTATCAAAAAAAATCTTTTGAGCAAATAATAAATCATCTTTTTAATACATTAGAAGCCCAATTCACCCACAAATAAGACTCTTCAAATCATTCACCTTGATTTAGGAAAACAGAATCTTTACTATGCTACTTTTTACTTCTTGAATTATTGTGAGTAACATTATTAAAACTGCACTTTAAAAAAACCTGTTCTTACAGTTCAGATATTTCATTAATTTAGCGTTGGTGAGATTTTCTTTAACTGTTATCTTGCTTTGACTCAAATAGAGGATTTAAGGCTCTGATTTAGAATAACTTTCAAGTTTTTATAACAGCTTCCCCTATTCCTCTAATTTAAAGACTTATTAAAAGAGCCTGTTCTCAATCCCCGAAATTGCTCTTTGGGTTTGTTGGCTCCTAATACAGCCAGGAAGTGGCATTTGCACATAGAAGTCAGCCTGATCCGTTTTTATTATAAATGCTATATTCCTTCTCAATTTGGCTACTGCCATCTTACTGTCAGAGAGCATATCCATAACAATTTTATCCTGTGGTAGATGGGACTCTCTAACCCAGGATCTCTCCTTATCAAGATGAAAAGAACTTCAAAGCAGTCACTACTGGAGGCACTATTCCACTCTGTGTAACATGTTTATTATATTTTAAAGAGTGTTTTCAGGTGGTAAATCACTAGTCATGAAACTTGAAAATAGGGAATAAAATAGATGAATTTAAATAGTTTGTAAAATGGGTTCCAGTTGAATGATGTCCAAATGCACTGCCCTGAGCACTTGTAACAGGTCAGTGAAGAACCTTACTCATGCCGGGCAGCAGTGCCACTGGCTCTGGACATACGCACACACATGTACCGCACGGGTCCTGCTGCACTTGAAAACACAAAGACCAGCCCTGCCACCACCCGTTTCTGCCTCTGGATGGGGTAAGGAGTGGGAGGACACAGGCACTAGGAGGTGTGGCAGCTGCCCCAGGGAGAACAGAGCGCCATCCCCCTCCCCCCAGCAGAGGAGAGCCAGGGGCTGGGAGGGGCGGGGAAGGGGGGAAGGAGACGCCTGCCATCTGGTTCTCTATCATTGCTTTGTTTGTCCTTCATGATTTCCTCTTCCCTGTTATTACCCTTTACTTCAAGATACTGTATTTGTTGTAAAAAACCTTATTTTTTCCCCCATAACCCTGGAAAAGGACATTTAAATGGCTTGTAGGATGAGGAATTCCACTGGCAAAGTAGGAAGAACAGTAAATAAGGGAAAAAACCTTTGCAACGTTTTCTTCTAAGAGAACAAGGCCAGAGCCTTGAGGCCTGTAAACACTAAAGGCCACGCATGCAAATCATGAAACACAGATTGAGATAGACTGGATTTTCCTGGAATATTTCTCCAAAATTTCAACTGAATGCCACTGTCGATCCTATCCAGAATAACAAAGGAAGAAGTCATGAATTTGACTTTGGCAAGGACTGGCTTTGGAAGCGGCCTATGATCTGATGTGTAGATCCCCTTGCAGTGTGGACAAAACCCTTAGAGGAACAGCTGTGTGGTACTTCCTACTACTCCTTAGTTCTCACCTTTCAGAAGTTGGTTAAAAGTTCTAACCAACTTTGGGACTGCAAGAATATTGCACAGAATGGGGAGGGACAGTGGAGGGTACTTTGGAATTCAAAGGAGAAGCATTCATCTGACAATCTAAGAGGAGAAGCATTCATCTGACAATCTAACAATAAGGAATCATAAATCAGAAGAGATCAAAGCCAAATTCCCCTCTCCCCCACCTCCCAGCCAACCTTCCAAACTTTCATGTATCTAGAAAGGTTCAGTCCCTTCTGGGCTGGGAGGGGTGGTCCTCTGGGCCTTTCCGAGACCAAATGTGACACAACAGTCAGGATGCCATCCCCACACCTCACCCTTGGCTCTGCCACCTGCCAGTGCCTCTGTGCACCTGGGGCGCTCCCTAATTTGAGCCTCTGGCTCCTCATATGTCAAAGGACGACTGTGAGGCACATCGCAGACAACTGCTGTGAAGGATAAATGAGAACATTTGCAACTTGGTACATGGCTGGCACATAGGAGCCTTCAATAAATAGCAGCTGTTTACTATTTTAAAAAAATCTCTGTGGCTCTGACGGGGCTTGTAGGGGGCGGGTCATGTTCTTGATCTGGGTGCTGGTTGCACAGGCATGTTCAGTTTGTGCAAATACAGCCAACTGCACACTTTCAAAACATTGTGGAGAAACACGCATAGCAAAATTTACCATTTCAACCATTTCTAAGTGTAAAGTTGGGCAGCACTAAGCACATTCACATTGTTGTGCGACCACCACCACCACGCGCACTTCTGATATGTGCATATGTGTGGTTTTCTGCATATATTTAAATAGTTTTAAAAAAACCCACCCACACCCATTAATAATGATGATAATATTTTAAAAAAACCCAACGGCGCTACGATGTAGACACGGTCTTCTGAGGTCCACAAGAGTGACTGGCCTCTTGTGGGAGGAATCCAGCTCCTGTCCTTGAAAGGTGGTGTATTTTGAGAGTTGGGGGCGTCCCAGGAAGGGGTGGGCTTTCCAAGGAGGCAGGTTTCAGGCCTGAGGGAGTTCCCTGTTACAATGACCACTTCTCTTTGCTAGGACAGGGATGAGCTGGGGCGCTTCTCGCTCCCCTCGTTTGCTGCTCCTCTTTCTGGAGCTCTCAATAAAGCTGAAGAGCCAGGCTTTGACCGGTCCTTCTGCCACCACGGTTTGTTCTAGGAACAGAGTACAGAGCAAGTGGACCTGGAGGCATAGGAGAACTTTCTGGTGGGCCCCCAGCCTTGGGGTGGCATTCCTCCCCAATCCCTGGGGAGCGCTCACAAGGAAAACCTGAGGTAGGGCAGAGAAGGCCTGACTTGCTGATGGGGACATCACCATTTTCTTTCTTTTTTTTTTTTTTTAAGTGGCTGGGGGGGGCGGTGGGAGGGCAGAGGGAAAGGGAGAATCTTAAGCAGGCTCCATGCCCAGCACAGAACCTGACATAGGGCTCCACCTTATGACCCTGAGATCATGACCTGAGCCAAAATCAAGAGTGGGATGTTTAATTGACTGAGCCACCCAGGCACCCCTCCTTTTTTTTTTTTTTTTAAGTAAACTCTACACTCAATGTGGGGCTCCAACTCGCAGCCTCAAGACGAAGAGTCGCATGCTCTACTAGACTGAGCCAGCCAGAAGCCCCCACCACCGTTTTCTTTGAAGCCAGAAGTTTTTTGGCAGGCACACTGCCTTAACCTAATAGAGGCAATATTTAAAAACTACAGGGAAATATGTTTCCCTATATATGATGCCAAATATACCTATATTTGCTCTTCTTAATGGAGATATTAAATGTCGAATTTGATTCTATCCTTAGAATGAGTGATTCTTACCCTTGAAATGTCCCCATTGCCTGTTTAACTGTTGTTCCTACTGGTCACATTTAAAATGCACACATTGTAGTCATTCACAAGTGGGCGAAGTCACATCTCCTTCCATCTCACAAAGATTTCAGTCACTTGCGAATTTTCACTATGGGGAAACGCCTCCACAGGCTTCACCAATCAGAATATTTAGCAGTTTTGAAAACAGAAGGAACTTGTTGCCAGCTCTAAGTGAGGGCTCAGCTAGTACAACTTGCAAAATGCAAAACAACAACAACAAAAAACCCATCTTGAGGCAGAGAGAGGGTAATGTGGCTAGGCAAGCGTTGTGCCAATCATCTGAAAATGCAGATCTGCAGGGGGCAATTCTAGAACTTTTCCAACTTTAAACCAAAAGCATCCACTCTGCTACTGTGGTGTCCTCCCAAAGCTCCTGGGACACCAGTGCCATAAAACGCTGCCCTGGTTCATTGTCTCTTCACTTCCTAGGTTCAACTGCCACACATTAATGAACTTAGCAAGCGTTCCTCTAGCATTTCAGGCACCAAAAAGGCACAGGCTGGTAACACAAGTATTCTTTCTCAATCTGAAACACCTGCATACGTCCCCGTCCCTCTCCGAACTTACGAGCTGTTCAATATTTGGAATTTTTCTCCTTTGTGAAAACTCAGGTCATCTTCCGTCCGTGCTTCATAATCATAAAGGGCTACAAACAGGGTCACTCCTGACAAAACAAAATCAAAAGGGGAGAGATTATTACACAAGGGGAAATTAATTCCAAGAAATTACATCTTCACTAAAATCTCATTCTCAAAATCTACATCTAATCGGCACTGATAACATGGTGCGGTGATGTAATTAATGTGTGAAACCAGAGCTGCAGGGCTGAAGTTACTCCCTGGTCTTTGTAGGGGAAGCATGGTTTGATCTGACTAAAACCTAGAGTGGGAGGTGCACTTCTCTGTGTACGCCTCTGAACGAGTCCTCGGGAAGAGACAGATATCAATGTCACGTCCACAACCAAGGGGCAGCAGTGGTGTTACAGGTCAGATCTGCGGAGGCCTGCAGCAATTAAAGCTACAAATTCTCCTCCTCTCAGGAGCCCACGTTAGGTTCAGGGTAAAACATACCACTCTTCCCGTGACCTAACAGTAATGGAGAACGTAACAGGAAATTCCTTCTGCAGCCTGGGACTTGGAAGACCCTCTCCGTAAATGTTCACCCCAATTAGAGGATGTCTTGCTCTTGGCATCTGCAGTTGCTCTGGGGACTCCCTTTCTCCTACCACAAATTTGCCTATCCTTGCATTGATTTGTAGTACTTACTCCTCCTCGCACCCACCGTATGTCTTCTCATCTGGTGGACTCCCCACAGAGGCCTTCCTGCTTTCACAAGTCTGCTGTTAACAACAGAAAATCTCCAGCATCCCATTTGGCTTGGGACCGCCTTCTTATAGTAGGTAGAATTCTAAGATAGTTCTCAATGATTCCCACCTCCTGGTATTAATGCTGTTGTGTAATCCCCCTCCCCCGAGTGTGGGCGAACCTAGTGACTTGCTTCTAACCAACAGGGCATGGCAAAGGTGATGGAATGTCCCATAAGTGATCAGGCTTCAAAAGATTGCGACTTCTGTCTTCCCAGCGGATTCTCTGTATTGCCACTTCGGCTTGAACACTTTGATGAAGCGAGCTGCCATGTTGGAAAGACACACGGCAAAGAACTGAGGGTGACCTCTGGCCAGCAGCTAATGAGGAACTGAGTCCTGCCAGCACCACACAAGCTTGGCAGCAGATCCTTCTCAGTTGGGCTGTGAGGTGACTGCAGCCCGGCCAACACACCTTGATTGCAGCTGGTGAGAGGTTCTGAAATAGGGGACCCAGTTAAGTCATTCCTGATTTCTGACCCCCAGGAGCTGTGAGATCATAAATACGTATCGTTTAAAGCTGCTAAGTTTGCAGTAATATGTTATGCAGCAATTGTTAACTAATACATTCCATTTCTCTGCTGTCTGGCTCCTCATTTTGATCTTGGCACACTTCAAAGTGTCTGATGCGGCCTAAAGAATGCACACCATGGATTCCCCTCTTTACCAAGCTACCATTTTGCTGTGTCAGTGGTTCCGAGGGAGCAGATGGGCCTGTGCAACTATCCAAAAGACAGAGAAGGAGGTGGGTCTTGCTCTTCCAACCCATCCCTAGTGGGACTTCCTGTAGGAGAACTGGCATTCAGGAAGTCTGACCATGCAAAGCAGCAGGGCTCACTTGGCAACTTTAAATTTCTTTGAAAGGTTGGAGAGGAGACTGCCTTAAAACGAAGTGGAGGCCTGTAAGGTCATGCTTATTCTCACTGAACACTCTAGTAACAGATTCCTTTTGTTACATAATTTGAAAACAAACCCAAGCTCCACTGTGTGGAAGACAAGGCACATAAGGACGGTCACCTCCAATCTCCCACTCTCTCCCTGCAACGGGGCCGGCAAGTTCTCACTGGGTTTTTTATCTTCTAAGGATGGAGGGGGGAGTCAAAGGAGGTCACAGGGGCACACAGACACTGTTCTGGGCCTTAAAGCACTAAAAGCAGTGGTGGGGAGACAGACATGCACATGTAACAAAGCCAGATAATACAAGGCACAGAGATCTGCCAATATTTGGGAGTATTATGTTTCAACTTCCAAATTTTAAAAGGGACCAGGTGGCCTCTTATACTAAGATTATCACTGACTACAGTATAGACTCCCATGTTCAAGGCAAGTATCCCTTTCTAGTGACTTTATGAATGATACCTGCAGACACAGGGATTCATATCCAGCATTCGTGAATGAATGAACAAGGTCAATGTCCGCGTCAGCAGAATTCAGTCTGGTTGGCAAAGAACTCAGCAGGCACAGCAAGTGTGTGCTGGAGCATTTTTGGCTCTTTTTTCCCCTCCTGCATCCTCAGAGACAGACTTCCATAGTATGTCTCTTTCCTTCCTGCCTCCATTCCAGGTGCCTTCCAGCAAGGTAGGAAAGATTAGCAAGTGTACTAACATTCATTCCCTCATGCGAGGTCTACTTTAAAGAGAACTGGATCCACTACAACACAATGGTACAATGCCCAAAGCTCTGGGTCAGGTCCCCTGGATAGAACTACACTGCCTTGTTGCATGCCAGCTCCCCAGGTAAAAAGGCACAGTGGGTCCTTATGTAAGACATCTGCTCCCAGATGAGCCAAGAGCATAATGGCTCTTTGTATATTTCTTTAAACTTTTCTAATAAACAAAATGCTTTTGGAACAAATAATGTCAAATATCTAGTTACCATGATTCACATGCTGGGAGATGATTTGGAAGGCTAAGGATGCATGAGATAACTTACAAATATTTTGCAAAACATATGTCTGAGAATGTATGCCAGATATTTTATGAAGTATTAGCTAAGTCAGCAAATGTACATGGCAGTAAAACAGAGCCTCGTGGTGCGAAAGAGAAGGAAACTTAAAGAAAAAAAATGGGAAGGATTCCTTAAGGATACATAAGATTTGATTTTAAAATACATGAGATACATGCGTGATACACCTGAGGGTTGATGAACTCCATCATATGGAAGATGACGGGAAGATCAGAAAGAGAATCAGTGAAGATGAATGGCCAAAAAGGGATCCTGCCAAATGTCCCCACTGGCTGGGAGGTGACAGGCAGGCTGACGATTAGCAAGTGAGGGACGAGGTGCTACCCCCTGCAAAGCGGCTCTTAACTGGGGGATGGGAGGAAAGTGCGCTGATGTCTAGAGAGCTCAAAACAGACATTCTCAGATCCAGTCCTGGAGCTTCTGATTCAAAAGATCTGGGATGGGACTCAGGGTTTTGGAAAAGCTGCTAGTTATTCTGAGTCAGCCAGCCAAGGCTGAGACCACTGATTGGCCTGGAGCCCTTAGCAGAAGCTGTATCTCTGAACCCATGCAGAACCTCACAGAGCAGCAACTTGGGGTCACCTTGTACCATGGTAGCCAGCATTGCATTTGTCCACCAAGCCCTGTTTTTTTTTTTTTTTTTTTTAATAGCTCTTCTTCTGGCAGTGGCTAGACGGAGGCTGATGAAAAACTTAACGTTAAATCCTTAGTCAAAGGGAGCTGACTTGAACACAAATGTTCAATTGACAAAAGAATGAAGAGCACCCTAATTCTTACCCGTTCCTCCCCTGGTACGCAAGGTCCCGGTATGAGATGAAGAGTTCACACCTCCAAAGACAGTGAGTCCTTGGCCTCCGGCTGCGTGGAAGTTGTTGTAGTTTGGGATGGAGGTCACGCCGAAGCTGGGGTAGTGCTGCGGAGTGGGGTCTGTGCCATAGCGGTACCCGGAGCTCTGGTTCAGGCTGCCATCCCTCTCCTCCGTCAGTTTTGTTGCTTCTTTATCCTTACATTGCACACAGCCCATTATCTAAATTCCTGTGGAAAACAAAAGGGAGACACTTTTGGATGCTCCTTAGTTGCTGGATTAAAGGGGAATCATTTATAAGGCTCGCCCTTGGCTATTTCAGGCCTAAAAGGGACATGAGGAAAAGCAGTGGCTAGGTTGATGGTTAGAAGCAATCTCATGGCCCTTAACTTGACAATCACATTTGTTCCCCATGTTCTCTGGGTGACAGGAGCCACACAGAGTATGGTTACCGGCAGCAATGCCCTCAACTGAGGTCTGCACCCCTTAAAATCCTCGAACATCACACATCTGCTTAAAGATAGCCCAATAATACTTATGCTTTTCTTTAGTCATCTAAAAGAATAATGTATGCTCTAGAAAGTGAGTCCATGTGATATTAGAATAAAAACCTTCATTATGGCAAAAAAAAAAAAAAAAAATCTAAGCAAGAGGGTAGAGGAATGCTAGAAAAGCCAGAATACAGTCCCTGCACAGCTCACCATACTTCTTTTCTCACGGGTACCATTCTTTAGGCACACACCTGGTAAATCTTAAGCAGTAAGATGGTGATAAGTATCAAAATTAAAAAATAGTTGCTGGATGAAAAGTAAAATTAGGGACACCTGGATGGCTCAGTTGGTTAAGCGTCTAACTCTTGCTTTTGGATCAGGTCATGATCTCAGGGTTGTGAGATCGAGCCCCACTTTGAACTCTGGGCTGGGCGTGGAGACTGTTTAAATTCTCTGTCGCACTCTCCCTCTGCCTCCCAAATAAAATAAAATAAAATAATAAAATAAAATAGGCAGAAACTAAGAGGTCTGGGTATATTTTCAGGATGTCATGATAGCCTACAGTAACAAAATCATTTTCAGCTGCTAATTAACTTTCCAAATTTCCATTAGCTTTTGACATCTTTCAAAAATATTAAAAAAAAAATCAATCTCATGTTCTGGAGTTAGTGGTAGATTAAAAACTCAGGTCATTGTCACCCCACCCTCTTCCAACCTACTTCTCCTGTGCTTATCTTAGAAATGCCACCATCAATGACTGACTTGCTCGAGTCAGAATCCTGAGAAGCAAACTTATTTGCTTCCTTTTTACTTCTCACTCTCCTCATCTCACAATCTACTATCCAAACACGCCAAACTTCTCAGTTTCTTAAAGGTTCAATTGTTTCTGCTTTCCTTTAGGCCTTGGAATGTGGCCTTGAACATTCTTTGTTCTGAGGGCAACATATCCTTCATGTTCCAGGTATGACACTGCTTCTTCGGAAAGCCTTCTCTGATCCCTGTACCCGCCTTCCAAGGCTGGGGTGATGCCCTTTCTAAGTGCTCCCATGGCGTCTTGATTTCTCCCATCATGGCACCTATTGCACCATATTAAAACACGGTTTGTCCACTTATCTCATTGCCCAGTGGACTGGGGGTTCCAGGAAAACAGGGCCCTGTCCACTTTTGTCATGGCTATAATGCCATTGCCTCGCACACAGCAGGTGCTCAATAAACAGCAATCAAACGAGTGAAGATTCTCTAGCCCAGTATGTTTCTCTTTCACCCTTTCTCTCTGTATCCAAGACCAACCCTTCTCTCAGAGACTTATATTAGAGTTGACTGCATTTTTTAATCTATTGGTATGTGTGAGAAATAAAGAGGATTCAGAAATACAAGGTGAAGTCGGTTAAATGATCATACTTCAGACTGTAAAACCCTGTCGGGTTGATGGGGCTAGACAGAACATGCAATAGATGCCCCTTCCAAAACTCTGAAAAGTGGCCCATATGGAACCAAAGGATCAAATAAGAAACACATGACATCATGTGTAATTACATGTGTTCACTGGGGAGGGCAAAGCTGGTACAGGAATGGAAGGGACTTGCAGTAGTGAGGAAGAATGAAGAACTAGTTTTTCTTAGTATCTTGCAATCCGAAGTGGGGAATGCCACATCAGACACAGAGACTCTGGCGGGGGAGACTGTTCTGAGCACTGCCTTTCTGGGGAAAGGGGACATGAAAGAAGCATCAGACTGTTCTAACGTCCTCTTACATTACACATTTCAATAAATACTTATGGAATTCAATGTCAGTTCCTGAGAATGGAAATATCTGGAAATGAGCCGCCTACTGCTTGAGCTGAGATCACCCAATCTGGAACACATTTATGTGTAAATCATTCAAGATTAATTTACAGTATACTGGGTCCAACACACTCTCTAACTTATGGTAGATGAATGCCATTTTAACAAATTTCCAATAGGAAATGCAAACTACGTCCAAGGCATGATTTATTGAAGGAATTTCATCATTTGTTGTTGCTATTGCTTCCTAAGATTGATAAATATCTGGCTCACTTTATATTAACTCCTTCATGGCAGAAAGTTGCTTTGAGCTCCCACAAAGGCCAGACAGAAGACAGGTCTTGTCCTAGGTGCTTTTTTCAGGGATTTCACTGATATACTGTAATTTGAAGATGGGAGATCTGAATCACAGTCTCACGTCATTTACGCAGGCGATTCTCGGCTGGGGTTGACTTTATTCCTCTCACCCCCATAAGGGACATAATAGGCAATGTCTGGAGACAGTTTAGGTTGCTACGTCTCAGGGATAAGAGGTACTACCGGTACCCAGTCGGTAGAGGCCAAGGATGCTACTAAACATTGTACAACGTAGGACGGCCTCCAACAGCAAAGAATTAACTGGCCCCAAATGTTAATAGCATCAAGGTTGAGAAATCCTGATTTATAGAGGAGAAAGAATTTATATCTATGTCTTCAAAACAGTATATAACAGTTGTTTCTCTTATGTCTGTGATCAACATGCAATTCACAATGCCTTTCTTAGGAGAACAGGCAGGCTGGGTAGAAGGACACGATTTTAAAAATTGATATGAAATGCTGATTCTTCCCTAGAGGCTTGTTCCTTGAGATAGAGAAAAGACTCTAAACCAATGAGAACTCTCATTACAAACTACTCTTTCAACTCCAACAAAACAAAACAAAAATGACACATCAGAAACCCACTGAAAACAGGACCTTATATCTTCTCAAACTAAGAAAAAACTCATCTTTCACAATCCACCAAGAAAAAGTATTACCACTGGAATGAACAACTAACACCGTATATATAACTATGAAATAATGAAAGGAAACAAACAGTAAGCTCCTTGAAGGCAGGGATTATTGTTTGGTTTTGTTTCAGTATCACATCCCGAGGGTCTAGAACAGTGCCGCACGCTATGGCAGCTCAATAAATATTTGTTAAACGGTTACAGTGCAAAAACGCAAAACTAGTCAAAATCATTTTGGAGAAAACAGTTCTCTTTTGTAGAAGGGACAGCTCTGCTACCACTTCACACATTTGCAGTTTAGAGTAAGAAATGTTTCTGCACAGGTCTTGTTTACTCTCTTCCCTTCGTTGACAAACATAAAGAAGCCGAAATAGATCAGTCAATGCAGGCTCAAGACATCACAAGTTAATCACGGTGAGAATATCTATGTAAGAACTTGTGGTTTTCTTCCTCCCACTTGGGGTGGTCAGACTAACCATTTCCTGAGAGAAGAGTCAGAAGCCGCTCTGTGAGCTGTACCCAACATGACTTCAGGCTCCTTGCCATGAGACAAACTTCTGAGCATTCGAGTTAAAATAAAAACATCCTTTATTAAATACAGTTCTGCAGTGTGGCACTTATGGCCAATGCTGTAGGTCCATTAGGAACATATAATGTACTAACATACTTGCCCAAGATCTGTGGGGCACTGGGAAACACTGAATAATGTCATTCCGAAAGTGGGACCTTGGAATTACTCTGACGAGTAAAGCCTACACCATGAACTCTTGGCCATTCTTCTCTCCATGTTGCTGTGCTTAGAGAAACTGCTGGACAAGCACTTTGACCAATAAGATCCTGTGACTGCGGTCCACGTGTTTGGATTATAGCCACGAAGACCCCCTATTCTTCAATCCTTTGGCAAAACCAAAGAGCTCTCTTTCTATTATACAAGGAAAACCTGATTTACATAAGATTTCCTTAGCCCTGTGGATCCTGATGTGCCAACAGTGTTAAGCAACTCAGGGAAGAGTTGTCAGAGAGAGAATCTGAGGCCTGCCACACCCTGTTCCTGTGAGCATGGCAGACATCATCAACTGATCACAGCACCGTCTGCGGCTATGCCTTGTGCGGCCTTGGAATTCGTCTTCACATAAGCCCTTGGGCGATCCACTGAAGCGGGACATAAAAGATGGAATCTCTTCCCTACTCTGGGCCTAGGCTGCTTTGATCCAGAATGAGTCTGGCTGAACGTACATTCCCTCCAGGGATGCCACAGACTACGGCCGGCTGCAAGGTACACATTAAACACAAATACAACAGATAAGCTCACATTTCCCTGTACGCCACTCAGTAAAGCAACACACGTACACTCAGGTTATAACACTGCAGGACTTCCGAGAAGAGTTCAGAGAACCAGGTACCAAAAAGGGGAAAAGGCCACTGGCAGTCTTCTGCAAAGGAAATTACCTTCTCTTGAGACACATACACTTGCAGGCAGAGGAGGGATGGCAGGAGGAAGGAAGGTGAAAGTGACAACAAATAATTTTAATTTCAGCAGTGTGAGCACTTTTGTCTCAGAAACCAACCTAGGTGGGTGTGGAGAAGTGGGGCCCTGAGGCTTAAGTTGCCATCCTTGCTGCTGACAGCGCAGACTTGGAAGAGTGACAGGTCGAGCCACACTGGCCTGCACTCTGATGTGGCATGTTTCCTGCTGGTACCATTCACCATCCCTTTAGCTGGTCTCCACTTTACCTGGGTGAAAATCATAATAAGAATAAAGGAACGAGGAAGGGAACCTAGAAACCAAACACAAGCAACTGAGATGGGGACAGTTGAAAAAGAATTTAAAGCTGAATTGTGGATGGACTGCATGGTCTCATACACTTCTCCGGGAACATGGCAAGAACTGGTAGTTTAACGAGCAACCACCCTTTTCTGGTCAACAGTAGTAACACGAGGCAAGAGGGTGAGATGTGGCAGAAACACATCAGAAATGACTTGACTTCTGGGTAGAACAGCCATGACAGTGGGTTCTTGATCCTTGTCAGACTGGAAACACCGACAAGAATCAACCTGAGGTATCTGCTACATTCCCCATCAAGAAAACAAGTCCCTTGACAGTCTAGGGAAGGCTTGCTTTAGTTTTCACCACGTAAATGCTGGAAGCAAGACGTTCAGTGACAGAAGAGTGCCACGTTGGTAGCAATAGCAACTGGGACACGGAACCTGTCACCCAAATTTCCCAGCACTTTCAATCCTTTATGATGGGGTTTTCCTCTTTGTAGGACATTGGGTCCTGACACCCCACAAGACAGTAGTGGTGGTGCTGTCCTCTGGGGATACCGAGGACAGAAGGTCCAGTGCTGCCCGGGGAGGTTGGAGAGAAAGCAGGACCATTTGGACCGTCTTGGAAGCACAGACACTCCCAAAGGTCCCAAGGCAGGGAAAAGCTCACAGCTGGGATGGGATGTTGGGTGTGTAAATACTCGAGGCCCGAACCACAGTACTGGTATGGGGTCCAGCCAGTAGTCCCAGACTGGCTATAAAAAAAGAATACACAGGACTCTGCTTCTTTGCTGCCAAATGGAAGGAAGGACTGAAAGTCTGTGCCTTGCTGAAAAGTGGCATGGTCGACATAATTCCAAGATATGCCCCAGATTCCTGCCCTTGGTGTTATAAACCCCATACCATCCCTAGGACTCATGACTGATGGGATGATCACTCCCTCCATTAGGCTATTTTATTTGGCATGGTTGACTTTAACAAAGAGAAATTATCCCAGGTGGACTTGACCTCACCAACTGAGCCCTTGAAAAGGACCGGGCATTCCAGGGGAGGGATGTTTTCCACTGCTGGCTTGGCAGATAGAGAGGGCTATATGGCCAGAAGTGTGGGTGGCCTTTAGGAACTGAGCATAGCCCCCGGATGGCAGAAAGCAAAGAAACGGGGACCTCCATCCTACAACCACAAGGACCTGAAGTGGGCCAAGAACCTGAATATGGATTCTTCCCTGGTCAAGGCTTCAGATGAGAATGCTGTTGGCCAACGCAGCCTTGGGAGCAGAGAGGTCAGCCCCACCATGCCCAGATGCTCAGAACTGTGAGCTCAGAAACAGGGGCTGTTGAAGCTGCTACGTTTGTAGTCATTTGTTCCACAGCAGGAGACAACGAATACCTCTTTTCGTGGAATGGGCACCGCTGAGGTGAAGGCTCCAATCTTGGTAGCGATGAGGAGTATTAGACGAGGGCTCACTACAAACTGGGCGCTATGCTATGTATTGGAACGTCCTAGGTCACTCGATTCTCAGGACAGTCCTCCGACAGAGTGGTATGCTTTCCCCTCATTTGACAAGAGAGGAGCAGGGAGGTTTGAGACTTTGTGCACAGCTCCGTCAGGGGTGGAGATGGGATGTGAAGCCAGACAGACTGATTCCATGGTTGGCACATGGAGCCTGTAGACCTTGGACTCCTGGCCAGTCCACACGAGTGTGGGTGTGTGGCCGGAGGAGGGGGCGAGGGGCCTGTGGGGTGGCCCCCTGTTCCCCAGAGCCCAGCTTCATGTGCATGACCAATGGGGGCCCTGACATTGGGGGCTGGGCCTCACTCCCCCACCTGCACACCCTGCCCCAAGACTGTGGGCTCTGTAAGGGGGCTGGAACCACGCCAGGTGTGGTGAGTCACCGGCTTCCTTCATGTAGGGTCTAATAAGCATCTGAACCCATGACACTGCAGCTCCCCTTAGTCTCCTGGTATTTCCTAGACGTGGTGAATGTTGCATAGCCACCACAAAGGAGGGCTTCCTTGGGATAAGTGAGCTTGCCTACTGCATTTAAAACACGATTTGCTTCACAGGCAAAACTGTGGAACATATTTACTGTATAAGCTGAGCATAAGCAATGCCTCCTCCGAGCACAAAATAACAGATTTCTACTCTTGGTGGAGTCCCATGAGGGAGAGCAACCTCCCCGCCCTGCAAGCAATAAAATGTCACATCTTTGAGGTGAAAAGACTGATGCAGACACAGGAACATATATAGTGCAGACGCTAGCCACATGCAATAGTGGGAGAACGGAGCCTATTTAAGAACCAAGTCAAAGCTTTGCTTTGGAAATAACAAGAGGTGCTGTTGGATGATCATTTGTGCGTGACTCTGCAAGGGCCTCTGGAGGGTGAGGAGGAAGGATCTTGTTCTGTACCGCACAGCAAAGGAACTGAACTCATAGAAATTACTCCCACAAATGTCACACCACTTTAAGAAAAAAACCACATTCCTGGCACCTAGAAGATTTTTTGGCTCTCCCCACCCCTGGTTTGTCTTGTCAAATGACCCCTCACGCCAAGAAGCAGTGGCTCACTCCCTGCGGCATGTTCTCCCTTCCCTTCTCTAAAACCTTCCATTCCCCAGTGCCCGGGGAGTCAAAAGTACTTAATAAAAAAAGAAATGGAAGCATTAGACCCCGATGGTGAGATTTAACACTGCAGTCTACGAAGAGCTGGAACCATCCCCAAACCCAAATGGCCAAATGAGGTTTAACACCAAACCGTGGAAAGGCTCCAAAAGGAGGGAAGAACATTTTCTTACACTCACTTCACTTCGGATCTCAGGGTTAAGACAAGAGGGAAATGGTGATAAAAAATAAGGATATGTTTTAACTATCTATGCCAAAGGGTTCAGAAAGAATTAGAGCACAGATTATAAAGTTTTTCAGGCTTCTCCCACCCCTTTTAGGAGTAAAAAAAAGTTCCTTTGTGGTTACTAGTTTAAACTTTTATCTTATTTTTATTGATATATAATTCACATACCACAAAATTCATCCTCTTAAAGTATACAGTTCAGTAGTTTAAAATATATTTTTAATACATATACATACTACATATATATAAATACAGTATGTATATGTAATACATATATTTAACATACAAAGGAACCATTGTCACTATCTAATCCTAAGACATTTTCATTACCTCCAGAAGGAACCTGTATTCATTCAGCAGTTACTCTTCATTCCCTTCTCAGCCTCACCCCTGACAACCAGTGGTTTTATGTCTTTATGGATTTGCCTATTTGGACATTTCATATGAATGCAATCACAGGACATGTGGCCTTTTGTGACTGGCTTCTTTCACTTGGCACATGGTTTTCAAGGTTCATTCATTTTGTAGCATGAATCAGTACTTCATTACTTTTTATGGCTGAAAATATTCCGTTGTACGGATTCACCACTTGGTTACCAATCATCAGTTGATCGACATTTGGACTGTTGCCACTTCCTGGCTGTATGAATAATGAGGCTATGAACGTTCACGCATACGCTTTTGTGTGGACATATGCTTTCAATTCTCTTGGCTTCATATTTTAATATGTAAGGAATTTATATAGATTAAAAAAACCCTAAGATTAGGTAAATGGGAAAGCTTGTTAATTGGCAATTCAAAGAAAGGAAAAAGGACTTGTGCAACTTATGGGAAAATGTTACCTTCAGTAGTAATCAAAGAAACACAATGTAGATTTATGAGAGACTTTCACCTCTCAATTAACAAAATTTCAAAAGGAAGTCTGCCCAATACTGACAGAGGTCCCCTGAAATACCTACTTTCATATACTGCTGATAGAAGACCAGGAATTAGTGTATAATCTTTTCATAAACCAATTTGACAATATTATATATTAAAAAAAACCCTTAAAATGGGCCTGTTCTTTGTGAATCTGTACTAAAAAGACATTTTTTGAAAAATGACACATGAAGAGGTCCTATGATATGTTATAATTTGAAAGTTAGAAAACTTGCTAATTGTTTAATGAGAAGATGATGGCCAAGTAAATGGTAAGGTATGCCCATCGCGTAAAGTAAAACAGAAATTAAAACTTATGTTTAAAGAAAATTATCAGTAATGCAGAAAAGTGCTCATATTATATTCAGAAGGATCACATAATTGTGACTATACGACAAATGCCTAAAAAACTGTTTGGAAGGAAGGAAACCAAGTTGTTTGCTGGTGGTGTGTGAGGGAATAACACTATGGGTGACTGTTGTTTCTTCTGTTTTTTTTCCTTCAGATTTTCTTTTTTTTTTTTTTTTTTTTTAAAGATTTTATTTATTTATTTGACAGAGATAGAGACAGCCAGCGAGAGAGGGAATACAAGCAGGGGGAGTGGGAGAGGAAGAAGCAGGCTCATAGCAGAAGAGCCTGATGTGGGGCTCGATCCCAGATCGCCGGGATCACGCCCTGAGCCGAAGGCAGACGCTTAACCGCTGTGCCACCAGGCGCCCCTCCTTCAGATTTTCTATACTGAGAAAGCACAATTTTTATGAGAATAAATCATTTTTTTAAATAGGAAAGATCCCTTTAGTTTTATCAGTTACTAGATTTAATTTGAATATAAATTTTGTCAGTTACTGATTTAATTTGTATCAAAGTATATAACCACACATTGATGAAGTATGCTTTGTGAACTGAAAAATTAAGAGAAGGAAAGAGAATAACTGATTCTGAAAATTGAGAGGGAGGAAGAGTGACTGATTCTAAACTCTGTTAAGAAGCAACCTCTCCTCCTGGCAGGTTGGAAAGGTAAAAGGTACTGAAGGACAGAGAGATTTTTCCTTTTATTCTTTTTAATTAATTTATTTGAGAGAAAGAGAGAGAGAATCCTCAGGCAGACTCCCCACTGAGTGTGGAGCCTGATGCCAGGCCTGATCCCAGGACCCTGAGATCATGACCTCAGCCGAAATAAAGAGTTGGCTGCTTAAGTGACTGAGCCACCCAGGTACCCCTAGGGCAGAGGGTTTCTGGGTGAGTCTTTATAACATCTGTGCTGGGAAAGTGGGCAGTGAGAGAGCAGTGCTGGGAGGGGTGGTGAAAGCACCCAGATGGGTGGCCACAAAAATCTAATTAAGGGCACAGAATAAGCAAGGCCATAGCACACAACCAACTCAGAGGACCATGTAGGTGGCAAGTGGCAGAATGTGGGATACCAGAACCAAAAGCTGGGTGGCTGGATTAGTGGGTTCTTGAGAACCTTCAGGTCCAAAACTCCTAGGTACCTGGGGAAACGCAATAAAATCAGAATGATGGGACTCTGAACAATGCTGGAATATAACCGAGGAATTCTGGTTATTAAGGTATCTGCAAGATCTCTCGGTGAGCGAGGGCCTGAAGACCACACACACTGGCATGGCTCTAAGGAGGAGGGGAGAATGAAGCAAAACACTTTTGTTCTTTGGATGCTTGCTGTTGATGGAGACAAGGGGACTTGCTCAGGGCACCAGGAAGAAAAATTCTATGCTTTTTTCTCACTTTTCCTCTTGTTGCCCTCAGCCTTTCCTGTTCGGACATTCAGCCTGGCATTTTGATGATTTGACTTTTGACTTTGCCTAGAACTCCCCAGTCCTTAGAATCTGGCGCATTCCAAGCAGGGCACAGATAGTAACCGACACTGGTTTATGCAACCTGAAATTTTTCAGAAACATAGAAGATTCAACAAAGATTACTTCTTCCTAATGTTGATATTTGGTCAAACATCTTTCTACTCTCCTTGGCCCTGTTATATAAAAAAACCAGAGGAAAACAAAAATAAAAATGTAGGCTTCCTTTCATGAACTGACAAAAGGAAACAGGAGAGTCAGTGTCACATGTGGGCCACAGTGGTAGAGACCGGCTTTCTGGGCTGAACTGGCCGAGGGCCCAAGGGTCGGGGTGTCACCTGGCGGAGCCACAAGAAAGCACGTTAGCAGCGAGCAGCTGTGTGAACAGCGTCATCAGTGCCCCCGGCCCGCCAGCGCTGAGGCAGTTCACTCTCCAAGGCCAAACAAAAACCCTCGCTGCCAATCTCTCTGGTCTCCGCGGAGGTTCCTTGCCCGATGATTCTCCAAATGGGGCCTCATCCTTTCAGAAAACAGTGAATTCTTTTTCCCTTTAATTCATCAGTTCCAGTCAACAAGATCTACTCCTTTAAAGAAACAGAATGGACTCTGAATAAGGAAATTTTACTTTTCTTCTTTTTGCCCTCGAGCTCATGTTCGTGTTCGTGTCCCCACGAGACCCCCTTTCTGCTAATGACTTATCCGGTTATGAAGTCAGAGCACATCAAAATCTACCACCCTGAGAATTTGGCTGTGAAGCCACCTGCATTGTGTTTTTGGCACTGAGGCAGATGTCTTTTCTTTGAAGACTGACGTGAAGCCCTGTCCCCCCTCCCCTGGATCTTTATGTTGGCACTTTCTCAAGTTGCAAGGAATCAGCAACACTCTGGGCCACAACTTATGCTTCCCTTGCAGTGGTTTCGAATTTCAAAGCTTCTCAGCAGCTGTTTCGGTGTGAGTGCTGATAAAGTAGGCCTTCAGAAAACACGCCCCCTAACTCCATGGCCTTTAATGGGACAAGGAACAACAGGGACAGTGATGACGGGAACAAAGGAAACACAGAGGCCGGGGGACTCTGTCCAGCCTCCTGCTACCACTTCCGCGCCTGCCGATAGTGACGACCATCTCGGCCTTCCCTGGAGCTGACCTTTCTTACCCCAGCGAGCCCAGGTCGGCTGACTATGTGCTGGTTGCCAGGGACGCTTTCACAAGAGGTCCGCACTCATGAACGCAAGCTGAGCACCCACAGAGACCTGGGGAGACTGACGACGGGAGAGAGTAAGGAAGAGGAAGAGGACGTGGGGCCCACTGAAGGCAGTCAGTGATGCTTTCCCCAGCGACACAAAAAAACGGGATCTGGAGTGACGCACGGTGTGTGGGAAGAGCACGTGTGGCTAGACCACTCGTCGATGACCTACTTGGCACCAGACAGAATTCCTGTCAGGTTTCTGTTAACAAATCTAAAAAGGAAAGATGTGGTTTATATACCAGCAAACATTTTGTAAACACCGTCACTTATAAAATTTACAGTAAAGCAATTCAATAGTGACTTTTCACTTGGCATGCGAATGCGGCACAGTGTGATTTTTAGAGTGTTGTTTTGCCCAGTAATTGAACTTGGGGTTTATCTCCTTAAAGAAGACAGCACAGCAGATTGTCCCCTTGCAGATTCTGGTATCAGATAGGGCTGTCCTTGGCCTAAGGGGCAAGGGACACACAGCCTTGCAACCTTGAGGCCCAAATCCGTATCACTGAGAATGGGTAGCTGGAGGATGAGGTGATGCGTGGGGCAGCCTGCTCCCTGTGCCACCAGACCCACCCCCCTCCTCCATGGCAAGGCCTACGGCTATGCACCTGAAGACTCCACTTTCAGACTCCCTTGCAGCTAGGTGTGGCCATGTCTGATTCTGGCCAACCAGTTGAGAATGGACGTGATATATCCAGCCCCTGTGTCTTTAAAAGAGAGTGGGTTGCTCTCCATCCTCCTTCCCACTTCCTGTGGGCTGGATGGTGGATGTGGTGCTGGGGAATTGGCTTCAGCCAGGCAGAGGATGGCAACCCAACAGGGACAGGCAGAACTGCAGGACAGAGGAACCCAGGCCCTAGATAGTCTTGTGGAGCATGGTTGCTTATCTGCCTTAGAGCTGGGTACTCTGACCCAGCACGAGACAGGCATGAATGTCTATCTTGTGGGAGCTGGTGGATTTCTGTGGAGAAGAGTGAGTGGGGTCTCTTTGTTGTAACAGGCAGCCTATATTCTACCATAAGAAGGAAGGAAATCTAATGTAGAGGTCAAAGGTAGCTCTACTGGTCACTTATTTGGTTTTTAACCCATAGCCTCTAGAACAAATAAGAGCTTCTGACCTCCTTTGATACTGACAGTTAAACTTGTATTAAGGCAGGTTAGTAGGATAACAACAATAACAAGTTGTAACAATAGCTACCATTTATTGAGAACTTATTTTGTGCTTGACACTTCACATTTGGTATTTCATTTAATCTTCAGAACAACCTCAAAAGGGTATTCCACAGTTAAGGAATCTTGGGCTCACAGAATTTAAGTTAACTTGTCTGGGGTTACCCAGTCAGTGGGACTTGGACCCATGTCTAATGCAATCACATCCTCTTCCTACTCCCCCATGTTTCCTTTTGAGAAGCATGCTCTGTTCCTAGCCATTTTCTTCATACTTTTTGAAAAGAACAAAGAATAAGAGATTTAATGGTGTGACAGGAGCTGGGCATTGCTATGTCCTACCATTATTTCATTTTTTGCACTAGGGCTGAAAGTGCTCTGTAAGTGTTCTTCTCTTTACAGTGATCCAGCTTAGGACTGGCTTCTAAGTCTCCAGGACATTTCAGTCCTAGGTACCGGGCTCCTGGACTGGAGAAGGTCTGGGAGCAGTGGCATGGCCTGGGACAAGGCTGGGAGTTGCCATGTGGTCCAGACATGTCACTTGACACTGTGGAGTCCGGTTTCCGTTTTGGTCAAGCAATGGGCCTCAACAAGGAGCTCTAAGGATTCATACCAAGCCTAACACTCCTGAAGGAGCCCAGAGCCCTCCTGTACTCACTCAAGCAGAACTGAATCTACAAATAGGCCCAGAGGTCTCCACTCTCCACAGCCCTAGATGCTGTTATCAATCATGAGGACCTACAGAGTAATGTGACCAAGTAGTCAGGTTTGGCTGTGAATGCTCAGATATCCCTCTGCCATGGCCAGAGTGCGGACCATGCATATTATGAGAGTTTTAATGATGGGGCACAAGCTAGGCATTGCTATGCCCTAGCTTTTTATTTTTTGCACTATGGCTTACAATGTTCTTTCTTACTGTGGTTTTCAGAAGACCCAACTATGCCCTCCACTTCTCTTGGCTGCTGAAGTGAAGGACAACTTATGATAGGACACAACCAGCTCAGGTACTGGAGACCTACTGTGGTCTTGACCCACCTCCCCCTCCTCACAGGAGGCTCCAATTCTCTCTGAGTCTTTCCTAGAATTGCTAGGTATAGCTGTTCTCCGGAATTGCTGGAGATGAGGAAGTTACACAGAAAACAATAATAAGAACAAAGAACCCTCCTCCCCAAACAAAAGTTACTCAGAAATCACCATAGTAACAAATCACCAGTTTTCAACAATTTCATTTTCCTTGCATTCTTATCTCTCTTTTTCTTTACATCAAGCCCTACCTCTAGCCTCTATTCAGTACACATATTTTGCTCTTCTCTATGTGACAGGCATTGTGCAAAGGGTTGGGGATATGGAGTCAAATATACAAGGCCCTGCCTGCAAGGAGCTTATATGTACATAGCAGGGAGACTGTCAAATCTGGATTTGGGTTGGAGAGGGAGGACAGAGGGACCTGAATTCACCCAGGCCAGCCACTGTGAGGTACCTGACCCAGGTGAGGAAGGGGTGGGAGTACACGAGAGCACAGGCATGTGGTAGGGTATGGTTGCATGGGGCCTACTGGATTTGTTCCTGTGTCTACAGAGTGCTGAAACATGTGCCAGGCATCTTGCAAGGCTCTCAGAGGGAAAAAAAGCCAGGCTCCTGCTCAAAAGGAGCTTATGGTTTAATGGAACAGATATATGCAGCTGGGAAGGCGGCTGGAGACGAAGCCAGATCATAAACAGCTACATGTTCATTTTACTGAGCACCCACTGCAGTGCCTGACGCTGGTGCTAGGTACGATAAGCGAACGATCTCCTCTGATCCATCAACAGCATCAACGGCTTTGTGAACTGGGTACTATTATCACTGGCTGCATGTTACAGGTGGGGGAATGAGTGTAGGGAGGGCAAGTTACTTGACTAAAGCCCCACAGCTAGGTTGAGCTGGATCTTAACCCACAAATGGCTGAATCTAAGACATTATCTTAACCATGTGCTAACAGGCTAAAGTATTTGCACATTATCTAGCTGGTACTTACTAAGTATTAAGTGGGACTGGGTCTCGACAGACACAGACTGAAATGGGGTAGGGAGAGGAGAAGCATAGGGGAGCCAGACAGTGAAGCCAATTGTGGGAAGAGACTGCACACAGGTGGACGGAGGCATCCGAGTAAGATGTGACTTCTTCAGCTAGACAAACAACTCCATCCATTCTAGCTGCCTGTCTATGCCTAATTCATACCTCAGAATTCCCATCCCCAACTGTGGCAACACTGTAGCTTTTGTTGCAAGTGAGGATACAGATCTGAAACCATATTGGGGCAGAGGCAGGTTACTATGGGACGATGTAAGTTACATTTTCGGAGAGCCCTGTCACAAAAAGAAGCCCAGAATCTTTTGGGGTCGGCAGGAGTGAGAGATGTGCAGCTGTGTAGATGGTTGCCTAAACATGACAAAGACAGACAACAATGGAGATAGATACACATCTGCAATGCACGACATCTGGAAAAAGATAACAACTGTCCACTAAAAAGGGCATGTAACAGCTAATATGCAACAATGGACTGATGACCTCTGATGTTCACGAGAGGAGCCTGAAGAAGGGGCTAGGAGTAGAGGTGCAGGTGAGTATAAGGTAAAAAAGGGCCCACCACCCCCTCCCCCTCCAACCACGGGCAGTTTACTGCATCAAGCCAAACAGGAATGTCTTTTGGCAGAAGTGGTGGTTACACCTCAGTTTTGCATGGAATATGTAATACTAACAAATTCTTTAGGCTAATACCAGAAGATGGCTTATATTTTAGCTATGACAGTTCTGCTCACGTCTACAAGCTCACCACGGTCAGAGGATGGAAACTGCCCGTCCACCAGCAACAGTCATCAGTCAGCAGCTCTGAGCAGCAGCAATTTGGCCCAGCAGCAGGCAGACCTGGCCTGTCCCCAGAGCTCATGCTGAGCTCCTGTGGAACTGCCTTACAGACTCCAGGTGACAACGACCCAAGTGTGGCTTCATACTCTGCCCCAGTTCCGGTTCAATAAACCCCAACTGACTGGGTAACAATGGTACATGCTTGGAATGAGCCCAGGCAACAGCTCTGCCATAATTCTTTTTGACAAAGGCTGACCTGACAGGCTGATCGTCAGCCCAGGCAGAGGGAAAAAAAAGGTCTTGTGATTCACCAGCCTACACACCTTTGGTTTCTGCCTGGGTTCATCTTTAATCTGGACACACATTCCCTGAATGCACTCTCCACTGTCTCCTCTTAATTTCCTACGCATTGTGCTTCTCTCGTAAGATTTGCATTTTCTACATAGGTTCCATTGTTATAATGAAAATATTGCTAAAAATTAGTGGATCTCTGTATCTGTTATAGAAAATCAATTATTTGTACCAATTCCTGCTTTCCCAAACCCACTAAGCTGTTTACTAAGTTTGTTTTTCTTAACCATATCTCAGCTGTTTTAGATCTGTGTCTGTCTTAACATGCTGGCTGGTTAATCTTCCTTCCCATTTTTTTTCATTATTTCTTTTGTGCCTCAAATATCTGACTCTTCTCCAGCTTAAAATAATGCCTCAATTAAATTTCTCTTTTTCACTTTTTGCTCTGTTTCCCATGGCAAAACAAACAAACAAAATTTATCACTTTTTTGGTACCAGAGCATTTTTGCTTTCTCATTTAGGTCAGGTAACAAAATATCATTTATTTGCAAACCAAACCAAACCTACCCCAAACTCACCCCTTTATTGTAATTCTAGCATAAAGAAGTGATGCTATTGGCAGAATTTTCAGTCTGCTGATACAAAGTACTGGTAAAAATGTGGAACAACAGAATCCCCAAACACTGCTGGTGGGATGTAAATTGTTACGATTACTCTGTAAATTGTTATGATTACTTTGTAAAAACAATTTTATATTATTAGTGAAGATGAAGGTGCATCTATCCAATAGTCACAATTCCACTCCTAGGCATATATCCTAAAAAAACATGCCTATGTGAGCCAGAGGACATGTGTCCGCAGGTCCGGGGCAGGGCCAGGAACCTGTATTTTTTTATAGTTCTAGAGGCAATGTGGGGGCCTTACGCCACAGCAAGGGCCTGGGATTGAAGGCCTACAATATCAACTCAGATCTATCTTTGGGGCCGGGTCGCTCCAAGGCCTATGGTTCCAGCCACAAGAAAGCTCACTGGAGAGGAGTGAGGGGAAATGGCACAAGCCTGCTAGCTGAGTAACTATGCTTAGGGTGCTGATCCCTGGTCAAAGACAGCCAGTCTGAGGGTCTGGGAAAATTCACTGTCATTTCCTCTTCTTCCTTTTCTGTCAGACCTGGGTGCCCTAGCGAGGCTGGGCTTGTGTTCCTTATGCAAACTCCACCTCATCTGGAGACGTGCTTGGAGTTAGCACGATCACCGTCCTCACCTTTGACACAAAGCCCCGAAGCATCCACCCAGAGAGGGTGCTGCTCTGAATGTGCTGTTCCCTGCCAGGAGTGAGAAAACATCTAGGTGAGGCTTCAGGAGGTAAGGCTGAAGGCTGAGCCCTGGTAAAGAACCATGGTTGTTGTTCTTCTCTGTGCAAGCAATAACGTGGCATCCATGTTTGTGATTCTTGGTGTATTGAGTCCAACATAAGTACAACGCTAGGTGCAACTTGGCTTTTAATAAATATTTTCAAATGACAGTGAATAGAAAGTGAGATAAGGAACTTCTCAAGAAGCGAAAGCAGATGTGTGCCTTCCGGTGTGTCAAGTTGCTCTCCACCTTCCTACTGCTCTGTCTGCTCTCATTCAGGGAGTTTGTGTAATGGTGGCTGTCTGTCACCCTCACTTATGTTCATTTTTCCTCCTGAAGCCAAGAATGGCTTCCACCATCCCTCCCTCCCCCATTCTAGGTAAGCAAATGGGGAAAGTGCCTGGCTTGGCCAGATGACCTCCCTCCATTTGTCCATTCCCATAATCCTCCTATTTTGAAACTGAAATATCCCTGGGGCAAAGTACTGATTACCATGTGGCTATTGTTCTTTTAGGTTTTAAAAATATCTTCAAGGTGTCCAAAGTTTTACAGATTCCACTGGGCATCTGAAACCTGCCCTGCTATTCAGCCCCAGTAATGTACTGAGGGTGGAGGCCATTTGTTTAGTTTAATTCATTAACTCCTAATAATGTGGGGTTCTGGCAAGATGCAATATGTGTGGGAGATGATGATGTGATGTTGGGAGGAAATCAAGATGATGATATGATGTCAATACAAATGGAGTTTGGGTTGGATTTCAGGGAGGCCACACAGAGGCCATCTCTGCATGACTTGGCCTCGTTCCCACAGCCCTGCCAGGGCTCTGTCTCTGACTTAAGGCTGCTGTGGTCTCCACTGGAGCACCCTGCCGTCTGCCCAGCCAACTGTCTCAAGAGAGGTCCCGGCCAGGCAGTTCATTATTTGGGCACGTAGGAGAGAGACAGGAGTGATTTTTCTTTTAATGGTTTCAATTCCACTCCTTCAGTTCTAAAATGGGTTGCCTTCTAATTCTCTCCTCTTTTCCTCTTTGCTTCCTTTCTCACTGCATTCGGGTGTCAGAAGGGTAGAAAGCCATGACTGAGGGTTAGAATTTATATTTTGAGTAGGTGGCTAAAAGTATTCTTCTGGTTTCTTCCTTGTAAAATGGGGATTATGCTGATGTTTATAAGAACAGCCATTCTACTATTAATCACGAATAGGAAGTTACAGATACCTGACCATCTTTGATCTGAAAAAAGGCTACATCAATTTCATATGGTTCAAATGAGTAGATAATATCTATACCATTAATTGGCCGTGTAGTAGGTGCTTCACTGAACTGCAGGTTTACTAGGCATGTGTGTGCGGAAAGAGAGGGGGCATGCTGGAGCCTGGGGGTTCTCTGGGGTTATGGCTGGCCTTTCTATCCCAGGCACAAACGACATCCAGTGACTTCCTGGCTGCCCAGGAGATAGCCAATCTGCCATTACTGGTGTCCAGCTACACTGCCAAACTAATCACCTTGGATTAGTAATAACTTTTAATGAGTTTAACTGAGCAGACATAGTGAATTATTTTGATAAAAATTACAAGATAAAAAAAGAAAATAAAGAAGGGAGAAGGCTGTATTTCTCACTAAACTTTATTTGGTTTCGACTCAAGAAAGAATTCACTGGCTAGAATTTTCAAAAGGAACCACAACGTTTGTACGATAGTCACATTGTTAATGTATTAGTTAGAAGGCGGGGATGGAGGACTGTTTACTCTTAGAAAAAAAAGGAGCTTTTAGTATAACTCTTGGGTTAAAAATCTCAGTATGAATCACACCCTTGAAGAGCCAGTTTCAGGGGTCACTAAAACTATAGCACTCCTGTCAGACAGCATTTTTGCATCTACTAAGCTAATTTTCACATAAATACTAGTGTTCGAAGCACAGATTTCTCAGAAGCTGTAGTCTGATGACTGATAACCCGGAGAAAAGCACATGGATCTCAGGCAGAAGGGGTTATATTTAGCTCCACTACTTCCTCGAAGCCACAAGGAGACTGTTCAGACAGCCCTGGCATTTTGGGCACAGTCCTCCTGGCCTGCTATGATCAGAAAGCTCAACTCGAATAAGGAACAGGTGGATGTGGGGCAGTCACATTCTGATTCCTCACAGATCACTTCTGGGGCTCTAAGAAGTGTGGTCAAGCTCTCCCATTACACTATCCGTGCCCAGAGGGCCTGAGTCAGCTGAATGCAGGACCCTTCGTTCGCGCTCTAGGACTTCACAGACCAGTGGGGCTGCTGGATCCAGTAAGGCACCAGATGCTGGGCGTGGCCCCATCTCAAAGGCATTGGAGTAAGGTCATCTGGGCCTTCTCCTTTGTCAGTGCTGGGTTAAGAGCGGAGCACTCTTCCAGCCAGATTAGACACCGGGCCTTTAACAAGAACTGGGTGGTCTAGAGGGATATGGCTTTGCAACATTTTGGGTTAACAGTTTCTGGACTTGTGGCTTTTTCTGATGATAATCATTCTTGCTAGCCATCCACCCACAGACCTATATGCCCAACACTTACTTGTTTGCTGAAAATAGGCTCACTGGGTTTAGTAACGAAAAGGAGTAAATGACAGAAGAGAAAGACAGTTTGCTTGGTGGTGCCTGGAGAATCTCCAGAGTGCCAGTGGCGGCCCTGGCTCTGCGGTGTGCCGGGCTGCCTGGAATGTGTGTGGCTCACACTGGCCGTGGGAGAGAGGTGTGAGTGTGCAACGGTGCCACAAGCACACAAGCCCTGTGCTGGAGGAGTGGGAGGACAACTGCTTCTATAGACACAGAGCTTCCTCCTTTGTCTTCAGTCATTTGCTGAAAGGTCTAAAAGGCCTCAACTTCTACCTGGAGACCATGTATTGGGGTGATGCAGAGAAAGAAACCAACATATAAACTGAAAACTTACTTGGTTACTTGAAGGGTTTTTTTCTATTGGATTCTGGCCAATTTCTCTTTCCTGTGAAATAGAAAAAGCCTCCAACTTTCCCTTTTTTAGCTCTCCAGTTTTCCTGAGAAGGTGGACAGAATTAAAAAGTCTGAGCAGAATGGAGGGACTAAGTGGCCCCTGTTGGGACTATAAGGTTAAGCTAGTTAGACACCCTGGGGGCTTCTAGTGCATTCCACATAGGAGCCATGTAGACCTCCCAGTTGTAACCCCCGGGGCAACTGAGCAGGACGGGGGAGCAGACACTTGTTCACAGCCCTTCATGAGTCAGGGAAAAATAGGGTGCTTAAGACAACTGTGCCCCCACATACCTGTAAGTGAAGAATACGGATCTACACCCATTACCTGCTACATATTTGTGTTTTCTAACTGCTTAAGAATGAAGATGATAATAGAAACATGCACTGTTAATATGTAGCTAACAATGAAATTAATGATGTAACTCTGTAACGGGTAAGTAAAAACAGAATCAAGCCCAGAGACAAATAATTACTTTCTTATGTTTTTCTTGTATAAAAGTGCCAGGACCAGGCCTAGGATAAAGTGAATGAGACACCTGCCCTGAGAGCAAAATAAAGAGATGCCAAAAAGCTAAGTAATCAGGATTTTAAAAAATTGCATTAAGATATTTATCTTGAGGGTTTTTTTTTTTTTTTTTTTTTTTTTGGGTGTCTTTAAATTATGCACCCACGGAGAGGGCCTCACTTGCCTCCCTCTGGCCCCTGCCTGGTAAAAATACAACTAAAGGTGTTATATGACTGGAGGATGCCAGTCATGTAATTACAAATAAAACCAACTAACAGACCCAAGAAAGAGTCTTCAAATTTCCTTAAGATAATTCCTAGAAGTGAGGAAGCACTTCCACGTCTAGGAATTATCTTAAGGAAACAAGAAGAATGTGCACAAAGATTTGAGAGCACTCACTTCGGTGTTATTCACGACAACAAAAAATTGGAAATAATCTAAGTACTCACCCACAAGGGATTAACAAAATATGATATCATACCAGATTCCTATACAGCCATGAAAAATGATGACGCTGCAGAACTTAATCTTGGAAGGTGTTCATGTTAAAGTCAGAGGAAACATGCAAGTTAAAAAACACTGGGTGGAAATATGAGCCTGCTTCTCCAGTTTCCATTCTTGCCCTCTATAATCCATCCTCTACACAGCAATCAGAGTGGTGGTGTTTTTTTTAAGTTTCTCCTAGTCTTAGTATGGTTTCCTATTACATTTGGAATAAATTTAAACTATACAGCCATCCCTGTTCTGGCCCCTGCCTATCTCTCTGGCCTCCTCTTCTATGGCTCTCCCTTCCATGCCTCTTCCTTAGCCAGACGGGCTGACTGTAGAGCCCCCACGTAAGCTTTTCCCTTTGCCTGAAATGCTCTTCCCCCCACTACCCACATAGCTGGATCGTTCCTAGGATTCAGGTCCCAGCTCAAACGTCGCCTTCTCAGAAAGGTTTTTCCTGGCACCAGCTCTTAATTGGCCACTGCCCTGTCACTCTATCATATCATTCTCTCTCTCTTTTCTTTTAAGATTTTACTTCTTTATTTATTTGAGAGAGAGAAAGAGAGAGAACGTGAGAGGGGGGAGGAACAGAAGGAGAGGGACAAGTAGACTCCATGCTGAACTCAGAGCCTGACGTGGGGGTCGATCTCAGGACCCTGAGATCACGACCTGAGATGAAATCAAGAGTTGGATGCTTAACTGACTGAGCCACCCAGGCACCCCTCGTATTACTCTGTTTTATCTTCTTCATATACCTAATACTCTCAGAAGTGAACTTATTTACTTAATTCCTTATTTGTTTACTGTCTACCTCCCTCCGTGAGAATGAAAGTTCCATAAGGGGGAAGGCTTTTCTTGACTGTATACCCATGGATGCTGAATGACTACAGGTAGGTGTTTCTATACATACACATAGGTTAATGTACACATGCACATTCACGTTAAAAAGAAAAAAAAAAAAAAGGACTGGAAGAGCACAGGACAAAACATTATCCCTGGATGGGGATACTGAGTTTCTGGATGGTTCTAAGTTTCTTCATTTTGTTTATTTTAATTTTCTACAACAATAATGTACTACTTTGGAAATAATGAAAACAAAGTTTTCCCTCTGTTTTAGAGTACGATCACTATGAAAATGTTGCCTGGGCACAGCTAGACTGAGATTAGAGCCATGAGATGCCCGAACTGGAAAAGAGCGTAGGGAATGTTTGGTCCCTCCCACCTCTCATTTCAGAGATGAGGAGGTCAAGGCCGAGCAGGGAAATGACTACTGGCTTACAGAGCAGAACATGTAACAAGGAGTCTGGTGTTCTTCTCACTACACTAGTGGTTCTCAAACTTAGGACACACAAGAATTATCTGGAAAGGCTTGCGAATACGGACTGCTGGGCCTTACCTGCAGTTTCCAAGATTAGGTCTGGGGAAGGGCCTGAGAACCTGCATTTCTGACAAGTTCCTGAATGATTTCAAAGCTGCTGGTCTGGACCCACACTTTGAGAACCACTAGGCTATGCCACGTTGCCTCTCATGACTCTCTCAGAAATGTCTTATTCTTTTTGTAGGAATGGTAGTGATTAAAACAATACCTTCAGCCAAAGAATTAATAAAAAACTCTATCTTTCGGGCTCACTCCCCAGAGTTCCTAGTAAAAAGAAGGAAAGGAGACAGGGATACACAATTCTGAGGATCTGCTCTACACCAGGCATTGTTCTAGATGGATCCACATTTTGTTTATCTGTTTTGCTGCTGGAAACCTAAACTACTCAGAGGGATGAAGAAACTCACTTAAGAGCAAACAGCTAGGGAGTCATTCAGACAGATTTTAAATCCATGTCATTTGACTATATGAAGTCCATGCTTCTTCTCCAACCTTCAGAAAAGAAGGCAAGGTTGTCACTTGTGGCACTCAGTGTGGCAAGTCAATGTCTCCCAATGCAGAAACAAACACCCCCCCGGAAGTATTAGCATCATGTCATGCTCCCAAAGATACCGAAGGTGGGTACAACATTAACACCCGACCTTTTCTCTGGGCTCGAAGCCAAAGTTTATTCATTTACATGATATGCAGCTACTTCCAACTCAGACCCTCACAGTAGAGATGATTTGAGTCAATGCCTGGCTCACTGCAAATCATCTGTGAAATAACTGGGAAGGGAGAATTCATCGATCTCAGCTTCTGACAAAAGGAAGAATTCACACATGCTCTGTGGGGATAGAACCAAGCAGACTTTGCAGCTGAGCAGAACTGTCCCACTATTTGAAGAACTAAATCTGAATTCAAAGGCCAAAAGCCAAATATGAGAATGTATCACTTACCATTTTAGGTAAAAAGTAACCTGGACATTAGTTATTGCTCCCTTTTTACTTGTTGCTGAGGAAATTAATGAGAAACAAAATCTATGTGACAAGGTTACCCACACCTACAAACACCCACACAATCAACGAGTCACAGTTTGTCCTATTATTGTGGTCACACTCAATCCACGTTTGAAAAAGCTCTGTTAATACTGTAGTGGCAAAGGGCCTGGATACCATTCTTTAACATTATAGTTTTGACCAGAATTCCAAGTTAAGTACAAAGTTACATATTAGTGGGTTATTTCAGGAGCAACAACAACAAAAAGGTGAGTTTCTTTATTTGTCTCTCTGTATTTCTTATTCCACTTCATGATTCCCCCTTATGTTTTATTCCAGATCCCTGAAGCAGCTGTACAAACAGGTTTCACATGAAAATAAAAGGAAATACTTGCTGTAATTCTGGCTATAGAATCAGAGGAATGAGGGCTTTGAACAAGAGGGCTCACATGATGAGTCCCTTCCCATGCCTTCCCCAAGGATCCTTGGTGCCTCTTCTTTCAGAAGCTCATTTTCTAACTGTGGTCAGTGAAATGTCTGTACAGTTTGGCTAGCAAAGCTGCCCAGTGGAGACCTTGAACGAAAGAGAAGCAGGGAAAAGAGAGAAGGACAGAGTGGATGTAAAAAAAGGACAAGAGGGTCCTAAAGATGGGTACCCAAGAGTGGTTAAAATTTGATATCAAAGGCAACTTTGCTCTAGGGGTGCCTGGGTGGCTCAGTTGTTAAGCGTCTGCCTTCAGGTCAGCTCATGATCCCAGGGTCCTGGGATCGAACCCCGCATTGGGCTCCCTGCACGGCAGGAAGCCTGCTTCTCCCTCTCCCACTCCTCCTGCTTGTGTTCCTTCTCTAGCTGTCTCTCTCTGTCAAATAAATAAATAAAATCTTTTAAAAAAGGCAACTTTTCTCTAAACACAGTTATGAATAGGTTTAAGGTTTGGAGCGACTGTGGTCTTCTCTGTGCACAAATCAGTAAGGTGGACCAAATTCATAGCCTCTCATTTGTTAATGTCTATAAAGATATGGCTCTTTCACTCCCAATAACATGCATGGAATTTTGTTTATGATAGAAAAAAAGAAGGTCTGAAAGACCTTGTAGAACGAGCCCTGGGTCTCAAAGCCAATGAGCTGTCTCTGCAGACGGCTTCTGAGCTAGGTCTCTTAATGCAAGGCACGAGATTGGACTGTGCTGTATTAAGTATGAGCAAGCTGTCTTTTCATTCCCGACTCTCGCCCTTTATAAACAGTTTGGAAAATAGCCATCTTGCCTCCCCAGAGGAATGACGCTGCTGCAGCTGCAAATGCAGTTTCTGCAGCCGTGATGCCATGGTGAAATGTTTGCTTTTAAATATTAGACTGGCCTAGCAGAAAGAGTGGTCTTGTGTCTCCCTCTTCCTCCCTGCCTCCCTCTCTTTCTCCACCCCAACCCTACACACACTCACACACACACATGTGACAAAGCTCCATGTTTGCGTTAGCACCCACCCCTGTGTCCCAGCAAGGATTGAAGAAAAGACATTCCCTAATTTCTATCCAAATGGACATTTGTTCCATAAGTTGCAAATATATTTTGGCAGTGTGTGGCTGCTGTGGATTCTCACAGATTTCATAGTGGCCTTCCGCCTGGGGTAGCTCATGCAAAGACAAAAGAAAAGCTACTTGGCAGATAATACTCTTCAGGCCTTAGGGAGGGCACTCAGCTGGAAAGATCTGTTTTCGCTGGAGATCGGAAGTGCTTTTCCAGCAATTATTTGATCTTTCCTGGGAACTGGTACTTTTGAAAATCTCCCAGCCTGGTGGGAGCACATGGACTTCTATTCTGGTCTCAGCATTATCGCTAACCAGACGTGTGACTTCAGGCAAATCATCTGGCCTTTCCTTCACCTCAGTTTTCTCATTTGCTTGCTGGAATAATGATCCCTTCTCTGCTTAATTCATGGGGCTTTTGTGAAGTTTTATAAAACTAGGTGTGTATGTGAAGGCATTTGGAAAATATAAAAAAGCAAATTTATTGTTAGGTGGTATTCGTATTAGGTTTTCCCCTTTCTCCCTGCTCTGGTTTACATGACGTTGGTATGTTCTGGTTTTCTTTCTCAGAGCTAGGTAGGAATTCCCTCAGGCAGTAAGTGCAACTCAGGCAGAGAACATCATCAGATCTTGTTACCACTTGGAAAACGAAAGTAAAAAAATGCAGGACCAGAACACTGTACCATAGTCCTAGAAAGTCTGCTTCTGCTAGGGACACACAATACTCTGGTCCTCATTTGCCTCCTCTTCAGAGGTCCATACTGAGAAGGCTACTGCTGCAGTGTTGAATGAAGGAAGGAAGGGATCCAACACCCACCCACCCACCTTTTATAGACCAATACTACGTACCCAGCAGCCTGCACAGAATATAGGGAGGCAAAATGCTACCCCCCCTTGCTGAAGAGAGACCAGCCAACCTAAGGCAGACATGCAACAGATTTGTCCTGCTCCAACGTGGTCAAGTGTGCCCTCCAGAGAAACACACGTGTGCTCTGGGAGCTTGAGCATGTGTGTCGTTCCCACCCTGAGGAGGCTGGGACAGGTTCTCAGAGCATGGTTATCTGAGCTGGGCCTGCAGGAAGCACTGGTGAGGGACGGAGTGGGCTGAGTGCTCTCCAGCTCTTACAAAGGCACAGATTCTAGAAGGAACATTCCAGACAGCAGCCTTGTTGGTGTGATGAAAGCCAAGAGTGGAGATGGGCAACTAGAAAGTTGGTCAGAGGCCTAAATGTGAAAGCAGGAGCAGGCCATCCAAGCTTCTGAGCAAGAATTACACAACAGATCGGTATTTCAGAAAGATTACTTAACAGCAAGGAGGACAGACTGGAGGGAGAGGGTGGGGGGTAGCAAACGGATTTAAAATCTAATGTAAACATCTGCATTTCACAACACTGGACACTTTACAGCAAGTACTGGTGTAAGAGCATTCCTCTAAATTTGAAATTAATACAGCCAATCACAAATTAGGGAGGTGAATAGACAATGTCTTCCAGAAATTATTCTCCAAGCAATAAATTTCCCTTGCACAATTTAGAAAACACCCATTTCCCATATAATCTGGAGCAATCTTTGTGAAAAGGGAGTCACTCTATGCTTCCGAAATGTGGCTGATCATTTGTGTACTATGGCACCAGGAAGGGTCCAAAAGAAAAGGAAACTGTTGCCCTACTATGCACTGAGTATAAAAAGGGGGTGATGAACAGCTACCTGGGAGCTAATTTTGGAGAAAATATCTCAGAAATGAAAAGAGAATTTCTAATAATTTGGGGGAGGTTTAGCAAGGATTATGGACTTCTTAATTCCCTCTCTGAGCTTCTTTCCTTTTTTTTTTTTTTTTTTTTTTTTGAGAGAGACAGCGAGAGCTCATGGGAGTGCAGGAACATGCGCATGGTGGGGAGATGGGGGAAGGAGCAGAGGGAGAGAGAGAAGAGATTCCCAAGCAGACACCGTGCTCAGTGCAGAGCCCGACAGAGGGCTCCATCTCATGGCCCTGAGATCACCACCTGAGCTGAAACCAAGAGTTGAATGCTTAGTGAACTGTGCACCAGGCGCGCCCCAGTTTCTTTCCAGTCTAGGCATAACTCACATACGATACAATGTATAGATCTTAAGTGCACAGTTCAATGAGTTCCGACAAAGGTACCTGTGTAACCCGAACCCCTCTCCAGATAGAGAACATCTTCATCACCCTAGAAAGATCCATCAGTGCGCCTTGCTATCAGTCCCATGCAAAACAATCACAGTTGTGATTTCTACCACATAGATGAGTTTTGTCTGGCCTAGAACTTCATATAAATGTAGTCCTACAGTAAGTACTTTTTCTATTTACTTATTTTTGACATTTATCCACAATAAAATGCCTTTCACTAGTTTATTATTGCTGAGCAGTACAGTAGTTTTTATTGCTTCCTTCATTATAGTACTTTTTATTACTGAGCAGTACTCCGTGGACCACTATTTGGCATGTTTTTAACAGTCCTCTCTTTTGCTGGAGTGTGCAAGTGCCTAACCAAGGCAAAGCAAAAAAGAAAGGCATGGTGTGCAAGGTCAGGTGAAGTGGCCGACTGTTTTCTGTGTGGTCGAGGACTGACCTCCTAAGTCAGCTTGGTCTTCAGGACCTCTAACAGCAACAGGGGCTAAAACTTCGGGTCAATCAAGAAAACTAAGAGACAGGCCACCCTTTATGTTTTCTTAGTGCTGTATGTTTGGATCACAGAAACAGATGAAAAATGTCTCCAAAAGGGAGAGGCCAACTTACTGAGAACTCAGGTTCTGGGGATGAATGGTTAGACAAATGATTTAGGTAATTAAAGCATTGTTTAAGAACTTAAAGTGTGCCCATGGAGTCCTGCCCGTAGCCTGGGATTCTATGTCGTTCCTACCACAAGTGGCACTTCAGTAAGGGGACTGACGGAGCTCAGCAGAGAGAGGGAGTGATGTAGAAATACTCTCAGGATTCCCAGTTTCCCATGAGAGAAGTGCACCCACGAGAAGCAAGCAACGATGAGGCGAGACTGTAGCTGCGTTCAACCAGGAGACAATACCTGGAGGCTTTGAGGAGAGCCGGTGAGCTCCAGCTAAGAGGTTTACTGGGCAGCACAGGCGAAAGTCCTTACTCTGTGGAACTGTGTAAAGAAGCATCACAAAAGAATCCAAATGGCATCCAAAATGCATATTCAGTCTTCTCCTGTACATCTGTCACAGCTCACTATGAAAATCAGATATGAATACCGTCCTGATGACTTGAGACACACCACTTGGGTCAGCTCCTCCCCCTGTCACTACACAACGCCTGTCCTTTGAAAGGAACTAGTTATTTGGCTCCAACATTCCCATCATCACTGAAAGTGATGCTAGTTACAGTCACGCTGAAGACGCACCGGAAACACGAAGCCCTCGGCTCTGGGTAGAGGCTGGTTTGGTTCCAAAAATCATGTGGATAATGTGCTGCAAAAAGCTGGCAGGCTCCCTTTCCATTTTTCAGACTAGACACACCTACTTTCTTTCTATTTTGCCCAACCATTTCTTCGCAGCGATTACAAAGTAAATAATAACAGCTCTCATTTTTGTCAAGCACAAACTATGTGCCAGATACCGTGCCTTGCGCTTCATTCTCACAAGCCCTTGCGGGAGGAGCTGTTAGTACTCTTCCTTCAATGATGAGGACAATAAGAGCTAGCCACAGTGTCTACAGTCATCATTACTATTCCATGTGCTGCCTTTGCTCGTCTGCTTGGCGATGGGGGTGGGGAGATGTGAGAGATGATGCTGAACAAACAGAAAGCAAAATGATCCTCTTCTTTGATCTCCCTCCTTACATATTTTAACGTTAAATTTTGTAATTAGGTCAAAGTGAGCGACATCACTGTGGAGAGCTACAGCTAAAGCTGAACAATTATTTCTTAGAAGACCGGTAATTAGACTGACTTGGGGTGCAGGCTTCAGAAGACATACTCATTCTGATAGCAGTTACCGCACAAGACATCTCATAAATAAAAGCCATTTGGAACATTATCCACAGGAAACAGCTGCAGCTGGTAAGGGAACTTCTGACATTAAGGAAATGCAGGACTTCATGGAATTAGAGGAAGGCAGAAGTCATATATCACATGGTAACACTATCTTAGCAAGAGCTGGCCCATGTTTTCAATAGATACACTCATTTTATAGCAGTTTGTGCTTGCTTACTTCTCTTGGGTTTTCAGGAGACAAGCTTGGCATGCTAAGAGCAAAAATTCGAGAGAAATGTGAACTAGACTCAGGGATATTTACAATTTTAAAGGCTATAAGCCTGTGGTTGGTGCAAAGCTTGGGCCGGTCCAGCTGTAGAGACCTGTGCTGTCCAATCTGGGATGTCATCTCTAACCGCATGTGATTGGTCCAAACTGAGATGTGATGTAAGTGCAAAGTATGTAGCCACATTTCTAAGACTGAATAGGAAGAAAAGTATGTAAAGTAAGTCATCAGTAAGTTTTGAAATATTGATTGCATGCTGAAATGATAGTATTTTGGACATGTCATCCTAAATAAAATGTATTATTACAATGACTTTCAGGTGTTTCTTTTTGCTTTTTCATCATGGCTCCTAGAAAATTTAAAATTACCTGTGTTGCCTGCATTTGTGTTTTGCATTATAAGTCTACGGACAGCACTGCTAACATACATACGCAGTAACTGAAAAGATTGACCCAAGTTGAAAATGTACATTTGATCAAAAGTGGTAAACCATCAGCAGTGAAATATGTTCCCTAACAGGTAAATAAAGCAAACATGTGCACTGCTGTTGTGCTCTGACCCACTGATGACCTCAGGTAAGCCACTCATTCTTCCTGGGCCTAGCCTCTGCAATGGTTGATTCGGATAATTTTTTTTCTTTTCTTTTCTTTTTTTTTTTTTAAGAGCAGGGAGAGAGAGGGGAAGGGCAGAAGGAGAGGGAGAGAATATCTTAAGCAGGCTCTATGCCCAGAGCTGAGCTTGGTGCAGCGGCTGACATGAAGCTCAGTCTCACGACCCTGAAATCATGATCTGAGCTGAAATCAAGAGTCGGATGCTTGACTGAGCCACCCAGGTGACCCTGATTCAGATAATCTTGAATATTTCTTCTAGTGCTCACGTTTTAACTCCGGCAAACTCCTAAGGGTTGTTAACTCATGGGTGAAGTGAATAATAATAAAAAAGCCCCAAATATTTGCAGCTCCAAGGTTGCCTACTGATCTTTCACATGTGACACACTTTTGACTGTCTTTCTGGAGCAATAGCTAAAATTTAATGGCAATAATAATCATGTTTATAATGAACAGACTGAGCTACCTGAAAGCAGGAACAATGCCATTTGCCTGTGCACCCAAGTAAGTGGGTTTTATATGATAAGACTATATTCCTATAGTCCTATAAGACTATAGGAATATAGTTTTTCCTATGGAAAAACTTAAGAGCTCTTTAACCCCACAGATACTTACTGAAAAGTGAACCCAAAATGTTATAAAATATCCCAGGAGAGGGCAAAGAGAACCAGTTACTCTTTTAGTTCAGGTTCTGCCCCATTTCTTTTTATTTTCAAAGCATCTAATAATCTGCTGGAAGCTATTCTGCATCTCTCAGGCAAATTATACACTTTTTAGATGATTCCAGAGTTTTCCTTAAAAGGTAAAAAATTTCAATTTAGACAACTCAATTATAACTAATAGGGTAAAGTTTCAGCACAAGCAAGATAGATAGCATTCATGACCTCGTGAATATTTTAAGCAAATGTATGCTCAAAATCTACGTGTGGAAACAAATTTGGAAGTAAGAAACTGCAGGAACAAACGCCTGCAGTACGTAGGGATGGAAGTAAGAAACTGTAGGAACAAACGCCTGCAGTACGTAGGGATGGAAGTCTCGCTTATTGTGAAGACCTCCAGAAATACGGCATGATCTTCCCTGGAAAGAATCCAAGCATTTACACCCCCATTTCTGTTTGATCCCCCTGTTATATCTAATTTAAATCCGACATCTTTAATTCCTGAACATGGAATGGCAGTGTATTCAACTGTCACTAAGACACTTGCCCATTCTGAAGTAGTCCTTGCCTTTATTTACATGGCTCCAGATTCCTTCGCTGTGATTCTGCAACATGACCATAACGCCACTAATACGGACAAATCTTGCCTGTACCAGAGTAACTCAAGAAACACTCGGTGAGAAAAGGAATGTTAGACAGGCAGTCTCTTTCCCCCTCTTCCTCTCTTTTCTTCCTTCCTTCCTTCCTTTTTTTTTTTTTTTTTTTTGGTCTATCCATAATCATGTCACTATAATTCATGCTCTTTTTTTTTTTTTTTAAACTAACATAGAAGGCAAATTAGAAATTTTGACTGAATTGCTGAAATAAATGGCTTGGGCTTCAGCCATTCCAGACTTTGGGGGAACTTATTTTAAAAAGCAAAAAGAGGCTCCAACATCACAGAACAACAAAAGGATAGACTGGCCACCTTCACTTTAATGAAACTGGTAGAGCGGGAGTTGGTCAACCCATGAATGAGAGCAAGTCCTGGTGGGTCTATTGTGCAGGATAACAATTTGACTTGAAAACGGAAAAAATGACCCTGCATTTCTTTCCCTTTGCCACTACCTACAGAACCACATTTGAAAAAGCACTAAGAGAAGCAGATTAAAAAGAATAGCTTCTGGTTGGCTTTTCCTCAGCACTTTATACTTTCATTCCTTTGTTCTTTTCTCGTTCAACCTCATTCCCAATTATTGCACTGTTTTGGGGGCACTGGGGACAGGACGTCTGGGACACATAACATATTAGTCCATCTGCCTTTTCTGTGAGTTCTTTTCAGCATCTTTGCGTGGCAACAGGAAGGATGTGGGCTCCCTTTCAGATTCAAATGAGGCTAATCAGCCCTAGCTCAGGTTGACAACATCGTGCTTTTGTTACAGGGTAGCCTGAGAAAGCCAGAACCACCTCGCTAGTGGGGTAACCATTTCATCCCTGGGCTCAGGCTCTTATTTTTAACATCAGGTTCCTAGCCCACTCCTCACAGTAAAACCAAAAAACTGCTGACACAGTATAACTCAAGTGTATTCTTCTGTTAAGAGAATTCTGATTTTTAGAGTTGGAAAGACCAATGTTTCCAATGTATTTGAAGATGTTATGTGGCATAAAGTTTCCAAAGTGGCTGTGTCTCCTTCTTTCAAATTATTTATGAAGCTTGAAGAATGTGGTAAGAAAAGCCCACCATGCCTTTTCCCCAAATATATATTTCTAAATGTGCAAAAACAAGAGGTATTAAAATCAAATATAGGACTTTTGGTCTAATTCTTAAAACTGGATACTTTCACAAAAAGATCAAAGCAAAACTATGAAATAGAATGTGGTACCGTGTTGGACAAACACCTTATTGTTGAATTTGGGAACTGACTCTATTATCAATTCTAATACTCAAAACTTTGTGATCTTGACGAGTTATTTACCTCTTTTGAATCTCAACACCATCCTTCCATTTATCCATCCAACAAATATGCCCCATCTACTAGGTGCCCAGCCCTTTGTGAGCTAAAAAGGTGAATAAGCTATGGTCCCAGCACCAGAGCAACTTTTGATAAAACAAGTATAGAAACAATTCTACACAACTGTCACTTGGTAATTAAACAGTGCTAACAGGAACTCAGAAGAAGAAGAAATCACTTTCAATGGAGGATCAGTCAAGACTTCAACAAGGAGAAGTATTTATTTTATTGCTTGAGAGAGGAGCAAGATTTCTAAATTTAGAAGTTGATTGGAACATTTTCCACCTCAGGCACATTGGTAGCAAAGATGGCATCAGGGAGTCAGGAAAGCAGGGGAGACATTTAGGGAACAGTCACGACCCCACTCGGTGGTATAAGCCTGAGGAATGATGGTGGCACTGAGCAGACTGTCAGCCAAGGAAGCAGGACGGACCTAGTTTGGAGTGTGGAAGCGAGGCTCTGAAGAGCTCTGAGAGAGTGACTTGGTCTGCTAGCTCTATGCAGAATAGCTCAGCAAAGGGAGTACCCAGAAGAGGAGCGCACAGCTAAGAAGCAGTTTTGGAGGACCAAGCCAGTAGTAATTAATCTTGATTTAGGAAGGTGATGGGGAGGGTGGGGTAGAGGGACGGACAGGGTTGTTGACTGGTGGAATGGCACTGGGGGACTTGGTTTATCTCTAACATTCTAGCTGACACATTCTAGTACTTAATAGTTCAGCACACGTGAGGAAAATTGTTAAACCAAATGCCCACAAAACGGGTAAAAACAGCTTTGGATAAAATTCAGTCCCATATTTGAAATCTCAACATTAACTGGTCTTATTAAAATAGATTGGTCTTACGGAAAAAGTATCAAGGAGTGCTAGATGAAAAAAGTCTAATTTGGGTAATCCCATTAAAGTGTTTCAGCATTTGGTCTGATCCCTCATACAGGATAGGGATGGTTAGCCCACTTTCTATGTTGAAAGGGATCAGAGAAATGTGGTTCTTCATGGACTCTAGCAATGCATCATCCAAAAAGGTCTCTCAGATTCCCTTGGGAGACAGGAGAATGTGGGCTGGATACCAGAGCAATGAAGTGAATGAAAATATTTAAATGGGGCTGATCAATGAGTTCATGCCTACTTAGAAGGTAGGCTCTAAGAGGCATAAAACAGGGCTCTGAGCTCTTCAACGACTTTGCCAACATCTTAGATGAAGATATGGAAAATTTACTTGATAAAATATTCAGATGAGACAAACTTTTGGAGGGATAGGAAATGTTGTGGGTGACAATCTCAAGACACAAAAATATCTTGATAGGCTAGGGTAATAGGGCCAGAGCTGAGATGATAAAATTAGTGAAGGAAAATGTGAGGGCCTGAAAAAAAAAAAAAAAGTTGCATAACTACAGGAAGGTGGGCGTGTGGTTTGAGCAGCAGCACGTGTGAAAAAGATTTGAGGGGTGTTAGCTGAGTAATTTCAATTTGAGTCAATTGTTTGACATGGCTCAGGAAAGCCAGTGTGATCTCATGCGGTGTTTACTGAAATATATAGCATTAGGTCTGGCCTCACTTAAAAGAAGGTTTCAGAAACACTTAGAAACACAGGAGCTTTTATTATATAAACGTGTTGGGTAAAGTTACTTAACAAACCTAGCGTGGCTTAACCGAGAGAAGAGGTTTTGCTGGTTATCATATCCCCTTAGTTAGGCTGAGCTAAGGAGGTTAATAGATCACAATGAAGGACTATCAAACTAGAGGGTGCACTGACCCATTCTTAGCAAATCTGAACTCTGAGTCTTTAAATTGCAACAATAATGAAATTTTAGCCAAGAAGAGACAGAGACCATTTAAAAGGACAATGTTGTCCCTCTCTTCCTCATTAAGTAAATGCTAAACATTGTATTAAGTAATTAAGATATTGTCTGTCTGTTTGAAGGTAGGACTGTTTAAGTGTCTGAATAGTTCTGGAGTCCAAGCTGGGGTTTGCTTTCTTGATGGTTGGAGAGGATCATGAGGGAAAGGGGGAAGAGTGCCCACAGCCAACTCCCTGCAAGCACAATAGGGTACTATTTCCATGGGTGGGGGGAGAGGAGATCTGACACCTCTTACTATTCCCTCAGTGTATAAGTTGTGAATTCTGGAACTTCCAAATGTAACACTTACTTTATGTCAGCAAATCGGCATAATTTCTAAACAAAGTTGGATTTTTTTTTTTTTTTATTACAGGAAATTTGTTGCTGTGTGTTGTTTCCCTTCCTCCTGTAGTTGCTGCTTATCTTCAGGACAAGGACTGCATGGATCCTGGTGTACACCTCAAGAACAACAGACAAGAGCCATAGTCTCTCATCTCGACTGTTCCTCTTGAGAGAGAAATTCTTATATGATGGGGTCCAGTGAGTTTTAGCCTCAAATAGCATATTTTTCTGAGGGGCTTCCCTAGTAATTACCTTATAAGATATTTTTAAAATATATAGAGAGAGATATATACACACACTCGTGCATGTGTGTGTGTGTATACAATTTGAAAGTCTCTCAAGCCATGACTATATAGAATCTAGAACTTGTCGAGAAAATAACAGATACTGAAAAGACCTGGAATTATGTTGGGAAAAACTAATACAAAAACCGAAACTTGTTTTGCTCTAAGCAAAAGAGGACATTAAAGCAGTCTTTAAAAAAACTGATGGCTTGTTACATGGAAGAATATTTTCTTATGACTCGTTTTAATAATGAGAACTCCCCAAAGATGGTAGAGACTTTGTGACACTAGAGATGTTCGGGCAGAATTTAGATAAACAGATACTGGTTGGACTAGGTGAACTTTAAGTCTCCTTCAAGCACAGCAGCTCTTTTCTTTCCCCCTGAAATAACCCACAGTGTTAAATCTAACAAGGTAATCTGAAGGTGAATTCCTGGAGGCCAGGGCTTCTGAGAAACTAGATTGATAGTTACTTAGAAGTTGAAGAAGGGAATCCATGTCCTGAGAGAAAGAGGATGGTGCCGGCAAAGCGCACTTCGACACTCCTCCATGATTAAAGCAAATTGTCAGAACCGTAAGGACGGAATGACAAACATAGAGATTTTAACAATACCTCTCTGAATGACTGATGAATTAATAAGTACATAAAAGATCTGAACAACATAATTAAGAGGTTTCATCTAATGGGTATATTTTTAGAGCTCTGTCTCCCCAGCACCCATCAGAGAATATGCATTTAAAAAATATTTATGGAATGTTTTTAGGAAATCGATCACACACTAGGCCATGAACCAAGTCTCAATAAATTTTGTGGAACTGATTTCACACAAACAACATTCTCTAACAACAACAGATTTTTGAAAGTTAGACTCCTTAACAAAATGGTTACTAAAAAACTCTTACTTGTTTGGGAATTTAAAATAACACTGCTAGTAACTCATGAATCAAAGAAGAAACAATTACAGTAACGATAACATTCTTAAAACTGAGTGATGATGAAAATATTCCGTAATACAACTGGGCAGATTCCTCTAAAGGTGTAGTTAGAGGAAAATATTTAAATCTTATCCTAGAAAGGAAAAAAGATGGAAAATTAATGAGTATCCAACTCAAGAGGTAAGAAAGTGAATGAGAGTAAATCGAAAAAAAAGGGGAAGAAGGGAATAATGAAGGGTAGAAACTAATAAAATAGGCAACAAAGATATACTAGAGAAGATCAGCAAAGAAAAAGCTGTTTATTTGAAAAGGTTGATAGGAAAATCACCTAAATCGATCAAGAAAAACACAGGGAATACTCAAAATAATATTAGGAATAAAAGAATATAACTACAGATTCAGCAGAGATTAAAAAATAAGAGTGTATTATGAACAACTGTACGTCATTAATTTTGAAAATTTCAGTGAAATAAAGAACCTCAGAAAAACACAGCCCTATAACTGTTGAAGAAACTGATGTATCAGTTAAAAATCTACTCACCTCTCCATCAAAGAAAACAAAACCAAGAAGCACTAGGTTCAGATGATTTTAGAGAAAAAAAGATGCAAGTTTCAGAGATAGAGAATGGAAAAGCACTAGTATAATCTTACTATCAAAACCAGACAAGGGCAGTAGGGAAAAGGAAAATTATAGGCCACTTTCACATATAAACACAAAAGAAAATCCTAAAAATATATTAGCAAATGAACCCACAGTGCATTAAGTATATCATGGCTAACTTGGATTTTTACTAATAATGCGAGGATGATTTAACTTAAGAAAGTTGCTGACAGCAAGTTCCTCATTATCAGATTAAAAGAAAAAAACCCTCGATCTTATCAATGGATGCAGAAAAAGCACTGAGTAAAATTCAACACTTCGTTGTGATTTTAAAAAACAGAAACTCTTAGCAAACTAGGATCAGAAGGGAACTTTCTTAACCTAAAGAGTATTAACCAAATCCCAACAGCAAGCATCATGTTCAATGGTGAAATGTTACTAGCCTTCCCTTTAAAATTAAGAACAAGTGAAGGAGGTGTGCTCTCCCTACTTTTGCTTAACACTGTACTGTGGGTCCTGGTCAGAGTGGCAAAATAAGAGAGAGAAATAAATAAATAAACGTTGGGAAGGGAGAACTAAAACTCATAATTATTATGGATGTCACTGCTTATATAGACCCAAGAGAAATTACAGATAAATTATCAGAGTTGATAAAATGCCTTAGCAAACTATTAGTTCGATATGAAAACCCCTGTTCCTATGCACCAGCAACAGTGAGACAAAGTAATTTTTTTCAAAAAATAGAACACCTATTTTTCTTGACCTTTATTTCCTTTTCTTTTTTAGAGATTTTATTTATTTATTTAGAGAGAGAGAGAGTGAGCGTGTGCATGAGCAGGGGGAGGGGCAGAGGGAGAGGGAGAAGCAGACTCCCTGCTGAGCAGGGAGCTGGACATGGGGTGCAGGGGCTCGATCCCAGGACCCCGAGGTCATGACCTGAGTCGAAGGCAGATGCTTAACCGATTGAGCCACGCAGGCGCCCCTTGACCTTCATTTCCTGCTCTTCGATGCACACCTCATTCAGATAAGCATAGGATGATAAAAAAAAAAAAAATTAAGAGAAACAAGTGACTAATTATATTGCAAAACTATGAGTGGCAGAGAGCACAATTTCATGGATGGCTTACAGGACTCCTCTCTAGTCCATGGTTCCCACAGAAAAATTCCACTTGAAAAAAATGGGGCGTTGTAGATGGGGTTACCTTGAACTGTGGTGAATCACATGTATTACTGGAAAAGAAACACAAACAGGAAGTTCCAGGCCTCTGCAAATCAAACTCTGCCTCAAAGGAAAAATAAGGTTGACACCTTCTCTTCCACACAGCTTACAACAAAGTGAGCAGGAACCAGCCCTTCAAATGGCATCCCACACCAGGAAGGAGACAGATGTCTTGAAGAGAAAGGCGCTGGGCAAGAGGTAGGTAGAGAGAGAGGGTTAAGAAAGTTCTTCATCTATGTGAAGATAATATTGAGGGTTACTTAAAAAAACGTTTTTAAATTGAAATTTCACTACCTCAAGCACAAGATGATATTTACATTCTAAGAACTACCTGCTTCAACTGAACCCCCTAAACTTATTCTGTATTTGGGTCTATCCATCAGCAGGGGGCTTGGTCTGCTTGTGTTTTCAACACTCTTAGCGCGGTGTACTATGGCACATGCAATTCTTTTCCACTCAGGGGTTGATTATCATTTTGATAAAGTGACAACAAAAATGCGATAAAACCCCATGAAGAACTTTTTATATTCACTTGGATCGGATTGGGCAAGTCACTCAGTGAAAACAAGGTTATCTGAAAATACTATAGTATGATGTTGTTTTTAAAAATTGGTTAGAACCTAATTCATTGGAAACAACCAAAATAAGCAAAAATAGAGGCTGGTTTCCTATCTGATTAAATAAACACATTCCTGTAGTGGGATAGGAGATAGCACTAGAGTCATACTGTAAAATAACCTTATTGACACACAAAAATATTCACGGTATATTGCCAAGTTACAAAAATAAGATATAAAACATTAAGTGCTATCGAAATCACTTCTAAAGAAATCAAATTTGGATATTGAACAAAAATACTAGCAACATGTGTGATTATTTCTGAGTGAAGGAATAATAGTGACTTTTGTTTTGTTCTTTGTGCTTTTCTGTATTTTCTAAGTACTCTACACTGAGGGTGTGTATTGATGTGGATATTTTAAAATATTCACCATAACGACATTTGTGACAACATGGATGGACATTATGCTAAGCGAAATATGCCAGACACAGAAAGACAAATGCCATATGATTTCACTTGTATGTGGAATCTCAAAACAAAACAAAACAAAAAAATGAACGAATATACAAAGAAAAAGAAACAGACCCATAAATACAGAGAACAAACTGGTGGGTGCCAGAGGGAAGGGGTGGGGGAGAAGGACAAAATTGCTGAAGGGGAGTGGGAGACACAGGATTCCAGCTAGGGAATGAATAAGTCACGGGGATATATAGTCAATGGTACTGTAGTAGCGTTGTGTGGGGACAGACACTTGTGCTGTACAGAGAAGCTGAATCACTATGTTGTATACCTGAAACCGTGTAATGTTGTGTGTCAACTATACTTTGATAATTAATAAACAAACAAATAAAATTCACCGTAATAAAGTACCTAGAGTTCATACAGCACAAACTTCTGGAGCTCTCCAAAAACACTCAAACTTAGTACAGCTTCGTGGTAGCCAAAACAACCAACAAAAACAGTGTCTACTGATGGTCACACTACAGGATCTTTTCCTACTCTTATGCTACCACCCGAGTGGTAGTAGTTGGGCTGGAGTATATCAGGGCCCCCAGGAGACACTGAAAAGGCTCAGTGCCTATCCCCAGGAGGAGTTTGCTTCCCGGAAAGCTTGCTCTCACACGGTCAGCAAGGGAGAGTGCAGAGCCCCTAGTCCAGCATCTGGGGCTGCAGGACATTAATGACAATTTGGGGCATGGACAAAAATTCCACTTAACCATACTTCATAATGTTGCCTTCCCACTCAGCACCCTCCCTCAGCTCTCCAGCTTGGCTTCTAAGCCTTCCACACATTAGGGCTCCCATACCTCTTCCACTATCCTCCCACTGCCCCAGCACAATCTCCATCCAGGAAGGCATATCCATGCAGTTCCCACATCTCATTCACGTGCCAGGCCCCATGCTGATCTTACCCTCCAGAAGCCTTCCTTTTAGCTCCTCCGGCTCACATTGATCTCCCCGTCTCTCAGTTCCTTGGCTTATCCCCCACACTTCATCATGTGGGGGTGGGACAGTCACATTGGCTCACTGTTTCCTGTGCATGGCAGGGTCTTGAAGGGTTGGGGCCAACTCCTGTATTGCTTCGATTCTCCCCATTGCATTCTCCCAGCTCCTAGCACAGGGCTGTGACATGGTAGGCTCTCCCTTCCAGTCTGTCTGTTTGCCTGCTTCCTTCTCTTTTCGCTTGTCCCATCCTACAGAGCAAAGCATGACATTTTCCCTGCTCATTCATCTAAGCTTCTACCTATGTGGCTTCCCCTACTGTCTTCAGCTCTCATTTAGCTGCACTAATGGATGGCACGTCACTAATGCAGACAATTCACGAGAGTGCCTGGTCCTCCTGCCTTCTCGCTCCCAGGGACCCCCACGGTGCTGCACCCATTGAGGACCGTGTCTCTTTCAGTTCCTCCCTAGCTCTTCTCCTTGCTTCTCAGGACTTTGGTGGGCTACATTATCCATTCATTTCTTCACCACTCATTCAACCTAGTTACTGAATGCCTTCTGTGTGTTGGGCACTGCTGCTTAAACTCACAGTTGGAGGTCTGTTTCCCCAACTAGATGGGAAGCTCCCTGATGGCAAATGTTTTCTGTTACAATTATTTAAATGTCCAGACAATCTAGCAGTGTGCTGATAAAGTGTTTTGGGGAAAATACATATATTTTTAGATTTTATTTATTTATTTGACAGAGAGAGAGCACAAGTAGAGGGAGAGGGAGAAGCAGACACCCCTCTGAGCAGAGAGCCTGATGCAGGGCTTGATCTCAGGACCCCAGCATCATGACCTGAGCTGAAGGCAGACGCTTAACCGACTAAGCCACCCAGGTGCCCCAAGTGTTTGCAAAATATTAAACTGAAACTAGAAGGAAAAAGGAATGAAGCAGAAGGCTACAGTTTCATTCTATAACTCTCCCCTTTGTGGTTAGACTATAGAGATGGTGTAAAGACAAGGGAAAACTTCCACTCTAGCAGAGTGAGTAGAGCCCTTGTTTCTTTGAGTTTAAAGCAGACAAAATGGGACAGTGATGTACGTGAAAGCACTCTTTAGATGGCAGAGTATGTTACAAATACGAAGCACCATCATCATCATGAAATGCACTATCTACACCTCGATGTAGAAAGTTTGATCCCAAACAAGAAGCAACTAAGTCACCTCGTTTTGCAAGTTCCTGTAACCAGCAGCAAAATACGGCCTGAAAAGAAAGCTGATAGCCTGACAAAACCCGAATGAAAGATAAAAATGAGAAAGAACAGCCACATACCCAAAGAGAGAACAAACCCACACTGCTGGGAGCAAGAAATCCTCTAATTGCCTCCACACCCCTGCTTACTTCCATCTGCTCGCATTTAAGCCCAACTACAGGGCTCCTTGCAGCTGCAGAGAAGAAAGGAAAGGCGTTCAGAGTGTCTGGATAGCTGCAGCGGGCAGAAGCCAACAGTAAGGACGGGAGATCCACAAGAAAGGCAAAGCAGCAAGAGGACAACGGATTCGATGTTTGTTACACAAAACTGAGCAAACAACCTCTTCTGGTTTGAGACCACATGAAATGATAATGGAAATCATTGTTGGGAGGAGGGCAGCAGGAGCATGCGTGGGCAGGAATGCTGCAGTGGTGTACTCATCTGAAGCAGCCTGGAGCCTGCCGGGGGCAGGGAGTCGGAAGGAGCCTGGGCTGCAAGAGGTTTCCTATGGGAAGGGACCGGAAGTGCAGGCACCCGCACTCCTTAGTGTGCTGTAACTCAGCCTCGACAAAACTCCCAAGTGGCGATCTTACTTTCCCATGCTCAGGAATTTCCCCTGTGCCCCCACAGTCTGAAGGAGCCTCCTAAGGAGCAATTAGTATAATTTTTTAAAAAGTCACAGCATCTTGGAGAACAGTTAGTCCATTTTTAGATGATGAGACTGAGGTGTACAGACGCGAAGAGACAAGATGAGGTCATACCACCAGCTAGTGGCAGGGATATGAGCTCCCATCTTATACCTTACAACGTATCACACATGAGAGAAAAGGGAACCCAATGCTTAGCGACATTAGCTATGCTTAGTGATACTATGTTAGGTGGCTTCACATACTTTTATCTGAGCTCCAACCTTACAATAATCCTATGAGCTGGGCTCAAAGAACTTAGGCACTTTTCCTCAAGTCTCACAGCCAGAAGTGGTGGAAGTTGGGGGTCCACATCCAGTCTGATTACAAAGCCTGTTCTTCCTTCTAGACAGGACTGCCTAAACATTTCAGGATGAAGGAAGCTGATGGAGTAGTTAGCTCAAGAGACCGGTACCTTTTGAGGGCTTTAAATTCTGTTCAGGGCATAGTGAAAGGATAATAGAATAATGGTATGAACATCAGTAAGTCACCTGGGCTCCAAGACTCAATCAGAATTTTGGGAATCAGTGAGAAAGGTGGTTCCTAGAAACTTCTTGGGTTTCCTCATGTGACCATAGTTTTGTAATCTGTGGGGACCCTGGAGGATTCTGGAGAGGTGGCTTTCCTATCTCTAAGCAGCCTCCTCCTGCAGAGCAGGGTAAAGCTGGAATAGTAGGTTGGGTAAAGCCAATGGCAACCATGCTTGGGCTGCTAGGACCCATGGGGCTCTCTGCAGGAGTGGGATGGGGCCTGTTGGCTATACCTTCAGCAATGAAATGCCCTCAGGAATCCCTTCAACAGAGTATCTTTGCCTCCAACCATCACTCTCAACAGAGCAGAGACTGCTCAGCAGTTCCTGGACAGGTCAGGTCACCATCAACACAGGGCCTGTGTTACACAATGCAATGCTTTGGGCAACTCTGTTTTTGATGTAGTATAAAAGAAATGGACTATGTCCTTCCATGAGAAGGAACGGCTTCAACATGCAAGTTGTATGTATGTAAAATGTTCCTTTGGGTAAATGATGGAATCCCACCCAAGTGGCCAGAACTGGAAAAGAGAACTATCACTATATCCAGCTCTAGCCTTCCACGAGCAGCAACAGCAATGAGGCTTCCAAGATGTCAGCTCACAGGCACCACTCCTGGGAGGCTCTGTTTCTGCATGGGTTTTCTGAGTTCTCTTGGACCTTGCCAATGTCAATTAGGTACACCTCCAAGTGATTTCTATCCCTGGCCTGACATTTCTAAAATTAAAATTCAACCAAGTCTAAAATCTGTTTCTTTGCAGCAGACATGAATAGGATGGGTAACTGAAAATAGCTTGTGTGTTTTGTCCACTGCTTGATGGCTAAGACAAAGTTTGCTTCTGTTGGAATTCCCCTCCATCAACATTTTATTGCAAAAAACTTCAAATACATAGTTTTATAGTTTTACATTGAATATCTGCCTAGTTCTAACATTGACATTATACCGTATTTGCTTTAACATATAGCTACCCATCTCCCCATACTGTAAAACTTTTGTATCAGCACATTTAATAATTTTGCATTTGAATATCCACCTAGCTTCTAACATTAACATGATACCATATTTATCATATAGTGATCCATCTACCCCAACTGTAAAACTTATCCATGCATTTTTTATGGTCTTTATTCTCCTAAGGTGCAGCGTGGGGGAAAGCATGGCTTTCAGACCCCTCTGGCAGTGAATCCCTGCTTGAGCACTTACTAGCTGGGAGACTGCACACATGTATGATTTCTTAGCGCTTCAGTTTCCATAGTTACAAAATGTCGGGGACAATGCCTAGGGGTGTTGTAAGGATTAAAATGCCACATGGTGGGGGAAGCACCTGTAAGGACATCGAACCACGTTTTAGTTCATGGACAATGCATGAGCATGACATGCTCGCTCTCTCTCTTTTCTGTGAAACAAAATTGCAGAGTCAAAACACAGTAATAATAATCCAGGCACAGATGAAACAAGAATGGCAGAATGTGGGTAACTGTGGGAGTTGGGTGAAAGATTCTTGGGGGGTTGGTCCATTATGCTACACTGTTTACTTTCTATAAATTTGAAAATTTCCATAATAGGACAAAATATTTAAAAGAATGAATTCATCACTGGATTTTGTCAAGAAAAAGAAAGGAATCCTATATTTGAAAAATTTAATAAGAAACCTTTGAGGAAGTAATAAGATAAATGATGACATGGCGGTTCACAGTACAGGTTTAGGGAGGCCCTGGGTCATCTCACTCTCACGGATGGGAGGGGAAGTGGAAGCAAAGGGCTTAGGGACTTTGTAGACACTCCCCAGGTGACTTGGTTCACTAGTGGGTGAGAACCTTTGTCCTGGCAGAAAAGTGTGAAACCACACTTTCCAGCATATTAACTGTGAGAATAAATACTTTGCATAATGCAAAACTTGTGCCTCCAGCTAATCTGCAGGCGATGGCAGCGTGAGCAGCCTGATTTAGCAGAATAAAAACTATTTGTGACCGAACAGCCTCCCTCTGTAAGTCAGGGATGGGTTAATGAAGGACCCGATTAGACTGCATTCTCCACATTGCTTATCAACGGTCTAAACTGATAGAGCTAAGGGGTTCCTTAGCCACCTTCAGAATCGGGGACTGGGAGAAACCTGGAGGAAAAAAAACACACCCGTGGACAATGTTTAGCAGAGAAGCAAAACGAAACACTTCATTTCTTTCTTTTAAAACAAAAATGTCACCCTCCTGTTCTCAGACCCTGGTTCCTTCCCTTCCCTGCTGTGGATCATTCTCTCTTTCCCCTTCCCTGGCAACCAGGGACAACGAGGGGCTGTGAGGGGACTGCTCTCCTCAGGGAGACGGTGGGTGCCTCTGGGAGCCTTGCAGTGGCAGCAGAAGCAGGGTCTTTGAGGCGTGAGGGCAGCTCTACTGGACCGGCCGGGCAGGGCTCCCACGGGTGAGCGACAAAGCCATCTGCTGCTCTGTGGGCTTTCTGCATGAGGGCCGCAAAGAAGCAAGCTAGTAACGGAGCACACGGGGCGGGGCACGGGCACACACACGAGCACAAACGTACACACACACTCCCTCAGAGGAGCTGGCACTATTTTTATACCCATGTGTTATAGACTGAATAGTGTCTCCCCAATATTCATACACTGAAGCTCTAAACCCCACTATCATTATATTCGGAGACAGATCTTTTAAGGAGGTAATTTAGGTTCACTGAGGCCATAGGCTAGGGCTCTAGTCCAAGAGGTCTGCTGTTCTCACAAGAGGAAGTGATACCAGGGATGTGTCTGTACAGAGAGGCCACATGAGGACACAGTGAGAAGGCGGCCATCCGTGGGCCTCCTTGCAGAGAAGAGAGGCTCCACCGGGAGAGGCCTCTCTAAGCACCTGTGCTGAGAGAGACACAGTGTTGGATGAAGAGGTGAATTTTCCAGCCTGAGGGAGTGGGAAGAAGGGGCATTTAAGATGAGCCTTGCAGCAGACTCTAAGATATGGGAGGAAGGCATCCTGGAGGAGGAGATGAGGGCCGAGGCCCACTGAGGGCACAGATGACTACGGAGCCTTAAGGTCAGATGTGGTAGAAAGGTAGGTCAGACAGAGGGATGGTGAAAGGCCCTGAACATCAGGTTACAACGCTTCTTTCTGGCTAACTGGAGGCTAACTGGAACCCTGAGAAGTTTTTAAACAGGAGGATGACAGGAATTGATATATACGCTAACAAGGGCAAAATAAAGAGGTCTGCCATGGACTAACTAACTGGAACCCTGAGAAGTTTTTAAACAGGAGGATGACAGGAATTGATATATACGCTAACAAGGGCAAAATAAAGAGGTCTGCCATGAACTAAGCACTCAATAGTGCTAGGCATCACATCAGCACCGCATCTTATCTCCCGTGATTCTCAACTCCCACTTTGGGAAGTAGAGGAAGGTTCACAAAGATGAAGTGACTTGCCCAAGACCCTACAGCTGGCTTGCAGTGGGGAGCTCAGATTTCAATCCTATGTCCAGCACCAAAGCGAATGGCCTGTCCATCCTGCCATTTAAAACCCTAAACTCAGTTCCCGTGGCTTCATCTACTTTCCCTGCCACCAGAATGGCTACTTAATGGAACAGAGACTGGAATGCACATTTTGTTTAGGCTTGGGAAGCAGGCAGAACAACAGAAAAACCTTCCACTGTACAGGGCACCTCCGGAAATCTCATTCAGCCTCTAAAAAAAGCAGTATGTGAGCTGGTTCTTGTCGTGGCACTTCACAACAAAAAGTTACAAATGTTCCTGAGATGTTCAGTGGTATCGAAGTAACCAACAATGGTAACTTGCATATAAGCTGCAAAAATGTGTAGGGAGAGCAGTTGTCCCAGGTGAGCTGACACCCTGCATTGACTCTATTTTTTTCAATGCAGTGTCAACGACTACTCTCAAATACTCTTTGCCCCCCAACTCCTGAAAGAGCATCCACCACCCAGGAAAACACAGGGCTGTGTCCCGGATCTGCTGGAAGGACAGACTTGGTAAGGGATGCCATGATCATTTCTTTCTGGCTCCATTGCTTATCCAAAACCTCAGATATATTTAAAAGTGAAAAAGAATAAAAAACTGGGTTAGAAAGAAGAGTTAATGTTCCTTAAATATAAAAATCAAATCATACCATGACACATACCATCAGGAACCACTGAAATGCACCCTCCTTCAAGGGCAAACATTTTTAGTATTTAGGAAGCAATACTTACAGAGGTAACTTGGGTGCTATTTTGAAAATTACACACTACTATTATTACCCTAAGACTCAATTGTGTACAAGAGTTTGTCAGGGGCAGGCAAACTCCTGAAAGCATCGATTCAATCCAGCACATCTCCCGTGCTGCATACGTACTGTGTCAGGCACTGTGACTGGATAGAGCGGGAGAAACAAGCTGAAGAGTATGAAAGGTTGTGGAAATCACTTGAAAAACAACTGATGCCATAACGACTTTTTTTTTTTTTTAACTTTAGAACCAAATCTTGAGAGCCATTCCTTTGAAAAACAGGCATAATATTTTCCACTTCCTTGCCTAATCATGCGCAGGACACATGTTCTGTGGCTTCTCTATGAAATTTTCCTAACACTGCCTACCCCATTCCATCTTCAAGAAGACAGTGGGGTAGAACTGGGAACGTGTGTGTGTGGACGTATGTGTGTGTATGTGCACATGTGTGTGTGTGTCTGTTGGGGGTCTTTTCCTTTTTGCTCCACAGATGTATTCATATTATGCTTTGCGTTTTGCATCCTAGTTGGTGGACATTGGTCTCACCCATAAAACACAACCCTTGTCATGTACTGTGTCTCAATGTACCCCTGTTTTCCCAAGGCAGGAACAATGCCTAGCTCTGCTCCTTAAATGTTTACGGAATGAACGAATGCTTGTTTTGACTGTGAGCTTTATCTCAGAGTTGAGTTTCGTAGTCAGAATATTCTCCATGGTGGGTGTCAAAAATTTCAAAAATTTCAATGCATGCATATAAATATACTTCAGGATATTAAGTTTGTTAAGGTATAATTTACATAGTGTAAGGCTGTCCCTGAATTTTGACAAACGGACACAACTGAGTAAGAGCGGGTGGTTCTTAATACACTTGCTTGGGTCCTGTCCCCAGAGCTTCTGAGGCCTGGGGCCAGGGTTTTAACATCTCCTCAGCTGGTCCAGATAAGAATCCTTGAGGTGGATGATGCTCTGCCACTCTACTCTAGATTTCCTTTCCTTTCCTCAGTCCCTCATCCATCACTCTCAGTCAGTCAGTATCAATACTGAAGATGAAACTGAAATATTCCCACTCAGCACCACACTGGAAGCAAACTTAGTAACTCGGCCACTTGCCTGGAGTCAACCATGATTTCTGGTTGCATAGCAGAAATACAGCTAATAAATGATACTTTGAAATGAACAGGAGATGTCCGAAGAAATAAAAATGCCTTTGAATCGGAGTGAAGAAAAGAGCTGTGATTTAAATGGGGATGGAGTACTGATGTAGGGAAGTGGGGTGAGAGTAGAAAACTGCCCTTACAAAACACATTGTTTTGATTCCAAATGCAATCTTACACTTAAAGATTCAGGGGCTCTATGAGTAAGAGAGACTGACACAAGGTCAAAACCTAAGGAATACACCACTGAAAGAAAATAGAGGAGATTCATTTCTCTGGTTTGATGCTGTCATCCTTCAATGACTGCAAGGGGCCAAAGGATAAGGGGAAAAAGGCATTATCTTCTCTATCCTTTATTTAACTGAGATTGCTGCAAGAAGATGTGCAGTCTGGCCTCTGATTAAGAATATGGGACAATCTTTATCCTATTCAAATTTCTATTTTTACAAATCACTGTTTCCATTTGGGTGAAGTCCATCATAACAAATTTCAGGGGCCTGTCATCCTTCTTCTGTCATCCCCCCCGCCCCCCACCCCAGGGTTGTATTATAATCTAATACTTCGAGTGATAGGGTCAATGGCCAGGAGACTTGACATTTAGTGGAAATGGAATCTGACCTTTACTAATGTTTCACTGTGAATAATGTTCTTGGTTTCACTGTGAATAATGCTCAAAATGGGACTGATGTATTGACTAGTATTTGACTAATTAAAAAAAAAAGAAGAAACCATCATTAATTAAAACAGAGGTATACTTGGTGTAAAAATGGTTAAAAAATGTATAATGCTAACTTGTTCGGCTGAGGTCCTGGGAGACTATAAGTCTGCATGTATTTTAAGAATCCATTGATTAGATTGGGTCTTTCAGAAAGGGTGAATAAAAAAAAAAATCCCCCTGGTTTTGCAAAATGCCATTGAGTTACCCCCTCAGAGAAAGGAAATCATGGAAACTGCTGTGGAGACATTTGGAAGTATGCTTCACACTATCATTTACAAGGCAGGGTATGTGGGTCTCACCAGCTGCCAGGACGGGTAGAAAACTGCTGAGCTAGCCGTTATGGTCAAACCAAGCATCTCCCTGTAATTAGACTTTTAGCTGGGGAAAAAGTGGCACACACAGGATAGAAATATGTGGCCTCAGACTGAGGGGAGGATAAGAAAGCTGATTAAGTTTCTCTCAAGAGATTCAACTAAAGAATCTCACTGGGTGTGGCCCTGGACTGCTCTGCTGCCCATAGAAGTAGCTGTGAGCCACACTGAGCGCTTGAAATGTGGCTTGTCTAAATTGAGATGTGCTGTTGTGTTAAATACACACTGAGATTTCTAAGACTTAGTACACAAATATTTCCATAATTTTTAATACTGATTGATGATATAATAGTTTAGATACATCTTAAGCTAACGTATATTATTAAAATTCATGTCACCTATTTCTTTCTACTTTCATTTAACGTGGCTACTGGCAAATTTTAAGTTATACATGCTCTTTGCCTACTATTTCTATTGGACAGCACGGATTTAGACCTTTATTTCTTCACTTGTTAAATGTTCCTGGTGGAGGGAAGTTGGGTCATGGAGGGTTAGCATGGGAAGAAACACTGTGTGTTTCTGTGTGATGACTGTCATGCCAGGCTGAAGCATTACAGTTAGTACTTGCTGACTGAAAACTTTAACTTCAGGAAGCGTGAGGAGGAATCACAAGAGACCCAAGCTAATTAGGTCTGACCGAGGCCCGACTCAATCTGTGGGTGCCTTAGGTTGTTAATCTGTAAAATGGGAGGGCAGGACTAAATTCCTGCGGGATGATGGAAGACCAGCGGGGCCTCTACCTGCAATCGTGTCCCCTCACTCCAAACTCAAGGATGCTTTCTGCTCCAAATGATTAGAGTTAACTCATCGGTCCTTGGCCTTGGCCAACAGTGACGACCGAGGCCCATTCTGAGGAGCAGTGCTAATCATCTGTGTCAGCTCTGCTTCAGTTCTCATGGGAACAACACACAGTTCCTTCTGTGACGTGTTACTGTAGTTAAATACACACAAAGAATGAGGAGTGCGAGGCGGCTAAAACAGACAGGCTTTATCTCCCTGGTGAGGACTCAGAGAACAATTTTAATAATTTTTTTGAAGATTTTATTTATTTGTTTGAGAAAGAGAGAGTGGGAGAGAGAGAGCATGAGCAGGGAGGGGAGGCAGAGGGAGAGGCAGAGGGAGAGGCAGTCTCCCCGCTGAGCAGGGAGCCCGATGAGGGGATCGATCCCAGGACCCTGAGATCATGACCTGAGCTGAAGGCAGATGCTTAACTGACTGAGCCACCCAGGGGTCCCTCAGAGAACAATTTTAAACAGAAAAATCCTACAGATGATATTCAGAGGGAAGTGTACTTGTTTTCACTCAAAGCCACAGATGAAATATCTACTACTGTGCTATTAACCTACTAATTAAGAAATCCAAGATTTTATAATAATGTATCAGCTAAAGAATACTTCTATAAAACCCAACTTTCCCCCTCTTCAAAAACCAAACACTCCTCAAATCAAATTTCAAGAACATGAATCTCTGTTTAAAAGAGTATGTTAAACACAAGCTCAGAATTCCATTTCCAAACAAAGCCTTGGCTGACTTGAGGGGCTTCAGCCGGCCGCAGTGCAGGTGCTGAAACCTGGTGATTCTGCTGACGAGTGTCAGAATATATAAATGAGCCACCAACATGGAAAACGTGGGAGGGTTAAAATACAGATAGAGATTTCTGATAGCACTGGGCCCCCCGCTGTCTGAGATCCAGGAGCACGTGCACTTTTTAGGTGTGTGTGACTCGTGTTTCTCCAGCTGCACAGCCCCCTCCTGGCTGACGTGGCCTTGTTTCACAGACCTACCCGGTCAGGCAGGCATTTGTCTATGGCAAGAACTGTAGGTGCCAGACACTGACAGGGTTGGGGATCAGAGGGAACACAGCAAAGTGGAAAATCCCTGATGCTAAGCCTGACAGATCCTGCTTGATCTCAGCTCCACCAGAGGAGCTGGGGGGCCCTGAGCAAGTCCCTTTGCTCACTAGCCTAAGCCATTGTGTGGGGAAAAAAGTGAAAGAAGTTCTATAGTTAAGGAGCCTAGTGGTACCCTGGCAGGTAGTAAATAGCTTGTTAAAGTTGCTCCTTCTCCCAAAGACAAGAAAGAACTGTGGTTAGCATCACAGCAAAATCTAGCTGACCACGAGGGAAGTGGCTAATTCTTCACTGTAAAATATGAAGGCCTAGATCATTCACTATAAAGAACTGAGGAAGAGAAAGCAAAGGGTAAAAAATATCAGACACTACCCCAATGTAAGAAGTGATCCAGGTGAGGATTATCCATTGATACTCGAAGCACTGGACGCAAGGTAGGTGGGTGACAGGACGTTCACAAAGGCTCCACAGAGCAGCCCTCAGAGGCCTTACTGACTCAGGGTATATCTGGACACAGTGAGGTCTGGTGACCACCCTGCTCGAGAGAGCAAACTGAGGTCTGTGGATGGAGGCACAAGTTGACAGCGTCTGTCTCCTGTTGTGATGTAGTATCAAGCATGCATTACCACCTACGAAGTATCCTGGGCAAAAAGATGTTCAACCCGCATCTAATACCAAGCCTCTAAATCTAACAATTTTCAGGAAGAGAGAAGGAGCAAGTTGACCAACACTATGAAGAAAACAGGCAAGGCCGGAGTGCAGGACATTCGATACCACAGGCAGCCTGGACAACGGGGGAAGTCTGACTAGGGACTGGATGCTAGACAATATCATGAATTACTGCAAATTTCTTAGGTATAAAAGCATTGTGGTTATGTAGAAGAATCCCATATTCTCAGGAGATGCACGATGAAATATTTAGAGGTAAAGTGTCAAGATGTTTGCAACTTTCGAATATGGTACAGCAAAAATTTATATAATGTATGCCATATAGTTGCATATAATACATATAAATACATATGTATAAATAATTGGAAGGACTAAAGGAAAGCACATATGGCAAATTCAGAACAATTGGTGAACCTAGGTAAAGGGCATACAGGTGTTGGTTTTACGATTATCTCCCAAACTAGTGCCTTTGTTCAGAATAAAAAATTGGGAAAGAAACTGGAAGAGAGAGAAAAAAAATAATAAGAAAGAAAAAATCATATAATATCACTACCTCCTCTTTTCACAATCCCCTCGACATTTATATTCAGGTCAGCTTCACTGCGTGCCTTTTCATTCAATATGGTTACATTTTTTACCACTTTAATAGATTCCATGTGTGCTCATTCAAACTGATGTAGCCACTGTTTTGGCGGCTTTGTTGGCTGACATCAAAATCAAACTTTAAACAAAACTCCAATAGCAGGCTCTAGAAGTGCACCAGGCAGGTATAAAGCCGAAGATATCATATCAAAAACTCCTGAAATTGACACCTAATTGCCTATCTGGATGGTTCTTAAGCCAGAAAGATTGGATCAAAGGCTCTAGGTGGAGCATTCTTTTGGGCTTTGATCTTTTTCAAAGATGGCACTCTTTCCATCTGTGCTAGGCACTGACAGAAGAATGACAGGTACAGGGTGCTGGTCAACCCAGGCCACTGAGGTTTCAGAAAGGCTCTTTCCACATACAGCATGCTGTGCCTGCGTTCCGGTACAGAGTAGCGATGGCACAACCCAAAGAACAATCACTCGGAATTCAATCTTTAATGCAGTGAGGGCTCCCAGTGAAGCAGGAATTCATTCTGTGATGTCTTTAGCGTGGAGAGGGCCATAAAGGGCCTGGATTCAGACAGCAGAGATGGAAGCCCGGTTCGACTGCACAAGTTAGCTGAAAAACTTCAGAGCAGTGTTACTGAGTGGGGGTGCAATGAACACTGTGCCGGGGACAATTCTTCACTGGGCAGGACTGTCGGAGACGCTGTAGGACATTTACCAACCCTACCTGACTTCCCACACCAACTGCATGCCAACACCGCCTCCAGTCTTTGAGAGGAGGACGACATACCCCCATAGCTTCCAAATGCCTCCTAAGACATAGGCTAAATTCTCAGAGTCGCAGATTTTATCTGGGGATAATACCTGTTCCACCACGCAAGAGGTAAGATTTGGGAGGAGCAAATATGCTGCAGCTCCTTATAAACTTACACCAGCTATACCAATGATATCACGATACCCATTTGCACAAGCAGCCGCACCAGTTAGAGGCAGGGCTATAGAGTTGGTCCAAATACCTGTATCCCAGGTGGATTTATTATCCAGTGTTAGCTATCCAGCATGTACTAGAATATGCAACAGTTACTTATTCTGAAAATGTTTTCCCTCTTGTAAGTGGGAAATGCTGCTTTCAGGGCACCCACACTGCTGTGTCAATTTTTGAGGGAGGGCTGACGGCAGATCTACGGGCTACTGGAGCAGACAAGAAGGACGGCAGTCTCAAAGTAGCTTCAAAGATTCTGGCTTAGGATGGCACCCACACTAACCTGGAATGAAAAGGACGCTTCTCTTAGTGAGCAAGGAATAACCTCAAGGATCAAGAGAAGGAGGTAACAGAATATGGGGCTCTACCCTCCCACACACAGCTGAGCAAGGAGCAACATGCGTAGTTCTGAGCTTCAAAAGGCTGATCCGTTCTCTGCATTTTCCAGCTGTGCTTATGGAAGGGAATCTTAGAGGCTGGGCTGGGCTGCGTATTAGTGTGCACAAGAGCCCCCTGGAGAGTGGCATGAAGAACACACCTGCCACACGGGTTTGGATTCTATCCGTCTGCACTGGACCCAGGGACCTGCACTCTTAAATCATCTCTCTGGGTGATTCAGAAGCAGGCTGCAGACTGCCTCTGGGAGAACAGGGACACCTCTCCAGAGACTTCTACAGTTAGGAGGCTTTGCCTTCAACTCTCCCTCATGGAGCATTCTTGCTCTCATTTTATTGTTTTCGTGACTTAGAATTTAGGTAAAAGTGCTTCTCTACCCTCAGATGTGGCTGGTTTATTGGGTTAAAAAATTATTCTTCCTCGACCTCTGTTCCTCCTCCCCACCCATCTACCACACACACTGTGTAAGCGAAAAGTTGATTTTATTTTGTTGATCTAATTTCTCCTTTATCATTTGCTTTCAGATGAAGACTAGGAAATGCTGACTGGGCAGAAAGTTCCAACCCTTCCTTTGAGGAAGGCCAAAGGACTGAGGTATTAACAGGGAAGTGACAGAGGCCACCAAAGGCAGAGCTGGGGAAAGGCACGAGTCTTGAAGAGCAAATGTGCAAATGGATACCCACTCTAGGTCGTTAGCTGTGGTAGAAGGGCACTGAGGTGGCCCCCAAGAACTCCCCGAGGGTCACAGAGGCAATGCCGGCAAATTAGGTAGCTCTACAGGTGTAGCTCTTCTGTCATTTCTCACATTAAAATATTCAGCATCAACATGCCTCTTACAGTCTCACCCCATGCTGCTTACTATTCAGCAGTGGCACGTTCCTCCAAATTCTATTCGTCTTGAAAACAGCAGACTGATAATGTAAAGCCCCTAAATCTCTGGACTTGGCTATCTGAAATGAGATCTTTTATCCTTTTCTTCTCCAAGTTTCCAGAATGCATTTTCATAGCACACTCGCAAGGGAAAGATTATCAGAAAAAGAAAAATGGAGGGTAGTAAAGTCGAAAGAATATTATACCAAAGGTTTTGGTAGGAAAATATTTATGTTCACAAGCACAAGCCACACCCTTTCTGGGAAGATATTACTAGCCTTGAAGCTGGGTTAGTGGATCCCAAAATATACCTCGCAAAAAGCACAGTTACCCTCCCAAAATAAGCCCTATAATTAAAGTCTTTTCAAGTGGATTGTCCTATATCACAACTTGACATATGTTGCTTTAATCTCCCTGCTTCAGCAAATGTAGCCATCTTGGGCTACAAAAGCTCCCAACAACTCCCATTTAAACCAGACTATGGTGTCACTAAGAAATTGATGCAAATAAACAGCCCTGTGTACCAAAATACCCAATCTCAATCATCTGTAATGAGATCCCTCTCCTCCCTAAGCACATTTTCATCACACCAGAATCGCTGCCCTTGATTCAAAGGGAAGGACTAGCCCAGATTGAAATACCATTTCATCTCAGAGACCATCTAGAGGCAGGCACTTCTGAGGAAGCTGGGGCTGAAATTAAAATAGGAGACAACCTCCTTTGTGTGACTGCGGGGATCCTGTTGTATGAGTCTCACTTTTAGTTGACAGTCATCACTATAAACCTTCAGATGGCCATCTGTCTGTCTGAATTCATTTAAGTCAGTTCTTGCTTGGAGTTAGGGGTAGTGTAAGAGAGAGAGTCTCTTACAAGACCTTTCGGCCCTATGACTCTCTGACCAAATTTCTTTATGTTTTCTAGTTATATAGTTACATATAATTAAATGTCAAAATATTTAAAATTTTAAACCTTCAAAATAATAAGTACTTTGGACATTTAAATCTTTTTTATTACTTCCATGTCAGGTTTCTCGGTCGCAGCATCACTGACACGTTGGGCCTGATCACTGTGAGTGCTGCTGTCCTGTCCACTGCAGCACAGTCAGCAGCACCCATGGCCTCCGCCCACTAGATGTCAGTACACACGTCCTCCCACCCCCAGCTGTGACAACAAAAAATGTCTGCAGACATTGCCAAATGTCCTTTGGGAGAACAAAATTAACCTGCGTTGAGAATCACAGGCCTCTCTCTCTATTTATGTATTCATATATCTCCCTGTGGCATGGCTGGGGCGGGGGGGGGGATTCTAGATTTTTTCAAAGCACTCATAAATTTTTGTTTTAAGAATTTCAAATGTCCTATGCTTCATAATGAAGAGCCAGGATCTGTGATACAGTGCTACCTTGAAAGATTTATAAACAGTACTACTGCTGTCTTAACGGGTGGCAAGGCCTGGCCTCATTTCAGTCAAGACGCTTAAGAGAGGATGGATTGCTGTCACCCTGTCTCTTAGAGGGCTATCCTCCCTACTTTGAGGAGTTCCATCCTTGGAACACTACTGTTCAGAAATCCTTCACAATCTATTACCAGGCACTCAGTACTGATTGCAAAGGAAGAGGACTAGGGTTGTATCTACTGATATTGTCTATAGAAGCAACAGCCCTCTGTACTGCTTGTGGGCCAGATCACCTCAGGGGCAGCGTTTCTAATGCTGGAGAGGCAGGGTGGGGAGAGAGAGAGAGAAATAATATCAGGAGACAAACAGTACAAGGATGGAACATGGTTAAGTTCAGCCCAGAGAAGAGAAGATGAATGATGACGGAGAGGGTCTTCAAATACCCGAAGGGCCGGAGTGTGAGAGAGTGGGTAGACTTGTCTCTGTCTGCTTAGAAAGTGACTACAAGCATAGTTGGCTCAATAAGTACTTATAATAGGCCTTCTAGGTGCCAGGCACTGGGACCAGAGGAAGGAAGAAGATCAAGTTTCTGCCTCATGGAGCACATGCTGTTCAATGTAAGGACTAGATTGCTTTCCTTCTCTCTCTCCTTCCCTCCTTTCTTCCCTCTTTCTTTTTGACAATTTGAGGTAAATGTCCAGGTATTTGTCTAACTGGTTGGGTCTTTTTTTTTTTTCTATTTTAAAACTGAGGCTTAACTGACATAGAGCAAAATTCACCCTTTTATCATACAGCTCTGTGAATTTTCATGAAACAGACAGCTGAATAAATACTGCCACAAATCCAAGATTCAGAACAACTGTGTCACCCCCTAAACTTTTCCTGTGTCCCTTAATTTTTTTCTTTAATCAGAGTACCTGCTCTGTGCAGTAGCAAGCTCCTCATCTCTGAGAGAATAGGGACTCCCCTCTGTCACAGGTTCTGTAGAAGAGACCTTGTTTCAGGAAGTGGGAGAACGGGCCAGACAACCCCTGAGGCCATGTCCATCTCTTCGAGTCCATGAAACTGGCGGGGTCCACCTAGGGACACCAATCTTCAACACCAGCCCATCTGCACTGAGTGACATGGCTGATTCTTTCCAACGACAGATAAAAGCCCTACCCCAAAGCCAAATTCTTTTAGTCAAATCTCAAAAATTTCAGCCCAATAACTGGATCTCTGAGAAGGGTACATAATAAGCACAGATGAAAAAAAATCAAAAGAAAGGTTTGGAAATGAAAGCCTAAATATGGTAACAACTCCCGACTCCTCTTTTCCTTCTCGTTATTTTGATTCAAAGTAACATTAACTTCAAAACTGAACAAAACTTTAACAAATGTAACTGTACTTGTCTGCAAAGGTCACAGGAAGAAAGTTAAATTGGCCAAGCTTGTCTAAGAATGGGTAGACAGGAGTGGAGAAGATGACAAAAGTCTTGGGGTTGCCACAGTGTGTTACGGAGTGGACTCTGCAGGACAGACTGCAGTGACCAGCTGTGACATCCTTTGTGACAGCAAATGTGGTGTGACCAACCCAACCCCAGTGGCACTCCTGCTGGGAGATATGTACACCTTTTGGTGGTTTGATTTCAGTGGTAAATGTCCAGTTTCCAAATGAGGCTGTCCCGCTATCAAGAAAGTTATTCTTTCTTGCTTTATTGAGCACCTACTATGCCCCAGCACTGCCCAGCTCATTTTATTCTCACAATAACCATATGAGGTGGGTAACATTACGAGCCTTGTTTTACAGATGACGAAACTGAGGCTCAGAGAGTGGAGATAACAACCAATTAGTGCAGAACTTATATTTTACCTAGGTTGCCTGACCCTGAAGACCGTTCTTTTTACTACTGCTAGCAAGGTATTCTGGGTGGTTGTTGAACTTCATGTTCTTGGTCTCTTGGGCCACTGTCATGCTGGGACTGGCTCCCCCACATGATGGGATTCTTGATTCCCTTCAGTTTCCCATCCCCCAAACAGATGACTGCCATTTCTCATTTCAACAGATAGGCCATAAGGATTTCTCTGCTGTGGAGACTTTTTGTTGTTGTTGTTATTCTATTGGTCTGCACTTTATTACTCTTATGTTCCAGGGGTTACCTAGACCATAAGCTAAACTGTCAAGGGTAGTCTTTACCCTGCGTCCAGAAGCTTCCCTAAATCTAGACTTACTAAATCTTAGAAAACCCCGTATTTCTTAATAACATCAGCAATAACAGGAAAAAACGTCATACTGTCAAAAGAACCAACTGAATGTCACAACTAATTATAAAATCCCATTTTGTCTATGTTTAGTGCAGATTTAAAAGATGCATGACATAAGGCAATGGCTTCCCTTTTGGGCACCATTTTAAAGGTATTAGAATTAAATGCAGCAACACTTACCAAAATTTCCCCCAACTATCACAAACTTTATATACACCGCATGTCTTCTTCTACAGCTGCTGGACCGGTCCTGAAAAACAAACCACGACAAAAGGAAAAATGCATCATTTACCCTTCTGGAAACCACGTAGTCTTCCTTGTTTGGGGCACTCATCCACGTATCAAACTCTTACTGTCAGATTCTTCTGTTTTTCACAAAGACGAAATCAATTTATAAATTAACAAATAAATAAAAATCTGGACAACGAAATAAACCAGAAACTATGCTCATACTTTATTTGAATTTTTAGCCCTTTAAAATAACTGAAGACAAAACAATGCAAAAATATCTAAAATTGAACTCATAAAAATTTCCTCAAACCAATTCTTTTTCCTATTTCTTTCAATAACACACTCTCTCCTCCCTTGCTGGCTGTGAGACCCTCACCTTTCGTTTCTAGACTTCATTTTCTTATCTGTAAAATAGGGATTATTGTACTGACTTCCCAGGGTGGTTATGGAGATTAAATGAGATAAATTTAATGACACATAAATGTCACAGCAGGGCTTAAAACAGCATCTGGCACGCAGTAAACACCCAGTGCATGCAAGGAGCTATTATCTGTCTCCTAATCACCCAGGCCTGAAAACAAACATGGCCTTCCTCACCTCCTCGGTAAACCAAGGTCCCAGTCTGCCCTTCTAGTCCTGTGGAACTCACCGCCTTCTCTCCAACTTATCATCACACCAGCTGGCGTCACTCCTTGCAGAAACCAGTTTCCCAGCCCCGGGTTTCTTCCCGTCCAATCCTGCTCTCGTGGCTCTGCAAGGCATCCTTCCTAAATATAACTTCAAGCCTTGTGGAAACACCTTCCACTGCTTCCCGTGACCTACATTAGCTTGGGACCCCAGCTTCCCTCTGCTTTATCTCCACATCCTCCCACCAGAAGCTGTAGTGTCCAGTCACCTGTCCTGCCTGAGCCCGTGGGCATGCCAGTTCCTTCCCCGTGTGTCTCTGTTTCACAACTGCTGGTAGGAAGCCTACCCATTTTCTGAGGAAGGGCCTCTTTGTCCTTTTTGTCCCGTAGCAGTCTAGAGACATGTTTCTCAGAATAATGTTTTAAATGCTTGAAATTAATGCATGAAATGAACAGGATTCAAAAGAAGTATATTGATACACAGTTATCAAAATATATCACAAAATTGTGATGTGTTTCTTTCCATATTGAAGTAAGTTCCAGCAAAAGTCTAAAAATTACTGTAATTTGAAGTACTGTTGGGCATAAATGATATTTTATGATATCTATAACCATAATGTAATATGAAAATACCCATAATTTCCATTGGTGACAAAGAACTAATGCTACTTCGTAACAGAAGGAAATACTAGATTTTGGTTAAGGGTTAGTAAAAATAATTTTTTTCCCCATCCAAGTTCACAGAGCCCGGAATTCCATTCATGGACCCAGGTCATGAGCCCCTGCTTTTAGGCCTGGCTTAACTCTCTTCTTCTTCTTGAACCTTTTCTTTTTTTTTTTTTTTTTAAGATTTTATTTATTTATTTGAGAGAGAGAGAGAGAGAGCACAAGCAAGGTGGAGAGGCAGGGGGAGAGGGAGAAGCAGGCTCCCCACTGAGCAGGGAGCGTAGGGCTTGATCCCAGGACCCTGAGATCATGACCTGAGCTGAAGTCAGAGGCTTAACTGACTGAGCCACCCAGGCACCCCTTCTTGAGCTCTTTCTACCTTGATTTTCCCAATGGCTATGATCTTACTCCTCTTTTTCTCTCAAAATTTCTCATAATTTCTCAAAAATTATGTTTTATTTGATATAGATACTTGAAATACCCTTACTGTATCCTACTTTTTAGGCTGCAAGGGAAGGCGCTGTTTTTTTATTCCTCCCATAGCTAATAGCCTTTTGCCTCACAGTACACATAGCCGGCAAGGCATGCGGCCAGCACTGTTTGAATCGATCAGTGAGTCAAAGGGCTTTCTTGCCTGCCCCACACAGATCAGCTGATATGACAGATCTCCCGGGAACAGACCAGTGGTCCAGTCGGCCCGTCACGCAGGAGCTCCCTGTGTGACGCACGCACAATCCCTGCCTTCACGGAGCACCGAGTCTAGCAGCTTTCCCCACCTGGTGGAGAGTAGCTGGGAATCTCTCAACCTTTCAGGGCTTTTGCAAAGACAAGAAATATCCGGTGATTTCCTAAGTATGGGCACCTTGGGGACCTATGTAGGCAAGGCCAGTGAAGAGTTGCTTGGGCTTCCCATTGGTCTCATGGATGTGAGCCCGAGGTTCCAGTAGATGGAGCAGTAAAATGTCATCTTCCCTCCTCAGTGACACTGTCCTTGCACATGAGGTTGGGGATGACAACCCCACCAAAGACACTGTCTCAGGAAGGTCTACTTGACATCTGGCTGTGTATTTCACTCTGAGCCCCACTGGATCTATGATGGATCTGCCCCAGATGGACACTAGTCCTTTGGTCTTACCAGCTTTTCCTAAACAGCTGCAGCTCAGGACTCCTGTGTATCTTTTATTAAGAAAAATTTAAAAACAATAGAATAGGGGTGCCTGGCTAGTTCAGTCAAAAGAGCATATGATTCTTGATCTCAGGGTCATGGGTTTGAGACCCGCACTGGGTGTAGCGATCACTTAAATAAGTAAATAAACTTAAAAAAAAAATAACAAAACAGTTCTTCCTTTTCAAATGATGAGAGCATAATGATTTTCTCCACCGATAATCACTGATAAAGGCATTGTGACCATTTGCTTTGGCATAAATCCACCACTGGCAGCATTTTTCATGTTCAACATCATACCAAGTGACTCTGAGGACAGTAGGGGTGTACTCTCTCTCCCCAAGAACTAAGACAGGTGACATAGTCACTCAGATCAAAGGCTGGGCTTGGCACACTCTTTTTAAACTGAAGGACATTTACATCCATCTCATTTGAATTTGGTTTTTTTTTGAGACACACTAGATATATGGTATTAAATAAGAAGAACTGAATGATAATGAAGAGGGCAACATGACCGTTTAATCTTTTCTTTCAAGAATTATGACATATATAGCCTCATAAATAAATAGTAAGATATTAATAGGCGTTCCTACACAACACATCGCCCTGCATGAACTTTTTGCTTCTACTACATATCATAGTCCCTGTGTGGCTCCTGGTTTAAAGGTTAACATTCTCATTACCACTGGGAACAAGTATCTCTAATACAGTTCTCATCTGCATGGGTCATTCCTTCGTCCTTCTTCCTAACAGATCCCCTATATCCCTTCAGCCACAGTGCCTCAGGGGCAGGTGACAGCACTCCCAGCTGGAAGGTAGGGACCTGAAGGGCCTAAAACTTTGTAGTGTGCCACCCAGCAATGTCAGCGTCACCTGGGAGCTTCTGAGAAATGTCAGCTCTGAGGCCCCAGCCCAAACCTACTGAATGAGAATCTATTTTACAAGATCCCCAGGTGATCTGTGTGTTCACAGGGTTTCAAGAGCACCGATCTAAGAGGAATGCATTCCTCCTGACAGTAATTGGCTTAAGATTAGGCATGTGACCCAATTCAGGTCAACAAGATGTGAAGAATGTTTTGCTGGGAGCTTCTTCTCATTCAGAGACAAATTCCCCCCTGCTGAATGTTGTGTGGGATATGATGCCTAGGATTTCTGTAGCTCCCTTGCTCCAGTCTAACGATAAAGCTGGCTCAGAGAGGAGGGCAAAGACAAAAAGTCCCAGTGAAGCAAAGCTGGGGTGACTGCATCAGGTGAACCCTGAAGTCTGTGGAACCAGTGCAGCTCCAGTAAATTTCTTATTGTTCAGGCCTCCTTGAGTTGGGTCTTCAATTATCTTCTGCTGGAAAGCATCTTTCCAGCGAATCAGTGCGCCGTAAAGCATTATAAAAAGAACAGAACACGGAGACACTGGGCTCCGCCACACACCGAAGAGTCCAGACAAGTCAGTGCATTGAGAGACCAGAGCAACAGTTCAGAGACTTGTTTTGTTTGGGAAACTGACCCAGGCATATTTCTGGTTCTGACAACCCTTGTTCGCTTTGCGCATTTCCAAAAGCTTTCTAAATCAAGCCAGTTCAAATGATCAACCAGAGGAAGTGCTGAACACTTTCCAAATTATTTTAACCAGAGCGGTCAACAGTTGCTTTCCCCAGAAGCCACATGGATGTCATTTCCTGTAAAGACAATAGGAGACTAATTGCTCAGCCTCAGACTCCAGTAGGGAAGACAACCTGTAACATGTCATTACTGGCAGGGTAAATAAGGAAAAGCTTGAGGATCTCAGAATCTGCTTCTGGATCCACTCCAATAACTTGGGGAAAAGTAAAAAAGCACCAGCTGGTCTAGGAAAAGATTTGAGGGGCTAGCAACTTAGGTAGTCACCTCTAGCATTTTTCCATACACTGGTAGATATTAAAGACCTTCCTGAGGAAACCAAATAGACCCGCTCTTGTATAAAACCATGTATGACTCTGGGGTAACTGTGCTTCTTATACAGGAGTGATGTAGTCAAGAAGGGCTGGGTGTCTAAATGGACATCATCTCTTCTGTGTGTTACAGCTTCTTAGCCACAACAGGATATTTTGAGGATGGGTGTGCTGTGTCAGCTTGATGAAGAATGTGCTATCATGAAGTGAAATTAGTTTGTTCTCCACAGAATGTTTCTTAGGTCTTTCTATCACCTCAGGTCTTTTTTTTTCTCTCCAAACCTTTTTGCTTTCTTATATGCTTCCAAAGCTCCAACCATCACCCCTTGTCATGAGTTTCAAACCACAACCCTAGATCTATCACCCATGCTCCCAGTTCCTCTGCTGCCTCCTGGGCATAAAGTACTTTGAAGGCAGGAACTTCGTTTTGGTCACTGCGATATTATCAGTGCTTGGCACAGGGGCTGGCGCTGAGGATCACATGTCTGTTGAATGACTGAGTGAGAGCCCTCACTCAGAGTCTTAGGATGGCTCACAGAAGTTCTTGCCACCACCTCCTAACTGGCCTCTCTCTGAGTTTGGTCTCTCCTTTCCCCACTCTATCGACACGCATGAAAACTCTGAATTACAGCTCTGATCATGTCGGTCCTAGAATGACCCAGATGGGGTGACTTATCAGTACAGCCCTACATTTTCCAGGTGAGGCACTGCTCCCTCTGAGACCAGGAGACTTGCCTGTGGTCTTACAAAGAGCAGGTGGCAGAGACAGGATTTTAACCCAGTGGCTCTTGCTACCATGCCATTAGCTAGTTCGAAATCTTCAATGGTCTTTCAGTAGAATCTAGTACAGGGCTAAGTATGTAGGAGTCACTTCAAAAATATTTGTTAACTATCTGGATAAATGAATGGGTCTCTTTTGCATATACCAATGGTTTCAGTTTTTCTTCAAGTGGAATACTCTTTAAAGAATGGTAATTCCCCAGTACACAAAACGGAGAAGAGAGGAGCTGCTCTGGACCTCGGCCCCTGCAGTGCTTCTGAGCCACCTCCTAGGAACCTCAGGGCTTGGTGACACTGCAAAAAACCAATGACTTACGTAAACTCAAACTCTTCAGCTTTGTACTCAAAGCCACCCATTATTATTCCAAACCCACCTCAACCTTGTCTTCCATTTTTTCTCCTCCTTCATGTTTCGTCTTACGAAAGCACGTGCTGTTCCTGGCACTTGCCCCTCCCCTAGGCCTTCATGTGCCCTGTTTCTTCCCTCCTAGGTGCTCTTACCTCCACCTGCAAGAATAGAGAACCAACTTGTCCCTCTGGCCCAACTCTACCATAAATCCCTCCCTGAAGTTCTTGCCTAATTTCTCCCACTGGAATTAATCTCATTCTATTTGTACCTCTATTATAGAACTTACCATACCATCTGCTTCAAGGGAAAAAGCCAGCTCCTTGAGGGTAGGAACCTACTCTAAATTTATCTTTGAACCACTGGCACCTTGCCTGGCCCAATGCCTTGCAAAGAAGAGGCACTTCTGGCCATTTCGTTACATTCAAAGGGCATTATCCTTTTTGGTTTACCTTTATAACCAAATTCCATTAAGTTCTGTAATGGGGATTCCAAGTCTTCCTATAGACAATAAGGGCTGACTGATAAAGCCAGCACACACTTGTGTGGAGCCCACTTGCTAAGAAACAGCTGTGGGAATCTTTGCTGAGTCTTATTTTCAAAAGCAGGGGCAGGGAGAGTGACTTCCCCTCCCCTCCATAGCTCTCCTGTGGCTACGGCTGTCCTGCACGGCGTGAGGTACAGGCAGCTTGTGCACAAAGGTAACAATAGATTTAAAATACAGTCCTGATCCCTCCATGCTACCATATTCTCTGTGAGTCTAAAGTCAATTGTCTGAAAAATTAAAGCGTTCCAAATGGTGGGATAATGCATTAAACAAGCCAGCACACAAAGCCCAAGCGCAAGGGAGGAGGATGGGAACCAGAACACACAGGGTTCCCTAGGAAACCAAGCCCACTTTATGACTGACTGTAGCCTTCGTTCCTCTTGGGGGAGGAGGGAGGGTGCTCTGAGAAGGCACCACTGACCCATCTGCTTTCCCTGCCTGCGAGGCCCTATTTCTTCTGGCTTCACGCCAAGTTATGAAGACTCGAGCGAGGCTTGGTTGTCGCTTGTTTTATTATTTGCTGGAGGGGGAGTAAAGAGCAGAAGAAAAGAGAAGGAAGAGAGAAGGACAGAAAAAGAGATAAGCACAGAAGGCACTCGGCCAGAGAAAGAAATTACTGACCACAGAATAAGAGTGCAGGAAGGTAGAACGACAAAAGGCCAGCTCAGGGAACCAGAATCTCACTGTGAGCAGGGCACCACCAAAGCGGCACATAAGTTTATCCTCAGCTGCCCAAGAGGCCAGCTCTCAAGTCAGACAGACAGGTATATATTTTGGGTTCCCTGGCACAAATGGTTGGACTGAGTCTTACAAAGGGGTGGCTGGAGGGGTTGGGTGGGGCTTTAGGGCTCCCCTGCGCCCCTGTAAGCCCCATCAGCCCCGAGCATGAATAATAATGATATAATTTCTAATAATAATAATAATAATAATAATAAATTATTAAGTTTAAACTGTTGGGCTGAAGATGCCCAGTTTATTTGGGGGAAGAAATGAAATGCCACTGGAATAACTAATTAGTTGACTGTCAGAAGGAAAAATAAAGATTCAGCTTCTATAAGACTCATGAGCATGAAGTATATATTTCTAACAATCATATCTTTTCTTAAATGAGTTACAGAATGAACAATGAGTTTCTGTCAGGTGATCATATCACTTATGTATCAGATAAAAAGAAAAGAAGCTGTTTTTGTAGTGCACTTGAGTTGTTTCTGACTTGTCCTTGTAAATGAAGCTATTTCTAGGGATCCGCAGTCCAGGGTCTGAACAGAAACACTGCTTTGCTATGATGCAGGTGCAGCCTCTGGACAAGTCCCTGAGCTCTCTTCCAGCCTGAATACTACTCCCAAGGCCCTCCAAACAGACATTCTGCAGTGGCTCCTGGGACGGCCCATGGAATGCACGTGGTATCACAACGCTGCCAGGTTAATAATGATGTGTGCAGAGCCCCTGGAGTGTGTAGGCTGGCTACAATATTAGAATCCCAGAATCCTAAGGATGAATGAAATGTTAAAGAATATCCAGTCCGATAGTTTTAACGCTATATATTTTTTAAATATGAGGACCTTGTGAATTCATACATGTGTCATAGTTTCAAGGTTTATACTAAATGCCAATATTAAATGAAAGTAGAGTAGAACAGTCCTGGTTCAAAGGGGAAAGGACTCAAAATGCCACCACCTGGGCCATTCTCCTGGACCACCTGGCACTTTTGGGGAACCCTAATGTTCTAAGAACACTGAACATCCCAGATCTAGTTCCCTACACCCACCCAGGATCTGCATCTTGTCTTCATCTCTTCCAGCCCAAGCACAGGTTTGCCATGTGGTAATGTGGGTAACCAAACACCTGTACCTCTCCTCTACCAAGGGCCTATTCTACCCACCCCCAATGGCTTCACATTATGAATGATTTCACCTCTCATAAAAACTGCATTCCTAAGCGATAACTAATTTATTTGCCTAGTGAGACCTCAACTTGAAGTTTAGCCCTGCTGTGCTTGCTTAACTTGGGGAAATTCCTTGATAATGTAAAGTAGAAGTAGAAACCCAGTAGAAGCTTTTCTTCTCTTCCTCTGCTTCCTATGTCTTCAAAACAATCTCCATCAAAGAAATATCAAATACCTAGGAATAACTTCAACAAAGAATAAGTCCGACACAAAACACTGAAAGAAATTAAAAACCTAAATAAAAGAGGGTCATGCATGTAGGAGGACTGGAAGTCTCACTATTTTTAAGATGTCAGTTCTCCCCAGGTGCCTGGCTGGCTCAGTTGGAGAAGTGTGCGACTCTTGATCTCAGGGTCATGAGTTTGAGCCCCATGTTGAGTGTAGAGATTACTTGTTTTTTTTTTTCTTTTGCAAAACATTACACAATTTTTTATTATTAAATGAGAAAATCTTATTTGTTACATTGTAGAGATTATTTAAATAAAAACGAAACTTGAAAAAAAAAAAGATGTCAGTTTTCCCCCAAATTGCATCTTCAATGCAATTTCAAAAAAAAAAAAAAAGTTTTATTTTTTTCCTGGTGGAAACTGACAAGCAGATTCAAAAACTTATATGGGAATGCAAAATGTGAGGAGTCAAAATAATCTTGAAGGACAACAACAAGGCTGGAAGACTTACTCTATCAGATTCAAAATTCATTATAAAATAATAGTAATTAAGACAATGTGGTATTTGTTTAAGGATAAATAGGCCAAAAGAACAAAAAAGGAGATCCCAAAATAGACCTACACAGATAGTCACCTAAATTATGACAAAGATGACACTGAAGTTCAATAAATGGTGTTGGGTTCACTGGATGTCGTGGCTAGAATTATGTGCCCCAGAAAGATACACTGAAGTCCTAACCGCCCCTCCCCCACTTGAAAAGTTGACCTTATTTGGAAATAGTGTCTTTGTAGGTGTAATTCATTAAAATGAGGCCATAGTGTATTAGGGTGGGGCCTAAATCCAATATGACTGGTATCCTTATAAGAAGGAAATTTAGACAGACACAGGGAGACATGAGGGGAACAGGGTCATGTGCTAATGGACACAGAGATCCAATCAATGCAACTGTAAGCCAAGGAGTGCCAAGGATTTACTGGCTACCACCGGAAGCTAAGAAGATTCTTCCCTAGAGCCTTCAGAGAGAGCATGGTCCTGCTCACACCTTGATTTTGGACTTCTAGCCTCCAGAACTATGAAAGAACAAATTTCTGTGGTTTTAAGCCATCCACAGTTTGTGGTACTTTGTTACGGTAGTCCTAGCTGATAAACACATTGGGTATCCATATGAACAAAATTATTCTTAATCTCTACCTTATACCATGTAAAGGTCTATTCCACATGTATGGTAGATCTAAATGTGAAAGGTAAAATATACCTTAAGAAAACAGAGAATACCTTCACATTTTGCCAGAGGTGAAGATTTTTAAAAAACAGAACCGAAGAAAATGCTATTCACAAAGGGAAAATACGATAATTTGGAGTATATTAAAATTAAGCATCTCTTTGTCAAATGACATCAACAAAATCAAAAGGCATGCCCATGGCGGGAGATAACTGCAGTATTATATCCAGCAAAGAACTCTTGCAAATCTGTAAGGAGACGGTTGGCACCCAATAAAGAAATAGGCAAATACTCCAGAAGAAATTTTGCAAAAAAGGAAATCCAGATGGCCATTAAACAGATTAAAAGATGCTTTAGTCATCAAATAAAAGTAGAGTAAAATCACAATGCATTACCAATACACACCAACCAAATTGTCTAAAATGACAAAAACTACAAAGTGTTGGTGAGGCTATGGAGTAAACGGAACTCTCGTACCAATGTTGATGAGAGTAAGTTGATAAAGACACTGGACTACTGGCAGTATCTGAAAGCTGAACACACCCATAACTAATGGCCCAGGGTCTTGTCATCAAGGGATCTATCCTACAGAAATGTTACATATGCTCACCCACTGACATGTACAAGAATGTTCCTAGTAGCACTCTTTGTGATAGCCCCAAACAGGAAACGACATAAAAGCCCATGCAAATAGAAGAAGGGTTAAATACATTCTGGTGTGGTTATACAATAGTACATAGCAGCGAGAATGAACAAAGTGCAACTCATAACAACATGGAAGAATCTTCCAAATATAATGTTAAGGGGAACACAAGATTACAACAGTACAATTTTATTTATGCGAAGTTCAAAACAGACGAAATCGATGTTGTTAAAAATAATGCTATCAGTTACTTTTTGGTTGGAGTGGGGGTGGTTAAGGGACTGGGAGGGAGTCTAAGGGGCTTCGGGTATTTGGGTGACATTCTTTCTCCATCTGGCTGCTATTTACACAGAAATGTTCACTTCATGAAAATTCAGTATCTGTGCACTTAATTTCTGTGCTCTTCTGTATGAATGTTACACTTCAATTAAAAAAAAAAAAATCTTGGTGGTTAATGCAGTGAAACCAGAAACAAAACACGGCTCTTATACGTACTGAAAGAAGAAAGCAGAGCAATTATTTTAAGCAAGATAATTTAAAAATTTACTTTGCTAAAAGCTTAAAAAGTGCTATTTCATTAAACTGTGTTTTTTATTCACTTAAGAGGACTCTCATGCCAAAGCTATTTTATTATTATATGTTAGGATGGAATGAAGTGAACACAGTTTCAAAATAAAATAACACATTTTATCTGATTTCTTGAAGTGAAAATTTAGATATTAAGCCCAATCTTTCCATGTCAATTAAACAAAGTTTTCTGGGTCCTTGGTTTACAATCTGAAGATGGGAAAGCCCTGGGGATAAAGGAGTTTTCTCTCTGTGCACACAGGTACTCAACGTTTCCCTCCCAGAGTCACCCTGTGAGATCAGTCATTCCTGCCAATGGAAGCAACAGCAGTTCAGCTTGCTGTCACAACCTGGTCGTGGGTAAATGTACAGTTTCTACCTGACCGTCTGAAATACTGGAAATGACTCCCAGGACACCAATCCAGCGTTGGCCGACTTCTGTGGCTCTTTGGGTTCCTGCGACATCACAGGCGGAGTCCTGGCCTCCCTCAGAGCAGCCAGCATTAGAAGGATGGAGCGAGAATTCTGTCCCCTAGTCCTGGGTGCGGCTTAGCCTACATCTCCCGCTAGGCCCTCTCCCCCTTCTGGTCAGTGTTTGGTGAGGGGCGAGCTCATCATCATTAGACACGCGCTCCACACAACTGCTCCAGCTACCACTGAAATAAATCCCTTGGAGCATAGACACCAGATGGCCGGACTCTTGGCTTTCTCAGACAGCTTTGTTCTCTCAGACCCACTGGTAGGGAGATTTGTTTGGGTGCTTACAGGGCATCCTGAGGCTGTAGGCAGTCCCCACAGGAAGTGAGAGAAGGCCACAGCCACCATGGCCTACATGGTGAGCTGGGAAAGAAACTGTGTGAGGGGACCATGGAGGATGTGGGGCTGCTCTGAGGGCAACGTCACTCACCCTCACCCTGAGAAAAGCATGGGGACTGGAGCCCTGGAGCTGAGCTGCTACCCTCTATCAGCCTTGAGAAAACCTGGGCCTTTCTCTGGCTGCTACATTTCCCTAAATATCAACTTCCCAAAGGAGACTCCTTTTTAGATTCAAGCTCTGTTGTTTTTGTGTAGACTTTCTGTGCTAATTCTATTCCTAATTTTACTGCCTGACAATGATTTTCTGGGTGCTTTAAGAATGTTTCCACATCTCCAGTTAGGGTTTCCTCTGGTAAAAAACAAACAAACAAAAAACAACACTTGCTTTTTAGATAATTTTTAAAATCGCAACTACAGAGATTTTTCAGAATTTACAGGGACTGAGGAAAATCATCCAGGCCAAATTCCTTGAGAGCCTTTTAGCTAGATAATTTGGCTCTACCAGCCAGGGAAGGGGTAGGCAAATTACAGCCTGTGGGCCAGATCTGGCTCACAGCCTGCTTTTGCCACAGCCCATGAATTGAGAATAGTTTTTACATTTTAAAATTGTTGGAGGAAAAAAATCAAAAGAATATTTCATGACATGTGAAAATTATAAGAAATTCAAATTTCAGTGCTTATAAATGAAGTTGTATTGGAATACAGCCATACTCATTAGTTTACCTACTGTCTCTGGCTGCTGTCATGATACAACAGAGTTGTCTTGGCAAAGATCATTTGGCCCATAGAGTCAAAAATACTTACTATCTGGCTATTTACAGAAGTTTGCTAACTCCTAAGCTTAGGTGACTGTTACGTGTTTGCAGAAGGTTGTCCCCTCTGATCTTCTTACTCTCCCATACATGTTTTCAGCCTCTGAGGCTGTCTCTACAGTCAAAGGCAAGTCCTAATGCTGGTGCTAATTTCACACTAACCAACACAACCCACTAGAGAAGTGCCTTTCAATGGTCTGGTAATCAATCTAGTGGGCTGCAAAAATCTGAGTTGGTTGTGCCCAGCATTTTCTTTGATAACATAAAAGAGAAAAATATCAAGGGCATTGCTAGGGACTGGATTATGTCCCCCTTGCCAATTCATATGGTGAAGTCCTAACCCCCAGCACCTCAGAATGTAACTGTGTTTGGAGACAGGGCCTTTAAAGAGGCAATTAATGTAAAACGAGGTCCCAGGGTGGGCCCTAATCCAACATGACTGGTGTCCTTATAGGGGGAGATTAAGATATGCACAGAAGAGCGGCCATGTGAGGGACAAAGGGCAGAGAGGGCCATCTGCAAGCCAAGGAGAGAGGCCTCAGAAGAAATCAACCATGCTGACACCTTGATCTTGGACCCCTAGGCTCCAGAACTGTGAGAAAATACATTTCTGTCATTTATGCCACTCAGCTGTGGTCCACTTTGTTATTGTACTGCTAGCAAACTAATATAGGCATCATACTAACATTATTTGGTGAAATTTTCTTTTTCAGCCACATATGCATGTGATATGGTTGTAATGTAAAAATGTATTAAATACTGTGTGTTAGATCAAAAATAAATTCACGAATACTACACGGGGGAGAGAGATACACATGCCAGGCGCAAAATGACAGAGGGACGCTCTAACTGAACCAAGACAAAACAGGGGAGAAGAACGCTTGCTGACCGCGTTATTTCCTTCTCACAGTGGCCCTGTGCGTGGCTCATGCTGTATGTCTTCAGCCGAAAAAGAAACTTCAGCCGAAAAAGCGCAGGGAAGTTAACTGCCTCCCACAGGCGGCAGGGCAGGTCTGACTGCAAAGCTTATGGTGTATTTTTCCTCATCATGAATCAGTTTGTACTTCTAAGTCCCTGAGATTAGGCTGTAGTTTGACAATACTAAGGGATCAAAAGAAAGGGGAAAACATTTGTAAAAGTAAAAATAGCTAGCACTTACCAAACACTCCCTATGTGCCAGGTGCTGTGCTATACTTTACATAAATGACCTCACTCCATCCTCATCAACAACCCACAGGGTAGGTTCTGTTAACCACGATTTTCAGCTAAGGAAGTCTGGAAAAAATTAATTACCTTGCCCAAGGTTACAAAGCTGGTAAACTGCAGACCCAGGATTTGAACTCTCATTGGTCTGATATTAGAGCTAGAACTCTTGCCTACCACAATCTCTCCTTTGACCTGACTATACTTATTGTCAACCCAAGTATATAACTGTTTGCTGGTAGTTTCCACCTGAAGAAAAAAGAGGCACACTTTTTGTTCATAAATCCAATAAAAAACCAGCTGAACACATACCCCAGGCCAGGCCCTGTTCTGAGAGGTAGGGATACAATAATGAACAAAACAGAATTCTTGCCATCATGGTGACTATCTGGATAAAACTTTAATAATAAAACCATATCGTGGTGATTGAAATCACCTCGTGTGTGTCATGAGGAGTAAGATTCAGGTGTGTTAAAGGTACAGGCTAATGAAACTGAAGAAACTGTAGAAAACATAGGAAGGTGGGTAAGGTCTACTAGAATTTCTGGTAATTTTATTTAATATCTATCTTCTATCCAGGTTTACTTATCATGAGGGCCTGTTGAGTCTCCAAGATGACTGGAAATTTTTCAATGGCAGGGGCTACGTCATACTTTAAAATAATCCCCTTAATGCTTGGCACAGTGCACAGTAGTTTGAATTTATTTACTTAGTTTTAAGTTGTTTTCAAGAGAGATATATGGAGGTTACTCAAGGACTTTCAAGTGAGATGTAATGACAAGATTCAGACAGTCCTTGGGAAGTCCCAAGAGGATAGATAGATCCTGTCACATGGCATCAACCATGTGAGCAAAGAACTAAACATCCAATGGGAAGAATTTTAGCTAAATCAAATGAGATACCAGTACAATGATTAAGAAATTATAATGAGTGCCTGGTCATGAGAGTGTGAGAAAAAAGTATTCTGAGTGAAAGGAAACCAGGGGGTGGAGTGTTAAGAATTTTAATATATTTGTGGCAAGTATTTTTCCTATGGTTCTTTTTGTCTTTATTTAGGATTTTACATGTATAGAAACTTCATATTTTTAGTCAAGTCTATTGATTCTTTCATTAAGAAAGAATCAAGGAGATAAGCAAATATTTAGATACCAGAATGTTTACTACATGTTATTTATAATATCAAATATGAGAAAATTTAATTGCATCGTAATACAGTGGTGAATGTTTAATTATGTTTCTTCACACAATGGAAAACCCCATAGTCATTATTTAATTACATTAGAAAATGATCATAATTTACTATTAAGTAAAATCAGAATCAAAACCTTATGTATGTATATATGGTACACATCCCTGACATAAAGGAGGGGAAATAAACACGGAGCTTAACATTATTATCTTAATAGAGTGTGATTAAGAGATGTTTTAATTTTCTTTTTTACAGCTCACTAAATTTTCTATAATGAGTATATATTTTAAAGTCAGGAAAAAATAACCATTAAAAATAATCTTAAAGAGAAAGTTTGCATATGGTACCCTCATTGTGCACCTCTGACTCGCTGACGGTCTTGGCTGTGCCAGAGGCCTTTGACCACACTGACACATATGGCTAATTCTAGTAATGTTATTTAAAAAAGAAAAAAAAATTAAAAATATATATTTTTAAAACTTACCTGCAAAGAGGTTTCAAAATAGATTTGGCAGTGGCCAGGGCAGTTACAAGGATGTGATGATGAATTATAATGAATTACTTGGCTGTGACAATACTTTCATTCAACAAGCATTTATTGAGTGCCTGTCATGCTCCAAGTACTCTGCTGGGTACTGAAGGGTCAAGTTGGGTCTCTGGGAACAAGTGACCCATTAGGCTGACACTGGGCCTACACACCCCGACTCTAGCTAAGATCCAGCAGCAGGCAGGTCTGGGCAGTAATCGTGCAGGCCTGCCATCAATCCTCCCACCTCTTTTGGGCCAGGATCTGTGGCCCTGAGAAAGGCTGGCTTTACCTCCCCAGCGCCGGCCATCTCATTTGTAAAACAAGAATAATCCTGACCCAGTTCCCAGTGCTGTGGTGAAGAATAAGTAAAAAGCATTCTGGGCTTGTTTCTATCTGTTCAGTGCCAGATAGATTCCACCTGTTAATAGCCAGCATTGCTTCCTTCCTTTGGAAACTGTGTATTTATTCTTTTTAAAAAAGGGGGGGGGGTTGGAACTGAGGTTCAGTGATTAAAGGCATGTTCTGTATTCTTCTTCCTCAGAATATCCAGATGAATAATTACAGAAATGAAAACTTGTTTCTCAACCTCCGACAAAAGCAGAGGAAACTCAAAGTTCTTGCGAAGTCTGATGACATTCCAAGGACAGAACTAGGCGAGATGCTGCCAGTCTTTAGGGAAATAATTCAATTATAACAGCACTTCAAAGCCTAATAAAATTAACTTACAGTTTTTCATCTCCACCTGTTAGGTAGGATGATATTCCAAAGAGCAACATTTAAAAACAAACAAGTGTTAATCTAAGTGTTTTAAAATTTTAACATTTCTAAGAAAGATTAAGGGGCACTGAAAGGATACCGTGCGTTATGCCCAAATCAGACATAAATATGAAAATACCTCCTCTCTAACCGAAACTGAACTCATTTTCCAAACATTGGGAATATTTGTGTAATAAGGCGCTATTACAGGCAGAAGAGGTAGGGAAGGAGCAGGGAAGACAGAAGGAGAAACACACGGACCCCAAAATGGGGCAAATCAGGAGAGAAGTCTCCCTCGATCGGCTGTTACGGTGAATACGTACGCATTGTAGAAAAACATGCAGCAAGAAAGTGCAGCGCTAACACCCAGTATTTGCATTTTACCTAAAAGGTGAAGGGTATTTTCAAGTTGTTTCTACAATGTCTTCCAATTCTTTGTGGTTCTTCTACCCTAGTAAGGATTGGTAAATGGAGGGTTTCAACAGCTTTACACGTATCTGGACTGACTCCCCCCACCTCTCCAGTGTTCATTTCAGAGATGTCACCTGTCTATCCCCACACCAATAGCTCAGGTGAAGCAAAAACCTCTATTTACTTTTCTCTGTCCTGCGGGTGACAATGGGTATGGTCCCCTTCCCATTGTTCTGGTGCCTTCTCCAGTGTTGTGAGGCTGAGTCCCAAACGCTCCAGCAGCCCCCGGATGGAGGGAAGAGTGCAGGAGCAGCAGCCACAAGGCTCGATCTCTGACACTGACACCGCCTACCTCGGACAAAGCTCGCAGCTTTCAGCCTGGGTGGGGCAGGACTGTACGGCTGGCAACGTCATTTAGTCTGAAGGACTTGGGCACGCTATGATGATATATTCAGTAATTGCTCTACTTTTTAAAAAGGAGTTGTAAAAATCCTATTTAAAATGCTTGCTGATGCCCTGTGGGTATGAGTCACTTTGTAAAGCAGGATCAAAATGGATCTTCTGTTACGGGCTCCTGCCGGTTCTTTGATTCTAAACAATTTTATAAATGTTAATGGGAGTTACGCACACATCAATGAGAGAATAAATTCCTTGGGTTTAGTGGCGCTTCAATTAATGATTTATAATAAGCAACGTAAAATGCTTTCTAATTTTTTCCCAAGTAATGACACACTACCCCAGAAGAGCTCAAAATTAGGCCCAGGTCTCACCCTGGGGTGGGGAAGACTGAGGTGGGGGTGTGGCAGAAAGAAGGCTCTCCAGCTGGTCGGAGGCCTGCCCGAGGCTCTGCAGGAGAAGTCCTCGGTGCAGTGCAGTGCGTGGGAGGCATAGCAGGAAGGACAGACACAACTCGCCCAAGAGATGATGAACGTGATGAAGGGAGGAAGAGAAAACTCACAAGGAGCGAGCCTGACGCAGAAGGAATTTACTATAATCTAAAATGGGAATGACTGCAGCCCTGCTTCTTAAATCTGTCACGGGATCATTCCGTTTTTTTCAGAGCATAAGTTAATACTATTCGTTGACTTCCAAAAATATCCACCAAGAAGAAAATGGGAATTTAAGTTCCAGGGATGATGCAGCAGGATTCCTAATGAATAGGTTAGTTTGCAGTGACACAAAGCTCTGCCTTGAATTTCTGGAAACCCAGCTTCCAACTTAACCCTCTCTTGCCCAGGCCTTCCAGTCTCTCCTCACCCACCTTGGGAAACCAGGTGTGGATGACTGATACCCTGTGAGGATGGGGTGGGATGCCAGGGGCACCGCAGCAGAGACAAGTGTAAATTACAAATGCCTAAATTCTATCATTTGGGAGAAGAACAGATTAAAATTTTCATCTAAGAGTCTCCTTGTTGTTTGCTGTTTCATACTTAATCACCTTATACCTCCTTTCAATTTTATCCTAATGCTGCACAGATGCTGAGAAGACCTCTGCCAACAAATAAGACCCCACGACATCGAAGACCAGACGCACGGGGCATCTGCTCTTAGCCACTGAAAATCTGGTGTAACAGCTGAGAGATGTGGAAGCACTATGTGCATCACTTGTACAGCTGCTGTGGCCAAGCGACCCTCCAGCCTCTGGCAGCAACAGGGCAGCACCGATTCTCTGGCTCAGCAGTCACCTCCCATTCGGCCGATTTTGGAGCACTGCGGACTTTAAGGGTTTTGTGTTTAGACATTCCAGTGTAAACCACTTCCAAAATAACCAAGGCAGGGGTCCATACACTGTGTGCCTTATTTGCAGGATTAGATAGTTTTGCAAGGGAGTTCTTCCTGTACTATCTGCCTACATGGAATACGACGAAAACAGAATTCGGAAATCGTTACGATGTGTAGTTTAACTGAACAGATATTTATACAGAGAGAAATCTGCTGGCTAGGGAAATGAATACCAAAATTCAACAGAACTTCTATACCAGCCACTCAGACATACCTGGGAATGGCATCATTCATTCTAGCAATTATCAGGAAACTGAGGGGTCTCTTCCAGTGGTCCAGATCATACTAGGAAACATGAACCAATTACACAAATAGCAAGGGAAGAGAACAAAGTATCCAAAACCATGTTAGCCTTCAAGACATCTCAGCTATATCCACATGCCAAGTTGACTTACTAACGCAATACTTAACCACTGACTATTTGCCAAGATCAATGCAGAGTGGGTTTTGAAGAAACTGGGTAAAACTCCTTGATTTCCCAACCATACATGTTTTTCTTGGCTAGAGAACTATAAAATTTTGGACCAGAAGATGACCAAAATCCAGCTGAAGTTTTTCTAAGTGAGAAAAGTGACAACTAAGTAGTCTAACTGTTTACCCACTTTTCTCCAGAAAAAGGCCCCATCCGCTTTGGGAACTGTTTCCCGGATCCCCATCTGCCTCAAAACAGCAAGTTCCCACTGACCTTTGGAGGCCACTGGGAGTTCCAAGGGCATGGTGCTGCTTCGTCCTCTGAGTGCTGCTCTGGGCTAATTTGTAGTTTTTTGGATTTTCCAAATCAGGTACCTTTCAGGGGTACATATTTATCTGGCTCTTTTAAAAGTATGAATTCAATCAGCTTAAATATTTGGGCTTCATTAAAAAAATTTTCTTTCCCAAACTATGCTGCTTCTGTGGCTTGACTCTCCAAGTGAGGTTCCTTTCACCCAATGGATCATTTTCGGAAGTCACCAAGTAACATTAATAAACGTTCAAGAGGCTTTCTTACTCTCAAGCTACCCTGAATTGAGGACCACAGTCTGCAAAGCCCATTGGCTCCTGGCCAGTTTCATCCTGTTCTCTGATCAGCACATGGTCAAGTATGATTCCTGTGAACATCAGGGAAGGAAGTAACGCCCTCCACGATGTTTTCGGCAGGCGTGGGTGTGGGTGGTGGAGGCCACGGAGGCAGAGGGCAAAGGAAGAACCTGAGGAACAGGTGCCTCTGTCGACAGCTCTATGGTCTGTGTTTAACACTATCGCTCCCGAGATAATACAGCAACAGTCTGCCGAAGATAATTTCCTTTCTGCAGCAAACAGTGCAAACTGTTGCATTACCTGAAGAAATAATCTGTGGAGAAGCGTGTGGAATTTCAGCTTCCCAGAGAAGCCATGCGACATTAATGTGAGATATTCTGCTTTCCAAGAAAACATCGCAAACATCCACCATGTCAGGAATGGGGCAAACCACATGAGTAGAGAAGAAGAAAAGCATCTTCTTCCCATAAATGACCTTCTCCCCTCTAAATAGTTTCCCACGTGCTAATTTACTGAGAGGATAAGACAGTGTGGACACAGCTATGGGTTCACTAAAGTACTCCTATCCTCAAATCCATAGTTTACATCAAAAGCTGCTAAAGTAAACAAAATAAACTTAAAAAGAACATTTAATTTCCGCATGTTTAAAAGCCAGGAAAAGGCACAGTGGTCCTGAAAATATAGGAAGGCCATGCTTAAGTATTCAGAAGAAAAACAGGGTCAAGTCAGGCTTTAGGTAACATCTACACCTCCTGTTATCATAAAACTCTCAGTCCCTGGAGGAACTGGATGCAGGTGATGGTTTCTCCAAGTCAGAAGAACCCTCCCCTTTCCACTCTACCCCGAGCATTTCTTTCTTCCCAACTGGGCACTGTGGAGGGCCCCGAAGAGCTCACACGCAGGCTTCCGCTGACTAGTCCCCTGCCACATTTCAGTCCTAAATAGGAATGAAGACTACATTGCAAAATCACTGATACTTATTTTTTAAAAGATTTGTTTGAGAGAGAACAAGAGAAGGCGAGAGAACGTGCACGAGTGGGGGTAGGGGCAGAAGGAGAACCAGACTCCTCACTGAGCGGGGAACGCCATGCGGGGCTCGATCCCAGTACCCCAAGATCATGACCTGAGCCAAAAGCAGACACTTAACTGACTGAGCCACCCAGGCGCCTCATGGATACATATTTTTAAGCCAGAAGGAGACACAACTTTAGGTTTTTCTTTCATGCTACCGAGTAGCCAGATTTTGGAAACATAGACAACTGCCCCAAATAGCACCTAATGCGATGAATGGCAAAACCTGGATGTTTCTGGTCCCTGGTTTTTGTTAACTGGGGTCTAAAATATAACCCAGTCTCTTGGTAATAAGGGGCTACCGAGGAGGTTCTTACACCAACAGAAAAGAAAATGAGGACAGTGACTCATAAGCAGAGTGTAATCCCTCCCGCCAGGTTGGCCCAAATGCGGAGAGCATATAGAGCCTCGCTTGCGTGGAAACTCGGAGGGCTGGATGAGAGTCTGCTGTGTCAGCACCATGTAGTGGAAAGAACCCGGGGGGACTTAAGAAACCCGAGTCTACTACCAGCTTCACTGATGCTGTTCTTCTGTGACTGAGTGGTCGCTTCACCTTTCCGTCCTCTACTTCCTCTGAGGAAGGATAGACCAGGTGACTCCTAGGTTCCTTCCAGGCCTCTGCTCCAACCCCACCTGTGCGTTCACTTCCTGGAATCTCTGTCCTCCCAGCTCTCCGGGTCTTTTGGAAGGGCCTCTCAGACAGCGGAGCCCTCTGCCAGCCTCACCTCCCCCCAGGGCCCTCTCTGTCACCGAGATTAACACCAAAGTGTGTTTGTGAGCCTGCTGTCTAGTGCTACAATGCGTTCTCATGGTTGGTCTGGGGTTGGGGACACCAGCTTCTGGAGGCTTTTCCACCAGTCAAGAGGCTATAAACCACAATCCCTCTGAGACTCGGCTTTCCCATCACTGAAGTGGGGCCAACAACATCTTTCTCACAGAACTGTTGAATGTCAGGCGCTCAGCCGTTCTGAACAGTGCCAGATAAAATTCAGAACACCCACTTAAATCTGAATTTTGGATAATCTGGACAGACTTATACTTAAAAAATTACTGTTTCTTTGAAATTCAAATTTAGTTAGGCATACTCTATTTTTTTTATTTGCTAAATTTGGCAACCCCATATATGATAGATGGTGCTGTTGGTGATGTTAGGTACCAAAACAGCCTTACACAAAACAAAACCACTGCTGGCCTGACTTCTGGGCCTTAGGAGAAAGACTCTATGTGGTTAAGGTTCTTTCTCCTTAATCTTCTCACCGTTCCTAAGCTACTCCTTCTAGTCCTGCTATTGGCTTTATATCACTACACGGCCTACCTGGGTCTCTCCCGGGGACCCAAATTGTCTACTGACCACTTTCAATCACACTCCCCTTCCCCCTGGCTGGGAAATCTGATCCAATGAATTCACGTACATGTGTCACTGATCATGAGTCATCAACCTCCTCTGAAGCAACTTTTTTCTTTTTAAAGGTCACTTATAACCCCAAATTAAAATGACTGAATTGTAGGCCATCAAAAAATTGAAGTGAAAAAAAAGTAGGTTGTGTGGGGGAAAAAAAAAGCATGGTGGGGGTTGGAGGAGGGCTGGCCCCATCTCATGGCAGTTCCTCTAAAATGTTTCTGCTTCTTCTAGCCTTTTCCTTTTGTCTTCTGAGCCCACAGCAGCTCTCGTAGTAGCTGAAGACGCTGTGGATTAGGGGCAAATGGAAGGGTGAAGTGGAATGGGGTGAAGCAGGAAATGGGGGTCTGTCTCCTAGGACACTGGTCCCCACACTGCCCCGGCCTGCAGCCACCCTCCCAGTCACCAATGCAGGTCCTGGGGGCCCCTATCATATCTAATTCAGTCAGACTGTGGAAAACACAAACTCTGACCAGCCTTTCTTCTTTTGAGCACCGTGTGTTTAGAGATGAAACCGTACTGCACACACTTATTAACTCCTGGCTCCTGAGTGCTGGCCAAAGTAACTCCAGGGGCCTTAGGAGCCACCTCTCTCTCTCTCCAGAGCACATGAGTCTAGATGGCTCTGAGAGCTAACCTGGAGTGGCAAGGGGTGGCTTGAGGTGGTGGGACACATTTCAGTCAGAATTGCCCAAGCACTTCCAAGTGGGTCAACTGAATTCCTACTGGCCCAGCTAGGCCCTCCCGGAAAGGATCTCTGCTCCTAGGCTGTTCTATCCAAGATGACCTTTTATTTTAATCCCCACAACCCGTCAGCTAAAAGCACTTCGCCAAACCATTAAAAGGAAAAGGCTTAAAACGAACGAAATGGCAAAATATTATATAACAGATAATTTATTATCCTTCTCTAGCCATTACCTCTCAGCGGAATACCCCTCACTCAACCTTTTGGGAAGACAGAAATGCTACGTGTCCTGGCTCACTATTCAGGTAAGATGAATTACTGCTTAACTTGGGACTAAGAAATTCTCTTATAATTTTGCAAGGCCCATTGCAGGGTAGATGGAGGCATCTGGGGTCTGCCCCACTGACTCAGCAGAATACACTTTGTAATTATCTTTACATCTTTGTAACTGCCCCGAGATTAGGGATGCAAATTTTTTAAGATAGCAAGAGTTCTGGTGGGGACAGTGGTTGGAGTGGAGGTGGGGAGTAACACTGAGAATCTCACATGTCCCAACAGCTTAACTAGGAGAAACAAACCACTTGGTCCAAGCAGGATTTGAACCTGTGTCTTCTCCCCATTGTCCACAATACCATTTTATTCCAGGTCTTGAGCCCTGACCTCACTTTTCAGCGAATGCTGACGCTTTTTCAGAGTGTGGTCACCGATGGGGACTGACTAAGCATTTCATGGGCTGATAAGTAACAAGTGCTCTCCTGAGGGACTTACTGTAACAGAGGATTTAGAACTTTTTTGCAGGAAGCGTCCAGTATTTACAGAATTACATTTCGTATCTTGAGTGACACTTTGGTAGTCAACAAGATTTTTTCCTTAACAGATGATGGTGAGGAACTCCGTGACACAACAGACACAAGGCTCTCCTCCTGGATAATAGGCAATGGTCTCTTCCTTTCCAAATCTTGCACAGGAACCAGGAGTCTGGCCATTCCGGCTAATGCATCACTTCACCGTTAACAAGGAGTTAAGAGAGTAGTTATTCTCCTCTTTGAGGTTTAGTTTTCTTTTCTTTCTCATTAAACTGTATTTTTCAGGAGAATTTGTATTTACAGCCATCAGGTGTTTTTCTCGCTTCCGTCCAGGTAACAGTGAAACATGGCTCCAAAGGCCTTGTGCCCTTGAACCAGTTATCTATTCAGGAGGCCATATGGGTTTGGGGTATTATAAATTATCATATTCTGTGTCTAGTGGGTCAAAAATTACAAGGGCCTTGGAGCCATCCTCAGCACCCCAAAGCCAGGAGTTGGAGGAGTGGGGCCCAGGAACCTGCATTTTCACAACCTCCTCAGGTGATCTTGAAGCAGCCTTAGGTTTGGGGGCTATTCTAGTATACAGCACATTGCTATTAAAGCTAAGGTCAGAGGTCAGTCCGTTTGGAACAGTCAAGGTTCCAGCAGGAAACAGGCGACATTCTCAAATTATGATAATTTGAAGGGAATTTAATAAAGGGGCTATTTATAAAGAGGTGGGTGGGGTGCGGAAAGCCACAAGGCCTAGTATAGTCCCCTGGGCTAATAACATGGGGGAATTGAGTAGGGCAGGCTCTGTCACACCCCAAGGCTGAAAGGGCAAGATGAGAGGGTGGCTACCTGAACCTGGGACAGAAATGCTGGTTGGACAGCACTGCCTGACAGCAGCTGTGACCACCCTTGAAGAGCCAGTGCCTGAGAAACCCCACAGAAAATAAGGATCCTGACCTCACTTCCACCCTCCAGGCTCAGGTGCCCCCCTTGCTGAACCCAACTGGGAACCAGAGGCAATGGAGCCCACCAAAGCAGTGCACAGAAGTCAATTTTGGGGGGCACAGAGCAGGGCGGAAGATGCCTAGTAAGATACCACTACAGAAACCTAGAGAAAGTGTACCAGGGCGTGTCAAGCCTTCACCACTGTCACAGATGGCAGCAGTCCGCCTGCAAATGCCGGGCATCTATGCTTCTGCCATCCCCACTCCTGAAAGCCCCTGATGGGGTTGATAATTACAGGAAGGACACAACTTTGTCCAGGAAAGTATTTCAAAAATAAATTCACCAATGTACCTATCAAATACCTACTGAGCAATGACTCCATGAAAGACATGATATTCTACACTTCAGTAGTAAAGGTCTAGGTTTTCTTTATGTTGAGCTCAATAGGGCTACTGCTGAGAGACGTGTTCATAGGGTTTAGCAACAGCACCTGTTGCTGTTTCCTAAAAAAAAAATTTCTGTGTGTGTGTGTATTACAGAAAAGGAAAATATCTCAGATTTTTAAAGTGAAAAACTGAACTTTTGCATGTACCCATAGCTTATAGCAAAAGTGACTTTTCCCTCCTTTTAACATATGTGACTTTCCAACTGGGTTTTACCTGCATGTGAGCACAGAATGTGAGGTCGGGTGGCCTGAAACAAATGGGGTGAGGAATGATTTATTCCATCCTTCGACTTCCACCCACCTACTGTTGGTTCTGTGGAAGTTAAGTTCTCAGGAGGCATCATGTTTAATCGTCATCTACTACGGTCACCTTCACTGGGTGCTCAATAAATGGGTTTTCAGTCTCACTGTCTCCACAGTGACCTGGTTCACCGGCCTCCGTGAAGGAAACAGTCTCCTCAGTTCTCTGGGTTAGCCATGTGGTGCAGCGGTATCTGCCGCCAGGGACGCCCCAGGCGCCTTCAGAGGCACAGCACAGAATTACAGAATGAAAACCTGGTTCCTTTTTCAGTGCTTTTCAAGTCTTCTCAAACACAGAAGTCTCGGCTGGATGCTGCATGTCTACAACAGCTCTCCTCTGTAACACCTGCCAAGGCCCCTCCTTCCCTGGAGTGGTGTGGCCTTAGGCCCTACTCTGATTTCACTTATTTATTTTCATGATGATCATTTATTTGTAACAAATGATATTGGTTTCTCTACTTGAGAAGGTCACACAGCCTCCTTTTAAAATAAGTTTGGTTTAGTATAAAAAATTAAGGGCTATTATGTAAGTAATGCAGGTGGTACACAGATATGAAGACAAGACAGGTGGTATACAAATGACTAGAGTCTGGGAAACACTGATCGAATGCCAAGTATACCTCGTGAGTCAGAGAGACCTAGGTTTAGCTCTAACTGCCATCCAATAGCAATAATGACTAATTTTATTGCCTTGTAAACAAACAATTCTTTCACTGAAGGTAGCAGTTCTGGTCAGAGGGTTGCAGCTCAAAGAGAGTAATAAAAATTTAGTAAAATTGCTTTGTAATCCGAATCCTATCATGTTCTTAACAGAGATGCCTGTGATAAATATTAAACATTTATACAGTATACTACTGTAGGATGGAAATACGGCACAATAAATTATGAAGGGAGAGGAAAACAGCTAAGCGCTGCTCTCCTCATCAGGTCTGACAAGAGGGCCTTCAGCAGTCCCTGTAACGTGAGGAGAAAAACCTTCCCTCATTCACGTACGATTCACTGACCATATTCCAGGTCCATCCAGGCAGAATAAATTACAAAAGCTATCTGTCATGCTACGTGAATCCTTTTGATGTTTGGCAAAAATACTGCATATTCTGTGGTGCTGATCAGGGAAGACATGGCCAATGGTCCCTTCCTACACGAACTCTAAACTCTTAAGGCATTTTACTTCAGCCCCGTTTTGTTTCAAGTCAGCCAAACCCCAAATTCTAACCTCTTGAAAAATTTACATTTATGTTCATGTTCCTTTCAAGTCAAGACCTCAGGAAACATTAAATCAACCAATGTACGGTGCCTTTTTTCTCCCTACTATCATGAGGATGAGCAAGCTGAGTGCTGGGGTGCACTCACACCCACTTGTGCGTACACCTGCACACACACTTGCCCCCACCTGCAAACTCACCCTGCGGGTAGAGCCAGAAACTAATTCTGCCAGGCTCATTCCAGAAAGAGGTGTTTGAAACAAAGTGTGCTGTCCTTCTGAGCCCTTATTTACCCTTGCACTTTGCTAAATATCACACATCAGCAGACACTCTGGAGCTGGGGCCCTTTCCCTATGCACTGTCTGCTGTTTACTTGTTTTAAAAATATTTCTACAATGCATCTATTGTTCTCCATTCACTATATAATTGTATGATACATTGGCAAACAACAGTTCCTCAATGAATAAAAGTGTGTTTACCAAAGAATAATTGGAGTTACTTGGCACAGGGACCAGACCTTGCCCAGCACCAGCTGATGTATGTTGCAAACATGCAGCCCTCAGCCTCCTGCCCTTGCTGGATGTGTAAGTAGTCAGTACTTGTTAATTCTGGGACCTCAGTTTTAGCCATGTAAGATAAAGGAATGCTATTTTATGCCGGATGATTTCATTTGTAGAATTTTTTAAATTAGTTGTTAGAATTATAGGAAATAAACAGACTTTAATTTTACTTAAATCCTAAAATTGAGATCCAAACAAAATGGTTTAAAACACACCATAATAGATAGTAGCTTATTTTTGGAGGGGAGGGGAAGGTTCCCAAAACAGCATTTCGACTTATAAATGTAAGTAGAGTGCATAGAGGGCAATAGGGATCAAGATGCCGCTATGCTCCTTATTCTAACAGAACCCAGTTTCATAAAGAGACTCGATGAGGACAAAGGGCAAGTACGGTTTTATGTTTCAGGACTCTCAAAATCGTATCTGTACCGTACATGTTTTTGGGTGTCTGCCCTATCCTTGTCCTGCTCTCTGGGAGTCCGTCCTGCCCATGGCTCAGCAGCAAACCATGTAACCATAGTCCCGCAACGCATGGTCGGACGGAAGTGTACAAATGAAATTACTGAGTATCAAAGAATAAAAGGAGCTCCCAGAGTAAATGCTACAGGGATGAGAGTAAGAATCATCAACTGAGGATTTGACGCTCTCAGAGGAAGAGACCTTTCTGAGGGCACTGCCACAGCCTGGTGGTAAGGAAGACTCATAAATGCCCCAGCAGATCCCAAGTGATTACTGAACAGCGCACACCAATGGTCACATGCGAAGTTTTCGGATAAGGAGGAGAAGGTCGTCACCCACATGCCACACATACATGTGGCACATGTGAGTCCTACTCAAGGTCACAACTGCTGCTTTGCTGTGACTCTCCTCTACAGTAGTTTTTAAACGTTGTGGCAAGACACCAATGACTACCTCATCAGACAACACAAATATACGTATTTCAAATTTCTAGGAGGTAGAAGAAATGTCTGATACTGATGCTTTATGCATGCCCAAGGCCAGCTTTTAAATACACCATTCAGTGATAACATAATTTGCAACAATGAAGAGAAACTGGCAAAATCCACCTCTTGCCATTCAACTGAAGGAGGGAGGCCCACCCACAACTGCTGGCTAGGAACCTTCAAGCTGTACAGCTTGGCTTAAAAAGATAAGTTAAGCCAATCAGATTGCTCTGCCAGGAATCTGGAACTAGAAAGTGGAGAAGCTGTTACTGGTTAGCTCTGGGCTGCTAAGCTGACAGAGCATTCCAGTCGAAAGGCTTTTTAAATTTCTTTTACTTTTGGAAGGGGAGTAATAAATAGAAATGACTAGATGAAGTATCCACAGAGTTTTTTCCTCCCCCAAAAATATTCTGGGTCGAAAACGGTTCTGAATCACTGCTCTTTAAATACAATTAATAATTATTCACCTAGGGAGAACATTTGAGAAGGAAGAAAAGCATGTACATAATTCCTTGGTGAGTGGTACAGAAAGCAGGGGCTATGGTTTGGTTCATCCGGTGCGTGAAGTCTTGCAGGCCAACAGCTGCTGGCTCTCCAGGCATCACAGGTGACAAGGAAAGCTGCAGCCTTGAAATCAGAATACAAAGAAGAAACATATGTGCCGGCTTCCCAGGGAGGACCCTCTGCACCCCAGGCCCAAGGCTGGCTGTGGCAGGTGCTCAAACACGTCTGTGGAACTGCGTGGGATTGAACCTGGCCCAAGAGCAGCCTTGGGTGGAAGTCGGACAGGGTTCGCGTGAAAGCGGCTTGATTGAAGAACGGAGCGCCTGCTATCAGCACCGTGTATAAGTGAACGAAGGGCGTTCTGAAGAAGAGGCCAGGGACTGCCTGGGCAAGAGGGGAGGGTGCCACGGCCTCGGAGAGGAGGGAGGGCAGATGGTGATCCTTCAGGGGAGCGAACAGAAATGCCCACAGCAAAATCCCGGGACTCCTTCATCTAAATGGACGTGTTAATGGCTCCCATGGAGCGGGTGTAAGCGGCCTTAGCACATATGCCTCCGTCTACTGTACTGGCTGTAAATAAACCATGTGCTTGTCTGCACCATCTGCTTGGTGTGCACTTCGTGGAACTGCGTGAAGAGAAAAAAGTGTTTGGGGCCAAATGTCTAGAAATACTTGAGTTGTATACTTAGAAACCAGATATGCTTACACAGCTAAATTATTACATTTCCTTTAAAGTGGGTGATTAATTTAAAATGCTCCTCTTTTTTAATAAGGGGGCCAATGCTGGACAGCAGGAGGCCACACAGCTTTGAAAGGTCAAATAGGAGGTCGCAGGCACAGAATGAGGCTGGAGACAAGTTATCCTACAACTAGAGTTAATCAATCTTGAGTTAGTCATACTTAATCAGTCTTCACCTATAAAAGAAGAGTGTGTCACTCATCTTCCTCAGAGTGGTATTTTAAGGATTAATTAGTTCTTTAGAGGGAAGATATTATGAACATACAACATGTTTTTCTGGAGATGGTCATGCCCTCTATAAAATACTGAGTATACATCATACATGATCATTGCCCTCAGATACACACTGAGATTGCTTATTGTTCATTATTTTTAGTTCCTCCAAATTATATAAATAATGCAACTAATTCACTCATGAAACAATTATTTACTGAGCATTCAGTATGTTCTAGACCATGGAATAATTTAAGTCAGAAGTAAGACACCTACAGTTAGGTTCTAAAATCACAGACTTAGTATGTTGCAAGTAATTTCCAAAATACACAGTTGGATTTGTGTTTTCAAAATTAAACAGTTTACAAAATTTAACAGTGGGGTATTTTCCCACTTCTGTATTTGTGATGATCTAAGTTTAGTGATTTCAAAGAGTTCAAAGAACTCCCTCATCTAACCTGGATGACCCTTTTCCCTAGGACTAACACAGCAGCAATTTAGGTAGGTACCATACACACTCCCAGACAACCCAATGACTTTATGGAAAACTCTACAATACAGCACGAACACCTGGTTTATGAAATGCAACCCTGAAAGAATAATCACACTGTATTAGATTGATTTACAAACTATACTTCATCTTAACAGAACCCCCAGAGATAATGTAGGTCAAATCCCTGATAAAGCGAATTCCGAGGACTGCTCAAATACTTTTTATGGAGCTGAACTTGGGCTCTATCAGAATTTGCTTGGAGGAAGGAAGAGGTAACGACTGCAGTAGTTGGAGCTAGCGTTTTGGAAAACTCAAAGTCCCACACCACGATGTATCAGCCACGGTCTTACATCAGCTATTTTACCTCTCTAGGCCTTGGTTTTGTCATCTACAAAATGGAAATGATAATACCGCCTATCTCAGTGGATTTCCAAGTGAAACAGTAAAGGTCTTAGCATATGGTAAGGACTCAATAAATATTAGCTAATATAGAGACCTATATTTTGTGGAAACAGATTTGTCATGGAAGCCAGAGGGTCATCAAAGAAGTGTTATTGAAACTGCAAAGTGGGTTGAGAATGGGGAGACCCTGCTACTTCTATGTTCCCATTGGCAGCTCTGTCGCCCTTGCTAGGCAGAAAGCACAGAGGTGCCAAGGAACTTGAGGGAGACGGATCATCCTTCTAGTCTGTCTCAGCAAGACTTGAGCTAAAGGCGAGAGTATAGGCCACTCTGGGAGCAGCACAGGTGAACCTTAATTTCCCATCACGTCCCAACATGGGAGTGCCTCAATACCATCTTGATCTGTGTTAGTTTCGTAAAGAGAAGCACAGTGTTTGCTCTGGACGAGTTTTAAAACTAAAGGGGAAAATCCCACACTCACAATGCATTTTAACACTGTTCTTATTAAATACTTTAAAAACAGGTCAAAATGGTGGGGAGAAAACCAATCCTAACCACTGGGTTAGTTTCAGAAGTGGCTTTGGTTTTACAAACAAAAGTGCAGAGGAGAATGGTAAAGCTGCATCCCACTGACCAGGTCCCAGATTCTCACAAAAACAGAACGAAATAAAAGCCTAAAGCATGAAAAGATCTTTTTCTGCAAGCTTTTGGAATTTCCTAGGAGAAGGAAAAAGATACAACTAGAGCTGTGAATTTAACGCAGGTAAATTTTGATTTTCTCTTTTGCCAAAAGGTTGGAAATAATTAAGCACTTGAGATGGAATCAAGTTTATGCAAAAATTTGTAATACATGGTACATAAAATATATACTATGTGTAGAATCAAGGAAATATATACTTAAATTGTGAATTTCACACTGACAAGGATATTTTCAAGGAGTATTCCTAAACAAAATATTTTGAAAACATCTATTTGGTTTAGGCTTTTGAAACAACCCCATACTTGTTCCAGAAAAAAAAAAGAAAAAGAAAAAAAAAAAGGAAAATGGCAGTAAAATTAAGATGATTTTTCAACTAAAATAAATTCACATGGAAATCCTAGGAGGGCAGAAATATAAGCCAGGACTTGACTGTGGAACATATAAGCACAAGTACAGAGAATATTTGAGTTCCCTCCTTTCAGAAAATTTATGAAATGTAATTTCTGGATAATCTCAACATGCAAGGCAGATAAACTGGTGAGTTCACAGTTGTGTGTGTGTGTGTGTGTGTGTGTGTGTGTGTGTGTCTGTGAGCGCTTTAAAAAAAAGATACACAACAAAGCTTCTCTGAAGAACTGGCTTCAAAGGAATTTGAAGACCTTAAAAGAAATGTGATAACAAAAACTTAATTTTGACACTATAGTAACACAACTATCTCATGAAATCCAGCTCAGCCACATGGGATGAGACACGGAGAGCTGAGAAAGATTCAGTCCACATTTGGTCAGTGCAAGATTGCCTTGCTGTTGTCTTGGAGCGGAAGCAGTGTAGACAGCCTACAGCTTCAGCCTCCTACAGTCTGTAAACTGTTTAAACATCTTCAGAAATAATGGAAAAAATGGCCACATTACTTGATTGCATAACAAGAAGATCTGAATGATGAATTTGGAGGAATTACAATGTTTGTAGTTTTAATTGTCCAAATGTCTTTCAATTACACTTAATCCTCACCCTAATAAAACATGTATTACAAATAAATAGCAACACAAACAAAATTCTCAATTAAACCACAATAAAAAAAATCAATCTGGGTAACCACCCAGATTGTTGAAAAATTAAGTATACACATTTGCTGAAATTCAAAATCTTGTACAATTTTAGTATGGTCCCACTTTTGTAAAACAGGTATCTAGAGAAAAAAAGATTGGAATAAAATACCCCTAAAACCAGAAACACAGGTCATCTCTGACTGGTGGAATTTCAGTAAACGGATTATATCCTTTTCTGAGTGTTTCTAATTTTGCTAAAATTTCCTACAAAATGTAATAATCATTGAGCATGTATTAGAGGCCAGGCGGTATCCAAGATGCTTTCTGCATCTCACAGAGTGCTCACATCTGCATGAAGTGGGTATTATTATCTCTGCAGATGTGGAAGCAGAAACCCAGGCAACCAACACTGGAGGGGTGGGGACTGGAATTCAGACACGCCTGTCTCATAATCATTCTGCTGCAACTGAATTTCATTTGTGGCCAGAAAACAAACAAACTTAAAAGTAAATTTTAGTGCTACATAGCCAGGTGAAGGGTGACTGGAGACAATACACTTTTAGGCATTTATGTTTAAGATTTGTATTAGGTACTCCTTAAATTTAGTGACTGTGATTTTTTTTGTTGTTGTTGCTATTTTCAAAAGTATGGCATCTATTTGAAAATAAAAGTAAATTAACGAAATCTTACATGATACTAAACCAATGAACTGGATTTAGATCAGTTATCATGTCTACACAACGTCCTTTCAGTGAGGATTCTATTACCTAAAGTAGACAACCTTCTCACTGATTCTAACCTGACTCTGAAGAAAAAAGTAAAAAAAGAGTCTTCCCTTTTAAGAGGTATAGCGATAGGACTCACAGAAAATGGTACTCCATAGACCATATATGGCGGCCATGATTTCTTGGTGGCTAAAACTCCCGTCCAAGCACAATAGAAATCAAAGAAATAGAAGTTAGAACAGTGGAGCATCATTCTCACCTGTCACAGTGACAAAGATGATAACCAATGAAAAGTATTGTAAGAGTATCAAAAAACTGGCACCATTGTAAACTTTTAGTAGAGAGAGGGTAGGCAATAAATATGGATCAAACTTCAAAATGTGTAAACCACTGACAGCTAACTCTCTTCCTAGGGACTTATTCTAAGGAGAAAATTAGGTTATGTATGCAAAGGTAAACATGGCAGTAATTGCTGTTCAATGCTGTATTACTTATAACATAGGAAAACCGGTAATAACCAAAATATCCTTTGATAGGGGAGTTTGCTGCTTATCCCCAGAATTTAGCAGTGTCTACTTGTAGAAGTAAAAATAAGTATCTGTGAATGAATAAATTAACAGGACACAGCTATACAACTGAGTTTTATGCTGGCAGTAACATTCTTGATGTAAAGCTATATTCAACATACAAAGGAGTCCACAGCATTTTGTTAAGCGATCAAAACAGATTACAGACTAGACTATGCAGTATGATCCCACTCAGAAAAAATCGTATGTATGTCCAGCTGTGTATACATGTGTAGAATGGCAGTATAGGCGGGACTTGTGAAATTTTCACTTTTTTTCCTTATACTTTTCTGTATTGCTTGGATTTATTTTAAAGCGGTAGCTACAGATTTTCTATTTGGCTGAGGAGAATCCTATTCTTTGAATTCTTATCCCAACCACTCAAACTATGGAGAAGGATAATCCTACTCAACAGATAACATTCGGAGGACCTAATTTAAGACAATTCCTTTTCCCTTGAATTGCTGCGCTGGTTCTCTTTTCCGCAACTTACTCCTGCAACACGCCTAAAGCAGAACGAACACAAGGCACATCTGTTTTAAAAAAGTTGCAGTTGACGTCCTGGTAACCATTACACTGAAGAGAAAAACTCAATGCATGATATTTCACTCTTTTGACTTTCTCTGTCCACAACCCTTTGAACCGACCCTTGTTCACTTTCTGGCCGACCCTCATAGTCCAAGGGTGCTCTCTTGGGCTCTGTGTGCATTCGAGTGTAGTCGCCATCAGTGGACTCCATCTGTCAGCTCTACACACAAAGACCTTCAAGTTATTTGGCAAAGAAACACTGCTTTTCTTGAATGCTGGACTGAGTTTAAAAGTGGACAGTTTGTATTAATAACTAATGGCTTCTGGTAATTTTTCAGTGTAGGAGAAAATACAAGCATTCCTGGTAAACAAATGACAAAGTGTCTCTCTTTGGATTCAAAGAAGAGCAACGTGATTCCTCCATTGGGGCACTGTCTGGTTATAATAGTGCCCGGCTGCGATTCTGGCCGGGGAGTCAGGGCCAACAAACACTGCATCTGTGCACATGTGCCCTGAAGAATCAGCCAACTGTGAGAAGGGCAGAGAGAACACATGAGCTGATGACTGATAAGCTGCCTCTTCTGGATGCCACTTATCTGAAAGTGCAGAAGTTTGCTGATGAAACATGCCATGCCAATGCATGGGTTCATCAAGTCAAGAATAAGCTACATATTCTGGTCCTGTCATATCTTCTCCCAAATAATGGAGCCCAGAGTAAGAGCACGATGGAGGGCTGAGAGAACAGAGACAGAACGCTGGAAGACAAGGCACATGTACCGATTCGTCCTTGCAGTTCCTGGGTGTGCTATCAATCCAGGTGGGTGTCGGGGACAGCAACAGCAGACACCCAACATGAAAAGCATTCTAAACCCCAGGCATGAGGGTGGCTGGCTTGATCTGATCAAGTAGATTATGGATTTAATGTTGCAAATCCTCTTTTTTTAAAAAGGTACCACCGTATATGAAGACGGGCCCACTTCCATGAGCTCTGAGCACATGGTCAGCGGTGGCGACAGTTTGGAATCACCCCTGTTGGACGTACCACTCATTTACAAAATGCATGGACAGCCTGGGGGCCTGGGCTGTTGGATGCCCTGGGGCCTCCTGAGAAGAGAGCCCAGACCACGGCCTGCCTCGGGAGCCGGGCTCCATCACGGTGACAGGTGCTTGATCTTTCACCTGGCCGCTGCCGCTGACTAGCTTTCTCTGATGCTGCTGTCATGTGCCTTGTCTACTCTGACCTGTCAGCTTCTGAGCCCCAGCTATTTCCTGAGGGATATAAAACTCAACAAACGGCAGATAAACAATACAAAACATGATTTCATGCTGTCATGCTGCTGTTTCTCTGGATTGTAGCCTTGTGGCAGCTCCCTGATTTACAAGTATCATTTGACACTCAACTTTTCTCTTCCGGTTACTTCTTTTTCCTGATTTTACCCTCAGTCCATCAGCAACCTCTACTGCCTATACCCTTCCCCAGCCCCACTCCCGGGACCCTGGCTCTCAAGGTCACCAAGCTACAAAAAGCATTCTTGTAAGTTCACCAGCAAGTTAACCTACCTTGTCCCCAAGAGTTTAACACTGTCTGCATGTGGCTTTTGCTGCCAGTGTTGGCTGTGCCTGATCATCTTCTCTGTCCAGATCAGCTCTGTGTGCTCTCTTCAGTCAGAAGCAGACATCCTCCCAGGCTGAGAAACTGTCTTGTCTCTTTTCCCTTATCTCATCCCCTATATCCAGGCAGCCTGCCTCCGTCAAACCTCGAGACACAGTGTTCAAAAAAGGCTTGCAATTCATCAAGATTTACTACAGATTTAATAAAACAACATTCCTAAAAGGAGTCTATGAACCACAGTATGATATACTAATACAAGCTATCAGTATGGGCATAATCATTTTACTTCAATTCTGTTTCCTGTTGAAGTCATTCAAAGTCTTATTCCAGTATTTAAATCCTTCTGTAATCTGGACTCACTTTAAATCTCCAACTACATCATGATTGTTGTTTTATGACGGACCCTAGAAACGGAATATATCCTTTCCTCTAAAAGCCTTCCTTTAAAAACGCAGCACCACCTTCTCCAAGACCTTGACACAGATTAAATTGAGTTTTAGCCACACCAGTAACCCCTCGGGCAGAATTTGAATTAGTTTAACAGACATATGTGCATTGCAGAAGTTTTTATGTAGTTTCCATTTTCCTGCTTCTTTATTTTCTAATTTGTGTTTAGCACAAGCAGGGATCATGTCTTAATATGGACTATTAGTGACCAACAGACTTCAGTTCACTACTGATGACAGATTAGTCCCACCTCCCTCACTTTTTAAAATACATAAATATTAAAATATTATTCCTATACACTCACCCTTGGTGTCTCCTCCAGAGGGTCCAGTGATGAGAGAGTTACTAAGAGTATTTAAAAGCCTCATTTCAACTCAGGAGCAAGAAATTCATCCGCCCCTGACAAAAACACCTTAAGAATAAATTCTAAACACCCAAGTGTTATTTTCTTCACCCCACAAACCCACGAACATTATGCGACCATGACACAAGCTTGGATGACATCCCATGGTGATCAGATGATAGATGCTTTCATTGGTTTCTCCTTAAATCAGGGCTATTAACAGCAGCATGATACTGAATGAAAACCCTCAGCAAAAGGGCTCAAATTGTATCTGACAAGGCTCACTTTATAAACCTCAACTATTTTCCTACTGAAGAGTTGTTGTATTAAGTCAACTCTGTTTATACAACCATTATGTATTTATGTTCTCTTTAAAGATAAATGATACTTTTATGAAGAATGAATTGCACACAAAATACTATCTGCCTTGGAAAGATGCCAATATACACAGTTAAGATACACAAAACAAAAACAACCAGCTACCAATACTTCTTCCAAACAGAACAAGTGGTATTCAGAATTCTCTTCTGCATAGTAGGGTGATCTTAATGAGGGAAGCAATATTAATGTTACTGATAGAAAACCTGAGAAATAGATTAACTGTACCTTATGATAATTGCACTAATATATTCACTATAGAGCTTAGGATATTTTAATTTGAATTTAAACTATAGTTTAACATTATATATAAATTAGAATGATCTACTTGAATGGGCAAAAATACCAACTTCACTAACTCACTAAATATTTATTGACAGGTGCTTTGATAGGGGAATATGAAAATACACTGTCTCTACCATCTCAGAGTCTTAGGGAAAACAGATACACGACCATAAAAACAACCATATGTTAACTACTATAATTATTCAATCGGCTTTGCTTGGAAACACCCACATTTAAGAATCTGGTGAATCATAAAATGGGTATGATGGAGATCTATTTATCCTGAGCGATGTCATCTCCAAATTAAAAAGCAGTATGTATAAAATTATCCCATTCATGTTGAACAACAACAAACAAACCAGATTACATAGAAAGGGTCAGGAAAAGAGACCCACTTGCCTCTGGGATAGGGGTGGGTGGGTAGAAAGGAACATGGTTAAAAAAAAAGACTATCATTTTACTTCACATACTTCTATTATTGTCTGAATTTTTAAAGTCATCTATATGTTCATGTGATACTTGACTACTGAGTAAATAAGTGACTGAAGCGGATAGCATAGGAGAAGCCAGCAAAGCAGACGAGCTCCCAGTAGAAGACAATCCAGAGGAGGGTAGAGTCATGGAAGCCACTGGAGGACAGTGTGGAGAGAGAGGGCTGGTCAACCAGATCATCAGCCTGCGTAACAGATGTGGAGGAGGACAAAGACGCAAGAAAGGACATGCTACAAAGGAAGAGGACTCTAGTTTGGGAACAGCAGCAGTGGAAATAAGAGTGCAGCAGGGTGAAGATGGGGTGTGAGGATGGGATGAGCAGCAGCTGGAGATCAAATGCCGTAGGACAGGTAACATGGGAATGAAGTGAACTGGGAGCAAGCTGCCCCTTCTGTCTCTGCCATGTTGCCAAATAGGTACAAAAAAATACTTGTCTGTTCTGTGACAATCAACAGCACAAATGTGATCGTGAATGGCAACTAACACTTGTGGCCACAGACGTCAGGTGTGGGGACCCACGAAGAACCTGACAGACTGCCTAGGAACAACTGATGGGGTGGCCGCTCTGCAGCTCTGTCTCCAGTTAATGGCTGCCAAGTTTTTTTGGGTTTTTTTAGGGTAAATATCTTGACTTTTAAATGTTGGCTCAAATTAAAACAAAAACAAAAAAACACTAGACTAGGCAAAATATGCCTGTGGGCCACCTTTAGCATTTTGACCCTTTCAAGTCTGGCACTGAAGAGAAAATGTCAGGTAAGAAAAATTTTATTTATTTATTTATTTATTTTTATTTTATTTATTTAAAAGAATGAGAGCTTTTCACATGTTGCTAGGCTAAGAGTAAAGATCTAATAGGCAAAAACCATCCTCTCATTTTTTAAAAATATTCAATACTTGAACAAAAAAAGGGCTCACTTTGTTTGGTTTTAAGAGTCTATATACTCATGGGGCACCTGGGTAGCTCAGTCTGCCTTTGGCTCAGGTCATGATCTTGGGGTACTAGGATTGAGCCCCACGTCTGGCTCTACACTCAGCAGGGAGTCCTGCTTCTCTCTTTTCCTCTGCCCCTCCTCCCTGCTCCTTCTCTTTCTCTCTCAAATACATAAATAAAATCTTAAAAAAAAAAAAGAACCTACACATTCACATACTCTACTGATAAACATTTAATCCACACTCTTGTATCATGCTAACATAACAGACCTCAGCTAACTATTTATTATAAGAGTTAAAATATGTGTTTGGGTGGGAAACACAAATTAACTGGTAATTTTTGAAAGGAAAACATGAGGAAGGACGCAAAATTCTCACAGAAAATATATAAACACTCAAGTGGACTTTCAGTTTATCAAATTTCCTCAGGAAAGAACTTCCCATTTGCAGCTGACTTATATTACAACAACACACCCAACAATTTCATTAGAATGTTATTTTTAATCAGTTCATCATATCGCTTTGCCTCAGGAACTGGAAGCAAGGAGTACATAAAGTCGCCAACTATGGATACAGAACATTCAGAATTCAAATAGCATTTTAACTGGGAAAATAGTTAGAAAAGCACAGCATCTCCACAAAAGAAAGGTATCAACAACTGGTACTCTTATATGAATACACACTCTTTAAAAAAAAAATCTTCATCACAAACTTTTGAAAATTGAAAAACATCTACTGCAAGATGTGAAGAATCTATTTGGTCATGACTCATCTGTGATAACATCATTGGCTGGGTCATTGCCATAGAATCTATTTTAAGCTCATTTCACTTTGCTCTAGTTCTCCTAGTTTATTAAAGGGCAATGGATGATGGGAAATGTTAGTGGTTTTACTTTCAAATGATTTTTCTCCTGACCCAACAAATACAATCTTAGGCACGTGGAAAGAGAACTCATGCGAAAGCCATCCGTATACTAGGCTTAACTTTCTACTGAAACTTCAGGCAAAGCCTGACTACCACCCCCACCCCTCTGTTTAGCATCTTTAACACTGGTTGACATTCTTGCCTGTGGCTCTGTGTCTTTGTCTTTCCATCTGCAGTACATTTCTCTGGCTCGTGTCCTTCGTCTTCAGCTCATACGTAGCTCTGCTCTAGCTTCTCCAGGGAAGTTCACTCTGTTCATCTGTTTTGCCTTACTTGCTCTCAGTCATTATTTTGTATTTGCATTTGTTGAGGTTTAGCTATTTTGCTTCTCTGGTCTCTTCTCCCTTCTTCCAGTTAGGACGCTTTCCCCTCCCTGCCCAAATTAGGTGGCCAAAAAATGCATTCTTTGTATATCCTTAAGAACCCCTAAGGTTCTTATTTGTATCAAGTTCACAAATTCACACGCTGAACCAGTGTGTTTGTCAGAAAATATATTTATACTTGTGACAAAGGAACTGCTTAAAATTTCCTGTATGTTTGAAAGCTCCTTCCAGCTCCCATCTCTGTGCACTGCAGGCATTTCCTTAGACTGCCAGGCCCAACATGAGCAGGTTGTAAAACCTGCTGTAAGACAGAGTCAGGAAGATATGGCCTTGGATGTGTGGGACCAGTGGTCCACAGAACTTACTCGGATCTCTCTGGGCTGTGGGCAAAGAGGCCCAGACCGTTCTCTCTGTTTCCAAACAAGACAAAGATTCCATTCCACTTTGGGGGAACATTCTCTTCTCCATTTAGCCCCCATCCTTTCAAAATCTTTGCTGAAAACAGATTTAACTGCCTCAAACAAACACCAAAGACTTAGATTTACAATTGTGCTTCCCACCCGAACAAATCTGCGACTGAAATAACATGAAGCCTTCTGGGGTTTATATTACTAAGAAGCCACACCACACAGGACCAAGAGCACACTTTTTATAACCAGACAGAACTGGGCTCACATCCTAGCATTCTCTACATAGCATACCAGCCAAGTGACTTGACTTCCCGGGCTTCAGTTTTTTTCATCAGCAAAATGAAGATATCAATACCTATCACACAGGATTGCAGTGAGGCGTAAATTACATGAGGCACTAGGGAAGAATGACTGGTGCGGCAGTAAACAGTGGCGCGAGGGGAACGGAACTCAGGAACGCCTGCTTTCGGGCTCTCTTCCCCCAGCCCCAGTGTGGATTCTGACTTTGCCTGGCTGGTTCTTCCCCTCGCCTACCCTTCTGGGAAAGGCTTGGTCCTCTTGATCCTGGCTGCCTCTCTGGGGACAGAGGCAGAATGAGGAGGGAAGGTGGAAAAGCAAGTGGGTCACGGTTAGGAAAGGAGTGTAAGTGTGCAAGTGCCGTAGAGTGTGAGGGCGTCCAGTGGGAGAACGAGGGACTTGAGGGGCTACTGTAGCTAGCCCACCTGTGCACTGACAAATACAAGTGAAGAATTCACTGTTTGAAACTGTCACCACTGGACTGCATTTGTTTGACCCTAACATCATCCTGAAGCTGGACTGTGTGGCTCTGGCTGTATAAGGATTAGAGTATTGTACCAGTCTTATTATTATTTAATTATCCAGACTTGGGAGTGGAGGTGGCTCATAAGCAAAAGGGAAGGGGAAGTCAAAACAACCAAGCTGCCTGCCTCATTGTAAAAGGAATGTAGGGAGGCACTGGAGGCGGGTGAATGATGGTCCAAGGGCCCCAGCCAGGTCTTATTACCCATCCCTGATTCACTCTGATTCTGGTAAGTCATTAGCATTTCTGTGTTCCAGTTCTTCCCCTGTAAAACGGCAGGATGGGAGGGTTACATTATTATGGTCCACCAGCTGACCTTTTAAAAGTTTGCTGGGAGATATACCAGCAGCTGGGTTCACCCAACTTTGGCTTGTAGTGCTCCTTAAACAGGAGTTCATGTGTGTACACATGAGTGTAAACACCTATCGTGTGTGCATACGTATGCATACACACACACACACACACACACACACACACACACACGTACAAATTCTGGAGCTGTCCCTGCACAAACAACTGAATCACTGAAAAAGAAAGCCTTCAAAAGGATCGTCTGGTTAATCCTGCTATATCCAAACAAGAATATCCCTGAATCTAAAAAGATGAGTAGAATTTTCTTTTCAGAATTTTATTTTCCTAAAATCTCCAAGGAAGAGGTTTACAGTTTCCGATTAATGATGTACTTGATTTTCTAACAACTCTCATAATGGAAAAGTTCCTCTTTGCTACATTTTTTAAATTGCACTCTTGCCTGCATTCTCGATTCCTCTCACCACGCTACTTTGTTCTCGCACAGAACATACCACCTTCTAACAACATATATTAATTTACTTATGCATTAACGTTTACTATCTATTGTCTCATTTCCTTGCCCCCTGACTGGAATACGCTGCCTCGTTCAGGGATTTATCCCAAGCACCCACGACAGTGCCTAGCTCATAAAAGGCACTTGATAAACATTTGTAATTTGAAGTTGAATTCTTTTTGTGTTAATCTTTGATAACAATCACCCAGCTACAGAGCTGGAAGGAACCTCAGCAAACAACATTCAGCGATGAGAAAGCTGAGGCCCCATGAGGGGAAGCAGATTGCCCCAGGTCCCCAGGTCGTACGGTTTCATCGGTCCTCTTCCACTTCGCCTCAGCACCTCCACAGGGAACTGCCATCCTGGGGGAACAGCATGGCTGGAAGTGGGCCAATGAGCGAGGCCAAGTCTGAACTCATTTAAAGCAAAGGAGTCCGAGAGAATAAGCTATAGTATTTATTTACAGAACATGAAGTCTCCTGTAATGATAATAATTTGTGCATCAGTAGCTGCTTTTATCTAAGGATCTCAGAGAGCTGATGACATTCTCAGCCCACGGTGCCGGCTATCATTATCTGCTGGGGCGCAAGGGCGCTAAGATGCTGGCTGTTCTGCGGCCTTACTGCAGGCTGCGTCAAGCTCTTTGGGGCTACACATCCACTCCGTGGTTTTATCTTCTATGTCCTCATCCTTATTAACATTGCAAACAGCTTGACAAAGCTACAGCAGCTGTAATAACCTCCCAGTCTGTTCTCTTTCAGGTGCCCCTAAAACCATTCAGGCACGTGCCAGTTTTCAAACCAGTGCACAGAGAAACAACACTGAGCATGTGGGGCGTCTGATCATGTAGCATGTCCTTCAAGTCACCAAGGGCTGGGCCTTCCTGAGCTTGTCCTAGACACAAGGCCATCTGAGGTACCCAGCGGCTTTTGGGGTTGGGACTTCTCTTCTTTCCTCACTTTACTGCCTTTGCCCCACACACCCCTTTTTTCCATCTGTGGAAAGCAGATCAACTCTGCTGGAATTTTTACCTACCCACACAATGATAGTATTTACTACTACCCCTCAATTATTTAGGAACCACATTAAGGGCCAATTAGATTGAGTCAACACAACAAGTCCTGTGGAGGAGCCCTTTTATACGTGGTTTTGACCAGGTGGCATTCCTTCCTCCTCGAGGAAAGAGAGAAACAGTGGATTCTGCACTCCGACACTTCTCACCACGAATCCCTCTCCAGGCCCCTCACTGCACGTAGGCAGGGGGTTACTGTCCTGTTGCACAAAGGTGCCAACCTAACCAGTGCTGCCTACATGCCATCAGCGCCACAGCAGTCTCTTCACCGGGGCCAAGGTCACAGCGTCAGCGGCAGGCGGAGGAACACGTGCTGCAGTCTCTTGTGTGTGCTGTGAGCTTCCTCTGCTCCTGCAGGTCCTGGGACCACCCTGCTCACTTGGCCTGTGGGCTGGCAGCTTTGTGGCTGAAATGCCCGGCCAGCATCCTGAGGTTTGCCAGCTCCCTGGAACAGGAGGAAATCCTTGGAACAAGCGGAAATAATCCCAGGCTCAGGATTTCCCAGTGTTTTCTGGGAGGCCTGTGTTCTGGGGGAAACTCAAAGGTATAATGTGGAAAAAGAATTCTGTGATCAAATGAATCTGTGAAACTTGGGTAGAAAAATATGGTAAACAATGGTGGTTGCATAAAAAACTAAAAACAGAATCACCATATGATCCAGCATTTCATTTCTGGGTATATATCCAGAAGAACTGAAAGTAAATTGTTGTTGTTGTTGTTGTTGTTGTTGAGAAAGAGAGAGCATGGGGAGGCAGGGGAAGGGAGAGGGAGAGAGAGAATCTTAGGCAGACTCCATGCCCAGTGTGGAGCATGAGATCATGACCTGAGATCATGACCTGAGCCAAAACCAAGAATTGGACACTTAATGAACTGAGCCACCCAGGTGCCCTGAAAGTATATTCCTGAAGAGGTATTTGTGCACCCATGTTTGTAACAGTATTATTCCCAATAGCCAGAAGGTGGAAGCAACTCAAGTGTCAACCCGTGTTGGATGGATAAACAAATGGGGAATATCCATACAATGGAATATCACTCAGCCTTAAAAAGGAAGTTCTGATACCTGCTACATGGATGAGTCTTGACAACATGTTGCTAAGTGAAATAAGCCAGTCATAAAAAGACAATACTGTATGATTCCATTTATGTGAGGTACCTACGCAGAGTAGTCAAATTCATAGTAATTCAAAGTAGAATGGTGGTTGCCAGGGGCTGGGGGAGGGGAGAATGGAGTGTTATTTAAGGGGTGCAGAATTTCAGCTTTGCAAGATGACAAGAGTTCTGGAGACTAGTTGAACAACAAAGTGAATATACTTAACACCACTAAACTGTACAATGAAAAATGGCTAAGATGGTAAATTTTATGTCATGTGTATTTTACTAAATTAAAAAAAAAAGTACCTTCGACAGTCATCTTTGCAGTAGGACTTGTCAGAACCTTTAAATGCTAATATGCATTGGTATCCCCAAAGAGGGGCATACAGCAAGCAGCTATGCCCAGCTTATCTGGCCATGCAACCCATTTTTCACTGAGTATCTCACCGGACCAGCGTGCTTCAGAACGTACTTTAGGAAATGAGCCTCTAAACTAGAAACTGTTAGAAAATAGGAAATCCTATTTCTTTTATGTTTACATCAAGGAAGGAAGGATTCCAGAGCCCAAAGCCAGATTTTTGAAAACAGTTTTAACCTGCTATCATCCTCTGGCTGAGGAGAACCAGGCTCTATCCTCAACTGAGTTACTTATTAGCCACATGGTCTCGGTCTCGAACAAGTCACTACTTTTATCTCCCGTGATGTGTGAGAATGATACCAGCTCAACCCATCTTACTGGTTTGTGGTGAAATCTAATGGAAAAACGTATGTGAAAGAACCTGAAAAGTACCAAGTGCTATTCAAAATTTAAGATAATTATTAAGTACTTATGCTTATTAAAGTGCAACAGATAACTTCAGGCAGTATGAAGAGCTCAGAATATCCATGGCACCAAACAGGCACCAATACGCACAGAGATGAAGGAGAAGGGCAAAAGGAAGAATGGTGGATGGAGCACTTGTAATGTAGCAAATAAGAGAGACTGGGAGTCAGAAAACATAGGTTCAAAAGCTGATTTTATTGCTGTCTGACCTTGGACAGGTCACTTAACCTCCCTGACTCTCAGCTTGCCCAGCTGTCAAATGAGGTGGCTGGAGATCACGTCAGATCACTTCCAGCTATGAATCTATCAAATACTGAGAACGATGTGCTGCGGCACCTGCACACGTCCCTTATCAGACACTTAGGCTGGCCCTCGCCTCGTGCTAGGATGCAGGGATGAGCAGACCACGGTCCGTGCCCCCTGGCTAGTGAGAGGGGGCCGCTGGCCTGCAGGCCAGCAGGGGAAGATGAGAGGGCCCACGTGGGGGATGCCACGGATTTATTCGCTTCGCACTATTCTCCTAGTCCCTTGCACCCACGCTTTTTTAAAAAAGGTGCTTCCAAAGTATCTTTACTGCAGTACTGACTCAATTGAGCTAGATCGTGGGGAAAAGTTGCTAAATGAACAGAAGTACATACTTCCACAGCAGCAAGGCTGCCCAGACCTGGGGACCCATCTTCCTTCCAGGTTCAGTGACTGCTCACAGAAAACGTGTGGCGCCCAACCACTGCCTGTCAGCAGACTGGTCATCTGGCCTAGGCACCCTCTTGGTGGGGCACAGCTGCTGGTGGTGCAGGAAGATGGGAAAGGAGTGGCTGGATAGGGACAGGCAAGGAGCTCAGGGAAAGAAAGTCTCTGGGGGAAATGGCAGGAGGAGAGCTGGCCCTCACTGCGAAGGAGCTGGTGGCTTTTAACTGCCTGTGTGCCATGACAGAGAACCCCTGAAGCTGTCCAAGAGGGTAGGGGGCAAGGTAAAAGTGTGCCTGTGTGAGGCAGGCCACACCCAGGGAAGACTGAGTCCCAGATGAAGGGTGGGACGGAGGGAGTGCAGAGGAGGGGAGGCTGGGACTGTTTAAAGGACAGAGGTTTGAGGCTTAAAGTAGGGCGGTGTTGATAAACGACAGAAGGGATGAAAACAGTGGGAAGAACGTGTGACCAAAGGGTGTCAATATATTAGCTGCATGGAGTAAGACAGCACGCTTGTTCCAGCTTTTGGGGAGACAGGGCAGAGGGGGAAACTGGTGACCACCTGTAAGGACTGAAGAAATGACGAGATGAGCTGGAAATCAGTAGTGGTGGAAAAGGGATCTCTGTTTCTGTCACATTTAGACTGAACTAACTGGTAATGGAGACTTTGAGTAAAAATGTCCTCTGGAGAAAAGGTATAAATGAAAATGAATTTGCAGACATGGGCAGGGGAGAGACTAGACATGGGGGATGTGCAAAACAGAAGGGGCTATTTGTACAATTTGCATTTAGATCAAGGATTCACATCTTTGGGTCCACGAAGAGGCATTCAGGAAGTCAGTCCACAGACCTCCTGAGGTAGCATACCGTATTTGTGTTTCTGTGTATGTGTGCACACGTTTTTCTTAATGGAGGATTTCCCTAGCTTTCATCTGGTCCTCGAAAAGGCCGCCAAATGGTGGTTTAATTGGTAGTAAGATCCTCAATATTTGATGGAAAATTTCTCTCCTATCTGCTTGACAAATCTACCATGTCAGAGCACATTAAGAATACAGTGGTAGAACTGCACTTTTTTTTAATAATAATTTTTTATTATGTTAGTCACCATACATATCCTTAGTTTTTGATGTAGTGTTCCATGACTCATTATTTGCATATAACACCCAGTGCACCATTCAATATGTGCCCTCCTTAATACCCATCACTGGCTTATCCCAGTCCCCTACCTCCCTCCCCTCTGAAGCCCTCAGTTTGTTTCCCAGAGTCCATAGTCTCTCATGGTTCATTCCCCCTTCTGTTTACCCCCCCTTCATTCTTCCCTTCCTTCTCCTACCGATCTTCCTGCTATTTCTTATGTTCCATAAACTGCACTTATTACCAAATTTAAGATCCAAGGCATAGTCACTCTCCTATCATCTTATTAAAATTAAGGTACATTGTAACACTCCAAAGACTACTGACACTGGCAAACATATTTATTTTATATTAAAAATGTTAAAAATATATTCAAAATTTTGCAAGCGCAGTTCCCTTGCAAAAGGTTTACTCTGTATGGTATTTTAATATAAAAGTACCTGGATCTATTAACATTCACAGCTAGATTCAAAGACCTGCCAAAAACAGTTATTGGAACAACTTTTAATAGTCATGAACCCTTTTCCCCCAAAAGGATGTTATCAAGTACACTGTGCAGTAATGACTATAAATACATGACATGCCTGTTACTATAAATAAATATTGCACATTCTCCCAACCCATTTAATTACCATTCACCCAACGCAGTGCAACTAAGAAACTGTCTGTTGAATTCTGAAAATGGGAAAAGCCCTCGTCTCTCTCTTAGGTAGTTTTACAATCCTAACAATAGACTTAATGAAGCCTTTTAAAACACGGATGATTACGTTAAAATGACCAGGGCATGTAAAAATTCATTACATAGACCCTTCTGCTGTCTGGTGGATTAAATGCCTCATCACACCCTAGAGAGAAGTAAGAACAAAGAATAAAGAAAAATCACAACTTTCTGAGTGAACATCTTATGCATGAGATTTAATTTGGCCCTATAAATCACTCAGGACTTCACCCTATACCCAAACTGCAGAGGAGCTATGCTTGGTATAAATCATGAAACGGCCCTAGGAGTGCTGCATGGCTTGTTGAATACAAATCCACATCTCGATGATGCTAAACAATTATGCAAGTTTTAGCTTTTTCCCTTGAGAAATGGTAAGGGCTACAAAAAGCAAGTCCACTCCCTGGGGACTGTCTGGGACTGTTAGCACCCATTACCCTTAAGTGCCCTCAGAGATCGCACCAATTGGTAGTTTTGTTACATTTATTTCTAAGAGTTTTATGTTTTTCTGTTGCTGTTGCACATGGAATTGTTTCTCAGCTTCCATTTTCACCTATTAGCTGCTAATATATAGAAATATAATTGATTTCTGTATACTGACCTCATATCCTAGGTCTTTACTAAGTTCATTTATTAGTTCTTTCTAGAAGTGGTTTTATACATTCTTTAGGATTTGCCTATGTAAATAGTCATGTCACCTACAAGTAGAGAGAACTGCACTTCTTCCCATCCAGTCTGTATGCCCTTCATTTCTTTTTCTTGCTCGATTCTCCCTCTTAAAGGGCTACAGCAGCTTGTTTCACCAGTGAGGAACCTCCTGCCACTGCACTCCAGTTGGCCTTGTGCCATCTTTGATCTTTGTAGAGCCAAGACCATGCCATGGGGAACCGTGGCCTTAGCAGAAAGATCTTGATCCCATCAAGCCATCCACAGAACACAGGGGGCCTGATTCAGAGCCTCAAACTTGAAGGAACAAGAATTTATAGTTGATTTCCCATAGTTTAATTACTTGTACCTCTCAAGATGCTGACATGTAGAAGAAGAAGAAGAAAGAAGAAAGAAGGAGAAGAAGAAAGAAAATAGCCAAAGGAATTACTGAATGTTTGGACTTTGGATCCAGAAGGGTCCTTAAGAGGTTAAACCTCTCCTCTTATAACAAACGTGAGGCTCAGCACATCCAGTGACTTGTACAAAGCCAGCTGGAGGCAGAGGAAGAGTCTGCTATTCTAAAAAGGACATTAACTGGGAGTGTACAGACCTGGATTCTAGCCTTGAGTAGGTCAGGAATGTACTTCTGTCTTCAGACTGTAAGTCTAAGGGTCTAGGCAAGGTCTCAGATACTCTGAATACTGGTCCAAGTAGATAGGATAACTCGGGCCCTGGGAATATGGGCATCTCTCTTTGGGCCTTTGCTAAGGATGTACCCTGAACCAGGGCAAGGTAACATTTTCCAGTACCGGCCCATTTGTAGGTGGCTATTACACTTAAGAAATGAGTTTTCTGGGCGCCTGGCTGGCTCAGTCGGTATAGCATGTGACTCTTGATCTCAGGGTTGGGAGTTCAGGCCCTAAGTTGGGTGTAGGGGTTACTTAAAAATAGAATCTTTAAAAAAGAAAAGAAAAAAAGAAATGAGTTTTCATCTCCTTGCCTGAATAAACTTACACTGAAGTAAGTTAAACACTAGGATCTCCTTGAGCATTTCTGGCCCTTTTTACACCAACTGCTGAATACGATCATCTCCCATCATCATGGAGCTGTTAGCATCTTAGGGCTCACACACAGCCCCTGGGGATCCTGCTAAATCTTCTCTTATATATTATTTGTATTTGTCTCTTAGAAGAACTTGACAGAGCCAAGAAAATCACCACTCTGTTTAGCAAGCATATAACATGTTCTCTCCTTGTTAGCCAAGGGATGTTAAGATGTCCTCAAATAAGCAAGCATGTTTCTGTCAATCCCATATATATATATTTGAACAGCTGAAATTCTCGAACTTTAGGAAGTCCAGTTCCTCAAATTTCCCCTCCTTGGTGAGTAAGGCCAAACATTCTTACTCACCAATCACTTCTCTAAAATAACCATCAGTTGTCACTGCTAAAACAGAAGTTCCAAGAGGTCAAAAGTGTTTACTGACATCACAGTGAGGCCCCAACCAGACGAAATAGAAACCAGATAATAAAAGAGCATCACTCATGGCTTTTGGGTGTGTACTGGGCAAAGCTTGTTTCACAAGGGGAAGCTGAGGAGGGTAGGAAGCACCAAACTAGCTACTTGCACCAGGGGTGCGGTGCTTGGGAATATCACCTCATTTGACTAGCGACAACCCTATGGGGGTAGATATAACATCTTGAGCTCCTGAGGAAGCCAGTTAAGTAGCTTGCCCAAGGTCAAACAGCTGGTTAGTGGCAGAGTGGCAATTTGAATCCAGATTGATCTTTCTAAAGTCCAGCCTTTTAATTAGTTTTATTATAAAAGTAATATAACCACATTAACAAACACGGAGACAAAAATCCCTATAATCTCATAATTCAAATACAACCGTTAGCATTTTGGTATAATTTTTGTAGGTTTTTCCTATGCATGCATTACGCTTTGCAAAATTATGATCATATTCCACAATTTGGTATCCTGCTTTTTTCTTAACACTTGTCTAACTTATTTAACCATTTTTCTAATCATTTTAATTAATATATTATATTCCAAGAGTAGACATGTTATAGTTTACATAATGAGACCTCAAACTGTAGAACACTGAGGTCCTTTTCAGTTTTGGGGGCAAAGCATGGTGTTCTCTCTCTTTTTTTAATGTTCAGTTAACCACCATATAGTATATCCTTAGTTTTTGAAGTAGTGTTCAATGACTCAGTAGTTGTGTATAACACCCAGGGCTTATCTTGAGTATACCCATGCTGCCTTCCCAAATATGTACTGTCACCACTGAAAGCTTCAAATAGATAATACCAATCAACAGATGATTAAAAAAAAAGAAAAAACTATGATGAAAATATCTTGAAAATGCCACCATCCCTAAGCTCTTAGGCCTAGAATCAAATAAATCTGATGAATGCTATTAATGAAGGGTCACCCAAAAATAACAAGCCCAAAAAGGCTGCACTTCTGAGACTCCAGGCAGCAAGTGCTGTGAATGGTTCAGTGCTCTACTTTCAGTTTCCTAGGAATGCCAACAAAAGAAGTTATCCTCACTAAAATCTAGATTTAGAAGAATGAAAATTCTTTGAAAAGAAAACAAGTCCTATCCGCTTTATGTGTCAGAGTGGTCAGAACTTACAAATGAGGCCAACATGTTCACCCAGGACTGTGTCATATTTCAGAGTTAGTTTGCTATTCAAAATGCCATGCGCCCATTCTTCTCAGGTCAAGTGACTGAACAACAGCAGAGGAGCTCTGAGTTTTTGGCAAATAACCCTATGATGTAAAAGAGTCAGCAATATCGAACCCTATGTGAGTTTACTGAATTTATAAAGTATAATGCATGGCTGCCAGAAAAATCTCCTACGTTTGTGGGAGAGTAATAACCAAAATATCTGTGTGTGACTGTGTCCGTTTTGAAAACTTTATTAGAATCCATGCCGCCATCTGTGTGATGTGGAAACAGTACACTTAAATGCCTGGAAGCATCTATGTGCTCCCCAGATAGAGCACTAAAGACTCCTGCTGATCAGGGAGAGTAGTAAAAATGGGGGGAACTGGGGAATTCATTCCTACTGAGATGGAATATACCACTTAATGACAACTTGACTACAGTCCATGCGAGATAACCTTTTACCCTATCCACAGTGCCTGTTTAAATCCATATCTTTGTCTTCATATCCCCAGTTCTCTCTACTCCACACTTTGATGGGGAGTTGTACTTCATCAGACCCTAATGATATCCTTTTCCTCTCCAATGTTTAGCCAATCCTGCACTTTGGACTTCCCCTTCTCTTAAAAGTTAATATGTTTAGGGGCGCCTGGGTGGCTCAGTCGTTAAGCGTCTGCCTTCGGCTCAGGTCACGATCCCGGACTTCTGGGATCGAGCCCCGCATCGGGCTCCCTGCTTGGCGGGAAGTCTGCTTCTCCCTCTCCCACTCCCCCTGCTTGTGTTCCCTTTCTCGCTGTCTCTCTGTCAAATAAATAAATAAAATCTTATTAAAAAAAAGTTAATATGTTTATTCATGAGAATGTCAAATGGAATGTCCAAATATAACCGCTATGGAAAACAAATTATCCAGTAAAGTTGAAGATGCACATACTCTAAGACCCCAAAATTCTTCTCTTAGGCACCTGTCCTAGAGAAATTGTTTGCAGCAGGATGCATGTACAAGAATGTTCACAGCAGCATTGTTTAAAATAGCACAAAACTGGAAATGACCCAAATGTTCATTGAGAGGAAACTGGATAAATAAATTGTGGTGTGTTCACACAATACAAGACCATACAGCAGTGGGGATACGTGAATTTTATGTATGTCATTTCATGCATCAACAGGGATGAATCTTTAAAAAAACGACCAGTTAAAAAAAAGCAAATGGTACACGAATACCATTTGTATGTGTATGTATGTATGTGTGTGTGTATATATATGTATATATATGTATTCTCAGGTCAAGTGATTGAACAACAGCAGAGCATGTATGTATGTGTGTGGATATATATATATATATATATATATACACACACAGTATTTTTGTTTGCCTATGGAAAACATAGGCAGAGCATGTATGTATGTGTGTGGATATATATATATATATATATATATCCACACACAGTATTTTTGTTTGCCTATGGAAAACAAAACTTAATAAGAGATCACATAGTAAAGCCGTGGGGAAACAGTTACACAGACAAGCCAGGAAATGACAAACACAAAATTATTCAGCAGTGGTACCAGGAGAGAGGAGTATGGCCAGGGAGAAACACATAAGGACTCCCAAAGTACTGGTGATATTCTAGTTCTTATGTTGCAGGATGGGTACAGGCGGTTGTATTTCTTACCCTCTTTTTCCCTCCACTCCCCTCTCTGTGTATGTATATATGTATATAACTGATGCATATACACACTTCTTTGTGTGTGTATTTATATTTATATTTATATTCCCTTGTAGACATCCTCCTCTTCCTCCTCATTTCCCAAGTTACTCCGAGCCCTGGACTTACCTCCCTCCTTCCAGATCTTCTGACCCGTGTGGAGCCCTCAGCTCAGACCTTTGTTTTAGACTTGAGTGCTGGCTCTGTTCAACTCCCTCCTCCAAACATGATGACCACTGAAGACCCAACATGACTTCCTTTATTCTCTATACAGACTCACGTGGCCACCATGGATGGGAAGGTCAACTTTGTGGTGAGGTCTTACTCAGAAGGTAGTACCAACTGCACTGCAAGGGGACCTAAAATGCCACTCCGAGCGTGATAGCTGTTTGCTAAATTATACCAAGTTGATGCAGGCAGCAATGCTGGCCTTGATCTCCCAACCTGACCCAACCACAGTGTGTCCTATGTTCCTGAGAAGCTTGTCAAGTTTGCTCCGTTGCATTACTGCTGTCTAGCCTGACTTCCCAAATCACGCTTTTTTCCTTCCTACAAAACAATCTTAATTCTACCCATCTCCCAGACACCCAGGTTCCCACCTTAACATAATTCTTCATCTTTTTTTTCTTTTAAGATTTTATTTATTTATTTGAGAGCGAGAGAGAGCACGAGCAGGGAGGAGAGGGAGAAGCAGGCTCCCCGCTGAGCAGGGACCCCCCCCCCCCCCCCGAATGCAGGGCTCGATCCCAGAACTCTGGGGATCATGACCTGGGCCGAAGGCGGACGTTTAACTGACGGAGCCATCCAGGTGCCCCAATTCTTCATCTTTTTGCCTCTTTTAAAGGTAAGCTCTGAGATTACTTTTCTGCTCTAACCTCAGTTAGGTTCCCTCAGGAGTCCTTGATCTTGGTACCACAGCTGTAATTTAGACAAAACAAGAATTTGTTCTATTTCAGTAATGTTTATTCTAAAAGCTTTTTTATTTCCTGTTCAAAAATTAAAATTGATAAAGAAATTATTTCAAAAACAAATGAATTTGGCAATGTTTTTTATGTTGGGTTTTCTCTACTAGACTATTATGAAAAATATACATAAACTGTAAGCACTGTCCTAGAGATCTGAGTTTAGGGAATTTGATTTTCTTCAAAAATGTTTCATACCACTTGCATTGTAACATTAAAAAAGCACAGCACATCTCCATTTTCACTTTAATGGGCCAATTTTCATTTGCTCATAGAAGACACACTAAGTGAAGAATGAATATGAAAAAAAAATCACAAAAAAAGGAAAGGTTTATGCAAAGAGGTGGTAGGACACCGCAAAGCAAACCCTACATGAGCACGATGCTGTTACAGTCAGGGGCCGAGCCTAGTGCACAATTCCATAGAGAATGCTGAATTCAACAATAAACAGAGGAACTGAAAGACAGGTCTGAACTACCAAGCCAGCAAAGGTGATTCCAAAGTGAGAGGTAATAACCTGACTCAGGCCCGATTTGTGGGAAAGAAAACAGAAGAAAGGAGAACCTTTGGAGAAAAGCATCAGAATTGGCCAATTCCTTCAATTTGGGTGAGAGAGCTCTCAAATGATCACGGAGTTGGGGCATACGTGATATAAGAGAAAACACAAAACTCCGTCATTCGCCACACAAATTTGAGCAGAAATACAGCAATGGACGTTTGTGGGTTAAAGCATCGGGTGAAATGGTGGCTGACCAAATTTACATGGAAACGAGCCTATGGCATGCAGTGATTTGGGCTCTTCCCCCAAGAAGAAAATACAAAACAATTTCTAAATTCCAACAAAGAGCAAGTGCTTTTTATCACACTCTACGGTATTTACCTGAAGGATCTGAAAACTTACGCCTACACAAAAACCTCTACACAGATGTTTCTAATGGCTTTATTCACAACTGCCAAAATTTGGAAGCAACCAAAACGTTCTTCAAGAAGGTGACTGGATAAATAAGCTGTGGGACATCCAGACAATGGAACATTATTCGGCGCTAAGAAGAAATGAGCTCTCAAGCCATGGAAAGACATGGAGAAAACTTAAATGCATATAACTAAATGAAAGAAGCCAATCTGAAAAGGCTACATAGTGTACGATTCCAAATACATGACATCCTGTAAAAGACCAAACCACAGACAGTTAAAAAAAAAAAAAAAAAGATCAGTGGTTGCTGGAAGTTAGGTGAAGGAAGGATGGATAGGCAGAGCACAGAGCATAGTTATGGCAACGGATTCAAACCCACAGCGCATTCAACACCAAGAGTGAACGCTAATGTAAACTATGGGTTTTGGGGGGTAATGCTGTGTCAACGTAGGTTCATCAATTGTAACAACTGTACAACTCTGGTGGGGCACAATACGCATGTGGGGGGACAGGGGCACTTGGGAAATCTCTGTACTTTCCTCTTAATTTTGCTATGAACTGCTCTAAAAAATAAAGTCTATTAAAAAAACAACTTGAAAAAACAAACAAAAAAATAAACAAGTGCTTTTTCCTGATACATCTTGCTCCATTAGTCTGAAATTGTTTCTGAAGCTTTTTTACTTTTTCCTTCAAAAAACATTACATGGCATCTTTTCGTTGGTGTATTGACTACCTAGAAAACGTGGAAGCTTAATTATATTTTCCTCTAAGCCACTGTAAAAATAGAATAATAATAAAGTTACATGATTGGCTAGTAGCCAGTATTTACATTAATAAATATAACCGAATATGAGAAAATACAGTAAATATTATGGTAACTGTCAACATTTTTTTGTTCTTCCAGTTCATGGGTTATACATGAAAAAAGCGCTCCTGACACTTTGCCAGTGAGGCCTCTCCCATATCTAAAACTTCACTGTGGATCACTGTGAGGACTTCCAAACTTCATGAGTAGGTTATAGAAGTAATTTCATTTTCAGTACCTAAGGGCTGTTCAAACTTTTAACCCCATTATCAAATTTACTTTTTTGCAATAAGCGTCACCTTGACACATGGGTTAAGCTCTCTGGTCAAGGAAAAAAAGTTTTTCCCCTTATTTGATAACTGTATAATAGGCAAAGTGGCAGTTACTTTGTTTTTTAAACTACTGCTTCCTATACCACCAGTTAAGGACTACTTTGCAGAATAGTCTTCCAAAGATGAACAGAACCTCCCCCTACACCCCCCCCCCACAGGTTCTGTTTGTTTTAAATTACTATGGCATTCCTACAATCTTGAAGAAGAGCAACAGAAAAAATAATGTCGTGGAAAGGAACCTCCCGCCTGCCCATTCTTCCAGCCCAAGTATGAATCTGCTCCCTGCCACACTTGGAAGTTATTCAATCCGTGGCTGGTACTGCCCAAAGAAAGAGGGAAGAAGGAACAGACGTTGCAAACTCCTCTCTGGGATGCTCCCATCTGGTCTTCCCAGCCCCCCGCACCTCCCCTCAGACACTCACCACTGTGGCAATTCTTCATTTGACTCCCCGCTTCCCCCACAGCCAACATCACACAGCTCTTCGGTGGTGACAAAGGAAGACCTACTCCAGCCCCTGAGGCCCACACACTCTTTCCACTACATCACGCCGCCTCGTGACTGACCCTGAAATCATCTCACTTGGTCTTGGCAGTCTTATTTGGAAGGACTATGCAAATGAGTGAATTGTTGTCTTCCCCCCTTCTTCTGTTAACATAAATGATCCACACAGCATCTCACTTCCTTTCCTGCACTTTACACGCTGACTACATTTAGTAGTGGCACATTTCACAACTTAATGAACACCCCTACATCTTCCAAGAAGCGGCCTTATGCACCCAACAGTGAGGTTGGCTCTTCATAGACCACATGTACTCTGCAAAGGAGGATGTCTTTAATAATGGTGAGCCCTAGAAACAAAGATTAGGACTCCACATCTGAATATGGGCTTCTAGTCTCGCCTTAAAAATCACCCACGGCTAACACCCACAAGTGTGTTACAGGAAGTGGGGCTCAGGATTGAAACCTACAGACATCAGTGAGAAGAACCAAGGGGACCTCTGCCCTCACAGCCGTGACTAACCAAGATCGCTACTAACTCTCCTTTCCTGGGGCACTGCCCTCATCTCAGGGCATTTTCATAGGACTATCAGAGCGGTACATTATGGACACAGAGCACCTGGATCTCAGCAAAGCATCTGTGGCTCAAAGCATAGCTGCAAGAGATCGGAAACCCTGGGCTAAGTGACAATACGGTTTGAAGGCCCCAGAGGTGATGAGCAACAAACCCAGGGGTGCTAACATCACAGAGGAGCAACACTGACCTGGAGGGAGGTCCTGACAGTGGGACTTTGTAGGCTCATTCCTCGTAAGGTTTTCACCAAGATGTGCTTAGGGATATCACAAATAATTCACAACTGAGGGGACAGTCAACCAATTAGAGAAAAGAATAGAGATTTTAAAACCTTTCGGCCTGCTGGAATGACTGCCGGAATAGACCAAAAAAGAACCCAAAGAATTAACAAAAATAAAACCCTGCTTTTAACGGTAAAAAATCAGTTGTGTATTTATAGGAGGGTGTTATCACCTACCCTACACCCTCCAATCTGCTCAGCTGCTACAACTCAGTCCTGTTCACAAGTTCTGCCACGTGAGGCTGACCCCAGGCTCTGAGTGGGTGAGGCTCCAGGCCACTGACACACAGACGCACATCCACGTTGTGACTCTGACTTCAGACCAGGGGCTTCCTTTCACTCTCTGGACTCAAGCTCCCATCTTGGGCCTTCCTGTTTTGGCAGTTGACTCTAACTCGTCATTCAGGACTCATCTCTTTCCATGAGCTTCCCATCTGAGTCTTGTCCCTCCATGCCTCTGGTCCTCCTATCTGCCCCGTGGCCTGCTCAGCCAGACAATTCTGCTGCCCACCATCTGTCCATCTAGACTGCCATCTACGGAGGCCTTTCTCCAGTTCTACGCCTCACCAAATTGCCTTAACTGCCTCCTGTTTACTGTCTGCTGCGGGTACCGACCCCAGGAGCGTGTCCCCGCTCATGGATGTACCCGTTCTCTGGATCCCTGTCTGGTCTCTACTCTGGGTCCCAAGCTGACCACATCCTGCTACTGACAGAAACCCGGCTCTTCTATCTGGCAGGGGCAAAGGGGATAGGTTTAAAGCAATTCATATTTTAAAGTCTTAAGGATTTTTACTGAACACAAGTTCAGTGTAAGCCAGAAGTGTGACAGGGTGGCTAGATGGAGATGTAACCTTGACTCCCCTAAGTGTAGCACATAATGATGCAGAAAACATGTGCAGCTCATAAGACCTAACAGTTCCAGGAGTAGAGTCCTTACCCTATACTGGGCAAGCCATCTCAGAAGTATTGTTCATGTCTGAGTGCTATGTTCTTAAAGAGGCAATGACATCAAGGGAATGCACCAGAATGACAGAATCCTGGTATCAGGTAATATTTGTAAGAACAGGGTTTTTGGCCGAGAAAAGGGGGATTTGCAGGGATGGAGTTCTCCAGTGCTAAAGAGCTGTCACATGAAGGATGATGCGGAGACTTACACGACGAGAGACAGCTTGGACACACACAGGGACACAGCAGAAGAGGTGGGCTGAAGCAGTAAGTGCTGGTCCCATCTCTGCTCCTGACTCGCCTGACCCTGCATCTCTGGCCTCAGTTTCCCCCTAAGACTGGGAGACTATGATTTTGAAGGCCCCTCCCAGCTCTCAGAGCCCATGATTTCTCATCCTCATATTAACCCCAATCTAAGAAAGAACACAAGCATGGCCTTGCCTGTTCTATGGTCTGGGAGACCAGGTGGGTTCTTAGGTCTCCCAAGGGAAGGGCCCCTTGTAGGAAAAATCAAACTCACTGAAGTAATGTGTGAAACCAGTGGTCATAAGCTTTATGTTTCAGGAAATGAAAAATGTGGAATTTCTCAAAAGAGAAGGTGTGGGAGGCAGAAAAATGTTCACCCCCACCCCAATACTCACTTCCTAATCCCTGCCGTCTATGACTGTCACCTCACACGGAATGGAATGATACGGTCTAATCAAGTTAGGGATCTCGGGAGGAGAAGCTTATCCTGGATTATCCAGCGGGTTCTGAAAGCCATCACAGGCGTCTTTACGAGAGGAATGCACAGGAGATCTGACAGACAAACACAGAGGAGAGAAGAGAATTTGAAGGCGAAGGCAGAAGCTGGAGTGATGTGGCCATAAGTCAAAGGAACGCCTATAGCCACCAGGACCTGAAAGGCAAGCAACAGTTCTCCCCCAAGCCTCTGGAGGGGATGCGCTCCTGACATCCTGCTGTGGGCTCTGACCTCCAAAACTGTGAGAGCAGAGATCTGTTGTTTTCAGCTGCCAAGTGTGTGGTCGCTTGCTATGGCAGCCACAGCAAACTAACACGGAGATCTTCTGCACGAACTTTTGTGTAGCCCAAAAGTGGGAAGTAATAACCTTCGTTAGGGGAAAAGCTAGAATTTTAATGTATTTTTAGGTCTTTTCTCCATATACACACCAGCTCAGACAAGTGCAGCTCTGCTTTTAAAAGTGTTTCAGGGCAGTGACAAAAGTATCTTCCAAGCCATTCTTTACACATATTTTACTAATAATCTCTCCTTCACAGGTGATTTCAGCAGACAATAAATCTAGGCAAGGCAGACAACCGAGTGATTCCAACCTCTCCCCAGCAGCCCTGGCTGCAGTGGAAGAAATTATGCAGCAACTCACGGCGACAAGAGAAAGCCTACAGAGTAGGTGGGAGCTTGTCTTGGTTCTCCATCGTGACGTGGGCTGAGTTCCTCTCCACTCTCTCCTGGCAGCATCCAGCTCTCTCCTTGTAGAATGATGAATGCTACTGAGATGAGGACAACGAGATGATCCCAAGCCCAGGAACAGGCCGCCCCGGACTCCAACCCCTGCAGAATGCCATCCCTGGGAAGTCACTCTCATGCTGTCACCCCCAAGGGACCACCTGGTGGGGGCAGGTCAGGTTCAAAGAGATGGTTCCCCTTTAAGTTTCTAATTTCTCTTTGATAAAAAAACATCATTACAGTTTTTAAAGCCACAAATAAGGGTGAAAGTCTTAAATTCAGGGAAGAGAAAATGAAAGATGTGTACATAATTACCAGTTAACTTGCATGAGACTAGATGGTTCATTTGTCTTCTGCTCTTTTGAGCTTCAGTACAAGAGAATATCCACCACAGAGTTGAAACAGGAAGGTACTCCAAGTCTGAGAACTACTTTTGGATCTTGTCACTTCGTAGCTGTAAGTCCTTGGGCAAATCATTTCACTTCTGTTGGGTTTCATTTCCCTCACACGTAAAGCAGGGCTGCTGAGTAAGATAACATGTGGCCTAGGAGAGTGGTTAGTCCACTGGTTTTTGTTACTGTTCGAGGAACAAATGAATTATGTGTTCTGCATCCAAGACTAGACAACTCACCCCTAATTTTCCAACTCTTTCCTTGGATCACAACATAAATTCTGTTATCTGTAGCTCTTCCAATGGTTATCAAGCATCAATATCTGCTGGAGTTTATGTCTAGGAAGAAGGATATCTTATTATCTTAGAAATTCCAATTGGCAGAGGGCATGTTTTTTCTTCTCCAGCAGCACTTAGGCTTATAATGCAGACTTATATAAAAGAAAGTTGGTCAGTTATGGGTGATGTATAACAACTGTTTTTGGTGCAGGACTAAAACTGCTCTTCAACCTAAAGCAGAACTCTATGCAAGTTCCTCCCTCCCAAACAACCCCCTCCAACCCAAACCATTTCCTAGTCACCAGGACTTTACTCAGCTATAGAGAGGCTGGTCCTTCCCCATGTCCAATCTCCAAGAGAATGGGTCAATCTACATGGAGGCTGGGGCAAGGCATAGAGAATGGGAGACAAGTGGGCATCCTATAGGCCCTGGGGCTGACAGCCCTAAGTGTATGGATCAGAGAAGGCCTAAGGAGGAGTCCCATCTGCGCACCAGGGCTGCCTTCTCCATTCCCCACACCCACCTAATGAGCCCTCCAGCTCATTCAGGAAGCAATGGCTTCTACAGAGGGCAGGGAGTTCTGCTTATGGGTGTTCTTCCCTCTTCCTCTTCACACCTCCTTATAGCAACCAGCATACACAGGGAAACACTACACCCCAACACCACCCCCCACCCCCACATACACATTCTCACTCGAGACACATCCTCATGTCTTTGGACTCCCCATATAAGCACTGCTGAACTTCTCACCCCTGGAAATCCTAGTCCCCCTACTAAAGAAAAATCTTACATGAATTAATTTTTCCACCTCTCAACCAGCTATGTAGGAATCCCACATACATGGCTTTAAAGCTTGGTTCCAGATGCAGTCTCAAATTTTGAACCAATTGTTTAGAACCACATTTTTTTTTTTAAATAAAAACTATTAGCCCCACAATATGAAACTAGGATATTGTTATCACTTCTCTTGGGACTTATTAAAACAAAAGAAATTGAAAAATGGAGCAACTTCTACATACATTCTACATTTACGGATGAACACATTTTAAGGAATTCACCGGGGAAAAAGAAACATTCTAAAGCATTCTATTTACTTTTCTTTTGAATGACAATTTTTATTTGGGGTGGTCTCTGTATTCATCAAACAGGCAGTAGTATCTATGACCATATTTGTGGCCTAAAGGCAGCTATCCAAACCCTACAAAGAGAACAGCAATATAGGGATTCTTGCTCTCACTGAAACTACAAAAATGATGGGTCTCTCTCAAGGCCAAGTGCCAAATACTTTCAACCATGCTAGACAAAGCCATGCAGGATAAATGAAAATCATGTAGGATACATGGAAATCAAACCTCTCCTTACCCCTTTGAAAATCGTTATGACCAAAACAGATGTTATTTTAATCAAATCCATTTAAATCATGATTTAAATTACCAAACAGGATAACCCAATTTAATCAGTTTTATTATTTTTTTTTCTTAAAGATTTTATTTATTTATTTGACAGAGAGACAGACAGCGAGAGAGGGAACACAAGCAGGGGAAGTGGGAGAGGAAGAAGCAGGCTCATAGTGGAGGAGCCTGATGTGGGGCTCAATCCCATAACGCCAGGATCACGCCGTGAGCCGAAGGCAGACGCTTAACGACTGCACCACCCAGGCGCCCCAATCAGTTTTATTTTTTTTTAAAGTACATTTTTGTCCTTCTGATATAACCTGATTACATATTCTTTAAAATTCAATTGAGTATGGGTTTTACTTTTAGAAGATACACTGTGTATATTTAAATCGGTGATTTATGTAAACCATACTCAGAAGTGTATCCCTTAATAATTCAAGAAGATTCTGTGAAAAAAACAAAATAAAGCAGTATTAATGTCTCCCTTGTGCTCTTACTGTTCCTCCCTCTTTTATTCTCACACTTTCTTTGCTTGTACGGATTACATCATTTTTAAGAATTATCTATTTGTCTCCTTGTCACTTTGTACTTTAGAAGAGGAAGCCAAGGAGTCTTATTGCCATATACTGCTATTAATTAGCATGGTTTCCACAGATAAAACGTATAGATGGAGAAGAAAATCATGATTTCTGGAATACCCAGTAAGATTTTTACTTTGCCACTTACCAAAGTGGCTTTCATGGACTCTCATTACCCCCTAATTTGGTCATGTGCCATTCACTCATGCTTGTAGTCAACATTTTAAGAGGGCATTCTAGAAGTCAGGGACTAGGCTTAGCATGTCTAAGGATTCAGATCTGACAAAGCCTACAGTTCAAGAGGGAACAGACACTAGATGGTTATTGCACAAATAACTATACAACAATGATAGCTTTGGAGAAGTGCCTGGTAGCAGGGCAACCCCATCCAGATTGCAAGGGAGTGTCAACGAAGACCTCTCTAGAAAGTAACACTGCTTTTTTATTACTCGTAAAACTTTTTAGAAAGAGGTCACACAAATATATCATTCCAACTATTGTATCAGTTTCAAGGTAAGGCAGGGTATGAGAAACAGAAGGCTCTAGACCCAGACAGATATAATTAGAATCCTTGCTATTACTGTGCTGCCTCAAGCAATTCATGGTAAGGGACAAGGCTCCCTCACAAGATTGTTGTAATGGTCAAGCGTGACACACAGAAAGCACTCAGTATAAGCTCAATAAACTACACATAATAATAATTACAGAATTTAGGTGGTTTATCTTTGCGATTTCACATGTCGAGATAAGACTAATTTTCCATTCATAGTTTCTATCTTTACAAAAATGTTCAACTGAAAGAGAAAACTCAAAAATCCATTTAGAAAAAAACACACCAAGACTTCTGTGATTTTTCTTCCCTTGGGTTGGCCAGCAGGTGTCATTTAATTATACAATGGAGGCACACCCTATTCTAGATTCTTCTTGGCAGATATATAAATACAGGCGAAAAGAACAATTTATACATCTGTGCTCAACAGCCTTCTATCAGCATTAGAAAAAATGTTGGAACTGGAGCTTTTGAATTAGAACTTTTAAAACCGTGAACTCCCCTGGGGTGGTTGAGTGTTTTCCAGGTCATTAACTATGTGACCGGGGGTGCAGCGGGCAGGGTCCTCTGCAGGCAGCTCAAATTCACGCAGCCCAAGAAGCATTTCCCACCACACTTCTAGCTTCTCTTATTCTGAATTTCCCTCAGTACTTACAAATACCCAACCCACACGACAGGGTCGGTCGTGGTATTCATTCCCTCGTTAGACACTCACTGCTGCCAGTGTTGCACCCAAGGGTACGTACAACAGACAAGGCTGCGCCTGCAAGGAGCTCCCAACCTGTGGTGGGCCTTATTAAGCAACCTTCAGACGCGTGGCCAACAGCACTTTATGCTTTTTGGTACAAAGCCTGAGTCAGAAAACAAAGAAATACGTGTGGTTTGTGTTTTTAAGTTAAAAGACGAAGAATTTTACTTCATCCTAGAAAAGGGACCATGTTACTGATGAGAAAAATGAGGCTTACACGGGAAAAAGATCTGCGTAAGGTCACAGAGCAAGTGTAGAGCAGGGCTGAAGCAAGACTCTAATTCACTCACTCAGGGCTTCCCAGCCGATTTACTGAGCCCTCTTGCCTGCCTGGCGTTGGGTTGTACTGAGAACACAATGAACAGACCCGCCTCCCCATAAACTGGACCGCCCCCTTTCATGGTTGTAGGATTCACCTCGCACAAGGCAGGGCAAGCCCTGCAACCTAGAACAGCTCCAGGCCTTTCCTAAACCGTCCCGTCAGGATTCTGGCTATTCTGACTAGTTTGCACTACACCGTCCTGAGGTGGCTCCTGGCACCCAAAGGCTCTTCTAGCCTGCTGTGGGGCCAGCCTGGGCCAGGAGGGCCACAGTGCTGACCCTCCTCCCCACCCCCCCACAGGAAGTACCTTTGTCAGCCCCTGGCTTCCACAACCAAAACTTAAGCACACCGGGATTTTGAAAAGGCTCCGCTCCAATCTAGCCCTGACTAGAGCCTGAGTCACCTTGGTTTGCATGAGCTGAAAAGGCCATGACTGAAAGCAGATCACAGGCCATTCTGCAGAAGCTAGGGGGCCGCATGGGTCAAAGACCAGGGGTTGCTCATGATTGTTCTAGGATGAGCTTTCAGATAGTACACCTCCTCAACTTAAAGGTACACTGACTGCATACAGAATGGCTCTAGTTCAGGGAGAAGAACCTCTCTTACACACAAATTCAAAATGAGAAATAACACCAAGTCATTCTTAGATGATGAAAGGAGCCCCTGAGTGTCCAGGGAATAGAGGACTGTAACTCTGAACTGCTGAAGAATTACCCCCAAGGCAATGTGATTGGGCAGTGGAGACTGCAGAATAGGATCCCATGGGTGGCTAGTGAGACGTGTTTAAGTCCAGACTTCCACGGGGACCCAAGGCACCTGGTTGACGAGAGAAGTACAAGCAGAGAAGACTCAGTGAATGTTTGCAGAAGCAGTGAATACGTGCTTCCTTCACACATCCCCTCCATCAGGGAGCTTTTCTGGACAGTCCAGCCTCAGCCTGAGCTTCCAGAGCCCCTTCTGCACACTTCTATCACACTGTACAATCATTGCCTGTGTCCTTGTCGGTCACATTCATTTTTGTCTCAACAGACTCCAGCATGGTGCTTAACACCCAGTGCGCATCAAAAAAAAAGTTCAGTGAATGAAAGAATGAGCTGTGACACAGTGACTACAATTCGAAGGTACAACTAGGGCAGAGGTAAGCAGAAGTCATCTCAGAGTAGAGAAAAAACAAAAGTGGATGGACTGAAGGGGACCTTCCTTAACCAGTCTGAAGACCCTGAAGAGCCCCTGAAGGCTCATCAGCCACAGGACAGCTGTCCCATTCTATTTCTGGGGTAAGGAGACACATTGTATAGCTAAAACATATGTTCCCACAATTATCAAAACCAAGTGTTACAACTAAGAGAAGGGGGAAAATGGTAGATTCACCTAAGGTAAGACTTTCTATTCATGTACTGGCTCCATCCCCAACTCAATCTCTCAAAAACTTAGACTCAGAATCACAATCCCAAGTTCAAAGTGGACCAAGTCCTGGGTCCCAATGGGACACCCTTTCTAATTCAAAGGACCTGTGCTCTCAGCGCAAAACTTGCCAACTTACTTTTTCCACGTCTAGATCAGCATCCTCCTTCTTCAAAAAACTGTAGAAGAAAAAAAATAGACATCAAAAGAGAACTGAACACTCTTTGCCTTTAAACCTCCCACAAAGTACCACCATAGAATTTCCATTTGCTGCAATCAACTTGCCCACAACTTTTTTCTCATTCACACAATTGTTGCTAAGTCACAGTTGCCACAAACACCTGCCTGCAACTGCAAAGACCTGGCCCTGTACCATCAAAGGAAGCCAACATGAGATTTTGAGTTTCTGGAGTCAGGAAAGATAAAAATGGAGGTCTTACACACACACACACACACACACACACACACACACACACACAGTCTTCTGAGTGCTTACAAGTCTTCCATAGTTGGAACACATTAAAAAAAATGAGTCTTCCAAGATCTTACTCAACTCACCTCCTGGGTTAGATCTTCCCTTAACCCCCAACCCGTATGTGCCCCACTTCCTGTCTGACTGTGGGTGGGCCTCGCTGTCAAAACAGCCTTCTTAGGATGGCCCCTCTTTCCCATCAGCTGGAGTTCCCCTCTCCAGGAGGTATGCCAACCCACCAGCCTGCACCAATTTGTCCATGGAACTTGAGCCCCAGGAATACCTTAGAACCTTGTGCCAACCCCCTGGCAGAGCTGAGTGCTGATTCTGTGGCACCCCTGCCCATTTCATGTTAATCTTTAAAGTGCCAGGAGCAGGATGGCAGATTTCCAGTTTGCTCATGCACTCTGCCCACAACCTGTCAATATTATGGTACCTCATTTATTATTTGCAATCTTAGCTATTGGAACAAAGATTCAATTTTAATAAGATGTCTAAAGAGAATAAAAATGGCTGAATGGATTTTGTTGACAATGTTAGAGAAGAAAGTAAAAGGTTTGAGGAATGTGAATAAATAAGCAGAAACAATTTTTCCTTAGTAGAGACTCACACTTTTTTTTCATTATGGTTCTTAGCATCCTGGTCCACTCTTTAAAATACTGCCATCATAAATTACTATCCCCATCAAAACCATCCCCACACACACACAAAAGAATTTTTGCACTGTTTGAAAGGGTGCATAATTAACAGTAACATCTTTGTTTTGTTTAATCAAAGATGACTCAGAATGAACGAAAGAAAAAAATGACCATGGGGAAGAGAATTAGAAACTCATATATTGTCTTCTGCAGATGGGTATTCAAATCATGAACTGACTGCAGACATGCAAGAGAACCAGCATGGGGTGGAGGGAAAGAATGTGCTAATGAGCTTGCCACTACTGCTGGTACCTGAGCAACCCACATCACCCCATCTCTTTCTTGCTTCTAACATGCTGTCCCATCCGAACTGAGGAGATGCCACCAGGTGCTATAGGCCTTTTCTTCTGGTAACCCACTGGGGATGTAGACACTGCTGTGCTGGAAAAAATGGGAATCCCCATTGTCCAAAATTTTTAACTAGCCTTCCTATAACCAGCAAAGAGTACTTCAGTACCATGAAAATTTTCACCAGAGGTGCCTGTGTGGCACAGCCAGTTAAGTGACCAACTCTTGGTTTTGGCTCAGGTTGTGATCTCAGGGTCGTGAGGTTGAGCCCTGCATTGGGCTCCATGATCAGTGCAGAGTCTGCCTAAGCTTCTCTCTCTCCCCTTCCCCCTGCCCCTCCCCGGCTCTAAAATAAAGAATAAATCTAAAAAAAAAAAAAAATGTTTTCACCAAAGGAAACATATACAGTAGAAGTCTGACTTCCACTTGAACACTTTCCAAAGAGGTCTAGGAAGGTGGTCATTCTGATTTACAGAATGGAATTTTCCATTTGCAAGGTGAAAGATTCCTTCATCTGCCACAGAAAGTGCACTTGGAGAATCACTACCCTTTCCAAAGCAGTAAGGAAACTCAAACCTCTCTCATACAGACAGCTCAAGTGCAACTGCGTGGGATGCCCAGTTCAACAACAGGCTCTAGAAGAATGAGCCTTAGCTCCAGAGCACTTGAGCAACTGGTAGCAAAAGGGAAACTAAAACCTGTTTGGAGCTGCTGGTTCACTACTGCAAAAGCAGTATTATGCATCCGTACATATATGCAGCTTCATCCAATTTCTATTTCAGGCTCACAAAACAGGTGGAGTTAATTAACAAAGACAATACATACATGCATCATCCTGCAGCCATAAAGCAGAAGGACGCCAGAGCTTTAACTTCAAAGACTCCCAGCAAGCCCAGCCCGAGATATTTTTAGGCATCAGCTCCATTGTTTCAAAGAAGATATGGTTTGGTAAAATAAAATCGCCAAAAAGTAAAATTCACAGGGCAACCCTGTCTAGTATGAAGAGTGGCATTTGTTTTTAAAGCCACGTATATCTGTCTTAAATAAAGGGTGTGTTTCTGAAAAGCTGAGAATAAATAAATTTTGTCACCAAATATTTAAGTGAAATAGAAGTACCTTTTATTTGGGGTGCTTGGGTGGCACAGTTGGTTCAACATCCAACTCTTGGTTTTGGCTCAGGTTATGCTCTCAGGGTCATGAGACTCTCTTTCCCTCTTCCCCTGTACCTCCCCTCTCCCCTGCGCCTCCCCCTTGCGTGCAGGAATGCTCTCTCTCTCTCTCAAACAAATACATCTTTAAAAAAAGAAATACCTTTTATTTGTCTTAGGAATATTCAAGTTTTAAGTTCCCAAGGCTTAGGGCAAGATATACCTCTCCTTCCCCTTGGGTGTGTTTTTGTATAGACACAGATATGCATATGGAGTTATACAGACACTTTGAATAATTAACTCTATATCCAACTGTGGGCTTGTGGGCATTAGAGTATTTCCCATGCTTTTATTCTTCCTGCTGAAGTAGTGCTAACGTTTTGTTTGAGAAACATGACTGAAGTGACCCAGATTCCCCAGTAGAAAAGGCTGATCCATGAATGTTGCAAATGTGTGACTGCCTGCAGGAATGGAAGCCAGGGGATAAGGCCCTGGCCAAAACTGAGCTGCTCCCCACTATTTAGATCGGATCAAATCCTCTATCTTTGGGAGAATACATAGAGATCTCTGTTTTTAGAGAAAAGTCTAAAAATAAAACTGAGAAGCCTTCAACTGTGAGTTCTCTCTTGATGCAGCCATCCCTGTAGCCCCACTGCTCTCCTATCTAAAAATGCCCAGCAGACATTTCCCTGGGCACCCACCACAGGCACCTTACCACAGGCCAGAGGAACAAACAGACACAGTGAATGGGGCATCAGCCACATGTTCAGAGAATGGCAAGACGCTTGGCAGAATTGCACTGGAGAGAGGGAGTTAAGAGGATGGTGGTAGGCTGGTAGGAGAAAGGTGGGAAACTGAGGCAGAGGCCAGCTAAGAAGTCAGCCAGTTAGAGGCACACTCCTGTGGTTATCAGTGTCTTTTCTACTCGCCTCTATCTCAGGAAAGGGCAGAAAAATAGATATAGCCCCCAGCATATTCCTGGCCCCAGACGAAGCCTTGTCACTCCAATCTCACCATCCCAGCTGGGTCAGGACAGCTTTCTCCTAATTAGCTGTCGCTGTCGGGGCCCAGGACAAAATCACCTTTTCACTCCTGTTTTCCTTTGGTCCCACTTCTGCACCGAATCAGATTTCCTCTCCTTGGTGTTCTTACAGCACTTTACTCAGTACCTGTTTCAGGGTGTCCCCTGCTCGGACGCCAGCTCATCTGTGGCCGGGGCGGTGCTGAGCACACCAGGGGGCTTTTGGCAGCTCTGTGATGGAGGGGTGAAGGGTGAGGAGCGGTGGTGACAGAGTGACTAATGGAGAACTGACCGACAGGGATGAAGGAAACGAAGCTGCACTGACTCAAGCTGCAAGTACAGCGGGGGTGTGCTGGGAGGGGCGGAGGAGACAAATTCGGGTGTGCCCGCATACCACACATAGCGTATAGAGAACCAGAAGATGACCTTTCTTTCCATTTAGTCCTGTGTCTTTAGCCATAAATAAGTGACAAAGATCCAATCTGGAGATTCTGCTGTTATTTTTAATATTAGCCAGTGTTTCCTTTCTACTTAAAAAAATGTGACTGAGAAACTGAGGTTCAATACATGAGAGTCATAATCACAACTCCCATATGAAGAAGGAGACGTAAGGGATATGACAAACCCAAGACTGAAATCCTGGTTCTGGCTTTTGTTTGATTATTTTAAGAAAAGAAGATTGAGAGAGAAATGAAATATACTTTTCCCTTGCCACAGAATCTTCTCTATTTCCAATTCAAACCCTTTTACTTCTTGAAAAAGATTTAAAATATTCATCAACCTGCCAAAAAACATCTGCATGGTACTAGACACGTCTATTCACATCTGAATGGCTGCTTTCTGCTCCAACGATCATAGCTCTAGTCAATCAAAACTAAAGGGAGAACCTCAGAACTGTACGTGGTGTGATGTCAGTGGCAACGAGGACAAAATGGCCACTGGACAGCAACTTCCATATCAAGTGTGTCAACAGGGGCACTGTTCCTTCGGTTATTAACTTAGGATCCAAGGCACAAAAAAGACCAGGCAGGGCCAGACTCTGCCACAATTCCAAAGAAAGCTGAGACACATACAGAGCGTACACAGAAGCTCTTCAATGTTCCCTGGTGAGGGGAGGCCCCTGGCTCCCTGCCTGAAGCCTGGGAACAGGCCCACTCTCTCAGTGGGCTTCCTGAGGCCTCCACAGCTGCACGTAGACACGCGGCGCAGTGTTTGGGACCATCCACGCTCAAGGTCACCACAGTCTCCTGTGTGCCCAACAACTGGGGCAGGCCCCGGAGACAGGAGTCAGTCAGACAAGGCCCTTTGTTGTGGGGTATTCCTCATTGCCTGGTTTCCCCAGGAAAAATGTATTTTCCTTTAGCCATTCACTCTGGCCCCAGACTAGCTCATTCTCCTGTGTCCTCCTCCACACATGAACCTACCAAGGTTCAAGATGGCAGCACTCACCACCTCTTCTCCCATCTTACCCATCCCCCCCACCCAGCCCCCTGCCAAAGGTGCAGTGACAGGTCCACATTCACAATGGTGAAGGGCACAGGGATTTGCTAACAAGTCGAGACTCCTGAAGGAGTCTGAAGGAAAGGGTCTAGTCTGGGAGAGGACTTTGTCCTACTACCTCATTCTTATTTATCCTATATAAACACTTATTTACTTCATTGAAAAGGTAATCTATGCTCATTGAAAATCTGGAACCCCTGTTACGATGCTGGAGCTTTCCCCCTCTGGCCAGCTTCTCTATGCTCAGGTAACTGCCAACTTCTAGTACAGCACCTCCATCGTACACGTCATGACTGACAGCTCATACAACACATGGGGAAGTACCCGCATGTGCCCCAATCTGAACAATGTACCTAGAACAAGTAATTGCAGGGTCTATTTCGAGTAGTAAGGTGCAAAAGAGGCTGCCTCACCTAATGATGCCTCTGACCACTGACCTATGAATTACTCTCTAAAACACAGAATTGTGGTCCACAGCGAGGGAGGAAGCAGTTGGAGCCCGTTCTATCCCTAGCTCTTGCTATTTATTTGTTCCGTGACTGGGTGAGGGAAGGGGTGCAGGAGGGGGTCACATACTTACTACATAACCCACAGGGCCAGGCAGGTAAAACAAGTGAACGAAGCAGGTGAGGTGGAGCTGGGGGGAGCTGAAGAGCCCTGCCCCGACCCAGGAGGACAGCTACAGGACTGCTGAGGCAGGCTGCTGTCATGGGAGAATGCGGGCTCGGTTTTGCCAGACCTTCCAATTCTTTTCAAAGGAAATGGAAAATCTCAGTTTTTATACAAAACTGCCCAATTTTAAAATGTTAGTTCAATTTTTTTAAATACATCATGTGGCCTAACAAAATATAATTATCGAGGGTATAATCCAGCCCGTAGACTGGTTGGCTATCTTCTTGAGTCATAAGATCCAGCCCTTGGTTTCTCTTAATATTAAATAGGAAATTGGCTGCTATCTGCCCCTTGGGGTTATTTAAGAGCACAGAGGGGGCTTTTATTAGTAACAAAATAATCCAAGCACATTCAGATGCACAAAGCAGAGTAACACGAGCCCTTGCATTTATGTAAATGTTAATCCTGTGGGGCTTCATGTTTTGTAGAATTATTTGAAATGTATAATTACACATGTTAGCTTCTAAATAAACAAAAGAGGTAATTGTAATAGCCTTAGAGGATGACAGTGTGACCAACTGAATCAAGCGGTGGGGTGGAAGCCTGAGTGGAAAGGTGATGAGGGGTGGTGACAAACCCTGTGCAGAGACAGGTAGTGTAGACAACCCTCTCAAGAAGGACAGCAGTAAAGGGCAGCAGAGCAGTGACGTGGTTGTTACATGAGAACACGAGGTGAAGATAATGTATCTTAAAGATGGATGAAATCACAAATGTCTGTATGGTGATGGAATGGGCATGATGTTAAAGTAAACAAAGAAAACCCCAAGGACCAAGTAAAGGAACTGTGTCAGCAAAATACTAGACAGTACTGCGTGCAGTAAAAATTTTATTAGTAAGAGTTAAGAAGCCAAGATCTAGTTATACAGGTTTTCCTAAACAAGAAGTCAGAAAAAAAAAAAAAAAAAAAACAACCTTTACTACAACACACATTGCCCCACATTTTACACTGTGCCATTTCTGTATTTGTCCTTTTTAGCCTACTTCTAGCAGTCTGTCTTTGCTAAAATACATTAGTTGCCATGGAAACGATGTCCTAGTGTGTAAAACCATTTACTGTCCTTGGAAAGGCATTCATGATAAAAATTGAACAGGAGCATGTTTTAGAAAGAGATCCAGTAGAGAGCAGGTGTGTAAGTACACCACAAGATCTCAAAATCGTGACTTCAAAGTATTCTACCACCACCATCATACGTCCAGTTCCCCCAAGTCAACCAGAGAGGCACCTTTCCTCCTCTCGTACACCAGGAGTACTTGAAACAAAATCTCTGATCTAATGTTGGTGAAAACAATAGACTCCCTGTAATGCACACTTACTTGCCTGGGTGGGGAGAGGCTGGGAGACTGTAGAATCAGAATGGTTTGTAGGCATCATAACCACCTCTACTAATGGGAAGGATTTAGTCCTATTATGATACCTTCTGCTGTCCAACTTTGTTATGAGAAAGAGAGAAATAATATTTAGGACAGAGACACTTAGACTTGCTTTCCTTATGGCCACAGATTAGCAAGACACTCCCACTTTTTTCCTTTCATTAACTCAAAGTAGACCATATTTATTCCTCTGAGGTAAGATATTAAGCCGCTCTCATGTGCTATGTTGGCAAAAAAACAGACAAGGTATGGGTCCCCTGGAAGCTTAAAATCTGGTGGGGCCAGTTTGGTGAGGGTGGGAGCATGAAAGGCCTCCTGGGCTTTGGTGAACAGCTGGATTTTATTCTAACTGCAATAGGAAGACAATTGAGTGGTGTTACCCAGCAATGTGAGCTCCCAGATTTTTAAAAGCTCACTCAGCTGTTGTGGGAATTGGAACTGGAAGTCTACAGTAGGGGAGCATAGAGCTATTCCAACAAGAAAGGACAGTACAAAGCAGATGGAGAAATAGGATCTCTAACTAGGGTGACTTTACACCTTGGCTCCTCTGTGAAAGTGCTAGATTACACCTATTATAGTCCTTGGAGCCTGTCAGATTAAACATTTGTCCAGATGTTTCATTTTTAAACCAAGTATTATTAAGAGTTATATCAAAATGTACCAAGATTGAATTTGGTAAACTCCACTTTGCCTTTGAAAGTGCTAGATTACACCTATTATAGTCCTTGGAGCCTGTCAGATTAAACATTTGTCCAGATGTTTCATTTTTAAACCAAGTATTATTAAGAGTTATATCAAAATGTACCAAGATTGAATTTGGTAAACTCCACTTTGCCTTTGAAAGTGCTAGATTACACCTATTATAGTCCTTGGAGCCTGTCAGATTAAACATTTGTCCAGATGTTTCATTTTTAAACCAAGTATTATTAAGAGTTATATCAAAATGTACCAAGATTGAATTTGGTAAACTCCACTTTGCCTTTCCAACTTCTGCCATAGTCTTGCCTGCCAGTGGGTGAGATAATCCCATGGTGAAGAGTTTTCACCCTAATGTGATCAAGTCTGAAAGGCGAACAGTAACAATCCATCTCTTTTCAGGTCCTTTTCTAATCTTGGCTTAAGTAGACACCTCCTTTTCAAGGAAAACATGCAGGAAGCTTATAAAATAAAGAACACTTAGATATGAGCAGTTAAGGGCAGCTAACTCCTCCCAGTCTCAATGGGTGGGGTTCCTGCCAGACTCTGGATGCAATGACTGGTTGTGGTGGCCGGAGTTACACAAGACACCTGTCAGAAGGGTCAACGGGAAACAGAAAATTACAGGTTAGGTGTATGTGAAATATTTTCGTGAAATGACCCTTCTCAAGAATGGTCTAAATGCCTGCATTACAGTGTTTTTGTCATTTATTGATGGTTATCTATTTCACTTTGCAATATTCCTTTCAGCGGTAATGAGATAAAATGGAAAAAACTGCAAATTCAGTGAAAAGTTAAGCACTAAATCTCTATTTTTCAAGGAGGCTAATGATGAAATGTTAACTCACACAAAATGTTTGTTGATGTCTGCTCTCCAGCATGGGAGCCACAGCGATATCGTTCACGACATGAACCAGGGCCACAGATCTGCAGAAGCGCAAATCAATGACTACTGCAAACGTGAACCATTACCGTAACAAGGCTGTGCCTGAGGACAACTTAACACGTGCAGCAATGGAAGATTCACGACCACAGCACTCTAGGAAGCACGACCTTTTTTTCAGGTCAAATGACTGCTCTTCTAACCTGATTCTGCTTGTTTCTGAGTTCAGATTTTCTGTGCATATATGAAAAGTAAAGTGATAGCTTTTAATGTGTTGGTTTCATTAGAAGAAAAAAAAATTTAACAGTTAAATGATTCCAGTTTTAGGTTAGTATTATCAGGTGTTTTAAGAAGAAAAATCAATTAATTCCAATAGTGGTTTGATTTTTTTCCCCATCTATTTCCTGGGATCAAATAAAGCTTGTGAAGTTCATTCTGTCAGTGGTGAAACATCTGGTATTGTGAACGCTACTGTAAATTGTAGAAAGTTTAACATGAGAGATGAAATTGTTTTTGTAGTGAAATACAAATACAAATTTTATGATGCTAAGAACAACTGTCCTTACTAAATCAAGAAACCTGTGGAGCAGAGAAAGTCACCTGGAATTGCCTATGGCATATGCACAATTCGTAACTGCCAATTCAAGTAAGTGGCTATATCATACCAAACGCAAAAGAAACTATAGATGTAGAAATTGACAAACAGGAAAACTGAACTACAAAAATACTATAAACACTTCAGCACCGTAATACATGCCTTCTATTTTGCCACCTGTCATCAGCAACCAAGTTCTAGAAATGTTTGAGAAACGACTCTCTACATCAACCTAGTTGTTTCCTAATGGTACGATGATGAACCTGTAAAGTCTGGGTGCGTTCTGTTCCAAAACAGCTGGAAGTCTCTCATCAAAGCAGTGAGTGAAGCACCGAAACATTTCAGCTTTTGAAGCCTTTAGCCAATTGCAGTTCTTGAAAACAGGGCTTGCAAAAGGAAGATGCTGAAATTTATCCCAACAAAGCAAAGGAGGAACTAAACGCAGTGTCCAAGATTTAATTCTGAAATTATTTTATGATGTTTTGAAGGAACTCGACTTGAGGTGATCTTTTGATGGTGCTCCTAATTTTAATTGGATACACTGATATTATGAACCGGAATGCAGTGAAATTACGAAGATCTATGATTTGCGTCATCTAAATGTGATAAGCCATTCAAAGGGACCACAGTGGATTTTATTTTCATGAGTTTTGTAAAAATATTTATTTTTCTAAAGATCTATTTATTTGAGAAAGAGAGAGTGTGTGTGTGAGTGAAAGCAAGAGGAGGGCAGAGGGAGAGGGACAGGATCTCAAGCAGACTTCCCACTGAGTGCAGACCGCAGTTGGGGCTTGATCTCACGACCCTGAGATCACGACCCGAGCTAAAATCAAGAGTCAGACAATCAACTGAGCCACCCAGGCACCCCTGTAAAAATATTTATTAATGATAAAAATCCAGAATGGGGGTAAAATGGGGGTGAAAATATTTGGGCTAAAATATTAACACATTTCTACGTGAAAAAATTAGTCTGAGAAAAGCCTCCATTTAGCAGAATTTGCTCTGAGCTTATTTGCATCCGTAGAAAGAACTATTTTCTCAGTGAAAAATATTTTGATGTATACATAAATGCCAAGTGAAGACAGCGACAATTTCAAATACTGACTATAAGACACAACTTTGAAGGAGACTGCAAGCAAATCTATGAGAAAATTTAAAACATTCATTCTTCATAAAAAAATATATGACATGGATATTAGAGACATATGGCTAAAAACTGACTAGAGTGAATATATGCTCCCAAATAATTATGGTCTTAGGTTCTTTTAAATGCTTAATCAGTATAAAAAGGTTTGTTTTTTTTTTCTCTAATGTATATGGACATGTTTTTAATTTTTAGAAATTTTATTTTTGAGATTTTTACTAGAACTATTTCCAAGATCCAAAATATTATTGAAATGATGTCAGTTAATAAATCAACTTTTTAAAATTCTGTATTATTATTTCAGTGACTCCTCTCGATATTGTCATGATCCCACATTTCTAGCTCTCTTGGCTCCCACTGACAGATGTGGGAAAATATGAGATGCATTTATGTTTTGAGAAGATATGCTCAAAGCGTCACAGTAATTTTCTAGTGAAAAATACATAAGCAGTATCCTCACCACATCACCAAACCTACACTTTTTAAAGCAAGACATAAAAAAAAAAGACTGAAGATTTCCCTTCCCAAATTACTAGGCATTTCAAGAAACAGCAGGTTTTAAAACATCTTCTTAAACGCAGCATCATCCTTGTATGAATGTCAAAGAGAGATGAAACATAATTAAAAAGAGCTAACTGGTTTGTTTCCCCCTCTCTCATTTAGTGTTCTGGTAACTACTTATGAATTATACTTGAAAATGAATCCCTTCATAAACTCATTCTTTATTTAGCACGTGAGGACCAAACAAAAACGAAGAGCTTCTTCTCTTACAGTCAGACTATAACCTCGAGTATTCACCGATACCTTTAAAATGTGGAACTGAAGGATCACACCCAGTAAAAATTCTATCCTAGTCTCCAGCATCACAGTAAACTCATTAATGAAAGGCCTGAAATTCTAATACTTTCCACTGACCTGAGGCCCCATGGCAACTGAAGTCCTTCCTTTCAGGGCACATGGAACAATTGCCACAAGCTAAACAATGGGAAGCCCCCGAGTCCCCACTTCACTTTGGAATATCTGGTACACAACTCTGCTCCTCAAGAGGGCAGATCTTCCCACTTCTTGCCCAAAAGGAACCTAGTACAACTATACTAAGACATGACTTCCTCAAAAGAACAAGCGTACTATAAGAATATGAGCAAGTGAATACGCTGCCACCATTGTTACCATCATCAAGACAAAATACAGCTCAGACACTGTGGCAGGATTGAAATTTACACCTAATACACAACTGTAAACAAAAATGTTACTTCAGGGGCACCTGGCTGGCTCAGTCAGTAGACCATGTGACTCTTGATCTCAGGGTTATGAGTTCAAGCCCCACGTTGGGCATAGAGCTTGCATAAACAAAGTTTTTAAAAAGATTTTATTTATTTATTTGACACAGAGAGAGAGAGAGAGAGAGAGGGAGCGCGCACGTGCACAAGCAGGGGGAGCAGCAAGCAGAGGGAGAAGGAGAAGCAGGCTCCCCGCTGAGCAGGGACCCCCCCCCCCCCAACGTAGGGCTTGATCCCAGGGTCCACGGATCATGACCTGAGCCAAAGACAGACACTTAACTGAATGAACCACCCAGGCACCCAATAAATAAATTTTTAAACAACGTTACTTCGTTTCTCCATAGTTGAATTCAATTTGATCATACCATTGCATTTCTCATTATGGCAGAAAAAACAATCTTGCCACTTCAAGATAACTTAATCTCTCCAGATTTAAAATTTTTAGTTGCCTCAGCACAATTAGTCAAGTTAAACCTACCTCAAACTTTGTCTCCGGGGCTATGTTCCTTGCCCTTGCCCTTCTCCGTGCACCTTCCCACCCCCTGTACCTCCATCCCCCTTGGTTAGATGACAGACCACCACAGGATGGGTGAGGGCCTAGTCCAGGCGCTGCCCTCCACGCCCTCAGTGGCCTCCTGGGATGTTTTGTCCCTTTGTCTTTGGGTGTTGGCCTGGTTTTGCTGATCCGCTCATGTGACTGGTAGATCGAACCCAACCAGTCTCTAGGAGTGAGACTGCATAGTTCATTCTGTGCCTCCTTCACTCTGCCTCCAAGCCTCTCCCACTCTCCCTCTGCTCCTCCACATGTGCCTGAAAGGGCCTGCAGGGCTTGGGATCTCTCCTATGCCACATGCAGGCTTTGGGGAACCGGGAGGGGACAGCACTTCAGGGCTTGTTTCTGCATACACATGCCCCACTGCAGAGCACACTGCAGGTGGTTTCCTTCCAGGGTTCCAGACAAGAGGCAGATTCTCCTCCACCCTCCTGAAGTGGGGGATCTCGGAGAACCATTCATTTCTCTCTAATCTCCTCTAATCTCTAAAGGCTCCATGCTCCGTCTCAGGAAGGTATTTCCTCCTTCCTGCATGGCTTACTGTACAATATATGCCAGGCCTTCTGAGATCTGCCTCCTTGGAATCCACAATCATTTTTCTTCTAACAAAGCCTGTCTCTTTTGAGTGAAGGCCTGGGCTAGCTCTGGTCTCTGAAACATGCTTCAAGGGCCTGTTTTGAAAGTCAAAAGCTGAACAACGTCTTCTTTGTCCTAGACAATATTCTGTCCTCCCCCTGAAGTAATGGAATCATTAGCCTCAATGGGGGAGACTCCCAGGGCAACAAGAATTAGAAGGAAGGGAAAGTAAATTGAATACTAGTTTAAGATATTATCACCACTAAAACAGCTCCTCATAATGCAAAGTTTCAGAGATCCCAGAACAGTCCTCCAGAGTTTTTAAATTTTTTAAAAAGTGAATTCTACACCCAATGTGGGGCTAGAACTCACGACCCCAAGATCAAGAATTGCATGCTCTGCTGACTGAGCCGGCCAGGCGCCCCATCATTTAGGATTTTTTAAAAAGTGCAACATACTGACAAGTCATTCTTCTAGAAGACATAATTTATAGTCAACCCTTGAACAACATGGGATTGAACTGTATAGGTCTATTTATACATGGATTTTTTTTTATAAATACTGTACAATAAATGTATTTTCTCTTATGGTTGATTTTCTTAATATTTTCTCTAGCTTACTTTATTGTAAGAGTATGGTATATTACACATATAACACACAAAATATGTTAACTGACTTACTGACGATCATTAAGACTTCCAGTCAACAGACAGCTACTAACAGTTGCGTTTTTGGTAAGTCAAAAGTTATACATGGATTTTCGACTGCCCAAGGGTCAGAATCCCTAACCTTTGTGTTGTTCAAGGGTCAACTACACACGTATTTGAACCAAGGGCAAAAGAGGTCTATGGCTTTTGGTTTCTTGAAGTATTTATACGTAATGTCCTTAATCGCTCTTCTACAGTTGAGCGGAGATCCACTCAACAAGAAGCCACCCTCGTTCAGCATCATTTTGGAACTCTTCACTCCCTTGATTTCCTCTTCCTAAGGCCTTCCTGCCTTTGTTTCCCCTTCACCATACCTGCTGTGTTCACTCATCACATCCCTAAAACCTCAGACCCTTCCTTACTGTACCTACTATCCCAATTCTAGCTTGCTCCCCTATCCAGCCTGAATCCTACTTGCAGCTGATTCAACTAATATTTTCTTCAGTCTCTTAGAACACCCTTCTCACTTGACTGTTCAAATCGATTCTCAACTCTAGGTCACCACAAGGTCAGATTTTCCATTCCAAAGTAACAAGTACTACCAGGCAAAAATCACAAAACTGGCCTAAAGGAAACTATTAAAAAGACCTACAAATTCCAATGTGGCCTCACTGTTTCTCTGTAATACTTTTCTTTTTTTAAAAAAGATTTTATTTTTAAGTAATCTCTACACCTAGCATGGGGCTCGAACCCACAACCCCAAGACAAAAAATCACATGCTCCACCGACCAAGCCAGCCAGGCACCCTCTCTGTAATACTTTTTATCCACCTATTAACTATATGTTACCCTATATTTTCATGGCTGTTTGGACTTTTTCTAGATTCTCCAAACCCCTCTCCCATATTCAAGCTTTCCAACCTTGGATGATGGCTCAACCTCCAATTTTACTGAAAAGCTTCAAGATACTCCATGTGTCAGTATCTTTATCCTTGCAGTAATAGTTAGAATCACACATGTAAAATACTGTGCTTTCCCCTCAGTGGGCATTCAAACTTGCAAAGACCTTTCCATGTGTTCTTTCTCATTCCAAGTTACTGCTAATTTTTATCCCTTTGAGAGCTATAGTGGGTTGAAAAGTGGCCCCCTTCCCATTATTAAATATGCCCATCTGGAATCTATGAATATGACCTCATTGGGAAAAAAGGGTCTCTGAAGATATAATTAAGGATCTTAAGATGAGATCATCTTGGATTAGGTTGGCCCCTAAATCCAGTGACAAGCATCCTTATAAGAGGAGAAGGTCATGCAAAGACACTCAGAGGAGAACTGCATGTGTATTGGAGGCAGAAATTGTAGTGATGGGTCTAATAGCCAAGGGACGCTAAGGACTGCCGGCAGCCACCAGAAGCTAGGAAAGAGGCATGGAACAGAATCTCCCACAGAGCCTCCAGAAAGAGCCAACTCCAGTGACACTTTAATTTCCAGACTTTTGGACTCCAGAACTACAACAGAAATTTTTCCTGTTGTTTTAAGTCACCAGTTTGGGGTAATTTGTTGCAGCCACAGAAGACATACAAGGGCCCCTTCTATACCCATCATGATCTTGCCCCTGCCAACTCTTTGCTGATCCATTATCCCCTCTCTCTCCAGTCTCACCAACATGACCCTCATTAGTGGATCATTTCTGTGTGTTCTAGCTCATGTAGGAGGTTCTGAAAGCCCAGCTGGGTGTCCTGGTGGGGAGCACATAGCGGGGCTGTTCCCACGTGGCAGTTCTGAATCTCCAGTGCATGGGAACATTCTTGTGGGAGTGGAGGCCAGGGTACTTCATCCCCTACAAACCTCTGTCACAGCTAGGGACAGGAGATCAGGGAAGGCAGTAGAGTTTGCCTTGGACACCCTAGATCAGGGACTCTTAACTTCCCACGCTGGGCTCTTCCTCATATGCCATACTTGAGTCAAGGTACAGTCAAAGAATGTTTGGGGCTGCAGTTCTCCAAGCGCCAATCCTTCTTGTATCACACTTAGGTATAAACTAACCAGAACTTCCCTGGAACTACTGGCACCTACAGACACATCTGGCTCTGCTCATTATACTGCAGTCCTTCTAGGAGCTTCCCAGCCACACATCACTGGCCTTCACTGAGCAATTCTTGGCCTCTTAGAGAACTACCTCCAACTCTCAGTCTGAAATCAAGAATCTGTTGAACAATGACTATAGGACAGTGGGAATTATATGGGCAACCACACTTACATGACAAGAAGGGTGTGGTATGGCACACTATCTACCTATGCTTTGGCCCTAATTTGCAGACAGGATTAGAAGTTGGCATCACTGCATTTTCACCCAAGGAGGTAGAACATAAGGTGGAACCTAAAACACTGTGCAACCAAAATCCGGATTCTAAACATGACTCTGAGGATCTACCAATGCAGAGGACCTAATGCACCACGTACAAGAAGAACATTTATTCAAGATGCATCTCAAGCCAGAAGTACGGGAAACATTTGTAAGACCTCCCAGCTTGGCAGCTTAGAATCACGATCAGCAAGCATTTAATAAACACTCAGCTCAGTGTAGTACTAGACAGCACAAAGCAAATTAAATGAGGTGGGCTTTCAGCCTTCTGGAAGCATGCTATTGAAAATGGACAACATTGACGATGCCACGTACAAAAGTGACTGAATATGAACAAATTAGATAAATACATGAAGTGGTGACATTACATGCCAGCTAAGAAGAAAGTGCATTTCGACAGTGACATGTGATCTCCCACATTTAAGGAGGTGGTTGTGTGGTAGTGGGGGTGGAGGGTATGCTCAAATCATCAACTATGTATGGTTAAGGAAGGAAAAAACGTTCACTACCACTTTCCAAAGACCATAATGGCATTTCAAACAACAGTGGAGCACCAGGTCCCTCCCCTTTCCCCTCATGGCTGCGGCAGTTGGTCTATATCCATGGAACGTGTTCTTATTGTTCTCCATCCCTCAGATACATTAAAGCTGGCATCCAGGTGAGGGCTAGGCAGGGGGACACATTAAAGAGGAATCACAGAGAACTTTTCACAGGTAGCTGAGAAGACTCTTAATAAGTGGCTGACAAACATTGACTGTTGTGCTGTTGTGCATTTTGTTACAAAAATGACTCAAGTAATGACCCTAACCATGGAAAACGTTTTATAAGGTTTATTTTTAGTCATTCTTTTGAAGGATATATAGAGGCTCTGGTTAGGATACAGTGTTAGTCATTACTTTGTAGGACATTAAGTCTATGGAAACTTCCTCCCCTACTAGGGAGATTCTTCAGATGGTGACACTACCAAGTGAACAAAATTGACACACGGAGAGGAAGGCACTCCCACAGCCACAGTCATGTGGCTGAAGGACTCAGGTAAATGCTGCTTTGAGAGGTGTGGAAATGGGTGGGCACCGACCTTCACTAGTCCTCACAGACTTCCAGGCACAACACTGGTAGCCACTCTGCATTCATCCCACTTCCACCATCCACTACTGTATTCTCCCAGGTTCCTCCTGGTATTGAAACAGTCTGCATTTCCCATGGTCTTGGATGTCATTGCACCACTGGTAAATCCCTATGATTTTGGTGAAAATCTTATTGGTGAAAGCCTAACAGCAGAGGACAAAGAAGTAACTATTTCCCTGCCCACTCTAAATTTTTAAAAAAAATATTTGTGTGTGTGTGTGTGAGAGAGAGCAAGAGCGAGCAAGTGTGCACATGGGTGGGGGGGGGGCAGTGGGGAGAGAAGTGCAGAGGGAGAGAGAATCTCCAGCAGACTCCCTCCTGAGTGCAGAGCCTGATGCAGGGCTTGATCCCATAACCCTGAGATCGTGACTTGAGTCAAAATCAAGAGTTGGACACTTAACCGACTGAGCCACCCAGGCACAGCTCCCCCTTCTCTGACCATTCTAAATTTTTAACAAAAAGTTCAAGATTATAAGAAAAAGATCTCTAAACACATACCATTCTTAAAAATACAATGGTGGTTCCTGAGACAGTCTGGGACAATCACTGACCCTAAACCACGTGCGTTGGCAAAGAGTCAATCTGGTGCCATCAGAAATTACAGAAGCTCAATGTCCAAGGAGATGCTAGCCTAGCCCCATAGATGGCTGGGAAACCAGCTACATATTCCAGTGCCCTGATCCAGGGCCTATCTGAATAACCACCCACTGAGTATCTGCACTATGAATGACATTGTGCTACATGGTATAGAGGGACAAAAAGGGGGGACAGGCAGCAAACAATATTTTTGCACACATGGGGCCAACAGTCTCTTGAGAAAACAGAACCCATATACATAGATTTCTCGAAGACCTGGATTCCAGTCTAAACTAAATTATTGGACCTTGGGCAAGTCACAGAATTTCTCTGCACCTTGGATTCCTCATATGAGAATTTAACAACATAATGCATCATTTATTAGGAGACAGTTGCTCACGAATGTTCAATTCGAAAGGATGAGGAGATTAGGGGAATCCTCCCAGAGCTGGGATTCCAGCTGGGCCTTGAAAAATGGGTAGAATTCTGAGGGGAAAGAAGGATTAGGGGATTCCAGAAAGGAAAACAAAGGTCAGAACACATACTTAATATTAATGAGAGAGTAGACTGACATCTGGCTAATCAAGTGTTAGTGTAGTGGTGAATGAAGTGAGCCAGGTATGACCAAGGATGTGGAGATGGTGGAAGGCATTGAATGCCAGCCTATGGAATGTGGCCTTTCTCTTACTCACTGGGCTGTTAGTAAAGGGCCGAGGCAAGAGCACCAGTGTCTACATCAGCCAGCACATCCATTTTACATGGATCGACATCTCCTCCCTCAATTTAGAAGGTACAGGAGTGAAGCAACTGCAGCTGTGATCTGCAAACCATGGGAAAGGCTGAAGGACATAACATATTAAGAGAATATAGATCGGGCAAAGGTGTATATAAAGGACAGCCACACAACTGACATTTTCAAGTAAGAGATGATGATAAGAGATAGACAATGACAGAATGTTAGCGTTCTTTGATAACTCAGCTGTTACATCTGAAAACAATGAGGTGCTCTGTTTTTATTTATACATTGGGACAATAAACTCCACAATGAAAGGTGAAAGTCTCCAAATTCTGGGAGCAAATAAGAGAAACCTTTAACAGAAATCGCCACTTTTCGAGTAGCCTTGTGTGCACGTGCCTAGTTACAGGCAACACATCACACGGTTCTGGAATAAAATGAAAATTGAAATGAAAATCAAATTTCACAAGTGACAATATTTGAAACCATTATTGCTTTTAAATAGACATGACAATGTGTGGAAATGAAGAAACTTGTGTTTATTTGCTTTTTCAGTAGAATTTAAATTGGAAGGTGGGAGGACCTCATAGAAATACAAATTCAGTAACTTTTTCTGAGGATTAAAAGAAGAAAGGATTGGGAAAAGTGCCCTGGGCTTTGTTGTAGGAAAGGCGATCTGGCTCATTTTTAATTTTCCATTAAAGCCCTACTTTTTGGTATAAAGCAGATGGAATCCTTATACAACTCCATGAAAAGCCTACTATTTTTGGGAACCTCAAAGATGGAAGCTCTGAAAAAAATGAAAGTGTTTAAATTCATCAGATAAAATCCCACCAGCACATTCAAAAGAAGCAGGTACTTACGAATCTTAAAAATACAAAGTAAGTGGTCTTCCTGTGATTGATTTCTGATCCCCAGCCTCCCCTGGGAGGCTGCTTGCTCTGGCTCTGGCTGATTGATGATTTTCTACCACTTCACGGCCTGCTCTCATGCATGTGGCTGAGACTCGCTATGCTTGCTTCATCCCTTGTCTTTCAGAAGCTACCTCCCTGATGGGTCCATCCCCACTGCCGTTCTCATTTCCAGAAGAGATTTCGGTGTTCAACCCTGCCTGCCCCAGACCTACTGAGTCAGAAGAGGGCCTGGGAATATGCACTCTATAAGATCTTCAGAGAATATTCATAACCATGACCCTGAAGTTCTCTCCTTATTATTATTATGAGCTAAGACCTAGTTCAATATATTCTGTTTGTTGTCCTGCCAGGGTGCATGGAAGAACAAGAGGGCTGATGTTTACTGGGTGTGGACTGTGAAGGCACTGGGCTAGGAGGTGATATGCACGGTCTCCATCCTTACAATTTACGATCTCATTTGAGAGATGGAATAAATTTAGTGTTAGGAGCATAGATTCTAGAGTCAGACTGACTGCTTGGATTCAGATTCCAGCTCTGCTGCTGACTAGTTGTGTGAGCCTGACTAAATCACCTCCTATACATCAGTTTCCCCCTGTTAAATTGGAATAGTAATAATAGTACATCATAGAATAATGCTGGGTGTTGTGCTGGCCAATCAACCATGAATCTGATATAGTCCCTGACTTCCAAAGAGCTCACAAGTCAATGAAAAAGACCAGTATCCCCCCATTCTCTCACCCAGCTGACACCATTTTGCTTTGTAAGTCAGACTGGGATGAGGGTGACGATGAGGTGGTAACCAAGTGTCATGGGGGCCCAGAGAGAGGACCAAAGAGGGGGCTTCCCAGAAGGTAAGTCTTGAATGGAGCAATGAAGGAGTGAGGTTTCCACTAGGGGGTGAAGGTGTCTTTATATCCTCCAACACTTAACACAGAAGCAACTGCAAAGCGAAAGCAAGGACATTAGAAAGCAGGCAGGGAATGAGGAACCACAGCTTTGGAGCAAAAGCAGGCATGAGCTTAGGAGCCAGACAGACCTGGCTTCTCTAGTAATTAGCTGTGTGACAATGTGCAAGTTACTTTACCTTTCTGAGCCTCAGTCTTCCCATTTGATCGATGGGGATAATAACACCTGCCTCACAGAGTTGTTATAATTTAAGTAAATTACTGCACTTAACAAGGCCTCTGGGGTGCAATAAAAGTGGTAGGTATTATTATTTTTATGGTGTATTTAAGGAGGGGTGAGTAGCTGTGGTGTGCTACATGCTTTTTTACATCATCACAAGGCCAGAAATAAGTAGCCCTCAGAAAAAGCCTTACGAATCGAAATAAGCAATGGGCTAAGACCTTCCCATACTCTATATTTTTCTCCCCCAAATTTATAGTTAATAGATGTTCAATACATATTTGTCCAAACCAACAAGGTGCTGCTTGCGGTCACAGGTCTACAAGGGCTGAAATATGTGATGATCTCTGTTTCCTAAAAACATCCAGGAAGGACCCAAGTCAGCTTCACATCCAGAGTGAGGCCTCCTGCGGGTCATCCTGGAAGCCCTGAGACAAATGGGAAAACGCTCTCATCCAAACATTACGACAACTCAGAGCCTTACAAACGTTGTTAAAGTTTCATGAGTCAGTAAGCATTATCTTTTCTTCCCACGTTTTTATTAGACCATAAATCCAGTTCAATTTATATCCTTCTAGGATTACTGTGTTCTAATCAAGTCCAGAGTGCCACTTACGCCTAGGCTGTCTGTACTGTATGTCCCCCAAGTCCATTCTGGTAATACGGTTCAGGCTACTCACGTGTTTTAGCAGCTAAAAATTAGATTTGCTCAACTAGAAACACTGAGGGGGGGGGGAGATATTTCTCTAAATAATCTGAATCACCCTTTTTTCAGAAGAAGCCAGTGCATGGAAGTCATACTCATGTTTTCTCCCCCTACTCTGTAGTCTCTACCTTCAGGAAGCATGATGACATTCCGAAGCCAAACTCAAGGGATTTACATTATAAATAGGTTAAAATTCTGGTTATCTGGCTAAAACCAAGAAATCCTTTCATTGGGCTAATTTCAAAGAGCTTTTATGTTTTCTATTCTCAAAAATAAAAAAGTTGCTGCATTTCTCAAGAAAACTTGCTAAATATGCTGTTTTCAATCATACTATATAAACTTTCCCACCTTTCCAGTAATTCTTGACCCAGACCTGACATCACCCAAATCTCTTTCTAAAATACGCAGTTTCCTTTTATGCAGACAATACATCAGGGATACAGGAATACAGGGATATATATGTTGTATGTATATGTTACATGTGTGTACACATGGGCGCACACACGAAACAGCAGCAGCAGCAAACTCACAGCTTTTCCCATGTGTGGGGCACTGTTCTGAGTGCTCTACGTTTATTATCTCACTGATTCCTTACAGCAAAGCTTTGAGGTAGGAACGATTATCTCCAGTTTAAAGGTGAAAAAAGGGAGGCACAGAGCGTTTAGGTAACTTGGCCCAGTTCACACAGCTGGAAAGGGAACCAGGAGCACACCCCAGTCCATGCTCTTGACCACATCCCTCACCGGGGCTGAAGGGTGGACACCTGGCTTAACGTGTGATTCTGCCACCGTGGACAAGTCACTTAGCTTCTCTGGGCCTCAGTTTTCCTCTTAAGTAAAACAGACATGTTGGACCACGTGATCTCTCGTCCCTTATGGTTGTATGTTCTGCGGTTCTGATCCATGTTTCTGCCTTGGTCTGGGGAGCAGGAGAGTTTTAGACTTCCACTCCTTAGTCCCCTGATACTGCTCTGGCCAGATTCAGAGATCTTTGGTGCTAAACCAAACTACACTTTTCATTCTTAACTTTGCTTAATCTCCAGGGCATAACCCTCCCCTCCTGGGGATTAGGGATACCTCTCTCCCCTGGGCCTGCTCAATACTCTGGCTGTATCTCTCCCATTCAGGGCCTGGGCTCCTCTCCATCCTCCATTCCTGGGCTCTCCCTCAGCCCTGCCTACAAACTCCCTGAGTGATACTGCCCACATCCGTTGTTTCAAGCAGTTTCTAATTTGCTGCTAATACTTACATTTAAGTCCCAGTCTTCACTCCAGACCCATCTATTCAATTGCTTATGACATACCTCGACTTGAAAGTCCAAAGTGTCCATGATAAAGCCATCATTTTACACATCTGCCCTCTCTTGTCTTACTGTATTATCTGTTTGCATGTCTCTCTCCACCTAATTTTTCAGGACTCCTCTTCTGTACCACCCCCCCATATACTGTCTCACCCCCTCTTATTCTTTTTTGTTCCATTCCCACTTCCATTCCTTCATCTATTGCTCATCTGAGTTTCCATAACTACCTTCCCTGCATCGGTCTTGTCTGTCTCTGGTCAACAGCCCACACAGTAGCCAGATGCTCTTTTATTAAATACAAATTAGATCAAAGCATCATTTCCACTTACAACTCTTGCATGGCATTCTGCCATTCTGACCCTTGAACAACGCAGGGGTTGGGGAGCCGATCCCCACTCAGTCTAAAATCTGTGTATAATTTTTGACTCCCCAAAACTTAACTACTAATAGCCTACTGTTGAGGGTGCTGAGAACAAAGTATTGATTAACACATATTTTGTACATTATATGTATTATATACTACATTTTTACAATAAAGTAAGCTGGAGAAAAATGTTAAGAAAATTATAAGGAAAATACATTTCTAATACTGTACTGTATTTATCAAAGAAATGCATGTAAGTGGACTGTGCAGTTCAAACCCATGTTGTTCGAAGGTCCACTGTACTTACAAAAACATTCTCAATCTTTCCTCTAGCCCCATCTTCTTCCTTTGTCCCTCTCTCTACAACCCCCACCTACTCTGAACTACTTGTAATTTCCCAAAAGGTTTGTGCATTGGCCTTCTGGGCTGCTCCTTCTGAGGCAATGACCTTCACACAACACTCTCCTAGCTGACTCCTACTCTTCATCTCAAAGACACCTCCTCCAACCTTTTCTGCCTGGCTGCCCCACTTTCCCACCTCTTTGCAGAGTTCCTGCTCCCTTCTATATGTTCTCTTGCTCTTGTGAGGACCTAGAATCACGATGGTCAGAGGCTTCCTTTATCCAGGTAAGTTCCTTGGGGCAGGATCACACCTCTGCCCCTGAAGCATCTAGTTCAGTGTCTGGCATGGTGGATACAAGGAATGAATGCTGCTGAATGAGTAAATACACGGGACAATTCACAAATACAGACCTGTCTGTGGCCCACAGAACGACCCAGCTTAAAACGGAAATCACACAGAGTAGAATTATTTCCACTATCAACATGCTTTGCTTTCCCATTTTTAACTTTATTTTTTTATTTAAATACGAAGTTACTTCACAACCAGAAGTATCAATCTCCAAAGCATTTAGTCATCCCCCCTCCTGGCATTTTAATTAATATCATTATATCCGTATATAATATTTTGCATATTGTATAATGGCTGAGAGCAAGGGCTCTGCAAGCAAACTGGCCCGAATTGTGCCTCTACCACCTAATAACTCTATGATCTCGAGTTAGTTACTTAACCTCCCCTGCTTCAATTTCCCATCCGTAAAATGGAGATAACAAAAACGATGTAATGTGGTTTCAGTTAAGACTAGAATTTCAACACTGCTTGACACATGGTAAATGCTCAATGAAAGTTAGCTATTATTTATTTATTTTTATCTCTTCTAGGGGACTGTGAGCCCCTGAAGAACAAGGACAGCAGAAGCATTCATTTTCATGACCCTATCTCCCAGTGCCTCACACACAATAACACTCTTGGCTAATGTTTGCAGATCAGATGAATATAATGAACTGTCTGTTGCAAAAATATGTGCATTATCAAGTATGATGAATAGTATGGAGTGCACTGCTCCAACAGTTTGGAGGCCTGTGGAGAACAGAGACTATCCAGAACACTAGCAGTTCGCTCTGCTCCTGGAGATCTGGAAGCTCACTTAATCTCCATGGAATACGCAGGGCAGGGTTCACAGTCACCAAGTCAGAGCAGCTGTGTGGTGAAGGGGACCCACCCAGGCAGGACCAAGAGCTGGGCCTGCCAGGGCTCCCCCTTCCCATCAGCATGGCCCCAGGCAAGAAATTTCTTCTCTGCAGCCTGCTTACTTTCCTCTTTCAATTAAGACGACGTAGAACTGTGATTTCTAAGGACCCTCCTAGCCACTTTGGGAGTCTTTAAATCATCAAATAAAAAAACTGGGCCAAGAAAGATGCTCCTGGAGTACAAGAACCAAATCAAAGTCAACACTGGAGGCCTAAGATCACTGTATTAAAAGTAATCACTGAGTGGGAACTAGCTACTTGAACCGACCAAAAGCAAAGTTTTCTGAAACACGTTTAATATAAAAAGATCTGAACTCATGAAATCAAAAGAATAAAAGCAATGATGGGTACAGGCTCTGGGTCTCCATATATTTTAAATCTCACCGGCCTGCAAACTCCTTGAGGGCAAGGACTGTGCCTTGTTGAGTGGCAACATATGGCAAAGCTGCTGGCCCAAAATACATTTCTTCTTGATTTTTTTCTTAGTCAAGTGGCTAGCCTATATTTCCCAGGCTCCCCTGCAGTTAATGTGGCCATATAACTAGCCTTTGTGTACAGGATGTGAATAGAAGTGATGGGTGTCATTTCCAGGCCAAGGCATTTAAAAAGGGGACTACTTCATGAGGAATAATAAACATCTATTGCTTTTGAGCCATTATATTTTAGCAGGCCTATTTGTTACAGCTGCTAACATTAGCTTAATGAATCCAGGTGCCTGGCACATACCAAAGACCTAACTCGCATTTACTGAAACAGGATTAAGTAAGACCAGGTTCCTTCTCTCAATGTGCTGACCGACTAATGATGGAAACAGAGACATGCCAAACATAATGCCTGCTGCTGAAGTCGGAAAACAAAATTGGAGGTGTGGTGATTTGTTCGGAGGGGAGGATGGAAAAAGCATCAAAGACTTTTGAGCTGAGCCCTAAAGGTTAAATAGAACCCAAGCAAATCAGATGGAATTGGAGAGTCCAGACCCAGCACAAACACAGAGTAAAGTACAGAAAGCAGAGTGTGCATTTGTTCACATTCAACCTTATCATTAAGTCTCTTCAGCTTGGTCAACACAGTGTGAGCTTATTGTGCACTGACTTTCCTTCCTGGGTCTGGCATCAAACAAACAACCCTTTGTTTTTACAGTACACTCATTAATCCTATTGCTTTTTTTTTTTTAATATAAAAAGTTCCACGATGAAAGTCCTTAGAAAGTGCAGAAGTAAATGTTTTAATGAATCATAACTCTTTTCTAATAAAATTCTTGAAGAACAAACTTGAGACAGATCTATTACAATCGTCCAGGAGCCATGCTCTTAGGAATCAAATGGGTTCAAAGTAAGTTTTCACATTATCAATTAAGCATGTTGTAGTCACTGGCTTACAAAATGGAACATTAAGCCTCTAGATTTACATTAACATTTCCTCTTTAAGAGGAACACCAAACAGATGGTTCAAAGTTCTGTCAAAAGATTCTCTACATCCTTTGCTTGTAGTTAAGTACCCCCAAACCTGAGATAGTTAACAAACCACTTCCTCCAAAAGTCTGTGAGTCCCTTCATCTGCAAGCATAGTACCCATGGGACCGGGACTCAAGAGAAAGAGCACAAAGGGTGGAAAGTATTGCCATTCTTGGTGGTGAGAGGAAGGATGTGGGTGTTTGGAGGCTACCCTAAAGCAGGGAAGAGACACGGTCTCCAGTGGTCTTCCAAATCCAATTTAGGCTGGTTTTTATGCCCCCAGAAACTTGTTTAAATATAAAGGTAAAACACCGCCACGGGGCAGACAAAATTTCATTTCAAGACTTCAGCACTTCTTAGACTTCAGAGAAGAAGTCTGGCTGCCTCACTCTTATCAAACACCAATTTAATTATCTGATTCAGAAGCAAAATTCTTCTGCCCCCACACCAATTTATCCTACCCCAGCTCTTTAGTACCTAGCCCCAAAAGAGAAGAGGTTAAAACAAGGCAGAGGAGGGCTACCTTGACAGTAAAGCAACTCTTAAGACTGCTGGAATCATTTCCCCCTTAAATCTAAGAAATACTGCAGCTGCCAGTCAACACTACTGGGTCCATGAATACAGCAAAATGACAGCACCTGCCACCCTGAAGCATCTGGGGCCTTTTATTTTTTGGTAAATGTGGCAGGAAAGACTCTCAGAGAGAAAATCAACCGCTTTATCTGAGAGAAAGGGAAGCCCCAGTGAAGAGAAATAAGAATCATCGTGCCCATCCTTGGGTACTTTGTGCGTCTCCTCTCCGTGCACTGAAAGGGCTCTTTGTGTCACACACACACACACACCCGGCGAGTCTGTGTGATTTATTAAGGGAGGAGGGGCAAGAAGGGTGATTTTATTATCCCTCTTCTCACTGAGTCCCAGCAAATCTCCGCCTGGGCCCAACCTCGGTGGCCTCTTTCTGGCCCAGTCCCCTCCGCCTGTGGCCGCAGAGATAAGAGAGGGGAGGCGACCAAACAAAAACAGACATCGATCTGGGGAAGTAGAGAGGAAATCCAGCGAGCAGGGAAGGGAGGAGAAAGGAGCCTGAGGGAGCAGAAGGGGTGGGGAGGCAGAGGAAGAAGAGCGAAGGCTCCAGCACGGGGGACAGGCGAAGGTTGGGTGGGTGGTGGCACAGGAAGAGTGAAGGGGAGGATGGGGGAAGTGCTAGGGAGGTGCCAGAAATAGGCAGGAGGATGCGCTGAGGAAAGCGACGACCGCAGGAGGAGGCCGAGAGGTGGAGGAGTGGGGCAGGGGTGGGGTGGGGTGGGGTGGGATGGGGTGGGGAGAGAAGCAGCACGGGGCATCAATTATTAAGTGATTACATCATCCCTGACATTAAAACAACACACACAGACCAAGTCCCCGCGGGGGGCCCCCGAAAGGAGGGCGAGGGTGGAGTCTGGGCCAGCCTCGCCCCCCAGCCAATTCCTATTCTCACCCCGCGCCCGCTCGCAGCGAGGAAATGGGCCCCCATCCTCGCGCTACCTCAGGGCCGCACCCCGCAGAGGTGTCCTCCCGCGCACCCGCGGGAAGACTCCGAGCGGGGCCAACTCCCCAGTAGCCCCGCGGGGCGCCCCGGAGGCGGCGGCGGCAGGGAGACTGCAGCGCGGGGCCCCGCGGCGGAGGCGGCGCAGCGCGGGGGCGCCGGTGGCCGGCGTCTCCGCAGCATCACCATGGCCCTCCCGCGGCGCATCCCCGGCCGCTTACCTGCGCGGCGCTCAGGCTCCGGAGCCCATTCACATGGTCTTCTCCCCGCCCTCCTCCGGCGCAGCCGAGGCGGCTCCGGTGGCTCCTCGGCGGGCCCGGGAGCCGGTGGGCCTTCGAGAGCGCCGAGGGGGCGGCGCCTGGTGTCCCCGGCCCGGCGGCCGGATCCCTCCCTGGCGCGGACGGCGGCCGCCGGGCGGTGCGGCGCGGGCGGCGGCTTTGTGTGCGCCCGGAGAGCTCTCGGTGCGCTGGCTGAAGCGCGGCGCGCCCGGACGGAAGAGGACGCGCGGCTCGGAGGGCCCCCTGCCTCTGCTTTTGCGGCCGGCCGGCGGGCGGGTCTCGGCGGCCTTCGGTCACGACGACCCCTCCTCCTCTCCCGCGGCAGCCCCCTCCCCGCCGGCTCCGCTCCTGACAGATGGCGCAACTGCAACAACGCGCCGCCGCCGCCGCGGCTGCTCGCAGCTACTCACGCTGATGCTCCGGCCCCTCCAGCCCCAGCCCCGAGTGAGGACGGGGCGGGTCGCACGCTGAGAGTGGCAGGCCCCACTGCCCTATCAACGCACCCGTCGGGAGCAGCGAGCGGCGACCATTGGTGTCTGGGGCGGGGGCGGGGCTGAAAGGGGTGGGGCCACCGAGTGGGTTGAGCGTTACTGTGGCAGCAGGCATCCTGGCGTGCGTGCCGTGTGGGTTGCGAGAGGGGATGCGAGGTTGGAGGAGTTATGTGTGTGCTTTTAAGGATTGTGTGGACTTGCGAGGTAGTGGGTTTGGGCGGGGGAAGAAGGGGAGAGTGTGAGCTGCAGTTTCTGCCTTGCGGAAGGTTGCAGCTGCCACTGCAGAAAGGCATCTGCCATTCCCCCAAAACCATGGGAACCTGCCTTGAGAAATGGCTATCTTGCCTTTCTGGTGTCTTTTCATTTGAAGGTGGGAGGGTAAATTGGGAAAGTGTTAGGTGGTGAAAACGTTTTCGCTGATCAAATTGAAGAGTGCGGAGCAAGGTAGAATTCCATTACAGAAACTTGGAAAAACCAGGAGAACCCTGGAAACGCACAATTAATATTAATAATAAGAAGAAGGAGGAGGAAGGGGAAGGAGGAGGAAATTAAGATTAATCCATTAGTCTCCTATTTTCGCAGACACACGCGTATTTATTTTCAAGCAAAAGTCTGGAGGAAGTATTACTGAAATAGGGGGAGGAGTGGAGAGGGCAGGTGGCAACTTAGGAATCTGAAATCACAGAGTAGAGATTTGTTTGTATAGATTTTCGCAAAATCATGTTTAATTGTAGCTGTTAGTTGTCTTTGGTTTCTTGTGACATTTAGCCTTCTCATATTTTTTTCCTTTACCAAATCTGAGCTTTTGCTCAGATTTTCCTTGATGAAATAATAGTCAGTTTCGTATACAGTTGGGAGTGCATCAGTCTTTATTTCCTATCCAGCTTTTCTATGGCAGGATGTAACTTCATAAAAAGAAACACTTTGGCTTCCTGATTTTCTTTATAGTTAATTCCTGTTTACTGAAAATTCCCCTTTAAGGCATGCTCAGATTCATTCTCCTTAGTGATTCTGGCAAGAACCTTACCCTCCCCCCTCAGCAAATCTAATGTTCTGAGAAATAGAAGTGAATTAGCTTCTGCTTCTTTGCTCAAAATCTATATTACCTTTCCTGCACACTAGTTTTTTAAAACCGTAGTTTAAAAATATCAGTTGCTTTTGCTGACTTGTTTTGTACACAGCACTTTGAAAAAAGTTGCCTGGATGCCTGACTGGCTCAGTCAGAAGAGCTCGTGACTCTTGATTTGGGGGTCATGAGTTCGAGCCCAACGTTGGGTATAGAGGTTACTAAAAAATAAATAAATAAATAAATAAATAAATAAATAAATAAATAAATAAAAACTTTTTAAAAAATTGCCAACATTTAGGATCCCCATTTTATGGATGAGGAAACTGAGGACAAGAGAACTTAGTAACTAAACTCAAGGTGATAATATAGGGTAGGTACTGTGGGGTGTTGCTTCCTCCTTAAACAAAGTGATAAATGAAACCGTGTTTAAATTATGTGTCTGGTAATTCATTCCACAGTCCCAAGAAATGAAACCACAATGACTAGAGGATTTCCATAAGAGAGAATACGAACTTCATCTAGCCAAGAATTGTTGATCTCCAGAGAAGGGGCTCCTCTTCCTTAGCACTAGCCTGACACGGCTGTCCTAGATTTGAATTGGGATGGAAAGGCAACTGTCTAGAACAATGGTTCTCAAACCTTAGCATCTTTCAGAATTACCAGAAGGGACTTGTTAAAATACAGATTGATGTTCCCCAATCCCACAGGGTCTGATTCAGTAGGTTTGGAATGGGGCCCAAGAATCTGTACTTCGAACAGTTCTCTGGTGATGCTGATGCTGCTGGTCTGGGTACCACTTCTTGAGAACCACTGGTCTAGAACTAGGCTGTCCAGTGTGGCAACCACTAGCCACAGGTGTCTGTTAAGTACTTGAAATGTACTTGTGCATTTGAAATGTGGCTGGTGCAAATTAAGGTATGCTGTAAATGTAAAAGACATATTGGATTTCAAATATTTAGCATGAAAAAAAGAAATGTAAAGCATCTAATTAACTTTTATATTGATTACATATTAAGATGATAATAGTCTGTATTGTGCTCCATAAAGTATATTATTAAATTTTACTTCACGTACTTATTTTGATTTTTAAATGTAGCTACTAGAGATGTTTTTTAAGATTTATGTATTCATTTGAGAGAGAGAAAGAGAGAGCACGTGCAGGGGAAGGGCAGAGGAAGGAGAGAAAGTCTCAAGCAGACTCCCTGCAGAGTGCAGGGTATGGGGCCCAATGTAAGGGGGCCCAAGGTGGGGCCCAATCCCAGAACCTGGAGCTCATGACCTGAGCTGAAACCAAGAGTAGGACACTTAACTGACCGAGCCACCCAGGAACCCCACTACTGGAGAATTTTAAATAGCATAGGTGGCTCACATTACATTTCTATTGGACAGCAGTGTTTCTGATTCCAGCTCCATAATACACACTGTTAGCACCTTGATGAGGCAAATCACTTAGTCTTTGTGGACCTTTGTGTTCTCATACATAAAATAGGGAAATAGTAAAACTGATCTCATATTACTTTGTGAAGACTAAATGGGCATGGAAACGGTTTATGCATACCTTCTTCCTTTTTAAAGATAAACTGTCGCTACTCTCAGAAAAACCACTCTTAAGATATGGACCTCCTTGATATCCCACGTTGGGTTCAATTTATCTTATGTGAAACCTGGAGTAGGTGAAGTAAGACGTCTCCTTGTTTAAGTTTCCTTCAAGAAGAGTCGCTTTTTAGCATCTGTAATTCTAATAGCTTCTTGATCTAATTAGTGAACAAAAGAAAGAGACAATGCAATTAAAATGCCAGATTAACCTGCTTCCATCACGACTTCATCCTGTTTTTGTAATTCTTTCCCTGCCTACCTTTTTATCTGTTGCCCTTCTTAAAAGTCACTTTAAATGGATTTGGCCTCCTCTGGAGGATTTGCTAATGGCCTGAACAAGTATAGAGAGTACTGTGAATGATTTGGATACTATTCCCCATTTTGATCTAGTGTGCAGGTCTCTGCAGACACTGTGATTAAAGGTCCATGGCACTGTCCCTGGCCTACCTTCAATAAGTCATATTGTCCTCTGCACCCCTGATTTTTTAAAAAATTTCTTATGGACAGTTATGGACAGATAATATTATACAAATCAGAATGTAGGCATTGTTCTAGAATTTTGCTTTGATTTGACTGGTCCTAGTTATTTTTATTTTTCCCATTTTTATTTTTCTTTCTTTAACTTAAAGTTTCCTATTTCTATCTGGGCTTTATTTTGTCTCACCTGAATTTCTTACCCTTTCGCTTTTAAAAGTAACATTTTCCTTATTTTTGTTTTATTAGTTAAAATATTTTCTTGCCTTGTTGTTGCACTTAGTTTTAATCTTCTCTTAAATGTTACTTCAACAGCAACACACATGACAAGGCTAAGAATCCAGAATATAGAGTTCTTACAAATCAACAAGAAAATAAAGATGAACACTCTGATTGAAAACACGGGCAAAGGAAACGCATTTGAAAATGGCCGGTAAACTTGAAAGGAGATTCAACTTCACTTGTAAACAAACCAATGCAAAGATAGTTTTTTCTACTGCACAGTTGGCCAAAGACAGAAATGGATGTAGGGAAATGGATATGCACACCCTAATGTTAGTTGGAATAGCACTTCTGGAAGACAGTTTGCTGACATTTCTGAAAAGTATTTTGAAAAGTATATGCCTTCGACCCAGCAATTCTGCTTCTGGGAAAGAATGCAACAAATTTGCAAAAATATACCTATGATATGAGTAATTGGAACATTGTTTATAATAGTGGACAATCGAGAAAAGTCCATTGTAAGAGATTGGGTGTGTAACTATGCTATAATAGAATACTGCATAGTCCTGAAAATGATGATGATGCCATTTATTTTTTTATGCAGAAGGATTTTCAGAATAACTTAGTATGTGTGTATATGTGTTTTATATATGTATTTTTATGCATACGTATTCCATTGTTCTACAGTTTACGTATGTAAATTTTCATAGAAAAGCATGCAAGTACATACACGGAAATTTTAACAGTGATTGTCTCCAAGTTATCAAATTATAGGTCATCATTACTTTTTATCTTTTTCTTAATTTTCTGAACTTTTTGTATTGGGAACCTATTATCTCACAGAAGAAACAATAAAACAAACTTTTTCCTGTCTTTGCTACTTTAATATTCCCTTTTATCTTGCTTTTATTTTCCCTGCTGATTTTCTTCTCTTATGAAGAGAAAGGCTCCCTGCCAGGGCCAAGAGGGTTGGAGGCCTTCTGTTTCCACCTGCCCACGCCCCTCCATCTAGCTTCTGGTGGACCTCCTTGGCACTTTTAAGAATGATTCTCAAAAAACTTTACTTACTCTGAGAGCAGGAGGATGCTGGGAAACTAGTCCCAGGGCTAACATCTCTGTACCGACACACCTGGTTTACCATGAAATTCTTGCTTCTGACATCTCATATTATCAAGTTCTTATAGAAAGAGCTACATATTTTAAAATCAGTGATGTTCTGGGGCACCTGGGTGGCTCAGTCGTTAAGCGTCTGCCTTCGGCTCAGGGCGTGATCCCAGGGTTCTGGGATAGAGCCCCGCATCGGGCTCCCTGCTCCGCTGGGATCCTGCTTCTCCCTCTCCCACTCCCCCTGCTTGTGTTCCCTCTCTTGCTGCCTGTCTTTCTCTGTGTCAAATAAATAAATAAAATCTTAAAAAAAAAAAATCCATGATGCTCAGAATATAGCCAATAGTAGGAGATGGTCCTGGGGAAATCTCACGTGGAATGGGAAGGACCCTCCATACTATACCCCAGCCTGAGCTCAGGAAGGGGTAGGAGTAGGTGGTATTAGACCTGCCTTTGGAAGAGGCCCAGCCAAGCTGCTGACGCTGGGATTCTGGTGGTACTTTATTCCAGCTCTCTCATGTTCAATTTCATGCGATCTGGATAGTTTTTACTCTTGGCAGGTCACAGCAGAGCCTTCTTGGTGTGTGGCTCCCCAGCTCCCTTCCCTCTTAAAAAGATGGAAATTGGGCTAAATCGACAGGAGTTATTATGAATGAGGTTCTAAAGCCCAAATCCACTGACCTCTGCTGCATGCTCTTAAGGTGTCAGGGTTATTACTGGGCAAGCTGGGCCTGTTAGAAAGAAAGGATTTGGCTTATAGAGGAAGAGAGACCATATCCCATCCAAACCACAGGGAGGGCGGGAAGGGTGGTGATGAAAGAAGATGGTCTTCTTTGATTCTTTGCCTGACTCCTCCCCAGGGGAGGCCTGGATTATTGTCTGGTGTGGTTGAAGTGTCTGGGGATAGGACTAAGTCAACGTTGAAGGTCCCAATAGGAACACCTTTGATTTCGCATTTCTGTTTTCCAACAGATCTCCTACAGGAGCCCTTGTAGGAGTCGAAAAAGAGAGGCTCTCTTGTCATAAGATGGCCTGTTCCTTTCTTTTGCATCCTAACTAGCTGTCCCTCCCACTCTGGCCAGGACTGATTACTCACTTTTCCCTACTTCCTGGCTGCACTCTATGCGGTGATGGTCCTTGAGTCTCCTCCTGTGTGGCCACTGAGCCACGGGGCAGATAGCTGGATTCGAAGCCTTCAGACTTCCCTGTTTGCAGGCACAGGTTGGTGAGGCCTGATCGTTGGGTGAGCTGAACCTGATTTACCATTCCTGAGGAGACATTCAAGACCTACACAGTGAGGCCCAACAGGAGGCGTGTGTGTGTGTGTGTGTGTGTGTGTGTGTGTGTGTGTGAGATCTGGTAGAACTCCTAGAGAGTGCCCTTGGTGATTCAGATATTTTTCTGGTCATAGCCTGCTGCAGTCCTAAAGAAAAGAAGATAATGTCTCAGCTTCCTAATTACTTTAGTGATCTACATCTGTACGAAATGTGGATTTTATAATATTTATCTGCCACTTTCAAGAGTTCAAATATTCTATGTGTCAGGTTGTCAAAGGAAAAAAATGAACAGAAAGAAGTAAATTATTTTATTTGTCAAGGTTCTTGGTTGCAAGCATTAGAAACTGTGTCTAGTTTAAGCAGAAAAGGAGTTTATTAGAAGGATATTGGGTATCTCATAGAATCAGTGAGAAGAGTTGAAAGGTAGGGTCAGCAAATGAGCAGGAATCGGGAATAACCACCCAAGGGCATATCTGAGGGCTGGTTAGGATGCTCTGTTGAGGCCCTCCCACTGCCAAGGACTTCTGTCACTCCTGGACGTGGATTCTATACTGTCTCTTCATTCTCGTCTCACTTGCTGAGGACCCAAATTCTTGGGGGATAGCACTCAGCCGGCTGGTCGTGCTGTTGGTGTCAGGAGGATTGGAGAGAAGGAGGCAGAGGAGGGCAACGGGTATCTGGCTTTATTCAGCTGCTGTGGAAAATGGTAAGAACTTGCCCCCAAACAACTCAGATGTTAGGACTCTTCCCAATATGGAGGGGAAGTGAGATATTGGGTCAAAATTTTAAAATGACAATGCTCCCCCTACCCTGTAATTGTTCACCCATATCTCTATGAACCTCAAATTTCCATGATTGAGTGCCACTGCTCATTTAAAAAAAAATTTCTTCCTTTCCAGTTAAGATTCTGTTTTCTGGCAAGAGGTTGACAAGCTAGGTCCCACATTTACATTTCTCCAGCAAGGTACACAGTATCTTCTCAAACATAATGTCTCACATAAATGATCTTTAACTTTCATTTATTCTACATTCACGTGGGAGAGTTAACTGTCTCTGAGAGTGAAGGATTTATGACAGGTCTTATAAGGATGTGAAGCTTCTGGGGAATGGGAACATGGGTAGAATTTTTACCCTGGCTCCTACCCTGAGAGGCAGCATAAGAGGCTCGTAAGAGACTCTGCCAGCTCTAGCCTCTTCCTGTTTATTATCATCCTTCTTGTAGGAAACATTCTTATAGTGGCTTCCCAGAGCACAGTGATTCCCACTTTGGCGTAATAGTTCCCAAAACCCAGAAGTGGGCTTCTAGAGACCACGTCTTTATGAAGTGACTGTACAACACCATGGTCTAGCCATTGCCATCAGGACTAGGCACTTATCCCATAAAGAGCCAAGTATTATTTACCAAGAATTTGAAAATTGGATCAGAGATATACAGACATGAATGTATTAGCAGGAAAAGCCAGCTGCTGTAACAAACAATCCCCCAATCTCTATGGCTTTATAGAGCAAAGATTTGCTTGGGTTTTTGTCGGACTACTTTTCACAAAGTGATTCAGGGACCCAGGCACCCTTCAACCAGGATTTCACTGGATTCTTTTCATACCACTGGGTAACAAGGGAAAAGAGAGAATTGCGTGGCAGGTTTTAGGAGTCAACATAAAAGTGACATATTGCGTTTCTGCTCCCATTCTATTGGCTAGAAATAGTCACAAGGCTTCCCCTATAGGCAAAGGAGCTGGGAAGTGTAGTCTCACTGGTGTCGGCAGGAAAAAGAGGAAATGGCTTTGGCGAGTATCTAGCCAGTGGGCCACACTGGGAGATGGTAAATCTAAGCCATGCTCTGGGGAGATGCTCTACAAAGTTCTGTTGCTGCAGTTCCTTCAGTGTTTTGGCTCCTCTTCCCCTAACATGATTAGTCAACTCCTTCTTAGACACACTGAACTATCTCAGTAGCTGTCCGATACGTATGTTCCCATGTTCAAGGTAGCCAGATATGTTTACGTGTGCACAAGATGGTGTGTGCATAAGGACAGTAAGTTCAGCATTTTTGAATCACAAAAGATTGGACATCTTCAATATCAATAGGTGACTAGTCGAATAAATTAAGGTACTTGCAATTCTTTGTGCCTTAAAACAGACTAAATTATCTTTTTTCAACCTGGTAGAAACTGCTTATTTCCCCTGTGCCTTGCACTTTAGCATGGCTGACCGAGAACGTGCCTTCACAAATCTGGGGAAAACGGGGATTGGGAAAAGAATAAGGTAAACTGTGGAATTTTCAAAATATACTCATGAGGAATAAAACTTGAAAAGTTTTGAGGAATACAAAGTCACATCTAGGATTCTTCAAGGAAGAACTTCTGCCCCGTACACGCTAAGAATGGATATGGATGCTAACCGAAAATTGGTGCAATCTCACCTATGCCCAGCAAAGCCATGACTTGCCCTCCTGCTGTCTGGCTTGATGAAGAGGGCTAGGTTTAAAACAAAGCAAAATGCAGGCCAAGTTTGTAAAGCAACCCCCAAAATGAAATTTAGGGGGTGATAGCTGATATTACTTCCCAATTTTAAGATCATCTTACATTTTTGTAATTTGTGTTTCCATGAACACATTTGGGTCTTTTGGAACTAATGATAAGAGCAGAAACAGTTACGTGGGGTGTGTATCTGGCAAGCATGGATATGGAATCCCAGATCCCTGTTACATTTTAGAGGCTTTATTTTTCTAGCTTATAAATCAAGGTCAACTTCCCTGAACTTTGGAAGTCCCAGACCAATCTGAAGAAACAACTTCTTCATATGATCCGTGAAATCAAAAGTTCAATGAAAATGAAACTGCCAGAGAAGATCTCAAATAGACTTAAATTAGAGATGAGCTTATAGAAATTATATTCATGTTCAATTAAGAGAATTAAGTTTGTTAGAAATGGTCTATTGAAAAATCAGAAGATATTTCATGCCAGCGTAAAACTGAAAGTTAGTCCATCCTGCATTCAATGTATCGTTTATTTTAATTCAGTTTAATTTGTCATGTATTTTATTAAAGTGCCTTTGGATAAACTGTATGCATTCCCCAAACACTTTCTTACACACATTATCTCAATAAGAAGAGAAACATTCTATTTCTATTCAAATATGAAATTAGACAAGGACATTCCTTTCACCAAAAATACTTAACATTGTTCTGAAAATTCTAGCAAATGCAATAAAACAAGATGAAGAAACCACATGTATAAATAATGAAAAGGAGACAAAATTCTTATTATTTCCTGTTGATGTGATTGTCTACCTGGAAAGACTAAGAGAATCAATTGAAATGCTATTAAAACTAATAAATGAATTCAGTAAGGAAGCCAGTTGCCAAAGATCATGAGGTAGTAAAAACAGTGAGCAGGGCAAAAATTGTGCATAGGCAAAATCACAAAATTCTCCAAATTGCCCCTGAGATACTGTATACATGGAGGTTGTGTATGCAACTCTATGCACTATGTTTGTGTAGACGTATAACACATACGCTATTTGCAGAGTATATATGTAAACAATTTAACAGTACTCATTTTTTATGGCAAAACTAATGTTTGAGTATATTATTATATGCACATATAGTTCTACCATAAACAAAAAAATCAATAACTTTCTTATATTGCTAGTTAGGAATTACCATTTTTAGAAGTTCCATTTACAATAGCAACTAAAAATAATTAGGGGTTATGCCTTGGTTGGGGTTTCCCTAGAAGCTGACCCTGAGACAAAGATGAGTGTTAGAGCCATTTACTGAAGAGTGATCCCAGGAACTCAGTCTGGGAATGAGGAAGAGAGATGGAGAGGGGAAGAAAGTAGAGGCGTGTCATCCAGTTAGTGTTTTCTGGGGAAGGATAGAGCCTCACCCCACTGGGTCCCTCTGGGGGACGGCATGAACATATGTCTAGGAACTTGAACTCCGGATTTCCAGCTGGCCCAGCCAGCAGGCCTAGTGTGCTCTTATGGGCAGAAAAGACCCCTTGTACAAAAGGTCTCTCGTCCCAGGGAGGCCCAGTAAGCAGCCCTACCTTGGCACATGAACAGGAAGCCTGAAGTCATTTGGTAAGCAGGGCACTGGCAGTGTCTACCACAAGTTAACCTAAAAAGGAGTGGGACCTATATATAAAACCACACATTCTTACTGAGAATTGCAAATTTACAAGCTTAAATGGAGAGATGGACCATGTTCCTGGGAGGAAAGACTTAATAATGTTAAGATTTTAGTTTTCTCCAAATTAAACTATAAATCAAATACAATTCCAATTAAAATTCTACTGGGTCTTATTTTTTAAGGTTTTCAGGTCAGAAAAAATGAGTAAGAACACTTTAAAATGTTTGAACACTTTCAGGGAGTCAATACTGCCTTTGGAAATCCTTTAAATAATGAGAGCATATTGGCCTTATCAGATAATAAAAGAGTGGCCCTGGAGTGGGGATGGACAGACAAACAAAGGGAATATTCTAAAAATGGCAGGGACACACCCAAATACTTGTTAGCATGTAATATAGCTCCACGTGGCATTTCCAATTATCCAAAAATGAAAGGAATACTGAAAAACATTATTGGTGTAAGTTAGATCTTACATCATGTCATCCAGCAAAACGGATTCCACATGGACATAAGATTAAAATGTAAATAAGTCAAAATAGTAAAGTACCAGATAAAACAAATGAGGGTGAATAGAATGGGCAAGTCCAGCCTGAGCTTGACACTTGAGACAGAATCTTAGAGGACAGAAAGTACATAAATGTGAAAAACATCTATTGACCTAAAACACTACAAACAGGAGAGAGCAAAAGATGAAAGAGAAAGCACTACTATACTTAACATAAGAAGTGCTTGAAGTTCTTGAAAATCAATAAGAAAATATTAAAACACTAATAAAAATTAAACTGGGCAAAGAACCCATCCATGCATTGTTCAACAAGTATTTCTTGAGAGCCTGTTCTACGGGAGGCACTGGGCCATGAAGAGAACAGGGAATATGGAGTGGAAGTACTGTGATAGTGGCCCAGGTGAGGCCTCTCTGAGGAGTTGCGTACACGCCAAGAGCTTTAGGATGAGAAGGAGGACTTCTAAGTGAAGACAAGAGGAAGTGGAAAGAGCATTCCAGTAGGCGGGGACAGGCCCTGCAGGAATGGAAAGGAGGTCAATGTGGTAAGGGAGAGGGCAGGGAGAGTGGTAAGTACTGAAATGCAGGAGGGAGAAAAGCATCAAGTCATGCAGAGACTTCTTGATTGTGTAACTAGTTTCGAATTTATTTGAAAAATTATGGGAATCCAATGAAGGGCTTTAAGCAGGAATAACATGATCAAATTTTCCACTTGAAAAAAACATGTCTGCCTTATGGACAACAGGTTGGAGGGATGCCAGAGAATAAGCAAGGTGACAGGTTGAGAAGTTATGGTAGTGGTGGAGGTGAAGCTAGGTGTCGTTGGCTGGGACCGAGGTTTATGAAGGAGGGAGAGGAGGAGAAGGTTAAGATCCTATTTTGGAAAGAGAAACAATAGAACTTGCTTACAAATGGGGGAGAGAAAGCCCAGTGGGGAAGAGGAAAACAAGCAGGAATGACCCTGGTTTCTAACATGATTGGCTCTGAAAACGGTAGTGATGTTTTTAAGGCAGGGAAGACTGAGCGAAAAGAAGGGGGAATCCCTGTTTCTTTTAGAACATGTTAAATTTGAGATTCCTGTGATACATGCAAGTAGAGATGTTACTATCAGTTGAATGTCTGAGTCTGGAGCTCAGGAGGGAAGTTTTGGTTGGAGATATAATTAGTATATGTGGTAATTAAATGGAAAGTGAGTGAGATCACCTAGACGGGCCCAGGAATAGGCCATGAGGGGTCAGACAGAAAAGAGTGAGGAGGAATGGCCAGAGAGACAGAAAGATGCAGTATCTCAGAGGGCAAGAGAGGAGAGTCTATTAAGGAGAAAATGGCTAATGGTGTCAAAAACCACCAAAAGGTCTAGAGAAAGGAGATCAGAAAAACGATCGCAGAATTAGGTGAAGTGGAGGTAACTGGTGACGGGTGGAGAGTGGGCTGGGAGGTCCGTGAACAGCCGTGCTGGAACAGGCAAGTCTCAAGGACAAAACAAAGGTGTCCATGAACAATGAAAAAGCATTTCACGATTTCACATCAGTAGGAACTCCTGAAAAATTAAAACAGAAAAGGCAAATCACTGGTAAACGACCAAACTGGCAAGTACTGAATATTTTCTAAGGGGCGGGGTGGCACACGCTACTGAAGGGATTGCAAATTCATGTAACAGTTCTGGAAACTTAACTTTGTATTCGCCATTTTGACTCAGCAATTTTATTGGTAAGAATACATCTGAAGGAAATAATCAGGGATGTGTGCAAAAATTTGGCCGCAAGTAGTTTTGTCACGGTGTGAGGCATATAAAACAGTGATACATTGGAAACAACTGAAATGTTCAACAATAAGAGACGGGTTAAATTATAAAATATTGTTACGATTCAGTTCTTCACAGTCACTAAAAATTATGTTGTAGAAGACTGTGAAATAACATGAAAGAGATTAAATAGCGTATGTTACAAAACACACAACGGCTCTCATTTATTTAGTGTTTAGTACGTACCAGCGCTATTATTAGTGTTTTGCACGAAGTAATTCATTTGATGGTCACTAAAAAAAAAACCTATGAAGTAGGTATTAGGATTATTCCCACTTTACAGGTAAGGAAACCAAAGCCAAGATTGGTTAAAGAAACTTGCCCCAGGCTGTGCAGCTGGCACATGATGGGAAGAGCGCTCTGGGGCTGTCTTACCAATACTCCGTTTTTACTCACAGCAGCAGAATATATATATTCATTCAGTTAATGCATCCATGATGAATTAGAAATGTTACATCCCGTGGTGGAACTGTGGGTGATCTTTACAGTTTATTGTTTTGTTTTGTTTCGTTTTGTTTTCTTATCCCTGTTTTTTAAGATTTGCTGCAAAAAATACGTTGTTTTAGTAATAACTTTAAAGAATAAATGAGTGCTTTTTCATAGGCAGAGGTTAAGGTTTTCATATCATGAATTATGATCTGTCTTAATAGACAAATGGAGCTGTGGCTTAATTTCTGCCAGAAAAAAGTGGGTACTTGATCATAATTTCAAAACTGAAGTCATCTTTCTGGTTAGGGTCCCCTTGCTTCTCGATGTAGTTTCTACCCCTGTGGTGGGCAGGCCATTCATTCAGTTATGTGGATTGGATTATGCGGTTTATTTCAGCTGGGTACCAGGAAGACTGTTAACGACAGACATTCTATGTCTGGGAGCTTTCCTGAGAGTTCTCTGCACGATGCAGGTAGGCTCTGATTATTCTTGCGTTCAAAGATCTTCTAAGCCAAATTGTCACCCTTTATGATGTAGAACTTCAGTGCCTCAATGACCTGTTTGTGTATGTATTAGAATAAATTTAAAATTATTTCCTTAAGAGAATCTTGACCTCTGTGGGTAGTCTCAGCCCATCTCTGTAAGAAGATGGTAGTAGTGTTGGAAGTAGGTAGCTATTACATGGTTTTGTTTATACCATAGGTCAAGTCCTGTCTCTTGAAAGGTAAAACAACAAACATCACCTAAGTGTCCATAAGGCATGAGGCCTCCCTCATAGCATTAATATGAGGACAAATTTTTGCTGTGTTTCACCAGGTGGTGAATGCATTCAGATGCAGGAAAGAGACCTCACATGCATCTTGGTTCTGCTTCTTAGTGGCTGTGCAGCTTTGAGGGTGTTACTCAGCCTCTCTCAGTTACAGTTTTCTCATTTATCCAAAAGGGTTAAGAGCCTTCACTTTAAAGGATTGTTGGAAGGTTAAATGAGATAATGTAGACTAAACCTTCAGCATGGGGCCAGGAAGGACTTCAAGATAGGTTAGGTAAGAGCTCAAAATACATTTTTAATCATTTCAAAGATATAGACTGTTTGGTTTATCTTGAAAAGATGACAGTGATTGTTTTGGTTCTTATTCCTCATCTTATAAATAAGGAAATAGGTTTTGAAAGGTTATTCATTATATTTTAGTTTTTTAACAAGGTCTTTTTTTTTTTTTTTTTTTGGCTCAATGTCATGCTATGGTTTGGTTTTAGAACCAAGACTATAATTTCCTTAGTAACTAGGAATGCTTTCAGCTGCAAATAACAGAAAAATTGAGACCCGTGGCTAAAACAAATGTATTTATTGTTCTCATATCAAGAAGTCTAGAGATAGCCAGCTGCTGGCATTGGTTCATCTTCTCAATGGGGTCGTTAAAACCTCAGGCTCTTTCTATCCTTCTGTTTTTACCATCCATGGCGTGTTGGCTTTTCATCCTTTCCTGGTTGCAATATAGCTGCCACAGCCAAAATCTTCACAACATTCAAAGACCAGAAATGGCAGAGGGTGGGTGGATTGGGTTGGCCTGACAACAGCCAGGCAGAAAGACCTTCTTCTTATACACCTCTTGCTTTTTACCCAGAGCAGAATCCCCCAACAGACTTCCCCTTATGTATCATTGTAAAGAATGGGATCATATGTTCACCTCTCAAAGAGGCCAGAACTATGTTTCTTATTATCAAAGGCTCTCTTCCTAATATCTGAATAAGGTGAGGGATCTGCTGGGTACGCAACTATAGAGGCTGCCAGAGTCCCCATCTCAAGATATGTAAGCCAATATTCCTTCCCCTCTTCCATGATGCCTCTCTGCTCTGATCCCAGTCTATCCGTCTAGGCTCTGCTGTCCTGCCTATTTTCCATAGCATTTCTGACAGGGACCCTGCAGATAGGATTGCTGAGTCTGTATTTTAGACAAGTCTGTTCACTAATTAGTTAAAAAAAAAAACAAAACTCTCTTGTCTGCTTTATCACCCCCAGAGTCCCAAACATCAAAAAGCCAGTAAGCCCTGAATGACTGATGAGAATTTTTGGTTTGCAGCCAAGCTATTAAACTTTTAATATAACTTGAAGTTTGTTAAAATTCGTATATTGGTCACATACATTCATAAAATGCATCTATCTTTGCAACCTTTAAAGGAAAAGCCAATAAATCCAGATTATATATTGAAAGCCCTTATATGTTGTCAGGGCCCACACTGGAATAAAGAAAACATATACTTCTCAATGCAACTTATTTCTCTTGAGATCTTTAGCTAGATTCTTATTATAGTTCAATTTCTAGCGCTTTCTTTGCTATGAATGTTTTCCTCATGAGTTCATAAGATAGAGAATAATTACTGAGGACACAGCTGTGGTTCAGTCAAATTAGAGATTTCAATATTTCCGGGAAAGCATAGTCAGAACTTGACAGGGGCACCTGGCTGGCTCGGTGGGCAGCGCACGTAACTCTAGAGCTCAGGGTTGTGGTTCTAGACCTATGCTGGGGGTAGAGTTTACTTAAAAAAAAAAAAAAAAACTTGACAAGCCAGGTGATATATTGAAAGGAAATCACTGATTTAAAAAAAAAAACACTGAAGGGGTGCCTGAGTGACTCAGTCGGTTAAACATTCAACTCGATTTCAGCTCAGGTCATGATCTCGCGGTTGTGAGATGGAGCCCTGCGTCAGGCTCTGTGCTAGGCGTGGAGCCTGCTTAAGATTCTGTCTCCCTCTCCCTCTGCTCCTGCCCCTTTTCTCTTTCTCGCTACCAAATATATATATATATATATATATATTTATATTTATATTTATATTTATATTTATATTTATATTTATATTTATATATTCACTGGAAAACTTACTTTGCACAAAATTTGGCTACCTGAAAGGCCCAGAGTACACAAGGTTATTTTAGAAATAAGATGATACAAATTACTTTAGCAAGTATCACGTCGTCTTTATTCCAGCCAAGAGGGTAACAAAGTTGGATCTTGCAGTTCTTGGTAGGACCTTGTTAACAAGAAGCCATAGATGAATTTAATTATTAAATCATTTGGAATTTCTCTTCTTCTTATCTTCTATCTTACAGTACCCAATATTGTAATTTTTTCCAGCAACGTGGTCTTGGAGTTCTGCCTACATTTCTGGTAAATCTTTTAAGACTCAGGATTGCTCCAGGATTTATTCTTTTGAAATCTATTAAGAGGGTTTCCTCTCTGCTAACCCCATGGTGTGTGTTCTTTCTTTCTTTGTGTTCCCATAGCTATTTCCACTGTGTCTTTCAAATAGCACAATGCAATGATGAAGAGAGGGAAACTGGCTGAGAATTTTGAAGATTGGAAAATTGGGTCGATGCCAGAAAGTATGAGCCAGCCTGTTTTCCCCCTTTGCTCGTCTACTTGCTCAGTCCACTGAAGACTGGAAAGTCTGAGGCCAAAAAAGATATGAAGCTTATCTCGTGTCAATAGAAGCAAGCAGATGCACAGGTTTGTACCTCTTAAGCAGTGTTGTAACTCTTCAGTGGGAGGAAAGGGAGCTCTCAGGCAGATCCATGAAAAATGATATGTGTGGAAACAGCAACTCAGTCTAAGAATTTTAAAAAACATTTATTATTATTAATTATTATTAATTATTTTTATTATTGCTCCTGCTTCTGCAATTCTGAGTCTTCCTCATTTACTTCCTAGTTCATGGTATGTTCAGTCTCAGGTCTCTCTTGTCTTCAGAAAAGAGGGTTTTGGCTTTCTCTTTAATTGGATACTCATTAAAGCCAAGGCAGCAGCAGGATGCTTGCCCCATCTGAGGAGGAGGGGCTCCAGCTGGGGAAGAGGACAGAGCTTCCAGAGAGAAGCCCCGAAGGGAGTCAGAGATGGACCTCAGCAGGGGCTTAACTTTTCAAAGCTACTCTTCCCTTTCGGAGGAGAAAGAGGAGGATCAGAGGGTTCAGGTTCCCTCAGCACTTCTAAAAACCTACTCAGGACTCATCACTACTGAAGCAAGGCGGCAATGTACAGTTGCTATGCCCATTTCCGTTAATGCGGTTGGAAAGAAAAACACAGGCCTACCCACTTGCAGATTTGGAAACAAAAGCCCGGAACTGCGACAGTGGAGGGCCCAGGTGATTATTACCATCATCATCTTCTTTGCCAATGAAAGGTAGTCATATTTTTGCTCATACATCCTCAGGAATTTCTGGCAGGATACCCAGTGACTCCTGCTAATGGTTACCTCCGAGGAGTGGTCATAAGGCAATGATAGGCTGGGCAGGGGGGCTTTTATTGTTTGCTTAATATCATCTGCTCTGTTGGAACTTTTTATAGTATTTTTATTTAAAAAAAACCAAGTGATTCAGCTTGTAAGCTATTGAGTAGATACGATGTTTTAAATGAGCTGCTTTACTCCTTAACATAAAGAGAGGTAGAAAGAAGGAATTAAAGAAATCCTTTTTTCTAGAGTGCCCCTCCCCCAGCCCCAAGACTACAATACCAAGCCTGTCTATTCAGATGGAAAGATGGACAAGATGATGGTGGCCTCCTAGTGCCGGGGAAGTTGAAATTCAATACAGCACTACAAACATGGACGCACCGTGTTGTATTTCTTCTTTCTTTTTCTGTTCAGAGATTTCCTCATCTGTTTTTGATTGGCGGTGTAGTCTTCCTACAACCAAGAGGAGCTTTAGGCTTTGCTTTCCAGAATCCCATTGTCCCACCAGGTTCCTGAAGCCTTCTCTCCACAGGATTGCATGCATGGCTTCAGTGGGATTTCTTTTTCCTGTTTCAGTTTCAGCATGTAAATTGAAAACTTAAAAGCCCTTGGGTTGGAACGAATGAAGGCTGGGAATAGATGCATCTTCTTGCACTTGGAGCTCTGAATACAAATCATTGTTTAGCCGTGAGGAGAGAGAGGGAAGCAGGGCTGGAGGGAGAATAGATGGAATTAATGGGCATAATCTCATTTTATAATTAAAAATAGGAAACTTAGATCCATGGGTATGTCTCAGAGATAATACAGCAACATCACAAGTATGTCTTGATTTCTACAACTGAAGTACTTCTTACAAGAGATGTAAATCTATTCCTTTTGCAAATCACACAACAATTTATGGGCCCATGAGGAGTCTCCCACTTAGAGGACTCTAATTAGGAATATTTTTATAAAACTCATTTTATTAATTCTTTTTTCTCATTTATAAAGCCCTCAGACTTTTCATTATACTACTTTTTCCTTCTCATCAAATAGACTTAATTATGACACTTTCATCATAAAACAAAAAAGAACTCTCTTCACTAAAATGTCTCCACTAGCTACTACTCTTTCTCTTCCCCTTCATAGCTAAGATTCTTTTTTTTTTTTTAAGATTAATTTATTGGGGTGCCTGGGTAGCTCAGTCAGTTAAACATCTGACTCTTGATTTCGTCCCAGGTCATGATCTCAGTGTCGTGAGACCGAGCCCGGAGTCAGGCTCTGTGTTCAGCAGGGAGTCTGCTGGAAACTCTTTCTGTCTCCCCCTTCGCCCCTCCCCTGCTCATGCTGTGTTCTCTCTATCTCTCTCTCAAATAAATAAATGAACTCTGAAAAAAATAAATTTACTTCTCTGGGAGAGATAGAGAGCACAGGGGGAAGGGACAGAGGGAGAGGCAAAGAGAGTCTCAAGCAGACTCTGGGCTCGATGTGGGGCTTGATCCCATGACCCTGAGATCATGACCTCAGGTGAAAGCAAAAGTCAGTCACTCCACCAACTGCGCCACCCAGGTGCCCCACTAAGATTTTTCAAAAGGATGGTCTTTCCTTCACTGAAACAGTGCTATTTCCCTTAAGTTACCAACTCCTCGATATGAAATCCAATACACACGCTTTGGACTCACTTTATCAGACCCTCCAGTGTTCTTTGACCCTGCTGGAGTGCTCTCCTTAAAACACTTTCCTTCCTCCCCCCAAGTGTCCTCCTATTTCTCCTCTTGCTTCTTCTCATTCTCTTTTGTGTGTTCTGCCACTGATACTCAACTTCAAATGTTCAAAATCTCATGCTTGTACTTCAGCGTTCCCACTCCCCTTGAGATTGTATTTTTGTCCTTTCAAATATTTCTTGAGTTCCTTCTGTAAATAAGTCAAGTTCCTGCCCTCTGAGCTTGCAGTTTAGTGACAGTGACTTTTACATATGTGCTAATGACCACAACAACCAGAAGTCCAGCCCAGATCTTTCAGGTTCTAGACGTTTCTGCTTGTGTGTTTTGTCGCCACTTCAAATCAAAAATGTTTAAAACAGAATCGATCCTCTTTCCATCCCTACTCAAATACTCTCCTTATGGGAGGTTGGTAACTCTATCTACTCAGTCACTCAAGAGGAACATGGGACCATTTCTTGGCTGCTTCTCCTTTAGCCTGTGTGTCAATTTTGTCACCCAGGTTAGTTATATTTTCTTGAACATGACTCGGATCTGTCCTCAATGCCCCCTAGTCCCGATGTGTTCACCTTTCTCCCTATCACTATCATTTTTTTCTTGCATCCTAGCTGGTCTTCCGGACTCTGCACCTGCCCTCTTCTTTCTTTTTCGTATGTTTCCCAAATATTTCTAAAATGCAAGTGTAATCCTGTTACTTACCCATTTAAAAACCTCTGCTCTCTGTTGCCTGCTGGAAAATATCCAAACTCTGTACTATGACATGCTAAGCAACATACTAGGTACACAGTAAAGTATCTGTACAAACTTCCATACCAGCCATCTTGTACTGTGCATTTATAAATAAGTACCAGTGTGTTCCCGGAATGTGTTGGCTGTTCTCATGCCTTTGTACCTTTGCATCAACTTCTCGTCTTCCTGGAATGCTCTTCTTTCCCTCAACTATCTACTTTACATCTTTTCTTTAAGACCTAGTTCAGTGTCACATTGACCAAGAAGGCTGCTAATCCATCAGTCTGGGTAAGGTACCTTCCCATGAGGTTCCCTCTCACATAGGACTTACCACATATGTTCTATTCTCATATATTATATTCCTGTATAAATATATATTTATTGAATGAATTAATAATGAATGTAATCTCCTAATTTATGTTAGAATCATAGTTTTAATGCTAAAAGGGATCTTACGGAATGTCTAGTCTACAGAGGAAGAAACTAAAACTAGTATATAGCTCTCTTGAGTCCTATTTCTTTTCCCCTTTTCATGCTTTCTGAAAACTTTTTTTTCATATTTCTCATCTGATGAAAGGGAGGTGTCTTCATCATGACGTTCTGACTAGAAAGTGACCAAAGTTATGCAAAGGCATGAACATACTGACTATTAAGGGGGCACCTAGCTAGGCTCAGTCGGTAGAGCATACGACTCTTTTTTTTTTTTTAAGATTTTAATTATTCATTTGAGACAGAGAGATACAGAGAGAGAGAGAGCAGGGGGAGAGGCAGAGGGAGAGGGAGAAGCAGGTTCCCACTGAGCCAGGAGCCTGACATGGGGCTTGATCCCAGGACCCTGGAATCATGACCTGAGCCAAAGGCAGATGCATAACCATCTGAGCCACCCAGGCACCCGAGCATACAACTCTTGATCTCGGGGTTGTGAGTTCAAGCCCCATGTTGGGGTAGAGATTACTTTTTTTAAAAGTTAACATACTGACTGTTAGAGGAAAGGTGTAGTATGCTTACTAGGGCTCGGCTCATTGGTACTGATTTATGAAGGCACAATGTGTTCTGCCAGTATTTAGTATGCCACTTTTTGTTGGTGACATGGCCATTTAAAAACTGTTCTTTAAAGGGAGCAGATAATAAGTATTTCTCAGACAGAATTTTCATTCTCCCTTTCCCTTTTCTTTATAGGTTTTCTTCTAATTACCATCATCACTACCATGCAGAGAACTAAACCAATGAGCAAAGAGGTTGCCGGTATATTGGAGACCAGCCAAACAAATTACAATGTGGGTTAAAGGGCATATGTTTAAGAAGCAACGAAAATAATTTGGCATCCACACCCTAGAAGAATGGCAGGAAAACAAGGATATGGTGATTTATAAATAACTGAGAGCCACTAGAAAGAACGGGAGGAATGATACATCAGATGTGGTCAAAGCCATCGAGACAAGAGAAGAATGAAATAAGAAAGAAAATACAGTCTGTGAAAACCACGTTGGTAAGTAAGCCCGGAAAGAAAAATAAGGAATTAAACTATAGGTAACACTAAATGTCAGGCACTATTTTAAGAGGGTTACACATATGAACCCTTTAAATTCCCATAACAGCCCAGTGAGGAAGGTATTTTATTATCTCAGAGAAGGAAACTGAGCCCTAGAAACATCACCTAGGCTTCTCACCCAATGGTCCTTTCACTATTTACAGTAAAATAATAGCTAGCATTCATAAAAGGTTTACACTTTTCAAAAGAACATCCAGACATGATTTCATCATTCTTCACAACAGTCCTGTTATTATTCCTACTTAGAGATAAGGGAAGACAGAGAGGTTAGGACTTTTCCAGGGTTGCTCAGTCAGTAAATGGTACACGTGGGTTTGAAGCCAGATTGGCTCCTTTTGCTACAGCACGCAAACCTCTAAGACAATGAACCATAAGCGTAGATGGATAGCACTCAAAAAGACAGGCCTGACCCCCTTCGGTTAATCTTTCTTTCTTTCTTTCTCTCTTTCTTTCTTTCTTTCTTTCTTTCTTTCTTTCTTTCTTTCTTTCTTCTTTCTTCAAAAACGTATGCTTGTTAATGGCTTTATTGAGCTATAACTCACATGCTATAACATTTTTATATTTAAAGTATACTCTTCAATGTTTTTAAATATATTCAGAATTGTATAACCATCACCGCACTATAGCTTTGGAACATTTTCAGCAACGCCCCACCCCCACCCCACACCACCAAAGAAGCCCCATACCCATTAGCTGTTGTTTCGTAGCCTTTCCCACCTCCAGTCCCTAGCAAACACGACTCTACTTTCTGTCTATACGGATTTGTATTTCATACAAATGGAATTATAGAATACGTGCTCTTTCATGTCTGACATCTTTCCATTTATCACGCTTTTGAAGTTCATTCTTATCATTGCAGTACCTCATTCCTTTTTATGGCTAAATAATAATCCGTTGTATGGCTACACCGTGTTTTATTTATCCATTAATCAGTTGATGGACACTTGGGTTGTATCTGCTTTTGGACTATTATGAATGAGATGCTATAAATGTTCACGTATGAGTTTTGTGTGAAATATATGCATTTTTATTTTTTAAAGATTTTTTATTTATTCATTTGAGAAAGAAAGAGAGAGAGAACATGAGCAGGGGGAATAGCAAAGGGAGAGGGAGCAGCAAACTCCTCACTGAGCGGGAGCCCAATGCGGGGGCTCGATCCCAGGACCCTGGGATCATGACCTCAGCTGAAGGCAGATGCTTAACCGACTGAGCCACCCAGGTGTCCCAAGACATGCATTTTTAAATAACTACTTTCACAAAAGTCTTGAGTTCCATAGAGGACCAGCCCCATGAGATGCTCTGCAAAACAGACAAACAAGTTCTGTGGTCAAAGAAGTTTGGTTAGTGCTTCTTCTCCAGGCTCTTTTAGGGTCACATTACATGATAAAGGCACCAAGAAAACCTGCTCTAAGAAAAACTGTTTTAATTTTTTTTTGCCTCGTATTCTTCCAATGTCTGTAGCACTGGAGACTTCTTTCACAGAACACATTAACATTCTGAAAAACTAGTGTACTATGGAACACATTTCAAAAAATGCTGCCCCAAATGTTTAGCAAAGAGAGCCTTTCAGGGAGCAGAATGCTTGGAGCTCATTCTGGGATTCTCCCTTTCCTTAATCTGATCCAGCATCTTTGCATATGACACGCAGAGTATAATAATAGACCTAACATTATGGTCTCCATTTCTATTTTGGGCTGGGGAAAACAGGTTAAAATTTCCTCTTAAAATATGGCTTTTCTGGTAAAAATAGTCAGTAGGTCGCTCTGATAGCACTGTCTCAGGAAAGCTCAATGTTAGTTGGTGATCAGCCATGTCAGCAATGAAGATTTTGTGACCACATGGTTCATGCCTTCACTGTCTCTGTGATTTCCCCGGTACCCAACAGAGGGTTTGCCACTTAGCAGGCACCCAAACTATGAGTGAATGACTGCATGTAGAATACAGAAAACGTTGGCACCCACCATCATACAGATGAAAACTGAGTCCCAGAAGGCCAAAGAGACTTGCCGACGGTAACATGGCCACCAGCAACAGCACCATGACAAGACCCAGATCCTTTGGCTTATAAATATGTATTTTTTCTGACATGCACAATTTAGGGTTAGAAACTTATTTTTTTAAATCCAAATTTCAAATGACACTTAACATTTTCATGAACTAGGCTTGAACTAGGTAAGGCTAAAGGGAATTGGGCCAAGAAATCAAAGGCTGAGGTGTACCTTCCTTGGAATGGCGGAGTCTGGGAGAGAAGGTCAGCACCGATCCCAGCTGGAGGCGGAAACTGCTGGGGCGTGAGCAATGAACAGTTAAGGGAAAAACTAAGACCATGAAATGAGAGCCACACTGCCAACATCACGTGGAGTTTTGGTGTGCTGCCATGCATTTTCAGCACTAATCTACACACCCAGTTTTCGGAGTGGCAAAACTATCATAAAAATGTGTGTCTAAATACAGTCTGTACTAAACAAGCCTTGCAAAGATGAGCCGCCTGCGTTTCCTTTGTGATTTTACTGGGTCATTCGACCTTCGCTATAGCAGCGAATCTGGTGTGCCGCGATGGAGAAAAATACCATTTATATATTATAGGAAACTGTATTCAAAACAAACTAGACACCCAAAGAATAAAAGTTCTGCTTAAATTATTTACTGATACTCATAAGACTACTCTAAACAATTACTTAGTTCCACATTCTTTAGAAAGATGCTATCACATTGGAAACTAAGTATAAACTCAGGAATCCCTTTTTTCTCTCAGAAAGAGTTACCTTGATCCCCTTTGCCATTTCAGATATAATTTTGATATCCTTACACAAAGAGAATTTCAAGTCAGTTGACCTTGTAAAGCATTCTTGAAGTCATTTTGCTCATTTTCACTAGAAGTTATGAAGATGCCAGACAGCTCTTCGGGGTCATTTCCTGGGCTCCCAAATTTGTCCTCTTGACTTATTTTCTTGAATGACAATGTACGCCCCTGGTTTCTTTTCTCTTCACTGCCATGCTAACATGGTGTATTTCCCTAATATTTAATTTGAAACAAACACACTGTACATTCATAATATCCTGTTTACCTAATAATAACAATAGCAATTCTCCCTAACGCTAGTACGTTGCTAAACTCAGTGTTCAACACAAATACTTGCCAAATATAAGGGAATACGCAAAATAGAAGTTCCTTTTCTGGGAATAGGAATCAAGTGTGAAAAGTGATTTTTCTACCATAGTTTTCAGGAACCTGCCAGTCTGGGGGCTGGGGAGATTATAAACCAGAGGTCAAGGACTTTCCCAGAGTACAGAACCATCACTCTCTCCATCTCTTACTCTGGCCCACCCACCCACAGGGAAAAGGGGTTTGGTCCTCACCAGTGGAATTAGCTGGATATGGTGCTGGCTGTTTGGCTCTGGAAACTGGGCTGCTTCAACCCTGCATCTGGCCTCTTGTACTGCTGGTCCTGCACGTTTTCTCGGCAGTGTGGGGCCAGTTCCCATCCTCTTATGCTTTCTGTTGCTAGAGAATGGTCTTTATTATTTTGATACCTGGTAACATAGATATAGGTAAAACCACTTCTGACACATGAGACAGCCCCTCATTAGAGACAGCAACATCCTTAATGCCGGACTGAGGACGGAGGAACTTTGCAGAGGTGGAGGCATGGCTGGTTTTGGAATGGAGCGGATTTGGTTTTGGACTGTTCATCAACTGACTCCCTTGTGCTAGTCACTTAACTTCTGGAGCCTCTGTTTTTCCATAAGGTCAAACAGGATTAATTCTACCAGCCCTGAGGCAACTCATGGAATTGTTGGGAAAATAATAATAAAAAACTCGTAGACTTGAAGACCTTTAAAAACACTGATAAGCATTACCCCAAGGTAGCAGATATTATTGGTTACCATGTCAAAGTCTTTTGACCATGCTCTTATAATTTTAACAAAGAGATCTGCAGAAAATAGCAGTTTCCCTGCTGTATGAGCCAGAACTTTAGATATTCAAACAAGTACACTGACAATCAAGAGAGTATGGGAAAAGTTAGGGACTTGGAAAAAACACAGACCTGAGTTTGGGTCCAGTCTGAGGAACCCTGGGCAGCTTAGGAAAACAGCGTGGAGGTTTCTCAGGAAGTTAAAAAGAGAACTACCCTATGATCCAGCAATTGCACTACTGTGTGTTCACACAAAGAATATAAAAACACTAATTCAAAAGAATATATGCACCCCTATGTTTATTACATCATTATTTACAATCGCCAAACTATGGAAGCAATTAAGTGTCCATTGATTGATGAATAGATAAAAAAGAAGTGGTATATATATATATATACATATACATGTGTCTATTTATACATACATATGTATATATATACATACGTGTGTGTGTATATATATGTATATAATGGGATATTAGCCATCAAAAAAATGAAATCTTGCCATTTACAGCAACATAGATGGAGCTAGAGTATTATGCTAAGTGAAATAAGTCAGTCAGAGAAAGACAAATACCATATGATTTCACTCACATGTGGGATTTAAGAAACAAAACAAAGGGGGAAAAGAGAGAGAAAGAGACAAAACAAGAAAGAGACTCTTAATTATAGAGAACAAACTGATGGTACCAGAGAGGGGGGAGCAGATGGGTTAAATAGGTGATGGAGATTAAGGAGTGGACTTGTGACGAGCACTGAGTGATGCAGAGAATTGTTGAATCACTGTGTTGTACACCTTAAACTAATATAACACTGTATGTTAACTAACTGGAATTAAAATAAAAACTTAAAAAAATACCATTGAGTATATTACTTGGACTGTTTCCTCAAATGTCTAATGGTGAAATCTGTGCTTGCTTTATATCACTTTTGTGAGAATGAAGTGAGATAAGGTAGAGCTGTAGCACCAGCCATCTTGGCTGGAGTCCCTGGGGGGTCCTTCAGCTCTGGAGACACGTATGTACATACCACCTTGTGCAGTAGAACTTGGAATCCAGTAAACAATTTCTTTGCCATTTTGCAGATTCTTTTCTTTTCTTTTTTCTTTTTTCTTTCTTTCTTCTTCTTCTTCTTCTTCTTCTTCTTCTTCTTCTTCTTCTTCTTCTTCTTCTTCTTCCTTCTTCTTCTTCTTCTTCTTCTTCTTCTTTTTAGAGAGACAGTGAGAAAAGAGAGAGAGAGAGAGAGGAAGGAGAGAATCTTAAGCAGGCTCCACACTTAGCATGGAACGTGACATGGGGTTCAATCTCACGACCCCCAGATCATGACCTGAGCTGAAATGAAGAGTCAGATGCTTAACTCACTGAGCCACCCAGGCGCCCCCCATTTTGCAGATTCTTACGAAGAGTCAACACTCTTGAATAAAGCGCTGGCTCTGCCTGCAGGAGTCCTTCCTGCCCACTCTCAAGTTGACGTGGGCTGACTTTGCATTTTGATGGAGAATATAATACAGTTTGTCCTTTCATAACCAACATCTAAATTATTTGGTTCTTACTTTCCCAAGAAGATAAATTTTACACTACAGATCCTTGTTGGAGATTTGTCCATGAATTAACTCTTCCAGCACAAATTAAGGGCACGACTGATGAACTTAGTATTTGGAAGAGAGAACTTTAATGATATATTCACCATAAAATCTAGTGAATGTGTAGTTCTATCCTTCTTTCCTAATTTAATCGTGAATGAATTCAAGTGGCAGAGATGAAAATGTATCTGTTGAATGTTGTCTTTTTGAAGATAAAAAAGCTTAGTGACTTGTTGATAGAGAGCCCCGACCTGACTCCCAGTCATGTGCTCTGAGTTTTATACCTGTTGAGTCTCTAAGTACCTGGGCCATCTACTTAGCCCCCTCTTTCCCTTCCTCCTTCCACAAATTTGTTATTCGGGGAAGGATAGATACTTGCAGTGAACGCTTTTCAAGTTTTTGTTTCGTGAAAAAAGCTCCATCTTCTGGAAAAGGGTGTGCATTTTTGAGAGTCTAAACCTAAGAACTAAACAAACCACAGTGTCCTCTGGAGAACCCAGCCTCCATCAGGGCCTAGAGAGACTGCTGATCTCAATGAATGGAAGCATCTATTTCTTCCAGGCCCTTTGGTGGTCTCCTGTTTTGATTTCCTAATCATATGCTTTAGCTTAATCTGATAAGCTACCTCAAATCCTTTTGAAGGTAAGCAAGCTATAATCTAAATAAATAAGCCTACCATAACCAAGTTTGGAGCTGCTGTCAAGGGCAGTGATCTGCAACCCATTCTCCACCACCCTCCCGTGGGCTTACAGTGACTAGCTCCCTGGGGCCCCCGGAAGCTCTGGTTGCATCCCCTGGATAGTTGTGAATATCATGGGGAGAAGTGTTCCAACATTTTGCTCTCCCTGAAGGTGGAACAGGTGAGGGATAATTAGAAATATACTTATTATTCACTTAATCAGACATCCCAACTTCTGTCCTCTATGCAATGGAGGTTGGATAGAAAGTTGCTTGCAGCAGTATGAATTATCCTCTAAACATGTTCCAAAGACTGAAGCTCCACCCAACAAATTAGCCAAACCAGAAACTTGGTGGTAATTCTGAACTTCTTTTGTGTCCTCCGACAATCACTGGACCAGTCCTACGACTTCTTTCGTCTAAACTAGTGGTTTCCAAGCCTGGATGCATATTAGAATCATTTGGAAGACTTTATAAACATGGATGCGTGGCTCCATTTCGAGACATTCTGATTCAGTGGTCTGGGTGTAGGATCTGGGCATCAATATTAAAACAAAACAAAACAAAACAAAACTAAACTAAACAAACCTCACTTCCCTGGGGGATTGTAATGTGCATCCAGGGTTGAGAGCCACTTAAACCCAGCTATAGTCAGTCTCATCCTTTTTACAAACACTGCCACTTTTTTGGTTCATGGCCTTACCATGTCTCTCTTAGACTATTGCGATAGCTTTCTAACTGATTTCCTTGCCTCCTCTCTTCTCTGAGTCATTTGTAGCTGAGATCGTTTATCTCTTTATAACACCAGTTTGACTTTTTTTAGCCTCATATCCCCAAATTCCTCTTTCCATTATATGAAAATCTTTTCTTACGTGTAAAAGGGCAGTCACTAACATTTATTAGAGTCACTGACTTCAAGCACTGTGCCAAACATAAAGATTTCATTGGATCCTTCTAGCAACCCAATGAGGTAGGTAGCATTATTCCCATTGTACGCAGAGGAGATTGAGGTTTCAAAAGGTGGAGTTAAAAATTAGAGACAGTATGCAATGAAAGCAGAATTTCAATGCAGGTCTATCTGAGTTCTTTTTTGTTGTTGTTGTTAAAGATTTTATTTATTGATTTGTCAGAGAGGGAGAGCATGAGCGGGAGGAGCAGCAGGCAAAGGAAGAAGCAGGCTCCGCACTGAGCAAGGAGCCTGATGCGGGACTTGATCCCAGGACCCTGCGATCATGACCTGAGCTGAAGGCAGACGCTTAACTGACTGAGCCACCCAGGTACCCCCATCTGAGTTCTTAACCATTAAAATGTTTTCCTTTTGTTCAGGTTAAAAATCAACATGCAAGTTTGCAGTCTCCTCTCAGAAACCCTGCCAAAATATTTGAAAGAATAAAAGAGGCTTACGTGTGAAAGCACAACAAAAGTAGGAGGGAGGACATTAGTTGACAAAATATGTCAGTCTTATTTCAAAAGTCAGAGAAGGGGTAGAGGAGAGGCATCTGATACCGCTGGACCAAGGATTCCATGTTTTGAAGGACAAGCACGGGGCACCAACAAGGAGAGAATAGGTTAGTTCCACAGAACCCCCGAGAAGCTCAGTCCTGAGGAACTGCATACAACAAAGAGTGTGTGGGAAGACGCTGAAGCTGCCTGAGGAAGTCTATCGCCTTGTCCAGGCAAAGGACACCAGCACCTGTGTCATCACCACTTAGACGGGAGGTGGATTGATTCTTTGAAAAAACTCTTGGGCTTTGGGGACCATATGCACAGCATGGCCAGGAGTTAGGCATAGGGGTGAAAATAGGGGAATGAACGGAACATCTGCATATGGAATGGTCAGACTCCTCAAAGCCTTTCCATCCTAGATGCCCCCCCCCCCCCCGCCCCAGATTGTGGGCAGCCTTTCAGACAAGACACGATTCTTTGCTGGAGAAACCAAGCACTTCCTGGGAAAAGATGGCCACGTACTAGCATTTCGGGGTTCTCCAATGAAAGGATGATTTCCTACTGATCGCTCCAAAGTGAAGGCCGTATGGAATGGCTCATGTGAGGGGAGCCCTGCATTAGATTTCTATTGCTGCTGTGTCAAACTATCACAGACTTAGAACTATTCTAAAACAAGAAGCTTACCAGGAAAAAAAAAAATAAAATGAAGGCTGTCCCTGGGGGCGGAGTAGGAGTGAAGGTGTGGGGGAGGGGCCATTATAATCCCTTCTTGAAAATTACATTCTAAAACCCTGTACATGTATTATTCTGATAAAAATATTAAAATGTCTAAAAATACATATTGCTTCCCCTCTTTGGGCTCTTTCCTCCTTATGGAAGGCCTTCTTCTCGTCTCTGCCTGTGGAATCTTTCTCAAGTCTTTAAGTCCCAGCTCACATGTCAAAATTTGTGCCAGCTCCCGAAGCAAAATTAATCACTCTCCCACTTTGGGTTACCCTTGCATTTTTCACATGCTGCTATTGTAATTATAGGAATATCACACTCCATCATTATTATTTGTTTAGTATCTGCCTCTCCTACCTGGATGTGAGCTTCTTCAGGGCAGAGATCATCTTACTCATCTTTTTGTCCCCAGTGATACTATAATACCTGGCTCATAACAGATACTAAAGAAATACATATTGAGTTAATGGCTGGGGAAAAAACTGAATCAACAAATACATAAAGTAATAGGAGGAGCAATCCTCTGGAGAGCCATTGGTTTACTGTCAGCCTAATGTCTAAGACAGAAGACAGAATAGTACTTCACATTCCTGATAACTACCGATGCTATCAAGTCTTACTCTGAATATGAGATCAGATCAAGACAATTAGTCTGGGCACACACACAGGGAAAATAAGCTGGTGCCCCAGAAAAGTGTATGTGAGTTTAATGTGGGCTAAATATAAAATATTCATAAAACACCTATAAGTAAACGAGATAATGTACTCACTACAACGGTGAAGAAAATTTAGTCTTTTGTCCATTAAGAGATAGAATAAATTAGCTGTGACAAAGTAGCCTGAATGATATAAAAATATGCCTGACATGGATACATATAGCAGCTTTATTCATAATTGCCAAAACGTGAAAGCAACCAAAATGTCCTTCAGTAAGTGACTAGATTATAAATGAACTCTGGTACGTTCAGACAATGGAATATTATTCAGCACGAAAAAGAAATCAGCTATCAAGCCACGAAAAGATGCGGAGATAATGTAAATGCCTATGACTGAGTGAAAGAAGACAATCTGACATACTGTATGATTCCACCTATTGACATTCTGGAAAAGGCAAAACTATGGGGACAGTAAAAAGGTCAGTGGTTGCCGGGGGTTGGAGGGTGGAGAAGGATGAATAGGGAGGATACAAACGATTTTTCAGGCAGTAAAAATACTCTGTATGATCCCATAATGATGAATACATGTCATTGTACATTGGTCCAAACCCATGGAAGGTACATCACCAAGAGTGAACCCTAATGTAAACTATGGATTCTGGGAGATTCTCAAGAGTCAATGTAGGTTCATCAGTTCTAACAAATGCACCACTCCGGTGGGGATGGTGATAGTCGGGGAGGCTGTGCGTGGGGGACAGGGGTATATGGGAAATCTCTGTACCTTCATGTCAATTTTGTGCTGAACCTTAAAACATCTCTTTTTAAAAAACGACATAAAAATAGATATTTTTAAAAATTATATATTCTTATATAATATATACATGTTTAAATTATCTGTATAATTAGATGCAACGAATCTAACATAGTATATGTCAGATCCAAACAGGAAATAGCGTATTTAAACAGCGTTGGAAATCCTGCTTTGCCCAATCATGTATTTCGATAGTGTCTGACTTCCCACTTCTTACGGAATACAATTTTAGGTCTCTGCCACCATCTCTAAAGCTATTCAAGAGGCAGCTCCCATGGGGCACCTGGGTGGCTCAGTCGTTAAGCGTCTGCCTTCGGCTCAGGTCATGATCCCAGGGTCCTGGGATTGAGCCCCACGTCGGGCTCCCTGGTCAGTGGGAAGCCTGCTTCTCCCTCTCCCACTTCCCCTGCTTGTGTTCCCTCTCTCACTCTGTCTCTCTCTGTTAAATAAAAAAAGAAAAAAGAAAGCAAGAAAAAAAAAAAGATGCAGCTCCTGCTCGCTTCCCTCTGACCTCACCTTGTCCCTCCTCCCTCCTGACTTTCTGTTCCTTGACCACGCCCTGCCCTTCCCTGTCTCAGGGAGCCCAGGGCTTCTCTCTCTCACTGGCATGCTCATCTCTGCCCTTTGTGTCATCGACCATCCTTATGTCTTAGCTCAAATGTCCCTTCCCCAGAGACCCCTCTCCGATTATCTGATCTCAAAGAGCACCGCCCCAAGTTACACTTTCTTACATCATCCTACCTCCTTTCGTGCATGGATCACAGCTGGTAATTATCATGCTTCTTTACTTGCTTGTTTTAAAGATTTTAGTTGTTATTGGTTTATTTGTGCTTTGCCTGTCTCCATGCTAGAAAAGCGGCATCACCCACACCCCAGATAACCAGCGTCTCAGAGTTCAAGTTTAAAGACTGAGGCCTTCGTGACCCTTTGCTAGAGCCTTTAAAGGGATCAGGGGTGGGGTACCAATGAAGGGGAGACACTTGACTCAATGTTCTCTCTTCAGTCCATGGAGTAGACCGGGCCTGAGAGAGGCAGTGCCTCAAGGATCAACATTTTGGGGTTCCTTTTTTTTTTCTCTTTGGGTATAAACCAGCTTCCCCCCAATCCACAACAAGTGCCCTAATATGTGATTTTCAGGCATTCAGATTCACATGGCTTTTCAGGATTAGGTCCTGTGCCAAGCAGGAGACTACCTGGAAGGGCCGCAAGGGACACGTCTGGAAATGCTCGCTTGCTTCCTTTACTCGTGTTTCATTTGGGGGTTCCCACTCTGCTGCCTCTGCATCCCAAGTCCTGCCATTTCTGTGGGCAGCAAAGGCAGCTCCGGAGCTGGCCCCTTCTAACAGGAAACATGCCTCCCTGGCTGGGGCCCCAGCAGACAATGGATTCCCAGTTGAGCAGAAAACACGTGCACTAATAAATATTGCTTTTAACCCTTTCACTGCCACTTGAGCTGCCCTAAGGAAAAAAAGAGCTGAAGGGAAAAATCATCTATCATAAAAATGATAGAAACAAATTTAGGACTCAGAAGATAAGAAAAACTGACAATACCAGTTTCTCATGATAGTTTGATTGCAAAAAACATGAATGGGCATATGACTCAAAGGGATTAAAAACATAAGTAAGTAAACATGGACTGTGTCCAGCTGAAAAATATTTAAAGATATTTAAATTCAAGTGATTTATTGAAAATGAGAGAACTTTCTGGAGAGACTATGGTTCATATGGGAGCCATCAAATTGATCATAGTCCTTGCCCTGATAATTCCGTGTTTGCAAATATATTCTAAAGAAATACTTGTAAGAAAGAAATGTTTATCTGCACTAAGATGTTTATAGCTAGTCTATTTGTCGTGACAAAGAAATAACACAAAACAAATTGGAAATAATGGAAATGTCCTATAAATGGTATTATAGGTATAATTGGCATATTGATCCTTGGCATCAAAATGGTAGATGTGTGGACTATATCAACATGTGAGGAAGTTATTTTAAATAACATTAAGTGAAAAATATAACGTAACATTACACAGTGATTAGAATTCTCTACATATATCTTAAAGAATGTAGTCATATAAAAACAGTATCCGGAGAGGTCATAGAAGCTTGTAAAAAGTAGATATTTCTGGAGAAGGGATGCCTTAGTTTCATATATATATGATTGTCTTGATGTTTACTTATATTTTACTGTAATGTTGGCTAAATATATTCTAATTTAAAATTCTAGCAACTAGAACTTGAAAATAAATTCCATATCCAGGAATGTGGCGATTTTCCCACTCTGCGCGCTCAGAGTGAGAGTTCCAGTGTGCTCCTCTTTGCAGGGAAATATGCAGGAGAGAGAGCACTCCAGTCCATCTGTTGCCCGACTCCTGCAGGCAGCGAGGCACTGGCAGAGACAGAGAGCTGAACCCTCGTATCTTTCCTCTTCTTCTTCCTTACTAACACAACTCCAGATTTTTAGCTGAGTAGAGTCACATGCAGTAAAGACTGTGTTTTCTAGCCCCCTTTGCATTTATGTGCAATTACCATATCCTTAAAGAGGTAGGGTAGGTTTTCTTCTCTTTCTACTTCCAGTTCTCTGGAAAGCAGACACAATGGCTGGAGCTACAACAGCTACGTTGTTATTAGGGGTCTGCTAACCATAGAGATCAGTGGAGCAACACGACCAAAACCTGTTCCCTGAAATAACAGAGAATATGACTCCAGCCTCAGCTGCTGCTGAACTCCAGGCATTTTACTTGAGTGAATAAAATCTTGTGTCCAAAGTACTGTTATTTGGGACTTTTTTATTCCCAACCAAACCGAATCTGAAGTAACACAGAGGCTGCTGTCAGTTTACTTAATGTCTGTACACTTTGTTTCTTTATTTTCAAAAGAATGAGTTGGACTCACTCTTTCTTTACTGCTTTAACATTAAAAAAAATCTAAAGTGGACATCTCCTGTTATGTGTCAATGAACGATTAGAGTCTTTTCTTCAAGATTTATCTAGAGGCTGTTTTATTATTTCTTAAGCTGCTTGTTTTTGATACAAAAGTAAGTCAAGTGTCTTACAAAAAATAAAATAAAGATAGAAAATACAGATAGAGGAAAGGGAGAAAAATAATTTATAATTCCCTATCTTACATAATAGCTGTTAATATTTCGGTATATACTGCCAGTAATTTTTCAATGCGCGTATGCTGCTTCTGCTCTTTATAATCTGCTTTTCCCATTCACTGCGTTGGCACACATTTCCAGTTCATTTGATGTTTTTCTAAATGTCATTTCTAAAATGCATTTTATTCTATTTCATGGATGATGTACCATATTTAACCAATCCCAGAGTATGAGACACTTAAGAAGTTTTCATGTTTTTGTTATTATAAAAGCAGTGTAAATGATAATTTTTAGCTTTATCTTTGCACCTTATACATATCTAATAAACTTTCTAGGTTAAAGGGTAGGAAAAATTATGTTGCTGTATCAGCCCAAGAAATTTGTACCAGTTTATCTCTCCTCTAATTCTCCCTCACCAATGTACAAAAGTGCTACATTCTCTGGAACTTTACTAACAGTGAATATTATAATTTTTTAAAAATTAGTGCAATTTGAGAGATGTGTTGACTTGTGTTACTTTGATTATTAGTGATATAGGAACTTTTTCATGACTTTGTTGGCCATTGCCTTCTTCCTTTTATGAATTACCTTTTTTCCACCTTTGTTCATTTTCTGTGAGTATGATTGAGTCTCTCATGTTATTTATTAGAGTTTCTATATGTTAAGCTTATTATAAGTCCTTTGCCATACTTAAAGCAAACATTCCCCCCAGTTTATAGTTTGCTTTTATGTGTGTTTAATTTTTTAACAACAAAAATTATAAAATTTTTGTAGTCCAGTTTTCCAATCTTTTATTTTATAGTATATATATTTTTCTAGTTAAACATCTCCTTCATTAGTCTCCCTTCTTGAAATATTATTAGCTGTTCTTTATGTATTTCAGAATCATTTTGTCAAGTTTTTTTCTGCCTCACGCACACACACACACACACACACACACACACACAGACACACAATCTTAATGAGATTTCAATTGATTTACATTTATAGATCAGTCTGAGGTAAAATTTGCATCTTCTCATGATCAATCCTCCTATCCAAGAAGTTGGAGTATCTGTCCGTTTATTCAGTTCTCTGTCTATGTTCTTTAAATTTTTAAAGTTGTGGTAGAGCACACATAACATGGGGCGCCTGGGTGGCTCGAGTCTGTTAAGCGTCTGCCTTCGGCTCAGGTCATGATCCCAGGGTCCTGGGGGGGGAGTCAGCTTCTCCCTTTCCCTCTACCCCTCCTCACCACTTGTGTTCTCTATCTCTCTCTCAAATAAATAAACAATTTTTTTAAAGGCACATATAACGTACGATTCCGCATCTTCATACTTTCATCATTTGTGCAGGTCCGCGGTGTTTAGTACATTCACATTTTTGTGCAGCCATCCCCACCATCCACCTCGGAAACTCATTTCATCTTAGAAAACGGAAACCCTGTAACCATTGAACAATGACCCCCCATTCCCTTCCATTCTCTCTTCCCCCAGCCCCTGGCTCCCACCATTCTATTTTCTGTCTCTATGTAATTGACCACTCTAGGTACCTCATGTAAGTGGAAACAATGTATTTGTCTTTTTGTGACTAGCTTATTCCACTTCCCATACTGCCGGCAAGGCTAATCCGTGTTGTAGCATGTGTCAGAATTTCCTTCTTTTCTAAGACTGAATAATACTTGATTTTGTTTATCCACTCACTCCCTAATGGACAGTTGGGTTGAGTCCACATTTTAGCTATTGCAGACAATGCTATGAACACAGGTGTGTTTCTAGCATCTTTTCTAGAGAGTCTTGCTTTCTGAGTCTCTATTTTCAATTCTTTTGGGTATATACCCAGAAGTAGAATTGCTGGATCACATGGAAAGCTCTTTTTGAGGAATTGTTCTATGGCTTTTCATTAGCAGCTGCACCATTTTACATTCCCACCTACAGTGCACAAGGGCTCCTATTTTTCTGTCTTTTAAAAAGATGTATTTATGTATTTGAGAGATAGAGTGCACACACGTGTGCTTATGCATGCGGGGGCAAGGGGCAGAGGGAGAGACTCTTCAAGAGACTCCCTGGTGAGGACGGAGCCCATGCAGAGCTCAATCTCATCACCCACGAGATCATGACCTAAGCCGAAACCAAGAATCAGATGCTCAATGCACTGAGCCACCCAGGTGCCCCAAGGGCTCCAATTTTTCTAAATACTTGCTAACTTTCCTTATGTTTTGCTTTGTTTTCATAGTACCAATCGTAATAAGCGTGAGGTGGTATTTCATTGTAATTTTGATTTGCATTTCCCTAATGATTAGTGATGTTCATTTTTTTTTCATGTACTTGTTGGCAACTTGCAAATCTTCTTTGGAGATATCTCTATTCAAGTCCTTTGCCCATTTTAAAATCAAGTTGTTCTGGGTTTTTTTTGTTGTTGAGTTATAGGAGTTCTTTATACATTCAGATATTAACCTTTTATCAAACTATTGTAACTATTTCCCCATTCCATGGATTGCCTAATCACTCTTGATAGTGTCCTTTGATGCACGAAAGTTTTAAAATTTTGATGAAGTCAAATTTATCTTGTCTTTTTTTGTTGCTTTTGCTTTTGGTGTCATATCCAAGAAATCATCACCAACTTCAATATCATAAAGCTTTCCCTCTATGTTTTCTTTTAAGAGTTTTAAAGTTTGGGGTGCCTGGGTAGTTCAGTCAGTTGAGCATCTGATTCTTGGTTTTGGCTCAGGTTGTGCTCTCATGGGTCATGGGATGAGCGCCCCATCTAGCTCTGCACTCAGCAGGGAGTCTGCTTGGAGATTCTCTCCTTCTGCCCCTCCCCCACTCTCTCTCTCTCTCTCTCTCTCTCTCTCATAAGTAAATAAATCTTAAAAAAACAAAGAGTTCTAAAGTTTTAGCTCTTAAGTTTAGTTGATGTATTTTTTTTTTAAGATTTTATTTTTAAGCAATGTCTACACCCAGCGTGGGACTCAAACTCACAACCCCGAGAGCCGGAGTTGCATGTTCTACCGATTGAGCCAGCCAGGTGCCCTTAGCTGATCTCCTTTGAGTTAATTTTTGTATATGGTGTAAGGCAAGGATCCAACTTTACTTTTTGCATGTGGATATATCTTGGTTAAATTCTAATTTTGTTATTTTATTCTTATGGTTCCTGCATATTTTTGTCTAAGCAAAGCCTTAGGCACTTCGTTTTTTTTTTTTAAAGATTTTATTTTTAAATAATCTCTACACCCAGCTGGGGCTTGAACTCACAACCCTGAGATCAAGAGTCACATGCCCTACTGACTAAGCCAGCCAGGCGCACCAAGCACTTTGTATTTTTGTTGGAATTGTGAATGGAACTCCTCTTCCTTGCACCGTATCCATATATAGTCAAATTTTCTAACTGCTTCTTACTGGCTTATAGGGAATCTATTTTTTTTTCTATCAATGGCTGTATGATCGAGTTCTCTTGCTAATACTGAATTTTCCAGTTAAATGTTCTAGAATTTTCGGGCAGACAGAAATATTCTTTGCAAATACCTCGTGAAATTTGGAATTCTTTGTCCATGTCTTATTGAGAAAATGAACTTTTCAACTTTCAGTCTAAAAGAACCATGATTAATCTTAAAGTCAAAGCCATATCTTTTAAAATTGTATAACACTTACCTCGGCACATCAAACAGCTCCTTTCTCTGTATATACGTCTAGCACCTGTTTTACTCGAAGTGTGGTCCTTAGACGAGTGGCATCAGCATCACCTGGGAGCTTGTTAGAAATTCAAATCCTTAACCATACTGGAATTAAAATGAAAACCTTAAAAAAATAAAGAAAGAAATTCAAATTCATGGGCTTCACCTCAGACCTACAGAACCAGAATATGCATCTTAAAATCTGCAGGTAATTTGTGTACACGCTAAAGTTTGAGAAGTACAGCTTTAGAGATTAATGACATAGCATCTTTTCCTTTCCTTTCCTTTAAAGCTTTTATTCCATTTTCCAACCGCAAGTCATTAGATACTATAAAATGCTAGCAAAAAACTTCAAAAGGGCAATATGTCAGCTAATCTTGGATAAGGGTGCCAGGAATACAGAATGTGGAAAGAGTAGTCTTTTCCAATAAATGGTGTTGGGAAAATTGGATATTCACATGCAAGAGAATGAAACAGGACCCCTATCTTACATCATACAAAAATTAACTTGAAATGGATTAAAGACATAAATGTAAGGCCTAAAACCATAAAACGACCTGGAAGAAAGCATATAGGACAAGTTCCTTGACATTGGTCTTGGCAATGATTTTTGGGTGTGACACCAAAAGCACACACAACAAAAGAAAAAATAAACAAGTGGGACTATATCAAAAGAACAAGCTACTGTACAGCAAAGGATACCAGCAACAAACTGAGAAGGCAACCTATGGAATGGGAGGAAATATTTGCAAACCATATATCTGATAAGGGGTTAATATCCAAAATATATAAAGAACTCATACAATGCAATAGCCAAAAGAATAAATAACCTGGCTGAAAAATGGCAAAAGACCTGAATAGGCATTTTTCCAAAGAAGGCATACAAATGACCAAGTATATGAAAAGGGGCTCAACAACACTAAGCACCAGGCAAATGCAACTCAAAACCATAATGAGATACTGCCTCACACCTGGTAGGATGGCTATTATCAAAAAAGATAAGAGATGACATGTGTTGGTGAGGAGGTGGAGAAAAGGGAACCCTGGTACACTGTTGGTGGGAAGGTAAATTGGTGCAGCCACTAGGAAAACAGTGTGGATGTTCTTCAAATAATTAAAAACAGAACTACCATATGATCTCACAATTCTACTTCTGGGTATATACGCAAAGGAAATTACCAGGATCTTGAAGAGATGTCTCTACTCCCATATTCATTGCAGCATTATTCACAACAGCCAAGACATAGAAAAAACCTAAGTGCCATCAATGGATGAATGGATTAAGAAAATGTGCTATCTAGCTCTCTCTATCTACCTAGGAATTTTATTCACCTATAAAAAAGAAGGAAATCCTGCTATTTGTGACAACATGGATGGAACTTGAGGATATTATGTTAAGTGAAATAAGTCAGACAGAGAAAGACAAATATTGTACAATCTCACTAAATATGGAATCTAAAACAGTTGATCTCATAAAACGAGAGTATAGAATGGTGGTTGCCAGGAGCTGCGGGGTGAATAAGTTCTGGGGGTCTAATGTACAGCCTGGTAGTTACAGTTAATAATAATGTATTGTACACTGGAAATTTGCTAAGAGAGTTGATCTTCATTGTTCTCACTATATGCACCCAAAAAATGGGAATCATATGAGATGATGGTAAGTTAATTAATTTGATCGTGGTGATCCTTCAAAATGTATACATAATTAAAGGATCATTTTTACACCAAAAAATTATGCCATACAACCTAAATAGGCACAAGTTTTGTTTATCAATTATATAATCAATAAAGCTGGGGGAAAAGAGCAAAAGTAGACTGAAATAATAGGAGGTTGGAAAGGAAAGCAAGTTTAGGAAGCATTCGGTTTGAGTTTCCAGAAGTCTGTCTTAGTAGCTCCATGATTTCAGACATAGTGGGTATAACCTTTGCACAATTATTTACCTAATAATCTTTATATAGACTCACCTTTTTTCAATTAAAATAATTTTATTTAAATGAAAGTTTATGTAACTTTCACAAATGAAAACCTGTATTACTTGACAAAATAGAGCATTACTGTAAAAATGAGTTAATGAAAACAAAAGAATGTTACTCAAAATAAAAGTTAACAATGAATTACAAGCAATAATGAATCCATCTATACACATATATATATTTAGGGGGTGTCTGGCTGGCTCCGTTGGTAGAGTGTATTACTTTTGATCTTAGGGTTGTGAGTTCAAGCCCCACATTGGATGTGGCGCCTACTTAAAATTAAAATAAAAATGTGTTTATATATTTAAATAGTTTCCTCAGAGAAAACAGTAGGCCATTTATGACTGGCTGGGAACTTGTTCTGCTAAATGGGAGAGTACAGATGGTTCTACATCAATGAAAACAAGTCAAAGCTAACAAGTACGCCGGCTGACCATGTACCAGGTGTAGCTCTAAGAGCTTGAACGCGTATCTAATCTTCACAAGGTATTTAGTAGCATCCTTCATGCTTTACAGATGAAGAAACTGAGGCTTTAAGAGACCAAGCAATTTGCGAGAGGTCACAGAGCTAGTCAGTGGCGGAGCGGGGCTTTGAACCCAGGGGTGTCCATCTCCAGGGTCCGGCACCTGTTGCTGCTTAACCAGCACCGAGAAATTCAAGTCAGGTGGACGTTTGGTTGGAAAGGGCAAAGATAGATGGTCTACCTTCTCCAATTATAATTATGTTCATTGATCCAGACTGTCTACACTCGTCCACTGCCGACTTTTGAAGGTGTCAGCTTGATGTATTGCTGACAGAACGCAATGATGGGCTAGGAAGTTAGGGAGTAAGAGTTCAGCCATCGACGCGCAGCAGCTGCTCGAACCGTGCTGCTGAGCCATCAGGTCTCCTAGTCACAAAGAAAGCCTTGCGTCTTTCACAGCGAACACAGCTGGGCTCTTCCTCATCATGAATCACTGTGGGACTTGCTGTGGGGTGACAGGTATCTTTATAGGTAGCTTGTATGGTGGAGATGAATTGCAAGCTTCAAACTTGGGTGTGTAAGACGTGTAATTTTGTTGATCAAATGAAATTCCCACCCTGAGCTTACCTCCCGCCAGGCTGGCAGGAAATCTCACTGCAGACATTCTTCGAGTTTCTCCTCCTCACCCCCGGATATGCAAAATTCGAGAGCCAGAAGCAGGACGAGTCCGGAGCTTCAGCCACAGTCCACATAGTTATGGCCCTGCGGCCTCTGGACGCTTCTCTCTGGGGCTCTGCTGCGTTGGGGCTGGCCGGGGGCCCGAGACTCTTTGGTTGACAGGGGAGGCCTCTGTGTGAGCTAGGACCACTCTCTGCCTCATGGGAGTCATTCCTGAGAGAGCTGCGGCTCTCGGACTCGGGCTGCATGCACCTGTTTTTATGTCTTTCACAGGCGTGGATTTTGAGAAAGATGGAGTCTTGGACAGCAGGCCGCTTCAGCTTTTTTTTTTTTTTAAAGATTTTATTTATTTATTTGATAGAGACAGCCAGTGAGAGAGGGAACACAAGCAGGGGGAGTGGGAGAGGAAGAAGCAGGCTCCCAGCGGAGGAGCCCGATGTGGGGCTCGATCCCATAACGCCGGGATCACACCCTGAGCCGAAGGCAGACGCTTAACGACTAAGCCACCCAGGCGCCCCCGCTTCTGCTTTCTGTGAGGCCATAGTACTCCGAGCAGGTCACAAACCCAGCTCCCCGCCTACAACGGGGGAAAGGGAGCATGTGAGGAAGAGACGTTCTAGTAAGCTTCCTGGCACACGTGAAATCGTTTTCATTGTGATGAAGGAACAGCACCATGGTTAACAACTGTGAGTGCTTCCGTTGGTCTTCAGTGATGTATCATAAGGGGTTGGGAGCACATTCTATTTGTTGTTCTCACAAAGGACAACCTAGCCTTTGACACCTCTCTTCCCCTGAATCAGCTGGTCATACAACCCTCTGTGAAAAAGCATGGTAATTCTTCAGGGGTAAATTCTTCAGGAATCATGTCAGTGTTTTATGCCCAGAACTTGCTTAGCCATGACTGAAATCTAATACTTGGCAATATCGTTTTAAACTGGCAGGCCTATCACCTTCCCACTCAGACTGAAGCTGGAAGGGACGCTTGGGCACCCAGGCCTGGCCCCGCCAGCCTCCTCTCTGAGGGCTGGTGAGGGCTGACGGCTGCCCTAGCCTGGCTGAGCTCTCTGCCCACTGAAGGCTGGCCTCATGGAAGATGGTCTGAGCACACAGAGGTGGGCCCAGCCCTTCCTCAGGTGCAAAGCAAGAATGCAAAGCCCATGTTCCACCATGCGGAGAGTGCAGGGGAGGTGCTGAGGAGATCTGGCCTTGAACGTAGAGGGAGGCTGCTTCCTTCATTCCATGCCCTCCTCTTGCAGTCATTTTCCCCATGTCTCCATGCCCAGGCCACCCTATCAGATTCTGTCACCTGACGGAGCGGCCAGAGCTCAGAGCCTCCTTCTCTCCAGTGCCCCCACAGGGGGCAGGCTGCTGTCCTACGTGTCCTTTCTCTGGACAACTGAGCCACTCGCTCTGTCCCTGACTTTCAGAGTAAAACCACCTTCAATCATTACTGGGTAACTCCTTTACCCCATACTCCCCAGAGGGGAAGCTCCTTTTAGTGGATCTAAGAAGATTTTTCTGGCACTTTCTTCCTGACAGCTGGGAAAAACACACAAACTTGATCTCTGGGGCACACTATGAAACATTTAAAAAATCAGCCACACAAGCAAACGAACAGATCAATGTTTCTGCACAGTCCAGAATGATTAATCATGATCACGAAGAGAAAGCCTGGAGTTTCAGCAGGGATGCTGTTGCTTGGGGCTGAGTGATCCTGGTTAGGAAAGTCACTGAACCTCTCTGGACCTCAGTCCGCTCATCTAGTAAGCGGCGTGTAGAGGGGAGGGGGTGCAGGTAGGGGGATGGCTGATACCTGCCTCACAGCCTGGTTGTAGGATTAAATAAAAGGATGAAATCATAGGATTCCTTTGTGAATGCTCTAGCTCTCTCCAGGTGTAAAGCATTATTGGCAATGCATTTGATCTCCCCACTATAATATCTTCAACATTTATTTCAGAAAACACTGAATTTTTATTTTTAAACTAAACTGATCAACATATGGGCGAAGGTACATTTTTTTGACAAGTGAACACAGCCCCAGAATTCAACCCATGTCATGGAAGGGAGGGAGCAGGTGACCCCCAGGGATCTGAAAGTGTATAAAATGGTTATTTCCTCCAGTGTAAGCCATACATTCCAATTTACTACGAATATGCTTGGTGGTCTCAAAGACTGCAGGGGTAGCCCTCTCCCCTTTTCAAGTTCTGGCTCTTATCTCCTACCCCTACCCCCATCCATCTGCCCTTTTGTCCACACTTACTCCCACCCCCAGAGTCGATCTGTCCTCTCCTTGAAGGCCCCAAGGGTGTCAGATGCTGGGGGAAGGCAGAGGAGTCCTGAACTGTAACATCTTCTCAGGGAGGTGACATCTCTCAAAATACCCAGTCTTTCACCAGCCCGTATGTACAAGCCTGTAAATTTCTCCCTTAGGCTTTTATGTCAAAACCACTGCCTGACCCAAGCGAGCAAGGCAGAAGGAAAAAAGCCCATCTGGTGGCATAAATGTTCACGGCTGCCTGTCACTTGGAGGAAGGGAAGCTACTAAGGGGGTATTTGAGGACCAGCTCAAAATTCAGTCATTCAAGTCAGACTTGAAAATGAGTTCGGAACTATCCATCACCAACTGCCTAGGAAGCCTCTAAAATCCTTTCACCCCCTGGGTCAATGATCTCTGCGCCATACCTGATCACTCATTCGTTCATCTGTTCGGTCAGCATTTACAAGCGCCTAAGAGCACCGGGTCCCCGTCCAAGATTGTATCTTTTGGCTCAGCTCCTACATATTTGCGAGCTCAGCCAGATGCTGGGTTCCTACAGCTACTGGTCACCAGCGCAAGCCTGGTTAAAAGCGCCACATTTCCAAAGCTTTCTTGCTTTGAGATCATTAACTGCTTATCACCTGATGAGATGCAAAACCTGCTTTATCTCACGTTGATATTAACTCGCTACTGGTAAGTACTTGTTTTGTTGTACGAGTGCTTTTTAATTTTGCATTTAAATTCTGAGAGTCCCTTAGATGCTATCATTTGGAAACATGACTCTAAAAATACCAAATTATAAAGAAATTACAGCACAATAAGGATTTTAATCACTTTTTATGGCTCGCAATCAAGTTGACAAATAAAAAAAAATTGCTCGAGTATTATTTCTTAAAACATCCTGTAATTAGCCTTCTTGTTTTCCATCTTCTTGGAACAGGATGAGCTTTGCTGTGCCTGTTGCTTAACCATCAAGGCACATGTGAGAAGAGTGGTATCTTCTAGCCGAATAACCTTTAATTTCTTTATTTAAAAAATTTTCATGATGAACTGGTACCTTCTTGAAATGACTTTCAGCAGTGTTTTCTTATGCAACTTACTTTCTTACTCATAATTTGATCACAAAGACACGTAAAGATGCCTCTACAGCCGTCCTAGGTTCATCTCTGACGGTCACGATGAAGAAATGCATCGTGGGAGGCCTCGGCCATCTTCCCAGCGGGGCTGAGCCTAACCCACCCTCCTTTCCCTTAACTCCCCATCACGTCTCTTCCTTCCACTAATTTATTTTCTCCAAACCTTAATAAAAACAGATTTAGATATTCTCTAGTCACTGTAATATCCAAGGTTGTAAAAAACACTTTATTTTTAGTTGGTTAAGTAACCATTCACAGAGCAGTGAAACTTTCTGCCATCGATGACATCAGACTTTTGGGAGGTCTATGGTCACAGTCTAATTTGAAAGTTACAGTTAGAATCTGATGAAATCACAGCGGGTGTTGCAAGAGACATCCTGGCTGAAATTTGAAGATGATTTTGAAACTGCTTAGTTAGTATCTTCCTTTAAATATATATTCTTATGTACTGCTCATGGATTATAATTAGCATGGATACTCTGTCATAGCATAAGTATTGTCAATGGCTTTTGTAAATACACATTTGCTTCATAATTACTCCATGTAACTAAATGCCAGCCATGTACCTGGTCACTTTTAATCACCTTGTGGCTCTGCTGAAGACTTAATTACAAAGGAAAAGGTGGGATTCTTCTCAACCAGCTGTGTAAGCCCCCATAAGGTACATTGCATTGTGGGATGCTCAGAATTTCAGGTTGTTCATCTCAATTCCTGCTTGTGTCTATGTATGTTCATTCTTCTTTCTTTCTTTCTTTCTTTCTTTCTTTCTTTCTTTCTTTCTTTCCTTCTTTCTTTCTTTCTTTCCTTCTTTCTTTCTTTCTTTCTTTCTTTCTTTCTTTCTTTCTTTCTTTCTTTCTTCCTTTTTCTTTCCGTCTATATGTCAAGCACTATTGTAGGTTTTAAGAATAGGCAGAAGGGTCAGAAAACAGCTTATGCAAAGGTTTCAGCCCAAATCCAAACCAATCCAATTTAGAACAAATAAGATGGGCTATATGCTATTGAGGGGGAGCTAGCTAACAACCAAACTTGTAAACAAGTTTATTACTCGAAAACTTCGACGTGGCACCATCAGCCAGCTACTTCATGTAGTTGTGGGTGATCACTTTTGGCAGTTTATTTAAAAAGGGAAAAAAATTCTGGCTTCTGTCATCTGGGGATATGATAGTCTGTTGTGCAATGCTGTGCAAAGTCCGAGATGCTACAGAAATGTATAAAGTTTCTTGTTATTCATCAGCATGAAGTGCTTTGATTTTGGCTACTTCTTCTGACTCTTGATTTTTTTTCAAAAGGATATAGGGACCACGGTTCTGGAAAGTAACACACGGATGCAAGTGAATCCGTAGGAACGGAACCTGGCCGTGGTGAAACCTGACCTTTTCCCTTTCCTTCCTTCCTCGGACAATTATAGTCTCATCTGCGTATGCTTTCCTCAAAGATGGTATTTAAAGGGAAACTCCATCTACTTGGCTCAAATCATCCCTGTGAAATATACACTTCTATAGTATTCGGTTTCAATAAGACAAAAATAAACACAAATTATATCCATTTAACTTTTATTTTAAATCATCGGCTGAGATTCTAGTCTTTTAGAAACATAATTGTGTATCAGATAACAATCCAAGTTAGGAAGATTATAGGTATAATGTAGGGCAGGGCAATAAAATGAATGAGGAACACTTTCTATAATTGTAAATGGAAATGAAATCTTTAAAAACAACTAGATGACTTTGGCAAAGTTAAACCTTGGCTAAGTCAAGTGAAGTTGATTGGTGATCTATCTGTGTAAGCCGCTCTCCAGATCAAGTGTCTTATTGCACGTTGGGCTCTGTTGACTGACAATCTCCTTCAATGATCTATTAGCTACTCTAGTGATCTACCCGTCTACCTTATTTTCTGGCATTCTAAGATATTTGTTGGTATGTCTGCATCTGTTAGAATATAGGTTGGGCTGCAAGCGACAGAGATCTAAAGTAACGGTAGTATAAATATAGTTTTTCTTTTATATAAAAGTCCAAGGTGGTTAATGACACTGTTCCAGAAGTTATCAGTGGCCCCTACTCCTTCCATGTAGTCTAAGGGTGACTTTTCTCCATGTCTGCATTCCAGCCAGCATGGGTGAAAGGCCGGCCACGTGCTTCTGAGCGCATGGGCAGCACACATCACGACCGCATGTACGGGCAGCTCTAACTTGATCACATGGTCTACGAGTGCCCACTCAGCTGCAAGGGATCTAGAACATGTTGCCTCTACTTTGGTCAGCTACGTGCTCAGCTGAATAATCAGATTCTATTACTGGAGAAGAAGGGGAGACTAGATAGTAGCAAGCAACCAGTGGTTTTTGACCAAATGTCAGTTCAAATGCCTGCACATCTTCAAGACCAGTGCTATATGCCTGCGGTTCTTAAAGCACGGTCCCCAGACCAGCAGCACCAGCATCACCTGAAAACTTGATAAAAATTCAGATTCTCACCCTCTGTCCCCCTTCCTGAAGCTCCCAAAGCAGAAACTCCAGGTGGAGCCCAGCAGTCTGGGTTTTAACAAGCCTTCCAGGTGATTCTGAAGCCGGCCAAAGTTTGAGAACCACTGGCTGACAGTATGCTTTCCTGAAAAGCCAGGTGGGAGGCTGGGCATTAGAGGAGATGATTCAGGAAGGAGAGGCCTGGAAATGGTCAGCTTCTGAGCCTTGACTGCTCTGGTCCTTATGAAGTCACCCCTTGTAAATCCCTCTTCCTGATCAGTGACCAGTAGCCAGGGTCATGCCATATGGTGGGAAGATGCTGGGATTACAGGGAACCTTTCCCGGGAGCATACTTCACCTTATTGTGACCTGTTTTTCTCCTATATAAAGTGGGTTAGGGTGCAGAGAAAGAGCAAATGATCTTGAGAATTTCTTCCAGCCCTATCTCCTCGTGGTTCCGTGCATTGTTCTGCTGGCTTCCTGGAGTCATAATTTTGTCTTTTCCCACCAACAGTGGAGATGGTGCAGTCTGGGGCTTAAACGCGAGGACTGCAGAGTTGGGTAGGTTTGTGTTTGAACTGAGGCACCTCTGCTTACTAGCTGTGTGATCTTGGGCCAGTTGCTTAACTTCTCTGGATCTCGATTGCCTCAGCCATAAAGTGATGATAATAAAGTTAACCCAGTGGACTATTTTAGGCATGAAATGAGATGTGTGTATGTGTGTAAAACACGTAGCACAGTGCCTGGTATGAAGTGAATACTAATCATATGGCAGCCGTTGCCATGGCTTGAGACATGTCAAGTGAACAACGGTTTCTTCCAGGTATCTCTTTTTATGTGGGGAATCATTGTCAAGTGATTCTTTTCTCTTTTGTGAAGTTTTACACATTTCAGAAAATAGAGACCAAACTGATCCATAATTTTCTAGAAATCTGAAGGCTTCCTTACATAGAGAAAGCCACAACACCATTAGTAAAGCAACCTTACACAGCTACAAATCTCTCATGGATACGCTCTCCCTTGAGCCTCCTGTAAAAGGGAAAAGCAGCTGTCTTCCTGTTTTACAGGTAAGGAAACAAAAGCTCTGGAAGATTAGGTGGCTGGAACAAGGTCACCTGGCAAGTCGATGAAGAGCCTAGATTCAAACACTCGTGTCTGACTTCGATGCCTCTGCAGAAACCAGGGTTTAGCTATATTGTAAAAACTCTGTTCCTTTCTGTGTCTCCCAATAGTCTATAAACTCTTCGTTTCCTAGTCTTCACATTATCTTTGGATCCCAGCACCTAATCTGCACCTGGCATGGAGGCTGTGCCTAGCAAATGTCTGTCGAATGACAAAATAAATGAAAGAAGAGAAGCTGTTGGATTCCCACTCCAGGCTCTTTGCACTCCATGCAGGCCTTCTCTTGTCCAAGTGTTTGGAATCATGGCACAAGTTTTAGAGAAAGAAAGGCTTCCTCTGCTGCCCTCGGAAACATGGCTCGGTCTGTCCATCACCATCATCCATCGCTTGCCAGCCTGGAATAGTAGATTTGGTCAAGCAGCAAATTCTCCACTGGTGTTTCCTCCTCCTCCCTTCCTCTGGGACTCCCCAGCCTCAGCCTGTCTCTCATGGGCCTAGAGTTATTTTTGTAGACACTCTGCAGAACAGATGTTCCTGAGAGGGCATCTGACTTTTCTTACTGTAATGTCTTTCACCCGAACAGCCAATTATGTGGCTGGTGTTCCTCAACTCCAAAGATGGGGGAAGGGAAAAAGATGAGTCAATGTAATGGGAGAATTCCGCCTCAGACATCATGCACTCCACCTCCCCCTTGCACGCTGTCGGAGTCCCCCTCCCCACTGTCAACATTGGCGTCTGTCAGCTGGTGGCCAGACACTTGAACAGACTTTGCCAATTAGAGAAGTCACACCTCCTGGTTGGCAGGCTCACTACTGTGCCTGGGCCCCCAGCAGGGAGCCATATGGCTTTCGGGGCAAAGGCTTTGCCAGAGAGGAACAAGGGAGTACCCCCCAGGGCAACTCCTGTCACGTGGCAGGCCCCCTCTGTGCGCTTCTCTCAGGTAAACATGCAAGATGGGCTGTCTTCTCTGGCAGGTTGAGTTTGGAGCTATTGTCTCTCCTCTGCCAGTCATCGTGTTTCATTCGTGGGGAGGTTACACTGAATCTGTCTTGGCATCGTGAAAGCCGATCTGGTGTTCTGTTGTTCTCTATTACTCTCCACCACCACCCCTCCCCTCGCAGCCCCTTCTTCATTGAACTCGGAGTTTTGCCAATCCATCCTGGGTAAATGGGAAAATGCAGGAACAACTTCTTACAGTTGTGAAGAGTTTTGCAAAGCCCCTCTCCCCTCCCCAGGGTAGCTGCGAATGAATTAGGTAAAGTAAGTAGTGGTGCTCTCATTTTAGGGAGAAAGACACTGAGCTCCAGGAGGACTAAGGAACTGGTCTGCTACATGTTTAAGAAGAAAGAAAACTGGATTGAGAATCTGGATTTTACTCCCAGTCATCCACAGGCTGGCTAAGATGGGCTGGATGTCCTACATCACTCAACTTTGGCATCAACTTTCTCATCTGCAATTCAAGGGAAAAAATAACCCCTGAGGTCTTGTTGGGCTCCAAGAGTCTTTATTTCCAAGGTCACTTAGTTTATAAGTGACCTAAATGAGATTAAACCACCATATGGCCATGCCCTGTCACAGAAATTGATCTTTAAGTGAGTTCATTTGTCCCCTTAATTTTAATGATGAAAAATTTCAAACATGCACAAAAATAGAGAGAATAATACAGTGAACCCTTGCATGCCATAACCAGCTTCAACCAGACCAACGTTTTGTCCATCTTGTTTCCTCTAGCCTTCTTTTAAAAATGGTCCTGCAGTATTTTAAAGCTAAATCCCAGGTATCATATCATTTCACCAGTACAAATTTTAGTGTCTCCACCAATAGGGATTAAAAACAAACAAGCAAACAAAAAAAGAAACACCAGCCCCACGCCATTATGACACCTAACAAAATTCACCAACACTCCTTAATGGCCCGTGTCACCTCTACCATATTCAAATGTACCAGTTTTCTCAAAGGTGTCTTTTTATAGTTGGTTCATCTGAATTGGGATGAAAACAAGGTCCACATGGTGTATTTGGTTGTTCTATGTCTTCTAAGTGTCTATCAATCTGCCCCCACCCTCTTTTTTCTTCTCGTGCTATTGATTTGTGACAGAAAACAAGTCATTTGTCCTGAAGAATGTGCCATATTTTGGATTTAGCTTATGGCTTCTCTGTGGTGTCATTTAACTCCTTCCTCAGTCCTCTATTTCCTGTAATGGGTAAGCAGGTCTAGAGGCTTCATTAGGTCCACATTCAATTTTTTAGCCTCCAAGTGGTACCACATACTTTCTATTGCCTGACATTTTGAGGCACATACAGTCTGATTGAACATTGTTTTGTGATTCTGTGACAGAGATTGATTACAGGGTTCAGGTAGTATCAAAGAGATCTCTTCATTACAAACGAACTCATTTTTTATTTGCATTTTCCTTTAGCCTACGTATTAACAGATCCATCAAATTTCGGAAGATGTATCTGCCTTTATCCTCTTCTCTTTCATGTTTCTCAGCCTTTGCCTATTTCCCATGGTAGATATTAATTTTCTTCCTCTCCTACCACTAAAATATTAAAGACAAATGAAAAGTAGTATACTTAAAAAAAGGAAAACCTCAAACATGTACCCAGACATTTGATTTGGTGTAAGGACAATCTGCTACTCATTACAACAGTTTTTGTTACAAATGAATTTCACGTTGCTGTTTTGTAAGCCTCTCGGTGGAAATTCTGGAAAGTAATTGAGAATTTATACTTAGGTAAATTATGTAAATGAAAGGCCTGGAGAAAATGATAAACAGCACTCTCAGGAACGCATCTAAGGATTTTTTTTTTTTTTTCCAGTTAGGGTTTTCAAAATGTCTTTTTGCTCAGCAGGCATGCTTCTGTTTTTGTTTCTTTGCCACAGAGGGCAGGAGCACTCCTCAGGGTACAGAAGTCGGGAGGCAGGCAGGGCCTCAGGGCAGGGGGCCACTCTTGCCCTGGGGAGCACCGCTGGCCTCACCCACAGGGGAATCTCACACTTACCATGGGCGCAAAATCTGGCGCAATCTATCACTTGTGCATTGTCATCATGGTAATTCAGATCAGGGATGCTGATAAACTTCGAGGGGCACATGGGAGCATAAAGAAAGCAGCAGGAACCTGTCAGAGTTCTTTCCAGTTCTCTGTAATTACAGTGGGTCTTACACGCATTCCCACACTTCACAGCCCTATAGAAAGGCAAATTGCTTTTTAAAGAAAGTCTATTACAATCACAGAGAGTTGAAGTTGGCTTTCAGAATATAATACTGTTCTTTGTGAGGTCCTGCCATACTGGTTCCCTACCTATCCATCCTTTCTTGACTCCCTTCCTCCTTCCTCTTTTCCAGTTCGCTTTCAAGCTGCAGCTCTCCGCTGATGACCTGGGCGCGACTTTGTGCGAGGCAAGAAAGCCCTTAGAGCCTCGGTGGCGTCTTCCTTACAAAGGTGTTCATGGTATTTACCTGGGGATTAATCATTAGGATTAGGAGATGGGGAATCTTTGAAGGCCTGGTAAACCGGCTAGCACCTTCCAAGGGTGCTGCTCTCACCTCTTACTTGACCCAGACTTAGGAGTTGAAAATCTTTTGGTGGCTCCCCCTTGCTCTTGGTGTAGTGCAGACTTGAAAGCGCTTCCCAGCTCTGCAGGATCCAGCCTCCCTGTCCTCTCCAGTCTTTCTCCCCACCCCGGACTCTCTCAGTTCAAGCCTGCAGACATCCTGAACTTTCGTTTGGACGCTTAATGTGCTCTGCTTTCTGACTTCCTGCCTTTGCACGTGCTGTCTCCTTGGCTTAGAACACTGTTCCTCACCTCCCTCTGCGTGTCTTGGCTAATGCAACCCCAATGTTCATGTTTCTGTTTAGATACTGTTTCATCTAGGAAGTTTTCCCTACTCTCCAGAAATTGTAGGGTACTATCAGACAGCACTTAACACTCACGATGTAAACTCTGTTAACCTTGTCTCTCTCTCCCGTGAAACCGTGAAATTTTGACGGCAGGAATCATTGCTACAATACTGAGCTACAAACGCTCCATTTCCCAGCCCAGCATATTGCACATAGTTGGGGTTCAATTTACTTGTTGCGTGGATGAATGCAATACTGAATTTCACCTCTACTTTCTTTTTGGAGAATTGGTATCTTCCTCCTCTAGCTTATTTTTCATACTTTAGAATGATCCTCTCTATGTACAGTCTTGTTTCCTACAGTACATGCTTTAGCACTTTATTGTATGTGGTCTTATTCTCTAATTTGTGTGTGTATCTTGTTATTGTTCTGAGTCTCAGAATAGGTAGACCAGGAACTCCACCCCTATTGTATTAGTTATGTATTGCTAGGTAACAAATTGCCCCCAAATGGAGCAGCTTGAAACAACAAGCATTGTCTCATACAGTCTCTGTGGGTTAGGGATCCAGGAGCTGCTTAGCTAAGTGGTCCTGGTTCAGAATCTCTCATTAGGCTGCAGTCAAGGTGTTACCCAGAACTGTAGTCTCTGAAGGCTAGACGGGGGCTGCAGGATCTGTTCCCAAGATGGCGGCTCACATGGGGCTGCAGGATCTGTTCCCAAGATGGCGGCTCACATGGCTGTTGGCCGGAAACCTCAGTTCCTTACAGTGTGTACTTCTCTACAGGCTCCTCAGGTGTCCTCACAACATGGCAGCTGGCTTCCCCCAGAGAGACTGGTCCTGAGGGAGAGAACCCAGGAAGCCATAGCGCCTTGTGTGTCTGAGTCTGCAAAATCTCACACCATCACTTTTGCTTTTGTTTCTCCTGTGTGTTAGAAATGAGTCACCAAATCCGGCCCATACTCAAGAGGAAGGGAACTGTGATCTGAGAATATGGTCCTTATGGTTTCAGTCCTTTGAAAGTTCTTGAGACTTCTTCAGTGGCCCATTATGTGATCAGTTTTGTAACTCCTCCTGTGGGCTTGAAAGAGCGATTGGGCGCAGTGTTCTATACATGAGTTTCCCAATCGCTTGTTCACATCTTCTATAGGTTTACTGATTTTTGTTTGTTTGCTTGCTTGATCTATTGATTACTGACTCTCTTGCCATGACTGTAAAATGTATCTATTTTCCTGTATAATTTTATCCATTTTTCTTTTCTATACTTTGAGATATTAGGTGCACAAACATTTAGAATTATATATTTTCCAGGTGAATTTAACCTTTCTCCTGTATATAGGAAAACATGATTTTGCCTTCAAGTGTATTTTGGTAAGATTAATAGCATAGCTTTCTTTTGATTAGTAATTGCCTGGCATACATTTTTTTATTTCTTTCAACTTTTTTTCTATTCTTATATTTTAGAGGAATCTCAGGTTAGAAATATGTAACTGGATTTTTTAAAAAATTTGGTTTATTGGGGGACACCTGGGTGGCTCAGTTGATCAAGCGTCTGCCTTTGGCTCAGGCCGTGATCCCAGGGTCTTGGGATCGAGCTCCACGTCAGGCTCTCAGGCTCAGCTGGGAGTTGGCTTCTCCCTCTTCCTGCTAGTGCTTTCTCTCTCTCAAATAAATAAATAAAAATTTTAAAAATTTGTTTATCACCTTTGTCTTTTTATTGAAACATTTAGTCCAATAATTATTGATATATTTGACTTATTATTAACCTCATTTTATACTTTATGTGTCTCACTTTTTCCGTGTTTCCCTCTGCCCACCCCTCCCCTTTCTTGCCTTCTTTTGGATTGATTATTTTTTCTCATTCCTCTTTTATTGTCTTTTATTCGTTCTGAAACTCCTCATCAAATATGGCCTTCGTCCCACCATTCTCTCTTTCTCTTGCATTTCTTCTGATTAGATGTATGTTAGCCATTCTCACTGTATTTTCCATACTCAACCTCTTTTCTTTATTTTCCTTCTCTTTGTATCTTTGTGCTTTATTCTAGATCAGTTTTTCAGCTTCTAGTTCTCTAATTTTCTCTTTAACTGTGTCTTCTTTACTCTGAAACCTATCCATTGAGTTGGTAATTTTAGTTATTCTCTTTTTCACTCCTAGAAATTCTATTTAGTTGTTCAAACTCTGCTTGGTTATTTTAAAAGCCGCTTGCTTCGGTTTCAGCCCAAGGATTTTCAGACTAACTTGGTAGTATGAACTGGGGTTAAAAATTCTAGGTGAAAATCAAAGTGTAGTATGGATTCTCAGGGACTATTTCCCCCATTTTACTCAGTGTTAAATTTCAGACAGGCAATTTTCCTCTCAGTGTCCTGCATCAGCGATGAGTGAATTTCTGATTTAGCCTGACTGACGCTAAAGATATTATCTATTCTCCAAAGCCTTCCAGGCCATGGAAATTAAAGATCAGGTTGACTGGTTTAACAGAAAAAATGAAAAAAGAAAAAAAGATTAACTTCTAAATCCCCTAAAATATAAGAACAACATACAGACCAGTTTAAGATGATAACAAGGCATTTATTTAAATGAAATAAAGTGCTGTGCGCACGCATGCCCGCACACGCACACACACGCACACACACACAAATGCAATGCAGCAATTGTATATGGCCAAGAGTAATAATCAGGATGATTAGGAAAAAAATTTTTTGAAGGAAAGCTGCCAGCGGCCATTGCAGTGACCGAGTTTCTCTTAAAAGAAAAAGAACAACACGCCAAGGCTTGTTTTAGATAAAGGGCTCAACAAATGAGAAATCATAAAGTAAATGATTCTGGCAACTCTGGCTTTTTATAATGTGGTTGCCTCTGGGGCAGAGACTATTTCTGTTTTGATTCATTCTTTCTAGATTTGCAAACCTGAGTACCATGTATGATTTGAGTGGAGCCAAACACTCAGAGTACAGGGACCATCATGTTGACCCCTCTGGAGATCCTTCAGGAAGCTTCCATTTAGCGGAGGCAGGAGTGCCCAACCTAGCCCTGAGCTGTAGCACCTATGTGAGAGCCCAGGTATGGTGGTGGGATCCAAGGAGATGTTAGCAAGCTCTTCATTAGCAATTCTTGTATGTATATTCCTCATGGTTACAGCAGTTTTGTTTTCTCAGCCTTGGAAGAATTGCTCATTGGGCTGATTTGTCAGTCACTCCTTTCCTTTGTGAGCAAACAAGTGCCCTGACATCATTTAACCCGGGAGGGGACATTGGAGGTATACTTTTTTTGAGTGTTGACCATGATGTCCCAAGCACTATTCTAAGTGTGTTGCTTGCATTAACACATTTGATCCTCCTAATACTCTGAGATAGTGTTTCCTGTCTAGATGTTGAAATATACCCCAAAACTAGGTGTATCCACGGTCTCCCAAAAAAGGCTGAGAATCAAAACCTTAACGTGCTTTCAGATATATTACTCTTTCTCTACAAGTAAATGATACTCCTCAGAGAGTAACTTATGCACTTGGAGAACTTTGGCCCATATATGTGTGTCTATTTAAATGCACATTAAATATTAACGTGTGACAACTGCAATAGATGAAAACCATAGGCCAAACACTCATTAACTTCTGTAAAAATTTAAAAAAAACATAATAGCAAATACCCCTCAAATTTACTTAGGAACTTGTTTGAACCCAATAAGAATTACCTTTGTCTTTTCCATTTTTTTTTTAAAGATTTTATTTATTTATTCGACAGAGATAGAGACAGCCAGTGAGAGAGGGAACACAAGCAGGGGGAGTGGGAGAGGAAGAAGCAGGCTCATAGCGGAAGAGCCTGATGTGGGGCTCGATCCCATAACGCCGGGATCACGCCCTGAGCCGAAGGCAGACGCTTAATCGCTGTGCCACCCAGGTGCCCCTCCATTTTTTTTTTTTTTAAGGCAACTGTGTAATACACCAGAGATATAGATTTGAAGGTTCTGGATTCTATTCTTTGACTTCCCATTGTGATATTTATTTTATTAAGCACATATAGTACTGTCTGTATATTACGTATTATTCTACTTTTCTTAACTTTATTAGCTCTTCAGTAAATACTTTAATCCTCAGAAGAGTCTTATGAGAAGGCACAATTCTTCATTTCATTGATGAGGAACTAAGCTGCAGAAAAGTTAAGTAACTTGTTAGGGTCACTTGACATGAGGGACAGAACCTAGGCAGCCTGGCTCCAATGCCCCCTGCTTAATCTCCTCAACATGTCACCTCTCCCGTCTGTTCAGGTCAAGAAGTCGGAGTGTGCAACTCTGCAAGTATTTTAGAATTCATGGATAAAATGAGCCATGACATCTTATTGGTTTTGATGAGGGAAGCAACCCTTCTCTCTTTTTACACTGGTAAGTTCTTATCCTCTTCAGTTAACGTGTGCATCAGTCCCTGGCAAACACTCAGCATTAATGAATGAACCACGCTCTGTATCGGACGGCAGACGGCCCATTAGAGCCAGTTGGCTTCACATGGATGCAGCCTCCCCAGTCTAAACATCAATCCCTTTACTCAGCCCCTGTCTGCCGGCCAACCAGCCAGAGTCTTACACTTCTTCTCGGTGATAATTACTACGAAGCATCCCTAGACGAGCTGGTAGCCGTCACTTTCATTAGTGATGGTGATAATCTTCCCTTCTCCTTTCATCTCTTTGCTCCTCCATTATTTGGGATTAAAAATAGCAGTCACATTTACAGGGGAGATAGGACCTTCTGTGTCTTTGCTTCCTGACTACGGTAACAAGAGGGAGACGGGCTTCCCCGAGGTGCACACCAGGATCCCGGAGCTACAGTCCATGGATCTCTTGTCATTTAATGTAGATTCTTCCAGTTGCCAGTCAAGAGGGTTCCTATTAAGTTGGTTTAACACATATGCCCAGGCGGTGGGAAAGAATGCTTCTTGGTAGATGGTAGAAGGAAATCTTCTCTAATTCTTTTTTTAAAAAAATATTTTATTTATGTATTTGAGAGAGAGAGAGAGCGTGCATGAGAAAGAGAGAGAGAGAAAGCACAAGTAGGGGGAAGGGGCAGAGGGAGAAGCAGACTCCCCACTGATTAGGGAGGCTGACACAGGGCTCCATCCCAAGATCCTGAGATCATGATCTGAACCGAAGAGAGAAGCTTAACTGACTGAGTCACCCAGGCGTCCCCTTCCCTAATTCTTAATGCAAGTCTATTCAGACCCGACTCTTCTTTCTCCATAGAGTGCCGACCCTGGGAGATGCCTTAGAGTTGACCAGAATGAGGCCTTCCTGTGAACAGTAAAGAAGCTTATGTCCAAAGAGGCCAAAGGACTGTCCAGGAATGCAAATTAGCAGCGTAACTGAAGTGGTGGGTGTCTTCTGTTCAGCCCTCCAGATTCACCGCCCACCCTCCTCCACCTGCGCCCATCCCAGGGAGACCCATTAGAGAGTATCAGCAGACACCCTCTCTCCTTGGCCTGGCTAACAGGAGATCTGCCAGGAGACCAGGGGAAGACGCAGGATGAGGCTGGGTTTTTATTTCCTTCCCCCTCCCTGCAAGTTTGTCTCCCCCGCTCCCCCCCCACCTCCAAGGTGCAGCTCCTCTCAAGGTGGCCTGCAATCTTCCCCTGTTATCTCCGCCTGTGGACGCTGCTTCCTCACATCCCCATCCTCCACATAGATCCCCCCCCCCACACGGCTCCTCAGAGTTCCTTTGCACTGTGCGCATCGACTGCATTTTTTTGTCACGTCGGTATTTTCATGCATATTTCCAATTCCTCAGATGTAACTTTCCCTTCTGTTTCTTAAGCTACATACCTCACTTGCAAACGCTCCCCCAGTGCATCCTCTGACTGTGAGCTTGAGAACAGGTGGGGCCACTCCGGCCTGGGGCCTGGGACTGCGCCCGCCTTGTTCCTGGTAACTGACGCCGCCCGGGCTCACAGCAGGGATGTGGGGGCGTGAATCAGTCTTTAATTCCTTGCACGAAAGCCTGATACAAAGAAGAACCACAGAATATGTCTATTAAATAAAAGAATTGTTCTCTCAATGCCTTCAGCTTTAATAAATGGAGAGATGTCCAGATGCCACCAGTAGTCGACCGACTTTGAGGAAATTACATATCTGTGGCTTCCTCAGCTCTACAGAAAGATAAGTAATATCCAATCCCGTGTTTTCCTCTTAGGGATGGTGAGAGAATTTAAATGAATTACTTGATGCGAATGGAATGCCTTGAGGTTCTTGGAAGAGAAAGAATCTATTTTTCAGAAAAGATAGAAGCTACTAAGAATGCTGTGTTGGAGAAGGAAATGTTGTTTTGTCAAGTCATGTATTTTATATTAAAGTGACATAGCGTAAGTAAGGGACTCAGTCCAGGGGCACAGAGCAAGCCCTTAGTAAATGCTTGCTATAATTTTTAGTGATTATTTTGCAAAATTCTACCCTAACTTTGCATAGTGCATTCATTCTTTGTCATTATATTATTGAAATGCGCCTGTTTGTAATGTTACATGCTCGTCATACTGTTGTTATATTACTAATAATCACATAAAAGTAATTCACGTGGAAAAGTAGGTACATGGGTGGGTGTGGGGTTATGGGAATGAGATTTGTTGTAGATGATGTAGTGGGATATAAAAGAGGAAAACAGGTTGTAAAGTAGCCCATTCAGGGAACTTGGCAACTTATCTGCATTCTGAGGTTTTTCAAATTAAAAAAAAAAAAATCCTTGTTATAAAAGCAGTACCTGTCTATTACAGTAGAATTAAAATATATAGAGAATATCTGTTGATTTCACCTTTCCCCCGCTTCTTCCTCTGGAGCACTGTGGCTTTCCCACTGTATGCAGTATCACCGGAACTGCAAAGCATGTGCCTCATGATCCAGTCCAGATCAATCAGACTCTCTTTCTGGAGATCTTGATCTGAGCAGGTTGAATACAGAAGCACACACACACACACACACACACACACACACACACATCAAGTTGCCTTCTACCAAAGGCATAGCTTAGCAAAAACTGTCCTCTCCTTTCTATTACCTGGATGCCAGATCCAACTAGTTCCTGTCCTACCCAAAGCCTGGTTAGTCAGCTATTCCTTCCTTTCTCTGAGTTACCGCAGCTCTTTTCAGTAAATTCTTCCCCTTCCACCAAGTTTCCCAGAGTTGGTTCCTATTGGTCCCTAATTGGTATGTCTGCCAAAAGACAGTTAACTGAATACCTTGGTTTAAATACTTCCATCCTTGCTTTCTATGAATTAGTGTATCTTATTAGCAAAACGTATTCACATGCATGATACTAAGTCTCATCTCATGTCACCAAATAGAATTTCTCTACATCTTCTTGATGATTGCATCACATGCCATCATATACACTGTATCATAATTAACTGATTTCCTGTGAGACACCTAGGTGCTCTCAACATTTCAGTACAAGAAATAGCTAAAACTTGCACACATTCGTACTTATTTCTTTAGGACAAATTCCCAGATGTGTAATTGTTGAGCCAAAGGATTAGGGGCATTTTAGAGACTTTAGATAAAAACTGTCTCATATTAGGGCTCCCTGGGTGACTCAGTCGGTTAAGCATCTGACTCTTGATTTTGGCTCAGGTCATGATCTCAGGGTTGTGAGCTTGAGCCCCGCGTTGGGCTTTGCACTGGGCGTGGAGCCTGCTTAAAATTCTTTTTCTCTCTGTCTGTCTGTCTCTCTCTCTCTCTAAAACAAAAAAATAAACAAACAAAAAAACTGTCTAATGAAATCTTTCTGGAGGTTTGTTTCCTGTCAAGGTACATTCACATGCCTTTAATTCAGATCTTTCTTGACTTATGACATGTTTCAATAAACCTGTTATAAATTGAAATTACTATAAGTTGAAAATGCATTGAATACACGTAAGCCACTAAACATAGCTTAGTCTAGCCTACCTTAAACGTGCTCAGAACACTTACATTAGCATACAGTTGGGCAAAAGCAGCTAACACAAATTCTATTTTATGAAAGTGTTGACTATCTCCTGTGATGTATTGAATACTGTACTGAAAGTGAAAAACAGAGTAGCAGTATGGGTACGGACTCGTTGTAAGTTTACTGCTCCTTTACCCCGATCGCGCGGCTGACTGGGAGCGGGGCTCGCTGACTGACCAGCATCCCGAGAGAGGGTGGTACCGCAAATCGCTGGCTAGAGAAAAGATCGACAGTCAAAACTTAAAGTATGGTTTCTACTGAATGCATATCAGTTTTGCACCATCATAAAGCCAAAAAATTGTACGTTGAATCATTGCGAGGCGGGGACTGTGAAGACAATGACTATGTGTATTCTTACCGTGATGCTCTCCGCCTCCACCATAGCGCCCAGTACGGTAGGCGCGCACGCTCGCTTTTGAATAATAACCATTTCCGGAGTACTTCCTATGTGCCAGAAACTGATGTGCGTATTAAGTAACTATGCCAACTATTATTTACAGAGAAATTAAATAACTCCCCTAAAGTCATCCAGCTGCTAAAGCACCAGAGCGTGGTAAGAATACCTGCAGCCCAGTTCCAGGGGCCGCGCTGCTAACGGCGCAAGTCTTCGGTGGCTCTTCAGTGCCTGCTGAATGCCTGATCCTTTATAGCATCAGCTGAAAGGGAACTTCCTCAGGGATGGTCTCCCTGGTTCCTCAACCAGCCTAGAGCTTGCTCTTCTCTGCTACTTAACACTCTGTCCTTCTCTTTTATAGGACTTATCTTATTTGCAATTATTTATGTAATGTTTCCCTTCTCTGCTGTATGATCCATGAAAACAGGAACTGTGTATAACTTGTCCATAGCTGTGTTTCTAGTACGCGGCACAAGGACTGGCTATGCTGCTGTATTTATTGACTGACTGTTGGACAATTGAGCAAGTGAAGATGAGGAGGAGAAAGAGGGTGCAGGTTACTTCTGGTTTTGACCTTGCAGAATCCAAGGAGCAGGCTCATGTGGAGTTAGAGGCAGTAATAGTTCGACAGCAGGCAGCCTGTTTTTCTGCTATTGCAGGGTTCAGGTGGTGTGTAACCGCTTTTCAAGATTGGAGTGTTCGTGTTAATTTCTATCTGAGATAGAGAATGAATGAAAGACGATGGGATGGGCCACAAGCCTCAGGGATTGATCAGCAAAGTGAACCTCTGTCTTCAGTCTCTGCTGGAATATAGGAAGCAATTTTCCAAGTAATGAGAGTAATTTTCTGGGCAAAAAGATGCCAAAAAACAATGACTATGTAATAGTTATTAGCTGTTATTTATTTATTTGAGAGCGAGGGGGAGAGGACAGATACGCATGCGCTCGAGTGTATGTGAGTGCGGGGGAGGGGTAGAGGGAGGGGCAGAGAAAATCTTAAGCAAGTTCCACACCCAGTGTGGAGCCCCACACAGGGGGCTTGATTCAGACCCTGAAATCATGACCTGAGCCAAAATCAAGAGTCAGACATTTAACCGACTCAGGTACCCTAACAGTTATTAACTTTTGTACACAAAACCCTCCGTAGTATCAAATATATAAAACACAATTGATTACTAAAGTACAAGAATGAAACCACAGTTTGTGATGGAAAAATTTAATTTACCTTTAAAAAGGTCTTTGAGCTATCACTATTATAAGAGACCACCTCACTGCCATTAGGATGACTACTATTGGAAAAACAAAATAACAAGTGCTGGTGAGGATGTGGAGAAACCAGAACCCTTGTGTGCTGTTCTTGGGAATGCACGATGGCACAGCTGCTATGGAAAACGGTATGGTGGTTCCTCAAGAAATTAAACAAGAGTTACCATATGATCCAGAAATTTTGTTTCTGAGCATAAACCCAAAGGACTGAAAACAGGGATTGAAAATCTATTTGTACACCAATGTTCATACAGCCTTATTCCCAAAAGCCAAAATGTGGAAGCAACGCAAGTGCCCACCAATGGATGAATGGATAAACAAAATGTAGGTTTATGGAGAAAGGAATATTATTCAGCCTTTAAAGGAAGGAAGTTCTGACACATGTTACAACATAAATGACCCTGAGGATGTTATAGTAAATGAAATCAACCAGTCACAAAAAGACAAATATTGTATGATTCCACTTATGTGAGGTACGTAGAGTGGTCACACTCAGAGACAGAAAATCAAATGGTGGTTGCCAGGGGCTGAGGGGAGGGGGGGTGGGGAATCGCTGTTTAATGCGGACAGAGTTTCAGTTTTTCAAGATGAAGAGTTCTGTGATGGACAGTGACAACATTTGTACCACAATGTGAATGTGGTAAATGCCACCGAACTGTACATTTAAAAATGGGTAAAATGGTACATTTTATATTATGAGTATTTTGTCACAATTAAAATTGTAAAAAAAAGATTTTTGACAGATCATTAGATAAAAAAAAGGATTTAGAGGATTTGAATAAAATCATCAATAAATTTGTTAACTAGCCAAACAGAAAACTTTGTATGGAAAATGATATACCCGTACTTTCCCAATATCCGTGGTGTGCGGAACAAATCTGACCGTATGGTAAGCCACACTCTTCAATAAACTGCCCTCAGTGTGAGTTATTCAGGCCGCCTTCCTTGACCACCATGTAAAATCATTAGGAACTAATAATACATAAGATGGGTTTTTTGGTCTCTCAAACTGGCAGAACAAAGACAAAAACAGAATACCCACCCAGTATCAGTGAAGGCATTTTCGATGCCCTTCTCACTCCTCTCAGGATGAGACCAGGCCCTGGGCTGGTGGAGCTGTGTGTCTGCCTTACCTGAGATGAGAAGGTGGGTCATGAGCTATGGCTGATACCAGAATAGTCCCCGGGGAGTGAGGATAATAACAAACAGGAAGGCAGGTGATGGGGGTGGAAGGAACAAATCATTTCAGAAGCATTTTGAAGACAGGAAGGAAAACAGTTTAAAAGAATGAAGGAATGCTTTCTGGGCAGGAGGAATGACTTATGCAAGGAACAGATTCGTGGTGAGAAGTGAAGCACAGAAAGTCTGGAGGTCTGATTCTCTAGGAGCTCATGCGAACATCTGTAGTACAGGGTACTAGGCCACGTAAACTTTTAAAGTGAGTAAAAATCAATTTCATTGTGACTTTGTAATCTTACAGGATTTGCATCGCTTCTTCTGGAGAGGCTCTGTTTCATTTTAAGTAAAACACAGTTCCAGGCATAATTTGTTTGGGTCCTGTTTCCCCCTCCTGTATCCCGAAGTCTCTTTTGATTCTTTCCTATCTCTCTGATTCTCCCAGTGAATTCTGCCCAAAGTGGGCACGAGACCGATGCAGCCAACTGCACATTTGTTTTCTCCCCAAATGAGTCCAACGAGGCATATCATTCAGTGACGTCTTCTTACTTTGAACAGTTAGAGTGCTACTGTGCGCAAGTGAGGCATTCATTCATCCCCATCGACCTCAGAAGAAGTACCTATCAAAGATTCATTCCTAAGGTCTTTTCTCCAAGAGCCTTGTTGAATCACCTTAAAGAGAGCCATTATTTTTGGCTAAGGGCGGGTTTTCAAGCCTTTAAAATCAGGAGGATGCCCCCAAATCCTAATTTTCTTTGGAGTGGTAAAAAGGATTCAAAAATACCTTTAGAAAACCCCCAAAAGGTATCTACATGGTTCTGGGTTGCTCTCTATAGACTTCCTATGTGGGGGAACTATTTTAAACCCTCTCCCTTGGAGAGAAATATAGGGGAGCATACACATCCCAACTCTTCAGAGGAAAAGGCAACTCTCAGAGATGTACTTGTTAACTAAAACAACCACAGTTCTATTTTGCAACAGTGTCAACATCACAGATTTTTAACCCAGGTGCAAAATACAAGGACAAAATATGAGCTTGTAAACCGTGCTCGTGTTCCTCTTAGACTCTCTACCTAATTTGGGGGCTTGTCTTCCAGCTGTGCAGCATGGGGCCCTCTTCTCTTCTCATACTGTCACTTCCTTATGTCCCTCTTCAAGAAGGATTCCTCTCATGATTTTCGCCATCTCCCCACCATCTTCCCCTGTCCCAGAGCTGTTGATATCCAGATGCTGACCCCTCTTCTATATGACCCTGTCCCTTGGTCGTAGCTGATTGACAATGGGCATGGACATCTGACCCAGACTGGCCAATCTGAGTTTCTCTTTTGAGAGCTTGAAACATGACACAGATAGACAAGGACAAAAAGTTATTGGAGCTGAGTCAAACAGTGTTTGGCAGAATTTCTAATTCCCTCCCCCCCAAACTGTAATATGATGAGATGATGAGATATCCCTCCCATGATTATTATTTTATGTGGCAGGGTTGACTTGAAGATAGGGAGATTATCTGGGTGAGCCTGATCTAACTATCTGTTCTCTCAAAAGCAGCAGGAGCTGGAGAAATCGGAAGCATGAGGAGAATTTGACACCCTGTTGTCAACTTGAAGCTGGAAGGGGCCATATGCAGAGAAATTGCAGTGGCCTCTAGGAGCTGATGGAGACCCCCAGCTGACACAGGTCAGGAAGCAGGGAACTTGGTCCTATAATAGCAATGAAATGTGTTCAGCCAACAACCTAAATGAGCTTCCAGATAAGAGCCCAGCATGGGTGACACCTTGATTTTGACGTTGGGAGACACTGAGCTGAGCACCCAGTCAAACCAATCCAGACATCTGACCCACAGAACCCTGAACTAAGAAACTTCCTTTGCTTTCAGCCACTACGTTTGGGGTGATTTGTTACGGCAGCAATAGAACACGAATGCACAGGACAAAGGCAATGCATTTGGAGAGGCTGGTGGCCCCCTGCAACCCAGGGCCTCAGCACCACCTTGTTCCTTCCTTCCTTCACATTCTTCACTTGGCTCTATGAGCGACGCAAATCTCTTCCAATACAATTCCCTGTTGCTGCTGACGTAAGGAGATTTAGTTTTCTGTTGTTTGTAACCAAGTAAGGCTCCACATAAGGAGGTGAGGACTTGGGTGTCCTGCTGCAATGCGTACCAAAGTGTAAATATGGTCCCTGGAAACGTGGCTCTGTGGAGACCTATGAGAGATGACATGAACTTTGGAAAGTCTCAGAACCTTAAATGGGTTGAAGGCTATTGAAAAACATCTACCACTCATAATCGCATTTTAAAGACATTATGCAGATGACAACATCCGCTTTGGTCCATAGATATGCCCACCAATACAAACCCAGCTACACCGTTCATTAATAGAAATACGTTGCAATAGGCTCATTCATTTGGTTAGGGCACACACTGCGAGCTCCCTGAAAGCCTGAAGATTAGCTTACACCGGGTAAAAAGTTAGGTGAAGCCAGAGCGTAGTCTGCTGCTTCAGGCATTGGTGGGGCTGGCAGCACCGTGAGAGTCCTCCCCACCCCCACCCAGGTCCAGCTGGCTGCCCGCAGCGGAGCACAGACCCCAGCACGCATCATGCCAAGCTGGCTTCTGGCCAGGCAGAGTGAGGGAGCAGAGTGACAGAGATGTCCAGGTGCGGCCAGCTGGTTTGGCAAAGCAGAAGGGGCTGACACAGAGGAAGAGGAGGGGCAGAGCCGGGCACTGTCCAGAGCCTGGGAATCTGCCCATGCGTGGGCTCCCAGCGTGCGGTGGCGCACCTCCCTCCCTCCTTGAGGGTCAGTCCGAGGGGAGGAGGGCATGGACCCGGAGCTCCCTTTTCCCTCTGCTGCCCAGGGGTGGGGCGGGGGTGAAACAGGAGAAGTTGCAGGGAACAAGCAGAGAGTAACTGCATGCCTCGAACATTTACCCACAGTCGAGAAAGTCTCTCTTGGCTTACGCTTGCTTGGAGAGGACAGCAAAACCGAGGTCCGCTAGATTTCTTTCAGATGTTTCTGTAAATGCCACCGAATATTAAAACTTTTTTTCCTTCCAAACGATCCTTGGTGCAAAAAGCATGACTGAGTTAGCTACAGACAATGAAATACAGTCCTTTCTGGGTGGGGTCAGTAGGAAAAGGAAGAGGACAAGGCCAAGGGCAGGGGGGAGGGACTGCATTAAGCTGTGCGTAAGCAGGAACAAAGAGTGACTGGGTCTTGGACATTCTTCTGAAGGAGTAATTCTAAAGAGAAGAATACATTTAGATTTTTGGAAAGGTCTCCTTTGGGCACAAGGACAGAAAACCCAGTTGCTTCTAGAAGGTTGATTTGGTGCCCTGCTACCCACTCAGCGCAGGCTCAGCCAGAGAGCCTGGGGACAGCCTCGCTGATGTCAAGCTGCCAGCCAAGCCTCACGCATAATTAGGAGGATTTGGATGGAAACCCAGCAAACTGATCCTACTTGCCTGTCTTTCTACACTTGGGTTTTGATTTTTCTTTCCCCTCTAACCAGTTTCTTTAGGGCTTAGTGTGTCCATTTATAGTACTTCTTCACAATGGGAAAGAAGTAATAAATTGGCTGGGTTCCTAGCACAAGTCAGTCTCGGTATTCCATTGATAGGAAAACCTCTTATCTCTCTTGCTTTTTTCCCAGGAGAGCTTACAGATTAGGCGATTTTTCATTTTTCAGATCTTTCCCCAGACTGAAAGTAACTAGGTAACCATCATGTAAGATAAAGGTTACATTCTCTGATGGATAGATGAGGGGGATAAAATATTTGGGGTTTTGGGGGGGGGTTGTTTTTGTTTTTGTTTTTTTGCTTCTGTTCATCTACTTAATAGTGTCTCAACAATTTACCTCATCTAACGTCAGTTCTTTTGGCTGTAAAATGGAGAGCCTAATTCTCACCACTTTCCTCACAGCTCCAGAGGAGATTTAATGAATGTTTATGGACCGTATAGACTGGTTTTCTACCACACCCCTCCCCTACCGTCCTCTCCATATAAGCGCTCCCTGCAGCATTTGATGAGCCTGAGTGTGTTGGGTCTGGCTTTAGCCCTAGCACGGTTTGCTCCTCGAGGAAGAAAACAAGCTATTATTCACGGCTGACTTGGGTTGTCTCTTGCTCTATGGTGCCTTTGATCTCTGAGCAGCCCTTCTCTCTGCTGATCACAGCCTTCCCTTAACCATTTACAAGGCTCAATGGGTCTTCTGACACCTGATTCAACTCTGATTTCTCAGTGCACTTTTACAGGGTGTCTCTGGGGACGTGTTCCTCTGACCCACGGAGTCAACGCTTTCATCAACCCCAGGGCTCTGCCAGGGAGCAGGGTTCCTCTTTCCTGCTCCAGCTCCTATTCATTTAACTGAGAACAATGACAGTGTGTATTTAGAAGGAGGAGGGATCTTCTGGGGTTTAAGAAAGTAGAGATGACAGAACCCGTATTTTGGCATATAGGATTTTAGAAAGCTCTTCCGTTATAAGGGCAACGAGTTTTGAGATTGCTTTACAGATGGGGAAGTCGAAAAGTCAGAGGTGCAGTATCAGCTCTTGCTGAAGGAGGGGCTAAGACAGGGACGTGTGAGATTCTGTCACTGCTCACATGGCAGGGGTCCCACCTCTCCCCACCTCCCGCCTCTGCCTAAAGTCTACCTCCATTGGGGTGCAGTACGTGGTCCATGTGTTGGGGAACCAGTGGGAGTGTGGCACCACAGCCCCCACGTTCCCAGGGCAGTCCGGTCAGCTGCTCAACATCTACCAGCACATCGCTGTTTCCGAGGAACCAAACCAACTACACGTCAGCTACTCAGTTCAAAGGGCTGGTGTAGTGAATTAAAGATGGCCCAGATTCCTCGTCACTGCCCCTCACTAAGTGGGAGAGTGTACTTATCCACTCCCCTAGGACTTTGGCTGGACCTGTGATGATTTGACCAACGGCATACAATGAAGTGACCTTGTGACAGTTTCAGAACTATCCTTTGAGAGACTGGCAGCTTCTATTTCCTTCTTCTTAGAATGCACCTTGCTGTGAGGAAATCCAAGAAGCTTCTGGGAGAAGCGCACTCAATGGAGAATGGAAGTCACCAGCTGATGATCTCAGTTGAATAGCCAGCATCAACTTGCTAAGCCTGTGAGTGAATCCTTTTCGGAGGCTGATGTCTCCAGCCCCTGGCAAGCTCCCCAGCAGGTGCCTAGAGATCAGAGTTGAGCCATTTGTACCATGAGCTGCCGAAACTGCCAAATAGTGAGCAAATACATGAGTATTGTGTTTTAAGCCACCTACTTCTGGGGTGGTTTGTTATCCACAGCATCAGATGCCTAAAACAGCTAGGTAATACACAACTTTGTGAGTATCTGCACGTGAGTTCCGATTGGCTGGATTCACTTGTGGTCTGTGCCTCGGTCAGTGGCACACATTTGCAAGAGTACCTTGGACAACGGAGAGGTGCTACATGTTTGTATTTCCCATTGTAAAGAACAGTTTTGATAGGTAGGACCCCTACTTACCCAAATAATGGTGCCATAAAGGCGACTGGGAAGGCTCATGGAGGAGCGGACTAGGGGTGGGGAGGGGGACACCAAGTGTTTTGTGCTGGTCATGCTAAGTTCAAGATGCCTATTAGGCAGCCCCCTAAGAGATACTGAATAAGCAGCGGGAGGCATGCATTTGAGCCTGGGAGAGGAGTTGGCACTAGAGATATAAAATCAGGAGTCATAAGCTTGCAGGTGGCATTTAAAGCCATAGATCTCTGGGTAGATAGAAAAGAAGGGCATTAGGCTCAACTTAGGAGACTTTAACTTAGAGGTTGAGCAGAAGAGAAGCACCCAATAAAGGGAACTAAGAATGAGCGGCCCCTAAGGTAGAAAGAAAAACAGGACAGTGTGGCATCCCGGAAGCAGTGAAAATTGCTTTAAGAAGGAAGTGACAGAGGGGGTAAAATGCTCCTGAGAGGTGGAATAAGACAGTAGACAGAGAAACCCACTGGGTTTAGCCAGTTGGAGGTTGTTGGTAACATTAATAGGAGCTGCTTTGGCAGTGTGGTGAGGATGAAATCCTGACGAGATGCCTTATAGACAGAACTAGAGGTGAAGAAATGGAGACAATCAGGGACACGTTTGGAGGGGTTTTGCTGTGAGCAGGAGAAAAAGGAAAAATAAAGTGTAGCTGGGGAAGGATGTAGTCTAGGGCGGGGAACGTATTATAGTAAGTGTGCAGACTGTTGGAAATGAGAAGAAGAAGAATGATTCATGGGAAAGGGGGTTAATTCTGGGGAAAAAGGCTTTAGGTAGGCAAGAGGTGATGGTAATCAGTTCAGGAGTTGCGGGGGGTCTTCAACGGAATATGTACGCTTCATCCATTTTACATTTGTAAAAATGTAATAGTTGTACACAGGTTCATACACGTTGTTAGATTTAATAGTAGAACAATGAAGTGATTCTCATCAAATTTGGTCTGTTTTGTCAATGAAATAAGAGTGAAGAAGTAAGAATGAATAAGTGAGGCAAGGAGGGGGCGCCTGGGTGGCACAGCGGTTAAGCGTCTGCCTTCGGCTCAGGGCGTGATCCCGGCGATCTGGGATCGAGCCCCACATCAGGCTCTTCCACTATGAGCCTGCTTCTTCCTCTCCCACTCCCCCTGCTTGTGTTCCCTCTCTCTCTGGCTGTCTCTATCTCTGTCGAATAAATAAATAAAATCTTTAAAAAAAAAAAAGTGAGGCAAGGAGAAAACGTGAGACAGTTGACTTAGAAAGGGAGAAAGTCAATTTCCTAGGGACCTATTTTAGGATCGTATTATCAATTTGGACAGCTGAATGCCTACTTGAAAGTTTTGTCATAAATTTAAAGTTAGACCAGTTTGCAAGATAGCGTGTTTTTCCCAGCTACATTCAGCAGGAAGTAGGATATGTAACTAGGATTGGAGCTTTGTTGGACAATACAATGAAGGGAGCAAGTGACAAAGGAGTTAGATATTTATAGAGATGTGTGTGTGTGTATAAAATTGTGTACAATGGGATCAAAACTTGGTAAAGAGTAAGGGTAAAGGTAAAGACATGGAATGGGGCAGAAGTACAGGCAGAGAGAGAGAGAGAGAAAGAGGAAAAATGATGGGACCAATGAATTGGAGGTCTCATTGAGGTCTAAGAATCATTAGAGGGAGGATACTAGACTAAGTGAGCTGGAAGGACATGAGGTGTTGTCAGAGAGGGTGGAGGCTTTAAACTGTGATATTGCTGTGTAGTAGTGCTGTGACTGGTGGTGTTGAGGACCCGGAGTATAACCATGGCAACAATGGCTAAGGTGGGGTGGAAAAAGAGGAGATCAAAAAACTGCAAAGCCAAGGGATGGCTGATGTCCTTGTAGAGGTTGAAGTTCCCAGGAATGATGACGGAAGTATTGGTAGGAGGATGACTGAGCCAGGTGCTAAAAATCAGTAAATGAAGGGGCAGGACCTGTGAGTCAGCAGTTGAGGGCACCGAGGCGGGGTCTTGGGTGCTAGTCTGAAGGCATGCTCTCAGAAAGAACTGAGATGTTTACTAAAGGAAATAGCAGACATGGTCTGGAGACAACAATGCAGGACACTGAGACCCTGTGTGAGAGGGATGAGAGTAAATCAGTCTCCACTTGCAAGAGCTACAGGGGTAAGCTTGGAGCTTGTTGCTGGGAGGCTCAGTGTTCTCCTTTTGTAACAAATATTTTGTACCTCCCTAGCTGTAATAGAATGCCAAGATAAAAGGAAAGTAACTTATCGTAAGATATTTTATTTTGACCTGTAAAAATGTTTGGTCATGACATCACTAAAAGGCCTAACCAAGTTGTTCGCTGTTGGAACCCATCGAGGGAACCCTGTGAACCTGACAGCTCCGTGGGCAGCTGGTCAGAGGTGTGCGGCTGTCCCGGATGCGAGTCTCCAAAATGCTGTGCAACCTTAGAAAGTGCCCCAAACATGTTCCCTCCGTGTACATGGAAGTCTTATTTCTGGAAAATTCAGTGTATTTAAAAATAGTGTGAAAAAGACTTTGGGTTTCTATGTAAAAGAGTTCAATTCTAGCGTCAGATTATTATAAACAGTTTCCTAAATCACATGACTGTCTGGCAGAATACAGAGCAATTCTTCATCGAGGAACGTTATGCTCATTGCAGCAAATCCTAGCGCCCTGGCGGAAGCAGCACCCAGTCCCCCACGACTAACACTTGACATTTCCAAAATGCTTCCTCACCGCTGGGTGACGGGGTAGAGGGACAAGGTAGGCCAGAGATGAAGTTGGAGATACAGGGGTTTCTGCAGATGAACCTCTGGGCTTCTGGAGGGCAGAGTGAAAGGCTTTGGGAGGTGGGAGAGAGGATTGGGGAGGGTGGAAGACTCAGTGGGATGAGTGGGTGTTCAGAGGTCCTGGGGTAAGAACCTGGGTGGCAAGAGGCTGGACTCCCCATGGACCCGGACAGAGAAGTGATACCTGACAGAAGCTACTCCCAGAGGTCTCTTGGGGGAGGCTGGGAAATCAGGTCAAATTACAGCTTCCTTCTCAGCCGGGCAATTTGCAGGGGAGAGGTGGGGCTGTGCTGAGCCTGGGGCAGGGCCCCCTCGGGGGAGCATTTTTTCCACATTTCCTCACCGTCTTCATAGTTGTCAGCTTAATGACTGCGTAATGTTCTGTGGTACTGGTATACCATGAATTATTAAACCATTACCCTATGTTGGAAATTTAGCTTGATTCCAATTTTTTTTTTCAATTTAGAATTCGTTGCAGAGATTGTTTTCAAGCACGTATCTATTTGCCTCAGTTTAAATACCTCCTGAAGATAAGCCTCTAGGAGTCCATGGTCCAAACACCTTTATAATTTTTTTTCATGTTGCCATTTGCTATCCAGAAGGAGTTTTTTTTAAAACCAATTTACAGTGCCATCAGAATTTGTGAGTATATTGGTTTCACAGCAATCTCATCAAAATTAAGTGTCATTTAAGCTTTTTCCTTTTACACTAGTGGTTATAAAATGCAATCTCAAGCTTGCTTTTAATTTAGGTTTTATCGGCAAAAAGGATTTTTCCATGCTCATTTATTCTTTGTATTCCTCTGTGTGGATTGTTCATGACCTTTGTGCATTTCCCCTTGGAGGTCTCAGTGTTTTTGTTCTAAATTTGAATGAGCTCTTCATAGAATGTGAGTGCGCGCGCACACACATACACACACACACACACACACACATCCATTGTCTGTCATTACTGATACAAAATTCTGCCTTCTGCACTCCACCTCTGCCCTGTCCCCACCATTCTGTTTTCTTTTCCTTTTTGATACTCGGCTTTTGATGAAAAGCTAGGCAGTATTCAATTTATTATTAATAAGTTGTGTTCCTAACGCAGAGGTTCTCAACTTTGGCTGCACACTGGAATCACCAGGAGAGCTGTAAAACCTACTGATGCCTGGGTTTCACTTCTGATTTAATTGGCCTGGGCATTGGGGATTTTAAAAGCTCCCCAGGTAATTCTAATATACAGCCGAAGTTGAGAGCCACTGTACTAAAATTTGTAAGTTGGTTGTTGGGTTAAAATGACGTGGGAGGTAGAGGTGGGGATGGGGATGGTGGGCAGAGTGAGGGGTAAGACTGGGCCTCTAGAGGTGGTGGTAGGACAAGCTACTGTGGAGGGTGGAAGTTGGGGTGAGGGTCCAGGCTTCCCACAGGCATAGCTCTCAGTCCTCGTCAATGCCTGCTTTTTTCTGCTTTCGTCCAGATCCAAGCTGCTTGCTTCTGATTTCCCAGCACTAACCCTTCTAATCAGGCCCTTCCGTCTAAGACCCTCTGGGGTACAGAGCCTACCCAATCTTGTAACTGCATCCCTTTGTACCCAACCGCGAAGCAGTCATGGGGCTTTTTTAAAGAGACTTAGAAAGTAAAGTCTCTCTCTGAGCATTTTCCGTAGTCCTCTCCAATCCCCTTTTCTCTTTTGATTTACATTTTAGAGACAGCAAGATAACATATGTATCCCACATAACCCCAGTTCTCACTAGCTTTGGAGAGCAATGAGATTGCATTAACCTTAGAGCCTATCTTTTGCTGGTTTGTTGCTCCCACTGACTCTTAAGGACCTCAGCCTCCCGGCTGAAGCTTCCTCCAGGTATTTTTAGAAATGCCAGGATGTGTCTTCTATGTGCTTTTAGGCAAGGCCACTGGTATTTTTCTACTTTAGCCTTATCACTGATATCAACTCCTACAAACTCATTTGAGGATGGAACGGCCCCTGTCAGGAGGGCCTCTGCTGCCTTGGATGCTACATAAGACCATCCCATATAAGCACCCGTATTTTAGAACTAAGCCTGACTTGGGCCCTATTGGGCATTTCATCACAGACGCCAATATAAGGCAGAGGAAGGACTTCTAGAGAAGGCGATGAAGAAATAGTACCAGGCTGGGTCAACAAAGCAGCTGCTGGGGTGATGGGGCCTCTCAGTTCCCATCATATTCCCCCAGATCGCACCCTTGGGTTAGGATGGGGCGGTGGCAATTGCAGAGAGCAACCAGAAGATCAAGGGGATGAAAAGTGGTAGGTAAAGACAGCTATTATCCCCACTGGCCACCTCAAAGGTCTTGGACTGCCTTGGGAGATGAAGTTCCTTGCTTTTGCTTTTTCACTGTGTGTCTACAATGTCTGGTGCCTACCTATCTCCAAAGTGGGTGCACAGTAAATAATTATTGAATGAATCCATTGAGTCACAAGAGTTCCCAAGTCCTACTGCACTGTTTATATGTTGGATTTTCTTGCCAGTTGAATTACTATTCCACACTTTTTTTCAGGGTTTTTAAAATGATTGAATTCTGCTCAAAAGCGGTGTCTGGGGAAATAAAAGCACAGCTCAACCACCTAAACATTGAACTGATCATTTACTATTTGAATCAATCAGTAACGTTCTGTTTGCTGGACTGTGGCAGAGGGATAATACCGGCCATTTTCACATTGCTGTGTAAAAAAATAAGAATTGTTTGGAAATAAAAACCAGCATTAACTGAAGCACACCTAATGTATTACCCTGAATTAACCAAACACTGTTTGCTCTCACTCATGTTTGGATTTGGAAGACAAATCGACAAATGGCAAATAAATATGAGATGTGTTGGTGTATTAGATGTATATATTTTTTTTAAAGATTTTTTTAAATTTATTTATTCGACAGAGATAGAGACAGCCAGCGAGAGAGGGAACACAAGCAGGGGGGAGTGGGAGAGGAAGAAGCAGGTTCATAGCGGAGGAGCCTGATGTGGGGCTTGATCCCACAACGCCGGGATCACGCCCTGAGCCGAAGGCAGACGCTTAACCGCTGTGCCACCCAGGCGCCCCTAGATGTATATTTTTAAAAGTTACTTTGAACAGCTTCCAGAAGATACCCTGAAGTAAATGAACATTCGTAAAAATCTTTGATAGTTTTTAGTAACAGAAATATTGCAAGAATCTGAATCATTAAACAGTATTTTGCATGTTTAACTAATGTATATTTATGCAGTAAGATCCTGTACACTTTGTTCTCTGCTTACTCCAGGAAGTTTAGATTTTATGGTAAAAAATAAATGATTATAAACTACCAATATGTAAGGTCTGATCTTCCAGGATTTGCTAGAATACACACCTATTTTTGAGATCATTGAATGTATTTTAAATAAGAGGCTTCATTATTATTAGTAAAACAGTTGGTATATTTATGAGTTGAAAAATTTTAAGCAAGTAATTTTTTGTCATTTAAAAAATAGAATGATCACATGATGTCTGAAGTTACTATAGTTACTGTAATTCTATGTCTTAGAGTACAGTGGGCTATGTGTTTGCATAGTTCTTATTAAAAGCAATTAGAAAATCTCGATAATATGTATATAACAGTATCTTTAAAGCATAGAAAGGTTAAAATCTTGTAAAAAAAAAATTATCAGGCCAATCTTAGCAAAGGCAGAAAAATCTGAGAGGAAAACTATTTTTGCCCTAAAGCCATTTGCTAACCTGCTGAGCCCAGCAAACTTGGGTTTGTTTTAATGGTCCAAGAGCCTGAGGAGACGGAAAACAAAGGCAGGGCCTGAACAAAATAGGGGTCTAATGAAGACTCTGCTCAGAAAACTGGGAACCCCAAATGCTAGACCGTCAGGGGAAGGGTCTGCCAGAAATAAACATATCATTCCTATTCCCACCTCCAGTGGATGGACGGTAGAAGAAGTAGCTTTGGTCCCAAGTAGAGCCAGTCTTGGTGGGACTGGCCTTGACACATCTTAGCCACAAAAATCTGCCCTCATGCATGTTTTTTTTTTTTTTTTTAGTGTGAATTCATATCGTTTCAGTAGATAAAAAAATTTCAAGGCTAAATTTAGATTACAGCAGTCTGGGACAGGCAGTGGCCTCAGGCAATTGGGTAGAAGCAACAGCAAATTCTCTCTGAATGAAAGCATCTTCATAAGAGGCCACAAAGAGGTCCCACAAATAAGTTTCCATGGAAAATGAGCAGCTGACAGTAAAAAAATAACGAAGCACATAAGGAGATCAGCACCATGAAAGAAACTAATAGGACAACAGACAGGAGAAATAGATGTACAAAAGCTTCAAGTAATGGATTATTATTATTATTATTATTATTATTATTATATTCAAGAAATATAAAACTGCTATACTTACCATGTTTAGAAAAATAAAAGACAAGCTTGAAAATATCTACATAGAATAAGAAATTTAAAAAAATAGTCGAACAATTTTGAGAAAGAACCAAGTGGAACTTTTAGAAAAAACATAATTGAAACTTAAAGCTCATCATATGGGTTAAAAATAATGGACGAAGATAAAGAGAGAATTAGTACATTAGAATATAGGTCAGAAGAAATTACCTAGGATGATGTTTTTTCGTATTTATAGCATCAGACGCAGTGTTCTGTGAATGTTCCGTAACTGTACAGTGTTCTGTAAACGATAGCAGTAGGCATTACGAATAGGAGGTGACAGTTTTGTGTATAGTCTCTCCAAATATGTGTAATTCTGGTGAACTTGCAGTGTTCGATGATGACTTTAACTTTATTCGCGATTAGATTAGAATGGAGTTCAGTTTTAAACTTGTACTGATTGTCTTCCAAGACACCACGTGTCCAGATTTTACTCATTCTACAAGTCTTCCTCTAAGTTTTCCAGTCACTTTATAACTTTTTTACATCTGGCCTACTTTGAATTATATCTACATATATTATGTGTGTGTGTTTTACTAGACTTAGGTCTGGACTCTGCTGGTCCGCTGTTTGATCTAGCAGGCACTCCAAAACATATCTGTCACTTGAAAGAAAGGAAAAGAGAACGAGGGAGAGAGAATGGAGAGAGGAGAGATGCAGAATGACTGTAAATGAATTTCTTTAAAGAGGATGTTTCTGTGAGAGGATAAGGAGAATATAAGATAGATTCAGGGTCATACATTTTGCAAAAGAATGGAAGAAGCAGAGTTTAAATTAAGTTTGCAGATGCTGCATTTGGGAGAGGGTGCAAACACCAAGAAGAAGAGTCGATGAAATGCAAAAGGATGTAAATTAACAAGATGAGTGGAAAGAATAAAATGACTTTTCACTTTAGAGAAGTATAGAATTATCTAAAGGTGAGTAAAATCTGCAAAGAAATGTAAGCCTGGAAAAAAATAACATTAATGATGCTATTAAAACCACCACTCAGGGGCACCTGGCTGGCTCAGTAGGTAGAGCATCTGACTCTTGATCTCGGGGTCATGAGTTCGAGCCCCACACTGGGTGTACAGATCACTTAAAAAGAAATTTAAAAATGACTTTTAGGGGTGCCTGGTGGCTCAGTTGGTTGAACACCCAACTCTTGATTTTGGCTCAGGTCATGATCTCAGGGTCTTGACATCAAGCCTCATGTCTGCTTAAGATTCTCTGTCTCCCTCTGTCTCCCCCCTGCACTTGCTCTCTCTCTCTAAAAAAAAAAAAAAAAAAAAACTTTTAAAAAACAACCAGCAGTTAGTTGGGTGCATCCTGTGGGCCAGGTGCTGAGCTAGTCACTTGCATGCAATGTTCCCTGAATACTCACAACACCCTACGTATTGGATTAGAATTCCTCTCTTTTTTTCTTTTTAAATCGAGACAACTGAAGCTCACAGAGATGAGATGACTTGCCAAGCTTGTATAGCTGTTTTGGGGCAAAGCCGGCATTCAGCCCAAACCTGTGTGGCTAACAAGCTTACTCTTTCCCCTTCATCTCATACTTCCGTCCCATGTAACTACAGACAGTTACAAGATGATGACAAGAAAGAATAGTTTCTCAGCAAAAGTTAATCCAATTCAGGGAAATGACTTCAGGTGTTTAAAAAAGTTAGAAAATTCAGGGGCACCTGGGTGGCACAGCGGTTAAGCATCTGCCTTCGGCTCAGGGCGTGATCCCGGCGTTATGGGATCGAGCCCCACATCAGGCTCCTCCGCTATGAGCCTGCTTCTTTCTCTCCCACTCCCCCTGCTTGTGTTCCCTCTCTCGCTGGCTGTCTCTATCTGTGTTAAATAAATAAATAAAATCTTTAAAAAAAAAAGTTAGAAAATTCAGGTCAAATACAAAAACTAAAAATCTCACTTTTATGACGGATTCTGGCACTACGTCTCAGGAGAGTCAGGCTCAAATTTGACAAAGCAGATAACACACATTGTATAGGTAAGCGTGCTGGTATTAGAAAGGCAAGACTGACTTGGCAGGTTATAATAAACCTTTAATGTGGAAAGAATTCTAATGAAGAATGGCAGGAATAAATTCTAACAACTTAAATAAAAAAGAATCCATGAGTCCTTACTGACCAGAGTTTATAAACAGTGGGGAGGTAAAGCACTTTCCAGAAGAATGCCAGTGAGGAAACGTGGAAGCAATGACAGAAGCAGGAAAGCAACACTTCATGGCCGCCATAGTATTAATGGATTCAGGCAAGAATCGTCAATGGATGTTAAAATAATTGGGTGAAAGACTGTTGGGGATCAGAATACTTAGTCTCCCAGGATCCTCCACAGATTTCTTATTAATTACAAAAAGAACGAAACACCTCTACAATGGACAACTCTAGTGGACACCACCTTAACCCCATGATCAAACTTAACACCACCAGTAACAGGACAAATAAGCATCATGTATCCCTGAAGTGATGTAAGAGGAGGGACACAATATTCCTTATATATTAGGTTGAAATTACAAGTTGTATGAAATTGCTGAGTTTTGACTGGTGTTGGTGTATAAAATGACCATTTCATGGTTCAACCTAACAGTATTTCTGTTATTTAATATGAAGTTAATGATGAATCAACAACCAGAGAAGTCGAAATGGGGGGCATTCTGTAAAACAACTGGCCTGTACTCTTCAAACAATGTTAATATCCTGAAAGAATGAACCAGAAAAAAAGGTGAGGTATTCTTCTAGAATTAAAGGAGGCTAATGAGACATAAGACCAAATACAGTGATTGCTTCTTCTTAAGATCCTGGGTTTGGGGGGAATAGCTCAGCTATCATGAATAATATTGGAATAAATGGAGACATTTGAATGTAGAATGTATGTTAGATAATAGTATTATATCAATTGTGAAATTTTATGAGTATGATAATTGTACTGTGGTCCTGAAAGAGGGTATCTTTGTTAATAGCAGACATATGTTGAAGTAATTGGAGTGAAGGGTTATCATGTCTGCAAATAACTCCCTAAGGGGGCTAAGGTTTGAGCAAAAAGGAGTGTGTCTATGTGTGTGTATTTGTATCACACACACACAGAGAGAGAGAAGGCATAAATGTGGCAGAATATTAAAAGTTGGCCAATCCAGGTGAACGCTATATGAATATTCATTGTACCTTTCTTGCAACCTTACTGTAGGCTTGACATTTTTCAGATGACACATTGGAGGAGAGAAAAAAGAATTGTCCTTGCTTTCATTCAGCATTGTCATTCAGCATACCAGAATGCTGGGCTTCTGGGTACTTTCCTGGATGGAAATCTTTTGACTCTACAACTAGCTGTGCAGTGATTGGGATAGTTTTTAAAAAGACCCAGTTGAAATAGAAAGGAAAGGATAACGATGAGGGAAACTATGAGTTTCCACTTTCCTGCTAACGGACCCGCTAAGCCACATGGTGCATGTGCGAATAGAGCCTTCGCTCTGCACAGCGCAGCTGTCCGTCAGCACCTGAGGGTAGCAGAGCCATCGTCATCTGTGCATTAACGTAAAGCTCCCCAAGGGAGTCAGGGTTTTTTAAAGAATATTTAATTTGACTTGGATCTTAGAGCTTTTGGGAAATGAAGATTCTATAGAACAATTGCGTAATTGGAGATCAGGAAAAATTCTCTTTGCTAAAAACAGACACAAATAGTTGGATCTCCAGTTTTTTAAAACCTCACAGTTGGGTTTGGACTGGAGCGATGAGGCGTAAGGCGAGCACCGTGTTCCTCCTTGTACTTGGCCACCCCCTGCGCAGCGCCACCCAGAGTGGGGAAGGGGGGGTCGAAAAGGCCGCCTCTCTTTCTCTCCTAAGGACCTCATCTTTTCCTGAGCACCTCATTGTTACTTTAGCTCTAGTCTGCCACTTGTCATGCCAGGCTTACCGCCAACATCCTCTTTGTGTTTTCCCTGGCCTTCAGTCAGGGTTTTGGTTCTTTGCAAGAGCCCCTTCCCGTCTGCTCTCCCATCCTTCACTCTTTTCCTTCTGTCTTGTCAGCTTTCCCTTTGTCCTTTTGGCTTTCCTGCTTGCTCTTCCTGCCAGCAAGTCTGTACTATTTCCCTTCCGCCCTCCCCCCCATTCCTGATCTCATTTTCAATGTAATTATATTTCCTTGGGAGGTGGAAATAGACCGATGAAGGAGAAAGTTATCCTTTATCACACCCCCCCCAAGATGATGGTAAAGTAAGATATTGTTAATATGAGGAAATGTCTTTCAGCTGAAGTTTTGATTTCTCTAGAAGATTTTAATGGTTCTTTTTTTTTTTTTTAAGATTTTATTTATTTATTTGACAGAGAAAGAGACAGCCAGTGAGAGAGGGACCACAAGCAGGGGGAGCGGGAGAGGAAGAAGCAGGCTCCCAGTGGAGGAGCCAGATGCGGGGCTTGATCCCAGAACGCCGGGATCACGCCCTGAGCCGAAGGCAGACACTTAGCGACTAAGCCACCCAGGCACCCCTTAATGGTCTATTTTTAATGGATCATATTAGCCTAAAACTACTGTCTATAGTGTATAGCATACAGATCTGGATTGAAAACCAGTTTCCCCAGTCAGCGTGAACTGTGTCTCTGTAGATCTCTGATGTTTTGTTTTGCTTTTGGGGTGGGGGCAGAAGGAGAGGGAGAGAGAGAATCTCTAGCAGGCTCCATGCTCAGTATGGAGCCTGATGTGGGGCTTGATCTCACAACCAGAGCCAAAATCAAGAGTCTGTCACTTAGCAAACTGAACCTCCCAGGCACCCCTGCTTTTTTAAATTTGAGAAATGGGTGTAATGATAGTATCTTCCGCAAAGGGTTGCTAAGGAGATTACATGGAATGCTGCATCTAAAGTACCCGGAGGAGGATAGGCTCCCTGTGGGAGCTAGCTTGCTGTTACCATGAAACTCCTCAGGACTTTGCTGTCTCGCCGCATCAGGCACAAGGTCATCCCTTCCTCCTTAAGATTCCTGTAGCCCAGCTCTTATCCTGGTCACGAGGCTGCCCTTTACTGTCTTTCTGCCTGCTTTCTTCTTTCCTTCCAACCATTCTCTTTCTCTCTCTTCCTCCCTTTATATGTTCTTCATTTTCCCTTTGTCACCTTTCTCGTTTCCTTTTCCCCCTTCCACTTGCCCACAAAGGCTTAAAAAATATATCCAACACAAAAAGTCAAAATTAATAGTTGAAGAGAAAATAGGTGCAGGGAAAATGAGGACGGAGCTATCATAAAACCAGAGTTCAAAGGAAATGCATGAAAGCATTCCATGGTTAGGTGTAATTGCTGGTTGGAGCCACCATTTTACTGAGCTCCCTAGCAGCCAAAGGAAAGACGGAGACAAATGATTAAGAGTATGAGGTCTATGAGATTAAGGGAATACACAAAAATTGTGGTTCATTTCCTCAGCACTTTTGTGGATTCTCATAAAAGGAATGTTAGGTGATATAAGTAAATGATGTCAGGCATAATAATGAGTCTACTTTCATAATAGATGTGATAATGAACTCCAGAGAACCGTTTCTTACGATGCCCTTCAATATAGGCTGATGATATATAGCTGAAGTTCAATTCAGTAAAAGCATTTTTATAAGGAACTAAAATAGTGAGCTTTATGCATGCAATCTTCCAACTTTGGCATGCTGCAAGGATAAATTTTAGAATACATAGAAGAATAAATAGACTCATGTCCTTCAGGCAATCCTCCGCAGATATGATCTCTGGCAACCAAGCTTTTGAAAAATATATGAAAGTAGAATTCAAGGCAAGTCCCTAAGTGTGGATACCCTCTGTTGTTGAGGAAGGACAGAGAGATGTGATTGGATAATCAGTCAGGTAGAGAATAAGACCAAGGTGCTTTTTATGAAAAGTAAGAGCCAAGCAAACATACCTGCTTGAACGAACTATCTCGTTTCTGTGTGTGGAGGGCTGAGGGATAATGTAAAGCAAGGTCAAAATAGTTCCAAATTCTGACACTGGCTGGTTCTTTGTGATACATTATTAAATGATGAGAAAAGCTGGATACCATTTGGGGGACAAAGAGCACAAACATATGCACAAAAAGAAAATACACCAAAATGTTAATAGAAGAAATCTCCGGGAAGTAGGATTTGGGGTGATGTTTCTTTTTTTTAATGTACCCTTCTACAATGAGTGGATGTTACTTTAGATATAAGGGAAAAAATAAAGCAATGGAAGTTATTTTCAGAGAAAAAGAGCTGCCCTGGACTTCTTCAATGCATGAATAAGTAAATGCTGTCACAAAGTTCCATGGCACTCACTGCATTTTAGAATCCCTTACGGACCTTATAAAAGATACTGATGCCCTGGACCCACCCCAGATTAGGACCGCTGAGGGTAGTACCCAGGCATTGGCATTTTAAAAAATCCCCTCAGTAGTTATAACATACAGCTAGGTTGAGAGTCACTACCCCACACTATAGAACACACCTGGGGTAATTGAACTCTGGACAATGTTCCAAGCAGGCAAACTCTTTTTGTTGGCCTATGAGGACCTTCCATGACCTGGTTCCTGTTTTTCTTTCCAACATCATTTCCAGCTCATTCCAGTCTTATTCATTCAGCCCCCAGAACAGTGGTTGGCACATAGTAGGTTCTGAATTTAAAACAAAGTAGGACCGAATGAATCCATGGATGTGGTTTTCTTCCTGGCCACAGAAAAAATAATCGTCCATGTTTAAGCAACATAGTTTTCTATGAATTATTTATAAATTGTATTGATTAGTTTTGATGTCTCAGTAGGCTCTTTGAGAATAGATTGAGAATAGAAAGGGTGATAATTTTGGCTTTCTAATAGTTGATCTTAATTATTCTTTTGTAATCATTGGATATGAGGACCATTTATTTGTTAGGTCAGTGTTTTAATGCATAACAAGAATGTATGCTCCATGAGGATAGGCTCTTCCTTTCTCAATGCTATATCTCTTTGACCTAGGAAAGTGCCTGGCTCATAGTAGGCATCCCATAAACACTTGTTAAATGCATATTGAAGAAGTAAATAATAATGAAAGCATAATATTAATGTAGAGGTAATAAAAACACAATATTCAGGTAGGGGAAAGTATGCATCTTTCTATTCCCCAGATGATGGGTTAGGATGTTTGTAGGGGGTGGAAGGAGGTGTGCATACACTTATGCAAAAGTAGTGTCAAATTATTTAGACAATTGTTGAACAAAGAAGAGACTGAAAAGTTAAAAACTCATATGGAAATATGGTTTTGGAACCCACCTTTTGGCGTGTAAAAGGAATACATGAGGCACAGCTGGTAGCAGTTTGGTCCCTACACAGCCACCAGAGTGATCTTTTAAAAATGAAAGTCAGTTCATGTTTCTCCTCTATTCAAAACCCTCCAACGATCTTACCGCATACCATATACAAAAGTAGACTCACAATAGGTTGAAGACCCAAACATAAGAGCTAAAACTATAAAACTCTTAGAAGAAAACATAGGGGAAAAGCTTCGCAACATTGGTTTGGCAATGGTATTTCGGATATGACACCAAAAGCACAGGGAACAGAAGAAAACATAGATAAACTGGACAGCATCAAAATTCAAAGCTTTTGTGCATCAAAGGACACTAGAAGGAGAGTGAAAAGGCAACTTACAGAGCGGGAGAAAATATTTAAAAATCATATATTTGGTAAAGTATTAATATCCAGAATATAGAAAGGACTCTTATAACTCAACAGTGAAAAACCTAACAACCCAAGTTTAAAAATAAGCAAAGGACTTGAATAGCCATATTCAAGTACAGAAGATAGACAATGACAAGAAGCACATGGGAAGATGTTCAACATCACTAATCGTCAGGGAAATGCAAATCAAAACCACAATAAGATACCACTTCACACCCATCAGGATAGCTATTATCAGAAAACGCGAAAATAACAGGTGTTGGTGAGGATGTGGAGAAGTTGAAACCCTTGTGAACTGTTGGTGGAAATGTAAAATGGTGCATTCAGGAAAATAGTATGTGATTCCTCAAAAAAATTAAACATAAAACTACCACATGGTCTCAAAATTTCATTTCTGGGTATATAACCAGAATAATTGAAAACAGGGACTCAAAGAGAAATTTTTGTACAGCTCCATTCGTGGCAGCATTATTCACAATAGCCAAACGACAAAAGCAACCCAAGTGTCCTTTGATAGACGAATGGTTCCTTGATAGACAAAATGTGACATACGCATATAATGGAATATTATCCATTGTTGAAAAGGAAGGAAGTTTTGCCACATGCCAAATGGGTGAACCTCCAGAGCACTACGCTAAATGAAATAAGCTGGCCACAAAAGGACAAATATTGTATGATTCCACTTATATAAGTTACCTAGGATAGTCAAAATCATAAAGTAGAAATCAGAAATCAGAAAGTAGAATAATGGTTGTTGGGGGTTGGGGAGGTGGGTAGTAAGAGGAAATGGGGAGTTAGTTAATGAGTACAGCATTTCCATTTGTGACAATGAAAAAGTTCTAGAGATGGATGATAGTGATGGTTGCATGACAGTGTGAATGTACTTAATGCCATTGAACTGTGTACTTAAAAGTGATTAAAATGATAATTTTTTTGTGACATATATTTTACCACAATAAAAAAAAATCTTTACAACCATGCTTGGAATTGGTAATATTATTCTGTTACTGTCCCCATTTGACAGGTGAGGAACCGGAGGCTCAGAGTGGTTAATTGATTTGCCCAAAGTTGCCTAGCTCATGAGTTGCAAACAAAACAAAACAAAATAAACCCTCCACGGTTGCCCCATTTCAGAATCAAGGCCAGACATTCTTAGCCTGTCTTTTAAATGACCCTCCACAATCTGGCCCGTGTCCTGCCAGCCCGTAACTCTCTGATGCCTTCTTTTATACTCTCCCTGTGGTTCCCTTTCTCCAACCACACATGTCAGGGACACTCCTGCCGTGGGACATTTGCACGTGTTATTATCTCTGCCCACAGTGCTCTTCCTCCCTTCTCTACTGCCTTCAGGTTTTCGCTCCACTGTCACCTTCTCCATGAGGCTTCCCCAGCCACGCCTCCTTACACTTCAAACCCCTCCTCCACACTCACACACCTGTGTTCTTCCTTCTTCGCTTTGCTCATTATCACTTATTTCCATCCGACACAACTTATCTGTCTATACTTACATTTTCCTATCTGACTTGCTAGCACTACGAAGACTAGAATTTTGGTCTCTTATGTTCTCTGCTTTATTCCCAGCACCTTGAGCAGTGCCTGACACATAAGAGGTGCCATGTTAATATATGTTGAACGAATGAATAAATAAATCATGAAAATATTATGTGCTTATACTCTGATGAGTTATGACACCTCACTCTGGTTACTTTTGTGTTTTCAGTGATCTATTCACCTGTGTATCAGCTCTAATCTCTGCTAGCTTATCAAGTATCAGTAGTATCAGTTTTTGTCTCCCCAAAGTGTCTACATGTGACAATGAGAAAGTTCTAGAGATGGATGATAGTGACACTTAACAGAAGTTGCATATATGTGTATGTTAATTGAGTATTGGTGGAAATTAAGACTCGAATGTTAAAGAGAACCAGCTGGTATGTCATTGTGTCACTATCAAAATACCCCATCAAAAAATTTCCCATATAAACTCATGTTCTGGTCTTGGGACACAATGAAACTGTTCATTATCTGTAAGTGTGGTCCTACTCCTATGATCTGTCTTCAGATTGTGGAAGAGAAGCTAATCAAATGAGAAGTTTAATTACAAACAACTCCTCTGACTTCCTGCATCTCGAGGCTCAGAGCAAGCGCAGATGAAGGGAGACACAGCGTCATTTGGTGTGGGGTTTGGCCTTAGGTACTACTTAATGTAGGTGAAGAACCCCCCCTTAACCTTTAGGCAACACAGGGCGGATGTCTTGGTCTAAGAGTTTCCTGCAATAGTCCAGAATTCTCTTCATTTCATTCTTTCATTCTTCATTAGAAATCCTCAATGGTGCTATTGGGAAATTCTTGGCATTTGTTTCCCCGGCAGTGAATGGGTCCAACACCAAGAAAAGGAAGATACTCAGTAGTGAAGGACCTGGGGTCTGGAATAGATATGCTCCATCTGCCAAGGCATTTTCTGCACATGGCTGGGGGTTTTTTCCTACTTTTTTTTTTTTTTAAAACACTTGCCCAACAAACTGCATGGTAAGTCATTTGTGCCAATAAAATGACAGTCTTCTTCAAGGCTACAGATTAGGAATATGAATTATCTGCTAGAAATTGGATCTGGGATATGTATACATTTTATTCCCCTACTCCTTCCCAAAGTCTCTCTCTCCTTCTGTCACACATAACACGTACACAACTGCACACTCATAAAAATTGGATTTTCCAAAATTTCCCACTTGCCTAGGAAGCAAAATACAAAGCCGGATGTAGAAACGTGACTCAGCCCCCTACTTTTAGTATTTACTGCCAAATAACAGATTTTTACAGGAAGAAAAGTCGTTTTTCCCTAACCACCACCAAAATGAAAGGAATCTGATCCTCAGTGTTTGCCTCAGACCCTCCATGAGGCTGTGGTCGAGTGAGGGGCAGTGGCTAGAGGTGTGTGAGCCCCAGAATGCTTTGCCTTCCTTTGTGGGACAACATTTTTTGACAGCTACCGACAATTCTCATTTCCACGTGACAGAGTCCATATGGTCAAAAGAATGTGACCCAAGCCTTATAAAAGCAACAGCATGATGTTTTTACTTGAAAGCATGTTCTGTTCAGGGCAATTTTAATGTAACTGAGAGTTTAGTGGGCTGTGGTAGAAATAACCACACTTGCATGATATTTTAGAAGCAACACAGACTTCTCTGAGAGAATAGTCTGGGCTCCGGGAAGTCCAGTCGGAATAAGGACTCTGGGATATGCATTTCTATGACTTTCTTGGGTGCAGGTTTTCTTACCTGTGGAATCGGAGGTCACTACTTAGTAAACAGAAGTGTCAAAAGGATTGGTGTTTTTTAAATGCTCGCGTTGGTTTCTCTGGCTCCAGCCACAACTATTCTCCATGGCTTGCTGACGGATTTTGAAGAATGTCGGTATGATAATCGCATGAAAGAATGTCTGCCTCTGGAAACCATATGTTACTGCACATTCATGAAGCTGCAACTTGGATTCCACATCCAGGAGGAATTGTGTGACTCAAAGGGGCAGTTCCCACCTCTTCACTGATCACGTTTGAGGTGAGAAATACGAATATCTGAAGGAATAAATGTAATGCTTTGTGGAAGTCAGTCTTGAGTTTTGTACGGTGTGGACTTAGAAACAATTCCATTTCTCTCAGCGCTGGACAGCCTATGGTTGTAAGGGAAGAAGCAGAGAGAGAGAGAGAGAAAATATGTAATTTCAGTTTTGAAGATGTTACACTTTGAATTATGTTGACGGAGAGGGTTTGTTCCTGGGAGCCCCACAGAGCAGCATGGTTGGCTTGCCCAAGGAATAAGACATTAGCAGAGCTGCCCTCTGGTCTCTCCTCCAAACCACTGTCTGTGTGTTCTGGGGAAGGAATCTCAGCTTACTCATGAGCGGCGCTCTCTTTCCACAGGATATTCATTGTTTTGAAAATAGGAGAAAACCTCAACAGCTCTGAAGCATATAATTATGCTTTCTTATTACCCAACAAGAATGTTCTCCGGAGTGTTGTTGTGATGATATACTTGCAAGTACTTGGCAGAGGGAAGGGTAGCCGAGGAGGAGGGTGGGAGGCCAGGGAGCGGAGCGGCTTGCCTTCCATTCTGCTTATTCTGCCTTTCCTGTCTAACAGCTCTCACAGCTCTGCGGCTTTTCCTCAAATCAAGTAGGTAGATTTTTGGTGTGGGTTCCCAGGCTCCATTTGGTTATCAGTGTCATAAATGATTTCAGAGTATTAGGGCAGATTCCACTATCACTGAATCATATACAGATTCGAGGCCAGAAGATGACATCAGGCACATATGTGTTCATCTGGAGGCAACACTTGGCCTCAGAAACAGAGCAAGAGCTCCGGGGGGGGGGGGGGGGTGGCTTTCACTGGCTGAAAAAGGACCCCAAGAGGTGAGTTTCTTTATCTTTTGCCTCCAGGCAAGAAGTCACTTAAAAAAATCCTCCTTAAATGGTTGCTGTGTTGTTCTCGGATATTTCTAGGGGAGCTCTTTTAGAAAGCTAGGGCTTATGTGCTTTACAAACAAGGCAAAGCTTTGAGTGTGAGGAATAATCTCTGTATGCTATAGCTCATAATTACCATGATTTTATAAACCTGGAATTTCCTAACCAAGCTCTTTCATTCAGAGCAGCATCTGTGGGCTATTTCTTCATTAATCACATCTGCCCACCCAAATGCCCATCTGTATTTTTAAAAAAGGTATATTCCCAGATACATGTTTTAAGTAGGCACATCACTATATCGGGTGTGGCAATTCCTCCAAATGCTTTTTGTCAAGCCATGGGACATATTTTAAATCATTTTATAAGTTGACATCATATTTGAGCTTCATGCAGGCCCTGTGGTTTCCATAGTAACAAAATCACTTCACAGTATAAGAAACATGTGGAAGATTATAGAAAAAAAAAAGAGGGAATCTGAATTGAACAAAGGGCAGGAGCTAAATTCAGAATTTCTTGGGATGCTTGTTTTATTACTGTTTTATGTCAAAAGACCAGTACAAATCCTCTGATGGTACTAGGTGCAAATTGTGTCCATTTTCTTGTCATCTTTCAGGATCCAAGATCATCTTACTCCAAGCTACGGTTTTACAAAAGCCTACATTCCCGTGTGTGTGTGCATATCTGTGTATATCTTTGTACATACACACACACGCGTGCGCGCACACACACACACACACACACACTGAAGATCTGTGGTCTTTATCAAAAAACCGATTTCACCATTTTAGATTAGGGACTGGTAGTAAGATAACTTTCCAAAGGACCTGCCTCATTTTCTCCCTATGCACACACAAGCCCAAGACGCTCTGAACTCCTATTCGGACAAATAGTGTGGTGACTTGGCAGCATGATTCATTGACTCACTTGTTCATGTGTGAGACACACACTAACTGAGGATCTCTTACGACGGATAGAGCCCTCGTACGAGGCATGGAGCTGTAAACTGACGTTTTGGTTACCTCTAAGTACCACGCGGGTTATGTACGAAAGGTTTAGTGGGAATCTTCCTGGTCTCTCACCCAGTCTCCTCTGTGACCAGTAACTCACATTGCCCAAGTTGCCAGGTCTATGGACAGCTCAGGTGGCAACATGGGTCCCTGACCTAACAGGCTCTTTTGTTAGAGGATTGGGCTGTTGGGTCTTTCACTTATTAACTTCTCTGGATGAAGAGACATGTTCTTAATCCTGTTTTTCCTACTATTCTGATTGGATGAATCCAATGTGATCCTAGCACTTTGGCCTCTATGTGATGAGAACTAGGACAGGATTAGTTGGGAATTTTAAGACAGCATCTATGTTTGTGATCCATCCTTAAGCAAATACTAGCTGTCCTGGGCAATGAATTTCTCCTTTTGGTTATGTCAGAAACTGGAACCAAAAGGAAGCCCTTTGCCCCAACTCTCCTCAGTGACAGCCATCCGGGCCATTAATTCCAGAGCCCGAAGAAATGACCTCCTTAGAGAAACACCTCCTGAGAGACTGACAGAGTGAATTCTGACGCCCCCCTGTGCTCACCGGACAACTGTTTGGACTGTTTTGGAGGCCTTTCGAAGGGATGAATCTTCTTGTGGGGGCAGGCTCACAGTGAACAGTGGAGAGGGCTTAGCTGTGATGTTGCAGGCTGCAAGGTACGCGTGCCCAAGAAGACATCAAAGGCATGAGTGCCGATCTCTGGCAAGAAGCACTGGTGATTAAAATATTTCCATCCTTCTCTTTGAGAAGGATTTCTGTCCCACGACAACATAATAGCACTAATAAATGTGATCTGTCAGAGTGCATGGCTGGAAATGCATACGATGGTTAGGGACTTAACACTGCTTTCAGTGAGCCTCTGGCCCGTCCATCCGGGGCACACCTCTCCTCCTATGCATTCAAGTCTACTCCTCTGCCTCCTTCAGGACATGGTGCTCGTAATTATTCATTCCTCCTGTCTTTTATCTTCAATTGCTTTCTTTTCTTTGGCTTCTTCCTCTTATGCATAAATAGGTGCAAAATTCCCCAAACCTTAAAAAACAAAACACACAAGCAAATGAAACCTTGCGGTCAGCCTTCTCTTTTCAACCTCTTACAGTCGAGCGCTTGTCCCATCTCTGCTGAAATTCTTGCTGGGGCGGGGGCGGGGGGGGGGAGTCACCTCCCACCTGCCAGGTGCACAGCCCTGTTTCTGTCCTCCTACCGCATCCTCTGCAGCATTCCTTTTCCTCTGGAACACCCATTCCTTTTTGATAAGCACACCTCCGGCTTCTATACCATTACTCCCTCTTGAATTTCCCCTGCGTCTCTGTCTCCTAGCATTTCTGTGCAGTATCTTCACCATTTCTCCTTCTCTGCCCACGGTTAGAAATCAACGTTTCCCAGATAATATCTTACCCTTGGTACTTATCTCTTCTCTCTCACTCTATTTTCCCATATGAAATGTTCTCCCTCATGAAATTGCCATTTTTGTAGGTAAAATGTGATCTCGTTAGCAATTTCATATGGTTCAACGCATAATAATTTCCATATCCCCATTTCCAGCCATGATCTTTCTCCTAAGTGTAGACAAATATTTCCAATGACCATCTGCACACTTTCAATTGGATTGTCCTAAGTCACCTCAAAATTAATACATCTCAAATGGAACCCTTATAGATAACAGAACTTTCTCTACCTCAAGTATTCTTTTTTTTTTTTATTTTTTTCTTTTTTCTTTTTTCTTTTTTTTTTTTAAGAGGCTCCCAGCATGGAGCCCAGTGCGGGTCTTGAACTCACCACCCTGAGATCAAGATCTGAGCTGAGATGAAAAGCCGAATGCTTAACTGACTGAGACATCCGGGTGCCCCTACCTCAAGTATTTTGATCTTGGTTCATGGTGTTATTGCCTTCTCTGTTTCCCAGATTAGAAATCTCAGTCATTTTTTCTTTAAGATTTATATATTTACTTGGTGGGGGGTGGGGAAGAGGCAGAAGCAGAGAGAGAGAGGGAGAGCGAGAATCTTAAGTAGACTCCATGCTGAGCACAGAGCCTGACATGGGGCTTGATCTCAGACCAAGATCATGACCTGAGTGAAATCAAAGTTGGATACTCTGCCAAGTGAGCCACCCAGGTACCCCAGAAATTTCAATAATTCTTGAAATCTTCCTCTTTTTGGACTTCCATGGCCAGTCACAAAGTCAGAGAATCCCATCTCATAAAGATCCCTACTGTATCATCTTAGACGAGACCATTACCATGGTTTACCTGGCGATTGCAATGGCTTCATCTATGGAATTCATGCTTCTCTTTGCACTGCATTCCACGCCATCCTTTATCTTGCCACCAAAAATATCGTCTAAAAAGCAAACCTGAGCGAGTAACTCCAAGATGCATTGCCATCCAGTTCTTCGTATGCTGAGCTCCTGTGGTTCTGACCCTCCAACACTTCACCACGGTCATTCTGATGGAACGACTTGTTTCCTGAAACATTAGACTCGTTCACAACCCTGTACGTTCTTCTGTCTGAATTGTTCTTCTCGTTCTCTAGAAACTCCGACTCAGCCTCTGACAGTCAGCTTAAAAACTCCCTCCTGTACAAGCCTCTTCCAACTCTGCCTGCCAAGCTGGTCCTGTGATTTCCATACACTTTGCCCATGTTTCTATTCTAGCACTTTTCAGGTCATCTGGTAGTTGGATTTATCCACTTACACATTGGTTGTCTCTAATAGATTAAACAGTCAGATCATGTTTCTCTCATTTCTATATTCAGAGTATGTCCATTTCTTCTTTTGTTGAAGCAGTTTGAGTGAGGCTCCCATGGGATTTCAGGGAAAGTTTAGATAAGAGGAGGTACAAATCAGTCAACCTTTCATTTAGTGACAAAATAGAAAGACTTCCTTTTGACACAGGGTCCTTGTTTAATCTTGATGATCAGAAAGGATGGGAGCCCAAAGTTGTTAGATCACCAATCCTCAGGATTCCAGCTACTACCAACACCCACTGAAACCCCAGAGTAGATCGCAGAAGGAAAGAGGAAACCATGTCCAAGTGACAACTCAGGGTCAGGGTGAAAAATTGAATATCTGACCATCTTTTCTCGGATATGGTGGGCAGCTATGAACACAGTGGACCTGCCCCTACGTTGCTTGGACCCTGCCTAGCACACTGCCTGCCATTCCCTGCCTCCTGCTCGAGGAAGTACCAAATTATTTGTAGTTCGCCACATATAATGTGCTCCTGACGGCCTCTTCGCTTTTGCTCATGCTCTTCTCTTTGCCTAGAATGCCACGTCAGATTCCCCTGTTCATTTTGATGAATGAATCCCTAATCAAGATAAATCCAGCCATCACTTCTCCAAACCCATCTCTGCCCCATTCCTCGTCCTTCCCAGGACAGCTTAGACACTTGTGCAGTGCCGTCACGTACACAGCGCATCATGCACACTATGGCATGATGGCGCCCAGCTGAGGAAATAAGTTCCTGATCTCCAGCCCAAGTTCCCCTTGCATGTGCCTTTAGGGCTGGAATTATTTCCTCATTCACACAGGGGCAGACTCGTAGTGCCCTGTGCATATCCGCATCACTGTCGCGACCAACCACAGTGTATTAGGAATATCTACCTATCTGTTCCCTCCGCTGGAGCCCTGGAGGGCCAGCTCCTGTCCCTGGTATGGTGTCTGGCATTGAGTAACTGTGGAGGGAATGGTTTGTTGGATTCTAACAGTTACTAAGAACGAGACACTGTTTCAGGAACTTTTGATCCCTTAAGTCATTTATTTCTCACAATGATTGTGAGGAGAGGGACAACTTTACCAATTGACAGAAGATCAAGAACGGAAGCACCAAGCAATGAAGAAAGTTGACTAGGTCACACAGATGGTAAGTGTGGAGCCCGGATTTGCTGTATTTGGGCTCCACGGTGCCCATTCTCTTAGCCACTGCACCACACCACCTCTTCATTGAAAACTTGTCAGGTCTCTATTTCTTGTATTTGTCCTCCTTCAGGAAAAGAAAAAAAATAATAACAGTCCTTGTGTGCAACATCTGGTGGGAACCCTACTACCCATCAGGACACTTCCCCAGATATCTGTGTGTCTCCTTTACGTGGTGTAATCTCCTATGCCCTGAAAGCTGGTTTCTAGTGGAGTTGGTTCTGGCTTCCTTTTCTAGAGCATGCCAGAAGGTGAGCTGTAGGGCCATGCCTCCTAGGCCAAGGTGTGTGGGTCTGAGGGTTATTTGCAGAGGAGACAAGGCATGTGTTGTGAAAGGAGGAGAGGAAAGACGGGACTGACTGCAAGCAGAGAGACAGGAAGAAAAGGACGAAGGCTAAAATCATTCATGTGTCACTAAGAACCACGAACTATAAAAAGGGAGGTGCGGACTAAACGTGCTCTGAGAATGGAGAGAGGCGTCTGGAAACCTTGGGGCTTTGTGGTCTTACGTTCCTGGGAGAAAACTCCCAGGTCAGGCCCAGATTCTTGACCGTGTTGAAGCTCCTCAAATGGTCTGATATGTGCTCCCCCATTGCTGTTCTCGGCCTCTCCTGGGCCGCAGCATCCTTGTTAGCTATGGAATGAGAAGGAGGCCTCAGGGGAGGCGTCTGGCTGGCTCCAGGCGAAAGCGAGCAGCTTCAAATAAGAAATGCCGGCAGTGGGTGTGAGGCCAGGCCAGTGGCCAGGCGGTTGGGAGTCAGGAATTTGATCTCTGGCTCTGCCACTGACTCAGCCTGTGGCCTGTGGGTCACAGCCTACGGTGACTCGGTTTCTCAAACTTGACACAGGGATAATGATCCTCGCCACTTTGTGAGGGGTATTAATTAAAGTTTGCACACTGCGTGGCAATGCCAGGATGAAAGGAGTTAAAAATAAAGCGTAACTGTGACGCACAATTCGTGTCACTTGTAGGGAAACATGCCATCTGTGTCGTGTATTGGAAGTCATGTTGGTCCTCAAACTATAGCCAAGAGGAAAATGTGAATTTGCACATGGGATGTGTGTTCAGAGACTGACACTTCCCCTGTAGTTTTGTAAATAGGGAAGACGGCTGGTTCTGAAATGTCACATATTTCAAATTTTCCTTCAGAGACTTTGCTCCTTCACCCTTCAAACCTCACAGAGATCTTGCTGACCGAAAACATGTCCCAGGTGAGCACAATTGGACAGTGGGTAGAAGCTAGGGGGTGCCTTGGTGAATGAAACCTGGCCCTTTCCTTCTTCCAGAGTGGCCTTTCATCAGTGGCTAGAGAAGGTGAGCTTGTTTACTCCAGCTCTTAAAGGCCTGCCACCTACCTCACTTCTTCCTGGTCCCTGACCCCATTCCTCTATCATGGAGCACCTGGGGACAAGAAGCCACTGATGATGTGGCCCGTGGCAGAGCTATGATTCCAGAGCGCGACTCTGCTTTCTTGTTTCACCTGTGCTGCCTGAGATCCTGGAACAGCTTCTGCTGAGTTGGTCCAACAGATGTCATGTGTGAGGCTAATTTTCTGGAAATGAAAATAGAAGTGGCTTGGAGAAACCAGAACACCTTCTAGACCGCAGGGAAATGCTACAGATGTCACATCGCTGTGTATGTGGAGATCAGTCAGTGACATGCACCATAGATATGCTTGTCTCCTCTGTGCCTTGATGTAGGAAGAGATTAAATAGTTAAGAAAAAAGGTCAAAACTGTGAAGTCCTGAAAAGATTTAGAGTCACCTAAGTTCATCAAGTTAGGCAACAACGGGGCCATCAGATCAGGGACTTCATGTCTTCATTCAAGAGTTGTGATGATTTATTGAGCACTTTCTACGTGCCAAGCACTGCTCTGGGTGCTGGGGTATACAGCAGTGCACAAACCAGACAAACATATGTATCCTATGTGGGTATCATTCTGGTGGAAAGATGTCTGTAGCAGAGGAAAGTGCTTACAGCGTCTCTGCTTGAACGATTACTTCTGTTTCTGGCTGTCCTGTCTCTGTGCAGGATTAGGACCTTGGTCCAGTCCCAATCCCACTGCAGCCTTCTCTATAAATTAGTAAGAATGAAAATGTCTAAGATGAGGGGTGGTGGTAGTCATTGCTTTTAACTTAGAAGCAGGGGTGATATTAAACATATTTAACGACCAGTATGGCACAGGTACGGACCCATCACAATGGATACTGTGGTCCCTCCTGGGCCAGCATCAACCCTTTACCTTCTGGGTCATGCCAAGAGCCAGAGGACTCAGAGCAGGAGCTGAGGTAGCTGAGATGGTGGGAGACTTCCAAGTAGGGGTGTTTGGGGCACTGTCTATTTACCAAGTGGTTTGGAAGTATTCCAATACTTTGACTGCAGGATGACTGTACCAGATGAGTATCAATCCTACCCTTGGAAGAATCTAGAAAAAGGATATGCCTCTGTGAGGTCTCCATCAATATTCAACAGCTAATGGAGGTAATACTATTAATTTAAAAAGTTTGAGTCTGAGTTGAGACTGAGTCTCTACAACCTTATAAGATGACTTTGAAAACCAGGTGGCCTTAAAAATCATCGTGAGTGGCAGCTGGGTGACGCAGAGTTATCAGGGACAACCATACCCCAGTGAAAATAAACAGTCTTTCCTGAAAAGAATGCCACAGCCTTGGGACATGCTCTGATGTGGTGATGTTTCCTTCTGGATCTACCCTTGCCTGGTCAGCGCTTGGTTCACATAGGAGCTCGCTGAGGAAGAAGCCACACCCTTTGGCAGGTAGACTGGAAACACTGTTGGCAAGAAGCATTCGCCAAGCAATCCTCATTGTGGTTGCTGGGGTGCCAGCATATTACTGGTCCTTCAGGTTCCTAGCTTGTCATCATGGGCTGGCAACACCTCCTGGCTTTTATTGAAGGCCTAATTGGAGAGTGTCTGATGCCCAAAGGGCTTTGCTGGTTGACAACCTTGGTAGTGGTGGAAGAGAGATATTGAAGTGAAGGGAGCTATTCCTTGTGCATTCTTTTCTATCTCACAGGTGGAGCCCGGCCAAAAAAAAAAAAAAATATATATATATATATACACACACACACACAAACACACACACACACACACACACATATATATATCTTCTCTATGGGATGCATTATAACTCCAAAATGGCTAGAACGATTAGAGCCTGCCCGAGAGAGTTACCCACCACCTAAAAAGGAACATGGCCTAATCTCATCAAATTCACTGAAGATTGTTTGTGTGGTGAAAGAGGGATGTCAATTACACACACTCCTTTCCAGGGAAATAGCCCATCGACAGCCCCTGTTGGGTACCCACTTTTGTACCACATGGTGACAAGAGAACGCCAGGAAAGTTGATTCACAGCCTTGCCAGAATACTGTGACGTGGCTCACAAACAGGGAACTGGGCCAATCTGGTTTTGCCTCTTGGACTGGGAGCCAGGGGCTTGTTGAGAGTCTGGGACGGGGCTAAGTAGGGGCTGTGGCTGACAATCACTGGGTGGGGTCAGAGGAGGGGTGCTTGCGGCATTTGTGGCTGCACAGGTCAGATGGTGGGGGAGCAGTGGGGGAGGAAAGCAGGCAGGATTGTGGGAACTGCTTCATTGCTTCATTCAGCCATGAATAATGAGCACCTACTCTGCATCGGACACTCAAGCAGGTGCTGGCGATACCAGCCGTGAACAAACCCAGGAAAATCCCAGCCCTCATGGAGCCGACGGTTTTGGGGGGAAACATGAAACAACCAAGAAAAATAAGAAATATATATCAGATAGTGATACATGCTGGGAGGTTTAGATATAATGCCGGAAAAAATGGAGGGGGAATAGATGAAATAAGATCAGTGAAATTAAGACATCTGATCAATGATGACCAGAGGGGGGTTCATGATACCATTTTGAGTATGTGTAAAATTTTTCATACCACAAAATGTTAAAAATAATTCAGATTAATTTGGATAGGAAGTGTTGGGGTGGGGTGGGCTTACGACTTTAAACAGAGGGATGGCTTCACTGAGAAGATGACATGTGAGCAAAGACCTAAAAGAAGGGATAAGCAGATAGCTGGGAACGAGCATTCCAGGCAGAAGGAGAAGCAGGTGCAACATCGCGGAGACAGGAGTGTTCCCGGGGTGTTAAGGGACCACAGGGTAGACAATATGGCCAGTCACAGCAGCGTGACTGAGGGGGAGGCAAGTTGCCTCAGGGAGAGAGGGTCAACATCATATAGATCTGTGGGTCATGGTAAGAACTTAGTCTTTTACTCTGAGTGACATGGGGAGCCACTGGAGCATTTTGAGCAGAGCAGTGACAGGAGTAGACACAAGTTTTGGCAGATCTTGGAGCTTTTGGAGTGAAGATCTATTAATTTCTACCTCTGGGGTTGACTGAGTGTCCTTGAAGCCAGGACCTAGCTCAATTTTAGCTCCTGTGCTTGGATGTCCTTGGAATTCTATTTCTTCTTTAATTCCTATGTGTTTCTGCAATAAATCTTGTTTATTTGACTTGGCTTCAGTGGGTCTCTATTCCTCAAATTGAAACAAATGACAAGGACAGCCACTTTTTCTCATGGTATGGCTGCCACTCTTGGAGAACAGGCAAGGCATGCTGCAGGAGCTCCTAGGCTGTTCTTCACACCCCAGCTCAGGAGGTGAGAGGCCAACGCCACAGCTGAGGAGGTGAGGGGACAACACCACGCTCAGGAGGTGAGGGGTCAATACCATAGTTCAGGAGGTGAGAGAACAACACCACAGCTCAGGGGGTGAGGGAACAACACCACAGCCCAGGCGGTGAGGAGACAATATCACAGCCCAGGAGGTGAGAGAACACCACCCAGGAGGTGAGGAGGTGAGGAGACACACTACAACCCAGGAGGTGAGGAGACACACTACAGCCCAGAAGGGTGGGGGAACAACACCACAGCAGAGGAGGTGAGGGGACAATACCACAAAGTCTGTTCGAGGTGACATTCCCCTCTGATTTCATAAGCCCTCAGGCGGTCTAAATTTCTATGGTATTTTTGCTTAGGAACTTTATTTTTTTTTTTTTTTTTTTTTAAAGATTTTATTTTATGTGACAGAGAGACAGCCAGTGAGAGAGGAAACACAGCAAGGGGAGTGGGAGAGGAAGAAGCAGGCTCCCAGCCGAGGAGCCCGATGTGGGACTCGATCCCGGAACGCCGGAATCACGCCCTGAGCCGAAGGCAGACGCTTTTAACGACTGCGCTACCCAGGCGCCCCCTGCTTAGGAACTTTAAAACAAAAAGTACACTTATACCAAAAATAAATTTAGATACATTTGTTTATTTTTAACTCTCGTGTTATCAGAAATAATAAAATCCAAAGGCATTCCCTATGCTCTGTAAGTACTGAAACGTGAACCACTATCCGGAAGTTAAGAACTATAACTAACCGAGTAAAGATGGCCATTAAGGAAAAGAGCTTTTAATGATTATTTCTGTTGCATTTGATGGTTAAATCAGGTACCTTCCTTTAGGGTCTTATTCTACTTGGCATTTTTTATGTCAATAAGGTTGAAGAACTGCTAAAAATAGCGTTTAGTGCTGAGTGGGCCAGGTCTCCAAGCCTTCCAGTCCCCGAAGTCAACTTCTCTTCTCACTCCAAACTAAACCTTGAAAAGCCAACCCTTCCAATGCTTTCATGTGAGCCTTGCCCACAAATAACTCCAGCAAAGCCAGGACTCACACATGGAAATGGGCTGAAGGTGCCCATGTGACCTCCTCAAATGAGAATGTCACAAAACCAGTTTGCTTGACGGCTCTCACACGCTCACGAATGAATGAACAAGTATGAGCTGGACAGCTTCTTCTAATAACGTTGTTTGCCTGTGGAATCCTTTTGTACTCAGAATGCATGAGCCAAATGCTATGTTTTTTCCCATTGTAAAAGTTTTACCAAGAAAGGACAATTAAAAAAAAAAGGGTTTTTTTTTTTTTTAATCCACTGGACTCTTCACCTTGCGATAGGAGGAACTGTCCCAGCATGGAGGCTAATGAGCACGTTCGTAGCGTTTCTATACAGTATTCTCTATTTCCCTCCTATGATAGTCTGTAATCCTTTCCTACCTACTAACTACCTCTCTCGGATGAAATTGACCGGTTTTATCAATTTTCTTTTAGAGAAAATGGTGGGGTAGGTGGAGAAGGTGGGCAAATCCTTCCCGGGACCATAAGGTTGCGGGGACAGAGGCAGAATGCGCACTGCCCAGCGTTGGTGCACACAGACCAGCGGTGGTCTGGAGCTGCGGCCCACCTCAAACCCACATGGCTAAGCGTGGTATCCCACGCAAACTAGTGTGGATTTGTACCCTGATCAACACTGTGTCCTTCTCTATAACATGATAGAAACATGGGGAAACGGCGGGCTCTTGCTTATCCTTATGGGTATGTGATTTTTATTTGGGGTGTTATTTTTGTTTTTTGTTTTTTGGTTTTTTGGTGACTCAGCTTGAACACCTACACTCAGAGGGAAAAAAGTTCAGGACAGTCCCTGAAAGTAAGGACTCCTTTGTCATGAGGGTATTAGTTCTTCCAGCCCATGAGGTTATTAAGAAGGGTGTTGGGAGAGGTTTTTCTCCAGATTCTGCGTCAAACTGAACTCCAGGGAGAATGACCTAGGTATTGAGGAGATTCTGGTCAAATATGGCTTTGACCTATCTTTCTTCCCATCCGAAATACATAAAGTAGAAGCATCTCAGTTTTGGGGCGCCTGGGCGGCTCAGTCGCTTACCTGTCCGACTCTTGATTTGGGCTCAGGTCTTGATCTCAGGGTTGTACGATGAAGCCCCTCAGTGGGTTCTGCGCTCAGTGGGGAGTCCCCTTCTCTCCTTCTCACTCCCCCTCTGCCTGCTCCCATCCCCCACTCATGTATTCTCTCTCTCTCTAAAATAAATAAATAAAACTTAAAAAAAAAAAAGAAAAAGAGGAATCTCAGTTTATTTCTATGAGCAGAGAGACAATGGGAACTATTAGCCTATGCACAGCTGCCAAAACCTTCCCAAAGAAGCAAACTGGTTTTCAAAGGATGATCAGCTAATAACACATTCTATAAATACCTGCCACTTGATTAAAATGCCAAAGCCAAGTTAATTTGTTCTGGTTTTCCATCAGGATCACCCAAAGCTTGAACCCGGGGTTCTTCGCTGTGGTGTGGTTTTTCAGTTCGAAACAATGACAGAGATCAATTTCTTCTGAGTCCCGATGGGAAAACTGTCATTTTGCGTCCTGTACTAGCTGCTGTACCAAACAGACCAAACATTTCTTTTCATGGTTGACATAATAGGAGTTTATTTCTCCCTCATTTCCTGCCTGGCAGGCTTTTCTCATTCGATGATCCTGAGACCCAGGCTGCTTCTGTCCTGCCTGATATCTTGCCCAAGATCAGTGCTCACTCTGTCCCAAGTGAGAAGAAGTAAAAACGTTGACGGACATCTGCCAGCTCTGCCCCATTTCCTTTCGTAATGGTGGTGATTCGTGTGCATTATTTTCTGTGGTCCTTCCCACGGTGGTGCCACTTTACAACAGGCCCAACGTGTACACCCTGCCTCTTCTACCAAACCTTCAACTGCCCGCGAAAGTTGTGGACAAGGGCTCCTGCTGCCTACCTAGTGTGTGTGAATTCAGGCCTGTCAGGCCCGTCCAGAAGGCTGGAAGGATTTCTGTCTGCAGGAGATCTGGAGGCGCTTCAAGGAGAGACAGTGTGTGGCCGAGCTGGGCATGAAAACAGGAATCTCTTCCCCTGCAGACAGTGACCTGGGTGAGGAAAGAAGCTCTATAAGAAAAGAAAATGGCCTGAAACCTCCAGGTCTACAGGTTCTGCTGGGTGGGCGGGGCCGGCTGTCTAGGGAGGTGGTGAAGGGCAGCACTACGGCGACTTTTGGGACTTAAACTGTTAAGAATCAAGCCTCCTACACAGCCTACTGTTTACACATAACTTTTCCATTCCACAGTCTTCATCACATGACTTAATTATTACAGAAAACTCTTATCCAGGGAGATAAAAGTGGCAGAAATTTAATTGATCATTGCAAGAACTTCCTGATAGACCTATCAAGTCTATAATTTATTTTTTTTAATTTTTAATTATTTTTTTAAGATTTTATTTATTTATTTGACAGAGATAGAGACAGCCAGCGAGAGAGGGAACACAAGCAGGGGGAGTGGGAGAGGAAGAAGCAGGCTCATAGTGGAGGAGCCTGATGTGGGGCTCGATCCCGTAACGCCGAGATCACGCCCTGAGCCGAAGGCAGACGCTTAACCGCTGTGCCACCCAGGCGCCCCTATTTTTTTTTAATTTTTAAAAAGATTTTATTTATTTGAGAGAGAGAGAAAGAGAGAGAGAGAGAGGGAGAGAGAACATGCACATGAGCGGGGGAAGGACTGAAGAGGAGGAAGAGGGACAAGCCGACTCCGTGCTGAGCGTGGAGCCAGATAGCGCTCAATCCCATAACCATGAGATCGTGACCCGAGCTGAAATCAAGAGTCTGATGCTTAACCGACTGAGCCATCCAAGTGCCCCTCCGATCTTTAATTTAAAGAGCATTAAATGACAGTTTATAACCTAAGACGTGTTGAAACCTTTTGCTTCCAAAATCCTTGCTTTGTTTTGTCCACCAATACTAGATTCTGATATCATGATCCTTCCTCAGTCCTAAACGTGCCCCCACACTGAAACATTGGTCTTAGGTCAGACTTTGAAATCTCACTATCTCTCCTTAGCCCCTCTAGCTCTGAGACGCTATGAGATGCTGAGGACAAGGGCTCTCCTTCACTGCTGTAGGCAATAAGCTCAGCTTTGCCTTATCAACGAGTTGTTTGGGTGATATTTTGCACAGCTAGCATTCCATGGTGTCTTCTGGTCCAGAGGATTTGTGCCAACTTTCAAAGGGAAGGGAAACTGTGATAACATAAAAGTTGTACTTAAATGAAAAAACAGTCCCCTTGGCAGATCCATGCCATTGAGTGGGCCCAACTGTCTCATCCTTGGGTCTACAGTGTAAGAGAAGCAGCCACCGCTCGACTGTGATTCGGGCAAATACAACAAAGCAGCTAGAGTTGCTGTGGGATGGCAGAAGGCAACAGTCCTTGTAAGAAGATCCTGAAGGTGGAGACTGGCAGAAGGACGGAGAAAAATAAATATTGCCCAGGACTACACTCGAGAAACCCACGGGGCCCTTGAACAGGCAGCAATCATGATTTCATGGATAAGGCTCTTAGCCCAGATCCTAGCTACTTTTCTGTTCACTGTGCTACCCAAGCCAGGGGAGGCGTGGTTATGAATGCAGACCGGCATTTGGGAGCCCTGTGGTCATAAAAGTGGGATCCCTCTGTGATCTCTTTCCAGATACCTGAGCAGCCAGTAGAAAGAGAAACTATGGGCATTCTTCTATGAGCTGCCCAAAAAATGAAACAGAGAGAGAAAGGCTTATGGGCTCTGGGCTCTGGAGGAAGAAAAGGAGGAAAGGAAGTGAGAAATATATGATATCCATAGTAGGAAAGAGTCAGGATCACGGGAGAGCCATCTATCAGCAAAGAAAAAGCTGCCTTCTTCCTGATGAGCAGAGATCTTCTCAGCCCTGAGGACAATAGGACTGTGGACCAGCATCTAATTCAGGGCTGGGTTAGGGATGGAGGAAAGAAGAATTTATAATCTCTGCAGGGTAAATATTTGCATTAAATGCCTCTGATAAAACCTTCACTTTCCCGGAGACATTATCAGGTCATCAGTCATTCACACCATAAATTAAATCAGTGAGTCTGCTGACTTTCCTCCTGATCATTACCCGAGGAGGGGAAGAATTTGAGTCTGTGCGGTGGTAGGGGAGTTGGAGGCGTAGAGGGGTTTTGGAGGAAGGGGAGGGAAAAGTCATGCAGAGCTTGGCACACTTCAGAAGAACTCAGATGTGACATGACAGGATGTCATAATGGGGCCCTGAAGCCAGAGGAAGTAGTGTGACATTCAACGTGTGTGTGTGGGGGATGTTCACAGGGGAGAAGGGGACCAAACAATCTCACTTACACATTTATTTCCCAGGCCAGAAATTCTGCATCCTTAGACTCGTATTGGCTAGAGCTTTTCATCTGTGTGATGGAAATACTTGGTTAGCCCTGGCCTACGTGCCTAAAAAAATGAGTATTTTACTGTAAAGGTAGTTAGGAAAAGATCTGAAGACTAAAACAGAAACCTCAAAGATCTGAGCTTTCCGTATAAAGACAGGAGCCCCTTTTTCTGCAAGTGGAACAGATCTTCTGCTGGAGGATGTCGAGCCTCTTCCCTCGCAAACCAAGTGCTAAGAAGTCAGCACCGAGGACCTGGAAATTGGGCTTGCGTCCTTAGAGAACCCTGGTGGTGTTCAGCTGAGCATTCGGTTCTAGGCTTTGAGACCTGGCAAGAATTGTTAACTCTCCGTTCTCCTAGTTTTCCGGCTGTAAAACAGAAAACATAAATAAAACCAAGGGCCTAAGAGTTATTTCACTTGGAGAAGGTCCCAGGGAGACCCCAATAATTCATGAAGTAGAACAGAGGGGGTCTGAGAGCAAGACTGGTGAAAGAACATCCATCCAAAGAGCCTGGTCCTTGTTGGTAGTTGGCCTGAAAGACATCCTGAGATTCCTGCACCCTCTGAAAGTGACCCATCGTCACCGGCCTCATCAGCTTCATCCTCGTACATATTTATTTATTTAACAAATATATACATAGAATAGAGAACGTTGCATTAAAAAATAATATTTATTGAACTTACTTTTAATATAGAAAAGTAGGAAGAGGTAAACAAACAAAAGGATAGGTTATAATCTTGCTTTTGATAAAATAGATCAATAAACAAACCTATCCACGGTCATGAAATACAAATGTACAGAGATGCATAATCCATGATTTATTTATTCAGTTCCTGATTGATGGACACATTTTGTTTGTTTTCCTCCTCCTCTTTTTTTTTTTTTTTTTTTTTTTTTGGTGTTACAGATTTTGCTGCTATGAATATTTTTGTAGGAACGCCTTGGTGAACGTTCACTTAAATACCTACAGGTTAAATGTCCAGTACTAGGATGGCAGAGTTAGAGATAAATGCATAAAAATCATGGTAGGTCACAGCTACCCTTCACTGAGCAACTACTGTGGGCTGAGAAGAGTTCTATATATAGGTTTTGTTTTTGTTTTTGAGAGAGAGAGCACAGACTTCCAGGAGTGTGAGTGGTGGGGGACGGTGGTGGCAGGGAGGAGGAGAGGCAGAGGGAGCCTGACCCAGGGCTCCATCTCACAACCCTGAGATCAGGACCTGAGCCGAAATCAAGAGTCAGACGCTTCACCCACTGAGCACCCAGGTGCCCCGAGAGTTCTGTGCATTATTTTTAACCCCTACAACAACCTTGCAAGGCCATCAACATTACCAGTGATTCCAAGGGAGAAGTGTCCCCCTGCCCAGGTAGCAGAGCCACGAGCGGCAGAGCAGGACCTGAGCTCCAAGTCCTTCTGACCGGCAACTGACACAGTTGTCTAAAGGCTACGAATCACATTTAAGAGGAGATCAGGCAACTGGAAGGGCCTTCGCCATCTCTTAGCCCGAGTTTTTTAATTTCGGAGAAGGCAGGGAGACCTCCAATGCTTTGTCAAAGACTGTGGAGCTAGGTTGGGACCGAGGTCCTTCCTCTCAGGACAGAGATCTTGTAAGCCCATTTGTGGGTTTGCCTGTCTGGGGCCACAGAGCAGCTTCTTCCAAAGAAAATCTTGTATGAAACATATAAACTCAGAGCTGCTCTCCTTGAATCAAAGAGGAGGCCCAGAGCCTGTTCTCTCTCTCTCCCCACACTTTTGGGGAGCAATTTGAAAACTACTGGTGTGGAAGACACATATGCGGCATTAATCATCACGGTGTACCGGGTGACCCCCAAAGCTCCGACTTCTTCCTCCAAATGGCTGCAGAGGCCTCGGGGGCCACCCTTCATGCTTTGGGTTCCATATTTGCCCTCGTCCTCCTGCCCAGGGGAAGCCGTGGTGATGGGCCCATGGGTGCTTTTTTCTCGCTAGACTTGCGATGACCGAAGATGTCCCCAGGATCCTGGGGTTATAACAGCCCACAATTATTCATCCTAGAAGAAAAGGGGGAAAGTAGAAGGAAGAAGAAATCATCAAAACATTCTTTTAAATGTGAAACTTCCTTCTGCTGCCTGGGGTAACATAGGTGGAGAGGACGGCTGCGAAGCTGACAAGTGAGATAAGCATTCTTGGGCCGGATGCACCACGAGAAGATGGGTAAAAACACCAGGAGCCACGCATCTATAAAGGAAGCCAAACAGGAAATTTGATGTGAATCATCAGCGAGCAGACTATGAGAGGGGCCATGCGGCTCAGTCAGAGATAAAGGGCGTGTTGCATTGTCTAGGGGCGGCGAACGGGAGAAATCACATTAGCCGAATCAGAGAGAGAGAGGCAGGGCGTCCGGCTTTCTGTCAAGCTGATATGAGCGGATTCCGCTGCTGGAGACAGGGCAGTTGAGGAAACTGGAAATGAACTTCAGCTTTAGGCGCTATGAGAAGAGGCCATATTGATGTCACCAGTGATGCCCGGTGCTCTGTTTCCGAGGTGCCCTTAGAACCTCTGGCAGCCCGTGCAGCCTCAGCTCATCTTGTGGCCATTTGTCCACCTATTTCTGTGTCACCTGCTACCGTTGGGGGCTGGGAGGCAGCTAGTATTGTCATACGTGCTGGTAGACACAGAGTAATGGGGAGTTCCACGCAGACAAGCAGGGTGCCATTCAGTAAGACCTCCACTTGAAGTGGAGGCTGCCTGCACTCTCGGGCCCTTTGGGGGAGGTCGCAAGAGTTGTCTCTCTAGGAGAGCGTCTTCTAGTCCCTAGTCTTCTACTCTAGTCAGGCTGTCCCACAGAAGTAGGAAGTGAGAGGGAAAGGTGGGACAGATCGTTGAGAACTGTGATGCTGACTGAAACTGGCCAGCCCCAAACACTGAGAGAATCTGGGGCTCCCTTTCCCCAAAAGGGAATTTTGGAGGTAACGCTGCCTCCTGCTCACGTCAGCTCCCACTCCGAGCCTCAGAACTGACAACGGTTGCTGGTCCATCAATACGATGCCAATAAGAGGATATCAAGGTGGTTTTGAAGATGTCCAAGTCATATCCCATGAGAACACTAACAGAACACTGCAGGTGAGAATGGAAGTCAGTAGAAAGTGTGGTAGAAGGAGCCTGGACTTGCACTCTGGAGCAGTGGCTCCAAGGGCCCCTCTTGTCCCTGGGCTCTTGGGCCTAACTTTTTGTCCCTTTCCTTTCTGGTTATATACAGAGGCTAGACTAGAGGATCTCTGAGGCCATTCCCACCAGCACCTGTGGTAGGACGTTATCTCCCCACTCCCCTCACTACCCCATACTTCATGGTTCCCCTCTCCAAGCCACCTCATGTAGTAATGAATCGAACACTTAGTGTCTGCTAATGCCGCTCTTCAAAGCACTTTATACATACAAACTCACTTAATCTTCATACAACCCTGTGTGGGTAATTACTATTATTTCATCTTACAGATGAAGGAACTGAGAGAAATTATGTAACTAGCTCTGGGTCACACAGCTAGGAAGTGCCCAAGCCAGGACAAAAACACCATACTGCCTCAAAAGTGTATGGTCATTCACGTGGGTAAAGGACTTGAATAGACATTTATCTGAAGAAAATACAAATGGACAATAAGTACAAAAAAGATGTCCAATAATAACTAATCATTAGGGAAATGCAAATCAAAACCGTAATGACACACCACTTTACCCATTAGGATGGCTATTATTAAAAAAAAAAAAAAAAAAACCAACCACCCAGAAAATGACAAGTGTTGGGTGAGGATGTGGAAAAATTGGTATCTTGTGCTTCCCTTGTGGGAATGTAAAATGGCGCAGCTGTTGTGGGAATTAATTTGTTCTTCAAGAACTTAAATATAGAATTACCATATTGATCCAGTAATTCCACTCCTAGATATACGCCCAAGAGAACGGAAAGTAAGACGCTAAAAAGCTACTTGTACACTGATGTTCACAGTAGCTTTATTCACAATAGCCAAAGAGTGGAAACAACCCAAAAATCCGTCTACAGGAAGAATGAATAAGCAAAATGGCGTCTATCCATCCAATGGAATATTATTCAGCCTTAGAAAGGAATGGAGTTCTGACTCATACTACAACACGGATAGACCTTGAGGACATTATGCTACAGAAAATAAACCAGTTACAAAAGGACACCTATAGCATGATTTCACTTACATTTTCACTTACCTTACGTAGAATAGGCAAATTCATAGCTACAGAAAATAAAATGAAGGTGGCCAGGCGCTGGAGGAGACGGGAATGGGCCATTGCCTAATGGGTGCACAGTTTCTGTTTGAGATGAGGAAGAGTTTCCGGAGACGGAGAGTGGTGACAGTTGCACAAGAATGTGGATCTACTCAAAGTCACTGAATTACACACTTCAAAAGGAATACAATGGTAAATATTATGTGTATTTTACCACCACAACGAAAGTGTGCACATTGCTCCCGGCAGCACCCGCATCATGCTCCCCCTGCTCCGCACTGCTGGTGGCTCCCGCCCTCCCCTCCAACTCAGCGACAGCACCTGGGCTGCAGGGGGGCGGTCCCCTCACAAGAGCCAGGCTCCTGTCTGCTTCCGTACCTCAGGTGCTCCTAGCCATCCCCCCATTTCACCACCCCTCAAGAGGAGGGGCAAAGCCCTGCTTTTCACCGAGAAGCCTTTGCCTGTCTACACTGGTGCTCTGGGCTCTTTTAAGAATTTTCCTGAGTCGGAGTCTGCGCCACTGTCTTAACGCTGAATTATACATTGTCTTGTACCAGCGTCTGCATGTGTAACGACTCTGCGTCACCATCTAGATTCTACTTTGGATCCGGAGCAAAGGACAGAAGTGGAAATGCAGCAAACAATAAATAAGGCCTTCGTGACTTGCCTGGAAACGAAAGTACTGCTGACTTTTATGTCAACTCCGGCCTCTAACTCGCCTTTGTGTTGGTCTGTGTGGAAAGAATTGGCAATTCCAAAGCTAGGACTAAAGAAGGGACAGATGAATGTACTTAGGAGACGCAGGAAAGGAATACAAGGGGTCGGTCAGGCCAAGCTCCGGTTCGTTAATAATGGCCTTGCATTCGGACACTGCTCTTTGGGTAGCAGCTTTAGAAATCTCCCCAGCAGGCGAGGCTATAATGGCTCACAGTGTTATCAGCTCTGTTGTCTTGTCATTTTATTTCTTAGCTGCTTGATATTCTGGGCACAGAACCAGCTAGGAGGGATACAAACCCAGTGGTGTCAGTGGTAGTAGCTAGCCGCAGGTATGGCCTATATTGAAACCCTGGCTTGTATTCAAGTCGTTCTTATGGTATACCTTCTTCAAATTGCTTCTTGGGTCACCTGGAAAGAAGAGATACAGCTGGGGTGTGGAGGAGGGGAAGGCAGAGGAATAGGGGAAGTGTTTCAAAGGTCACAAATTATGCAGCACTTTTGAAAAATTATAATTAATTGGAAGCACTTTTGATGATAGCTCCCCCCCTTTATACTTCTGTCTGTGTAATGAAGGGCGCACGTCCTTGCAGGTGGATGCATCCTGACCTACCTGGCCTGGGCGTGGCGGAGCAGACATCCTGCCTCCAGAGCCCGCAGGTTCCTCCCTCTACGGTGGGGACGTGAGGCGGCGGGCAGCCCGCACTGGAGGCGAGGTTGGATTGTAATGAACAGCGACCTCTAGCGCGTGGTCCGGGATTTGCACGCGGCTAAGAGGACAGAAGGAAAACAGCCGCAGAGATGGCAATTCTTATGAAATTCCCCACAAACAAAGGCGAGATAGACTTTTCCTCATTGCTTCCCCTGGTAGAGAAGCTCGGGACCGACCGGCTGACCATTGCGTTCGTTTCTGCCGCGCACTACCAGCAGTGCCGGAGATGCTGCTCAACCCTTGCTGGGTTTTGTTTTTGTTTTTTCCCCTCCAGCAGATTTCCTCCACAAAGATCATCGGGCTTTGTTTTTTAAAGGCTTCTCAGTTGCCTTTAGGGCTTCGCCGGGAGGGGTGTGCGCGCCGCGTGCTGGAGACAGGGCTCAGGCCGAGGGGGCGGGAAGGGGCGCTCAGGAGGGGCCACAGGCTGTGTCCCCCGGGAGCTGTGGGGAAGGTCCGGGGCTCCTGCTCAGCCTCCCTCGGCGAAGGCAGCTCTCCGGCGCTGGGTTCTCCTTTTTTACTTAAGGTGTCAGGCTGTGGGAGCCTTCTTTGCCCCCACCCTGGTGCTTCCTAAGGCAGTAAGCCGCCAGAAGGTTCTTCCCTCGTCTTCTGCCCCTCCCACTCTTCTGAAGCCAGGTTCTGAGTCTCAGGGGCCAAGTTTAGGCCAAGCTAGCTCACAGGCTGATGGTGTTCATGCCCCCTGAATAATGGGGCCAGAGGGAGACCTCCCAGCTCTGTTAGGAGCCAGGAAGAGATTCTTCAGAGGAAGGCTAAAATCACAGTTCCTGGCCCATGACTTTGCTGTTTCGACAGGGGAATAGGGGCTTGAGGGTTGGGGAGGGAATACATTTTCCTGTAACTTCAACCCATCAAAAGTCGATAGATTCAAGTACATATTTGCTGAATAACTGGGTTTGCCCTGCTACTGCCTTTTAACAAAGCTTCAGAGTCGAAATGTTGCATTTATTTTATTTTATTTATTTACTTATTTAGCTGTGGTTTTTAAGCTGCGAGCACATCACTGTACTAGGGCTGTCCCAGTTTCAGCAGTTGCTTAAAGCAGGAGCCGTCCTCAAATTGAAGCCAGAGATTCACACCGTCCTGGGCCACATGTTCCCCTAATGTCACATTTATGTGCCAGGAGCAGGGAGTCACTGGTGAGGGTAGGCACACAGTCACGGTGACAAGATGAAGGGGGTGTGGCCATTACGTGACCAGATGGAGCCAGGGAGGCCTGTGGCCAGTACTGGATGAACCAGCAAGTTTGCCCAGATGGCAAGTCCGAGCCTGTGGCCCAGCTTGGGAACAGGTTTGGGGTAAGGGGAGGCATCAGTTCAGGCTGCAGTGAAGAGGCTAAGAGAGGCAGAGCTCCCTGGTTCCTAATACAAGGGTTCAACAGCTTGGGCTCGGTCTTTGGTGATGTGGAAAGCTGTTAGAATCCCAGCCCAAGAAGGAAGAAAAGGAAAATAAAATTGATGGTTGGATAAAAGCAACACCAATAGAAGAAGGCGATTGTGGCTGAGGTGGTGAGGCTCAGTGGGGGAGGGTAGGTAGAGTCAGAGGGAAGAAGTCTGAGGAGGAAGACGGTTTCCCTGGGAAAGGATCGGTGTCTGTTCTCAGGCTGTGACAATGCAAACAGAAAGACAGGTAGGAACGCTAAATATCAAGAGAGGAAAGGACAGCAGGATTTGCTAGCAACCTGGATTAGGAACTGGTCAGGAAGGATTTGGAAAGACTCAAAGGGAAATGATTTCTCAGAAGTTCTCTGTCAGGGAGTTGGCAACATGGTAGCATTGACCAGTTGGGTGCTCCGGAAGGGCCAGCTCTTTCTGGAGGTAGACGGTGAACCAGGTGAGGGTTGCGCCCCGGAAACAGAGTCCCTGCTGGAGGAAGCCCGAGGTCACTCTTGAGTCTCCCCGTCCCCCTTCTACAGCACCTTTGTCTCTGCCTGGCTCTGTTTCCATTCATCTGGCAAGCACGGCCCCTCCCCCCGCCAGCGAGCACCAGTGGCTGCCTCTCCTTCCTCAGATCTCCACACTGCCTCTCCTTCCTCATCTCATGCTCTTACCTCTTACCTGCCAGGGCTGGCTAAGACACCCAGAAGGAAGCTACCATGCCCGCCATTATCTGGCTGTTTCCAGACACTTGCCCAGATATTTACATGGTTCATTCCTTGACTTCATTCAGCTTTCTGTTCAAATGTCACCTCCATGCTGAGACCTTTCCCATCTAAGATAACACCCCTGCCTTTCTCTATCTCCTTACCCCACTTCATCTTTTCTTTAAGGCACTTCATTGCCACCTGCTATCTATTTATCTGTGCTTTCTCTTCTTCCCCACCGGACTGTAACTCTTCAGGGGCTCTATTATATTTAACACGGACTCTTCAGGGGCTCTATTATATTTAACGCAGTGCCGGGCACATAGAAGATGTTCAATAAACATTTATTCAGCAAGTGACTTATAGATGTCTCTATATGTAACATTGTGGGCATCTCTTTCCTTCTGGAAATGCCGTCTTCTTTATGACGTTAGTTCTTGTCCCTTACTGTTCGACTGCAACTTCTTTGTTTTCTGTTCTTTGTTTTTCAAGGCTCAGGTTCTTGGCCTGTGCTTTTCTCTTCTTCCACGTTATCCACTGGTGGCCCCACGTGCTCTCAGAGCTTCCTCTCTCACGTCTATGCCCCTGTCTTGGCATCTCATCTGAGTTCCAGGCCCATATGTCCAGCTGCCAGGTGGCCATTTCCATTTAGAATCTTCTCATCACCTAAAGCCCCCAAATCCCTTTCCACTGTCAGAGTCGCTGTCCCCTCCCAATGTCACTACTTTCCTTCCACCCAGCTAAACCTGAAACCTTTCCATTTCTTTGTATTCCTATCTTTAAACACTTTTTCCAATCCACACCATGTCCCACAGTGTCTTCTTTCAGAATTCATTAAGGAAATATTTATTTATTGCCTAGTATATGCAAAACAATGTGTAAGTGCTTTGGGGTTGGTGCTATAAAGATTCATTTTCTACCCTCGGAGAGTTTGTAACAAAAGCTTAGAGGTGTAACATGTTCAGGAAGACTAATTTAAGGAGGAAAATAATGAGTTATAGATTCAGGTTATGAGGAGGCAGAAGAGGGGAAAATTACTTCCACTTGAGTTCAGGAAGTCTTCGAGAAAGAGGGACATTTGAGATGGGCTGTGAAAATTAGGTCATGCTTGGACATGACAACCCGGGGGTTGGTCTTTCAGCCAGAGGGAACAGCATGAACAGAACACCAGAAACAAGACAGCCATAAGTGAGGAGGGAAGATGATCACTGAGCTGGGCTGGAGCCTAGAGTGGGGGTGGGGAGAAGAGTGGGAAAGAGGGTGAAGAAGACAGGCAGGGAACTTATTTCTGTTTGAAGGCCTTGGAAAAAGATTAAAAATTACCATGCAGGTAAATAATGCATCGGAGCTGTGTTTCAGGAAAGTTAATCTAGTTACGGCCTCAAAAATGGGTCGGAGATGAGAAACGCTAAAGAGGGCATCATCATCTAGGCTGGAGGTCACAGCAGCCAGGATGTGGGTGGCAGAAGCAAAGGCGGAAGTGCAGGCATCGGGGGATGGCCGAGATGCTGGTGAGGTAGAACGAACAGAACTTTGCATCCAATCGAATATGAAGAACAAGCAAGAGGGAATAATAGCAAAAACGATGCTGAGATGTCGAGCCCAAGTGTGTGATCCCCAAGTCAGAAACAGGGAAGACTAGAGGATCAGGTGTGAGGAGGCAAGTGATGAGTTTAGCTGCAGTCACAGCGAGTGGGAGGTGCCAGGGGGCATCCAAGTGGAGCTTTCTAATAGGTAATTAAACCCGTGAGCCTGAAACTCATGACAATGGTCAGACCTAGAAATGGCAATATGGAGGTCATTACCAAGGTGAACATTACACAGGTCATACAAGGTGAATACGTCAAGAGATTGATCACAGTTGCCAAGGTATTGTTAAAAAGAGAAAAGAAGATGGCCAAATACAGTCCCTTGTGAAACACCTACATTGATGAACTAGGAGGAGAAAGGATCCAGAGAAGGAGCATAAAGAGAGGAGGGAGGAAAGAAAGTGTTAGAGAAAATGAGGGTGGCAGTTTTAGGAAGGAGTCACAGACACGATAAAATGTTACTAAGATGTGGGAAGGGTGAAGGTTGAGAAGGAGCTGTTGGGTTTATATGACCACGTGTCCTTCTGTCATCCTGCTCTCACCAGTGCTCCCCTGGTGGAGACCCTTGCCTCCCTCACCTGGGAGCCTCCCTTCTAAGGTCTCATCCCTGCTCCCATTAGACTGTCCCAACTAGACAGTCTCTCTCTAACACCATTTCCATGATATCATTTCTCTATTCTGTAGGGAGGCAGGAGGTGTGGTGGGAACAAAGTTAGACAAAAGGTCAAGAAACCTGGTTCTCTGGCTCTGCTACTAATTAGCTGTGGGCGCTTGGGCAAGGTCCTTGAATTTGTCATCCTGTAAGTTCTCTTGCTATCTACACTCCTGGATCTCTTTCCATAATATCAAGGCCTAAACAATTTTCCCAGGGTTTATTGGGGTCTCTCCCAATTCCGTCCCTGTCGGCCTCTCCAACCTTGCTTTCCAGGTTCTCTAAATCCACCCTGCTCCATCAGACTCGTTTCCTCCTGGTTCTGTAAGTAGACTGCATGGATGCCTGCCTCTGGGCCGCCTTCTACTTGGCTTTTCTTGCCCGAGTTTCTTCTGATTTCCCCCACACCTGTGCCAGTCCTCAAATCCTCCCCAGGCCAACTCAACACTCACTTCTTTCACGAAATGTTCCCTGATCCTTCCAGGTTTCACTGATACTTCTTTCTACTGGACTCCTGGGCATCTACACAGAACATCTAAATCCTATTTTTATTATTTTTTAAAATTTGCCATTGTTTTAGGCACTGTTAGTCCTGGTTCTTCCATGAGCTGTAAGATCTTTGGGGAAATGGACCACGTCTTTTGTATTTCTTACAGTATATTGCTCAGCATGTCACTGAACACCTAATGTGTTCTTTATGTACATGTGTCACTCAGGGTTCTTCTGAGAAATGTAAAACACACACACACACACACACACACACACATACACACACAGACTTGTTTTAAGGATTGGTGAATGTGACTGTGGGGTTCTGGAAGTCCTAAATCTATATGGTAGGCAGTAGCCTGGAAACTCAGACAAGTTTATGTTACAATCTTGAGTCAGTATTTCTTCTTTGAGCAACCTGTTTGAGCTCTTAATGCCTTCAACTGATTGGATGAGGCCCACCCACAATATTGAGGGTCATCTCTTTTACTTAAAGTCACCTATTGTAGATGTTAACCACACCAAATGCCTTCAGAGAAATGCGTAGATTACTGTTTGATTAAATAACTGGATACTATAGTCTACCCAAACTGACATAAAACCAACCATCACAGAACACTTGTTGATGGAATCATATTGAGGAGTAATTCATTGTACAGGATTCAGCAAGGTGGAATCTTCAGAACAAGAATGGAGAAGGATCACTGAGACGTGTTGTTAAGAAGCAGTGTCTCCAGGGTGTTCAGAGAGTGGAAGCCCTGTGGTGTTCCTGGGTGAGCTGGTTGGCAAGAAGTTTATGAATTAGCAGGAATCTGCAGATTCTGGGTATGTGAGGGTTAAAAGGAAGAGATGGGGACACTACACTTAGAAGGTACTGGAAATATGTCTATGCAGAGAAAGGAGTGGTGTGGGGTTGGAGTGAGATGGGGAGAGAGAGAAGGAGGAGGGAGAGAAAGGATGAGAGATTAGGGAGGGAGGGGGAAGAGAGAGAGAGAGAAGGAAAGAGGAATAGAGCAAGAGAGAGACCCAGAATTTTAAAATCCCAAGTCTTTGTTTATTGTATATGGTTAAAAGAAACTGAGGTGAATTTAAGTATCTTCAAAATTAGGAAGAAATTTTGCTTTCTTCTCAGGCAATAAACAGAAACTAATGAGAGACTGGAAATATGAGAATGAAGTCAATAGGAACCTACGGAAGGCAAAGCAGATGCCTCTAGTGAGGAGAGAGTTCTTGACAGATTTTCAGATGACATAAAGCCAATTTTTATCTGGAAAGGTTTATTTCAAATGAATTTGTGTAGATAAAACTTTGAGGGAGTTAAAAAAAAAAAAGCCCCAAACAACCCAAACAAATAGAAAAGCCAAACAAAACTGCTTAGAGCAGAAATCCAGATATTTGCTGCAAAACAATTAGTAATAGCATTGCTGAAGCATTCCCGAAATAGATGAACTTCACCATTAGCCTTCTGTGAATTCAAGCAAAGAGGCATCATTACACAAATTATACGCCTGGAGAAGGGGCTTCTGCACCGGGATGAACTTGTAAAAAGAACATTTAAACCAAAGGCAATTTTGCCTATCTGTTATTTGCTCTATTCCCCTTGCTATCATTGAAAATATTTATGCTTGAGCAAATTTCTCACTCTCGATCTGATTTCTCCTTTTTCTTAATCCAGCCATGAAGTCATAAAATCCCCTGTTTGGGACAATACGATTTGCTGCCATGGAAACAATTACGATATCATAAATTCATCTTGCCCCATGAGATGAAAGAGGAAAAGCAATAATACTATGATTTTGCAGTTCGATAGTGCCATTCATCCCGCAGTCTCTGACTAGTAGGTATCGTCAATTTACTTACGGGGAAAACTGGAGCCGCAAGCTCTCGTGCCTTGTCTTGAGTGCCGGAATTTTAGACCCTGGCAAGAATGTCCAGATATTTGTAATTCCCACCCAGAGTAGCAGCTAAGGAGCCAAACTCTTGGTCTCCGTGACTCTTTCTGGATGAGGATGGAGTGTGGGCTCCCCTCCCAGCCCCTGTACTTCACCAGCTGTTCCTAATTATGAGAGTATTTGATGGAACCTAGTTTGATAAACAAACAAAAAGCCCTTGGTAATTGTCACAGTGGTGAAAATATTTACAGACATAGGAATAGGGAAGATGTTTTGGAAAAGTGCACTGAAACTTCAGCACCCAGAGTCAGCTCCACCTCGCCTGACACCCCCTTCTCCATCCCCGCTAGATGCTCATTGTCTGGGTTCCTGGACATTGTTGAATTTACCCAGAAGCTAATGGCATGTCAATTCCCCGGGCCCCTTCCTAGGCTCTCGGAGGTGCCCTAGCAATGCGTTCACATGGACAGACTTTTGAAAACACCTACATTCTAACTTCCTCTTGTGTTGGGTGGTGTTGGAACAGCATTTGGGGATTCTGGTAAGGGCAAGTGAGTTAGACATGCCTTTGGATTAGTGGTTTGTAGTCACTTCTGTTTAGAGCTGAATTATGGCAGCCATTTCTGAGTAGCAGTGGCTTCCAGGAATGCTTATTGCTTAATTGCCCTGACCCCCACGCCTGGCAGGAGGTAGTCCTGTGTCTCAAGAACCCGTTACTGGAACCAGGCTTTGTTGGCCCTCATTCTTCATGGAGACATGTGCAAGACGCAATAATTTATCCTTTATTTTGGAATGGATGCCCTGACATTGCTCAGATCACTGGAAACCTATTTTTTAAAATTTTTTAATTTTTTTTTACTGATGTGGTGGGTTCCTCAACTTGCATATGGTTTATTTCCTAGCCTCCTGAGTGCACGTGGCTTGGTTAGGCTTGCAGTGTCCTGGCCACTTCCTGCTCATCCAGTCCAATTAGCATAATGTCATTGGTATAATGGACCAGTGTGATCTTCTGTGGGATGTGTAACCTGTCCAGCTTTTTATTTTGGACTGCGTTATGACAGAAGGTAAGAGAGTCAATATTGCCCTCAAACCAGACTATAAATATACTGTTATGTGCTTCTGATCTTCTTTTTTTGATAAGGATGGAAAACGATACATTTGCCAGATCAGTGGCTGCATTCCGTATGCCCAAGGCTATGTTCATCTGCTCTAGCAAAAATGCCACATCTGGGAGAGCAGCTGCATTTGGGTTTGATTGAATGGTAGCCATCTAAACTGTCATCCTTCAGGATCTGTCTGCTTTTTGCAGGGGCCAGACTGGTGACTTAAATGGAGGTAAGATGGGGTTCACCAACCCTTTCCTCCAGAAAGCTATCTTGCTTTTGACTTACTATTTTGAGCTGGGTTTGGGAGGAGTGTCGTTTCCACTTGGCTTTCCCACAGACCAATGTGGGTGTGTGTGCATCCAATTTTTCACTTGGGGACTACGGAAGTGACAATCAGTGGGTCCTTGGATTCAGTGAGCCCAGCGTAACCCAGACCTGGGCCAGGCTACCTTCATTTATTTCCTGGAACCTATGTGTCCTCATTCTAAAAGGAGGGCCTTACTGATGCTCTGAGTCTCCAGTTAGCAAGGTCAAGTCAGATCTTGTATTCGGTAGACCTCAAATGTGTGGGTGTCTCCCTTTCCTTGGTGTGCCTGTGGCAAAGGGCCACACAATCTCTCTGGGGAAGGACTGGAGGCATTGTTGCTGGATACACTTGCCGTGATGTTGTGGGGTCCTTCCTCCCAGGACCCAGCTTCTCCTTTATTAGGTTCCACGTCCACAAAACTTGCTCATTATCTGGAAACTTGGCAAGGGATCATAGCTTTTTATTGGGGTGATAACGCTCAGCATCCTGACCATTCATCCTTGATGACTTTTAGTTTCAGATTGAGTAGCGTCCTTGCTGGGTGCCCTTTAATTTCGTCCTTAGGGATGTTAATCCTTTACAGAGAAAACTGAGTGCTTCTGAAGTCTTAAAGAATTCGTAACAATCTGGAAAGTGAAGACAGTTGAAGGCATTAGCCCAAGTATCCCCCTCCCATGTATCACTTGGACTAGATGAACTCCAAGGTCCATTTTCATCCTGAAATATCTTTCAAGAGTGACCCTTTCATCCATGTCTACCCTTCCGTTAAGGGGCAGCCGGGCACAGGTCGTGGGGGTAGACCACGAAGGTTTGAACTGTGGCTCTGCCACTTACTAGCTGTGGACCTTGAGCAACTTACTTAATATCTGAGCCTCAGTTTCTATATCTGTGAAACGGGAATAACAAAATACCTCCCCCAGAGGATGACATGAGTTAATATGTGTAAAGCATTCATAATAATGCATGGCACATATTAGGTACTTTTCTCTAAGTATTTGTCGTTCTGGTTCCTTCATTCAACAAACTCACACTCATTTTCAGAGATGGGCATTGATTTCAGCTGCTTCATTTCCCTTTATCACCACACTCAGCACATTTGTGGGGATTTGGCCTGTCTGCTTTTCCTGCCTTACTGCGAGCTCTTCAAGGGCGCCGGCCTGCTTGGTTCCCTCCCTGCTCCTGGCACAGCGCGGTTGTCTGATCGCTGTCCTTGCGAATGAATACGTGAGCCTGCTGTCCAGGAACTGGCCTGTCCCCGGCTGGGTCCAGGAAGTGATTTTAGTGCCCGGCCTTTTCTTCACCAGCTGCGGCTGGGGTCTCCGTCAGGTGTGCACAGCTGGGTCCCTCGTGACCATCTGCTGCCTGACTCCTCCGGCAAACCAACCATCCTCCGGGGGCTCCTGCGTCATGGTCGTTGCTGCTGTTGTCCATTTCGCTTCTGTGCCTGTGTGCTGGCCCCTGGCTTGTTTGGGCTTTTGTGCACTACTCGTTCTTACCACTTTTCTGGCTTTTAGGTTATTAGTTAGCTTCTAAAAATCAACACCTCAGATCTGCTCACCTCTGCTTTGATCTCCACCATTCTTAAGTTTTTGGTTTGCTCTCCAGGTGGTACAAGCAAATTCCCTTGTTTCTGTGGTGGCTTCTTGTCCTGAGATCCTCGCCTAGCTTCTGGCCTCTTGTAGCTGAAACACCCTTGACAGGTTCCCATCTCCGAGCCTGGGTGTTTGATTGGTATTGCCTGATCATCCCTCCTGGAGCAGGGATGGCACAGTCACAGCCACTCCCCATTCCCTGCCCAGGGCAGACAGGGTTAATCGATCACAGCACTCTTCCCTTCAGCCTCCCGATGAGGTTGCAGAGCATGTACAGACCGATCTCCCTGCAGCCACTACCCGGCAGAGTCGGCACAGGAGTGGCAGCCTGCTTGCCAATCCTGAATTAGATGATGGCCCTCGTCCGTGTGAATTCACTTTACTCTTTCCCCTCTGCTTCTTGCACTTGACCTTTCTCCTACCCTTTGGACAAATGAAACCTGCCTGCCATTCTTCTTAGGTCCTGGCCCCAGCTGCCCGGTGCTGGGGTCTGTCGGACTTTAGCTTCCAGGTCTCTACAGAATCTGCCACAGTTATGCCTATTATGGGTCAAGGTGACTCTTGGCCTACAATCCCTCTACCACCACCATTACTGTACTGTACCTAGAAGCAGCTTCTCTGCCTGAGGTTTGAAGGAAGCCCAGAGAAGTCACAGATCTTTTCTGAACGTACCAGTTTCTTTTCAGTGCCTGTTCATAGGGACAGAGCCAGGTCAGATTGATTCAGAGTGTCTTCCCCGGAATCACTCCTGTGGATAGGGTCTACAAGAGGTAATCAAATTAAATGAGGCCATAGGGTCGACACTGATCCAGTATGACTGAGATCCTTATAAAAAGAGGAGATGAGCGCACAGACAGATGAAGAGGAAAGACGATGTGAGGATAGTGAAAAGGTGGCCATCCACACAACAAAGAGGGAAGCGTCAGAAGAAACCGAACATGTCAACTCCTTGATCTTGGACTTCTAGCGTCCAGAACTGTGGGAAGATACATTTCTGTTGTTTAAGCCCCGCCCCCCCCCATCCGCGACTCTTTGTTACGGCAGCCCTAGTGACCTAAGACAGATGGGGCTGTTCTCCAGGGTGCCATGCTTCCCACCACTCCCCTGCCTGGCCCACTTTAGCCATTCCCTTCACTTCTCTGACGCCTGGAGGCAAGCTGTTTGTGATCCAGGCCTCACAGGAACAGAGAGAGTGTTCATTCCCGGCTGAGGGGAAGGGACCTCCCTCTTCTTCCCTCACAATCTTACAGAGCGGCAGGTTGACAGATTCTGAATCTTGGCCAAATATCTATACATTTTATTCCAAATAACCCTTTTAGATCCTTAGGATTCATTTATATCCAGAGTGGCCTTGGGTAGCTTGGTCAAGTTTATGCTTCTTAGACTGGCGGTTCTGGGACTTCTCTGACCAGGTCTGGGATTTAGGAGCCTGCGTTGGGGTGTGTGTGTCAGAGCGCGGGGTGAGGGTGGCTCTCAGGAGGCAGAGCATGGAATCACAAGAGATCCGAAGGAAAGTTCTAAGGCCATGTCTGAAGTGAAGGCCATGCAGGGGCTATACACAAAGTGTTCATCTGAAGAGGCAGGGCAGAGTCTTGGGAAACTAGGTTTGAGACCACAGGACACGGAATGGAGATACAGATCTGAATGGATATGCTCAGGGTGAGGCAGGAGGGAGGGAGAGCTGGCCTGAGCTGGGAAAAAGCCATCAGGTCATTTGTAGAGTGCCTATGGCTTTGTCCCTGGGATGGATGGGAGCTGTTAAAGGTTCAGAAGAGAGCCATATTGCCCTGCAAAGACCCTCCTCTTTCCTTCTCAGTACAACTTACATAGGTTGTAGGCCTATATTTGGGAGTCACAAGCCAAATTAAAGTGTACAAAGTTCATAGAGCACAGACATCCCCACTTACCCCAGCACCTTAAGACCTCACCTGTTCACACACACAGAGTTAACAGGGAACTGGCGTTGGTGGTAATAGCATATGACCTCTCCCTCCACCACCCTATCGTATTGTTTTTGCCCTAGAATATAATACTCTTATTTTGATATCTGAGGTTTCTGTGAGGATAGTTTTGTTTATGCTAGCGGAGGAAAAGCAGGGTTTTTGAGTAATAGGTTGAATAAAGGCCAGCCTTTGCCCAAGGTGGAACAGACCGTGCCAATAGTTGTCCTCATGGCCTGTTTTCTAGATTCATCAGTGCTCATGAAGCAACACTGGCACCATGCCTTTGTTATTTCAACTATCCACTGTGTAGGGAGAGAATAAATCATTTTTGTCCTCTCTGTACCCTACTTTTATACACTTAAAGATTCATGGCTCCCCTTAATCTCTTTCCTTACAAACCAAACATAGTCCTTCTGATTTGTGTTTTCTTGTAAGACTTATTTTGAAAAAAACATTTCTTGTTCTCATTTTCCTCTGAAACTTCTTTGGTCTACATTGATCTTGAAATTTGGAGCTTGAAGAAGAATGTAGTTAGTATCCCCACTGGGTTTGTATTTATGAAGGCCAAATCAAGAGTAATAAACACATGCCTATTTGACCTTGGAGTGAATCCCTGCATCCCAGCCTGACAAGCCATGGTCTATTGTTGCAGTCAGGCCCTCTGTGGACTCCAAAGTACTTATTACTCATGTCCAGCCAGACCAACGGTCCCAATTCTCAACTTGCTCCATATTTTCTCATCTGGGAATCACTTTGCTGTTTTAAACTTTGTCTCATTTTATTGATCTGAGCCCAATCTCTAATTTTGACAATGTACATGTTTTCTGATCCTCTCTCACACAATAGGCCATTATTTTCAGTGCCCTGAGACTTTATCATGAATGTTTTGGCCTGACAAGAATCACATCTTTTGAAAATTCGCATAATAGAATTCCAAACTGCAAAATAAATGTACCAATTGTGTTTTAATCCCCTAGCCGTAACTATTTAATGAAAGGAAGCATTTGCTTCATTAAATAAATATTAGCTTGTATTTTAAGGCCCCCTCCCAAATCACATCTTTAGAGTATGTACTCAGTTGACCGAAGAGAAATTTTCACTAATTTATTCATGCTTTCAGTAATTATTGAGATTCCATGATGAGCAAGGACGTGGAGGACATAAGGGAGACGAGACATGACCTCCAGCCTTAAGGAGAAGGCTCTCTTTTCCATTGGCCATGAACGGTAACAGGGATGGAGTCTATACTCTATTCCCTCCTTAGACATAGTTCAGATTCACAGTACTCAATAAAGGCTTATTCTATAACTGAGAACAGTGAATAACTACTCTCAATAAACTACCCCCCTTTCATCCTCTTCCCCAAACACACATTACCACCATGTTTGCCTCTAGTCGGACGCATGGGAAAAGAAGATAAGATAGATGGAGGAGAGGCTGTCCCCACCCAACCCAAGAAGCCAGTGAGTGCTTTGGTTGGCGTGGTGGGGATACATGTCAGAATCTGGTGGAATTATTCAGACTGTGGACAGAAGTTCGGGTTACAAAACATGGCTCCAAGTGGCGGAGGGGAGAGCTACTTTCCTGGCCACATCAGGGATCTCATGTTGTTCTGGAGCTCTGAAGCCTGGACTTGGGACCATTAGGAGATAATGCCCTTGACGGGGGGTTTGGGTTAAGTATGGTAATTTGGGGTGTATGGGAGAGGTTAATTATTGCTCACTTTGCTCCCCTCCTGAGAATTCCTAATAAATGTAGGAAATGGGGGTGCAACAATTAGCTTGGAGACGTACTGGGTTGTATTTTGGGCAAGACAAGTAGGAGTGGGGACTAGGAACAGGGGAAAACCAATATTATCTTAAGTTTACATTACATATCATTGTCTTACCTTATCCACACAACAGATAGCATCATCCTTATTTTCAGATAAGTAAAGGGAGATGAAGAGAGGTTAAGTAACTTGACCAAACTGGGATTTGATTATAAGTCTGCTTGGCTCAAAGATTATACTTTTGCTGTGATATCACTGGATTGTTGTTATGAATGGGATTTCCTTGTATACTCTTCTATTGTCATGTCATATGACCTAAGCATGTAAACATGGTCAACTTGGGGAGGGAGGCCTCAGTCTCATGAGTGTAGAATGATCATATGACTCATCATCACTCTCCCCTTATGGAACACTTCCAAGGAAACAGTGAGAGAGTACATAGTATGTTAGTATGCTTCTCACCCATAATAGAAAAACTGTCCCAAATCTGGACGTAGAAAAATCACATTTTTTATGTGATAAAAATCTATTGCCTCCTTCTTGGAAAAAAAACGCTTATGCAATTTTCTGCTGAATTTTAATGGTATGAAGATTTGGTCTAGGAAATCAGTTACCCACCCACCCAGTTGACTCTCAGCTGATTGTCAGAAGGAGTTCAGGGACCTTTAACCAGGCATTCTTTTTATTTTGTATCTAACAGGGATATTTTCACTGTTCTCTTTTCCTGTAAAATATCTCTGACTTGGCCTACTACAGGCCTTTCCTCTTGCAAACCTGATGTTAGCAATATTTTGATACTTGTTCATAACTAAATTATCTGAAATTTTTTCTTTCACATAAATAATAGTAAACATTAATACTTAACATTTATTGGATTCCTACAACACATTAGGCAGGGTTCTAAGCACATTACATGTGTTATTTTGTTTTCATAACAACACGATAAAATAGGTACTCTTAGCATCCCCAGTTCACAGATGAGAAAATCGAGACCCAGGGAAGTGAAATAATCTGCCCAGCATCTCACAGCTTGTTATATGGTGGAGCTGGGTTGTGAATCCAGACAGTCTGGGTCTTACTTCTTCCCCATAATGCTTGAAGTCTATTCACTTTTATTTTTAAAGGTTTGATTACTTTTGCCTTCATGGAACTTGAAAATTGAATTGTTGGGTTTTGCGCTGGCTTTTCAGAGAGAAAAGAGGCAAAATGTTACCCTTCGCTTTCATTTCCTCATCCGGTTGAAATGTGTCATAATTATTCCATCTTCTTTTTTCTGACCAAATTAAAAAATCTTGGCTTTCATTGGGGGAGATGGAGAGGTTTTGAACTGAGGAATGATATGGTCGGAGCTGTATTTTAAAAGGCTCACTCTGGGGTGTACAGAAGAGATTATAGGAGAACGCGGGTAGAATCAGGGAGGACACTTAGGAGACACCTGCAGTAATCTATGTGAGGGCTCATATGTCTAGGACCAAAGTGTGAGAATGAACTAGAGAACGAACTGAAGAATGAACTTCACACTATGTATATTTTGAAGATAAAATGAAAAGGATTAGGTGGGTTGGCTATTGGGTAAGGAGTCAAAGATAGCTCGATTAGAGGCTCTGTCTGTGGATGGGAATGGGAAGACGGCCCATTCTCTGGGCATGGTTTCTGGACCATCTGCATGAAGAGAGCAGTCTACACCAGCTCCTCTCCACAGACTGGAATTTCTGCAAAACTTCACCTCTACTCTTTGGAATTTTCCTAAACCCTGAGGTAGAGAATAGCAAGTTTTTAATGGTTCAAGCTAGTCATGATTCTTTCTTCTTGGCTTTCTCTTTCATCAGCATTGTATGTTCTCATAATGTTCACAGTTTTGATTCTTATTTTTTTTTAATGTTTTTTTTATTTTATTATGTTAGTCACCATACAGTACATCCCTGGTTTCTGATGTAAAGTTCGATGATTCATTAGTTGCGTATAACACCCAGTGCACCATGCAATACGTGCCCTCCTTACTACCCATCACCAGCCTGTCCCATTCCCCCACCCCCCTCCCCTCTGAAGCCCTCAGTTTGTTTCTCAGAGTCCATAGTCTCTCATGCTTCATTCCCCCTTCTGATTACCCCCCCTTTCTTTATCCCTTTCTTCCCCTACCGATCTTCCTAGTTCTTACGTTCCATAGATGAAAGAAATCATATGATAGTTGTCTTTCTCTGCTTGACTTATTTCACTTAGCATTATCTCCTCCAGTGCCATCCATGTTGCAGCAAATGTTGAGAACTCATTCTTTCTGATAGCTGAGTAATATTCCATTGTATATATGGACCACAACTTCTTAATCCAGTCATCTGTTGAAGGGCATCTCGGTTCCTTCCACGATTTAGCTATTGTGGACAATGCTGCTATGAAAATTGGGGTGCATATGACCCTTCTCTTCACTAGGTCTGTATCTTTGGGGTAAATACCCAGTATTGCAATGGCTGGGTCATAGGGTAGCTCAATTTTTAACTTTTTCAGGGACCTCCACACTGTTTTCCAGAGTGGCTGCACCAACCTGCATTCCCACCAACAATGTAGGAGGGATCCCCTTTCTCCACATCCTCTCCAGCAATTGCTGCTTCCTGCTTTGTTAATTTTTGCCATTCTAACTGGCGTAAGGTGGTATCTTAGTGTGGTTTTGATTTGAATTTCCCTGATGGCTAATGATTTTGAACATTTTTTCATGTGTCTGTTAGCCATTTGTATGTCATCATTGAAAAAGTGTCTGTTCATATCTTCTGTCCATTTTATGAATTTGTTTGTTTGTTTCTCGTGTATTGAGTTTGAGAAGTTCTTTCTAGATCTTGGATACCAGTCTTTTATCTGTAGCATCATTTGCACATATCTTCTCCCATTCTGTGGGCTGCCTCTAAGTTTTTCTGACTGTTTCCTTGGCTGTGCAGAAGCTTTTTATCTTGATGAACTCCCACAAGTTCATTTTATCTTTTGTTTCTCTTGCCTTTGGAGATGTGTCATGAAAAAGGTTGCTTTGGCCGATGTCGTAGAGGTTGCTGCCTATGTTCTCCCCTAGGATTTTGATGGATTCCTGTCTCACATCGAGGTCTTTCATCCATTTGGAGTTTATCTTTGTGTATGGTGTGAGAGAGTGGTCAAGTTTCATTCTTTTGCATGTAGCTGTTCAGTTTTCCCAGCACCATTTATTGAAGAGACTGTCTTTTTTCCACGGGATGTTTTTTCCTGTTTTATCAAATATTAGTTACCCAAAGAGCCGAGGGTCCATTTCTGGGTTCTCTATTCTGTTCCATTGGTCTATGTGTCTGTTTTTGTGCCAGTACCATGCTGTCTTTGTGATCACAGCTTTGTAGTACAGTTCGAAATCCAGCATTGTGATGCCCCCAGCTTTGTTTTTCCTTTTCAACAGTTCCTTGGTGATTCGGGGCCTTTTCTGGTTCCATACAAATTTAAGGACTATTTGTTCCAGTTCCTTGAAAAATGTCATCGGTATTTTGATCGGGATAGCATTGAAAGTGCAGATTGCTCTGGGTAGCATGGACATTTTAACTATGTTAATTCTTCCGATCCATGAGCATGGAATATTTTTCCATCTTTTTGTGTCTTCCTCAATGTCTTTCAAGAGTGATTTATAGTTTCTAGAATATAGATCTTTTACGTCTCTGGTTAGGTTAATTCCAAGGTAACGTATGGTTTTTGGTGCTATTGTAAATGGGATGGATTCCCTAATTTCTCTTTCTTCAGTCTCATTATTCGTGTATAGAAATGCAACTGATTTCTGAGCATTGATTTTGTATCCCGCCACATTACTGAATTGCTCTATAACTTCTAATAGTTTGGGAGTTGATTCTTTTGGGTTTTCCATATAGAGTATCATGTCATCTGCGAAAAGAGACAGTTTGACTTCTTTGCCGATTTGGATACCTTTTATCCCTTTTTGTTGTCTGATTGCTGTCGCCAGGACTTCTAGTACTATGTTGAATAATAGTGGCTAGAGTGGGCATCCTTGTCGTGTTCCTGATCTTAAGGGAAAGGCTTCCAGCTTTTCCCCATTGAGAATAATATTTGCTGTAGGCTTTTCATAGATGGCTTTTATGAGCTTGAGAAATGTACCCTCTATTCCTACACTCTGAAGGGTTTTAATCAGGAAAGGATGCTATATTTTGTCAAATGCTTTTTCTGCATTTATTGAGAGAATCATATGATTTCTGAATTTTTGTTTCTGGATAAAAATCTAAGACACTGATAGATTTGCGAATGTTGTACCACCCTTGCATCCCAGGGATGAATCCCACTTGGACATGATGGATAATCCTTTTAATGTACAGTTGGATTCTATTAGCCAGGATCTTGTTGAGGATTTTGGTGTCCATATTCATTAGGGAAATCAGTCTCTAATTCTCCTTTTTGATGGGGTCTTTGCCTGGTTTGGGGAACAAGGTAATATTGGCCTCATAGAATGAGTTTGGTAGCTTTCCTTCTGTTTCTATTTTTTGAAATAACTTTAGGAGAATAGGTATTATTTCTTCTTTGAATGTTTGGTAGAATTCCCCAGGAAAACTGTCCGGGCCTGGAGTTTTATTTTTTAGAAGGTTGTTTATCACTGACTCAATCTCTTCATAATTAATTGGCCTGTTTAAAAAATCAATTTCTTCCTGTTTCAGTCTTGGTAGTTTATGGGTTTCCAGGAAGGCCTCCATCTCTTCCAGATTTTAATTTATTGGCATAAAGCTGCTGATAAAAGTTTCTAATAATCCTTCCAATTTCATTGGTGTTGGTTGTGACTTCTCCTTTTTCAGTCATAAGTTTATTAATTTGGGTCCTTTCTCTATTCTTTTGGATAAGTCTTGCCAGCGGTTTGTCAATTTTATTGATTCTCTCAAAGAACCATCTTCTAGTTCTGTTGATCTGCTCTACTGTACTCCTGGTTTCTAATTCATTGATTTCTGCTCTAATCTTGGTCAACTGCTTCCTCGTGCATGGATTAGGCCTGTTCCCTGTTGCTGTTCCAGTGTCTTGAGGTGAGAATATAAAAACTGCATTTTAGATTTTTCTATTCTTTTGAGTGAGGCTTGGATGGCTATGTATTTTCCCCTTAGGACTGCCTTTGCAGTATCCCATAGGTTTTGGACCATTGTGTTTTCATTCTTGTTGGTCTCCATAAATTGTTTAAATTGATTTTTGATTTCCTGGTTTATCGAGTCATTCCTGAGCAGGATGGGTCTTAGTCTCCAAGTGTTTGAGTTTCTTCCAAATTTTTCCTTGTGGTTGAGTTCCAATTTCAAAGCATTGTGGTCTGGGAATATGCAGGGAATAATTTCAGTCTTTTGGTATCGGTTGAGACCTGTTTTGTGTCCCAGAACATGGTCTATTCTTGAGAATGTTCCATGGGCATTAGAATAGAATGAGTATTATTTGGTGCTGGGGTGTAGTGTTCTATATATATCTATGAGGTCCAACTTGTCGAGTATGGCATTCAAAGCCTTTGTTTCTTTGCTGAGTTTTTGCATGGGTGTTCTGTCTATTTCTGATAGTGGAGTGTTGAGGTCCTCTACTATTAATGTATTTTTATCTATATGTCTCTTTATTCTGGTTAAGAGTTGGCTTGTGTATCTTGCTGCTCCCCTGTTGGGGGCATATATATTTATAATTGTCATATCCACTTGTTGGATACATCCTTTAAGAATAATATAGTGCCTTTCTAACTATAGTCTTTAGTTTAAAATCCAATCTGTCTGATATGAGAATTGCTACCCCAGCTTTCTTTTGAGGTCCATTTGCGTGAAAGATGGTATTCCATCCCTTTACTTTCAGTCCGAATGTATCTTTAGGTTCAAAATGAGTCTCTTGTAGACAGCAAATAGATGGGTCATGTCTTTTTATCCAATTTGCAACTCTGTGGCGTTATGGGAGCATTTAGGCCATTTACATTGAGACTGAATATTGAGAGATATGATTTTAATGATGCCATGTTGCCAGTAAAGTCTTTGTTTCTATTGGTTGTGACTTTCTGTTCTGTATCACTCTTGGGGCCTTTTTACCTTTATAGAACACCCCCTTAATATCTCCTGTAGGGCTGGTTTCGTGGTTATGAAATTGGTCAATGACTGGCGATTCTGGAAGGTCTTTATTTCTCCATCAACTCTGAATGACAGCCTTGCTGGATAAAGGATCCTTGGCTGGATGTTTTTCTCTGAAAGAGTTTTAAAAATGCCCCCCAACCCTTTCTCTCATTTCAGGTCTGTGTAGACAGGTCTGACGTAATTCTGATACCTTTGCCTTGGTACGTGAGAAATTTCTTTGCCCTGGCCGCTTTCAATACTGTATCCTTGGATCTAATATTTGCGAATTGCACTATGACGTGACGTGGCATAGGTTTGTCGTGGTTGAGCTTGGGAGGGGTCCTCTCTGCCTTTTGGACACGAATGTTTGTTTCCCTTGCTAGATTAGGGAAGTTTTCAGCTACAATTTGTTCAAATATCTCTTCTAGACCTCTGTTTTTCTCCACCCCCTCGGGGATGCCGATGATTCTGACATTGGAATGTTTCATTGAGTCAGTAATCTCCCATAACCTACATTCTTGGGCGTAGATTTTTTTTAAGTCCAGATTCTATTTTAGCTTTTTCTTCTACTAACCCATCCTCCAATTTGCTGATATGTTCTTCTGCCTCATTCACCCTGGCCGTCAGAGCCTCTAGTTTTGACTGCATTTGGCTCATAGGATTTTTAATTTCTGCCAGATTTGCTCTCATTTCTGCCCTTAGAGATTCTATATTCTCATTAACATTTTCATTAATACTTTTTTCAAGTCTACACATCATCTTGACCATTGTTACTCTGAATTCCATTTCTGATAATTTGGTTACATCCATATCCATTAGTTCTGTGGCGGAGGCCACAGACTCACTGTCTTTTTTTTTGCTGGGGGGGATTTCTCCTTCTTGTCATTCTGATGAGGAGAGGTTGCAGGGTTGTCCAGAGCCCAAATTATTGACCAGGACCCAGGCCATGTGCCCTTGTTTTATAGGGATCTTAGGAATGTGGACTTTTTGATTTTTCAGCCTGCCTTCTGGGGGAGGGGTCTGCTGCGCCGATACTCAGGCAACCCTGTTTGGGTAGAGTCTCCGTGTCCCCTTAGAGAGGGGATGGGGATGGGCACACTGTGAGCCGGTATTTCCAGGCTTTTGTTCTCTGGCGGCTTTCCCTGGCAGTTTGCTGTGCCTCTTCTGAGAGTCAGAGCAGCAGCGGCCGAATCTCAGCCTCTGTCTCAGAACAGAGGGATCACGGACCGTTCTCCACTGATGTTCTGGCCACTTTAACTCTGTTACTGTTGGTGCTGCTCAAGCCTGCAGCGTCCCGGGATGTGCGCCCCACACCTGGCGTCCCAGCCCTCACTTCCAGGGCCGGCGCGTCTCTGTCCTTTGTGTTTCTAACACTGCCAGCCACCAGCCGCCCCGCGCTCCCGGAGCTCCCGGTCTCAGTCTGGTTCCAGTGAGCGCACCGGAGCTCCGGTTTTCAGTCTGGCGGTGCGCGCTCCCAGCTCACGGTCTCAGTCTGCTCTCTCGTGGGTGCCGGTCCACGAGTCCGTGCCGGTCCGCGAGTCCGTCCGCTCCCCCGTGCAGGTGGCTACCGCTTCCAGGCCCCCGAACGCGGTGGCTCATCCCCCTTCTGTTTATCTTCTGATATCTGTGCGCGTTTTCACGGCTCCCCGCTTCATACCTCAATACTCAGCGCTGGAGATGTTCATTTGTAGAGATCCAGATGTATCTTCCTCCGTCTCAGGCTGATTCCATGGATGTTCAGGCTGGTCTGGTACCTATCCAACTCTACTCACGGGACTGGCTGAAAAAGGGGTCCCCTACTCCTCCGCCATCTTAACCCAGTCTTCTGATTTGATTCTTATTTTTGTTTTAATTTTCCCTTTTTAAGTTGTATTTTCCATATTGGGTTAAACATCTTTTGAGGTATCCTCCCAGGCCATGATCCCCTTCTTCTGAGAGATGTTTCCCCTAATCTCAGGTGAGTGCCTTGTTTGTCATGTAATTCTTTAAAGTAACTATTCCCTAACTTTTTAAAAGATTTTGTTTATTTGAGAGAGAGAGAATGCACAGACCGGGGGGCGGGGAGGGGCAGAGGGACAAACAGACTCCCTGCTGATCATCACAGAGCGTGAGGTGGGGTTTGATTCCAGGATTCTGAGATTAGGACCTGAGCCCAAGTCTGACGCTTAACCGACAGAGCCACCCACGTGCCTCTCTACTCCCTAATTTATCAAATGATAAACCTGGAGGTTTAGCCTGTCAGTGGGATAAAACTTCTTACTAATACTCACAAGAGATTTGCTTTTATGTTAGTAATTAGAGAGAGAGAGAGAGATGTACATATATACTACGTATCTGTATAAGTTTGTGTATATTACACATATTAGAGCAGGACCCACCTTACTGAGCGTTTGACAGAGTGAAGGAAACCCAGCTGAAACTGACATGAATTCATTGGCTTCTGTAACTGAAACATGGAGGGTAGCCTAGCTTCAGGAATGGCTGAATTCAGGCACTCACAATACATAATTAGGAATCTGTAGCTCAACTGTTTTCCTCTGTACACTCAGGCAGGCTGTCCTGACCTCACAAGCCCCAGCAGCCCCAGGCTTACATCCCACTGGCTGGAAACTTTGGTGAAAAGAGAGCCAAGTTGGGTGATAGGGTCTCACTGGGATGACTTGGTTCATTTTCCTGACCCTGCTTCCAGCTCCAATACCCTTTGGCTCTACAGAATGGGAGTGGAAAGGGGATAGTTTTCTGATAGAAAATTACCAGAAGAAGGGAGATGGATGCCAGGCTGCATATCAGCAGGTGTCCTTTCTAAGATTTCACTTCCGTTTCTGCTTCCTTGGGCTCTCTCAGTACTGGACGAGCATCTCCCACTGGGGCCTGGGTTACCACGTGCCCACTGAATTCCCAACTCAAGACAGAAAGTGCCTTTTGAAAGTGAAACAATGAGGTTGTTTCTTAAGGAGCTTTAAGAAAATACTTCCTCCTCCACTCCCCGCTTGAACTTAATCTTTTATATTTCCATCAGAAATAATTTCTAGTGTTCTTTCATCTGCAAATAAGAGCTGATGTTGTCTTTGTCTGCATGTATTATTTATCATTCAATTCATGGTGTGTCTTTGCCGATCAGGATGTGGGTGTATGTGCCTGAATTTAAATGAGAATGTATCTGTGTGGTCAAAGAAATCGCTCAGGAAATCATCTCCCAGAAGAGGCTGGGAAGGCAGCAGCTTGGTCTTGTGCTGGGTTATACCAGATCCTTGGATCTCCAGAGGCCGGGGAGCCCCTCTCAGCTCCAAGATCACTGGGCAAGTGTGGATCTAGAAGCAGTGAGGGTACTTCACGGATCAAACACAGCCTCAATTCAGCCCAATGATGGGTTTCTAGATTACATGATGGCAATGATGCAGAGTGGATGGCTAGCTTGCATCTCGAAACTGATGAGAACTCACTGCCCATTCTCCTGCTCTATGGTTTATAATTTCCCTGAAAAGGGACAACTGCAAGGAAAAGGAGCTGAAATATAATTCACGAATTCTCTTCTATTCTTAAGTGGTTATGAGTTTTCATAGTTTGTTGGTAGGAATTAGAGGTGCTAGTGGCACAAAAAATTAAAAAAAAAAAAAAAAAAGCTTGCCAGGGAGTAGCCAGGTTCTTAAAATAATATTCTCCCCATGCCCCATCAAAGGGCTTCTATCCCCATGGCAACAGGTGAACTCAAGGAGAAACGCTTGAGTGACAAACACCTTGAAGACCTTTTGCTCACTCTGCGGACCTAGGTTTGGTTTTATTTGTCCTGGCTGCAAACTGCCCACAGGGGCAGCAGCTAATGGCCCGGGGCCCTCAGCGCTGCAGGCTACATGCAGAGCAGCCTAGACTTTACCTTGATAAATCCCCGAGTGCAGACCTCTTTGGATGCACCTTTAAAGAGATTTTATTAAAAGGCCACACGCTTTTTTAAAGAAACACAAGTTGGAAATTTTCCTTTAGCTTCGTTGAAAAAAAATTTTTAGGCAAAGCTCCACAAAGGGGTTTCGGTTTCTTTTCCCTCCTTCTTCCCTTCCCCAAATATTAACGGAGTGAATGAAATACAGGCAGAGACCTGGTTCACACCTGAATAGCTACAACATGTGGCCCCGCGCGCTCCCCGCTGCCTGGCGGCACATGCGGCAATGCGTACCGGGCATCGTGGCCTAATGAACTGGAAGGAACGTCAAACAACAAGAATTCCCTTTGCGAATCTCATCCTAGAAAACATTTCAACATCAAACAAGTCCTTCGAGTATCGTGTATTGTGTTAATGGACAGGCTGTCCCTATAGACGCTGCCGGAACCCGTGCTCCGTGTGAATTATGATCCTGGGAATAGGGCTGCCTTTCCTTAGCCCTTTTGTTTCCTTTCTTCCTCCTGCCCCTCCTGTCTTCCCTTCGCACTTTTTAGAGAATCTCTTTAGTCCCTCACTTCACGGTGACTTACGTTCATTCCTCATGGAGAACGTCCTCCCCTTAAATTTCACTGCAGAGAAATGTGGCAGATTTCAGAACGACTCACTTCCAACTAAGCATGGGGAGTGAGTATGTTCGAGATGGAAGGCTTCTCTCGGCGCTGGGATCGCTTCGTATTCTTTTCTCCTTTGGGGGACAGAGTTCACAGACAGCCTTCTCTTTGTCTCACAAACACAACTTGTCTTGGGTATGAGATGGGCAGTGCCTTCTAGAGTCCCCATCACATGCCATAGAGCTGAGTGGTTGTGGTCGAGAGTGTAGACGGAGGGGCCAGGCTACTGGGGTTCGAGCTCTAGCCCTGCCATCGACACACGGTGGTACTTTGGCAAATCACTCCTCTCTGTGCCTTCATTTTCTCCTCTTTCAAACCAGGACAACGCACATCATAGGGTCATTGTGGAAATTCTGAGTTAATTATGTCAAGCACTCAGAACGGTGCTTGGCCCTGTTATTAGTCAGAGAGGGATAACACGTGGCTAACATCTTTTAAATGTTTACAAGGAGCCAAGGATTGTGCTAAGGGTTTTGTAGTTTTCACATCTAACCCACACAAAGCCCCGTGGGGTGCGAACTCTTCTTACTGTGGTCTTGTAGATGCAGAGACTTGTTACCTGACACCCCTTGGTGAACTAGCAGCAGAAACAAGCTACTAATCCGGTTCTGTGTGGCACTGAAGTACATACACGTAACTACTATGAATTTTTGGGTTTTTGTGTGTTTTGGTACTGGGAAAGGTTTGGGTGGGCGAAGGCAACCTTTCCGGAGAGTGATCTTTGTCTTAGTAGTAGTACTTCATTTGGGCTTGAAAAACGAATTCCCATTCCATAGTTATTAGATCTATGCAGATCATTTTAACTAGTAAGGATATAAGTGGGTCCTCCCCGTGAACGTTTTGGTGTGCACACAGCTCTCAGATTCCCGGTAGATAACACGTGGACTGAGGAAAGCTTGGCCAATTTCAGAGATGGATCCAGAGCCACATGAAGGAAGAGGAGTTGGTAGTGCCTTGGAATGGGTCCTTCTCCTCCCTGAAAACACCAGCCCTCCGTTCTAATAAAATCCGTCTGGTTGTCACCTTGGAGGACACTGAAAAGAATTGAGTCCAGAATACAAATTCTGATGAGAGCAACAAGGCGCAGGAGAAGGGGCTCTCCAGGGGGGAGAGACCAGGCACCTGGGAGTACTTGAGGGTAGCAGACACCTGAGGTTGTCTGGGAGCTCCTCAATGGAGAAGTTGTCAGGCAAAAGAACCATTGAGGATCACTTTCGTTTTACAACTTTGCTTAGCTCTGGCCTTGGGTAGCCTGGGAAGGTTCTGGGAGCCAACAGCTATTGTCCTCATGTGCCAAATCTCAGCTTCACACACACCATCTATTCTTTGGGGCTGTTTGGTACTGTTACTGTGCTTAAATTACACCCTGTTAAAACAACGGCCGTACTAATTTTAAAAAATCCTGCTGGGCACATGGGCTGTCTGGAAATTGAAGCTGCCCTTTGTTCTTTCCCTCTTTAGCATGCATATTCTGGCTAACTGATAACCAAACCCCGGCCTCCTCCAATAAACTCAGGGCACCGCTCTGTCTAGCAATGAGTATCTCTGTATTTACAGAGAGTCATCCCCTACTCCTCACCTTCTATGCCATTCGTGGCTCTGTCTCAATTCACAAAGGAAACATTTCATTCTCTTTTTCTAATGGACAATTGCAGAGGATATTGGCTATCCTTCGGTTGGTTTCTGGACACCAGACCTCTTCTCAAGGTCCTCGCTCCATCTTCCTTGGTGTCCTGCAGTCCCGTCACCTCCATAGAAGAGGCTCTAACTGTCATGCTTCTGCATTTATCTGCTATTCCTCTGAGAACGGCATGAAGCTGAGCCTCATTTTTCCCAACTGTCAAATGAGTCCAATAGAAGTAACCAGTGCGCAGGACTCCCGTGAGGATGAACTAATAACGCGCAGAGCGTCTGTCCCAGAGCCGCACGCAGTGAACAGCAATGAGTGTTCTCCCTCCAGTCTTGTTGGAGCCCGGTCTTGTGTCCTCTTATAAAAGGTAAGTATATTACAGTATCTTCTAGAGACTCATGAGAGAACCTTATGATTTTCTTTAACTCCTTGCAGGCTGGTGCTAATTTCCTTATGCCTCTTTTTTTTTTTTTTTTGGAAGATTTTATTTATTTATTTGACAGAGAGAGAGACAGCTAGTGAGAGAGGGAACACAAGCAGGGGGAGTGGGAGAGGAAGAAGCAGGCTCCCAGCGGAGGAGCCTGATGCGGGGCTTGATCCCAGAACGCTGGGATCACGCCCTGAGCGGAAGGCAGACACTTAATGACTGAGCCACCCAGGCGCCCCATCCTTATGCCTCTTTTCATTAGCATTACAGTAATGCCTCACACTTTCTCAAACCTAGAATTAAAATCAGGCAGCAGCTATTGCCCTCAGTTTTTAGGAGGCATAAATAAACTTCTCTGAGAGACTTGGAGACTTGCCTAGTTCAAGGTTAATTAGCTCCACATCTGCAGAGTGCGTGCATAATGGTGCATTGCTCCCACCAACTTAGAAACCTGGTGATTAATCGATCTTTCGGGGCTTGGGAGGGCGCTGAGTAGCACATCTTGAAGGGTTAAGGTAACTCTGCTTGTGTTGGGTGAGGGTGTGGTCCATCTGTCCACAGTGATCAAGGGTTTCACATTGAGGGACACACCTTCTACGGGGAGTTTTCAGAATGTAGTCAGCCCTATAACAATAACAAGTACAAGGACTCACAAAGCAATAACAAGTACGGACTGTTTTGGACAAAACAGTCAGAATCTTTCACATCCATCCTCTTTGGATCCTAGAATCCCAGCTAGGACACTTCCAGGGGCCATTCTCTCTGCTGTTCTAAACGTCGGGCAGGTAAAGAGATTCTTTTGGGAGGGTAGGGGGAGGATTCTTTTTGGGACTGACTTTTAGGACAAAGCACCTTGTAAAGTTGTCAGTGTGGGCTCTCTCTAGTTCCTTCTTCCCAATCTTTTCCAGGACCTCTCGCATCAGATTCAGTCCCCGCCTCTACATCAGACTGTTCTTGTTAAGAGCAATGGTGACCTCCACGTTGCCAAGCCCAGTGCTCTAAGATCTCATTTTACTGGACCCATCAGTGCATTTGACACAGTCAACAGTTCTCTGCTGTTTCAGAAGTGTTCTTTGCTTGCCTCTCAGAAGCTTCCCGACCGTCCTCTGGCCTCTCCAGCTGCTCCTCGGGTTCCTTTGCTGATTTCTCCCAACATTCCAGACCTCTGAGCACAGGCCTAAGTTTTTGCACATCTTTTTTATGTGCACGTCCTCCAGTCTGGGTGGTCCAGTCTCATGACAGTAAATAATGCCACCAGGATGCTTGACTCGTCAACTCCTACCTCCGGTGTGTGCCTCTTCCCTGAGGTCCAGATTGCATGAGGAATTGTTTGTACACCATCTCCACCAGGATATCTGCGATGGGCTGAACGATAGCCTTCCAGAGCACATCCATGTCCTGGTTAGTCCCTGCCACCTGTTATGTCACCTTCAGTGGTAAAGGGGACTTTGTGGATGTGATTATGTTAAGGACGGGGAGATGATGTTGAGATGGGAAGATGATCCTGGTTATCTGGGGGAGCTCTAAATATAATCACGTGTGACCTTCCAAGAGGGATGTGCAGGGAGATTTGAAGGCAGAAGAGGAGGAGGCAATGTGACCACGCGGCGGAGATGAAAGTGGTGCAGCCACGAGCCAAGGAACGGCAGCTGCCTCCGGGAGCTGGAGAGGCAGGGGACGGTTCTCCCCTAAAGCCCCCAGAGAGCACACGGCCCTACTGACACCTTGATCTTGGCCCCGTAAAACTGATTTTGGACTTCTGGCCTCTAGAACTATAAGAAAGTACGTTTTAGTTGTTTTAAGCCACTTAGTTTGTGGCAGTTTGTCACAGTGGCCGTAGAAAACCAACACCGTGTCTACGGGACGTCTGGAAGCCTGTGCACCAGGACCACAGTCCTGGGATTCCCTGCAAACCTGCTCTTCTCGTGGCTCTGTTTGTCTCACAAAAACAAGTCTGTACTTCTAGTTGCTCAGGCCAGAAGACCTGGAATCATCTGTAACTTCTCTCTTTATTCCATATTTCTCATCCCACTCTGCAAATCCTGCTTGCTTTTTCTTCCGAATATATCCAGAATCACCAGCACTGTCGCTACCATCCTGAGTCATCCTCTCCTGTTGGAATCATTGCAAACACCTCTACCTTGTCTCCCTGTGTCCTCTCCTTGCCCTGGACACAGTCGAGAAGACCGAGCAGCAGCCAGAGATCCTTCTAAATGGCTCCCTTTCTGCACTGAGAGTAGAAGCCAACGTTCTTATGACCTCCAGGCCCCTGTCACCTCCCTCCCTTCCTCTCCCCCCATGCTCCTCAGCTCCTCTCACACCACCCCAGCCGCTCTGACTTCCTTCCGTTCTGTAATACTCCTGTCTTGGGCCTTTGCATGTGCCGTTCCTGCTGTCTGGAATGCTCTTCTCCCAGATAGACAGCTCACTCGCTCACCTCTGTCAGCTCTTTTAAATGTCACGTTCTCAGCGTGGCCTCCCTGCTCATCTTGTGTAAAACTGCCCCCCCCCCCCGCCCCATGTAAATCCTCCACCCCAAACGTCCCTGCTCTCATTTCTGCTTCAACAGTTATAACTATCTGACGTACTATCTATTTTATTTGTTCATTGTGTCAACCATCTTTTTCCCTCACCAGAATAGGAGTTCCATGAAGAAATGGAAAATTTTTTTTTTTTTTTTTTTTTTTTTTAGTTTTATCCATTGCAATGTCCCCATGCCTAAAACAGCCCCTACCCCATAGCAAATGCTCAATACACACTTGTGGAATGACTGATTGAAGGGATTTCCTGGTGGCCAGGAGAGTAGAGAGTCACAGCCCTTTCCCAAAGAGCTTGTGCAACCCACACGGGCTTTAATGGAGGTCCTCCAATGACCCACAGCTCAGAGGACTTTTGTTAAGTACAGGATCCTTTGTTTAAAGTGAAAAGAGAATAATTCCTGAGTTTTCTTTGGCCTCAGCCACTCCCCCATTTGCTGTTTCTGTCCTTCATTCACAGGTGTTTTATTTCTCTTAAAGTTCTCCTGTTCTTCTGAGTTTCCAGGATTGCATAAATTATGAGAAAGCTAGAAATATTCAACAGAAATAGATAAAAATCTAGGATCGTTTTGCTTTTTAATGTTTCAGTATTAGAGACAATTAAATGCTATAAAACATTCTTCCCTGCAAGGTCACATGTGGCCTTCTGAGATCCTTAGCCCTGCACCTTGTGCTCAGTTAAGTCTCCAGTGAATACAAGTAATTGCAAAGCACCCCAGCACCCATCACTCCCTCAGTGAACGCTCGAGTCCTGTTATGTATCCATGCTCTACACAGAAGCTAAAATATGAAATTAGGACTCACTACGCCAGAATGTATGACTTCGAGTCCTGTCACTGCTGCGTGGCAAAGGAGAGAGTTTCGACCAACAGAAGAACCTCGTTGGTCTTCTGTGCCAGGTATCATTTCTAACCACCCTAAAAATATTCACTAATTTAATCCTCATCACAACTCCAGGAGATAGGGACCATTACTAACCTCATTTTAAAAAATGGAACCAAGGCATAATTGATTTGCAAAAGCCACTTTACTAAGTTTCCCAGGGCTGCTGTAACAAAGTTCTAGAAACTGGGTGGCTCACATAACAGAAATGTATTGTCTCATAGTTCTGGACGCCAGAAGTCTGAGCTCAAGGTGTCATCAGGGCCATGCCCACTCTCAAGGCACTACGGAAGGACCTGGTCCAGCCCTCTCTCCCAGCTTCGGGCAGTGCCTTGGTTTGCGGCAGTGGAACCCCGTTCTTCACAAGGGAGTCTCCCTGTGTGTGTGCATCTGTGTCCAAATTTCTCCTTTTTATAAGGACACCAGTCATACTGGATAACAAGCCCGCCCTATGCTAGTGGGACCTTATTGTAACTTAACTAATTGCATCTGCCAACAACCTTTTTTCCAAATAAGGTCTCATTCTGAAGTACGAGAGGGTTAGGACTTCCACACAGGAGTCTTGGAAGGACATCATAACAATCATCCACCAGTGAGTAAGTGGCAGAACTGGGACTTGAACCCCGTTCTGTGCAGTGGACACCGCAGTGGGCTATGCCCTATGTACGGACGGAGTAGAGCGCACACGGTGGTGGTGGTACAGGACGGGCCACTACATGCTTGACTCTGGTACTGGCGTTTATTGCCATCACACGGTGCTCAGGGTACCTGCTCTCATTTTCTGTTTTCGTGGAAAAAAAAATACAACTGAGCCAGATGTTTCATCATTTTAATGGATTTTAGGTGCTATTGACTCTTCTATTGCCTTTCTGACAGTTTTGCTGGATCTCCTCTGGGATTTTAGGATGTGACAATAGGACGTCATTGAGTAAAGGATCGGGGTGGGTGGGCATGATGCCCCCTACCCTGGGCCTAGCCTGAACGCTAATGATTTATTTTTGCATTAATTAATCAGTAAATAATTACTGAGCTCTCTGATTTTGCTGGGCTGTGTGCTGGGCGCAGGGATAACCTGTGACCGTGTCAGACAGAAGGCCTGCCCTCTCGGAGCTCACAGTCTTGTAGCAGATGGGTAGTTATGACGGGCGCTGTGCAGAGGGGTTGCTGCAGGCCACGGAGGTCCAAGATCGAAAACCATGCAAGGAAGACAGTGGTGAAGAGGCAACTTTTATATTGAGGAACACCAAGTACACGTATGAGAAGTTCTGAATATATTTTCATACATAAAACAAAAAACAATACCGTGGATACACACGTATAGGATTTAGATTGCTTTCCTACTATCCAGTGAGGAGAACTGAGAGGGAGTGGAGTGAGGAAAAATCCAGATGGCTGCGTTTCTGTGCCTCTTCCTTGTGATTTCTCATGTCATGCCTCTCATTCCCCCACCCCTACCCAACCTACATGAGAGCTGGTGTCAAGATGAAGCTGGAAAACAAGCCGCCGGACAGTTAATAGTTACACACGTAGTGTCTGGAGTCTAGTTTCTGCTCAAGGTAGGATCCATTTTTATCTCAGTCCCCAAACACCAGAAATGGCTCTTTCCAACACACTCTTCCCTTCCTCCATTTTACTAAAGGGCGTAGTGGCTCAGAGCACTCGTGGGCCCAGACGACACACCCAGGACAGCTCTTAGGGCAGTGTGTGTGTGTGTGTGTGTGTGTGTGTGTGTGTGTGTGTGTGTGAAGCCGGTCCCCAAGTGACAGGGGAAGACCCAGCTGGCAGCCAGCCTGGTGCAGTGTGTGGGACGGAAGAAGCAGCCACTCGGACCGGCAAGAGGCCAAAATGGGCACCAGTCCTCAGAGGAGACATAGTCCGGACAGGGCGACACTAGGAGAAGAGAAATCTGAACACGTCAGAACACAAACCAACACACTGGTTTTCACTAGTTCTTGAACGATAACGAGGTGGAAGTGTGTCTCAGGTCCCAAGGCCCACCATCGTCTGAAGTTGCGTGTTTAGAGAGTTCTAAGTGAGCTGTATGGCCACACGCATCTAGTTTCCATTCCAGCATATTGGTCAGTCTTTTCCCAGCAAACACTTTCGTTATGCTCCTAAAGTCCTTGATTGAAGAACCCTCTCGGGGATCACTTTTCAGGGTTGTCTGGATGGAGTGGACTCTACCCAATAATTCAAATCTATGCGGTGGCCAGAGCAGGAAAACTCAGAAAGCCACATTTCCTCCAGAATGGCACTTCGACAAGGCTTGTTTAAGGCTGAGTCTGTTAAAACTTACACCCCGATTCCACAGCGGGACTGTGTCTTGGTTTTTACTTCCCATAGTGCCAAGTACTGTGCACCGTAGGCATTAAATCAATATAAATAGATAAAAGATAGATGTTGAATTCAACGACATGTTCTGGTGTTAACAGTAAAGCTTGCACGTTTTGGGCAGGGGTTTTCAGACACCCTGTTCATCTAGCCTTCGTTGGGCTCCCGAGACCTACAAATCTTCGACCCTCTAGCCACATCCTGTTGTGCGTCTATGCTCACAGCTAAAGTGCTTGTGAAGCAGCCGACTCTCCCAAAGTCCCAAGGGGTACCGATGACCCCCGACGATGCTGGCTGACCGCCTCCAGAGTAGTGGGAGCACTGCTGTTACTGTCGGTTCATCGGGAGCGAGCTGAGACGGTCCCTGCTGAATGTGGAAGAGGGCAGATTCCAAACGCACCTCACATGCAACTATCTCCACCTTCCAACAGGTCTTTAAACAGGTTCTCTCACCTTGAGAGGCAAGATATTTGATACATAGGGTCAAGGTGTGGATTTTACTTCTTCTTAAGGAGATCAGAGGACTCCCATCCTCGGCGTGGGAGCTCTTAGCGTCGTGAGTCTGGGATGCGAATTGCCGGGGGGTGGGGTGATGATTGTCCTCCAAAAGGCAAAGTCGGAAGAGCCTGGCTCAGTCTGCCGTTGCCACTCCTTCCTGCCTCCATTCCACCCAGCCCTCAGAACTCCCTTTAACAAAGCGTGGGCTTGTGAGGTCGATGACTCCAGGATGTCTGCCTAGGTCCTCAAGTCAATAAAACTTGGACAGAGTAATGGATCTGGAATTTGAACCCAGTAAATATATCTAAAAGTCTCTACTGGAAACTCTGTGCTTTATATTGGCCAAAGGAAGTGCAACCCAACTGATAACAGCTAAGTGTGCACTCCCGAGAAGCCGCAGGCTTAGCCAGTGTTAAATGATGGTTCGATCAGGTGGCATGAAGAAAACACAAAAGCATAGGGCCCTGGTGGAAAGGCCCAGCTTGAGTCTCACACTGTGAGAAAAAGAAGGACTAGTGAAGAAACGCCTTGCTGTTTAACTGCTCTGACTCCCCACGTCCCTCACGGACGACCCCTTGCTGGTGCTCATGGGAGGACTTCTTGTTCATGAAGACGAGACCTTGGCCCAATAGGTTTTCTCTTGTTACTATGTTCAAATTGTTAAAGGTTGGGCCAGTACACAAAGGGTTGGCAGTCGCCTTAGGACAGGTCTGAGGGTCAGATACATGTGGGGCCATGGTGTGTACAGAGACAGGGCGGGTGGAGGGATAGGAGCGAACTCTAAGATGCCCACGGTTCCATCCCAGAAGCATTCCAACGGGATCTCTGCCGAAGGCTGTTGGAAGCATTCTCTGTGAACTGGCACCCTCTTCATCTGAAAGGCTTCCCCGCTTAAGATTCTGAAACCATCCCATTTACCCCTCACCGTGCGGGTCTCTACGTGTTCTATGTCTTTGACACTGTCAAGATACACAAGATACCCTGGGGCGCCTGGGGGGCTCAGTCCGTTAAGTGTCTGCCTTCGGCTCAGGTCATGATCTCAGGGTCCTGGGATCCAGCCCTGCGTCAGGCTCCCTGCTCAGCGGGGAGCCTGCTTCTCCCTCTCCCTCTGCCTCCCGCTCCCCCTGCTTGTGCGCTCTCTGTCAAATAAATAAATAAAATCTTAAAGAAAAAAAGATACACAAGATACCCTAGAAAGGTTTTTAGGGTTAGGAAGGCACAGGAAACAGACTATTTGAGATGCGGTAGTCAGTACAGACTACCCCCTGCAGAAAGCCTGTGCAGGGATGCCGTGTGTGTGTGTGTGTGTGTGTGTGTGTGTGTGTGTGTGTGTGTGTACCTGCTTCCCCAGTCTTTCTGTTCTCTGTAGTTACCCTTCCTGGGACCCTGCTTGGGTGGGAGGAGAACCTGGCCATAGACATCTTTCCTCTCTCACTCATCATTTCCCCGCTATTCTGCTGTTAGTAGGGTGCGCCCATTATTCTGTACCAAGCACTGTTGTCTTTCAGCTTCTCCTCCTCTGTGTCCAAGTCATCATAGTTCAGGGAGTCAAAAGTCACTGTCTTCAGGAAAAGAGTAGACCTCTACCCTTCCCTAATCTTGGAAAATTTCTACAAGGATGTCAGTATGTTCATTTAAAATCATTTCTGCATGCATGCCTTCCACGGATTGGGGCACCTACCATGCCACCAGACTGTAATGAAATCTTCTGACTTAAACTCCTCCCTCTTTAGGCTTTTTGTGATGTGGCCCTGCCCTACCTATCTGATCCTACTTCCCACTCAGGTATAAACTCTTTCACCACATATACACAGGGCATTATCACGAGCATGCTGCCGGAAACCAGCGTGCGGTGCTTGCTGCCAGCCAAGCCTGCTCTCTGTGAGGCTGTCGGTGCTCAGCGCACTGCCCCTCACCCTGGCAAGCACGCACACGCTCAGTAAGAATGCGGCTTCACAGAGGAGTCGATCTGTGAAGCCGCAATCTTTGAGCACCCACGAGATCATCCGGAAGGAGTATCTGGAGCTGCCTAGTGCAACAGAAAAGGGAAATGTTGAGAAACAGGAATCTAGGGCAGTTTCTGCTTTGAATTTGGGCTAATTTAAAAGGCTGCCAGAAATCTGGAACCACTTTGCTGGCTGGAAGTTGTTGGTGAAAGCACAGAAAATAGTGTTTCCTTTTTCTTGAGGCCAGTTTGTAACATCCTGGAAACGGCCCTTGGATTCCAAGTCTCTGCTCTCTGTGCTCTGATGTCTTCACTGGGGCCACGTCCTCTTTGTCGGGCTGTCTTCTCCCCCAGACTGAAATTAACCTCAACCTCATTACCTTCTTTCAAGTCTCGCCTGTTATCCCGCCACCCCATCCCCCAGGATCTGGGCCAGTGTTGTTAATCCTCTCCTTTACTCTGGCTCCTGGAATTCATTACCATCCTTTCCCCCTTCCCTAGAGATGACCTGAAAGCTCACCAGCTTCAAAATTATCTTCCTCCAAAGTGCTTATTAAATGACTCTTCACATGCAGCGCTGGGCTGGGCAAAGCACCAAGTAAGTTCAGGGAGCAAGGCCCATGCTCCTCGGGGGGCTGCCCTTCTGTAAACACCAACATGGATAGGATGTTCAAGACTTTTGGTCAGGGGGAGCCTGGTTGGCTCAAGAGCCCTGCGACTCTTGATCTCAGGGTTGTGAGTTCGAGTCCCATGTTGGGTGTAGAGATTACTTAGAAATAAAATCTTTTAAAAAAGACTTTTGGTCAGTTAATCCTTTCTTTTCCTTTTACTCTTTCTTGTGCATTATTTTCCCCCAACTTCTTCTTTTTTTTTAAAGATTTTATTTATTTATTTGACAGAGATAGAGACAGCCAGCGAGAGAGGGAACACAAGCAGGGGGAGTGGGAGAGGAAGAAGCAAGCTCCCAGTGGAGGAGCCCGATGTGGGGCTCGATCCCATAACGCCGGGATCACGCCCTGAGCCGAAGGCAGGCGCCCAACCGCTGTGCCACCCAGGTGCCCCCCCCAACGTTTTTTTTGGGGGGGGGTCTGTAAAACAGAAATAGGATCACTTGTCTGTTAGAGATATTTAGAGGAACAAATGAAGTGATTTACCTGAAAGTGCTTTGACAACTATAAAGTCCCATTTACGTGCTTGTCATTATTTCCAGCACCCTGCACCTTGGGTGCTTGGTCATTTTTTTTGTTGAAAGAGTCAATGAATGAATGAGTGAAATTAAAAACATAGTCTCTGCACTCTGGTCAGAATCAGGTGGGGAAAGAGCTTGCACACATACATGAAATACCAGGAGAACGGTATGTAATGATATCTCACCTATTGAGATGACTTTTTGGGTATCAGCAATTATCTGGAACATAGTTGAAACCAGTGTCCCCAGATCAGCGAGAATCAATGTCCTTAAACAGATCCACCAAACTGCATACACTTTATTCATTGAAGAGGCCTTCAAACATGATCTACTTGCTTTTATGATTTTGTTCATTCTTCTAACAAACACATTTTTCTGGGCCCCTAAACTCCCGGCAACATTTTGGAGCAAGTGGAGCATGGAAATCTCTTGCTAAAAGAACTTTATTGTGGGTCCCAGAGGTATCACTGTGATACAGCCTAGTGTCATAATTGATGTTTTTAATGATGACTATTTGTGATCAAGTAAAATCTTGATTATCTTCTGCAATCATTTAAGTTAAATAATACATTTTGGAAATGTTACAAAAGAAAAGAAATGTACATACTGACAATATTAACTCCAGTGGTCAGAAAAAGGCAGAGTAAGCGCGGCGTGACCGAGTTCGCAGTTGTGGAAGGGCACTGTCTAGGCTGAGTGCATAAGTGCTGAGAAGCAGAGGCTTTGAGCAGAGGCTGGTCCCAGTGCTGTCTCTTCTCAGCGGAGAGAACGGAGCAATGACAGTTGTTTGAGCAGGTGACCTACTCTGTGTTCTGCAATGTTCTGACTTTGTATAAACACATTAAATTCTTGCAACTCTCTGAGGCGACCTTGCTATTGTCACCCTTTTACAGATGATAAGACTGAGCCCCAAAGAAGTTAACCTGCCCGAGCTCACACGGTGGCGGAGGGGAGTCTGGCTCCGGACTCTATGCCACTCATCACTGTGCTCGTTGCTCCCCCGCATTTTAAAAGAGGAGAATAAAACTCATTGATAAGGGAAACAACAGAAGCAATGCATTGAGTGGGAATAATGAAAGAAAAAGAATTACTGAAATGGTGCTTTAACAATTGTGAGATCACAAAAGAGCTGCTGTGAAAAAATCCGTGAAAAAAATGGTGGCTCAGGGAATTGTCTGAATGATGGACCAAGAGAGACCGTTATTCGAAAATAGAGCACATCGTATATAGCAGGGAAGACTATGATTCTTAAAGCTCTTGTTTCGTGTGTGTGTGTGTGTGTGTGTGTGTGTGGTTGTGTATGGGTGTTGGGATGTGATTTAAAAAAAAACATATATATATATATATATATATATATATATATTTTTTTTTTTTTTTTTTTTTTTTTTTTTTTTTTTTTTGCTGAGAGTCACCGTCAAGAAAGTTTGGAAGCCCCTGCCATACAGACTTTGGCTGGAGCAGCCAGCAATCAGGCCCAGCTTTGCTGTCCCGCTGCCCTGTACTCTTGTGACCTAACAGCTCCATCCTCACTGCTCCTATTTCCAGAGGGAGGGACCGTATCAGACCGACTTGCTTGGGTTCCCCACGGGCTCCTATGACAGGCTGTTGCCTTAGGTCCCTGGTGAAGGCATGAAAGACCACTGGGGCGATGAAGAAACACGCACCGAGCACCCACTCTATGAAGGCCCCTGTGCCAGGCTTCTTGGCTCTGGCATTTTTGGTGTAACAAAGGTACGTCTGATGTAAATTTTAAAATGGCAGAGAGAGAATTTTGTTTTGAAATGGGAGAAAGAAAACAAAGTCCTTTCCCTATGTGTCTCTGTAGCTTGACAAGCTTCAGTTTGAGGGTTGCCTTTAGCTCTGTTTTCATTTCCAGTGGGTCTGCTTTGAGTTGGCACACAAATTCAATGTGTGAATGGTGTGGGAGTTGAGAAAGTTGCACTGCTATTTCTCTTCTTAAAATTAACAGTGGAATCCTTATGGGAGCAGTGTAGGCTCCGGAATGTGCCACACACAGCTCTCTAACTGCATAATTACGGAGTTCTCCATAATAAAATTGTCCTCATTCTTGCCAAAATTGATACCCCTCCTCCACGGCCTCCTTTGAGAGGCAACTGACTGACAGTTGCTCTTCAGGCTTCTCTGAGGCCTAGAATTTTGCTGTCGGTGTCCTATCCACACCCTGGTCATTGGAGTTTCTCGGGTGAGCCTTAGGGATGTGTGTCTGCTCTGAAGTTGGCTGCCTCTAGCTTCCTGGCTGCTCTGAATTCGCTGCAGATCTGCACTGACCTACAGTATGCACATCCCCGCCCCCGGCGAGGTCAGTCCCCAGTGGCTCACGGCTGCCTTCAGAGGGAAAAGCTTTCTACACAAACGTGGGCATCATGGAAGCTTGTTAAAAACGCCCACTCGCAGGCCCCACCCGTGCCCCACTGGATCCGAGTCTGCATGTAACAAGATCCCCCAGGTGATTCACGGGCACATTAAGGAAAGCGAGGCACCAGAGTAGACTCTGGAGAGCAGCTCAGAAGGCAGTCCTGATTTCTCCATTGAGTCTCGACCCACCAACCAACCAACTAGTCAACACCTATATTTCTAGGGAACACCCATCATGTTTACCGAGATAACCCACGTACGTGATTAGCAGGACAGAAATCGGAGGAATAACAAAGTGCTATCCTTGGGTTTCCCAAGGAAATTTTCCTTGTTATGGCCATAGGGTTAAGGACAACAACTTGGCCCTGGAAAGTAGTAATGTGGGAGCCATCCAACAATTCTGTGGTCCCTAAAAATACAGAAGCTGGAACACCGTTTAGGCTCCTGCAGTTACTATCGTGATGACTTCATTCTGGGCGGTCAGTGCTGACAGTAGAGAAAAAAAATCTGGTTTTGGTGTTTGACAAAGAAGCAATTGTCGGGGCCGCTGAGCAGGCACGAAGGTAGGCAACGTGTCCTGTTGCAGCCTAGAACCTCTTCAAGAAATCCATCAACTAGAAGTTTGTAGTTCCACAATGGCTGGATGTAGGGGTGATCTGGCTGCAACATACGTCGCCCCACTGATAGCCAGAGCCGAACCGGCTCATCTGGCTGGTGAGTGTCTCTTTCCTCTCTCACTGCTCCATGGACATGTGTCCCTCCTAGAGCCGCAAGCTCTCTTGATCAAAGAGGACGACCGTCCCTCCTAGAAGAGGACTGTCCTTTAGTCAAGGGTATAACAAGTAGCTGTGCTCCACTTCTAGAACCCTCGAACAAGCTCACAAGGTTCATTTGTGGGAGAATGTAAGGTAGTCAAGCTTCCAGGACTCCAGACACATCCCGACGTTAGGTGCTGCCTGTGACAGTCTGCTTTTCTAAAAAAAAAAATTTTAAAAATAAATGGTGATCATGGTCATTTCTCAAGTATATGCCCATTACATATTTAAAGCCTTCTTTTCAAGTTCTTGAAGCCGTGTTTGACTCTTCACTTTCTGCAATATCCAGCTTGCCTGCAAGGTTATTAATTCCTCATTGTTTTTTAAAATAAAAAAAAATTCTTTAGAAATGCTTTTCCATTCACTTCTTCCCCCATCACATCCCACCCCTTCCTGTGCTATCACTATAGTCCAAGCTATTCTAGCTTCTGTTTGTATCAGTGCTTCCAAAATATTTCCCCAAGTACATCTTGAAAATTTCTTTAGCTGCACAGAGTTTCCTAAGATGATGTTTAACAGGTCACTTCCCTGCTCCATAACCACACTGGTATTCCATCTAAACTCACCTTGGTCTTCAAAGCTTCTGTGACGTGGCCTTATATCATCTGGACAGACTTAGCATTTATGCTCAAAATATGAATTACAATTTCCTTCCCAGTAGCATTTTCTCAAAAAAGAGAAAAGTCACTTTATATTGAAGTCTTTACAAAGTGTGTAAAGAGCATCTGTAATGTGGGTGTTTTCTCAACTCCTTTATTTGGAACTAAAATCATTACCCGGAGGACACATATTAGACGAACATCAGTGCTAGTTTGGGATGCTCACTGAGGTTACCTATTAGAATCATAAAAAAAATGCAAGCAAAAAAATTTAGCAGGGTTTAGTAATTACTTCTGAGAGGATGACATCACTTCTAAGATTTTTAAAGTGATTTTTTAAAAAGATGATTTAGAAAAATACAGTATACAGTAGGAAGTTACTTTGTGGCGATCACAAGCATGCAACTATAGAAAGAAGGTCAAAACCAACAACAGCTGACCTAAAGAGACGGAACTGGTAAATCACAGCTTGGCTAAGACGTTCAGTAACTTTGCACGTGGATTTATGTCAAACTGTATATCCAGCACGTGCGAGGACTGTGAAGATGATGTGCTCCGTAAGCTGTGATGCACAACGTGAAACAGAACCGCTAAGTGATGACAGTGATGCAAACGAAGATACATCAGAAGTGTTTCAAAACCTGGTTATGAAAGTGAGAATGGAGACAAGCATTTGTACACTGTGCGAGACAAGATTCTAGAATGGCACGTGCATTAGACACGGCGTTGTGTTGCTCACTTTAGGGAGAGAGTTACATCCAAACTGACAGGGCTGTTGGGCTTCTCTGTGAAGACTGCTCCCCAACCAAGGGCTCACTCTCAGTGCAGCTCCCAGCCCGGGACTGAGCAAGGTGGAAAGACAAAGACCCAGCCACTTGGCTTTACCTGGGGTAACTGGTAGGCAACATCTACCCCACACCCCAGCTCCCTGCAGGTTGGTGGCATTTTTGTCAGGCCTATCTCACAATTTAATGGTTTCCTGCCCAATCCCGCTGCCCCCCCCCTTCCTTCCACGGGAGTTAATCTCTAAAAAACATTTTGTACCCCGAGCTCCCTCTCAGCATCTGGTTCCAGAGAACTCATGCCATGACAGTAAGAGTATGACGTTAATAAATATTGCACTAAGATGTTGATTAGTTTGTCCGTGTGCTTACAAGCTTATACATTCAGGATGGCTATTAATTTTTTTAAAAATCATCTCTTTGGGAAGATCGGATATCACCTTATGAGCAAGCTCTTTTATTTGCTTATACTCAGTATTCCCATCACTACTGTATTCAGGCCAGTCCCCTCCCTGCCCTCTACATCCCATCCCACCCCACTCATCCCCGCTCTGAGGTTCTGCCTCATGCTGTTCCCTCTACTGCAAATGCTCTTCTGTCCACTCTTTTGCACATCCAAATCCTACTCATTCTTGAAGGTTTTAAAGGAAGGGTCTACATTCTCCATGAAGACCTCCTTGCCTTAAGTAGCCCTCTCTTACTATTCTTTATTTTTAAATTAAATTAGATTTTATTGTGTGTTAACACTATGACTCGGTTAATCACAACTATTCTCTAATTGTTCCTGTGAATTCGATACCAGACTTATACCTTCCCGTACCTGATATTGCATAGCACACACAGTAGCTAACCTTTTAAATGGCACCTATCAGCATTCCTGTGGGATTTGTGTTGTGTAGAAACATACTCTGGGAGCCACGCCTCGGCAGATAGCAGAGTTGGTGTCAGATCTGAGAGCACATTATGCTTTGACGCCGGAGTGATGGACTCTCCTGGGAGACAAGCCGATGACTGCCATTCCCAAATCCAAGGTGGGGAACATGGCCCCCAGGCATGTGGAGTAAGTGTCCTTGCAAGGACAGGAGGCCAGGGGAAGGAGCGGGGAGGGGGGAGCGGGCAGTTAATTCCAATGACTCATGGGTAAAGGTTTGCTTTGGGCACCCAGTCTGAACTCCTGCTGCCTGCTGGAATCACCTGGGGAAGCTTTAAAATCCTGGCACCTCGATCTCACCCCGTAGATGCTGATGTCATTGGTCTGAAGTGGGTACGATATTTTAAAGTTCCCCTAGTGATTCTAATTGCAGCCAAAGTTGAGATTTCTCCAAAGCCACAGCTTTAGGGAAAGAGGAATGAGAATGCTTAAAATACTTTTTGCTTCTATGCTCCAGGTTTCCTTTACTGGGATATCTGCTGTGTGAGAAATTGCTCTGGGAAGCCGTCAACCACTGCTGTGTAAACCAGTCTGTGTTGCTCACCTTGGAGCCTGAGCCTCTTCCTCCCGGTGGGGTCTGAGGACCCCCAGCACTGACGACACCCCAGAGCTGGTAAGAAAAGCAGTATCTCAGGCTCCACCCAGATCCCGAGTCCTGATCCCCACACTATTTGTGTTTGAGAAGCACTGGGCTAGATATAGTTGCCCCATGAAAAGCAGCTCCACTCAGCTTAAAACCTGTGATCCAAACCAAACCAACCAACCAACCAACAAGCAAATGAACTCTGTGACCCAGACTGTCAGCCTGTGTGGCTACGTCTAGGTTTATCTTCGGGTCAAAGCCCATCTCTCCTGGACTGCAGTCACCCTGGCCTCCTACAGCTCGCGTCTGCTATCCTGGCGGATGACTGCTATCTCTTGAAGGAAAGTCTAGGGTCCCCAGATTGAATCTTTCAAATTTGTCAATGTTTTAAGTTAGGCAATTTGCAATACATGAAAATCTGTCTAGCTGTGTTCCCCTGATGTGGTCAAAGCAGAAGGAAACAAAAACGTAATTTTACTTCTATAGATAACAAATGGTGTCAGAAACAGTTTCTTTCCTCCTTTGTTTTGGATGAAATAAAGAATGGGGGGAAGTCAGAATGTAGTCCCTAAGAGATTAGCCAAACCATCCAAATGGATGTGAGCCGGCTACGGAACAGTCTCTTTCTCCAGGTGCTCCTGGAGAGCTAAGCTGGATGGAGGACGAGAGAGGAGTGAAATAGAACCTTCCAATGCCAGAGATGAACGCCTCATTGTACGGGGGTGTGTTAGCATATCCACCGCCACATGTGACCGCCACTTGCCCCGTCACTGAGGGCCCTACAGCTTGAGTCGAAGCCTCCCGCTGGGTGTGCTTGTAACCTTAACAGAAGGACTTAATTGTAAATTTTCCTCACAATGAAAAACAAACAGACCAAAGCAGCCTCATATTTTTGCAATGAGTTTATGTTCTGGATCATCAGCCCTGTTCTTTCTTTCTCCATTACCAGGCTCATGGAAGGTCTGTCATTCCAGGGCAAACGCAAGCAGCTGACTCCTCATTTTCCGCCGGTACACTGCGTGTGCGTGAGCGCATTAGCTCCCTTATTCATTTGGTCCACAAACATTTATTGTCTACTTTTCTCCAGGAACCGTGCTGGGGCGTGGGGATACGTGCCCCTGTCTGCCTAAAGGTCAGAGAAGAACATATTGTGGATAAACCGTCAAACTGAATTTTTTCTGGAAGAACGTTATATGAGAAGGTGAAATGATATTACGTCCTCAATGGAGAATGCTCATTTCTTAATATAAATGACAAGATGGCTGTCAGAGATGTCCTGGCACATCCACTTCAACTAGAAGATGAAAATTAGATACTTGGATCAATTCAGTCATTCTGAAGACAACTGATTTTCTTCTCTCAGGAATAAAACATCAGCCCCAAAGCTGATCCTGGTAACTTTGAAAGCAGTGTGGCATGCCTGGTACCTGCATGGGCCTTCTGCCCTCTTCCATCACATCTGTGCCATGGCGTAATAATCAGGCCTAACATGGCCAAGTGGAAGTCCAAGCTCTACAGGATTGTGCGAGAATCACTAGAAATGTGCCCACCTTAGGGATGGGAAGAGTAATGTTCATGGTGACGCAGCGAAGGCCCAGGAGCGAGCTGTGTTCATTTTTGCTCACTTAATTACTCAAGAGGGGAAAGGGAAAGGCAAGGTTCCTGGTTACACGTCACAGGCCCCGCTCCTGGCTAGTTTACGCAGAGAAAGAATCCATCGGCAGCATGTTGGGCAGCTCGCAGAATCCACAGGAAGGCTGCAGAACTGGGCATGGACAACGGGAGGCTGGGCAGGGGGGCCAGTCTGTGAGGGTCACACGGCAGGAGCGATCTGGTCAGCGCATTGCCATTGGTATTGCCACCTCCACAGCATGGCTCTGGACATCAATACCACCATCACCATGACAACCACAAGCCATGTCTATGTTCTTTCCCAAGTCCCAACCGGGAGCATTCAAGGAGCCCAGTCCAGGTCACACATCCACATGGTAGCTGCCAATGGATGAAGGAAAACATTGTTTGGTGACTTCTGGCTCCTGTAAAAAGAGGTGGGGCCCTGTATCCCACCAAGATGCATATTCTGGAAGGTTTATTCCCTAATAAGAAGGGCATATGGGTTCTGGGCAACCAAAAATATAGCATATGTCCATTAAAGGTTGTGTCCATCTGAGTTCTCCTACTCCATGCCCCTCACCTGTGGTCAGAGTCTGCGGAAGGTTAGGCACCCCTGGCTTTCTGCAGAGGGAAGAAAACAAGTTGGAATTTCAAACAAATGGCAGCCAAGTTACATCTCTGCTGGATACAGTTACCAGAAACCCAACCCAAATTAGCTGAAGCCAAATAGAAACACTATTTTAAGAACATGGGGGAGAAGTGTATCTCATGGAGCCCAACGGCTGACAATTGCTAAGGTTTTGGCAAACGCCACAAACCTAGCAACTTGAATGCTGGCGGGATTCTGCCGCTAATATTATTATAAATAGTAATATTTGTGAAGCACTTATCATGGGCTCACAGTTATTTTTTATAACAGCTCTATGAGACCTGAATGAAAATCACTCGCATTTTACAGAGAAGGAAGCCGGGAGAAGTTAGGGCACGTGACCAATGTCACATAGTTGTAAGTGCGAGAACAGATGTGGGCCCAGAACCTGTCTGCGATCCTCACCGCGCTGCCTTCTCCTGTCTTGGTGCCGACCACAGTCTTCTGCCTTTCATTCTGCAGACCCCAAGTTATGCACCAGCTGTCCAGGGAGAGATCACATGTCCTATGTCCCATGTCCGGTCTCTCAAGCAAACAGCTGTGATTGGCCAGTTTGGTTAAGTGTCACCCTGAGGGGCTCTGCCATAACCAAGCAAGTGGGGTGGGTGAGGGTGTGGGGCTTCAGGGGTAAGCCAACCGCCCCCGGAAAATAAGGTTTGCTGGCAGCCAAACGATTGTTAACTACAATTTTCAATGTTGCCTTTTGCGTGACTTTTCATTTTGCCTTCGTCTCTAGAAATTTAGACATAAATTTAATTTTCAAAGGCAATGACTAACTCCTTCCATGTGTCCGGGGACATCTATGTCTCTGCTCGCTTTTACAGAATTACTTTCTTCTTTTATTGTTTTCATTAGAAAATCTCAATTTTCTTATTTCATGCCGTGCTTGATTTTTTGGTAAGTTATCTTAGAACATTTATGCAAGTGGGTGAGGCATATTAAAAGAGAAAAAGACCACCTAGTTGTGCTGTCCAGCACGGTAGTCTCTAGCCACATCTGACTGTTTAAATGTAAGTTAAATTAATTAAAATTAAATAAAATATTAAATTCCGTTTCTCTGTTGCACTAGCCGTATTTTAAATGCCTAATAGCAAGCACAATATAGCTCTATAGCATAGAGTATTTCCGTTATTGCAGAATGTTCTATTGGACAGTGTTGCTGCGGAGGGTTCCAACAATGACATGGACTGTCTTTTGAAATAACGGGCTCCCAAATGAAAGTGGCTTGCCAACCTGGGGTGACCCTCCAGTTCCCAGGAGCTGTGAGTTCCAGTTCTCTTTCCCACTGCCATGCTTCCTGTTGATTAATTCCTGATTTGCTTCCATATTCATTTTCTCAAAGCCAACATTTGCGTCATATAAACTTGAGTTATATCTTTTCTATAGTAGAAAAGGTGCGCAACTATAATAGAAAGTTCTGGGCTGGAGGGACATTTGTTGCTGATACTGAAAATTTAATGCACTTGCTTAATTACAGTTGGGACGGAAGGAATGTATGAGCTGGAGATGCTGGTTAACAAAATGAAATGTTTAGATGTGGAAATGCTTGACGAGCCCAACAACCGAGTCCCCATGTTCTGCATGGTGAGGAAGTTTCCATCCTTCTCTTTTTAGAATTGTCTAGAAAAGACAAAATATTCTTGGTTGAAACTGCTCTGCATCTTTAACATTACTTTGACCCCATTAGAACAAAATTGATTTCTATGCAGTGCCAGTCCGCAAACTCTGTTTCTACCACCCAGTTGGTTCCTTTAGATCCCATCTGAAAGGGTTTTACTCTTTACAGTAAATTCTACCCTAGGCTGGGAGGGGAAAGAGGCATGTCTTTGGAGGCAACTGCGCATTGAGGGAGAGACACCCCCCCCAAGACAAGTCAGAGGTCTTGTGAGAGTGGGGGCTGCTCTCCACTCCTTGGTTGTGTGCTGTGGAGATGAAGGCCATCCTTAGTGGTGACCCGAGCCAGAGAGAGTGGATCCCAGATGCAGGACCATCCAGGTCACTGGTGATTCCTATACTCCGAGAGTAGGACAGAAACAGCAGACTCTAGATCCGTAGGAACACAGGGGCTAGAACAGTGCGGCCTGTGAGGTGCGGGAAGTACCCTGACAAAAATCAGGATGGAGCAGACGCCCGATTATGAGTATGATCTATCCAATTGCCCATCATCTCTGTGGAAGGGACTTGGGGTCACATTTAACTGGATTTACAGGATGCTAAAAATATATGCTATTTATCGTGTACCTGAATTTCAGAACTAAAATTCTTGCTGGCTACAGTCGAATATACTGAGTTTGGACATAAAATCCGAGGGGCCGGTAAGGGCAGTGTCTGTATGACTGGCACAGGACACGGATGGTGTTCTAGCAGCCAGCAGCCAGCAGCCAGGACCGGAGAGTTGCTTTCCATGCTCTGAGATGTTGACATGCGACTCACTCTTGGGAGTGTTTTGTGGATGAAACTCATCAGCTGACAACCCTGCTGGGGCTAAGAGTGAGCTCAGCTTTGTTCTGCCAGGTCTTAAGTTAGGACAGCATGTGATTTAGCAATTGATTCAATCACATTACATGTGGAGTTGGCTAAGTGATAGGTTAGTATATATATTTATCGGTCTTTGGAAAAATGATTATTATTTTTCTGGGTTCAAGTAAAGCTCTCATAACTGACCTCCATGGAACCGCTCGACCAGATTAACTAACTCCCCGTTTCCTTTGTAAAACAAACTGATGGTAATGGACGAATGTTTGTATCCCCTCAAAATTCATCTGTTGAAATCCTAGCCCACTGAGGGCTAGAGGCTGTTATGGCAGGAGGATGCTGTTTAGTGGGCCCACTGTGTGTGTTTGCTTCTTTCCTAACTGGTCCGTTTCATTTGGCTGTATTCCAGTAATTACACACTTTGCATATTGTTACAGCCGGTGATACAAGAGTACCCAAAGAGAGGAATGTGTTCATGAAAGTTAAGCTTGCTGCTCTGGAAAGACTCAATGAAGGGAAGTTGTTTAACAAGTGTTGTTGAATTATATTTGATGGTTCTCAGTACAGTATCTAGAAGGATTCTTGAATCAAGATGCTTTGAACGGTCTCTGAACTCTCATTTCACTAAGGTAACCGGAATGAGAGACCATACGGGATGCATTCTGTGCGTGGTTCACAAAGAAAGGGGATAAGGCAGCATTCTTATCAGCAAATCCATGTTCAAAGACAGGCGCTGGCCAAACAAAAGGATCGGTGAGCGAATACACATTTTAAGATTCCTGTTAGAACACAATGTTTGCTGCATAAATGTATCATTTGGGTGTGTGATCCCCCTTTTTGTGCGAATGCATTACCGCCCTCTACTGGTCAGAAGGGAGGGCTGCCGCCCAGGGATCGCGTGGAAGCCCCACCCACTGTTTAGTTCCAGAGCATCTATTTTCATATAGAATGTGCAGGTTTCCGGTTAAAATGCTGGCTGAAAATGTAGCCGTGGTCACATCAATATAATGATACTGTTTTACATCGAAAGTATTTTCATCTATTCATATAAGAACGTGTTATAACTGGATGATGAACGCCCTCACCCCACCCCCACGCGATTTTATTGCCTTTTAATTACACTCGGTAATATTTTAAAATAGATATTGATTTCGGAAGCAGTAGCTTTCACAAGGTACATCTGCTATTCTTTGGTGCCGCTATTCACAGTGACAATGCGAAATAAAAATGGTTCTGACTAATGAAAGGGCCGGTCTTCCTATGAATGGAAACAATAACGTGTGCCATGGAGCGCTGTCTCCTCACACATCATAGGACTTGCTGCAGGGAGGGAAGAGCTTCTGGAAGGGAAGTCGGCGCTGCTGCAGACTTGGCGAGATGGCGGCGGGCTCCTCCCACCTCTGCGGCAGCGTCACAATCAATAATGCAGGGCTCTGCGGCAGAGCCGCGCCTTCTTTATCACCCGCGCCCGCCGCGCGCGCACGAAGGCCGCTCCGTTAGCCCACTGCGCCATCTAGAGTCCGTCCGTGCTCATCGCAGGTGGGCCCTGGAAGGTCAGAAACTGCCATCTAGGTTGTGCAGGGAGCGACTCTAAGCCTTCAAGAGTGCATCTAATTTTAAAAGGCAAAGTAAAAATAAGTGTGCTGCTTACTCATTTGCTCGTAAGATGAATCATTTTAAGGCTAAAAATGCCAAGCGCCGATCGCGTAAAGTAAATAATGATTATGAAGCATCTGCCGGTCATTTCGTGGGTACCAGGGCTATGCCGATGAGTCTCATCCGTCTCCACTCCCCCGACATAGCCTAGGAGGGAAAATCCATATAAACATATGCCCAGCTAAATTTGGATTTCGGGTCAACCAGGCATAATATTTTCGTGTAAATATGTCCCATATGCGGGCACCCTTTCAATGCTGTTGTCATTTTTATTAGTTAAATCTGGCACCCCCACGTGGAAACAGATGATTGCAGTAAAGATTTCACCTGGTCCAGCGGCGGTGCACAAAGGGCTTGAGGAACTTTGGGGTGCTGGTTGGGAAGGCTTCTTGGTGTGGGGGCAGGGGGGGGTCACTTATATACATGGTTCACCAGACCAGTGATAGGTGGGCAGGGTTCTCCTGGTAGCACAGCATAAGCCAAGGCAGGAGGCTGGGGAGACCCACAGCACGGCAGTTCTGTGCTGCTAGAGCACAGGGGTGAGGAGGGGAGAGGCCCAATGGAAGGTTGCTGCATCACAGAGGGCCCCTACCCTGTTACCCAGGAGCTGGATTTCAACCTGCATGCAAAGCGGAGTGAAAGAAAGGGTTTTGTTGTTGTTGTTCTTGTCTTTCAAAGATTTTATTTTTAAGTAATCTTCACACCCATTGCAGGGCCCAAACCCATCACCCTGAGATCAAGAGTCCCACCCCCACCGACTGAGCCAGCCAGGCGCCCCAAAAGAAAGGTTTTGAGTAGGAGTGTAAGGAGCTGTCATTTGTGATTAAGGAGGTAAATGTGGCCGCAGTGTCCGGAGGGGATGGGAGGGGCTGAGAAGCCCGAAGGTGGGGCTAGGGGAAGCGAACTCCCTAGTGTCTGAGCTTGAATGTGAACTGGGGTCTTCGGGCTCCAAGTCCAGCCTGCCCCTCACCCCACCAAGGGGCCTGCGCTTCTAACTGGGTTACGAGTCACACATGCAGTCATTTGTAAGGTCAGGAAGGACACACCACATTATGCACGCTGCTGCTTCTCTGAAAGATGAGCCCCACTCCCATACAGAAGTACAGAAAATACCCCGTCCTCGCCCTTCCTCCCTTCCCACTTCTCCTGTGGCATCCTCAGTGGCGCCTCTCCATTAACTCGCCCTCTTTCCCACACAGGGCTCCCCCTGCAAACCCGACTAACAAGGCCAAGCGACAAAGTGAATTACATCCCTCTGAGGTATTCGGCCTTGTTTCCCTCGGGCCACAGCCTGACTTTTTGATGCCCTGGGAACGAGGGCACCTGCTTCTTTTCAAAAAGATGCTGCTGCGAGGCCCACGCAGATGGCAGGGCGGGGGTTGTGTGGTTGTCGGGGGCTGCTTGTTCTTGGATCTGGTTTATTAGAAGCTGGGTGGGAGGAGCCATCGGCAGCGCCTTAGCACGGGGCAGCCCCCAGAGAACACACAGGTGTGGGGAAGCCAGGCTCTGGAGGGCTGGGGGAGGTAGCAGAGAGAATACATCTGCTCTCTCGGGCCGTAGCACAAAAATCACGGTGGACTCTTGAGGCAAGAGCTTTGTAAAAAGATTGAGTTGCATTTATGATGAGGATATTATAGGAAAAAGGTGAAAAGTGCAATAATTAGTAATAGAAAATGAGCATAAAGATGCAGTGGATAAATGCATGTAAAGTGATCATTGTGCTTAGCTATGGTAGTTAGCATGTGATTTTAAAAGAAGTCCTTTTAAATAACCAACAAATTCTCATTGAACACCTGCCATGTACACGTCCTTCAGCACTGTTATGCCTGCACTGTCAATCTGGCTGGAAAAATCGCGGAATTGCTAGAGATCTGGTTGCAGGCTCCGCCGGGAGAGAGCAGAGAGCCAGAGCAGGTGGTCCAGAGGTCCTGGCTGTGGTTTTGGTTCTGGGGCCTGTGAATCTTCAGGGCAGAGAACGCACCCAAGGAGAATAGCAATTTTGTGAGACTTAAGAGTATTTGTAGCAAGTATGAGGGACTCTACAAATCAGGCAGTGGAGTATAGGGACTGTCCATTTCTTCGTTTTCTTCAAATTAAAATTAAAAATTTATTAAATCTAATAACTGTTTAAACTTTAATTAAAATTACAATTAAACCTGGCTCCGAACCCTTCCCCCATCTCCATCTGGAGATAAATTTGTTCTAGGCTCGCATTGGTGCATTCCCCACCCCCCAACCTCCAACACCAACACAGGCACCACCACCACCACCACCACTGGCGGCTGAGCAACAATCCAGGAGGCTTAGCCGGTGTCCAGAAAAGAGGCCCGGCTTTTGGTCTTCACTTTCTGAGCTTTCTGCCCACGCCCTGACGCTCCACGCCTGCACCGGCACTAGAAGCTTTACACGCCTACCGAGGTCTGCAGGGAGCTTGCCGATGGCAAGCTGGGTCAGTCCCCAGAAAGCATCATGGAACACCAAGTCCCTCTGAGCTTTGATGCTGTTACCAGATGGCCTGAGCGTCCAGTCCTCACTCAGCCCATGGGCTTCACCGGCTTCCTCTTCTCAGCTGCCTCACATTCACTCCCCTTGCTCCTCTCTCAGCCTCCCCTCTTCAGGGAGATCAAGCCTCCCTGAAAGACAAGATAAAGGGGCGCCTCCGTGGCTCAGTTGCTTAAGTGCCTGCCTTCAGCTAAGGTCATGATCCCAGGGTCCTAGGATCCATCCCGCATCCAGCCCCACATTGAGTGCCCTCCCCAAAGGTCTCCCTGTTCAGCAGGGAGTCTGCTTCTCCCTCTGCTACTCCCCCTGCTTGTGCTCACTCTCTCTCTCTCTCTCTGTCAAATGAATAAATAAAATCTTTAAAAAAAAAAAAAAAGACGAGATAAAGCCTTTCAGTGGCTTCCATTTTCTGCTTGGAGAATGGATTGGAGAGAAATATAAAAGGCCTCACTAACAACTTGAGATTAGAGGAAGGAGCAGGAAGAACAGTGGTGAGAACTCAATGCAAATTAACATCTCAACCAATCATCGCGCTGCAGATTATCGTGGGGTGTATAGGCCAGGCAGAGCGGTAGCCGAGCAGAGGGAGTAAAGGCTTGGAGCCTCCGTTCTGCTTCTTGCTGGCCACGTGGCCTCGTCTCACGGTTTCCTCGTAAGTGAAAGGAAGATGCACGCACCCTGCAGTGTTGCCTTGAACACCAGACGAGTCAGTCCGATGGGGAGACACCCGAGCACGCATTGCTCGCTGTCAGTAGCACACCTCTAGTCCCACGCACGCACATGCAGACCCTCCCTCGCAGCGCTGTCAGTGTTACTCCACCAGCAGCGTCTCCCTCCCACAGCCAGTCAAGAGGAGAAAAGGAAGAAGCTGTGGGTTTGGACCTTTGCCTGTCTAGGTGGCTAATCCCCCCGGGAGAAGGGAATATTCTAGCTGTGACGATGTGCCCGATAGCAGGATTTCAGGCATCTTAGAGGAAGGGCAGTGGCTGTGCTCTTGGCGGATGGAGCTCATCACCATCGGAGGTGTGCATTTCGCCAGTGGAAAGAGCACCGGGGCAGCAGTGTCCCCAACTCTCCAGCTGGCTTCCTTTCTCCGCTCACTAAGTGCCATTTCCTCAGAGATGTCCTCTGCCCCCTGAGCTCCATCAGTTCCTCCCTGCCATTCTTTCTTAGACTTTCTTGCTCTTTATTAGCCTTTATTCAGTTTTCAGTGATGGCTACTATGTGTGTCTGTTTAGCGACTTCTGTCCCGGTAGATTACATGTAGCTCTGGAGGGCAGGGATTAAGTGTGTTTTATTGACCAAGTACAAAATCACTGAACTTCAAGTTTTTAATATGTTAAATGAGGATAGTTAATACTGCTTTTGCCTACCTCACTGAGCTGTGAAATTAATAAAGATAATAATGTGAAACTCCCTTGTAAATCACAAAACATGATGCAAATATTAACTATGCTCAATGCCATGTGTATTTGAAGGCACATCACGAGCTGAACGCTTGTGCAACGGGCTCCTAGCCAGGGGAGCATTTTGTTAAATGAGATAATAAAGGAAAGTGCTTGGAACAAGATGCACCCCGTGATAGCTCTCATCGTTGGAAGTCAAAGATGGCAGCCCCAACTTCTAAAAACATCTTATTCACTTAGTCCCTCTGTAGTAGGCATGAAATAGTTACCTAGGAACATGCCCAGGGCTGGAGATGTGTAAACATGTGTGACAGGGAGTAACCCAGAGCCAATGAACTCTCTACACTTCGATGAGGGAGGGGGCTCCCGAGTTAGTTCTCAACCAAGATGTTCCTTTCCTCCCAAGATTCAAGGATCCTAAGTACGACGCCTTCCCCTCCCCTGTGCAGAGAGATTACAGAGGGAGAAAAGACATCTCCAGAAAAATGGCGGCTGCTACCAACATTTCACAGAGAGCGAATGGGAGGAGATGAATCTCCTTAAGTTCAAAGGCTCCACAGATACGGGCAGCACCACACTCGGAACAGGGAGCACAGGAGGGAAGGAGTGGACCAGTACACTAGTCCTTGGCTGGGGTTCCTCTGCTTTGGACGGACCAGCCAGGAGATGAGAAACAATCCATCCCGATGGCCCATGTGCCACATGAATGACTGAGGTTGTGAACCCAAAGATCAAACAGTGTTAAACCAGAAAGATTAAAGAAATAGACTGGATTGGACAGAACAGATATATTTTCCTTCACTAGGTGGTTCTGAGGTTTCGTCCTATTTCTTAGGGAGGAAGGAGTAGGAATTGACATCAAAACCACACTGGGTATTCCTTGCTGTTTTGGCGTGATTATAATTATGGTTTAACTGACTACTTAGTAATCTGTGTAGAGTTTGTTTGCACCTTATGGAATCCCTGGCTCTCTGAGGAGCCCGGATTCCCCATGGTTGGCAGAGAGCCCAGATTTTCCCCAGACCCTCGGCACTAGGCTTTACTTACGGTGTCTTTATATAACTGGGACTGCTCCAACGAAACACAGGCGAGCAGAGCGCCCAGGAGAGGTAAGGTAACAGGAAGAGATAGGATGCGTAAAGGGTCAAAGAGAATAGAAATAGGCCCGTGGATGGGGGCAACAATGTGGACCAGACGCAGGATCCACAAGAAGACAAACTCCAATGCAATGCATATCGATGCATAAGCAAAGACCAAGGCTGAGAAAGTGGGATGAAGGAAGGTCACACACACGCGCACACACACACACACACACACACAAACACTAGAGGAGCTGGGTGGGTGGCCACACACGCCAGGGAGGTGAGACTGAGAAGGAGGGGGGTACAGACTTGTAATAAATTGTTTTCTTCCCCCAATCTTAATTTGTCAAACGACTGCCACTAGCATAATTGTTTTATCTTAGCCCAAAAAGATTGGGGTTAACTTTACTTCCTCTGTCATGGCACTGTGGCCACAGAGAGAACTTCTCTCAGGCCAGATCCTCTAGGTGTCCACCCAGATCTGCCTCCATTTTTTCCAGTCACGAGCCAGCCGGCGTGAGAGATGTGCTGTGAGGGAGGTAAGTGCAGGGTACGGTGGGGGCCTCTGAGGAAGAATCCAGAGCTGGGGGAGTCAGGGAGGGCCTTTGGAACCCTGTTATGGCTGTGGAGGGAGAACCCCATTGCAGGCCGCCATTGGGGCTGGGGACGGAGAGCAGGCCAGCACTCTGTGCTCTGGGCCAGGAGGGCCTGGGGCAGGGCAAGCCTAGAGTGGACGGGACGCTGAGGGTGAGGAAGGGGAATGCCTCCGACTGCACCATTTTTACCAAAGGGCAGACTCTGATCTCTGGGAACTGGCAGAACGGTTGCTCAAAGAAAAGTCAGCCCCTGCCCCATCCTCCTCCGTCCTGGGGGCGAGCCCTCACACCCTCCGGACGCGCTCCACGCCCCTGCGAAGGTAAACAGGAGGCCAGTCGCAGGAAGGAAAACAGGGTATTTATTAAAGCAGGTCCCTGAGAGCGAAAGCAGAGGCGGAGAGTGTGAGCACAGAGCCGGGCGTGGGAGGTGGAGGCGTGGGTCCTGCCGCGGAGACACAGGGGCCCTTTGTGCGGGGCCTCGCCGCCTCCTCCCTCCCAGTGCCGCGGCTCCTGGGGGACATGCGGGGGCTCCTCCTTTCCACGCTGCTGGGCGCTGCTCTGGCGCAGGTAAGCCCCTCTCCTGCTGCTTCCCCTCGGCTCGTGTTTCTTCAGGTCGGAAATGAGAAAGGAGGAAGAAGATGGGCGAAGCGGGGGCATAAATTCCTTGTGGCAAGACTTCCTGCCAAACGGGGAGCCATTCTCCTCTCCAAGCAAAGTTGGGTTTTGGGTTATTAGCTTCGGGAAAGAAGTGGAAAACATTTCTCCCTCGCGGGTAATGGCACTAAATTCTTCTTCCGATATGTTTGAACAGCTCCCAGACTGGAATAATGTATGTTTTTGAGCGCAGTAGGTCACCCACCACGGATCGGGGAGGCGGCAGCTCTGGCTGGCGGGGCGGGCCGAGCGGTGCCTCTTGGTTTGGGCCCCGGGCTGGGGCTCAGCTTTCCAGGGCTGCGGGCAAAACGTGCAGAGAGCCACTGGAAAAAGGGCTCCTGACAACCCTCTGCAGTTAAAAGCCTGTTCTTGTTGGAGAGGAGCACTTCGGAGACACATTTGTATTTTTAAAACGTTCTGTTGCGTTGCCTTTTCTCAAGTCATGTGTTTCTCACTTTTCATGAAAGGGAATCAGTCCACGAAGACTTTGAAATAGTTTAAGCAACAGACCAAAGGGAAGTTGAATTTAATAGGAGCAATTCATTGCCTTAGTATTTTTTACTAAGAAGGTGAGAACAGGGTGACTTGTTTATGGGTTTATTTACACGGTGGAGGTTCTTGCTTGCACAGAGGGTGAAGCTTTTGAAACCTTTGGGTGATTTGGAAAACATGGAATGTGTCTTTGAGTTAATAGTTGATTAGGGCAGGAAATCGTTTTTTAGGAAACAAGAGATTGAAATGTGTTCTATTTTATAGGGAGAGATCTAAGATTATAAAAGAATCCTAAGAAGAATGCTAGTGGTACCGATTATTTCCACTGTTATGTGGAGGGCTCATTTCCCCAGCAGCAGTGAGATGGGGCTGCCTGTCTCCCAGTCCACCTTCTTGAGAAGAGGCCTATCATTGTGAATGCAGAGCCTACAAGGTATTCCTAAACAGCAAATATTCCCTTACAGAGAGATGTGTCCAAACTTAAAAAAAACAAAAACAAAAAAAACCCAGAAAACCAAAAACATAAAAAGGTGTTGAAGTACAGCAACAAGAAAGTATTATTTTGCTTACTTTTGCCATTATGAATTTTTGAGGAAGAAGGCCTACCATTTGTCGAACATCTGCCATGTGCCAAGCACTGTGCTAGGTACTTTAGTTATTATCTTAATGCTCAAAATAACCTTATAAGGTGGACATTAATAATTCCATTTTACAGAGGAGGTTTGAGGCTCAAGGATTAAATAAGTGATAGAAAGTCATCTATGATTACTCTGTATCTCTCTCTCTCTCTCTCTCTCTCTATATATATATATATATATATATAAGCTCAGCTCTGGTGGCAAAACCCTTTCTTTCTATTACACCAAGAGAGCCTGTTTGGAACAGAATTCTGTTCCATTTCTTTTCTGTTGCACCAAAAGGGTCTGCTGACTCTTTTGTTGTTCTGAGATTTTAATTTTGAAAAACAATCAAAATGTCTGAAGAAAAAAGAAATATCTATATATCTATATCTATCTATCTATCTTTATATTTTCCCACTATTTGCCATTTCTGGGACTCTTCTTTCTTTCGTATTTCTGAATTATTATCTATTGTGATTTTCCTTTAGACTGAAGATCTTGCTTTAATATTCCTTGTGAGACAGGTATGTTAGCAACAATTTTTCTCAGTGTTTGTTTAATTGGAAATGCTTTAATTTCACCTTCACTTTTGAAAGACAATTTCACTGGAGATAGAATTCCAGGTTGATAGTCTTTTTTCTACCCCCTTTCAGCACTGGCTCTTGTTCATTTCCTCCTCCTCCTCCTTTTTTTTTTTTTAAAGACAATTTTTTTTTTTTAGAGTAGCTTTAAGATCGCAGCAAATTGGAGGGGTGCCTCGGTGGTGCAGTTGGCTAAGCATCCAGCTCCTGGTTTCAGCTTAGATCATGGGATTGAACCCTGCATCGGACTCTGCACTCAGCATGGAGTCTGCTTGAGATTCTCTCTCCCTCTCTTTCTGCCCCTCCCACTCATGCTCTCTCTCTCCCAAATAACTAAATAAATCTTAAAAAAAAAAAAAAAAAGATCACAGCAAATTGGAGAGGAATGTACGGAGAATTCCTGTATACCACCTGTTATTAACGTCCTCCACCAGAATGGTGTATTTGTTACAACTGATGAACCTACATTGACACATTATTACCTAGAGTCCATAGTTTATGTTGGGGTTCACTTTGGTGATATATATCCTATGAGTTTGGACAAATGAATAATGACATGTATGCACCATTACAGTATCATAGAGTTTTTTCGATGCCCTCAAAATCCTCTGTGCTCCATCTGCTTACCCCTTCCCTCAACGCCTGGCAGCTACTGATCTTGTTACTGTCTCCATGGTTTTGCCCTTTTCCAGAATGTCAAGTAGTTGGAATCATACAGTATGTAGACTTTCCAGATTGGCGTCTTTTGCTTAGTAATACGTGTGTCTTCTCATGGATTGATAGCTCATTTCTTTCTAGCACTGAAGAACAGTCTATTGTCTGGCTATATCCAAGGCACGTACTGAAGAACACTGTGTCTCCTTTTGATGGGAAGTCAGTTCTCATTCTTTTTGTCATTCTCTTGTATGTAATGCTTCTTTTTTCTCACTCTGCTTTCAAAATTTTCTCTTTATCTTTGATTTTCAACAGTGTTACCTTGTGGCCTCAGAGATTATATAGAAACGCTCCAAGACTAGAAAGAGAAACAGGTGACTGCAGGGGGGCAGTGTTGAGAGTAGGCATTTCCTTAAGAGGCAGCAATAGGAGGAAAAGCATGGAGCAGGAAACTGACCTGGTGGGTCCGGTAAGCAGGAAGGTGCAGAGGAGAGTGCATTCAGAGTGAAGGCTGGAGAGGAAGGCATACACCAGCACAGGCTTTAGACAGCATGCTTATAATTTTGGACTGTGTAGTGTACCCAGTAGGGACCACTCATGAGCTTTAAGGAGAGGAGTAGTAGGATCAGATATGTTTTTTAAAGAGATCCCTCCAGCAGCAATGTGGTGGATTCATTTGGAAAGTCATTCTCGAGGAAGGAACGTATTGCAATCACACTCAGTAGCAGTGCAAACAGCGAAAGAGTGACTAGTTCTAGGAATATGAGGACACTAAGCATTAGACACTGAATGGCTATGGGAGGTGAGGGAGAAGACAATGACCTGGATGACTCCTGGCTTCCTAACTCCAGACTTTGCAGAAGCTGTCCAAATGGGCAGAGGTGGGTGAGGGATGATGAGTTTGGGGAATGAGTTTTCCCCGGGACTTTTTAGTGGTGCTGTCTAGTAGGTAGTCAGCTATATGGCTCTAGAGCTCAGTGGAAAAATCCTGGATGGAAATTTAGTTTTGAAGCTAAGATTGCTAAGAGGCGGTGTGCAGAGAGTGAAAAGCAATACATTAAGGTCACGAAACACCAACTGGTCTAAATGTAAGTCATAGGTGGGGTAACAGGAATCTGCAAAAGAAATTGAGAAAGTGTGTTGAGAGGGAAGGGTTGAATTGGGAGGGTCTGGTGTCATGAAAGCCAAGGGAGAAGAGATTAGGAAAGAGTCAAACGTCTCAGAGAAGGGGGCAAGGGGCAGACATAGAGACTCCACGAACACGTGCCCAGCTGAGCGGCCACTGAACGTGGCAGGGAGGCCCTGGTAACCATGGCTGAACTGGGAAAAACTGAGAAGTAGACACTATTTCTACTCCCTTCTCCACTCTTGTATTTCCGTCCCCCTTCTTCTCCAGAGTCCCAGCACTGTTTCCTCAAACTCTATCCTCACGTCATATCTTCCGCTTGAATTGTAGCTGAAAGGGTTTCTCCGAGGGCTACATTTTACCAGTGATCAGGCAAAAGGCTGAGGGGGGAATGGCGGCATTGCAAACTGATGCTTTTCAAGGTAGGATTTTTGAGTTGGAAGGAGGTTTAGATCTCTGGATCGGTGCAAGGGCCTCCAACCTATCAAATAAAAGTTGAGAGTTAATTATATAAACTACTTGCCAGGCACTGTGCTAGGCACCAATAGTAAACCCACAAATGAGCCACAGGTCCCTGAGGCCGGGTAGCTTTAAGCACGTGGAGAAGACAGGCGCTTACACAGATAATTTCAGTGCGAGGACATGTAAAAGGGAGGCGGGAGAGGTTTTAAAAATGTTTTCTGGAAAGGGTGATACCTGAACAGACCCAGGTGAAGGAGTGGGGGTAGGGGAAGCATGTTCGAGGCAGAAGGAACAGCATCGGATATGCAGGGAACTGCAGACACTTGAACTTGCTAGAACCTAAGGCAAGCAAGAGATGAAGAGGGCCCTGAATGCTGTGCTTAGGAGTTTGGGCTTTCCCGTAAGTCAGTGACTTTCAGGTGTGCGGGATGAAGGAGAGGAGCAGGTGAGGTTGATTTTCAGCTTCCTGGCTTGGGGAACTCGGGGGTTGGTGCCACCATTCACTAAAACGGGGACTACTAGCTGGGGAGCGGTCTGTTGTGGGAAGGAGAAAATGCGATGCTCATGGGGCATCAAAGTGGATACACCCCGTGGAAATTCATGAGTTGCAAGCTTAGGGAGAGAGGTCTAGGCTGGAGAGGAGAGACAGATGCAGAGATTAGGTGGTTTGTTCTATATCAAAGCTGGTTTGTGGCAGGAGCTGGACTAGGGAAGGAAGGAAGGTAAGGGTTGAGAGCTCAGGCATACAAACCGTAAGAGACTCTTACTCATAGAAACAAACTGAGGGTTGCTGGAGGGGATGTGAGGGGAGGATGGGGTAACTGGGTGATGGACATTAAGGAGGGCACATGATGTAATGAGCACTGGGTATTATATACAGCTGATGAGTCAGTGAACTCTACCTCTGAAACTAATAATACACTATATGTTAATTAATTGAATTTAAATTTTAAAAAAAGTCAGGTGCTTCACTGACTGAGCCAACCAGGCACCCCGTGCCTCTCTCCCTTTTAAGGATGCTTGTGGTTACACTGGGCCCACCTGGTTAATCCAGGATGATCTCATCTCAAGATTTTTAACTGCACCTGCAAAATCCCCTTTGCTATGTAAGGTAACATGTTAATAGGTTCCAGGGAATGGAACACAGATATCTTTAAAGGGAGAATTACTGTGCCTATCATAGGTGGATAGTAACTGTTCCCTGCTGTTCTAATGAAGGTTCAGTGATGTAATCATATAAGGCACTTGGCACATAGGAGGTCCCATGTTCTTTCAGTCAATACATTTTAGTACAGGCGATAAGACAGACACTCAGCAAAGAGCTTGCCCTTCAAGAAGCTCACATTCTTTTTTTTTCTTTTTAAGATTTTATTTATTTGACAGAGAGAAACAGCGAGAGAGGGAACACAAGCAAGGGGAGTGTGAGAGGGAGAAGCAGGCTTCCCGCTGAGCAGGGAGCTAGATGCGGCTCGATCCCAGGACCCTGGGATCATGACCTGAGCTGAAGGCAGACGCTTAACGGATGAGCCATCCAGGCGCCCCAGAAGCTCACATTCTTGATACATGCTTCAGAAAATAAACAAGTAGAACATATAGGACTAAGATAGGTGGTAAGAAGGTCTATGGGGAAAAGGCTGGAGCAGGGTGCTATTATATAAAGGGTGGTCAAGAAGGGCCTCACTGATAAATGTGAGCACAGATGCAAGCAAGTGAAAGAGTGAGCCTCGAAGGCACCTGGGGGAGGAGCATGCTTGGAGTGTTCAAAGAATGAGGTGGGTGTGGAGTGGAGTGAAGCAAGACAGTGGGTGAACGGCAGTGGGCAAAGGAAGGTAGGGAGTGGGGACCTGATGTGGCAGGGCCTTAGAGGGTAGTTTGGCTTTTTTTTTTTTTAAGATTTTATTTATTTATTTGAGAGAGAGAGAGAGAGCGAGAATAAGCACGAGCAGAGGAGAGGGGCAGAGGGAGAGGGAGAAGCAGACTCCCCACTGAGGAGGGAGCCTGATGTGGAACTTGATTCCAGGACCCTGGGATCATGACCTGAGCTGAAGGCAGACCTTAACCGCTTAATTGACTGAGCCTGGTAGTTTGGCTTTTACATTGAAATGGGGAACCATGAGGAAGCCACCTCTTCTGGGCGAGGAGTGACATGATTGAAGTATGATTGTAAAAAGATACACATATTCGATGTATGCCATTTGATAAACTCTGGGATGAGTACATACTCATGAAACTGTCATCACTACCAAAGCCATAAACATATCCATCACCCCCCAAAGTTTCCTCCTGTTGCCTTTATTATTCTTTATGTGTGGTAAGAACTTTTAACATAAGATCTACTCTCTCAGCAAAATTAAAGTATATAATACAGTATCGCTAGCTATAGGCGCTGTAGCTTATTTTATTTTAACATTTCTGCCGAGTGCAGGCTATAGAGGACAAAGGGGAAGCAAGCAGAACCTTTAGGAGACTATTATAATCATCTAATGTGAGAAGTAATTGTGGCTTGGATCACTACGATAGCAGTGGGGGTGTTAAGAAATGATTAGAGTGGGTACATTTTAAAGACATACCCAACAGGATTTACTGAGGGGCGGGAGGTGAAATGTGAGAGAAGAGTCAAGAGGGACCTGACCCCAAGGTTTTCTGAAAAAATGAACTTGGTGTGTGCTCAAGCGGGGTGTGCCTGGAAGAGTAGATGGGGAGGGAAACTTTGGAGTTTGACCTTGGCCTTTCATTTCTCCATGGGGACATCTGGCCGGTTGCGCGTGAGTCCAGAAGGCAGGTGTGGCGGGAGATACAGATCGAGTGAGGGGAGAGTCTGGAAAGGTCTTCTTCACGGAGGGGGGGGGGACTCCGATTAGGGATGAAGAGAGCGCGAAGGACCCAGCAAAGCGCAGGGACAAGGAGCCATCAGCGAGCAGGGAGGAGGAAGAAAGCGATGTGCTGGAGGCCGAGCGAGGCAGGTTTGGGAACGAGGGATGGGGTCGGCTGCTGATAGATGTTGTCCCAACTCACCACACTGTAGCCCGCCCGCTTCGGGGAAGTCTCCTCCTCTTGTCCATCCCTGAAATTCGTTCAGGACGCTAACGGCGCCCGTGTTACCCTCCGCAGCTCTGCGGCAGCGCGCCGGAGGCAGGGGCGGCCGCGGACGCCGCAGCGCCACCTCGCAGACAGCTCTGTCGCTGGCCTTGCACCTGCCCTCGGCGGAAGCCCCGCTGCCCGCCCGGGGTCAGCTTGCTGCGGGACGGCTGCGGCTGCTGTAAGGTGTGCGCCAGACAGCAGGGGGACGTCTGCAATGAAGCCGACCTCTGCGACCCCCACAAAGGGCTCTACTGCGACTACTCGGCGGACGGGCCTCGGTTCGAGACCGGGGTGTGCGCGTGTAAGTGTCTCCTGCGGGGCCGCGGGCGAAGCCCGGGTCTGAAGGCGGGTCGCCGCCGGGGATTGTTGCTGGGGAATAAGCAGCTCAGTTAGGCTCAAAGCGAGGGGGGTGTCGTTTTCCCACACCGGCGGGACCGGCTTTGTCCCAGGCACAGCGTGTGACGCCGGCAGGTGCTTACACGTGGTCAGAAACCTGGGTTATTTTTATTGCATCGAAGTGAGCTTGTAGTTAGGCGATTGCTTTCCGTGAGAAACAGAGCAAAGGTGATGTAAAGAGAGGCTGACTTCTTGAAGCGCCACGCAGTGACAGCGGCTGTTACTGCTGTCACACGCAGTCCGGATTCGGCGTCCTCTGTCACTAAAGACCAATCCTGCTTCAAAGTAATTCTGTGTAACTGGTATGCAGACGGACGGCCTTCAGCTCAGCCTTTCCAGATAACCGTCACATCGCTGTACTTTGTAACTGCAGCAGATGTGTAAAAAGGAAGGTAGGGTACCCCAAATCACAGCCTGACCCTCGGTTTGAGGGGCTTTCGCTCTGGAGACTGATTGAGACCCTCTAAACCGACACCTCGACAATCACTCGGGATCCTGATTTACCTAGGATTAAAAATTCAAATTTCTAAGGGAAGAGAAACAGGCGAGTCAGCTGGACACTTGAGTCAGTCCGTGGGAAGGACTGCGGGGACAGGCACATTACTCCCGGGAGTCTGGCTGTGAGCGTGGACTGAATGTGGGAGCTGTTGAGGGTTGAGAGCCTGACACTCCTGCTGAGTGCTGACTAAACTATATTGATTCAGAATGGAGGCGCTGGGTTCCAATTCTGGGCTTTATATGCGGAGTGACCTTGAGGTCAAGTTGCTTAACCTCTCCGTGCCTCAACTATATCATATATACTTCCTGCCTTACAGACATGCCAGGAGGAGCAAATGAAATAATGATACAAAACCCCAAACACCTAGCCGAATATCTGGTCAGCACAGACTCCTAAAAATGTTAGCTATTACTTAAGAAAATTTAACAGGGAACACATGTCCTATCAGACTCTGGCATCACGATACCCCTTTCTCCCAAACAGTGCTGGGCAAGTTATTGCAATAACCTAACAGACGCGGAGTGAGCAGCCACTACCACGCCAGGCTCTGTGACCAGCAGCTGGGGCACAACAAAGAAAAAAAATATGTATCTAGGCCCTGTCCTCACAGAGTCAAAGTTTATTGTGTCAGACCCTGCCACACGTGATGTCACATACAATGTGATGAGTATTTTAACAGAGCATAGCCTTGAGGATGGGAGTGCAAATGACCTCTTGCTGGGGCCACACACTATGGCCCAGGGGCCAAATCAGGCCCACAGGCTGTTTTTGGAAATAACATTTTATTGGAGCAGGGCCACACCATCCAGTTACATGGTCTGTGGCTGCTTTATGGTCCAGAGCCCAGTCACTGCGACAAAACCCCGATGGTCTATAAATGCTAAGATACTTACTATTTGGCTCTTTACAAAACATTTGCTGATCTGTGATATAGAACAATGATTTTTAAACTTTGGTCTGAGGACCCCTTTAGTCTTAGACATTAATGAAGACCCCAAGAACGTTTGTTTATGTAGGTTTTCTCTACTGGTATTTAAATAGATTAGAAATTAAAAAATACTTACTAATTCATGTAAAAATAGGAAACCCATTACAACTTGCTGGGAATAATATATTTACGAAAAAAATATTTTATTTTCTAAAACAACGAAAAACTAGTGAGAAGAATGGAACAGGTTTACATTTTTTGCACCTCTCTCTAATGTCCAGCTTAATGGAAGATAGTTAGATTTCCCTATCTGCTTCTGCTATCAGTCTATTCCTGTATGTTATTTTGGTTGAAATCTATGAAGGGAATCCAGCCTGACACAGATAGGTCATTGGAAAAGGCAGGAATATTTTAACAGAATTTTAAGATAATTGTGAATATTCTTTTTGATATTACATTAAAACTTGAGAAGTGGTAGTTTCTTGAAAATTAGCTGCATCATGGAATCTGAAACCATATCAGTGAACTTGTCAAACTCTGACAATAAAATGGCCTATCCAAGACCTCCTTGGAATGGGTCTTTTACTTATGCATAATTTTGTAATACCATGCATTGGTTATTTGGAAAATGCTAGTTTGGAACAATGGTTATGTAGATGTTCCAAATATTGATATACTTAATTATACAATATTTTAAAAAATCACATTAATTAATACTAATCTCATCAGAAAAGTCTGCATATTGGGTAGCTATAAAGATCTCAGTGGTGGGTACAGATTTTCCAAAATTCTACTTTTTGCTTGAAAGCCTGAATTCTGTCATTGGCCTGAAAGTTGTTTTCCTTGAAGTGACAGGCTCACTGTTGATTTTCAAGGAAATGTCTGCCAAATACCTGAGTTACCATGGTTTATCTGTCAGTGAATTTCTTCAGGTGAAATTCCTCCTAAAAAAGTGGTTGGTTCAGCCCAAAACTCATGTAGAGTAGGTGCTTCTCCTCAAGATGATATAATATCTATAGAAATGCTCTATGGATACTTCCTATTTTATCACAAAGGATATTAAAAAGACATATATTTGATAAAGTTAATAATTTTTGCTGTACTGTCAGGACATTATTAAGTAAAACTAGCTTTTTTCCCCCCCCCAAAAGTGCATTTATGGACAAGTGCAGTGGCAAGGCAAAAATGCAGTGACTACCCTGAACAGTCTGCTTCATGCTAAGGTTCCAGCAGCGGCTCTAGCCACCATTGCTTTTGTATCTTCAGTGTAAATATCAACACAGGGAACACAGCCAGGCACATCTTAGTATTCTGAAAAAGAGTTTTGACCTTGCAGATTTTCTTGCAAGGGCCTCAGTGTTGCCAAGGTCCGAGGGGTCACACTTTTGAGAACTGTTGATCCAGGTCCAGAATGCCTCTCGGAGGACTGAAAGTTTCCTCCAATTCTCTTAACAAAAGAAAAAAAAAATTAGTTATGTGCAGTACTGTAGTTAAACAAATTATGATTTCTTCATTCATTCATGTAGCCTCATTGCCTACGAATATATCCCTGCCTATTGTTGGACGTCTGGGGAGAACTCTTACTTGCCACCAACCCATCTCTCAAACTTAGAATAATTACCTCACTGCTATCCTCACAGTGATAGAACAGGGCCTGTAGTTGGTCTTAATAATCTGAAAGGGCTGACAGCCTACAATAAAATGAAAGTATCTAATTTTCACCTTTTACAGATGTTCTGAGAAGGAGGTTCCAGATGGGGCCTAAGAAGTTGAGAACACTACCTCGTGAAGGAGATAGCTCTTACCTCTGTGGTTCATCATGGCAGGTGTGGACTATCAGTTATGGCTTTGTTGGTGATTTTGCTCTTCTCTCTTTTCAGACCTTCTAGCTGTGGGATGCGAGTTCAACAGGGTACATTATCGTAATGGCCAAGTCTTTCAGCCCAACCCCCTGTTTAGCTGCCTCTGTGTGAGTGGGGCCATTGGATGCACACCTCTGTTCATACCAAAGCTGGCTGACAGTCGCTGCTCTGGGGCTAAAGGTAGAAAGAAGTCTGATCAATCCAACTGTGGCCTGGGACCACTCCAACAGCAGCTTTCAACAAGCTACAAAACAATGCCAGGTGCTTAGAAGCATATTTATTTTTCACGTGTGGCGTCTTGTGGTTTTCTTTCATGTCCCTTTGATGTACCATAGGCACTCGTAAGCACTTCCTGACTAGTGGTCAATGTGAGATTTAGTTTGGCTGTGCCGTTGCTCAGTCTGCCTCAGAGAGGTATATTCTAAGTATCTCAAAAGGAAACGTCATAATGTTTTAGATTTTTCCAGTAAAACTTTCCAGTTTTTAAAAGCTCTGCTGGGTCAGAAAAACTCTCCTATGCCTCTGCTCATTTACACTCAACCTCTTCTCAGGAAAGTTGACCAAGTATTGTTCACATGTACCCTGAGAAAAACTGTTCTTGTTTTATTATGGGCAAGAAGTGCGAACCATCCAGTCCCCAAAATTTTCAAAGGCAAATTTGTTATATGATGAAAGCAGAAATGGAAGCCCACTGATTAAAAATATTGAAGAGGATGTTTAGCATTTGTAAATATTGTTTCTAAAAATAGAAAATGGCTGACATAAGATTGTCTTTTCATTTACTCTGGAAGTGAAGCTCTCCAGTCACCAACCTCTGTCTAAATCAACACACGCACAGGTGTTTTTAAGAAGGTTCCCCAGGTATGTGAGTAGTCAGAGACCTGTAATGAGGCTCTGTATCACACCTTGAGCACCTGACCATTTGCAGTGAGTTTCTGTATATTCATAAAGGTTGTATTCTGGTCAGCTCTAAGTTAATATCTTCTTTAAGTGCCAGGGCATTTTGGGGACAGGAGTTTCAAAAACACCAATCAATGAAGCACAGATGAGAAAGGACTCAAAGGGGTTAGTGTTCCTGCCTGGTTACTATTCACATCTGTGTTTTCAACCAGAAATCAAGAATGCCTTTTTATCAACATTTAGAGCTTAGGAAACTAAAGGTGCCATGGAGATACAGAAGGGATATTTACGCTAAAAACTCCTCAGTTCACTTGTATTATGTGGATATTTAATAAAAGCAACTATCATCAGGGAAATGTTTTAGGTATTTTAAAAACTAACTCTATGAAAGAAGCTTTCTCAGAGACTTCCATTATGCCAATTAATTTGAAAATAATTAACAGGTTGTGGCGAGCTTGCATTTACCACACTTCATGGTATTCAGCTAATAGCAGGACAGTACTCATGCTCTAAACTCTTTACAATTTTAAGCCAAACTGTTCTTTTTTCAAAATGTACAGGAACAGTTGATTTTCGCATTGGATCTGAGGGACTCAGTGTGAGTTCTTGGGACCCATGCATGAACCTCGCTGGTGAGAAAATACCTTAGCCCAGCAGTTTCCACAAGTAAAGCTCTTTGGATCAAGTTCAGTCGGTCTCCTTTGCGGCGGTAGAGCAGTTCCAAGAGGATTCACTTGGAACCTTGTTGGAGGGCGTGTTAGATGGTCATTCTTCGTGGTTAGTGCTTTGCTACAAAAAATGAGAAAATCTGCCCCTGTGCTCTTGGTAGTTGAGATCACAGGCCTCGATAAATTTCAAAGGAAGTATATGTATATACTATATATGCGATGTATATCTTAAGTCTCTCCTCTGCTTAACTTTGAAACTGTGTTGATGAGCCCAAAGAGAAGTTTGGCTTTTAAAATTAAGCACAATGACAAACACACACTTTAAGGTATATTTGTGATAGTAATTTATATTCTTACTGAATTCCAGACGGCCTATGGTTGGAATCTAGGTTCTGTTTACTCCGTATGAAGCAGGCAGTGACATAATGCCCCCATGCTTTCCTCACTGCTCACCAAATACTAAATAAACTCTTTAAAAGCTCTTCTAGTTTTCTTGCTTTTTAATGAATGTTAAATTCCTGAGCTGCAGCTCTTGGCTTAACTTTAAGGGGGTTATTGGTAAGATGATCATCTGACCTACCTTTATTTATTGCAGATGCGTGCTGGGCTTTTAATCTGCTTCCTGCATTGAGGTCTTTAAACTGTTGTCTACCTTCCAGGTATCTTCATGTTTCTGCTTCCTCTCTCTGTTTCTTGTGCAGTCGCAAGATCCTACTGTAATAACACTGAAAGCAGTAAAGTATCATTTTATTCGAAGACAGCAGATACTTCAAAGTGACTGATATTTCCTATCAAGAAGGCGGTTTGCAGGGGTTGGGGGGGGGAGTGTCTTTTCAGAGTTTTAAATTGGCATTTTGAAGTAATGTAGCCAGAATTTTGCTATGTTCAACTTCAGACTCGAATCACAACCTTATTCCAAGCATCTATTTTAGGATGCATATTAACCTTAAGGAAATGCTTTGAGACAACAAACCAATATGCAGTTTGTTTAAAACGAAGCAGTAGCCTGATTCATTCATGAGCAGAACAAGAAGCTCCCAATGGATTTATAAGTTGGAAGAATTATTATGGACTCATTGTATTCTCATTATTCATCCCCTTCCCCTCCCTTCTGCTAAGCAGGAATCACCATCTATCCACCAACTTACGCAGCCACCCATAGATCTATTCATCTTTTCCTTGCCACGTCTTTTTCTAGAAGTGATTTGAAATGGCTAGCCAGTGGGATGAATACAACGGGCCTGATACTATAGGGAACATAGCAATTAAGCTGAATGAATAAAATAGATTACAGATTTGCCATGACGTAGTATATGATTATTTTGATTCGTTCAATGTAATGTAGAGAATTTTCTAAAAGACTAGATTAAAACAAGTGGAGGAAAAATGACTGGCCTCAATAGTTTATTCTCAAATGTAACTTTTGTATTTTAGATTTTAACATAATACGAAATTTAACATTAAGACATTGTTCTGATTAATATCTTGAACTCTTTAATCCTACTAATGTCTATTTCATTGTTGAAAATAATATCCAGCAAGAGGCAAGAACCAGAGAAAACACAGTAGTTTCCTCTCTAGATGAGCTAAGCAGAGGCATGTGGACGCATCTACTCAGATTTTCCAAGATAAAGTATTTTTATTCTTCCTAAGAAATTGGACTGTCACACTTGATTGAAAGGTAATTTGGAAAGTGGGAAAAAGAGAATGATGAATTAGACCATAAGCTTATTTTATTCTGAGTCACATTACTCAGAAACGGGAAAAGTTAAGTTCAGGTAATCAGGTAAAAGGTTCTGATCTATTAACTATTAGCTGAAACATAATGATTAAAAGTGGTCTATCAGAGTACATACATGTATACACATGTACTCTCCCCCCCTTTATTTTAGCTTACAGGAATCTCCCACTTATTTGGAAAAGAAAATGTCTCGTACAAGCAACGAAGTGGACCCCTTGCTCCAGAACATGTGGAATGGGAATATCCGATCGGGTCACCAATGAAAATAGCAACTGCGAAATGAGAAAAGAGAGAAGACTGTGTTATATTCAACCTTGTGATAGTAATATATCGGAGAGAGTAAAGGTAACATTTAATTAGATTTAACTTCATTGTAATTCAATATTAAGAGACTCCCAAAAAGTGCCCGTGTGTTTTACAGGGATAGATGGTATGTGATTCTTATAAAATCACCTCACTGTAACTCTTAAACCATCTCAGAGGAAAACAAAGATTAATCTAACTGCACTTCATGGGGAAAATCTTACCAAGTGGAGAGGTAATATTACCCTGCTGATTCTAGATATGCTAACAGCTTAACAATGTGGGTCTTGATCAGCCTGATTACTTCTGGTACACCCAACATGTATGTTTTTTAAAAGTAGATCCTTTCCAGATTTTTAAAAAATATATATTAATTTTATGTAGTGGAGTCAAGGCAATGGATAAAAGATTCTGGTTGCTACATCATAATTATAAAAACAGACATTATGAACATCAGAGAAGTTCTGACCTTGGTTATAGATCACCAAGTGGAGGGGAAACCACCATTTCCAAAACGCTTTGTGCTTACTTGGTAAACTTGCCGAAGGACTGTGACAAAATACTTTAGAATTGTTCGGTATAGCCAGACCTGGTCCTACTTCTAGAACGAGGCAAGATTACGGTCTCAAGAGTAAGTTTTAGGAATGTTAAAAGTCTTCTCATCTCCAGGTTATTCCCTACTGTATTAAGAAGTTGACAGCTCAATTTTAAAGGGATTAAGATACGTATTCATTTATTCATCCACTCAAAACTGTCTGAGCTGTTTTAGGGAATTTGCTAAGTCTTAGGTAGTAAATAAACCTTTAATATGACATGGCCCTTGATGTTAAATAAGACAGAGAAATTTTCATTGTGGAAACCATGGAACTAAGTGAAGAGTGGATAGCAAAACAGATTGGGGAGCGGGTCCTATACTATGATGGAACAAGAACAGGGAGGACAGACCTCTGGTGAGGGGATTTCGAAGGTAGAAAAGAGAGTGCTGAAAGTCACTAAATGGGAAATAGTAATATCCTGGAAATAATTGATCTCTGTGTTTCTGTATAGAGTATCACTTTTCTAAACCGTTGCAACCACATTAAGGAATGTCTTCTTAATGTTATGTACCTTTTCAGATCCCCAAAGGAAAAACGTGCCAACCTACTTTCCAACTCCTCAAAGCTGAAAAATTTGTCTTTTCTGGATGCTCAAGCACTCAGAGTTATAAACCCACTTTCTGTGGAGTATGCTTGGATAAGAGATGCTGTGTCCCTAATAAGTCTAAAATGATTACCATTCAATTTGATTGCCCAAATGAAGGGTCATTTAAATGGAAGATGCTGTGGATTACATCTTGTGTATGTCAAAGGAACTGCAGAGATCCAGGAGATGTATTTTCTGAGCTCAAGATCCTATAAAACCTAGTATATATGGGAAAAGTTAAGTTCAGGTAATCATGTCATTACATAAGAAAATTAGAGTGGTTTTAAAAGGGTGGCAGATCTACCGTACTGATTTACAAAAGGGAAGAATACCTACCTATTCTCAGATGACTGTATTTAAGGCATTAGAAGCTATTAAAAATGTTCTCTTAAAAACACATGTAAAACTTGGTGCAGCTTTCTGCTCACAGGTCTTGTCCCTGTGCTTTAATATAAATTTTTTGCACCAAAATATAAACATATAAATTATATATATATGACATATATATGTGACTTAAAAATCTTAAGTGAATTCTTTAAAATGTAAAACTATGAAATACACAGATGGTTGCTTCCATCTACATATTCCATACATAATGCAAAAATTATACAATTTACATTTTATTCCATAATCTGGAATGAATACTTTGAAGATGTGTAAAAAATTTAGAACATTTTTAAAATTTTATATTTTAAAACTTTTATCAGTACTTTGACAGTGTAGCCTAGGATTCCATCAGATGATAATCATTACATGTGAGCAAGATTCTGGGCTTAATTCTTAAATAGGAATAAGATGAAACTGCAAATATAATTTCCACTCCCCTATCCTATCAGTTTATTTTCTTTTGAAAGAAGAAAATAGAACTTCTTTGGCCATTATTGACAACTGTAATCTAAAAGTTTTTATACCAAATACTAAAAAATGAAATTTTCAAGATAAAGATCAAGAGCATTATCCTTACTTTGAAAATGAAAGAAACTTAAAAACTTAACACTAAAGAAAGCACAGATTATTTCGGCTTGAAAATAAACTGTTCCTAAAAGTTACTTCTTTAAATGATAAATCCACCTATGGATTTAAAATATAAATTATATTTAAAGATAAATTAATGTTAAAACTATAACTGGAGATTATGATCACTGAAACACATTCAATAGACTATTACAGTCATTTTCCCATAAGGTTTGGAAGATGAGGTCAAGCTAAGTAATGTTCCGTATGCTTATATAAATGGTGACAAGCAAAACCAATAATAACAAGCAATACTGTTTAAAAATATGGACATTTATTATTATAAAATCAACTGGTTTAATAAAAAAGCATTATATATTTAAAGATAATTTAATACATATACATGTTAAAATAAATGTAAAATAAATGTGATTGAGTACAAACATGTGGTTACCCAAAGCAGCAACAAAACCTCCTTTACAGCTATCCCCGAAAAGTTAGTGGGTATTACACGGAAGTATTTATATTGTGTTCTTCTACTACTCCTCGTACTTGCTTTTAAAAGATCAGGAGAATTTAAACAGAATATGAAAAAATAAATTATAAATAAATAAAAAAATATACCTTATAAGATTTTATTGAAGACATGATTATTATTGTATAAATGCCTAAATACGAGACTATAAATAAAAATATTGAAGAACTCTGTTTTCTCAATTTTAGAAAAGGGGAATTTTCTGAAGACAAATATTTGAAGTTAAGGTACTAGGACTTCACTAATTTCACAGACTGGTATCATCCACAAATTGTGATGAAACGAAAATCACTCTTTTTTTTTTTTTTTTTTTTTAAGACAAAAATGCTTTCTAATAGGAAAAGTGCAAACTGGGTTTTCTGAATCACAAAAATTCTGAAACAGAAAGAAAAGGTGACAAAAACCAGTGTAAACTTAAGAAACGTAAAAGTTGTATTTGGGGTTTCTTTTTTACACAGCTATGCTTAGTCTAGGTAAATCTTCCACAGGCATGCTCTTCGTGGCATCCAGCTGGTTGTACTCCTCTACGAGCCCTGATAAAGATGACACGGCTTCCATGAAACAGCTTTCTTCCATCCCTTCGATTTGCAGATAGTGGTGGAGATGAGCCTATAAATAAAAAACTGGATAATGCTGACCATTTTCAGAAAATTTAATACATATGTAACTATCCTAAAACATAAATAATTCTTTATTAAAATGATAGTTTACTCAGCTTTACAAGAGAAAGGAGAGAACTCCAATCCTGTAAACTCATGACATTTCTCCTTTAGATGTCTAAATAAACCTCTCCAGTTATAATCAGTACAGTGAATATAGCAGTCAGGATTGCCCCGATCTGTAATAGTGTAATTTGAGAGGAGACATCTTAAATAGCCAAAATAAACACACACAGTTACAAAGGTGTGCTGATAATTACCTTTTTCTTGTAGAGCCTCAGGAACCTCTCTTTCAGTTCCATGAAGGTAGGCTTCACACATGTGTTATTTGCTAGAGCTAATAATGAATGGGAATGGCCCACAGGAGGTACTGAACACAAGCTGGTTTTCCAGCCTTCTTGATTCCACGAGACAAACTGTAGAGAAGGTTTTAATCTGAGATACAAAAACCCAAAGGTGAGAATGAAGGTACTGAAAGGACCTGCCATATATGGCAGCAGATGTTACTGATGGTGCCATTCTAATTGCTCAGTATATAATGTAAGTTATCTAATTTTTACTATTAGCAATATCCATGGTACAGTCTGATAGTGAGCTAAGGGGCATTTAGTTAGGAGGACATTAAACGTGGGGATGAAAAAGAGATGAAAATATTACAATTTTCCTTACTTTGTACTTCAATAGAGTAGTTCTCTATTGAAAAATAGAGAAAAATAGACTGTCAAAAAATAGTAAAACATAAAACTTAGCAGTGCAGTGGTAGTAATAAAACAACCGTAGTTAAATTTTCTGAACACTTTCAGAAAATAAAATATCTCCTGCATCATTCACTATTCATAAATAACAATTTTGTACCATTATTCTTATTTTACATTTCACACTACAGTTAAGTGGCATGCTAGAACCTGAAGAGAGGCCCTCTGAACTACTATGCTCCACGGTCACAAGCAGTACACATAAATTATCATGAAAATATAAAATCAAACCTTTCAATATTTCTGCGAAGATCTGAAACCTGTACATTTCCTCTGACCATAAGGGCACAGGCGAGGTAGAGACTATGTTTGGGGTCAGCCCGAATTAGCTGGTGATCTTTACTAAAGGCATCTGAAAACATCTGATCCAACCTAGAACAATGCAAGAATCACTGCTCATACAAAATATTATTTCTTCTATGTAGGACTACAAAATGCAAAGATAGTCACCTCCAGGTAAATAAACTTCACATACAGACACATTCTACATTTCTTTTTTTTTTTTAAAGATTTTATTCATTTATTTGACAGAGAGAGAGACAGCGACAGAGAATACAAGCAAGGGGGGAGTGGGAGAGGGAGAAGAAGGCTTCCCGCCGAGCAGGGAGCTCGATGCGGGGCTCGATCCAGGACCCTGGGATCATGACCTGAGCCAAAGGCAGATGCTTAACGGCTGAGCTACCCAGGTGCCCCCACATTCTACATTTCAGCTATCATTTTCTCAAAACAATCTTGATGAGAAATATGAGAAGAGAGGAGGACATGTTTTATCCTTTACTTAAAGAGAGGAAGAAAAAGGTGCTAACAAATTTCTATCTAGTAATACACAGGATCCTAGGTCTGTAATATAGCCCCAGCCTGGTTCTTAAATCCCACGTCATTCAGTACAAATATAATTAGGCTCCCTAGGTAACTCTAGATTCTGGATGCTGCGTCTGCAGACTGTCTGGGAAGAGCTGCAGAATTCACACTGTGTTACCTACTCATTCAACAGATATTTACTGAACGCCTACAGTGTGCCAGGCACTATTCTAAGTGCCAGAGATCCAGCAGTGAACAACAAAAATTTCTACTCTAATGGAGCTTATAGATTCGATCTTGGGTATGTGACAGCAAGAAGAATAGAAGATTCCTTTAGGGAATGGTGAGCTGTGGGGGGCTCGTAAATCTCTACTGTGTTCAAAATTTTGGTGTGTATGTGCTTTTGGGCATTTTTATGGAGTTAAGGAAACCCAAAAAAGGATAAGAACCAGTATACAACAAGTGGGCAAACTCTTGATTTATCCTCTGCTGCAAAATATAAAAACTAGTAAGGAGATTTTTGTAATTTTGGGATACTTATTTACATTAGAAATAGGGAATTTCAAGAAACATATACACACTTCTCATATGTGCTTATTTTCATTTGATAAAAATGGGATGAGGTACAGGACTGACATTTATTAATAAAAGGTACAACAAAAAACATTCTTACTACTAATAAGAAATTAAAGAGTTTTAAAACTGGCTTCAAAACAATTTATTATTTTACTGAAGGATAAATGAGTATATGTGCTGATATGACAGCCTCTGAGATATCTATAGTACAGCAGAAAAAGGGGAAAAAAGAACACAAAAATAAAAAGAACATTGTGACAAGTTCCCTAAGAGTGTAAAATCTTTAAAGTCCCTTATACATTTTCACAAACACATTTTAAAAATAAACCTTTGTTACAAACTATGATTATATGAATACAAAATGCTGCAACAGTATGATTTTTATCAAAATATGCCAAAAGCAGGATTAAAAGAAATTTAATTGGCTTTGAAATATTCAGGTTGAAGGACCAAGTCAAACATTTTTTTCTTTATGCTGAACTTAATTAGAAATTCCCTGTCTTTATTTTTAAGAATTAACTTTAAATGTAAAAATGTCTGATTATCACTATTGTACAGTAAATAGTTTAGCACCAATTTACATTCTATGTGTCCCTATTGAAGATGCACATTTTATTTAAATACACTAATTTTTAATATGCGGGGCTGACAATAACAGTGAATATTTAGTGAATGATTACCATGTTCCATATACCATGCAAGTTGCTTAACTTAAGGTCATCAGCGTCCCATGCAGAAAGAGTGCCATCTATTAGTTGGCATAACTGGTTATTTGTTAACAGCTTATATAAAAGTTACTAGCACTGTGACATTTACAGTGTAGAATTGTTATTTTGCCAAAATTTAAACTATAAAAAAGATCTTTAATCCGGTTTTTATCATTTACATACTTTCCTCTTACAGAGCTTGACAGGACCTTCTCCCTCAGTCAACTGTGGATGCCAGTGGGACCTTTTCAAGCTTATCATCACTGTATATGCTCAGAATATTTTCAACTACACTTTTTTGTTAAGTAGACTAAGTTTTATGCTTAAAAATGACACACAGTTACAAAACAAAGTGTTCTGGAAATGATAATACAGCAGCTACCATAAATGGAAAGACTTCTATGGTGCTTTAAAGATACTCTTATTCAATATACCCAACAAGCATATGAGGTAGGTGTACCTGCCCAAGGTCCTGTAGCTAGTGACAGAATTAGCATTCAGACTTAAGTATGTCAGACGTCAAAGTCCTGAAATCATTTTCAATAAAAATCAAATCTCTATGAATTTCATTAGCTTAAAAATTTAGATTTAATGTCAAATAGTTTAATATTGACTTTTTAAACAATGACTTGTAAATAAAGCATTTAAATAATGAAAATGATACAGAGAAAATGACATGAAAAAATACTCAGTTACTACAAACTGAAAATATTTTTTAAAAAGTAATTCAAATTATTAAGTCATTGGAATAGTTACTATATCTTACCTTCGGGTAGGAATGTTAACATCTGCCAGGGTATATAGAGGTGTTAGGCTTGACACAAGATAATGCAATTGAGGAAAAGGAACTAAGTTCATGCTGATTTCATTAAGGTCCATATTAAGGGACCCTTCAAACCTTGCAGAGCTAAAAAATTAACATTAAAGCAAGAGAAAAAAATTTAATGTTAAAATTTTATACTTTGTAACTTCATTCAGCGGACATTCTTAAATCCTTTTGTACACTGTTCTTCAGTAGAGAATATATGCTCCTTTTTTCTGTATTAGTGAAATTTAGTATCATGAATATCATGTAGAAAGGTCATTAAAATCTAACACACAACATCTATAGCAATTCTTATTTGTGGATTATATGACATGTAACCAACACACGACTGTGTTGCACATTACATACACAAAAATATCTTACTTAAAACAGACTTTGAGTTAAACACGTACAAGTCAATAATTATTTAATTATTCTATAAACTTCACTAAGTTCCTCAAGGGTCTGCCCAATGTGCTATATAATTTGGAATATAATAATGCCAAAGCAATCTTCTAGATCAAAGCCAAGGAAATATCTTGGACCAACTAACAATAAGGAGGTATTAGCTGCTTTAAAAGATGAGGACATTCTACCCCCCAAAAAAATGTGCTTACTGTTACCTAACCAAGTTCTCAAGTGTTTATCTGTGACCAACTTTTTCATTTAACACCTATTAGTATTCTCTGGAATGCACCTGGGAAAATGCTGCTTTGGAGTAATAGAAATTAAAATTCTGGTCTATCACTCCAAGATCTGAAAACACTAGACAAAATAAAATAAAATAGAAAGAAGCTCCCACGACTTAGAAAAACTGAAAAGTGCTACTACAAAAATGCTACTGCAAGCATCATCAGAGGCCAAGTGAAGTTTTTAAACTGTCCTAAGTTTTGCCATCAATAGGATTACCTTGTTAGGTTCAGCAGCAAATTGGCCACAATGTTGTTCATTGCATCAAAGGGCTTCTGGTGCCGCTTTTTAACAGCTCCAGCACTTGAAGTAACCAGACTCTTTGGCTTTACAGTTGTGCCCAACTTTCCAGAATTCACCATCAGGTCAATTTTGCTAATGATGTCAAATAAAGACTTAAAGGAAAAATATTGGGAGAGAAGCTATTAGCAAGGGCAGACATAGATGACATTCTACCAGGAAGGAAAGAAGAGAAAGAAAAACAATTTAAACTTATTTTTCCTCTTAGATGGGAAGACTGAAAAGTGAAGAGAATGTTTCCTATGCATATATAAGCATTAACACAAGACTGAATGTATATATGATATATCCATAAATTATGATGTCATTTCTTACTTGGTTGTCAATGGGCAACACACAGTCTGCATGCTCATTAAGTTCCTTCATTGCCAAGATGCTATTGTAAGGCGAGGTTATGACATCATCCTCACCAGAAGGATAAATTGACGTCACGAATCTGTATACTTCTGGAAATTCATCCTCAAGCACCTTTAAAAGAAATGTGCCAAGTCCAGATCCTGTTCCTGAGGATTAAAATTGCAAAAACAAAAACAGAAACAAAAAAAAAATCCAGCATAAATGATTCAAAATAAAATTGTGAGGAACTTGGAATTTTATAGGTTTTTTTGGTAGGAACATATATTAAAAACCAGAGCATTATATAGAAGACAGTTTTGCTTCCATTAAAAATGACAAAAACATATAAATATATACATATATAAAACCTAGAAACAAAATGAAAAAGGCAAACTAAGAAAAAAATATCCAACATATATGATGATGGACTAAATTTCTTTAATAAAGAAGTCTCACAGGGGCGCCTGGGTGGCTCAGTCGTTAAGCGTCTGCCTTTGGCTCAGGGTGTGATCCTGGCGTTCTGGGATCGAGCCCCACATCAGGCTCCTCCGCTGGAAGCCTGCTTCTTCCTCTCCCACTCCCCCTGCTTGTGTTCCCTCTCTCACTGGCTGTCTCTCTCTCTCTATCTCTGTCAAATAAATAAATAAAATCTTAAAAAAAAAAAAGTCTCACAAATCAACAACCAAAAAAACATGAATAATACAACAGAAAAATGGGTGAAGTATATAAATATGTAATTCATAATAAATCAAAAGGTGAATAGATGTGAGGATGCTCAACCCTTCTTCTAATCAAACAAATCCAAATTAAAACAATTTAATTTTGAATATATTAATGTTTTATAATACTCAGTATTAGTGACAGTGTGGGGAAATAAACCTGTATAAATTGTTTCTAATAGTATGGATTGGTGAAATAATGTAGGAAGTGTTTATTAATATCAATCAAAATTTAAAATGTACATATTCTTTGGTCCCACTTTCTTTTTGGGAGTACTACCTACAGCTATTGGGGCAAAAATAAGCAGAAATGTATGTACCAGGTGTTCAAGTGGGGATTGTTTGTAATAACTAAATACCATAAACAACATCCACTAATGGGAAATGGACTTCAAAAGTTATTATATATTAACACAACTGAATTCTAGGACACATAGAAGATATTGAAAGACATTCGGGAAAGATATAAAGTGAAAAAATGTTGGAATAATATGCATTGCATGATCTTATGTTAAAATACACACACATACTTTTAAAGGCATAGAAAATATTTGGAAGAAAAGACATAGGCAAACTTGATTCTCTGTGAAGAGAGAGGCTAGGATTTAGATATGGGAAAGGAGACCCTTTATAAACTTCACTATTATTTATTTTTGCCAGTAAATTATGAATAAAGTATAGTCTTCTGAGATTTTGAGTAATAGAGGCATTAAAAAAGGCATCATAATGAACTATAAATCAAACTGGTTTTTTGAAAACTTATCCAAACTAGCAGGTTAATTATACTAGTACAAAGAAAATTTGTTTCTTAATTTAATGATTATGATAGTCCTCTAAAGGCATGGTTACATAGCAAGTGTAACTTTAATTTTAAAATGTTATCATACTGAATAATATGTATAAAAAAATCCATATATATAACCTGCTGAACATAAAATCTTAATCTGAGAAAAACAGCATGGCAAATCTTTCTTTTAAAAATCACTAATCCTATTGGAAATTAGCAAAATATATTTTTCTAGTTCATAAAACAGAGGAGCAAAATACTTCATTTGCAAGGTACAGGCTTCCCTGGGGAAAGAAAGCAATGCAGATCATTTATTCTGGGTCAAGGTAATTGCTATGTAAGGAATGATTTAAAGGAGCTGACGAAAAGGATTTCTTTTATCTATGTCTCTTATTGCACACAAAGAAAACTTGTAAGGCAGTTAAAGAGTACTGATATTACTTAGCAAGGATACCTTTGAACAAGCCAGAAGTGCTTAGCTTCTAGGTGGGATATGAGACTAGACAAGCAAACTCTTAGGAGAAAGTCAGCATTCCCAGAAAGCTCACATATACTGAAATATAGTTGGGAATTTTATAAAAGAAACTAAAAGTAGAAGAAGAAAAAACTTCAGATTCAGTTGTATTGACTCTTAAAAGGGCTCCAATTTATAAACAATGGTAATAGCAACAAATTTTGACAAAAATTTAAAATAAGAAGCAGTTATGTATATACTCAAACATATACAGTGTTAAAAGTTGTACCTTTATTAAGCACAGGTCTGAAAACAGACTACTGTTTGCAAAATGAATTCCCATTTACACTTCACATTGTTATCTGGAAATGAGTGAATAACTTTACCTCCTCCCATGGAATGTATTATAAAAAAACACTGCAAACAATCACAGTGCTCTGCCGACTTTCTGAGTTTCTCTAAAATCTGTTCTTGATAAAGACTGCCAAAAACTTTGTGCCCCACAGCCCTGAAAAAAAGAATATAAATTACACCCTGGTATTTATTATTTCAAGATTTTATTATTTCTGATCTAAATGAAAAGATTACAGAAAAATTTGAAAAAGGATTTTTACTGTATTAATTCTTGTTTCATAGGAATAAATCATATTGTGATATTTCAAAGATACTAGATAGAAAATGTAACAAATATATAGCTCTATAATCCTCAAATATCCTGATAAAGTAGCTCATTATCAATGGATATTAAACTATGGTTTTCTAAATTTATCTTCTTTTTCTCTTTTTTTAAGGTATAATTATAAGACTTTAGTTACATAGTTTTTTCTCATCTCCATTTAAAATAAACTCTGCAGTAAATTTTTCATATTAAAAAGCAGAATGTGGTCAACTAGAAAGACATTCAAAATAAAAAATTTTGAACATATTGGTTTAATATAGGAGAAAACACTGGTCACATTATGTTATCATTAGTTGAAATGATACACAATAGAAAACTGATATTCATAAGGCTCTGTAAGCCCTTTTGATTAATCAAATTTGCAAGGAGCATGTTGATGCATTAAAAAATGATTAAAATGATTAAAAAATGACTGAATGACTTCCCCAGATATGCAGTCAGGTTGTGTAACTCAAAAATTACAGAAAAAGTTACACAATTAGTGAAAAGCCAGGTAAGTGGGCAGGTGAATTCATTTAGTGGCTGGTTCTCCCCAGATGAGTCTCTAGGAATGCAGAATGTAAATTCATGCTTTAAAGTTTTATTTATTAGAGTCATCTCTACCCCCAACATGGGGCTCGAACTCACGACCCCAACATCAAGGGTTGCACGCTCTTCTGACAGAGCCAGCCAGGGATCCAGTAAATTCATGCTTTAGCAAAATGGTATCACTACACATTAGGAACCTGAGGGACAGACTGCAAATAGATAAATGAGTAAATATTAGATTTGCAAATAACAAGGCTACTTAATTTTTAAAAAACAGCAAAAACAGTCTCAAAGTAAATTTTCAAATGATCATTGTTGAAGCTTTTTACCCCATTAAGAAGAACAGACAGTTATATATTTAAGAGCTAAACACAGCCTCAGGCTGAGCTTAATGCTGGGACACTGACTTGCACCTCTTATCAGTCCTATCAAGTCTGACCAACTGGAGAAGTTGATAGAATCAAATAATATCGGTAAGAGAACAGTTTATAAAAATAGTTAAAACTTTTGTCATTAGTATTATGTAAGAATCAATTTACAAGGAATTTAGTAAATCCATTTTTCACGATTTTTTTCTTAAAAAAAGGAGAGAAAGAACTATGATACTGATGGCTTTTCAGTATTGAGAAACCCCATCATTTATCCAGGAAAAGATGATAGGCCGAAAGGCCTAGAGGCAGGTCTGGCAGGTTAGATCTTGCTTTCATGTCAGCAGGACCTATTAGAATGAAGGAAAGATCATTCATTTTTTTTCAGATGACATTCAATTTTTACATATGGCATATTCTCACCAATTATTCCCTGAGCCAGAAATATCAGTGATGAGCTGCTTGCTGTCAAACACATCCCTTAATGGTCCCTGCAGAATTTCATTTACTACCCCTTCCTCCATGTCAATCAAGACAGCCTGAGAAAGAGAAATAAAATTGAACTAGCGTATTTTTCTTTAGAGCTAGTAACTCTGTAAATGAATTTATGACCTAAGAGTTGCATTGTTCTTTTTAATAGCTTAGGCTTAATCAAATCGTTATCTGAATCTTTATGTAGAATCTGTTATAAGAATGAAAAAGTAATTGCACTTTGCTCAGGAGGTGGAATACAATTAAAAGGTGGGTTCGAAACTCTTCTCCTACTCCAAAACACCACGTGGGGCCGGGGCAGGAGGAACTGAATAATCCCTCAACTGATTTTCTAACAATTCCTTTATTCATGTGCCTACGTGATTGTAAATGTTTTGAGAACAAGGTCTCAGAAATTTAAAAGGTGCCCTAACCGGAAAAAAATTCTCAATAAATGTAGGGTATGTTAATGCCCTTGCTCACCAGGAACAACCACGCTGCTCTTCATGAATCACAGCCCAGAACCGCCCAATTCAAATCAGTAAACTCAACTATCCGGTGCAAACCAAGGCTCTGGAGAGAGGTCAAAGACGACAACAGGGTCCCTACGCCCAAGAAAACCTCATTCATCATCACAAACATTACCGACACGGGAGACAACCTGTATTACTAAGAAGAAAATGAGAACATAAAACGTAAAATTAAGTACGGAAAGAAAAACAGAAAAGACTGGAGGGAATCACCGCAAAATGTAGGCAGGGCTAGCTTGGCAGTAGGGTTATAAACCCCTACCCTCACTATTTTGTGCCTCCCCTGTTTTCTACACTGAGGAAGAGGAGTGAAAAAGTAAAATAAATAGTTAAATTAAAAAGCTGAAAAAAATCCTGAAATAACCTTCGAGTATACTACAAAGCTATTAACTCTTTGATTCAGTGTCACAGAGAAAGTGCTTGGTTTATGGACTCTTTTTAGTTCTTGTGACGCTGTGACTTTAAGCACTTACATGCCAGTGTTCTAAGAGCTTTACGTGTATTATCGCATTTGATCCTCACACCCCTATGCATAATTACCCCCGTGTTACGCACGAGAAAACTGAGGCCTGGGAATGCTAAGTCACTTAGCTGTGATCACCCAGCTAGTATGTGAGCGAGCGGAGATTCAAACCCGGTTAGCCTGGCTGCAGAATCTTCAGTCTTAACCACCAAACCCTTTGCTCTCCTATGGAGAGGAGATAGTCAAGTTCGATATTTATGGGGTACTAACTACCGTGGGGTTGCAACTTATGCCCATTTAAATTCTGTGAATTAAACTGCTTGTGTAGTTATTTAACTATGCTACTATAAGCAAGAAATTAGTCTTACCCAGTATATCAGAAATATTTCTAATTGTACAATCACAGAAGTATATTAGAAAGACTACAGAATTACGTATTACAAATGTGCTATTTTATATACAGCAAGCAATATACATATATTTTATGTACACTGGACTACATAGGGTTATTTACTGGCAATTTAGGGTTTGTCTAGGATATTTTATGATAATATGCAAGTTTTACCTAGATGTTGACTTTAACACCTAATCAACCATAAGAGAGACTTCACTGTATGGGCAAACTATAGTATACTACAAGTTGTGTAAGATTACAAAAAGAAAAAAAATTAGCTTATAATGGCCTTGTTCCAAAACAGACTTATTTAAGATAATCTGTGGAAAATTACCCTCATTACCTTGCAATCCTGCAAAGGAAGCGACGGGCAGAATACAAATGGACATTCAAGCACCTCTTGAAGTCAGTTTTCATAGAATCATCACTGTCATTGTCACTGAGCATTAAAATGCTGACATGGTATAGAACTCTTTCAATTCTAGTCACATCAAGCCTTTGATTTCTTTTTCCTTGGAAATTAATTAAATGAGGAATTATTCTGGGTTCCTCACGCCACCATCCAAGGTCTGGAGTCACAACTGTTTCAGGATTTGATGTTTATTGTTTTCTGCCAGAGCAACCTGGTGATAGTTTTCTGGTCTCTGAGCTCTCCCTTAATCGTAATAGAGGATTACAAAACTCTGAGTATTTACCCATTAACCTATGATACTGGACACAGCAGAAGGACCTAACCATGAAGTTATCTTGTGAAGCCTAGACTCTTCAGTGATCACAGCCACATAATACCAAGACTCCTAAGGAAAAATGGAAAAGTACCTTCTAGGACAAGTCAAAGGTGACAGGACACACTGATTTATTCTTTCCCAATAGTGTTTCCTCCACCTCCTACCTTGCTCACTGACAGAGTGGTGGGAAAGAGCTCAAATTGGGAGCACTCTAGAGAAATGTCAATGTTACTTTTTCTGTAAGATTTGGATTAGGATGTTAGCACTGTCCATAGCATGCAGGATATACCAGATGTGAATCATCTGAACAGCCTATAAGCACATGGTCTCTGCCAATAAATTTTGTTTTCCAAGGACATCAGAGATTACAGATATAAGGAGACAGTTCCCAGGTACCACAACACTACTGCCTTTTACTCTTCCAGCCACAATTCCAGGTCTGGTCCTTATTGTCTCAATTCCTACCATCCAAACTGCTTTTCTTTTTTGTTACAAAGATTATTAATCAACAACTGGAAAAAGCAGTTTGTTGTAGAGAAATAATTGCAGAAGTGTTGTTGGAATGAGGTTAAGACGAAATATGGGCTACTGACTTGAAGCATTTTTGTTCAAGAGGTCTTACATGGGTATGGTATTCACTATAACGTGGCTGGATCTGTGCTTTGTGCTGGGAATGGTAACTGATGAAAAGAAACGTTCAATTATCTTCAAATGAAAAATTAACCAGCATTAGCATGTGTCTGAGGCTTAAAATTAAGAAAGCTCCTTTTGTTATCATTTACCCAGACGTGTATTTCCCCTGAAATATTTATTAAAAAATGCTAACGATACAGTGTTTTTACTTTAAGCACAAAATTTTCCCCCTAAAGTTCCAGGTAGATATAAATGTCTGCTTAACTATATGTATATTAAAATGTGGCTTAGTAAATACTTTAAATTTGGGAAGTTAAAATTTTATTCTCATGATAGTTACAGAAGTATAGTTATTTTAAGAACACACACAATATAAGAATCCAAGTATATAGATCTTACTCGTGCTTTCAAAGAACAAATTTTCCCCTTGGAAATACTGCCACCATCACCAACCACTCTGAAAGATAAAAAATGAGAAAAGGTCGTAATATCTTCCAAGGCTAATACTGCTGTTAGGTAATACAGTTAACTCCCGTTTATATAATATAGCTACTTGGGCCTGGTAAGGCAGACACAAAAGGCAACGTAGAAGGTGCCATTCCTATTCTTCTCCCTTGCCTACCCTCCCCTTAGGCTGAAAAGTGAGGTGTTTTTTCTTGGCTTTCTTTGTAGTTAGGGCTGGCCATGTAATCCAGTTCTTACTGATGAGATAAAGGGAGATATTCTGGGAAACTTTTCTGATAAAGAGGACCAGATGTAGTTGGTGCCAACTCTTCCTTTTTCCTACCTTGAACATGAATACAGATGTGATGCATGGAGTGGAGGCTGCCACGTTATAGTTTAAAAAAATAAACATGAGGACAAGAAGCCAACATAATAGGAATAATGAAATGAAAGTACCTTGGTCTTTTAAGGCACTTCTCCAAGCCTAGATCACCCAATTTCCAGATTTCTTTAGATGGGCTAACTGGATACTTGTATTGTGTAAGCCACCATTAATGAGGTTTCCTATTGTAGCTGAACATACATTAACTGATATACCAGTTATATATCATGAGTATCTAAGGCTGTTCCTAGAATTTCATGTTGAACTAAAGTAACTTCATGTATGACCAAACACAGGGTATGAGTCAATACAACTTACAAGAAGACTATATGAAAGGAAGTTGAATTGAGCACAGATGATACTATAGGTTGGGTTGGTAAACTATTGTCCTTGGGCCAACTCTGACCAGCTGCTTGTTTTCCTAAATAAAGTTTTATTCAAACACAGCCATGCCCACTTGCCTATGTACTAGTAAGTTATACCTGCATTCCTGTTACAACAGCAGAGTCGAACAGATGTGACACAGACCTTATGGTCTACAAAACCTAAAATATTTACCATCTGGTCCTTTGCAGGAAAGGTCTGTTAACCTCTAGTACAGGTAAATTCCTAGTATGCTACTAAAAAGGTATGGTCATTTCCTCAAATAGATATAGCCGTGTACACCAAAATGTGGTCTTGTTTTTTAAAGGTTTTTTGGTACCACCATGGAACAGATGCTGGCAGGTGTTGCTAGTACATAGAAAGAAGAGTAAAATGCCAAGACTCATCTCCCCTTTTTGGATAAACTCGGGATTGGGGAAATAAGAATGCTCTCACGTTGAATTATAAAACAAAGTACAGGGGAGTATAGTTACGTAGTCACCTTATTAAGAAAGAAAAGGTCCCCGGCTGAGTCTCGACTAAGTAATACTTAATGAATGGATTGACCATCAAGAGTAGAGGGGATGAGAGTGGGAACTCAGTTAGAAGGGAAGCACATAAAAGGAAGTACTACAAAGGCAAACTTGAGTCTCTTAACAGTATTTAGGGGAGAGGATGTTCTAATTCGCAAAAAAGAGGGAATCCTAGATAATAGATATCTCCATATAATAAAGATAAATGACATCAGTCATTAAGGTAATAACCTAACTCCCCTTGGTCTGATTCCACGATCACCAAGCAACCTTCTATTATTTAGCTTTTCAGGTAGATTTCCTACAGAAGAGAAAGTGCTTTTGAAGGGAAAGAAAGACCTGGTGCTCTTGAGTTATGGTTCCTACTGTCAATTACTACATCTACTTTCTGCTTTTTAATCTACCATTCTCTTTGAGTTTGGTTTATCTGCCTGTACTGGAAAGCAATGGACTCATTCTCAAGATGTTAACAAGTTTTCTCAGTTTGCTAGTCTGAGGGCCAGACTCTGGGATTCACCAACGAAGTGGAGACTAATTAGCCTCCCCTAGGAGATAACTTACCTCAAATACCCAACCAACTAATTCAAACTAGAACTAGAATTTTTACTGAATTAGATAAAGGTGGATATTCATGATATATTTTTTAGTTCAAGTCCACCAGTTTAGTTTTATTAATTATTTTGAAAATACACAAACTTAATGATTAAACATTAAAAGCTTATGGACATACCTTGAATGTCAAAATTACTTTCAGATAAAATATACATATGCTCTTTATTAAATAAACAAAAGTAATTTGACAACTGTTTATCTCCTTTTTAGCACATTCTATTCATAGGACAAATATTCCTAACTACAAATAGTATCACAGAAGCGTAAAAAAATATTTTTCTTTAAAAAATTAGTCATTCTCGAATGCATTAACAATATACCCTGAGGAAACTTTCAGTACCCCTTCAGTAAAACTTTATTTCAAGGTCATGTTAAAAGAAGACACATGAGGGGTGCCTGGGTAGCTCAGCTGGTTAAGTGTCTGCCTTCCAGTCAGGTCATGATCCTGGGGTCCTGGGATGGAGCCCCATGTTGGGCTCCCTGCTCATCAGGGAGTCTGCTTCTCCCTCTCTCTCTGTCTCCACTTGTGCTACCGCATGCTCTCTCTCTCAAATAAATAAAATCTTTAAAAATAAATAAAAGTGAAAGAAGGCACACTAAAGGTTCTTTTTGTTCCTTCATATGGCCTTAAAAGGAAACCTACTGTCCTGCTCTGCAGAATGAGAAATATTAATGATATGAGAATAATGAGAAAAAAAATATGCTTTCAATCGTGATAAAAACAAAAAAGCCAGACAACTTCTTTATAGTTATCCATTGTTTTATTGTCCTTTGAAGAATTCTCACCAATCAGATGACATGAAAAGAATCATTACGCTATGTGATAGACTTTAATCCCATCTTACCTGGTATCCACATTTCTAAAGAAGCTGCTTATTGCCTCATCATAAATTCCTTTCTAAAAAGAAAAAAAATATATTTATAACATTTGATTAAGTTTTGCCTCTTTCCCAAATAAAATCCTTTCTATTTAATAATCTCACAATACTGTAACGGCTGGTATTCGGTTATGAGAATAACAACAAAAGTGCAAGTTATCATAAAGTGCTTAGACTGATTCTTCCTACCTAAAAAATAAATGCTGTAAAATCTATGGATTAAGTTGAGCAGAGGGTGCTGAAGAAAGGAGTCCCCCATAGGATTGTAGAACAGGTGCGTCAAACAAGAGCTTTGTCTAGATTCCTGGTGATCATTTTAAAGTTGATTAAATTCAGGAATATACTACTACACATGTTACCTATTTTACAAAGCACTTTCCCAATACTATCTCATCGCTCTTCACAACAGTCCTGATAAAAATGAGACCCTGAGAATCAGGTAGCCTTAAGACTGAGATCTTCGCCCAGGATTTGTTTTAACGACAACAAACGTTTAAAAACCAGTTTGTTCTTCCCTGAGAAGATCCCATACACCTTATGCCGGTCAGATAAGAGGTAAAATGGACTGATTCTTGTTTGACGAGCCTCGGTGATAGGCGAGGGGTCTCCGGGCGGCGGGGCCGGTACCTGGTTGACGGCGGCATGCTCCCTTAGCGCCAGATCCCAGAAGCAGCAGCCGATCTGGTTTCCGCACTGGCCGACTGCGATCAGCGAGAAGAGGGAAACAGAGTAGCCATTAGGTGACAAACAAGGCCATTCGGCTGCGCGGCGACCGAGTGCCCACCCTCCCGCGCAGCTTACCCTGTACGACCACCGACTGGGTCATGCTACGGCGCGGCCGGACCAGAGGACTAGGAAACCCGCGCCTACTTTCGACTCCCGGGCAAGCCCCGCCCACCAGTGGCGCGCCTGGAGGAGTGGCGTAGCCGTAAGTCACGCTGCTGTCGCAAGTCACTGGCGTCGCTACGCTCTTCTCTACACTCGAGCTAAGTTTTTCCGTCAGAAGGCCGCTCAAGGGTACTTGCGTCCCACCGTTACCATAGCGACTGGGCCTCTGGACCGTAGGTCTTGCTGCTTGCCACCATCTTTGAGCTTCGGCAGCCCCGGAGGCCGGGGTAACTGGCGGGTAACTAGGCTTTGGAGTGGGATTTTAAAATGTGTGTCTTTAAAAGTGTCTATGGGCTATCAGAAGTTTAGTTCTTGTTCACAGTCTCAACACCCTGGGAGTTGGGTCAAATTCCGTTTAATCGGACTCCTCGGGACGCTCTGCTTTGGTGCGTCTATCCAACAAGCCCTTTCTTCTAACAGAAAACAGTGTCGCTAAGCACAAAGAAACCCCAGACAAATAGGCGTGTCAGGCTACAACCGAAACGAGGCGGTTTAGACACTTTGACAAAAAAGCGCTTCAGAGACCTAAGCAGTGTTCGTTGAAGCTGTATACTCCCGACATTAACTTCTAGGCCAAATAGAGTGTTCAAAATAAATCAAGACAAATATATAGCTCCAAGAAGCGTACAGTCTAAGATACATAAAAAATACTAAAACGGTTTTTGTCTTACGATATTGTGTGGTGCTGACTGTAAATTCAGTAGGATTCAGTGGGTGGGGATGTAGATCAGTAAATAGAAGTCTAGTGGAAGAGATGAAATTAAAACTAGGCATTAGATTTACGTAAATTAGATGGAAGGAAGAAGACTAAAAAATCAGACATTCCTGAAAATTACCAAGTATCAAAAACTGTCAAGCATTGAAAAACATTCTGAACTCATTGATCAATTTAGACCACATTTCAATTAAGAACTCCCCACTTCTTTACTGAAATTAATAATTTCCACAAAATTCTGAGGAACTACAAAATCCCAGGAAGCCATCTCCATTAAATTAAAACAAAATAGTTTTAAGTATATGTACAATTATGTGTGGTGATTAAGATCGATTAGAACACCTTATTCTTCCACCAAGACAAATAATAGTTGTTACTATATTTCTCTGATCGCTGGTAACTTTGAAGTTGCAACGGGTTAGTTTTATGGTGCTTAGGCTTTTCCACATTTCCATTTGTATATTTTTAACCTTGGTACTTATATCCCTTGTGATTAATAGGCAACTTTTAATCCAGAATGTTTTGCAATTGCTAGCTTTTACTCTTAACTGCTTATTAGTGAGCATGGAGTCAGTGGGAGTATAGTCTGGAATCACCAACACTTCACTTCAGATTTTGAGGTTGAAGTCCCAAAGCCTGGGGCTTCCAAAATTTGCAAAGTTTGGTCCAGTTTGTAGGCAGTGATGTTAGTTGGTGTGTGCAGTGAGTTATGGTGTCAGCTCATCTGGTGTTCTGGCTTCTGCAGGCTCTATATCTCATAGAGCACAGTTCATACATGGGAACGAGTTAAATTAAGAAAGTCCTAACAAGTCTCATTAATAACTTCAGTCTGGAGAGAATCAGACTGAGAGGCAATTCTGCTTAAGAATCAAGGCAGAGCCTTATATACCACCATTTCAGGACCTCAGTAGAAGCAGAACAACTTTTTAGAGTTTATATTTTCCAAGAATTCACATTGAAGTCATATGTTTGAGCATAGCCTGGAGTTCAATACACTCCTGATTAGATGGACTGAGACCTCATTTAAGATATTCAGCAAACTCAGAAGAGCAAGCAGAACCCAGGCCATCCTGGAGGGTTATACACAGCTCTAGTGGAGTTATAATATACCTCCTCTGATCCAAAAACAGTGAAAAAAATATAACTTACCTTTCAAACTATAGCTGTAAGTAGAAGAATTGGTTTTAGAAATGAAGAATTAGAAACACGAAGAGGCAGACTAGAGAGCTGAAAATCAAATTACTGATGTAGATGAGAAGCTTGAGATAATCACAGAGAAAACTGAGGCAAAGGACAAAGGTATTAAATCTCATAGAAGAGAATATATATGAAAGAGACAAAGATGGTTTGACATGAGATTAATAAGTGCCTCTGAAATAGAGAACACAGCAAACGGAAGAAGAAATGTCCTTACTGATATAAAAAATACTAAAGGAAAGAAAATCTATAGATTAAAAGGATACAGGATTAAGAATTATAGGAAAAGTATTAAGAGTATGCTTATCATGGTGAATACTGGGTAATGTATAGAAATGTTGAATCATATTGTACATCTGAAACTAATATAACACTGTATGTTAATTATACTTCAATAAAAAAAAGGATATACCATGTTCCATGGAAAAATTTCTATAGAACAGACAACACTAGGATATATCCTGGTTAAGTTACTCAGTCTTCAGAATTAAAGAATTCTGTGGGTACCCAGGCAAGAAACAAAGGTGGTGGCAGGTCTGAGGGGGGGATGGTGGAGAAGAAACAATTAGGGTTTGTTAGACTCATTTATAGCACATTCAGTACTGGAAGACGTTGAAAATACATTGCAAAGTTCTGAGGGGGAATAAGATGTGTTCCAAGAAAATTATACTTCTTTGACTTTCCAAGTTGTCACTTGAATATAATTAGAATTTGTGGGGGCTCTATCCATTTTTATTCCTGTTGGCACACTGCATTTCTGAGCCCGTCTCCTCTCTTTCATATAACTTGACAAACACAACCATAGCAACCACCATTTTACCAATATTGTCTTCTAACCTTTTCCACTCAAATTCAAGTTCATTAGTAAATAATCTGTCTTCTAGGTTATCACAAGAGTTTTGCAAAGGTTTTTCCCACTATATTTGCCACTAATAACGTAAATAACTATCCTTTCAGCTTCCAATAACAGTTTCTTGTCACCTGCTGCCTGACCACTATACTAATGACTTATATTTTAGATTTTTGTTATGGCAGTTCTTAAGTCTGGACCTAAGTCTGTTTAGGTCATGATAAATTTTGCTAAGTTGTGGTAACAAACTAACTCCTGAATCTCAGGGGTGTAAAACAATGAAGGTTTATATTTTTGCACATGATCCATATCTTTTGGTAGGTCTCTGTGGTTGTGCTTTATGTTTATCTCACTCTGGCACCTGGGTTGCTGAGCTACCACTATTTGGTACATTCTTGCCTTTTGTGGCAGAGAGAAAGACAACTCAAGAGGATCTTGCACTGTATTTAATGGCTGTTGTTAACTCACTGGCCAAAACTAGTCACATGGGCTCTGAGTAATCATAGGGGACCAGGAATTGCAATTTCCAGAAGGCAGAAAGCCAGAAATATTTGATGAACAACATTTATAAGTACATTACAAGCATTCTCAGACATGATATCAGAATACAGCATTCCCTCTCCTTGAGTATGGACTAGACCAATAACTTCTTTCTGATGAACAGAGCTCACACACAGCTCAGCAGCCATCCTGAGTTGGGGAGACAGAATTGAAAATTCTGTGGGATCAAGGCAGCTAGAATTTTCAGAGCCAGAGAGGAGTGAGTGTATTGAGAAAGCTCTGGAGATCTTCAGGGAATTTCTGAGCCTTAAACTGAGTACTGATCAATATATGTATGTGGGTAAACTACTTGAGACTGAGGAATGAACCACTGGGAAGAAGCAGGCAGAACAATTTTGGGGGTTCACACAAGGCTGGGACTAGTTTACATTCCCAGTATCTTTAGTGGAAGAGCCCTGTAATATCTGGGAGTGTTGAGTACAGTAAGGATATTGCCTCAGTAGGGGAGAGAAATTAGCCATAGATGAAAGGCTGTTCTCATCTAGCCCAGGAAAAGTGTAAAATCAAGCCTCCAAAGAGCCAAGCTATTTCCACGTAACTGTGTTCCAGATAAAAACTTGAAAGTGCTTAGAGGACTAAAAATAAAATCCAGTCTTCAACAATGTAAAATTCACGATGTCTGGCATCAGATGAAAAATTGCAAGATAGGCAAAGATGTAGAAAACACTCCATATGAGGTTAAAAGGAATCAGTAAAAGCAAACCAAGAAATGGCACAAATGAAAGAATTGTAGAAGAGGACATTAAAATAATATAAATACACTCCATATTTTCAAGAAGGCAGAAGGAAGCATGGAAAGATTAAGAAGAGACAAATATAAAAGACCCAAGTCAGACATCTAGAAATAAAAAAGAATGCAATGTCTAAGATGAAAAGTACACTGGATGGAATTAAGAGCAGATTAGACGTTGTAAATGAAAAGAGTAATGAACTTAAAGATTTAACAGTAGAAATTATTCAAAGTAGAACCAAAAGAAAGTAAAAAAGGATCAGTGAGCTATGGGACAACTTCAAACAGCTTTTTATACAGTAATTGGAGTTCCAGAAGGAGGAAACAAAAACATACTTGAAGAGATAATATCTGAAAAGTTTTCATGTGTGATAAAAACTATGAACCCACAGACCCAAGAAGCTCAATGAAACTTTAGACGCAGGAAACAGGAATAAAATCACACCAAGCACATTATAATCAAATTAATACCAGCGACTAAGAAAAATATTAAAAGCACCCAGAGGAAAAAAGATACACTACATGTAGAGGAACAAAGTTAAGAATGAAAGCAGACTTAGAAACAATGCAAGTCCGAGAACTGGAGCAAAATCTTTAAGTACTTAAAAAGAGCCCCACAAAACAAAACTGTTGACAGGGTTTTATACTCAGCAAAAATATTGTTCAAAAATGGAGATGAAAAAAGTGGAGGTGAAGTAAAAACATACAAAAACGGAATGAATTGATTGCTAGTAGACTAGAACTGTTAAATGAAAATCTTCATTCAGATAAAAGGAAAATGATGTTGGAGGGAAATCTGGACCTACTGAAGGGGATCAAGACCAAGAAAATGATAAATATGTGGGTAAACATAAAAGAGTTCACTTGTTTTTAAATTTTTCTTTAAAAACAGTTGCTTAAAGAGAAACTTATAATGTGTTGTGGGGTTTATAATATATGTAGAAGTAAAATGTATGATAAAATAATACAGAAGTGTAAGGTTCTTTTGGTGTATGTGAAGTGGCATAATGTTATTTAAGGCAAACAGAAAAGTTAAAAATGTGTACTATAAACCCTAAAGTAACCAAAGAGAAAACAAAAAGTTGTAAAGCAATAAGCCAATAATGAAGATAGAATAGATTCATAAAATATACTCAGGTGTGTCAAAAGAACAGAATAAGAAAAAAGGGAAAAAAGAACAGATAGCACAAATAGAATACAAATAGCAAGAGGGCATACAAATTCAGTTATATCTGTCACATTAAATGTAAATAATTGACATGCTAATTAAAAGTCCGAGACCATCAGAGTAGATAAGAAAAAGCAAAAGTCAACTATATACTGTTTATAAGAAAACCACGTTGACTCTAAAGACCAGATAGGTGAAAAGTAAAAAGACAGGAAAAGATACATTATACTAAAATTAATGAATAGAAAGTATCTATATAAATTTCAGTCAAGAATATTACTAGAGATAAAGTATCTATATAAATATTACTAGAGATAAAGTATCTATATAAATTTCAGAGCACAGAATATTACTAGAGATAAAGAAGGATAGTTTTTAATAATAAAGTTATTGATTCATTAGGAGGACATAACACTATTAAATATTTAGGTACCTAATATTAGAGCTTCAAAATATGTGAAGCAAAAACTGGCAGAATAGAAAGGAGAGACAGATACATTCATAATTATATTTGGAGATTTCAGCATCCTTATTTCAATAATTGATAAAGAAGAATACAGGAAGTCAGTAAGAATGCAGAAGACTTGAACAACTCTGCCAACCAAGTAATTACAGTGATAGAACACTTCACTCAGTGACAGCAGAATATACATTCTTTTCAAGAGTATGTGGAACTTATCAAGGTAGTCCATATTCCGACCGTAAGCAAGTCTCAATAAACATAAAAGAATTATAATCATAAAAAGAATGTTCTCGGCCAACAATGGAATCTAAGAAATCAATAAAGGAGAACTAGCTAGAATATTTTCATATATTTGAAAACAAAATAACACTGTTCTAAATAACTCATAGGTCAAAGAAGAAACCAAGAGGGAAATTTTTAACTGAAGGTAATGAAAATACAACATTTCAAAATTTGTGGAATGAATCTCAAGTAGTGCTTTGATGGATATTTATAGAATTAAATGCTTATATCAAGAAGGTAGGTCTCAAATCAATGATCTAGGCTTCCTTTTTAAGATACTAGAAAAAGAGAAACAGATTAAGTCCAAAGTAAACAGAAAAAAAGGAAATACTAAAGATTGGAGAAGAAATCAAATAGAAAACAGACAACAGAGAAAAATCAATGAAACCTAATACGTTTCTTGAAAGAGTAAAAGTCTTTTGTGAGCTTCCTTGCTCATAAAGTCTTTAACTTGGGTTTATGTTCCTGCTCGGTTTAGCCTCTACTTATTTCTCTGACCTTATTTCTTTCTTATTTTTTCTACTATGGTTATGCTGGCCTTTCATATTTTCTGTTGTCTTCTCTGCTGGCACATGATCTTTGCACATGCTGTTTCCTCTGTTTGCCCCATCCTCAACTGTCTCAATGTTTTTATTTCCCACCCATTTTCACCTAGTTAATGTCTACTTGTTCTTTAGACTTCGATTTGATATCCTAGTGTAGGACATAGACTACCCTAACCTGTAAATTCTACTAGGATAGACACTGTGTTTGTTTCGCTCAATGTTTTATCTTCAGCACTTAACATATGTCTGGCTCATGGTGGATTCTCAGCAAATATTTGTTGTACGAATGAATTATTCCTAGTAATAGATCTATTGTCTTAGGATATGACAAGTTCAAGCATTACTCCTTTTCTGTATCTCATGGATCAATATTCTGAGGATTGAAAGATTATTATTACTCTCAGGCTTATAAGGATTAAGAAAGAATATTTAGAGATTTCACCATCTCCAACACCCCTCCCCCAATATCTATACTTCACATATTCATCCATTTCTCTGTGAAGATCTGCTGGAGAGTCAAGTTCATTTTGTGATGTATTATTACTCTAGTGCTAGAAAGTTTCATCATTAAGGCTACTGTTTGGTTTATTTCATTGTGTCCCCCATACCAAAAAAAGAAACTTGGTGCAACTTGTGCCAAATAACTAGTTAAAAATCATAGTAAATGAGAGGAATTTATGAATACTTCACATGCAGATACTTCACTTTGTAGTTTAAAAATATATCGATGACTAAAAAGTGAAATCAATGCTTCAACACTGATTTCAGGAATTATGCACAAAGATAAAAGAATGTGTGCTGATGGAATTTTTGTATCTCAGACATTGGCTTTATTACATATTAGATTTTTGTTCCTCAAAACAACTCTATGATGTAGAAATTCATACCATTTTTTCAGGCAAACTTTTAGTGATTTGCTCAAAGTCTCAGAGTTAACATGGTATTAAAATTCAAACCTAATTCTCATGTCAAAACCTATTGTTTTCCCACAGCCATCTCCACTAGAAAATGTAAACTATTAAAAATTTTTGCCATCCTAAGGATCAAATGTTTAGGTCCTAATGATACATTAGCTAACAATGGCTAGCAATTATTTCAGTTTGTCTAACTATGACACAGTCAGTTAAATGGTTTCTCTTAGCTAAAATTGTGATCAACTATTCACACATAGCACCCTAGGAAGAAAAAGAAGGTAAAGGTAAGATTTTGTCTAACATCAACTTAATTATGTAAAATGCCAACTTTCTGTCGTGTAAATCATATGAAAACAAAACAGTGGGAACTTAGAAAATGTGGGTAGTAAAAAAAGGTTTTCATTAAATGAAAAAAATGCTTAATGTCATTTAATAGTTTGTCATCAACTCTGAAAATGGGAAAAAAAAGGTTAGCTGAAGGGAAATGTTCTGGCTTAAAGATATACTTTAGTATAACATTCAGTGAGGTGAGCTATTGCTACAGAAGTTGGGGCAGAGAGGGCAGTCCAGAAGATAAGTTTCATCTTGTTGCTGGGGTTATGAACTTGAGACATTTTATTCTTTAGCAGATAGGAACCTATATGAAGGAATTCTGATGTCATAATTTTTGGGTGTCACTGGGACATTGATCATCATTCCTTTGGCGGAGATGGTACAAACAGAGGAGAGCCTCAGTGTCCAGAGAACAGAACAAGAGGACAGTCCAAGATGTATTCTTATTTTCTCAATTGTCTTTATTTCTGTCATTTGGGAATTTAAAGGTTCTTGAGGAAATAGAAGAGGTAGTCCAGGCATTAGGGAGAAGATATAAAGAATCCCACGTAGGAAGAGTCATAGCGAAATTTGTAAAGGGGCAGTTTGAGGACTTTGGTGTGGGATGAGGTCATAGTTAGATTGGATTAATTTGTATTAATAGTTAAGGGAAAAACTGGAATATACAAATAATGAGAAAAATGGGATATAAAGTGAGAAGAATCTCTTGATTTTGTACAGATTAGACTGTAGGTTTAGAATATAAATTCATTCATAGATTAAAATATTTCATATCATTGGAGAATAAGGCTGTGATAAGAATAAGACTGTCAAACTTGAGAGACAATTCTGAGTTTCAGCTGCTGGAGCTATGAATTGTGACATTTTATTCTTTAGCAGGTAGGAAACTATGTGAAAGAATCTTCTGATGTAATAATTTCTGGGTGTCACTGGAACATTTGATCATCATTCCTTTGGCAATTCCAGCCTTCTATGGAAGGTCAGTAGAAGCAGTTGATTTATTCACCTCTACAGGAATCAGACTCAGCCTATTTTGGTAAGTCTATGTATCCTTGGTAAAATTAACTAAAACTTAATACCTACATATATTAGATAATTTTTCTAAACCATAGATTTTATTGTAGTTTTACTAGCTTGTCATTGAGCATACCACTTTTTTCCTTGATAAAGGAAACATAATAAAAACGATTACATATAGTATTCAAATTCCTAAACTGTAATAATTTAGTTTTATTATTACAATAAACACTTACTAATTAGGCATAGAATACTGTTCTAGGCATAAAAAACAGTTATAAGTCATACTTCATTTTTCCTGTCTTTTGTTGAACACATGTAAATTGATACAAAATAGTTATTAGCTACTGTGTGCCTAGCCACTGTTCTAGGTATTCACGATTCAGTCAGTGGTGACAAAGACAGTCATGAAGTTGGGCGGGGGGGGGGGGGCAATGATTAAGCAAAAACATTTACAAAAAATTAGGGTGCTGGTTCTCAAGAGGGGTGATTTCTTCCCCTTCTCCACCAGGGAACATTTGGCAGTTTCCGGAGACATTTTTGATGGTCGCAAGTTTGGGGGAGGGGTGCTCTTGGCATGTGGTAGGTAGAGGCCTTGATGCTGCAAAACATCTACAAAGCACAGGCCAACTTCTCTCCCCAACAAAAAACTATCTGGCCCCAGATGTGCATAGTGTCACATTGAGAAATCCTGAATTAGAGTGATAACTGTTGCAAAGCCAAAATAGAGAGTGCTATGAAAACTTCTATAATGGAGTGAAAAATTCTATAATACGGAAGGCTTCTCTGAGCAAGTGAAATGTAAATTCAGACTTAATGAGTTGGGCCTAGTAAGTAAGGAGTGGGGAGCAGTGGGCTGGGGAAGAGTTCCGAGTAGAGGCACTAGTAGCCAGTAAAGAGCTTATTTTGTATAGTTGTGTGTGTGTGTGTGTATGTATCTCATACTTATTGTGTGTCTCACATATACATTATGTCATGTGTCTGTGTGTACATATATTTAATAATGCCCAGTAGCATCTGCTGGGACTAATAGTTAACATTTATTGAGCACTAACTATGTGTTAGGCACTGCATTTTATGTCTTAGCTTATTTAATCCTCACTATTACCCTGAAAGGAGATACTATTATTCCCAATTTATCCTTGAGAAGCATACTTGGTTAAGTACCTTGCTTAGGATTACACAGTCTGTCCAACTCTCCCACTTTCTTCACTATTGCGCTGTAAATGGAGAGAGGTGGGGGAGATGAATGACCATCAGGAATAGGGTTAATGGAAGCTGTCATGGAGGATGTGAGGCTCGGCTATACTTGTGAGGAAAAGAAGGGCTTAGCAGAGAGGCAGTGGGGAGTGGAAGTAGGGGCTCAAGCTTGTTGCTTGTAACACCCATTTCAAGCAAACTGTTTTGTTGTTGTTTTTTTTCACACAGCAGAAATAGACTTCAATAATGTTGACCATAAGGCACAGTTTACTTCTACCATCTAGTGGCTGTTTTATATTTGTTGCTAGACTTCAAATTGTATGTAAGGGGGAGTTGTGTAATATAGCATTTATATACTTTTATAGATACTTTAAAATGTCATTTTCAGAATGTTTCTAAATACCTATGACAAAATAATAACATTAAAGTCTCCAAAGAGCTTTTTGAAGACAACTCAGCCCCATGCCATTATTTTAACTTTCTAACCTAGGTTTTCAGTGAATTATGCCTTTTCGGTTTGGGACCCAGCCAAGGAGGTTTCCAGTGGAAGGAGGAGATTCTTCCACTGGGCTGGAATCTGGGCTGAGCTCCAGTGCTGCCTGTAATGGGAAGGAGATGTCACCAACTAGGTAAGATCTGCTCATCCTAATGACCGAGGAAATGCCTAATGGCTATTATCAATAGCAGCTCTAGTTGATGTTCAATATCAGCAAGACAGAAGTCAGGACCGTTAAATTAATATTAACAAACACTGTTGTTATTAAATTAGTATTAGCAGATTCCAGGTTTTCTTACCGCAGTTTGTTTTTGGTACCTCTGTCTCAGTGATAGACCGATTCTTTTTTTTTTGGACATTTTTAGCTAGGTTGTTGTTGTTGTTTTTGTTGTTGATAGTTACAAGAAAGATAACATTCATTTAAACAAGCAAATCTTTAGGGCTACTATATGCTAGGCATAAAGCTACAAATATGAAGAAGACCCCCATCTCAGATTTAGTGTTACTTTGGCTTTGATTTGATTTTTAGCAGAGAGATAGTAATATAGAGTATGAATGTTTTATAGAACAAAATCACTTTCTGCAAATTGAAGAAAACTGTAACAAATAGGATTTGTTCCACTTTTCTGCTGCTTACCATAGCAAACATCAAATACTACATTGTTAGATTTCTCACATCTTGGAAATTTTTAGAACACAGATTTGAGCTTAATGAGGCAGGTACTTAAAAAAAAAATCAGTTATTCAAGGATGTAGTACTATTTTGGGAAGTATTTGGGAAGTACCAAGCACTCGTCTTTAGAAATGTCTGAGGTTAGGTGATTATCTGGTGGGAATGTTGGAACAGAAATTCAAGCACTGGATGTATTTTTGGACTAGATGTCATTTAAAGATTCTTTTAAACCTGAGATTCAATCAACATTTGAATAGTATATGGAATAGTATGTTCAGTTTTATATTTTTCCACAAACATTGTAGGTTTTAGATCACTCAATTGGAGTGATTGCATAAATTGCCATAGTATTATCACTATGTTTACAACTATGCACTTCCCTCCCGCCTTTTTTTGCCATTTAGCAATCACTGCATACCTTTCAAAATGATCATGCAGAGGGTTATTTTATATTTATGAATTTCCTGTGACTAAATGTATGGCGACAGCCACAATTTCTTTGCAACTTAAGTCTAAAATGGCTCATCAGTGCCACGGTGTTATAATTATATTGTGACATTCAAAGATTTCAAAATGATTTAAAACAGTTGATATGCAAACTTTGCTGCTCTGAAAAAATTTCCTTTTTAGTATCTAACCACATGTCATTTGCTCTTTTATTCAGGCAACTCCGAAGATGCCCTGGAAGTCATTGCCTTACAATAACTGATGTTCCCATCACTGTCTATGCAACAATGCGAAAGCCACCCGCACAAAGCAGCAAGGAAATGCATCCTAAATAGCATCATTAAGCCTTTTGTAGAGGTCTGACTAGGTCAAGGGTAATGGGCCAGTATCATCTTATGATCTGATAAACAAATAAAAGTGGTGGCACCTTTGGATGATGACAATAGTGGAAATATTTTCTTTTAGTAGGAAAAGACACAATGTCGTCTGTAAAATATGTAGTGATAAGCCATCAGTTATGTTTGATAGATAAGACAGAATAATATTTCACAATTAGAAAGTACTTTAGAGATCATTTTGCTCACAGTGGATCATTAATATCAATAATTCAAGATGAAGGTTAATCCACCTTGATTATCAATCATGAAAGGCCTGTTCTAAATACTTAATGTGTTTTAGGCTGGTTTTCTTTGTTTATATTTGGGTTGCCACTTAGCTGAATCCTTTCACTTGAATACCCTAAGCCAGTTTCTGGCTTGTTATCTTTTTTTTTTTTTTTTTTTTTTTTTTTAAAGATTTTATTTATTTATTTGACAGAGATAGAGACAGCCAGTGAGAGAGGGAACACAAGCAGGGGGAGCGGGAGAGGAAGAAGCAGGCTCATAGCAGAGGAGCCTGATGTGGGGCTTGATCCCATAACGCCGGGATCACGCCCTGAGCCGAAGGCAGACGCTTAACCGCTGTGCCACCCAGGCGCCCCTTGATATCTTTTTTTTTAAAAAAGATTTTATTTATTTATTTGACACAAAGAGAGCGAGAGAGAGCAAGAGAGAGAGCACAAGTAGGGGGAATGGCAGGCAGAGGGAGAGGGAGAAGCAGGCTCTTCACTGAGCAAGGAGCCTGATGCGGGGCTCAATCTCAGGACCCTGGGATCATGACCTGAGCCGAAGGCAGATGCTTTACTGAACTGAGCCACCCAGGCATCCCAATAAATTGTAAACCTTAGAGTTATCTCTAAAAACAAACAATAACAGAGAGCTAATACCCAATAGTGGAGATAAAATGGACTAAATACCACTCAATCCTAAAGAAGTCATTTCTTTATGGGAAATGGGAAAATGGGAAAAAGGATACTAAGATAATGAATTTAAGCCAAATTATATTGATATTTATATTAATTACAAAAGGTTGAAATACTTCAATGACTAGGCAGAGTCATTTTCTACCCCTGATTGGCTAGAAAAGAAGATGCTATCTACTTGAACTTACTTTAAATACTAAGAGACATGTAAGTTAAAAATATGAAAGGTAAAAATAGATATACCATGTAAACATTTATCAAAAGAAAGTTGGAATAGCCTATATTAATTATAGACAAGACAATTTTAGAACGAAGAATACTACCAGGAATAAAGAGAGGCATTTCATAATGTTAAAATGGTTATAACAATTTTAAGTGTTTATGCAGAGCTTTGAAGTATATGAATCAAAAACTGATAAAATTGAAAAGAAACAATTTTATAGTTGGAGATTTCAACATCTTTCAACAACTGGAAGAAGAATGATAGTATAGCAGAGACTGTACATTCTTTTCAAGTACACATGGAAAACTCACCAAGAATAGACCACACTGAGGTCAACAAGGCAAGTCTCAATAAATTGAAAAATAGGCAAAATATGCAGAGTATGCAAGTATATTCCACAGTAGAATTAAGTTAGAAATCAATAGAAAAATATCCAGAGAATCTCCAAATATTCGGATACTTAAATGACAGGTTTTCAAATAACCCGTGAATAAAGAAATGGCAGGAGAAATTAGAAGAGTATGTTGAGCTGAATGAAAATGGAAACACAACATATCAAAATGGATGGCGTACAGTTGAATAGTGCTTATAAAACATTAAATTCTTTCATTAGAAAAAAAATCTCAAGCGAATGATCTAAGCTTTCACCTTAAGAAAACAGAAAAGATGGGCAAACAAAACCCAAAAGAGGCAGTAAGAAAGAAATAATAAAGACCAGAGATCAATAAAATAAATAATAGAGAAAAAGCAATGAAACCAAAAGCTGGTACTTTGAAAAGATCGATAGAATCGATAAACCTCTAAACAGAATTATCGGGGAAAAAAGAAGACACAAACTACTGATATCAGGAATGAGAATAGAGACATTACTGTAGATCATAAAGACATATTAAAAGGATAAATCAGTAAGTTTTTTACCAGTATGAATTCTTTATTCTTCTAAAGCCTCTGCCTTGAGTAAATGGCTGCTTACATTGCTTACATTGCTAGATATGGGCTTTCTGTGAGGGACTGTAAACAGGTTTGGGGGCATCATGCTTTCATAACCTTCCTCCAGGATGACATCAGCTCATTAGTCATTCATCTTTAGATGTGATCATTTTAAAACATATTCTGTTGAGGCAGCTGATTGAGCTCACTGTAAATGCACTATGGTCTGGCTAGGTTGGTGAGGCACTCAGGGCTGAGCAGCCGCCATTACTATACTTCAGGAGCTCCTTGAGGGATTCAACTGCTGCTTCTGGCTGGTCATATCATCTAGCTTCCTCTTCTGTGTGCTTTTTCCTGTCCCATACCTTGGCAGATGATAACAGGCTTTCATTCCTCAGACTCATCTACCTGCCCCCCCCATCCCCCCCACCCCGCCCCGCACCTGCCACCTGGGCCATTCTGCCCCCTAGCAGTGTCCTCTGGGGATGATGTCCTCTGGTGTTGTGAAGTTTAAAAACGGAGTGGCCTTATCCATGTAGCCAAACTTCTTCCCTACTTTTCAGGACTTGAAAGGTTACCAAAGATCTGAGGGAGTGCTTCTTGTCTCTCTGGTGGGCTGTACCATTTTTTCCCTGTTCTACCCCTACAATCTCAGCAATCAGAGATCCCTGGGGCTCAGGGGATCCCAAGGGGAGAATCAATACCAGATTTTTTTTTCCCTCAAGAGTCCCAGGCACTTTACAAGTGACTGCACTGGGAGGTAAGGTGAGGGGTAACTTTTATGGAAATTCTGCTTTCCTGAAATTCACTCAGCAAATATTTATTGAACATAAACCTAGGTGTCAGGTGCTATTCCATTGTTCTTACAACACATCAGTGAATAACACAGACACAATTTCATGGAGTTTACATTCTGGATGGTGCCTCATTTTGTTGCCCTTCTAGCCTCTTTATATAGACCGTGTGTGTGTGTGTGTGTGTGTGTGTGTGTGTGTGCGCGCGCGCACGCGATATTGGGGGATTGTCATGTTACATTGCTGGTTGTGCTGAAATGGCTTCTCTGAGTTAGTCCTAAAGGAGAAGGGATTGACTTCACACTTCAAAAGTGACGTATTTACTGTTTTATGGTCCCAGCTATGGGCTGTAGTCACAGATTAAAAGAAATAGAAAGACTCTACCTGACACCCTCTACTACTATGTTACATACAAGGATGTGGGGGCCCAGAGAACAAATAGATCCTAGTATCTTCTGAAATACATTCCCCCTACAAACTCCAGGCTGAGAATCGAGTGGTGTGTTCTAGACAACGGGCAGGTAGATGTATTATTCTACATCTAGAGAATGGGAAATGCTAAGTTCTTTTTCTTTCTTTTTTAAAAGTGCGTGTTTATAAATGTGTGTTAAACACTTAAAACCATGCTTTCAAATAGTTTTATTTTGGCTTCAGCCTCTACTGCTAAGTCCTTCATTCTTTCATGTTTCCCAGTCCAGAATTTTAAGAGAAAATATCTGATGATTTAAATTCATCGTCACACACCTCCAGATAATGGGATGTTGCTTCACTGGGAAGCTATAGTACATATTCTTGTCCAATCAGCTGTAGTCATGACAAAAGGAGGTAGGACACAGGCCTAAATAGGGCTCTTCCTTCAAACTGGGGCTATGGGAGGCCTCTTCATTGTGAAAGGGCTCTGAACTGGCAGGGACCAAAACAATAATTGGTCAAAATTACTATGAGCACCCAACCCATGTTTCTCTATATGAAATCCCGATATACTATGTTTAAAAGAAAAAAAATAATGACTTTTTTTTCTCCCTAGACAGAAGATGAAAGAAGATGGAGTCCCATCTAAGAGCTGAATCAGGCTCTTAAGAATGGCAAATTCGGTTTCAGGTCATCGTGTGGTGGTCAGGAGTTATATGGGTCAGTAGATTCAGTAGATTCTCATTTGTCAAGTATACGAATGTGAAATACGCTGCAAAGTGGCTTTGTAAATTGTGGAGAAGGTAGAAGAATTTTTGTGTTTTCAGTCTATATATGTGAGTCCATGCACATGCGTGCAGGAACCACTAAGTAGGTCCAGACAGGGTCTGCAGCTGGGCTGGTTTTGTTTACTTTGTGCTATTGCTGAGAACGAGGAACTAGGTGGCCCTCTAGGATGCTTCTGGAAAATCTTTTAAAAAAGAAAATGGTAGGGTGTTTCAGAATCACTTCTTCCTGTTTGGGTCTGATGGAGGGAATATTATGATGGTGCAGTGTGTTTTGAGCACTGGTTCAGTCTGTACTTGTTAAGGCTCTACACTCTTGGATTCAGAGTTTTTGTTTAGATGTCACATATGTTTACAAGGTTTTGTTTGGTCAGCCTGGTATTGTGGTTGCTGTTGCTTTAACTTAATTAGTTACCAGCAGAAACTCAGGCCATTCCAAATGGCCCAAATTTAACATTTCCAGCTTCTGTTGGAAATTCTGGTCCTTTAAGACTTGTGTTTTTTCATGGTGAGAGTCAGCTGAGTTGAGCATCTGCTGGCTTTCTAGATAAGCCTGGCAAGTGCCCTCTTGATTTTGTCAGTCAGACCCTACCAGCTTTACTCCTTTATGGTAACTCTCTGGCTCTGTAGGGATTTGGGTTTGTGACTCCAGCTTTAGAGGACAACTGATAGCTGGCAGATAGTTCTCTGGAGGCAGGAAGCAAGGGGGTAATCATGCTGCCCCTTGTTTTGAAACCTGGTTCTTTGGCCTAGTTGAATGACAGCCGGCAATATATCCCTAACTTTTCTAAGTCTCAAGTTTCTCATCTCTGAATGCCACCTCATAGAATTAATGTAATGATCAAATCAACTTCAGCTTCTCATGGAGGTTGGCATACAGTTATTCCTCTATGAATTGATATTAGCTATTTTCATTGATATCTTCAACTTTATTATTAATGTACCTGAGACAGGAGGCTAGCAGGGGATTACATATATATATAAAATTTACATATATATTTTCCCCCAAGGTTAGAGATTATTTTATTCCCTTAGTAATTCCTCAAAATATTTTATGCCCTCTTCCCTTACCCCTAAAAGTTATTCCTTCTACATATCCTTAATCCTATTCTGTGAGGGCCTATTTTCTTTCATTCTGTCTTCAATGTTGATTATCTTTTCGGGTAGTATTCTTTTATTTCAGTTTCTGTATTTTAATATCACACCAGCTATTCAAGGCTATTTTTTCTAGACTTTATGAATCTAGAAACCTAAGAAAATCATAAAATTAGATAATACTAGTTGTGTGTAGTTATGTGGGGAAAAAAAAACCTTTAATAAGAACTTTTATACTCTTGAATAGAATTTTATGATTATGTCTTACTTTCTTTGCTGTAGTGTCTTCTACGACTCATATAGAACACACAGTAATAATATCTTACAGGAGCCTCCCCTCATGCTGTTTTATTTTTCTTTTAAAGAAATAAGGGGAAAAAGGTGGTTTAACTCCTTTTTTTCTTCTCTAGAAAAAAAATTAAATTATGCTTCCATTTTTCTAATAATTTGTTAGAAATTTACTTTATTCAACCTTTTAACTGCTATAAACTTTAAATATTCTTGTTATCCTGATAGATTAAACAAAAGTACTAAAAACAAATCTGCCATCTAATTCCAGATTTTATGTAAATTAGTAAATGTTTTCAGGATAAAGAAAAGTAAACCTCAGATATTTTGGTGTAATTCAATTCAAAGAAAGATGAATCTGAGAATCTAGCCATACTTACAAATGTGTGCCAGTGTTTATTTAGAATCCCTTCTATTTTATTAGAAACAGGAACAGTAATTTCACCAGCAGGAAATAATACAATGCAAGTAAGTGTGACACTCCTTTGATTGTTGTTCACTGCAGACATTTTGGATCCAAGGTAAGAACCCAAACGAGAGATAATAAACATCCATTCCCTGACGATTCATTTAAGTCCTGTTCAACTAGATGAAGGCTCCCACTGGGAGGAAAAGTTGCTGTTCCTCCCGGCTGGCTTTGCGTTTCTTTCAGTGCTCTAAAGAACTTTGTACGGGGGCAGCCTTGCTCTGCCGTGTCAGGCTGCGGGACAGGAGTTGATGCTCACGGCTCCGCTGACCAGGGCTGCTTTGCTGAAGCTCACAGGGCGCCCGTCAATCACAAAGTGACGGATGCAGCCTGTGAAGGGTCTGCCGGGGGCCAAGCGTGGTGTCAGTAGAGACTCTGGAAAAAGGAAGAAATGAAAACAAAGATTGCAGGTGAGCCCTTCCAAGTCCAAATGTGACTCTGGCACAAGTATATGTAACGACTGCTCACATCATCAAGATGATTTACATGTCAAAATGGAATATAGTGATAATTGACTCATTTTCTCAGGAGCTTTATCTGCTTTTGAAGTAATGTGGACATGTGGTAATTTTAAAGTTCTGCCATGTTTTCCATGATCCAAGTTCTGAGTGTATTTCAGCTATCTTCTGGGGCCGAAATTTACCACTTACGTATACAACTCCAGTAGTGAATTTTCAGGATCTGCCCCTGCTTATGCTTCTTAGAGTTAATTTTACCTGGGTCTTACTTATTTTGTGTGATTTACTGAGAAAAGCAGAAGAATTTTTGCTTCTACACTATTTTTAGACTTGGTTAATGTTTCTGTTTAATTTGTATCATTACCCTTCACCCTTAAGCCTCCACATTTTTGCCAAGCTCATAAAATATAATGAGAAAATAATGAATTCACATAAGCTAAATTTTAATTTTTCTGAGCTCAGGGTTTAAGAACTATAAATAGGATAATGATAACTAGTCTGGTCTTTGTATGGGCACAGGTGCCCTGTCGTATGCCAGGGGAACTTCCTCCCCTTATCTTAATTAGAGATCTAGAAGAAGCCTTATGCTTATTAATTGTACAGATACAATTAAATGTGTTGGATGATAGAAGCAATATAATTTAAAGCAATTTAGAGAGCTTAGAAATATCATGGAATTAAAATCCATTTAGTCAAAGCTTATTATTATGTACAAACCGCTATGTGAGCAGTAGCAGATAAAAGATGGAAAACACTTAGAAATCACTAACTCAGGAAGGAGCATAAAACAGGACAGCAAATTAAATATCATCAAGCAGCTGTAATAAGTTTTCTGAGCTGTGTAGATTAAGACTATGCAGAAGCTTTGTACTGAAAATAAATCATGGAAATCGCATTTCATATTTAGAATGATAATTATGAAGTTTTAGATTTGGAAGGGGCTGAGAGATCACTTCCCTTTGTCTCTAGATTAGTATGACTATATATATTCTTCAAGGCTGCTCAGTGTACTTCATCATCAGAATAAAAATGAGTGAACGGGAAAGAGTATAAGGGGCAGAAACATCTATTTCTTCTGCCCATTTTGGAAACTAGTTTTAGAACATGGATTTTGATTCTGTTCAATCTTACCACCCTGTGGTTCATGGGGAACATCATCTAGAGGAAATAATTCATATAGAAATTATGATCTTCATAATTCACCACACAATTTATTATGGGTGGTGACAATAAAGTGCCCCAGAACCCTACGTAACTGATCAATAAAATCAACACATGATTTTAAGAGCAAACATTCCTCAGGCCGAAAGCTTGACTATATACAGAATAATGCAGGCTTTTCAGTAGAGGAATAGTCAGATCTGTGTGTATGTGTGAACTACATTGTCTTAAAAATGTTTTTAATTTCTAATTTTGATTTTTAAATTGTATAGTAAAATTGACTTTGGGGGACTATATTTCATTAAATGCATTAACTTTTTATTGATAGGTATAGTATCCTCAGGGTTCTGCATGGTATAAGAGAACTGGTTGAGATTCCAAGGGAATTCAGTGCCTATAGGAGGCTTATTTATGCCTAATTTCCTTCAGCTATTCTTTTTCATGCCTCAGTTTCTGATGTGATTTTAGTCAATTAATGTTGAACAGCTCAAAATGATGTAATTAATGACATTCCGCTTAAATTATAATTGCTTTTGTTCTAGCTCGCTGGCCTGGCTCCTAGAGGGAATGAAAAGCTGTAATGGGGCAGTGGTTAGCTCCCCCTGGCCCACTATTTCCGGTGTGCTGGCTCATTAGCTAAAATCTGCTGTTCATTATATGTCTCAGGCAGGCTGAACTTGGCTTCAGGTACACCTTGCCCCCCCCCAGTCTGGTGCTTAGCAACTCTTACAGTGGGAGATGATGGCAGACCAGACTCTGAAAACAAACAAAAATCAAAAAGACAAACATTTGTTTGAATGGTATAGTAAGGCTTTGGTGCAAAGTAAAGAACAAATACTGTAAGTTCCATGAAGGAGGGCTCTGCAGCCATGCTTGTTTTGTCCCTCTCTCAGAACCTAGTACAATGCTTAATAGACCATAAATGTTTGTTTTCTGTTGAATTAAATCACATTGCCAGGCACCAAGGAGTGGACTATTTAACTTCCACAAAATCCTGTGGTAAATTCACAGAAGGGATATGCAAACGCAGCACATTCTAGGGAGAGAGGGGCCTGTGTGTGTCAGGAGAGGTCTGAGCCGAGTCCTAAAGGTCAATAAGGAATGAAACTGGGAGAAGAGTGGGAGAAGTTTTCCCTCAAAAAGGTAAAGGGGAGGAAAGCAAGAACATTTCCCCCAAATTGAGGCCCCGTGTGCTATTTAAAGGCCTGAAGCAAGGAGGGCATCGTTGAACACTGAAAGAACTACAAGCCCCAGAAAACACGGGGAGACCCCAGAGGCAGGGGTGAGGAGGGGCCAAAGGATCAAGGACCTTGCCAAATTTGATCTTGTAAGGTCTTGGGAACCTGTGAAATATTTTAAATCATGTTGTGGTTTCTAGGAAGAAAGCAATGTACAGAAATTTAAGAACTGAGGTGACACATCTTCCACACTGCCTGCAGGAAGTTCAGGGGTGGCCTTTGCCAGAATCCCTTTCAGAACTGAGGCCAGGAGTAGGAGGAGAGGACTGGGGGATGGAGATGGGCATGGATACGGAAGTAAAGAATAGGAAGTTCTCAAATATTTCATCAGGGAGTTACTGTTATTGTCAATACTAGTATTTGAAAAATTCACATTACAAACAGAGGAATGCTTAGTTGCTACTATTTTGTGAGTACCCAAGTTCAGGTACTTAATTTGATCTGTGCCTTCTCTATCTCTCTTTTTTTTTTCCTTACTCTTAATTATTACTTGCTTTTACATGGGTCAGTCTAAAATAATCTAGTTAGGACACAAGGAAAAACCATGCTAAGTTTTTCCTTAAAATCACACCAAATTCCAGATGTAAAAGCTTGGCTTTCTCCTTCTTATCTCTCCCTCTCCGTCTTTAACATTCAGTTTTTCAAGTTAGTGAAATGTGTGCAACAAACATTTTCAACATAGGTCATGGTTCCCGCTCCAGAGGGTTAAAGCAATTGTGGGGGGTCCATAAGATTCCTTCTATCACCACTCTGGATTACACCCCATTCTTGGCAGATGACAGCAGCAATGTTACTGATGATGTTTGCAGGATGGCAGCTGGGAACCTCTCTTGGGGACTGTCACTACATCATAACAAAACAACTTACAGTCTGCAGCTGTTTTCATAATTCAGACTAATCTTGGACAGGGAGAACTGTGGATTCTCTTCTTTCTTAGTAAGGAAGCGGAGTAATTATCAGCAAACTTTAAGTCCTTCAAGATTCTCAGATCCTAGAGCAGTATTAGTAAATGAGTTTTCTTTGTGTTAGGGAAAAAATAGAGTGTGTGTTTTACTCCGTGGACACGAGGAAACGTAAAGGGAAGAGAGAAAAAAATAAGCATATATGGCAAAGGGAGAGTGTTATTAGCCAGGCGGGAGGCTGAAGTGTAGTGCTCCTTTGCTTTGATCCTTGGATCAGGAGGCATAATCATCAGTATACTTTTTCCTATGAAAGGACATTGTATACAAAAACCTTTGAGTTATTAGGTGTATTATGAAAACACATGGCTCCATTCTTAATACTAAAATAACAATTATAAGAACTTACTGTGTTTTGGATTTGTAAATGTGTCCCTTTGAAAGAACTCTTACCTGGAACCCCTCCAACGAATACAGGCTCCCTGTGATCAACTGGTTTTGGATTCAGGGGTCCAACCACATGGTTCACTTCAGAGTCTACGTCCAACTGAACCACATTGGAATCTCTAATAACTGAAATACCGGGAAAAGACGGGTCATAAATGGCACTGGAGTGATTAATTTTCACATGAAGGAGACTAATTTATAACAGTGATGGCTTTTATTTATTCCAGAATAAACCTCACACTTTCTTCTATATCATTGAAAATGTCAATGTCTAACCAAGCAATCCCTGCAACATTTTCCTCTGAAAGGGAGAATATTTAGGATAGTCTATTTTTTCCTCATAAATTATGCATTATTTTAAAAAGCTCCCGAAGACTATTTTGGCAGCACTCAAATTTTCAAATCACATGTGGATTTGATATACGCAGTAACATTTGATTCTCTTTCCTTGGCCACTTCTAGACTATCGTCCATCCCCTATTTTATCATGTAAGTCAGAGTCTGAGGTCCTCCAAGCCATCATTCCGTGCGTGGGGTTGTAGGCTCACTTTATAAAAGAATCCCAGGACATTCTGTTTTTCTCACCTGTGATTCTGTGCCATCTGCCATCACAGAGACTCTGCTTGGGTGTTACTGAGGTGGAAAAGTCCCTGACCCCATTGTTGACTTTCACTATGACCTGCAAAAGTCAGGATACGTTGTCGTTATATAGTTTCCTTTTTCCTCCTAGAGATAAAACTGGATTTCCTAAATTCACCACAGAGAGAAGCAATGCTTTCCCGTCTGCAAAGGATTAGCTTTGCAGTGTGAACGCAAGGGGTCACTCTTCGGTAGGCTATAGACACTAAGCTGTTCCTAGGCGAGAGGACAGAACAATAACAGAAGAGAAGCTGGGGGAGACGAACAACAAGATAATAAAATGAATTCCTTTAACTTTCATGGATCAAATGTGTTCTACAAAGCAGGGTAAGGTATTGGTGGAGGGCGCGGACTGTGGAGCCAGACTGCCTGGGTTCGTAGCCCAGTGCTGGCACCACCTCACTCTGCCTGTGTTCTCACTTGTGAAACCTACCTCACAGAGCCACTGGGGGGCTAGCAGAGTTCCTCCATATGATGCATTTAGAATAGTGCTTGACACAGAGTAAGCACGATACAAGGATTTTATTATTATGCGGTTTAATAGTGCCAGAACTCAAATAAAAATCAGTTCTATTAAGTTAGGGACAATAATGAAAATATGCTGCTTTCTCCTTCATATTTAGTCCAACACTTTCATGAATATTCTTTAGTCATACTTTTTCAGGATGAAAGTGGTGCTTAATTATAACAATTTTTTGATTTCCAGTAATTGAAAATAATACATATGTATATTTGCATATATGTACATATTTACACCTGGTATGCAAATGTATTATAGATAGAAAGATAGATGCTTTAGTGTTTGTTCATTTTGATAGCTGGATGTTTGCTGCTCTCATTTGTTGTAAAAATGTTTTCTTCCAATTCTTTTATTAAAACCTTTTAATTCCATTGTTATTGTTGATTATTTTTAGCTTTGCCACATTTTCATGGCTCTTTGCTCTAATCAAATCAATTCCCAATATATGAATCTGAATCTAAGTACGGCCTGCATTTAAATTTCATGTATAGCTTCCCCATTATTCCCCCCCCCCCTCCAGTTAGGAAAGACTGATGGAATAACTCTGTGAAATAAATATGCTTCAGACCTAGAATTCAAGGGCAGAGAAGACAGACTGTTAAAACAATTTTTAACCCGCTACCTGCCCCTTCTTCATGTGAACATTGAGGTACTCTCCGTTGACACTGTGGCCATGAACAAGGGTTCCGGAACTGCTTCTGGGACGGACTTCAAATGCAATCTCAAACTTCAATCCAATATTGAAAGACTCATCTGTGGAAAGAAATATTAGCTCTTAAGAGCAGCAGCCTAAATTTTGTAACCTTGGTGTGATTTCATAATTATATATTTTTATATCCGTTTTTTGAAAGTTTGACACCGTTTTCAATAGAGAAGCAGCAAGTAGCATTTCCCATGTCAAACACCCTGGAAAGCTCTGCAGGGGTCTGGGGTAACTAGCACCCACTCCTGCGTAGGCCGTGGGGTGGGGACGGCACACGGAAAAGACGCCATGGCTCCCGGAACTCAGGGGAGGAGAAACCGATTAGAAGCAGCAGGACCACTTAGTATTTCACAAGCGAGGAGCAGAAAAGAGCAACTTGCGCAAGGGAAGTAGTCTGAACACAAGTTCAGAGGCTGGGACATTTGGAGAGCGCTGTGGAGGCCAGTGTGGCTGGATTGTCCCCTGCCAGGGTAAAGCGAGGCCAGGCGAGTGAGGAAGGCCACGGGGAAGGGCGCTCGTGCTCAAGTATGGAAGATAGACTTTATTTTGCAGCCACTGGGCAAGGGAGCTGACTTCATCAGATCTGTATTTTAAAATAAGTCTTAATAAAGATCACTGGTGCCAGTGCCGCAGAGCATTTCAGAGGAAAGAAAAAGTGAGAGCAGCAGAAGCAGTAAGGAGCTGCCATGGCCGTGACGTGAGAAAATGAATTCTTATTAAGAATAGCCGTGCTCACTCCAGGAGATGTGTTGCAAACCTGGGCATCTTAATAATATTCACTTGACATGTCTCCTTATAAATCACTTTTTAATTTTTCCTGCTATTAGTTAATGTTTATGGAGAACATAAATTGTGCAGGTTGCTATGCATTTCAAGCTGTCTGAGCCTTTGAGTTGTTATCATTGAAATCCAATGAAAGGCTGAGAAATACGAGTGTAAGTGCTTTATTGTGGATAAAGGAGGAGAAAGGAAAGTAAAATCACGAACTAGACAAAGAGAGGAAAGAGACCTCTGGTGTTCTCATTGGATGTGGGGGTGGTTGAGGAAGCTACGCTTGGTAGCATTGTCATGTCTTTATCTGGGGGATGTTGAGGGTACCAATCCCTGTGTCTTCCTCATACCTTGTTTGCTCTATAGAGTATTTGTTGGAATGGCTTGGATGGTGATTGTGTAGAGTCTGTTAGGACTTTATGTATTTATTTTTAGAACTATTATGTTCCATGACTCAGCATAGGGGCTGACATGCCAGAGGCATACAATAAAAACTTGGCTGAATGAATGAGAGTGAAAGTTAAGGAGAATAAAATTCCAGAAATAAAATTTCTGAAGGATGGGGTTGCGAAGGGAGGAAGTGGAACTTGCTGTGGTAGGGACAATGGGCCATGCTAAGAGGCAGCAGAGAAAGACGAGAGCAAGGTGGCTGAGAGCTAACACAGATGAGACCACAGGGCAGCAGAGGAAATCCTAAAAGGGCCAAGATGGGCTGTATCTACATCAGAGGTGTGGCAACTGTGGAGAAGCTCCAGTCAGGGAAAGCAACTGTGGAGAAGCTCCAGTCAGGGTGCTCCTGTCTGGTTGGGCGTGGCAGGAGGGGACAAAGGGGATCCTGGTGGAAAGAAGCCATTTTCTAGGGCTGAGTGAGTTTGGCATTCTGAAGTTTTAACTCTGAGCCCAATTTTCCCGTCAGCCACCTCCGGGAAAGAAGTATTTTGTGATTCATGTTTTGTGCAGAAGTCACTGTTACCTAGAACCACGTATCCTCCTTCTGTTGAAAAGTATGTCCCTGTCTCCATCGGACCTTCAAAACAAGGGGTCACGCTAAACGTCTGAGAAGCAGAGGTGATGGAGGCCCCGTTGAGCTGAAGATTGCCGAGACAGCCACTGAAACTGTAGACCGAGTTGATCTGAGGAAAGAAGACATTGCTTCAAATCCATTTTCTCCACACGTGCAGGTACGCATCAAAGGGAAACAAAATGAAGGGAATCGAGTCCTGAGAGAAACGAAGCAGTCGCCTGTCATTTATCTCAGCTGCCTGAAGGGTCAGGCGCTTTCCAGGTAGTTGCTTCTCTAAGGCGTTCTTCGAAGCTGGGATTTTGTCGTTGATGATGTCCGCCTGCAGTCGTTAGCTATGAGAATTTGTACATACGCTAGGACAAATAAGTTGCAGCTATGGTTTTGAAATTAAATGTTGGAACTATCCTCGTTTGTTTTCCTTCAAGAATGACAGCCGGCCCCACATCACCCGATGCTGACGAGGGCTAGCGAAGTGCTTAACTATTAAATCTACCGCGGCTAAAGGAGCCGCAGAAAGCTTGCATTGGGGCTCCGTTACCGGATCCTGCGTTGAGCGGCATCGAACCGCAGGGCGGGAAACGTGGGCCCCTCCGGCCGACTGATCTCACACTGCTGTGGAAACCCTTCTGTTAAAGGCGTTCTCATGAAATGGGGGCTACTTGCCTAAAATCTAATTACAACATGAGCCCCCCCTTTGTTTGCTTTATCCACATCTAGGCGCGGATCTTAGAAATGCATTCATTTTTTTGTGCTGAAGTCAAATCTATATTTATGTTAAGATTTAGTCCTTTGATACAATCCCTTTATTGTTAACTATTTTTGTAAAGGTGCAGTATTATTAACTTTTAAAGTACAGAAATAACAGGTTTTTTACTATACCCCTGATTCTCCCCACCAGGGGTAAACCATACTTCCTTGCACATTTGCAAATTGTGTGTGTGTGTGTATGTGTGTGTGTGTTAGTGTGTGTGTGTAGGAAACAAAAATGAATCATAGTCTACAGAATGGCCCCAAAGTGTTTCGTCACTCAATAATATATAATGGAATGACATTCTTTCTTCTTTTCTAATGTATTTTTTACATTAAAAGCATGTGCACTTGCTGAACAAATAAGCATCTCCTTGAGACATAACTTCTCATGACAGTTTAAATCTCTGAAACTGTTTCATCTCACCTCTACCTTAGAATCAGAAGATCACTCCTGACTTTGTAATGCCAGAGGGCAGACAGACATCCCCTGGGACAATACTCACTTTGCTAGCCTATATCCAGCAAAACTATAGTTCTCTTCTTGCCAGTTTGCTGATGGTAAAACGAGGCCCTGGATTAAATAACCTTCCCGCTCTAAAGGTCAGTGGCTTGACCTGGTCATGCCTGGCTTACCTGGACATTTTTCACAGCCCTTCCAGGAGCCACACCTCCCAAATAAATAGGACCCTTGATGTTCCAGGCAGCTCCGGTAGGGGGAAGACTCTCTTCTAGGACTCGAAGTCCATCAATGATCAGTCGGCCACTGCTCTTTTCCCGAATAAATATCACCTGATGGAGAGAAAGACAACAGCACCTGTCAAGTGCATCCCAAGTTTCGGGGGAGGAAGGCTCGGTTGCTTTCCAAACTTTGCTATTGCAGTACTGTGGGAAATCTGCAGAAGTTCTTTAAAAAACTGGTCTTTTCTCTGAAGGTCAAGAGGTTGTTTTTTCCTTTAAAGCTTGATTTAAAGCTACAGGCTTAATTTCTGAATACAGCTTACATGTACTTAGTAGAGTTCTCAATGAAGTTCTTTCCAGCTGGCCAGCCGACTTGGTTTCTCCTGCTCCTAAATTTATGGTGATTAATGCATCTTACATTTCTTACTCTTTCCATTATGTAACACTGATTTGCTTCAATATTTAGATATTCTCCCTGTGGTATCCTAGCTTCCTAACAGATTTTCTCTTCACTTTGTAGCTTCCACGGCTTAGCCTATAAAAGACACTCAGCAATTGCTGTTGAAATTTAGAAACTTACAGGCAGTAGGAAAACAAGTGAAAAATTGTTAGAAATTAAACTTCAGGTTATGTTTGCCACTTGTCCTTCAGTGAAAATAATGACACTAAAAAAAAAATTACACGCAGCCTGTATCTCTTTTTAAATAACATGCTTCAAGATTTTCATAACGAATTTAAAAAATTTCTCAAATTGAACTCCGAGTGTATGGCAACAGAATTTTGAAATGGGTGTTTCTAGAGAGACCAGTAGTGGGCTTTAACGTCAGTCCATCTGACAATGGTGACTATTTGCTGGTAATGATATTCTCTGCGTTCAACTCACATCATGCCACAATCCATCATTGTATTTCTCTTGGCTTCTAATCTTCAGTTTCTTGTGGCCAACATTAAACATGAAAACCAAGCGGCCGTGGGCTAAGAATAGAGTCATGAAGTCATTCTCTTCTTGATCTGAGACATAGAAAATCATTCCATGGGAGGAACGAGTTTTCAGACGAATGGAGAACTGAGACCTGGTAAATGAAAAGAAAAAGCTTACTACCCGTAAATGAGATTGAGGGCAATCTCTAGTTTTCCGCAGCAGCACAGTGTAAGAAGAATGAGTAGCCATTCTGTCGAATCCCAAGCAGCATTACTTCTAATTATACCTTAGCATTATTCATGAATATCGGGAAAGCATGACTAACTCAAAAATGTAAATCCTTCCCTACTTTTTTTTTTTTTTTTATTCGACAGAGATAGAGACAGCCAGCGAGAGAGGGAACACAAGCAGGGGGAGTGGGAGAGGAAGAAGCAGGCTCATAGCGGAGGAGCCTGATGTGGGGCTCAATCCCATAACGCCGGGATCACGCCCTGAGCCGAAGGCAGACGCTTAACCGCTGTGCCACCCAGGCGCCCCCCTTCCCTACCTCTTTGTACAGCAGGGCTACATTCCACATTTAAGGAGGCATTGTTTCACTTAAGGATCAAAACGGGCCTTGCTTTGAGGATGTGCTTGCATTTAGTTTGTTCATGTGGGCAAAATACTAGTCTGTAATTAATGGGCATATAGAAGTTTGCATAGAAACAACAGGATTCGTGTGCTATCAAAAATACAGGTTCAATTTGTCTTTCCCAGGAAAAATTAATCTGTAGATAACACAGGTCAAAAACAGCCACCAGAATGTGTAGGAATTAAACAAAACCCTCTAGACATTTAGCTCCAGGCCATAGAGATAAGATACATTTATTAGGCTAATTTCTAGTTTGATTGAAGTTCTTCCCAATGAATACAAAGCACTGAACCTGCCTATCAGGCAAATAGGAAATTAGAAGGCATTCGAGGTTATGTATTGAATGCACTGCCTTTACGGATTTTTGGAAGAGATGTAAGACCTACGTAAGAATATTTGGGTGCTGACACTATAAAAAGAAATCTTCTAAAGTGCTAAGTAACCTGGAGATTTGCGGAATACTGGGAAGAGGTGCTGGGCTTTACAGATAGCTTGAGGGCTAGCCGAGATAACAAGTGGTTTTTGTGTCTTCAGTGTCTTTCCTTATTAACCTTCCAGCAGTTCAGAGGCACCCCCATTTTCAATCTGAAAGCAATTTATATGGGGGAAGGAAGGTAACATCAAGGTTAGATGATAAGTCATTTGAAATGTGCCCCATGTTCCTTTCTTTGATTGCCTTTCCTTTTTGATAAAAATGCAGCAAACTCCTAGGAGAATGCTGTATTATGTGTCTTACTTTTGGGAAGAAAGTCGCAGAGAATGTAATTTGTTGGAAAGTAAGAATCATGTACTACTTAGCATTTATTTGCATGATAAAATAATAAGATTAAGTGGCACAGAAAGGAAAGATCATAGGGAAAAGATGGCATGTGGCAAATAAGGAGGAAGTCCAGCTATGGCATAAAGTTTCTGGAAGGATAGTGTGTTACTTTACTTTTCACCAAAATCTCCTTTTAAGTGCTCAAACTCTTGGCGGCTGTTGGCAGTCCCTCCATATTGATAGGCGTGTTCTATTGCTCTAGGACTGTTGGAAAGGTGGCAGTAAGAATCCCTTGGAACATTCCTCTCTGGGAACTTCAGGCCGGCAGGGTCCCCTGCAGGGGCATCTTTGCTTTTCTCTCCCTGGAAGAAGAGGAAATAAATCATATTAAGGGATAAAACTGATAAACTAGTCGCAAAAGTCCATTTGTGATTTCTTTATCATATAAAAATAAAATAATAATGAAAGTGTATATTATTTGTGCCTTTTCCATTCATGAAATATTAGGCCCCTCTCTTTCCTTAAGCAGATGACAGCAGGAGCTGTAGCATTAAAAAAAAAATGACAACATAGTATGTTAACGGATCCAAAATTCTAGTTTGTGATAGTAAAGCAGAGCTAACCTGAAGTCACAGAGATAACTGCTCTATCATTTAAATTAAATGCACATCTTAGCCAATGGTGCAAATGGAAATATTGACAATAAAATAGCCCTAGGGAGTCAATCAATAAAACCGTCACATCATAGACAATAATATTTCTTTAATACACCAATTATTATTTATACAGGCTGTTACTAACATACTTAGTAACAACTTCAAAATATTTAAGGATATTTTTGGTGAGAAGTGGTAAACTTTTATGTGACAGGATATAGAACAATTACCTTGTGCTTCTAAAATTGCACTGCTGATTTTAAAATTTAGAGCTGTGAGACTATAGGCTAATATTTAATGGTTATCTAGTCTTGATTTTTGAAGCAAAATTAAAGTAAATGCAAATAAATCTGATCATCCCGTCGTTTATTCATTTATCCAAGCAAATGTTTATTGAATACCTACTAGGTAGAAATGACGTGGCAGGAAATGAGTATTTCTGCATGCTCTCCATGGGCAGTGTGTGGTGGGGAAGAGAAAGTTGAGTGAGAAACGGTTTCTTTTTCTTAAGAAACTGAAAATTGATTTGGAAAAACAGGCAGTTAACTAGCAAATTGGAAGACAGGCTGTTGCCAGATAGAAATGACCTTTGGTGACTTGCTGGAGGAGGGGGTTTTGTTTTTCAGGAGGGTGGGGGTGAGAGATTGGTTGGGAGTTGGGGACGGTCCCCAACTCTGGTGGCTCCTCCTTCTTTCCATTGCTACGGAGAGGCTCTCACTGTTTCTCAGTCAGTGCATCCACTTTACTGTGGGAAGAGAGCAACTGTGCAGGGGTCAGCAAAGCTCGGGGCTACTGGACTACAAGGTCTCCGTGACCAGCCCTGCCTTCCTCTGCTTCTGTGGGAATCCATAGACTAGGACCTGTCTCTTGTCTACTGCAGAAAGTAATAAACTCTGGTATATTTATATGTGGCAACCACTCTAAATCCTCTGTGGATATATGCTCTGAATAATAATAATAAAAAGACAAGTTATAATTTAATTACTTCACTACCATATAACACAGAAACTCAGTTTACTATCCTAGAATAGCTGTATCTGTAGGATTCTGAACCCCACTAGACTTCGACTTACCCAGTGTAATTTTTTGCTCTGAGGGTCTGTTTGTTTTTCTTTTTTTTTTTTTTTTGTAAGATTTTATTTATTTGAGAGAGAGAGAGTGTGTGTGTGTGTGTGTGAGAGAGAGAGCACAAGCCAGGGTGGGAGGTAGAGGGAGAGAGAGAAGCGGACTCCCTGCTGAGCAGGGAGCCCAATGCGGAACTCGATCCCAGGACCCTGGGATCATGACCTGAGCTTAAGGCAGACCCTTAACCAACTGAGCCCCCCAGGTGCCCTCTGAGGGTCTGTTTCAATGCAGTAAGATTCTTTTGTATCCCATGACAGCCAAACTAGTTGGGCTGCTTAAGCAAAAGAGGGCAACGCGTTATAAGGATCCGGGAGTATTTTACACAATCCAAGGGAAGATAGTACAGTGTAGCGGGGTTCTACCAGGGGCAAGAATCAGGAACTGCAAAGCTAGGAAGAATCAGGGCACTCCTTTTCCAAATGTTTCTGGTATCTCAGGTTTGTTTTTCTCAGACTGCTTTCATTTTTCTTTCTCTGCAGGACAGCTTTCTGCCTTTTTCTCTTTCTACAAAGCAGCTTTCTTTCTCTATGCACGATTAACATAGAGCTTATAGGCTTACATGTTTTCTATTCAATGACCAGCAGAGACTACTGTGTCTGGGTTCTAAGTGGCTAAGGAACGGAATCTGGTAGCCCAGTTTAGTTCACATGATCTACCCTGGTCCAAACATCTATATCCAGGTAGATGAGGTCACATCCCTAAAATTCTGGGCTTGCCCTGTGTGTAGGGAATCAATTCTCAGAAAAGGGAGTGGTTGGCTGGCTACCCCAGAGTGATGTCTATTATAATATATAAAATCTCCATTATCACATGAAATACCACATGAGAAACTATGTCCCCAATTAAATTTAAAAACATTAAAATTATGGAAAACATTCAGGCTGGTAAGACAGGTATTCTTATGTACTCATGGTGTGGGGGGGTATAAATCAGCGTTCCTTTTTCAGAAAGTAGTTTGCCCTGACCTAGTAAGTCCACCTCTAAGAATATTTTCTAAAGATTTATTCAGCAATGCAATCAAAGACTAATGTATAATGATCTTCACCCATAAAGGAAAAAAACTGGAAAGCACTGAAAGCCTATTAATGGTTAAATAAATTAAAATATACACATAAAATGGAATATTAGGAAGTTACTGTGAGAATAAATTATTATAAGCCCAACTTGCTATGACTCGGCCTTGATAAAAATTTAAACCAGCGGCCCCATGTGTTTCTGGGTAGCTATTTAAGAAGCTATTGATACAAGGGTAAATATGAGAGAAGATTAGCAAACGTTTGACATTCTAATTACCAAGAAATGTAAGTGATATCTATAGTGATTCCATATCTGTTATTATGAAGTTGAGTCTCTAAGGCTTTTTACAGGAAAGGCTAGGAGGTTTCCTATAATACTGAAAAGTTTCTGTTAATAGTTCCAAGGGCTGTTGATTGCAACCTTGAGAGTATGAATATGTGTTAGGAAACTACTTTTGATAGACAGCTTCAAGTAGAAAACCGTATTCGTTTAAAGGGGTAAAGCGCGTGCCGCAGGTTGGCCCCCTTCATCAGCCCATGATATTAACCTGCTGCATGTGACCCACTGACCCGTGCTCAAGGCCCAGCTGAAAAATTTCAGGATAAACCTTTTAGCATCAATATGAGAAGGCGACGGCAAGATCTCATCAGAATTTCATAGTCTCCTCTGAAAAATCCTTTATATTATCGTCTCATAAAAGCCTTCGTAGAAGTCATATGAAATTCTCTTTCTGCCTAAATCACTTAAAGTCTTCCATGTGAAATTCAGGAAGGGATCCTAAAAAATTGCTAATTTTAGATTATACATAAATAAAATTATTCTGTTAACACGGATAAATCATGTGTGAGCAAAGGAGGGGTTGCAAGGGGGTTCTAGAAAGTGGTCCCCATAAGCTGAATATGTAGGGAAGCACTCGAGACACAGCGGCCAGTGAAAGACAATCAGGAGCAAGAAGTGGTGGGGATGTTTCCTCTTGCTGATGGCTCAGAAGCCAGCCTTGGAGGAGATCAGTTCTTCCTCTAGAAGTTGTTCAGCCGCATTAGCACTCAAGGAAATGCAAATTAAAACCACAATGCGATGCCGTGTCTGTGCATTAGATTGGCACAATCATAAAAATTTGATCATATCCAGTGTTAACAATTGTGGGGGACTATAGGTTGTTTCAAATGCTGTTCGTAGGACGGTAAATTTCGTATTGCTTCAATATTGACAATGCACATCCCCTTAAGCCAAGCAATTTTCCGTTTAGGAATTGATCCTCCGGAAACACTCACAGGGCTCTACAGAGATCTAACAGCTAATATTCATTGAATGTTTGCTCTATTCCGGGCATTGTGCTAGGGCATTTCGTGCATCAACTCATTTAATCTTTATAACAACCCTATGATGCAGATAGCTAAATATGTATTGAATGCCTATTATGTGCATTGGTCTAGGCTCTTAGGACACATCAGTGAGCAAATAAAAAAAGGGAGCTTGAATTCTAGCAGAGGGAACAGAGAGTAAATACTAAATATAATAAATACAGTCTATAATAAAATGTGAAAAGTGCTATGGAAAAAAGAACAACTAGGAAAGGCAAGGGAGATGGGTGGTGCTGGGGGAAGGCAGGAGGCAGCTGTGGAATTAATTAGGGGGTTAAGGCAGGCCTCACGGAACACTCGAGGGCTGGGCAATCCTGGAAGGAGGAGCCGTTCGTACAGATGTTTGGGGGAACAGTGGTCCAGGCAGAAAGAAAGACCTTAGGGCAGCAGTGCACGTGGCTTGTGCTAGTGTGGGCAGAAGAGAGAGTGAGGGAAAGGGGCACGGAAAATATAGAGCCTTTTATGACATTATAGGGACTGGAGCTTTTATTCTGAGTGTAGTAAGGGGGGGCACTTTGAGCAGGGGAGTAACATGATATGACATATGTATAAGCATGTGGCTGTTGCGTAGAGGACAGAGTGTCAGAGAAGCCGGTGGAAGCAGGGGGGCCCACCTGGCTTGGACCAGGGTGGGAGGAGCGACATCCGAGTGCCTTGTTAAAATTGGACCAGGAAGATGGGGTGGAGAGGATTAGCCTGAAAGAGGGGGAAGGAATTGAAAGTTTCATCTGTAATGAAGGCCGCTAATGTACGTGCTGGAGGTAAACGAGAAAAACCAGTAGTCAGGGAATGCAGTTGAAGAACTCAAGATTTTGTCGATGGAGCAGCTCTAGTTGTGGCCCAGACCGACCGTGCCTATGAGTGGTTGAAGGGAAGGCCAAGGAAGGAGGGGAAAACAGGATGAGACCAGAAACTTTAATAACGTCCATGCCTGTGACAGAAGCCCGAGATCATTACAGTCCTAAATAATGCATGTTGTATGTACAAATGGTTAAGTACGGAGCAGTTTTAACCATGGGAATGAAAAGCAGTGGGCAGTATGGAATAAAAGCCGATTCAAACTGTTTCTTTGGGAACAAACGTTAATACACCAAAGCCGATGGACACAATGTCGGATACCAGAAGAATCTCCCTCTTGATATGCACACACAGTTGCAAACTGGAGTGAATTTTGTAAAGCATCAGCGTCTAGAATTGTGTGCATGGAATGCGAGGGCAGTTGAGAATCTGGCACAGCATTATCTTTTACCTTTTTATTCTGACTTGTTTTAGGCTTTGAGGAATTTTTCCCTTTTTTGTAGAGGAGGAACAACGGCGAAGACTCAATAGGACACTCATAAAGAGAGGTGTGGACCTTTTCCAAATATCGCTGGAAATCTTCAACCTCCACATCTCTATCCAACCTACATAACAGAGGGGGAAAGACCCTTAAAATGTTGTTCAGAATTACATGATGAAAACTATGGAAGTGAAAGAATTCGGCAATTAAAATTGTGTGTGTGTGTGGGGGGTCTGTATCTATCAACCATTAATGAGAACTGTTTATGCGACCATCTAACAATCTACGGATAATTTTGCCTGGCACCAGCACTTTCTGACAGACGGACATCTTTTCCCTCGCCACGCTCCGGGTGATTGGTACTGCCTCTGTGTTACTCCATGTGTATTAAGTTTCTCCCTTGCTTCCTCTTGTGCTCAGGGAGCACTTACTGTCTTTGTTAAGGACCGAGATTAATGGCTTTGTTTAAAGTGATGCATTAAGAAGACTTTCTTAAACCTCTAACAAGGATTTGCGTATGTTACTCTGTGCTACACCATTAATAATAAGTACAGATATAATTGCATCTAATACTTATAGCTCGCTGTATGCCAGGTGCTTTACGCACATTATCTCATTTGATCATCTTAACAAGGAGGCAGGCATTATTATTATCTGCATTTTGGCAGAGCAGAAACGAAGGCTGACTTAGCCGAGGGCATACAGAAATTTAAAGGCAAAAAACCTACACACAAACCTAAGTATGTCAGTTGCTCGGGCACATGCAAGCTTTTAATTACTACCCTCTGTTGCTTCTCATAAATTTCATAGTTCTCAGTTTCAATAATGTAAACATTTTCATTATCGACTTGATTTCTTTTTATCAATCGTGCAAACTTATGAATAATAAAAAATATCCTACCTGGTAAAGTAGGCGTTACTTATACAGCCAGTGAAATTAGCATACTGGGGACTGATGGGTGAGCCACCGAAGTAAAACTTCTTTTCACCTGCTTGTGTCTGTTCCACTTTCCCTTTGGTAGGGTTCTTACTCCCAAGTCTGCTCTTATCTACTATCAGTTCATATCTGCAAAGGAAAAAGCTTACTTACACATCACACTGCTACCATTTCACCTGGAGTTCCATTCTAGGTTGCAGGTTTTCTCATGGAGTTGACATAGAACATTCTGGCTAGTGAAAAAATTATGATTTGCCAGCCTCTTCATGAGGCCCGGGATAAAATAGGTGAATATGTTTATATGCAGAAAAGACTCTCCAAGCCCCTAAAAACAAGAAGCTCAGATGATTAGTTACCAGCATTTTTTTTTCTTTTGGTGGAAAAAGCAGGATGTAACTCATGGTGATTATTTAATCACAACTGGGGAGCCTGTTTTCATCGTAAAGCACGTGCACTGGTTTTGAGTGTAATTGGAAATTGAGTCTAGAAAGGCCGATTAACGTGGTTTTTTGTGATGGGAGAGCTCCACTGAATGCAGCTGCCTACAACAGACATTTATTTCTTATTCCAGGAAGATTTCTTCTTACGAAGAAGAAATTCAGTATTACAGGTTTAAAAAATAAAGCTAGAGCTTTTAAAATCTGGCCATAAATGTAGAGTTCTCAATTGCTGGATTAAAAATATAAATGAAACCAATGTTTGCAGATCTCCTTCTATGTGCAAAACACTGCACTCATTCAGTAAGTACTGTGTGTAGGCACTTCCCTCAAGCAGGTTTGCAGCCTGCGGTTTTACTGGAAAAAACCCTTTATATTCCTGTTAAGTAATTCCATAGTGGTTTATTTGGCATCTCTTGAAAATTAATAGCAACTTCTTTTTAAAAGAATGTAGGTTGTTCCTTCTACCACTTTTTTTAAGCACTGGAAAAGCCATAGAATAGTCTATTATTCATCGTGATCCTTTAGCAGAAGCATGCCCTACAAGTAAAGGCACGTGGTGGGAAGACTATAAAGCGAGGAGCTGTACCTTGCGGGTGACACAGAGGTAATGACGAAGTGGGACAGCCCGTCATTGTACTGCTTATCGGCTGACTGCACCTTGATTCCCTTGACATCCATGACGACGGTGCCGTTATCCAACGAAATGGAGAACACATCCGACTGAAATTCAAGCACAGGGTTTTAGGGAGGGAGGCCACGGATCCAAAAGATGGACATGTTTTCAATGTTTACTTAATGGTATTGCTTAAAGGAACACCCAATGTGCGGGAAGTGTGCTTGCGAAATAATTTCTATGAAAACGACGACAAGGACAGAATTTCACTTATGTTGGCGTCGTCTACAAAATGAGGAACGCCTCAGTGGAGAAAGGAGCCTCCTCTCTCCTGAACTGGAGATTTCTGGTGATTTGGTCATGCTGAGAGTTGTCCCAGCTTAGCACCTTCCCTAACTCGGGCATTGCTATTCTGTCTGCAGCCTCCCCTCTGGGAAGACTTGAATCTTCTTGGGGATGTAGGTAGATGGCCAGACAAGGGTTAATTTGCCAGTTTGAATTTTTAAGTGATTTTAAGTGTTTTACTTTTCCTCTATAGAGGAGGAAGAGAAACAGAAAAAGAGCAGAAGTTAACAGTTCTTTTTCTGAATCTGTTTAATAATTGTTTAAAATATTGGCAAATTGATAATCTTGCTTCTCTTCCCTTATCGGGGCACTGACCTTTAGCTTGAGGGCACAGCCCTCAACATAACTACTTTTGGAGGACAAAAAGTGTTATTTAACTAACCATGGTAATCTGAGGCAGGTTTGGTGGGGGAGGTCCTACAAAGTGCTTTGGGTAAATTCTCACAGTTGCTACTGATTGAAATTAAATTCAATATAAATGTGACAGATACAAGATAATAAGTATGAAAAGTAAAAGCTGCTTTTACGTATTATATTATGACCTGCTCTATCAGTGTATATATTGGTGATGACCTTTTCAGAGATAAATCAGTTGGGTCTTGGGGTCACCAAACCTCTGGATATCTTATTTTTGAAATAATATGTCTTTAGAAGGTGAGATCAAGCGTTCTATACCCAGTCCAGAAGCAGAGAAGTACATTCCTTTCATTATTTTACAAAAAAATCACATATGTCTTTGTACATATGCACGGAGGTTCTGAACATTTTTTGTGCTATGGACTCCTTTGGCAGTTTGATGATACATGTGGGCCCCTTCAAAAGTAACATTTAAAAATGCATCAAACAAAATATCTAGGATTACAAAGGAAAGCAATTATATTGAGATACAGTTTCAAAATATTAAAACAAGAAATCCGTGATATGGTAATATATGTACTTCTTTATTAAAACGTTAAATTATAAAATCTCTCAGCAGATCTAATAATTCCTGTAATTTAAAAGTAGCAATGAGCAAAAATGATATTTTGAGATACCTGTGACAACTATTATGTGAAATGAAAAATACCCGTGATTTCTATTAACGATAAAGTAACAGGTTTAGCAAATATTACTGTGGTTTGTTGCCGACATTTGTAATTGAAGAAAATGCTAAATTTTAGTTTGAGAAAAACAGAATTTTAAGAAAATCTTAATTTTTTCTGACCTAGGTCCACAGACACACTGAATTTTCTCCATGAACGCCTGAGGGGTGGGTCTAAGAATCCGAGGTTCAGAGGTCCTGATATGCAATATACATAGTTATAAATGTCTGAAATGAGGCATTCTATGAGTGCCCATGTGAGTTAAAATTCATCTGAATCGAAAATCATTTTTAACATGCTTAAACAGTATTTTTAATAGACAAAATAATTATCACAAAAAAGTTCCCATAGGGAAAAAGAAATACTTACTCCTGAAGCATAATAGAATAGTAACCCATTTGGCTGTAACGTTCGGAAATTAAAACCTCCTTCAAAGCCGTCGAAGAAAGAGATTTTCTGAACTGAAGCAATGAAACTCTGCCCATTGAAATACGCTCTGCGAGATATCTGCGTGGTAAAAAAAAAAAAAAAAGTGAATCTGGTGTTTGTAGTAATTATCAAATGCTTAAAATGTCAATTTCTCACACACCAAAGCCCTCGCCTACTGGTTTCTATATTAACAGCTTGTTTTAACTTCCGGCTTAGGCTGGCATTCAGGCATGTTAACCCTCCTTCTGCGCGCCTCCAGCCAATGAGGTTTTAGCGTCTCTACTTCCTCCACCCTGAGGGAGTAAAGACACCCGCACAGCCTCTCTGGGCTTGGAGGCACCGCCCATTGAAAACCGAAGCAAATGGACAAGTCATACAGTTTCTCCTTTTGCTGGTGTTTCTCCTTTAAGCTGGTGGCAGAAAGGAGTCCAAGGTGTACTTAGGCTCACGGAGAAGCTGGAAAAAGCTTTCCCAGCTTTTGAGAATGATAAGTTTTATGTCTGTTTATTTGTGTGTGTGTGTGTGTGTGTGTGTCTATTTATTAAAAAGCTTTTGATTGACAGGTACTTACGAGAGAGTCTTCTGGGCATCCATAACCAACTCCCAGGGTTTCTGTCTGCTCTAATAAGTTGAAATCTTTCTTTTGGAACTGGAAACCCTTCATGCATCCTCTGAAGCTGATATCTAGGGGAAGGTGTGCCCTGAGGGTCCTGGAAAAGAAAATTAGTCTTCACGGATATCATGATGATGGTGATGATGATGATGTTACCCTGCCTATGTGAGATGTGAAATTTGATTTGATTTATAGTCATTTTTAGTGGCTTTATAATTATTTATATTCTCATGCTTTCTTTCATAAGCACACAGTAATGTCTCATCTTTGCCGATAGAACAGTTTTATTCTGCATCAAGCCAATTTGTTTACTTCTTCATAGTTTTCAAGATCCTTTAACTTACATTAGCTCATTTTATGTTTATAAAAATTCTGTGATATAAAAGGAAAGGCTGTTATTTTCCCTTTCACAGATGATTAGTAGGTTGAATCATACGGAAGTGATGTATTTTAGGTCAAAAATGGTGAACTCTTGGGGCGCCTGGGTGGCACGGCGGTTAAGCATCTGCCTTCGGCTCAGGGCGTGATCCCAGCGTTCTGGGATCGAGCCCCACATCAGGCTCTTCCGCTATGAGCCTGCTTCTTCCTCTCCCACTCCCCCTGCTTGTGTTCCCTCTCTCGCTGGCTGTCTCTATCTCTGTCGAATAAATAAATAAAAACTTAAAAAAAAAAAAAGGTGAACTCTTGGCAACTTCATATGGTTTAACCTATATAATGAAACTAAGAAACATCAAAATCTTTTTGTTTGTTTGTTTTTGTTTTTTTTAATGTCATAAGTGGTAAGTTAGGATTTGAACCCAGGTCTTCAGTCTTCCACTAATCCATTCCCAAGTGGATTGGATTAAAGTCATGAACTCATCTTCTTGGCTTTTTTGCAACACACTATAGTCAACTAAGGCTAGAGAAATGTCCCAGTGAACGCTGAGCTTTTGGATTAACAGGAAAGTAAGAAATCTTTTATCTTTGAGGTCAGGGATGACATTTTGATTAATGCTGTAATCCTAGTACCTACCATTATGCCTAGTATATAGGAGGTGCCCAGGAGCATATTATCAAATACTGAATAACTATGAAGTTAGTTTTGATCAAATTACAATGACTTCAATGTATTTTAAATGAACACTGGCCAAACTAAGGAGTAACAGTCCCGCTATATTATATTCCATCAAGATCACACCTAGAGGACCATGCTAACTAACAGACTGGGGTTATATAATGACAACCATAATGGTTTAAAATCCCTTGTGGCATTGTTGAAGGAGCTCAGAGGGTATCTAATTTGGAAAAGAAGTTTGAGGTTGGGGCCTCATCCCAGACCAATTAGAATTTCTGGAGAGTGGTTATGGGCAATGGTGTTTATAAAAGTTCTCCAGGTTATTCTTTTTTTTTTTTTTTTTAAGATTTTATTTATTTATTTGACAGAGACAGCCAGTGAGAGAGGGAACACAAGCAGGGGGAGTGGGAGAGGAAGAAGCAGGCTCCTAGTGGAGGAGCCCGATGTGGGGCTGGATCCCAGAACGCTGGGATCACACCCTGAGCCCAAGGCAGATGCTTAACAACTGCGCCACCCAGGCGCCCCTCCAGGTTATTCTAATGAGAACCAGGATTGAGAAGACCAGGCTGGAATATCCTAAAGTTGCCTCTCAGTTTCAAGAGTGCCTGATGCTATGACTTGATTGTAATAAGCGATAGTTAAAACTTTAAATACATGAGAATAAAATTGTAATGGTACATAATTCGCAACCCCTCGGATAAGCTTAAAAATTTTGTACCCTCAGATGCTATTTGAGAGTTCAAAGTAGCTTAAATTAAGACTGAAATAAAAGTATAGGGACACAGTGCTTCATTTTCACACAATACACATGCTCCATCTTTCTTCTTGCAGATAAGAAATATCGCATTAGACTATGTTCTAAGATAAATGCAATAATTAAAGAAACCTGTAGATCTCATCTAGAAGACCCTAATTTAAGGAGGTCATGAGGGTGCATGAGTGTGTGTGCTTGTGCCTGTGCGCGTGCCTAGAAGCAAGTGGGAGTGGCTTCAAACTTTTACTAGACCTCTCCTGGATGTTGACTACTCAGCCCAGTCCAGCATTAGGAACAACAGCTACTTAACAAAAAGAGCTTACCTGGATTGTAAAATTTCTGGGGGAGCCCCTCCAATGTATATGTCTGTAAAAGGTATCTTCATCTTTTCATTGTCCATGCTCTTGACATGTCGTCTGTCAACCACCAAAATCATTTTCTTATCGTTGTGGTAAATGATTGAGATCTAGGAGACATAATAGTTAAGTCTTGATCATTGTTTAATAATCACCTTTTTGAAGACAACAGTATACTTTAATTATTCTGGTTATAACAGCTGGGTCCCCATGTTCTTATGCTTGTTTGTTCACGAAATGGGGACTAGATTTTCCTTTCTTACAGACATGAACATTTGTACTTAAATAACCAGAAGCTCACATTTTCTGGAGAAGGATTTCCACACGGAGTAGGAGCTAGACCAAAAAATATTTTTGTCATGACACCAGTTGTTTTCTTTTGCCCCTTTGAAGGGATTTAGGAAAAAATTATAAACAGGGACCTTTTGGACCCAGACTGCATGTTACCAGGTGTCACTGTTCTAGTGACACAGTGAAAAGCTTTAATGATTCTGCCAAAATGCTAGTCAGTGATACAGTTAAAATATTCTATTGTAGACTATCCTCGTGGAGGCCATGGACTTCGAAGTGAAAAGAGAAATACAGCCTCCTACTCTCTGCATTTTGGTTCAACTTAAAAGATATGCCTTTTATGCATTCTACTCAATTGTGGATTCGAGGTAGGTGTTAATGAAAATAGATAAAGTATATTATCAGTATGCTGTCCAACTGTTTCAAAGTTGAAGAACATTCCTTGTGGGCTCTCTTTATAAGGAAATCTGTGTTAGTATTTTCTAAGTTCTGGATAAATGATTTACAAGGAAATTCTCTATTTGCTTACTATCTACCATTTTTACATTTAGTAGTGTTCAAAGGATACATTTAAAAATGGCTGTGTGTCCACACTCTGGTATTTTCAACAGATGTATAAAAGAATTCTATGGAGTGCCATTGTAATCAGCCACCAAGCAGGAGTCTTTTGTTCAATGAAGCAATTAAAATGAATCTTCCAGTGATTCTTTTATTAGGAAAGATCAATATGACAAAAACATTCATTCTTTTAAAGCAAATGTTACCCCGGAGTTGAGCAGATGGGGTCCTTCGGTTGGTTTTTAGAAGTGAAGGTGTTCCGCTTAATTTCTTTCCTACTTCTGTGATTTGAACATCTGATTAAATCAGTAGGTCTAAGTACAAGAAAAACAAAACAAACCACACAAATTGCAATGACTTATACCTCATGGTATTTTGCATCATTAATTTGAGCTCTCTTTGATGTGTCCTCCAGATGCACAGGGCCGTTGCTAAATCCAAAGTCATAGAACACATGCAGGTAGCCATTGCGCATTTCCAAGCTGAAAAACATACTCTGTGGAGAGAAAGAACTTATAAAATGCAAACATCCGCTATCACGAAAGTGCAGATTTAGCTGAATTTGAGAAATAACACTGTATTCCTTATTATTCAAACTGAAGACTAAGGAAGTCTTAAATTCTTATCATAAAATTAAAATTGCAACTCCATCATATCAGCAGTTATATCTCACGTTAATATACCAAAGTGTTAATATTTATATGCAATTTAAAACAACTATCTTCTGTTTCTTATTTACTTGATGAATTAGTGAAATTTTAAGTTTACCTTATTGACCTTTTAAAAATCTCGAGAATGTCTGAAAATTATAACAGGCTAGCCGATGTGAGTGTATTTCATTTTAAGAGGAAAATTGGCAATACTGAAAAATAATTCCAAGGTTTGCTGAGAAGAACCTTAAAAAATTATCAGCAAATATGGATATAAGAAAAAGGACATTTCTGTTTTATTTGGAAATACTGGATTTATGTAAATAAACATGAAATGATTATGCACTTGGGCCATATGATGGTCGAGAATCAAAGTAATTCTGTAGCACCCGAGTAATTTACTGGTCAGGATTGCTTGTATTGAAAGATAGTTTGCAGATAGAAGAATTAAATGGATTTGAAAAATAAGGTATTGTGGTAAAGTTCCTATTTATCAGAAAGCAATCTCTTGAGTGGAGTCTGTATACTCCTGAGATATGGAAAGTAATCCATTAGGGGAAAGAAAGAAAATATTTCAATTTCCATTTATATTAATTTTAAAACTCTAAGGGAGAGAAAAAAATAACTTTTAGTATTTAATACATGGACTGAGTTGGGTCTTCATTTTGTCCTTTGGACAGATTTTCATGGGCTTCACACGGTATGTGAGGCTTTGAGAGCACGGTTTCACACTTGAAGGCTGGCAGTGGCCCCTCACCCATGTCTTTGCTTTGAGGCATACTGCAGTTCATTGTGGTTTATGTGTGTCTGGTTACTTACACGTGAGAAGACTTAAATAATAGAATATTTATAATGATTTTCTTTTGAGATGCAGTGATGTGAAAATATTTTTGAGACACTGATGTTTGCAGATTACTTCTTGAAAATGACTAAAAATGCTGTCAAGTTTAAAGAGGGTTACACATTTTTTTATAAAATGAGTAATAATAAATTTGTTGATCTTCATTTGTGATGACAAATATCTTTCAGTACTATGAAAAAAATATTTGGTATGTCATTTCATGGGAGGGGTATTATTATAACAATGCATGAAAAAGTAACTTTTTAAAATTTTTGTTATTTATTTTTAATTTTAATTCCAGTATAGTTAATAAACAGTATTATATTAGTTTCAGGTATACAATATAGTGATTCAACACTTCCATACATCAGCCGGTGTTCATCACAACAAGTGCATGCCTTAATCCCCTTCACCCATCCCCCCACCCACCTCCCCTTTGGTAACCATCAGTTTGTTCTCTATAGTTAAAAATCTGTTTCTTGGTTTGTCTCTCTCTCTCTCTTTCCCCCCTTTGCTTGTTTGTTTTGTTCCTTAAATTCCACATGTGAGTGAAATCATATAGTATTTGGCTTTCTCTGACTGACATATCACTTAACATTATATTCGCTGACTCCATTCATGTCATTGCAAATGGAAAGATTTCATTCTTTTTTAAGGTTGAATAATATTCCATTGTATATATAAACCACATCTTCTTTATCCATGAACCTATCAATGGACACCTGGGCTGCTTCCATAATTTGGCTATTGTAGATAATGCTGCTATAAACATAGGGGTGTGTGTATCCCTTTGAATTAGTGTTTTTGTATTTTTCGGGTTAATACCCAGTAGTGATTACTGGATCATAGAGTAGTTCTATTTTTAATTTTTTGAGGAACCTCCATACTGTTTTCCACAGTGGCTGAACCAGTTTGCATTCCCACCAACAGTGCAAGAGGGTCCCTTTTCCCCACTTCTTTGTCAACACCTGTTTCTTGTGTTTTTGACTTTAACCATTCTGACAGGTGTGAGGTGATACCTCATTGTAGTTTTTCTTTCCTCTCATTGTAGTTTTGATTTGCGTTTCCCTGATGATGAGTGATATTGAGCATCTTTTCATGTGTCTGTTGGCCATCTGGATGTCTTCTTTGGAGAAATGTCTGTTCATGTCTCTTGCCCATTTTTAAATTGGATTATTCGTTTTTGGGGGGCGTTGAGTTGTATCAGTTCTTTATATATATTGGATACTAACCCTTTATCAGATATGTCATTTGCAGATATCTTCTCCCATTCCGTAGTCAGCCTTTTAGTTTTGTTGCTTGTATCTTTCACTGTGCAGAAGCTTTTTATTTTGATGTAGTCCCAGTAGTTTATTTTTGCTTTCTTCCTTTGCCTCAGGGGACACATCTAGAAAAATGTTGCTATGGCCAATGTCAGAGACATTACTGCCTATGCTCTCTTCTAGCATTTTTATGGTTTCAGGTCATACATTTAGGTTTTTAACCCATTTTGAGTTTATTTTTGTGTCTGGTGTAAGAATGTGGTCCAGTTTCATTCTTTTGCATGTAGCTGTCCAGATTTCCCACTACCATTTGTTGAAGAGACTGTCTTTTTCCCATTGTATATTCATTTCTCTTTGTTGAATATTAATTGACCATATAGTTGTGAGTTTATTTCTGGGTTTTCTATTATGTTCCATTGATCCATGTGTCTATTTTTGTGCCAGCACCATACTGCTTTGACTACTACAGCTTTGTAATGTAACTTGCACTGGAATTATGAGACCTCTAGTTTTGTTTTTCTTTTTCAAGATTGCTTTGGCAATCCATACAAATTTTAGGATTTTTTTTCTAGTTTTGTGAAAAACGCTGTTGGCATTTTGATAGGGATTGCGTTAAATCCATAGATTGCTTTGAGTAGTATGGACATTTTAACAATATTTGTTCTTCTAATCCATGAGCATGGAATGTCTTCCTATTTCTTTGTGTTGTCTTCAATTTCTTTCATCACTGTTTTATATTTTTCAGAGTACAGAATTTTTGTCTCTTTGGTTAAGTTTATTTCTAGATGTTTTATTATTTTTGGTACAGTTGTAAATGAGATTTTTTCTTAATTTCTCTTTCTGCTGCTTCATTATTAGTGTATAGGAATGCAACAGATTTCTGAAGAGAAAGTAGTTTTTTTGAAGAAAGTTGTACTCTGGAGAGATGGTTTTTAAAAAACACATTCGTAAAATTTTCTATTGTTAGATGAATTTGTTGATGAAAACAATGTGTACTACCTATAAAAACTCTCATAGCTGCAGTATTAAAAAATTTTAGAAAAAATTTCTAACCTATTTAAAAATCTTTCAGATAAAAATTTCAATGGTCTTGAGTCCTTTTATTAAAGTTTACAAAATGATGCAATATCTGATTAGCTAGCAAGGACTGACATCAGAAAAGATGGGAATGCACCAGTGCACCGGCCTAATTCAGAGACAACTTTTGTTGGAGATTGTGAAGGAGACTGAAAAATGGCATCATGATTTAGTAAGCATAGCCAATGATACACAACTTATATTTTTATTTTTGAGCTACTTTGTTCAGTTTTGACAGCCAATAAAACTTAGTATTGAAGTCAATTGGACTTAGGATAAGACTTTTGAGTCACTGTATCTCAAAGACTTAATGAGACTTCCAAAAATACATAAGCATATTCAATTACATTGTTCTTACTAACACTGCTATTAATATTTTTACCATTAACAAACAGAAAACCATTTTATTTTATCTTTACTTTAAAGTTGTATTTATTTTTATTCAATATTTTATCTTTATACAAATTGTCTTTTATTCCTAGTTTTAAATATTATCTCTATAATAAAATATGGATTATTATTAATAATCATTAATGAAGTACATCATTACTTTACACACTTTTATGTATACCAATAAAGAAATGCATGTATTTATAGTAAGCATGCTATTTTTTTTTTTTTTTACTGATAAAGGCATATGATGTAAAAAAGTCAGTGCTAAGTTTCTGCACACATACTACTCACCTAAATCTTGGTGCTGATTTTGTGCAAAATTCCCCAGTTTGTTAAAGGGGGTTATATTTAATATACATCCAAAAATGCATTTCAGGGCTGCAGTAATTACTTACTGCTGACATCACTTCTCTAAAGAAAAAGAAATCCAATTTTGCTTTCTAAACTAAATTTCAGTTTGATGGCATGACACACTCAACCTGGGAAGGCTCCGAGGAATATGCAGAGCAGAAAGTAAAGGAGATAAAGGAGAAAATAAAGGACTTTTATTTTTACTCACTCCATTGACCATCAGGAGCACGAGGCCATTGTCAGCTGGTGTTCGAACTTCTATGTCAAAGCGAGTCACCTGACCGAATTTCCCTCTCCTTGTGATATCCCTTACTATGGCATAACTAGAGCCATCGAAGAAATAGCTGGCAGCCCGACTCTGAGTGAAGGCCAGTTTATCTCTGAAATAAAAATGCAAGGATCATATGAACATGACAGTTTGCATTATGCTTTTCATGTGAGGCCCTTTTAACCTATTGTCATGACATCTTCCACGGAACTTACAGCATTTAAACGTGTGGAATTTAAGAAACAAAACAGATGAACATAGGGGGTAAAAAAGAGAGGCAAAGCAGAAAACAGACTCTTATCTATAGAGAACAAACTGAGGGCTGCTGGAGGGGAGGTTCGGAGGGGAAGGGCTGGATGGGTGAAAGGCATTGAGGAGGGCACTTGCTGTGATGAGTACTGAGTGTTGTATGTAAGTGATGAATCACTAAATTTTACACCTGCAACTAATATTACACTGTATGTTAACTAACTGGAATTTAAATAAAAACTTGAAAAAAAAAATAAATGAAGTCCCGACATCTGCTTGGGAGACATGGGGAAGTATTTATAGGTAAGTTAAATGAATGGTTTTATTTTCAAATTTTTAAAAAATTTTTTGTTTCAGGTTTAGAATTTAGTGATTCATCACTTACATACAACACTCAGTGCTCGTCACAACAAGTGCCCATCACTCGTCTAGCCCACCCGCCTGCTCACTCCCCTCCAGCAACCTTCAGTTTATTCTCTACAGGCAAGAGTCTGTTTTCTGGTTTGCCTCGCTTCCCCCCACCCCACATGTTCATCTGTTTTGTTTCTTAAATTCCACATATGACTGAAATCATATGGTATTTGTCTTCCTCTGATTACCTTATTTTGCTTAGCATAATAAACTCTAGCTCCATTCACGTCATTGTAAATGGCAAGATTTCATTGTATTCCATTGTATATATATACCACATCTTCTTTATCCAAATGAGTTATTTTGAATGGATTTCTTTTCTACCCTTTGTGCTAAGACCACAGAAGTTTCCAGTGATACCCAAGTCTCTGGAATCCTAAATTAAAGCCGCAAACAAGTTGTTTGAACACTTTTCATAATTGTATATGCTCGTCTGTGGTAGAGAAGAACTGAAATGATTTTTGCAGGCATGACTGTTATGCAGTTTCAAGACTGGGTTCCCCAAAAAAGAAATTGAAAACCTAAATATTGATCCATGTTTCTCTCATCTGCTGCTCTCACGTGGCTATCAAAGCCTTTAGTACTTTTAACACTTTCTTACCTGGCACAGGGTACTGACTTGGAGGGATCCATGTTATAGATGTGCTTAAAATTATACAAGCTGATCACATCATTATTCAAAGTGGCCAATTCCAGGCAGCCAACAAAGCCAGGCAGGTTTAAGCTTGCAGGGAGCTGTGCAACAGACAAAGTCAATCACCCCATGATCACATTTCACCCAGATGATACAGAACAGACAATGAAATAGATAACAGGTCAAGGGGAACTACCCATACAGATAAATATCTTCCCAGGCTTGTGTCTTGTCTGGGCCAGGTAATTTAGGTAAACAATGATTTTCAGTTGTGCATATCTAGCGGAGAGGATGGGATTTGTTGAGTATATACTATGTATCAGTCACACACCGAACAGGGATTCAGAACCAAAATCAATTCTTTCAGCAGCTCTTTGAGGTAGGTATTCCTGTTTTCATATCAGCAGAAGGAAAGTAATTCTCAGAGAGGTTCAATAATATGCCTGTAACTAGTAAGTAATAGCCTTGGGATTGAAATCCTACATCAACTCCCTGTCTCCCTATCTGGGCCTTTCCTTTATTTGCCCTTCACCAGGTCTCATACTCCCCCCTGGATCCACCCTTCCCTCATCCCAAGTATTTTATTTCATGTCTATATTAGTTGAAATAACTGAGTTTTTGAAACTCTCATTGTTAACCTAGCAAACCCACAAGCTCCTGAGTGGGTGGGGAGAATATCAATTACATATGCATGTATAGGAATGAAATGAATTGATATTCAAGCGTTAGCTATAGCTTGAAAGCACTTGACACTATGAAAGTATGAGTAGCAGAGACCAGATTTATATGCCAGATTTATATGCCAGATTTATAGATCAGAATTTTGTCACCCATTGAGCTAACTTCTTTCTTGAAATATCAAGATTTCTATCCCACCCCCAAATCATTGTAGGTTTTATGGATTTTTAAAAACCATCAGTGTAGATTTTCAGCAAGTCCAAATCTGGCTGGATAGCTTACCTTGAAGTTTGAAGGCACACCACCAACATAAAACACAGTGTCCTCAGGGTCCAGATCCAACAAGGAGTCATCTCCTGCAAATTCTCCCTTTTTAATAAACTTTTCCTCTGCAGTGCTACTTAGACTCGGGACTGTCAAAAACACCTTTCCATGTTTTCCTACCCTGTTAAGAATTGTCAGTCTTTATTAGCCAGATAATTTGTAGAAAATATATTTTTTAAATGTCAAAATGTGAATGTTCCCTCATCACAGAATTGGTGATTTGATTTTATTACATGTGTAAGCTTTTACAGAATGTCAACAATCAATGGAAAGAGGAAAAAAAAAAAGATATTCCATCTTGGAATTAATGCATGGATTGGCCAGATAAAAAGACCTAATAATCAGATTGCTCTTTAGAAATTATGAGTATTTTTTTTTCTAATCTTTTGTTTTCCACTAGGTATTTAGGAAAAATGGAGAAAAAGAGGAGCAATAATAAAGGGAAGAAAAAGCTATTTAAATATCCACAGGAAGACTGTGAGTGTGTGTGTGTGTGTGTGTGTGTGTGTGCACATGTGGACAACAGACTTCTTATGAAATGCGCACGGAAGCCTTGTGCTGTGGATTCACTTTACCTTTCAATCTTGACAATGCTGAAGTAAGCAGGCCAGGAACTGACGGGTTTGGAGTCCAGAGGAATCTCTACATCCTTAGCTCCCAGATTGTAAATGTACACCAGGTTATCATTTTTGATTGCAAGACCCATGTATTCTTTTTTGGCCTGAAATGTCAAGAAGTCACTTAAATAAAATCCATATGAATGAAAATCATGTTTTGTTTTCATTTCTTTAAGGGACGGTCATCAGTTCAAGGGCTTGGCTGTCTGCAAGGCGCATCAGGCCTGAATTAGTACAAAGTTCCTATTAGATTGGGCAGTGGCTCTTCCTTTCCAGCCTCCCTGTGGCTACATCGGTCTACTGCCCCCTGTGTTTGTCCAAGTGCATCCTGGGCAGGGAGGCAGGCAACTGCAGGCTTGTGGACATTTGATGGCTTCCAGGAGCGTGCTAATCCTGTCTGGTTAACCCAGGCACACACCGCAACCTGCCCATACCCACTGCCGCGCCTCTTCAAACGGGGCGCAGCATCAAACGTAACAGACCTCTGTGCTCTGCAAGTCCTTGCAATGCTCCGTTCCATGAGCAGCGTGCGGCTGACAGTGGAGCAGCCCCAGAAATATCCCGCACAGGGAAGGAATTACTTATCTTTAAATCACGACTTGAGTCTTGGTATTAAAGTGCTCTGTACTTTTTGAGTTACCAGAATGGGAATTTTGTTTGCATAGGTAGTTTTGTTTTAAGGCAAGAGAAAAGCCTTTCCTTTGAATATCACTCTCTCTTTTCAAATGGCATGTTCTCCTGGGTGTTATACGCAACTGATGAATTATTGAACTCTACACGTGACACTAATGATGTACTCTATGTTGGCTAATTGAATTTAAATTAAAAAAAGGAAAAAAATTAAAAAAAAATAAATTTGCTAGGAAACAACAACACCACCACACGAAGCGCTTACGTGTTTGCTTCCGAGGTACAGGACAAACCGGTCTGTAGCCCCGGCCAGCTCCGGCTGTTTCACGGGAGGGGGTTTCATGTACAGGCTCAGGGATGTGAAGGTCTTTAAGTCATCCATACTGGTTTTGGGGTGCACCTCGACTGCCGACTGGCCGTCAAACATCATGGAGACTTGGATCTGGAATTACAAAATGTTTCTGTTAAAAGCACCCTGCAGAAATGGGCACAGCTCTCTCTGATGGTTCCCAACGCGCTTCCCTCAGTCCTTATGGGCTTTCTGAGCCCTGCTCCCTGCCTTGTCCTTGTTTCCTGATGTCCTCACCTTGTGGGAGAAAGGGGTTAAGGCAGATTATAATATAGTCATTTAAATTTAAAGTGGGGAACATAAGGAATAGCACGAAGGAGCATAGGGGAAGAGAGGGAACACTGAAAGGGGAGATATCAGAGAGGGAGATGAACCATGAGAGACTATGGACTTCAGGAAACAAACTGAGGGTTTCAGAAGGGAGGGGGTGGGGTAAGAGAAGGGGGGTAACTGGGTGATGGGTATTAAGGAGGGCAGGCGTTGTGATGAGCACTGGGTGTTATATGCAACTAATGAATCACTGAGCACTACGTTAAAAGCTAATGATGTAAATACAGTGGCTAACTGAACATAATAAAAATAAATAAATAAATAGATAAATAAATAAATTTAAAGTGGGGTGAAAGGAAGCCAAAAAAGGGTGGCAAAGCAGATCCACGATGAAGATAAATACGAATTCCACAATGAACTACACACTTGGCTGAGGTGAACTAAACAGCTTGACGGGATTCATGAGGCCATAAAATTAACAGCGACTAATTGATCAGGAGAAGTGACTCATATGGCTAGGACTTTCTCTCAGGGTCTTCAAAAGAGGAACATGAAGTAAGGCTGTGGGTAACATCCTTGAGCGTGCCTGGACTGTTGGGAGGGGTCTCGACCCAGCTTTGGAGTCTGAGAGTCTTGAAACCTGGCTTTGCCTCTTTCTAGCTACGTAACCATGGGCAAGTCACTTAACCTGCAGTTTCTTCAAATGTAAAGTACAGACGAAAATTTTGCTGAATGAAATAAGATAATAACTATAAAGCACTTTCCAGTTCCTGGCTCTATCATCATTATAATTGTAATGAGGAGTTCATTAAGATGTTTCTTATAATAATTCTTAGAAAGGCATCATAACAAAGCACAATTCAGTAGATGCATTTCTGAGGGGCCCAATATGATGAGCTGAGCTGGTCTAGTTCAGGGTGATTTTCTGAGTATTCAGAAGGGGATGGACTTTTTATATCCATGCCACTCATGCAAATATTGCTGAATAATTAGATGTATTGACATCCATTATTCAATATTGATTTGGTTAATCCTGATGGTCAGTAAGCTCAAGATTATATTCCCAAGTGCTGTCCTATGTTGCTATGTTGAGTAAAAATCAATCATCTTAATAAACAATCAAACAGTTCATGGGATTAAAGAATTTTTGGTAAAAATTGAGTCTGAGAAGGAAATATATCTGCACAGAAAGCACCTCACTTTGGTGAGTCAGGTGGGCTTCCAAAGGTATTGCTAAAACTCTCTTTGGAAAATGGTTTTAGGTGATTAAGTTCCCCAAATTCTTCTCCATTTAAATCAAATTACTAGAAATCACTCACAGAAACCTAGCTTTGGAAATGCTGTTTCTTCACGATAAGCTTTTCTTGAAATGCTCCCCAAAGTATCTAAAAAAGGTAATTTGTGACACCAATTTTCACATATCCTTTAAAAGTTGAATATATTTACCAAAAATAATCTCCATTACAAAATAGTTGATTGATTTCGAACTCTTCTTTCTGTCAGTACTTAGGGCCCACGGTCTGTTTAGGTCAATTCACAATTGAGAAAATAAAACCATGTAATTTGGCTATAAAAATGATGCCAGTGTATACATCAGTAAAAAATAAATGAAAAAGAGGGCCACGAATGAGCCCTATTTGCCGCACTGAAACGTTAATTGAGCTTTGGTGTTGCCATGTGGCCTCCGTGCGAGCATCTCAGGACAGGGCCTGTGTCGAGATTGTTCAGTTAGGTGGTCTGTGATTCCCCAGTGACGCCTGCGGAGGGGTCAGTAAAGGCTCCCTATCACCAGTGTTAGACCAGAGAATTCCTTGAAGAGGGAGATGAGCAAGATTATTCCACATAGTGATTGCACTAAAACGCCTGTTCAAATAATTAATAATAATAATGAGAATAAATCACGTCTTCTATTGGTGTTCGCTTTACTCAATTTCTTTCGCTCAGTGAGCTTTGTTGATTAATCTTGATCTTGACTATCTGTAAGAATCACAGGGAAGCTTTTAAAAAATACAGGCACTGAGCCTGTCCTCTAGAAAGCCTGATGGATTGCTTTGAGGTTGGGACCAGGAACGGTCTCGTTTTCAAAGCTCCTCATGCAAAGATCTGGATCGTGCTTAGAACTACTGAAGTAGAAAGGTTCCAGGCTCTGGCAGCTGCCTGAAGAGCCGTGGTTCAGTCTCATGTTCTCATGATCACCGAGTACTGACGGAGACTCCTTTCACCATTACCTTGCTGGCCACGCTTCTGGTCTGAGCGATAAGCTCCCGGATCCTCTGGATGCTGGCAGAGACGTTGCTCGCAGGCCGCTTCTGTTCCACGGTACGGAGCTGATCCAGGAGCTGAGGGACAACCTCTGTCAGATTTCTTACTGCAGTTAATAAAAATTAATCACTTGAGTAAATATCTCAACTATAGTAACGAATATTAGCTATATTTAAGGAGTTAGGTGAAGAGACAACAAACACAGAGTTACTTCTGTGAGAACTATATTTGTAATCCTGCAAAATGAACAGTTAAGCTCAGTACATAGCAATTCCTATTTTGTGGCATTTATAATGTCTATTGGTCTACAAATTGTGTGTAGCGTGAGCTGACTTATAATGTACATTTCTGAAGGGCGGGACCCACGACAAATATACCGATGTTCCTTTCACCGTAGAGCACAGGGTCTGCTTGCATTTCTAACGGAACTGATATAACCAGTCAAAAGGAATGCTGGGCAAAAGGAGGTGGGAAGGTTGCTTTCCAGGATGCCTACTCACACATCACACTGCTGTTGCAATGGTCCACGCAGAGGCGGAGCTGTATGGAGGAAACAATGGAGCACCCAGAAAAGTGGCAGTTGTGCCAAGGAGAGGGTGGGTGCCATGGTCTATGGGTCCAGATAAGTGATGGTATAAACACATCATACTGATTTTGTAGGTTATGGTTTTTTGTTTTGGATTTTTTTTTTTTTAACATATGAGGTACACATAGAATAGAGAATAGGGATGCCTGGGTGGCTCAGTTGGTTAAGCACCCGACCCTTGATTTTGGCTCAGGTCATGAACTCAGGGATGTGAGATCGAGCCCCACGTCCACTCTGCACTCAGCGCAGAGTCTGCTTGTCCCTCTCCTTCTGCTCCTCCCCCTGTTCACATGCTCTCTTTCTAAATGAATAAATAAAATCTTAAAAAAGAAGAAAAGAGAACAAATCATATTTATATAGCTTGATGAGAGAAACCCCAAATAGGGAGAATGGTGGAACCTTCTCTAAGTTTTCATGAACTGGACCAGTGGTTCTCAAGGTGTGGTCCACAGACCAGCAGCATCGGCCTCATCAGGGAACTTGTTAGAAATGCAAAATCTGTGGCTCCAACCCAAACCTGCCTCACTCTGCGAGTGAGGTGCAGGTGATTCTGAAGCACGCGAAGCTGTAAGAACCACTGGACTAGAGAATGAATATCCTTTGGGTATTCGGCCAGCGAAGGGCAGGGCCATGGCCATTAAGCAGTAGCCGCTGGAAAAGAGGAGGCCTCTTACTGGAGCCAAACTAAACTCAGATTCAGGAGAATACATCAGTGAGGACAAAGGATAAATCTCCTTTCTGTATTTAGAAAGTAGGGTGCTTCTCTATCTTAAGGAATGGAATGAAGGAAAATACTAGCAATTATCATTTTATTGTATTGATTAATGAAGAGGTAAATATTTGTTGTTTGGATAACTGACCACAATAGCCATTTTGTAGTATAACAGTCTTTAAAAATTACAGGTAATAAAGAATATTTAATGTGGGGAGCCTGGGTGGTACAGCGGTTAAGCGTCTGCCTTCGGCTCAGGGCGTGATCCCGGCGTTCTGGGATCGAGCCCCACATCAGGCTCCTCTGCTGTGAGCCTGCTTCTTCCTCTCCCACTCCCCCTGCTTGTGTTCCCTCTCTCACTGGCAGTCTCTATCTCTGTCAAATAAATAAATAAAATCTTTAAAAAAAAAGAATATTTAATGTGTTACATTGAATTTTGATTATGGAAATGCATATGAAACAGGGTTTCCTTGTCCTCAAGTCTCTGAGAAAGAGAGCCACCTTTTATTAGAGTCTTTATAAGGTCTCTTATATTGTGGTATGCTCTTTCATTTACTTTGATTTGAACCACAAAATGCTATCTAAGGAAAACACAGAGGCCTGAAACAATTTCAATTAATGGTAGTTCTGGATGCTTATTGGGATCACAGATTGGACTGAAAAAGGAAGAAAAAAAATCAACACAGATTTCGTAAATATTCCTGAGGCTCTGTCTTTATAAATGTAAATGTTGGATGTCATGTAGGCAAATCTTTGAACAATCAAGTTCTAAAAGCAATGAAGTGAGTGTTACATGAAGAACTCCCAAATACATACTTAGGAGATGAACATAACAGAGTTATCTTCCTGTTACGGGAATGAATATTTATGACCTGGGATAAAATTTCTAGTGACAGGTCATATATGGGTTAATAAAGTTGTTTCTTAACTCAGATGGGAGTGAAGGTAAAATGTTCTGCAAAACCATGCTGGAGAACCGAAAGTTCTAGTCATGACAAAGACATTGACATTTAAGAGGTAGAAGAGATTGAATAAACATAGTAATATGTGATTTTAATATCTATGTCTAACTAAATAAATTAGGTAGAAAACAGAATATTTCATTTTCATTGCTATAAATTCGTATTCAAGCTGGCCAACAAACTGTTCTTCTATTTTTTTTTTAAGATTTATTTATTTATTTGAGAGAGACGGAGAGAGAACATGCACGAGCAGGAGAGGCAGAGGGAGAGGGAGAGAGAATCTCAAGCAGACTCCATGCTGAGCGGGAAGCCTGACTCGGGGCTTGATATTATGACCCGTGATCATGACCTGAGTGGAAACCAAGAGTCGGAAGCTTAACTGACTGTGCCACCCAGGTGCCCTCAAACTGTTCTTAATGGGAACCTTCAGTCTGGCCATAGTCAGTACTTGTTGGTAATAACCTGTTTTACTCAGGTAAGGAAAAAGCAATGCAGTTTAGTAAATATTTTTCCTAAAAGTGAATCAATATTTTGTGATTGACGTTCTTCCCCAAAGGAACAGACTTACATTGACAAAAATCAGTGCTGCCGTTATTTCATCTAGAAAAAAAAAAAGATTCTTAACCAATCTCTCTAGCGTTTTTATGTGAAATACATATATTTCATATGCACACACACATACATATATTGACAGAGGAACTGAGCAAAATTTTTTTTTTCTAAGCTAACTTCTACAATGCTCCAATCTAACACCCAAATGAAAAAAAAAATGCTTCTTAACAAAAGACGTGTTGGGCTTAATGGACAATTCAACTGGATGCAAACTGTGATACCTGCATCTCGGGCAGAGTCCACTGCAGTGTTGTAAGCAGAAGAGTCAAAACTCTGCAGATTTTGCGACCAGTTGGTTAGATTGCTGGCCATCGGCGCGGCTGCCTGCTGGACTCCCACTGTGGTCTTGCTAGCCTCCTCGGTGATCAGCTTCGACTGATCCAGGCGCTGCTGCGCGTCACCTTCACACAGAGCACAGGGACACTCACTTGGTAGAGAAGCAGGACTTTTGGTGGGAACACGAACATCCATTTACTCACCAAGATAAAACAGACCTCAAGTTTTCCGTTTTCAAGCTGAACAAAGATCTTTAAATACATGTTAATTATAGTATAAGTTAGGAAATTGTTAAAGTAGCATTAAAAGTGAGCTCGAAAGACTCTAGAGTCTCATTAAAATCATGTGGCCACTGAAAACATGTTCAAATTAGAGGTTAGTATTTCTTCAGGTTAGAGACCTGGGGAGAAAGCCATGGAAAACACAGATGAGATTCTAACTCCTGAAATGTTCATGCCTGAAATCCATTGTAAGTATCACTTTCTTCTACGTGGAGCACCTTTTGCCATAAAAATGATGTTCCACTACAGGAGTAAATCAGTAAGGAAAATTATTTTTAAACAGTAAGAGCAAGTTTCAAAATAGCATATGCAGTGACGTTCTATTTTTATTAAAAAGTTATATATTTAAAATAAAATTAATGTAAGTTTATAACAAAATGTTATCTCCTAGGTAAGGAGATTATAAAGGATTTTCCTTCTTTTGTTCTTTCTTTTTCTTATCTGTATTGTCTAATCTTTCTATAATAATCATACATTACTTTTGTAATAAAAATCACTCAGGCAAGGTTGTAGCTTTATTTTTTTTTTTTTAAGTGGAGAAACATTTAATTCAGCCTCACACGATCTGAACTCTGATGGATGCAGCTTTGAATCCCGGGTCTGCTTCTTTTTGGAGCTGTGCCTTTTGGAGCAAGTTCCCACACCTTGACAAGTTTCAGGGTTCACAACCATCGAAAGGCGATGGTGACGCTTTCCCACATGACGTAATGTGTATAAAACACAGCCCAGTGCCCAGCATGTGGTAGCTCTGATGGTGCTGATGACAGGGAATCCCAGTGGATGATGACACCCTCCTGGCTGGGGTTTTGGTGTACTACGGTACAGCAGCTGGATTTGCTCCGTGTAGTAGAAAACTCACACCCAGGGTCTCCTGGGTGGCGCAGTCGTTAAGCGTCTGCCTTCGGCTCAGGGAGTGATCCCAGCGTTCTGGGATCGAGTCCCACATCAGGCTCCTCCACTAGGAGCCTGTTTCTTCCTTTCCCACTCCCCCTGCTTGTGTTCCCTCTCTCTCTGGCTGTCTCTCTGTCAAATAAATAAATAAAATCGTAAAAAAAAAAAAAAAAAAAAGAAAACTCACACCCAGCAGTCATGTGTTCACTTTCACTACACCAGCGAAGGCACATCTGGTTCCCAGCCTATCTTTTTAAGATACCACTGTAGTCCCAGATTAGGCAAAATGAGTGCTCTTGTGTCTCCGTTTGGCTTGGTGGTCTCCCTACTTGTACTCTAAGAATGACATGGTGTGTAACAGAGGCAGCTATTTATAGTTAGGGCTGGAGAAACCCCAAAATCAAATTAAGGTGTATTTATTAACGAAGAAGGAATGTTCACAAGGAAATGGGTTACCAAATAGTATAAGCAGCATGATCGTATTAAAGCGCGCACATACACACACACACACACACACACACACACACACACACGATTGGAGGAACATGCTCTTAAATTTAATGGTCCCCCGTAGGAGGTATGATTATAGCTTTTATAATTATTTTCCAGGGTGCGTGTGTGTGCGTGTGCGTGCGTGTGTGACGAACATAGTTTCTTTTGTCACCAGAAAACAATATTTATTTCTAAAAGGATTTCAAGTAAGGAATCATGTACTCCTTCCTCAAGGGTTTATTTGAATCCCAGCAAACAAACAGATGAGGCTTACGTTCTTGTCTGTGAGCCTTACCTCTCTCCGTGGCTTGCAGTCGCTTAATGGCATCGTTCAATCTGTTTTGGAGAGCCCTCTTCCTTGCTAGGGCTCCATCCACACGCCTGTTCGTGTCAGCTACTGCCTCATCATTGCCTATGGAGAAGAAGCCAAGAAAAGTACCAGTAGAGCCAAGATGCTAGGGAAAAAAAATTTCCATTTCAACAAGGAAGATTCTGATCTGTACCATGGGGTCATCCATAACATTCTGAATATGGTGTGAACATAGAACACCAGTTCTGAAAAGTGGCATTCCAATTAAGAGGTACAGGACTATAGAAAATGAGTAACACTGCTTGGGAGTGATTTAGGATGCCATAAAGTGACTCATTAAAGGTGCAGAAATAATGGCTTTCTTAGAAAAATATAGCACTGCTGTGACTTACAGCTCCTAGCAGCACAGTTGATAAAGAGCTGAAAAGAAAAAAGTCTATCTCTATTTATGGCGATGACTGTTATATAAGAATCATTCTTTTTTCTTAAATTTTAAATAGAATTTTAACTGATATGCAACATACATCTAGAAAAGGGCACACATTATAAATGAATTTTCACAAATTGAGCACAGAATATAAGCCATGCCAAGTCAAGAAAGGAGAACATTATTGCTCCTCAGTTTCCTGGGCCCTCTATGATTACCCAAGGATGACCACTATTCTGAATTTTACCTCCATCTGTTAGTTGTGTCTATTCTTAAACTTTATTCAAAAGAAATGATACAGTGTTGTAATTTTTTAGATCTTTTATGTCTCTGTTTTAATTTCTGTAGAGTGGTAAGTTCTGATATCTGGTGGTTTAAATCTTCCAGCTTTGATTTTATTCTTCAAGGATTGTGCTGGCTTCTTGGTTTCTCCCACACCCATTTCCATAGAAATTCTAGGATCAAATTCTCTATTTACATATAGTTCCGGTACTTCAGTTGGCATTATATTTAATCTATAGATATATTTGTCAAAATTGTCATTTTTACAAATTTGAGTCTTCCAGTTAATACAATTTTTATTTATTCTTCTTTAGATCTAAATTCTTATTTTGATCTCGATTTATTTAGATCATTTTTAATTTCTTTCAGTAGCATAATACAGTTTAATGAGTAGTGATTTTATCTTTCCTCAGCTTTATTCCCAGGTATTTTATGCTATTGTAAATGGTGTTAAAAAGTTAATTTCTAACTACGTTGTACATAGAATTAAACTGGATTTTTACACATTGAATTGGTAATGTGTGTCCCACAGTCCTAACTCCCCATGGATGTCCCTTTTGCAAATAAATATGTGAAGAAATTTAACCAAACAAGATCATGAAATAGGTAACCAGATCTGCAAAATATTCAGAGACCAAAGCAGAGAGATTTTATCTGTACTTAAAATGTAGAACTTTGAAGAGATATTATTACCAGGAAAGAAAAAATGTTTTCATGAGGTTCAATAACTCAATAATGACAAGACTGCATTGCAAATTATCAAGGAGAATAAAATATTTAAGTCACTGTGTCCCAAAGACCCATATATTCTGCTCTTCACATCACAAGACACAAAGCAATACATAGATATGGCAAAATTTACCCAAAAAATATTTTACTTTAAAAAGTACACTTATGGTGATGAGCACTGAGTAATGTATAGAGCTGTTGAATCATTATACTGTACATCTGAAACCTATATAACACTGTATGTTAATGTTAATTCAATAAAAAATATATTTTACTTTTAATATTCTTAATTGTTGCTGCTAATATTCTAATTCTTCTGTAAAGAGTATGTTCAAGACTAGGCTTACATAATGAATGAATTAGGAGAGAACATTTCTATTGCCTTTGTTAACCCAGTAAACATAAATAATAGTTGCTTTATCATAGCTAGTTAAATATTCTGCATAGGAAAAATAAATGCATTTTTTTCTATATATAGTGCTCTTTGTTAAAAAAAAGAAAATGCATGATTGGAATTCAGGTTAATTGCTTTGATAAAATTACATGATGTTTTTGGTTTCAAACTTGATCTTTGTTTTTAGGTGGTAGTTAGAATTTAGCTAGATAATGGATTTCCACCCTCATTAGTCAATGCACAACCATCCTTAGGTATGAGTTCATTAGCTCAGAGATGAGTAATGTTTAGTGAAGTTCTTAGCCAATGCAATTGTCTTAAAGAGTAGCTCACAAGATTCAAAACTGACTAACATGATTTTGCTTTTATTTTTTCTTCCCTCCCCCGCTTGGATGTGTTTGCTTTCACAGATGCAAACACTAACCTTTGGAAATGTTTCTTCCCATACGGTCACTGGCTTGTCTTAAATGCAATAAACTTACAGAACACAAACTATAGGAAAGTGCCAATAACCACACATGGCTCTGTGGTATCCTATTCTCCTGACTCTCCCAGTGCTGACTCATTACTTTATGTAAAATTTTAAAGGACCTTCTGAATTGTCTAAGGAAGACTAAATTATGTACAATATAGTTTTAGTGTTAAGTGTATTTTATGATTATTTTCTTGAAAATTGGTATTCATGGTAAATTTCTATTAATTAGCCTATTTGATTACCAAGAATATCCACCACATTTTACTACATGGAAGGGTTTTGTTTTTTTTTTAACCGCGATATATTTTATAATATCCAATCTTTGGAGCGCTTGGGTGGCTCAGTCGGTTGAGCATCCAACTCTTGGTTCGGATTGGTCGTGATCTTGGGGTCGTGAGATCAAGCCCCAGGTCGGGCTCTGCACTCTGCATGGAGTCTGCTTGTCCCTCACCCTCTGCTCCTCCCCCCCACCCCCGCTCACTCTCTCTTTCTTGAATAGATAAATAAAATCTTTAAAAACATAAAATATCCAATCTTCACTTTTCTTAATACCTCGAATCTCAGCAGGAACTATTAATGTACTACTAAAAGATTATTTGTTCTTTAATCTTAGAATTTTGAAATTTCTATCCCTATGCAGAAGTTACGTATGAAAGGAGAGAAGCAGCTATAAATCAGAAGGAAGGTAGGAAAGGGAAGATATTTACCAGGATCTGCCTTGGCTTGCAGTTCTCTGGCTTGATTGAGGAGGTTCTCACTCTCATCCTTATGGTAAATGATTTGAGTATCAATCCCACTCACAGCCTGCAAAGGAATTGCGTGGAAAGAGTAAGAATGACAGCAGAAGATATCCGCTTTTCATGAACGACACCGTTTATCTGCTAAACACCAAGCAAAATTCATACCACTTCATTTCCAAGCTCAAAACCAAGGTCGAACGGGAACACGAGAAAATAAAGTCCATGGCGATTTCAAGATAAATGTTTTTCAAGGAAAATTCAGTGAATCTAGAACAGCGTCTGGCCAAAGCCCCACCAAAGTGCTTGTCAAACAGAAGCCACTCAATAAACAATTTTTGATTTGAAAAAATGTGAATGTATGCATGAAGCATCTTCGCTATCAGCACGGGCTCGTCCTAAATACGTCTTATTCAGGGACCGTGGTTTAAAAAGCTGTCAAAGGAACTGGCAGTTGCTGACAGGAGTACGGCACATCGTGAAGAAGCTGAGCTACTGAAACTCCATAACACAAATAAAATGTGTTTTCTTAGTTCTCTTGGCCTTCCCGCCATTTGCATCACAGTAGAAGCTCAAGCGATGACATTAGAAAACAGAAAAGTCATAAGCTGGGAAAAGGCAACATATAAATAAACTTTAAAATAAGGGAATACTCGGGGGGGGGGGGCACCTGCCTGGCTCAGTCAGTGGGGCATGCCACTCCTGATCTCGGGGTTGTGAGTTTGAGCCCCATGTTGGGTGTAGAGATTACTTAAAAGCAAAATATTTGAAAAAAAAAAATAGAATACTCACATCATAAATTCGGTCAGTGATGTTCAAAGCCAATTCTGCCATTTCATTGGCCTCACTAACATAATTGGCAATATTTTCATAGACATTTGAAGCATCCAAAGCCTTCTGAACCAGCCCATTCATATCTGAACTGTGCAAATTCCTGTTAAAGAGTAAACGTGTCATTATTCCTCTTTCTTACTTTTTTGGGAAATGGGGCCACTTTTACAGCTTGATTTGAATACTTCTGGGACCCCAGGGACTTCCTTCCTGTTATTCAAAGTCACCTGGCTTGGCAAGGTTTTCCCAAGCTGCCTTTCCTAGGAGCACATCTTCTTTGCTTTCCCCCTTTGGTGCCCCCTGGACTTTACCCCATCTTGGTCCCACGGAAGCTGTTTGCAGGGCAGTGGCGACAGGTAAAGGGAATGATGATTTAAAACAGCCCTCTGCACCTCTTCAAGCAACAGTCTGTTCACATGGTGGCGGTCAAGCCCAGGAATGAACCCACAGTCCTCCCCCACCTACTTACCCAAATCGGCATTGTTATTTCCTTTCCATAGAAGAAACCAAGACTCTCAGAGAGGGTGCACAGCCTCAGCATGGTGAGGCAGTAGTTGGTTTCACTACTTATTCGATCTTTTGTTTGTTTTATAAAACACTGTATTTTCCCTTAAGAAGGGGAATGATACATACTGAGCGTCTATGTGCAGATACTGGGCTAGCCTTGTGTCACTATAGCTTTAATTCTTACCACACCCGAGAAGTAGACATTGTTATTCTCTTTTCATACAGGGAACCAGGGCTCATGTGGTTAGATTTGTCTTGCTCCTGCAGCCCAGCTGCTTCCCGAAAGCGCAAAGCCCTACTCATGCCCATTTCCACCCTTGCCCTATACACCATGTTCTCGGCATTTACCCCTTTCTGACCTCTGTGAGGTTCATCTACTATTTCCTGGGTACCCGTCATGCAGTGGGCACTCTCCCATGGTGGCTGATGACCGTATATGCCTCAGAGGACTGATGTGAGGTACGACAGGGATAAACTATGTGAAATGCTTGGTCCATGCCTGTCATCCAATACACATCAGGGTTTATTACTGTGCCTAAACTATTTCCTGAATTGGAATGTCAAGTTCTAAGCGTATTCATAAAATAATTCACTTTATTGACAAATACGTCTTCTTCCTCTCTAATATAAACATCCCTTCACTGCTGAAGCTCATCCTGAATCCTTTGCCTTGATTTTACTCAGTTTTAAATCGACCAGTTGCATGTTTTCTTCTCAGTCCCAAACATTGATGACTACTATCACTTGATTCATTAGTAACTTCCAGAAGATTCTCTGTGACCCAGTATGTGACATTGCAGATCCCATGCTGGCTCATCTCATCCAATTGTCCTGACATATTGAGTTCAATTGATTTTCAGTTTCCTCCATCCAGTTTCACTCCCTGTGTGCTCTCTTAGGCTCAGAGCGACTTCTCTGTATTCCCTTGGCTACTTTCTTCTCTTTTGTCGGAGTTCATCATCATTGGGCTCCTTTGTGGGAGGGCTGACTTATCCATTAGGCAGAATAGGACTCCACAAAGAATTTTTCATTTTCATTTTTTTTAAATCAGAAGAACAATGAGGATACTAATAATGATTACATTAGTCTTTATAACAATGCTACCATGACATGTAATTTAAAATTTTTTTTATCGAGGAAGGGGCCCACAGAGGCAAAAGTACCTAAGGCCCGGGAAAACCATAATGCAATTCTGCTCTGCAGAGGTAATTTTAACCCAAATACTTGCTACTTCTTTACAACCCCTCGTTTTTAGAAATGGCACAGAGAGGAAAATCTGAGGACGTTTTAAAAGAAAGGGATATGAGGAATAAAATGTTACAAGTATTCAGTAATATTTTAAAATTTTTCTGGCTACTGTTAGGATACAAGAAATAGATTAAAAGAGTCTTCAGTCCTCTGGTTTCATCACCAGGCACAGAACAGGTACTCCATCAATACATAAAGTAAAAATGTGCTTTTGAAATGGAAGTTTCTTGATGAATTATGTTTATCTCTGTTTTATGCACAAGAAGTAAATCATTGGGTCACCAGATAGATGATGAAGAATATTCACATTTTGAGGGAAAAACATCTATAAATTTTGATGTTTCCCTGAATATATCCAGTCTGAAGTATCCTAGATGCAAAAGGGACTTCAGGATGATTGATATTTTTGATCATTTTTTTCATGTAAAGCATGGGTAACTTTCTTAGAATCATGCTAGAACACCGTTTGTTGCATTTAGTGAAGGTATGTGCTGGGATCCCAATTAACAGGACATATTCATGAAAATGACAAGAACAATGCAGAGAGCCACAGGAGGGTCCTCAAAAACAATGTTATATCAATACAGCATATTGTCCAGATCATATTTTATTTAAGCATCATTTTATTGGTTTGATCAAAAGCAAATTTCCTGGAAGCATGACACTAGGTGGATAGAATGCCATCTCCGACACCAAGATTCTACATAACATCTATTTTTCTCTATCTGTCTGTCTATCTGTCTATCTCCTCCCTTTCTTTCAATTCTCTGAAGTTTTGGAGGGCTACTTGAAAATTTTGACAATCAGGAATGAAAAGGTAATTTAAGTTTGAACAAGAGTTATTATTGGTTCTTATTTTATTCATGACCTTTACTGATCCTTGTTTCTAATTGCCAGGTTTGTATTCTTTCTCTATAATCATCTCATCATTTACGTATCGTTTCAAGGTCATGAATTCAATTCCAATCTTTCAGTACATTTCAATTAACATTAATTGAGTGCCCAAAGGTGTGTGACTCTCTTCTAGATGCTGTGAGGAAAATTGTCAATTGATTTTCTCTTAATCAGGTGTTGAAATCAAACATTTCCTGCTGGGCACTGCAGAGTGTCTAGAGTATTTACCAGAAGTCAATTGTATTGCCAACTTCCAACCAGCTTTACTTAAGACCCTTGGGTGTGGAAAGCTAATGCTGTCTGTGAAATAAATATGTGATGGTGGTAGAATTAGACCCTGTAGAGGGATCTGATTTACTTGATAATTTTTTTAAAGATTTATTTATTTATTATTAGAGAGAGAGAGAGGAGGGCCAGGGGGAGAAGGGGAGAGAGAATGTCAAGAATCTCAAGCAGGCTCTACACTGCACGCAGAGCCAGATGTGGGGCTCGATCTCAGGACCCTGAGATCATGACCAGACTCAAAATCAAGAGTCGGCTGCTTAACTGACTCAGCCACCCAGGCACCCCTTACTTGATAATATTTTGTGTAGCCGTTATGTCCCTAACCAAAAATGCCTTAGGTTGCCCTATTAATAATTATGGAGCAGAACCACCCCTCACAACACAGGTCTCTAATCTGACAGATTTTTTTTTTTTAAACCAAAAAACTCTCCCCAAAGCAATGGCAATAAACAATGATTGGCTGGTTCTCAGACTGACCAACCAAGCAACCTATAAATGAATAAACGCAACCAAAACCCAACCTGCTAACCTGTATCCCAGTAACTCAGGCACATGGAAGTGAATAAAAATGAGTTATTCTGCCTCTGTAGATATTTGTATTTCTAAAACCAGGATATTACCTGCTCAGTTCATCAGCCTCTTGTTGAAGATTCTGTGCATGGTCAACAGCTTCTTGGACTAAATCATGACGAAGGTTACTTAGGTTGGATAGTTTTCCTTGTAGTTCATTTTTGGCTCCATCTATTTCCGCATAAATCCCTGATGCATTCTAAAGAAAATATTTTAAAAAGTGAATTGAATCTAGAATAACTTAAAATCTTTCCCCAGGGAGCACCAAAAGATAATCTCTAGTCTCCCTTATTTTGAGGTTCAGTAAATTTCAGGCCAGGTCTACAGAGTCTAAAATACTTTAAGTAGAATTTTATCTATTTCTCTTGCATCTTCAACAACTCCTTTTCCATTGATTGCTTCCCTAGCTTTCAGACACGCTCTGCCTTCTCCCATCTGAAAACAAAACAAAATGAAGCTAAACATAAACCTCCATTAACCATACATCTCCCCAGCGTTATGACCTTACCTTTCTATTCCCTCCATAGCAACATATAGCCAAAAAAGTGTTTATGTTAGCTGTTTCTATTCCATCACTTTCTAACTCACTCTTCGACCCACTTTAGTCTGTTTTTTACTTCATTACTCCAACAAAACCGAAATTCAAACAAATGATCTCTAAGTTATTGAATCTAATAAGCATCATTCATTTTCCCCAGTTACTCAAACAGTGATTCTAAACATTGTCACCATTCTTAGGCCAATCACATTTCCTTCCTCCATCGCCATCTGATTCTAAATAGATCACTTTCTTTTTCTTTTTCTTTTTTTTATTTGGGAGACATCAGCTAACTGTAGCAGGATCATTTTTTCCATACCCCTGAAGTTTCCTCCCTATAAAGGGAGCTCAATTGGTGAAACCTCAGACGTCTCCACCTCTTTCATCACTCTGCTCCCAGGAGGGGGACTGGTTTATTTGATTGGTAAATTTTGGGGGAATAACTGTGTAGGCTCTCTTAATTCTACCTTCCGCCTCTTGGTAGCAAGGTGCCAGCAGAAAGCCTGAGTTTCCTGTTTGTCCCTAATGAAAGTTGTTCTGGACAGAACCCCCACATGAACCCTGCAGTGTTGCCTGCCTGAGTCGGCAGCTCTGCCTAATTCTGGGATTGAGTATTAGCAACCCCTCTTGGCTAAGAGACCTAAAGCCATGCCCTCATCTTAACTGTATCAGAAATGAAGGTTATATTCTTGGACTTTATATTTACTATTTTATTTTTCAACTTGTTTAGAACTTGGGAGCTGAAAGGGGGTACTACTCTCCTCACAGACTCCAATACCAACAAACAGGAATTGCAAACAACTCGTTGCCACCATCCTCCAGTCCCTCCCCCCACCAAAAAGTCCCTATACACTTATTTATAGCTACATCTTTCTGTGCATCTTCCTCCTACTTTAGAGGAAAAGCGTTCCTTGTCTGTATAGGGCATGGTGCCCTGTTTTCTGTTCTTGCTCCCTAGCTACTGGCTCCTCTCAGATGTAAACAAGCCCCAGTTAACCTCTCCCATTAAAAACAAACAAACAAAACCTATTCCTTGGCTCTAGCTTCCCCTCCAGCTTCTTTTCTTTGTTGATGCAGTGCATTCCACAATGATGGTTCTTCCAAGATCCCCAGGGTCACACACCATATTGCCAGATCCGTTTGACACTTCTCTGTCTTTATTTACTGGATTTATCTCTGGTTTGTGACAGTGTTGGTCACTGCCTTTGCCTTAAAACTCTCTTTCCCTAGCTTCTGTGACATAGCTCTCTCCTGGGTCTCCTGTTTCACTGTCCGGGAAGGACACTTTTTAAAGTTGGTGTTGCTCAGACTTGACTCAGCCCTTCCCTTTCTGAACAGATTATTCAGGAGTTAGATTAACTCCTCTCTCCCAGCCTAGACTTTGAATCTTTTAACCCACTCTGCACCAGCCTACAGGAATGGTGATCTTTCTATCTAGCAAATCTGATCATATTATTTTTCGTCTCAGAATCAACCCATTGCTCTACAGGAACAAATCTGATTACTCAGGTGGCTTCATCAACTGATCCTTCCTCTCACACCAATCTCATCACTTCTCACGTCTCCCCACCCCATTACGTACCATGGTCCAAACTTCACTAACGGATGTTTTAATGCTCCATGATTTTTTCTGACCCCCTGTGCCGGTCTCACATAATATTTTCTCTGTCCGGGATAACTTTGCTTTCTTTTTTGTCTGACTCACCTGGAAAAGTTCTGCTCATCCTTCCAATTTCAGCTCAAATATCACTTCCTTTATCAAGCTACCCTTAGTTTCTCCAGGATGACTTCAGAGTGGCCATGTATTTCTATTATCCGTGTACCACACTACTACAATCATTTTTTTTTTAAAAAGATTTTATTTATTTATTTGACAGAAATAGAGACAGCCAGCGAGAGAGGGAACACAAGCAGGGGGAGTGGGAGAAGAAGAAGCAGGCTCATGGCGGAGGAGCCTGATGTGGGGCTCGATCCCAGAACGCCGGGATCACGCCCTGAGCTGAAGGCAGACGCTTAACCGCTGTGCCACCCAGGCGCCCCCACACTACTACAATCATTTTACCTGATTTTTCCACCCACCAGACTACATGATTGTAGAAGGCAAGAACTGTGTCTAATTTATTTTTGTTTTCTCAGAATGTAGCGCTGCTCCAGCATAGAGAGTTTATTTCTATGGAGACAGTGTTAAGTCTCCAAACATTTGGTAGGTCACCTGGGGAGCAAGACTTCGAAAAAAATTATATTTAAGTGTATAAACAGGAAGAATACCATGGGCATTCCACCTTTACTCATTAATTCACTTAACAAATATTTATCATACGCCCACTATGTGCCAGGCACTCTTTTAGGAGATAAAATACATAGCTATGAATACAGTCTTTGCTTTCTAGGAATTTACAACCTAGTGGGAATATATAGATGATAAACAAGTGATCAAATAATTGAACAAGTTAATTTCAGGGAGTAAAAAGTACTGTGAATAAAATACAATAGGTGGGATGGGCTGGGGCGTGATTGAGGGTAAGAGCCCCATTTGAATTGAATGTTCACAAGGAAAAGAGCCATTTGAAGATCTGGAGATAGCAGGTGGAAAGGTCAGGGGTTAAGGGAAAGTATGGTGTGTTTGAAAAACAGAGTAAGAGTTGGAGGGTAACAGAGAGGAGTGGGCTGGACGGTAGTGAGTTGGGGAGAGATATACACGGAATGAGGTAGAGAGTTAGGCCAGAGCCAGGTCATTTAGGGTCTCCTGAGCCATGGTAAAATGAGCTTGTTTCTTTGTCTAAGTGTCACTGGAGGTTTTATGAAGGAGAAATAATGTGATCTGATTATGTTTTTAAGGGATTGTCCTGCTACCGCATAGAGAATGAGTCTTGAGGGGAAAGAGTGGAGGCAAATGAATCAGTAGGAGGCTCCTTTGACAGTTCATGCTGGCAGTGAGGTGCCTTGGACTGCAGAGCAGCCGCAGAGAAGGGAGTGGTCAGAAACTAGGACTAATTTTGGAGATAAGTCAATAGGTCTTGTTGAAATGGGCCGGTGGGAAAAGAGAAATCAACAATGACTCCAGAGTTTTGATTTGAGCAAATGGAGTTGTGTTACTTACTAAAGTGGGGAAGACTAGGGAAGGAATAGTTTTTTTTCAGAATGTGTTAATTTTGATATGTCTCTTAGCCATCTAAGTGGTATATAAAATTATGATTCTGCTATACACCACACTGAGTTCTTCCTTGAAAACTTCAAGTAAGCACTTGGTTGTAAGAGTTTGGAACTCAGTGGAAGTATGAAAGTTGGAGCTGAAAATTGTGGGATCATGCATATAAATGTTCTTTAAAGCCATGGGATTCAATGGGATTGACTAGGGAGAAAGTGTAAGTACCAAAGAGGGCCTGGGAGAGAACTAAGCCATTCATTATCAGAGGAAGGGATGGACAGAGCTCTGGGCCAAAAATGGCTTGAAGCCTGTTTTTATATTACTTCTAGCTAAGAATATTATTTACATTTTTAAAGAGTTGCAAAAAAGTAAAAACAAACAAAAACCAAAAAAGAATAAGGGAGAGTGGTTATATGTGGCCTGCAGAGCCTAAACTACTCACTACATAGAGGATGTGTAGAGGTGAAGCTAGCAGAAGAGGCTGGGAAAACATGGCCAATGAGGTGGGAGAAGGACCAGCCAGGATAAAAGCTCTGGGTGTTTAAATAAGGAGGAAAGGTTAATCAGCAGGGAGGCTAAGAATGCTGAGGAAGCAGAAGCAACCACAGTTGCTTGGATAACTTGGATAACAGTCTCACTGATAACTTGGATAACAGTCTCAGTGCAGGGGCAAGAGATCCCATTTGGAGTGGGTGGGTACAATAGACAGTGGGGGGTTGGGAGGTGGAAATGACAATGATAAATGACTCTCGAGGTGTTTTGCTGGGAAGCTGAGCAGAGTAGAGTAATGGGCAGAGACTGGAGGGGATGTAGGCAAGGACTTTCTTCTTTTAAAGGATAGGAAATCCTTAGAGCATGTTTACATGTTGGTAGTAACTGTCCAGTAGAGAGCAAGAGTTGCATGACATGGAAGAGAGACGGAATACTTTGGGGAGTGAAACTCTGCAACTGTTTTGAGCAGAGGAACGATGGGATTCAGAGCACAGGTGGGGAGATGGGACTTTGGCAGGAGAAGGACACTTCATTAATTATAATAGAAAGGAAGGGAGAAGTGTGAATACAGGTGTAGGTGGGCTGGTAGAACTGGGGAGGAAAGATTAGGGAAGTTCTGTTCTCTCTGTTCTTATTTCTCAGTGAAGTATGAAGCAAATTCACCAGCCAGACTGAGAGTAGAGGAGGTGGGTTATTCATTATGTTGGCTTCTCTGGTATGGCCATGATGCTTGGGTTTACTGGGATAGGGAAATAGAATTCTATTTCCATCCAGTACAGTAGGGGAAGAGGTGGGTATACAAGTTAAGGGTGTTTGCAAATACTGATTATACAGTAGTCCCCTCTTATCTATGGGGATAAGTTCCAAGACCTTTAATGGGTACCTGAAACTGAAACTGTGCACGGTGCCGAACCCTATATATACCGCGGTTTTCCTATGCATGCAAACCGATGATAGAGTTTAATCTATAAATTAAGCTGAGTAAGAGCTTAACCACAATAACTAATAATAAAATAGAACAGTTATAACGATACACTGTAATAAAAGTTATGAGAATGTGGTCTCTTTCTCAAAATATCTTATCATACTGTACTCACCCTTCTTGTGATGATGTGAGATGATAAAATGCCTACGTGATGAGACGAAGTGAGGACGCTGATGCAGGCATTACGCTGTAGCACTAGGCTACAAGCGACCTTGTGCGGATACGTGAGAAGCAGGGCCACCTGCTTCTAGACAGAGGTTGACTGTGGGTAACTGAAACCATGGAAAGCAAAACCATGGATAAGAGGGACTACTGTATTGATCATTTTAGCTACTTAAGGAGGGAAGAGAGGATATGAGAGGAGCAGGATAATGAGCTGGAGGAGGTCTCCATGTGGTCAGAGAATTGTTGGAGTGCGTATTCCAGAGTAAGTAGGTAAGAGAGGGAGGGGCTCTGGGAGCAAGTATTGTTATTGAAGAGAAGCCCTGGATATGGCCATAGGAGGGATAACCAGGGTGGGCTGGAGGAAAATCTTGTTGGGCAGGAGAAGTTACAGGAACTGGAGGTCTGAGAGCTGGTGGGCTCATCCATCTGGATTTTGATGTCATTAAGATAGTGATGGGAGTAGGGATGGAGAGGAAGACAGAGAGCTTGGTGCTGAAATAGTCAACAGATGAGATGGTGATCAGATGACTTTAAAATGGTATCCTTTCAAAGGTAATAAAAATGAGCTAAGAGTAATTTTGGGATGGTCTGGTTCACTGCACTTTACTGGAAATTTCCTAGTTTAAAAATGTGTCTCTTATTGATTTGTATGCTAGTTTTATTAAGTACACAACTTACAAGTTAACAGTGAGTAGGATGGATCTAAGTAGCACTTTCTGGAAGAAGGTCTGTGCTGTCCAATTTAGTAGCCATTAGCCACATGTGGTGCTATGGAGCGCTTGCAATACGGTTAATTCAGCTGAGGAATTCAATTTTAATTTATTTCATTTTAAGTCATTAAATTTAAATTTAAATAGCCATATGTGAGGAGTGCCAACATACGATGAAGGAAACTGGAAAATTCAGTCACCCGATCTTGCTGATCTATAGTGCCAGTTAACTTGACAGATTTGAATTGGATTCCATTATTGTTCTGTGACACTGAGCCGCTGTTCCAACCTGCTATAAATACAAAGCTACAAGTCACATGCCTCCCTACCTTAATTGTATCATCAAGCTCTGAAAGGGTCAGACGAGGTGTTGTCAGAGAGTCCAAAGACGTCTTCAGAGAACCGTTCACCCCTTCCATTTGTTCCCTCACTCTCTCATGTTGTTTCTATGGGAACGAAGAGTAAGCAAGAGTGGAAAGTCACTTTAGAGAAAGCATCAGGGAGAGTGGTCAATGTCACCTCCTGTCTCTGTGCTCAGATAAATCTGGGCTCCTATCCCAGCCCCGCCACCTAGTTGCTGTATGACTTTGGGGGAATTCTACCCATGTCATGCTCAGTTTTCTCATTTATAATATGGAGATAACAAAAGCGAGCATTTTGGGAGCTTTGAAGCAATTAGTTATGACTATTAATTATAACACCATCATCTCAAAGAGAGTGAACACTTCAGAAAGAGCTGTTGACTTTTTCTCTATAAATGTAAAGTGAGACACTGGTTGCAGGATTCCACAGAGGCTCTATATTTGCAGTAAGTGGAAAATGAAGTAATTCAAAAACCATTTATCATGTGCTGACTTTGGGCCAGGCACAAATAGCTCATTTGGATAGGAGTAAAGCATATAGAAAACAATCTTAAAGTCCTTTAAACAAAATTTAAATGGCCCTAGTATTAAAGCATGAAATTACGATCTTCCGTCCTTGCACTCTGAGCTCTTTATGTTAGATGCTCAGACTTTTTCAGGAGGGAAATGACCCAAGGGTTTTTTGATGAATGCTTTAATTTCGACCTTCACTGTTGGGTTCCAGGAGCAGGCATGCTGTGATTCTGAAGAAATATTAGAAACCTTCAAATGAGTTTGGAGTTTGAAAGCAACCAGAATGGTACTTCAAGAGGGAAAAGTAAGACTCATTTTACAATTGGAGCAAAAAATGAGTTGAAGTTACTTTAGAAACAGTATTTTGAATGGGATTTGAAATATATGACTTACGGTATAATCTCAGATATCATGGGAATAATTACAGAAGCCCAGATATAGAAGGACATAACTTTAAAACTTCCAAAGTTCATCTTAGTGTCTTTCGTGCTGCCTGCAGTCTTTTCTAATTTAGTGGGAAGGAAGACGGAAGCCATCTTCTCTAAAGCATTGCTACAGGGGAAGATAGAGGTCCAAGGACAGAAAAGAATCCCATTCGAACATCTTCTTAATGCAAGAACATTACAAAATCAATTTCCCCTCAAAATCCATCAAGCTTAATACAGTGTGACTATCTCGGGTTAATTATTCTTGTCTCCACAAGGAGAGGTAGTTATACAGCTCTACACAAAAGCAATATTTTACAGCATGGATATTAAACTATGTAAGGAAAGAGGTGAAAAAGGTTGGTATTAACTTAGCGCCTTCAGAGCAGTTTTCCTTTTGCAGAGTCTGACATATGACCCCTGCTGGAAGCTCTCGTATCTGGTCGCCTTCAGGGAATATAGCTAAAGCCCTCAAGTCAGAGCCAAATTTCAAAGCCTCCTGGTAACAGCACTGAGTGATAAGTTCATTTGCAGTAGTTGGAAAATGATATGCTTCAAGTGAAGGGGCTTATCACTTATCATATACCGTATTCATCATAGATAGCATTAGACAGAAATGAATAAAATTAGCTTTGAAATAACGATACTCCCACAGAAAGGAGGTCAATAGGAACAAAAGAGAGTTTTGAAAACCAATAATTATGAAAATGACACACAATTAGCACTATCTGGCATGTTCAGTAGCCATTTCACATATGCGAAGAATAATAAAAGTTTCCTGATCCTTAAAAAAAAACATGATAGAAACAATCCTGGGAAGGCAGAGCTTTGGTTTAAGAGACTCTAAACAGTGGTTTTTAAAACACAGAATCTTACATTAATCTGACAAAGATTTTTATCATTCTGTTACCCTCTGGGGCGAGAGTAGGACGGTGAAATACATAATGTAATTATTAGTTGTGTGGCTACCGTTTGCACATATCAAAATGATTAAACTGTGTGGTTATTTTTGGTTTTGTAAACAGATTGGAAATTTGCTGTTATTCCTGTCTAAGTTGTGCTGTAGGTCTAACAGTGAAACGTGAAATTTCAGCCCTTAGTTTGAGTGGGGAAGACAGGTCCGTTAAGGGATGATCGCAATACAGAAACGGGGGTGTCACAAGGTGCATTATGGGATGGCTGAGGAGAGCACCTGTTAACCTGGGGATGGGGAGTAGGCCTCCCAGAGGAGGTGATGCCTGGGGCTGTGCAGGCGAAGGAGAAAAGAAAAAGAAGTCTGTGTTCAGGCAGATGGGTGTACTGGGAGTGTGATACTGCCTGAACCGAACGTATGAGGCAGGGACTCCGCAACAGGCGAGGCCAAGGAGGCTGGCAAGGGTGGATCACAGAGGGTCCCTCACGGCATGCGAAGGGACATAAGCTGTCCTATAGGACAGTATCTCAAATGTTCTTAACCGTGACCCGCAGTAAAACAATGCAATTAATGTGGCAACGCCAAAACAGAAATGCAATGAAACCATACCTTCCTATAGATGCTGTGCTTTGATAATTTCTATTTTTTCTTTTCTTTTTAGAAAATGCTGGTTATTCAACTATACTTCAATTAAAAAAAAAAAGGCTGGTTATAACCCTCCAAACTTACTTTATGATCACTCAGTGGTTCACAAGCTGCAGTGTCAAAGGCACTGCTACAGGGTCAGAAGGAAAAGATGAAGGGTTTTAACAGAGCGAGTGGTGCTGGCAGAACTGCAACAGGGCAGCTGCTCAGGCTGGGTGGGGTGAGCACGTGGGAAGGCATGAGGAATGGAGGGGAGAAACCCGGAGGCATTTTGGTCCCTATCTTGACCATTGTTATTCTAAAAAAAAATACTGGCTGAGGGATTGCTCCTATTAGAAAATGGCAGTGATAAGGGTAATTCACTTTTATTTAGGGAAATTTCCAGTGACTTACTGAGAGATGGTGATGACTGAAAATGAGGGCAGAGAGTCTCACTTAAGTTGGTTTTGCAGACAATAAAAGCAAACAACAGAATTAATGAATTTGCTCATAGTTGCTTCCTATTATTTGACATTGTTAGATCACTCTGATCTTTATAAATATGTCCAGAGATGCACGTGTCTTCCTATCAGAAGATGGCCCCTCTCGATGGTGGTAGTTGTGAGTGCTTGCATTGCTTGGAACAGCCGTGACCACCACCAGATCTAAGCCGCAAGGTGAGCAGGCACAGATCCTGGCCCCATAGGGATGCCTGCCTTTGCAAGCTATGGCTATGTCTGGGAATTTCTCTCACCTCTTTGTATTTGCATGACCTTTGGCTTGAATTAGACTCCCTATCCCTGTGGCTATTGACCAGCCAGGCTGTGGGATTTGCTTATCATACCTTTCCAAAAGTTACACATACCCTTCTAGGGTATGCTTTGGTCTAGGGTATGGTTCTGGGTTGCTTTGGTGTTCTAGTCCTCTCGGTTTAAAAAAAAGGTAAGCATAGGAATAGCACATTGTTAACTCACTTGCAAGAACAACATACCCATACACACAGACACAAGCACCAAGAACAATTGCATTCTTATCAAAGCAGAAGATAAACAATTATCATGCTTTCAACCCGATTTAGGTGTACACAGATACATTAGCAAATTACACTGGAAAAAATTGTATAATATTTTAAAAATATGAATAATTGAATATATCAATATTTTAAAAAAAATCGTATGCCAACTGTGCCTTCTTATTAAAACTTTGGGTTGTATATGTCTGAAATGGGTTTATAGGTAGTGTGTCCACTGTACCTCATGGTCCCGCTGCCTGGCTGCTATGGCTCTGTTCATGTCTTCGGCATCCCTGACATGGTCAAGGGCCTGGTCCAGTGACTCCTGCAGGTCTGACAACTTAGCACTGTAGTCGTCCAGCTGCTCCAGGACAACAGGAAACAGAGCGCGAGTATCATTGTAGAGGCGCTGCCAGCTCTCAGCCTGGCTCAGCACTGGGAGAAACGGACACAGAACCTCAGTGTGGGCTTCTCCTGCCTCCTCTCATTCCATCCAGCATTTAGCAAAGATACAAACTTGTCAGGCCATGCCTTTCTCAGCAATAGAGACTGAAGCTGTTGTTCATAAAAATAGCCCCGCGTTTTATACTTGAAGAAAGAACTACTATGTTGAAGGGTTTGAGAGTCCTTGGATGACAGTCAGCCCAAAAAAGAGTTTGATTAGGTTTTCCAATGAGATTAGGTTTTTTGTGGAAATCATGTCTTTATGTTATGTTTATTATTACCCAGATTATTAATAATTTTACCAGACAAAGGGGTTTGGATATACTATAGTTTTACTATTAAAAATAACCCAAATTATCTTGTCTGTTACTGACAAGTGTTGTTCACAACCACTCATTTTCTGTATTCTCTTCAAGCATTGTTTTTAGGTAGCTTCTTTAGGTCAAACCTAAACCATTATTTTGGATGCTATGAAGATTTGATGGCAATGATATTTTCTTAAGTTCTGTGTATGTTTTAATTCTCTGATCAAAGTAACATACATTGACTACGTGCCTTAATTCTCTTTTTCCTCCAGGGAATATCAGTCAGACTTTTCAAGGTTTTGTATTTTCTTTCATCACTGTGAGCTGAAGATACACATTCATGACTGTAAAGAAAGTAGTTAAAAATGCATTGGCCAGGTGGAAGGTGGCTAAGTGGAAGATGTGATTGGATTCATTTCCTCAGGGCAGACTTGTTACATTCTAAAATAGGCAAAAAGTGTGGAAGCATTTGTCTGTGACATCAGAGCTCCAGCCTTTCTGAGTGCTGGCTTCATCCTGACCTAGAAATGTGGCCTAAGATTCTTCTTGAGTTCTTACTGTTTCTAAGACTTTATACATTTGTTATGGTAACATCTCTTTAAGCGAAGAGTGTTCCTTTTTCTAGAATAGTCACAATAATTTTTAGCAGAAATTGGTAGTAATGATCTTAGGGAAATAATGTGGTGCAGGTGTTCTTAACCCTTTTTGTGCCACTGCACCCTTTGTAATCTAGTGAAGCCTTCAGGCCCCTTCTTATCATGTATTTCAAAATGCATAAAATAAAGAACATAGACTTAAAAAGAAGACCAAGATATTAAAAAACAAATTGGTGCTACAACAATACATGTGCTTCTTTAGTAATACATGAAATAACAAGACCTAGAGGTGGGACTTGTAACTACTTAATTTTGAATTACTGATGAACTGAATGTTGTGAGATCAGAGTACAGCTAAAACCTGATACCCAAATCCGTGGCTGCTCTTGTTGATTGTGTAGATTAAAATGGACACAAATTCTTTGCAACTCTTCCTGTCAAGAGTAGAGTCTATTTCCTCACTGGGCCAGTCTGAGCCAGTAGGATAGATAGGACATTGTTGAGTTCCATTCTTGCCTTCCTGGAAGACTGTTGCCATGTGAATGAGCCTGGGCGAGGCTCCTTGAGGGTAACACCCCACAAGGGGGAGAGGCCCAGCAATCCTCGCTGAGGCCCCAGACATATGAGGGAACCCAGCTCCTGCTACATGCAGAAGAGATGAGATGTCCAGGTTGAGTTGAGCCCAAATTGCCAATGAAATCATGAGCAAATAAATGGTTATTTTAAATGAATACGTTTGGGGTGAGTTGTTAGATCGTCGTTGATAACTGATAGAGTGACCAAGTCATAGGTTCGCTAATACTACCGTGGTTTCTTGCCTACATTCATCATTAAGGGAAATGTTAAATTTGCACTGGAGGCTAAAAGTCATTAAAAGTCTTTCATAGACCTCAGAACATGAATGTCACTGGGCTTGTAGCTTTACTGCCTTCTCAATAAGATTTCTTTTATCGTAGTTTTGGAAATTGGTTCCCCTTAGTTTTTCTTCCCCTGTTTTATATGTTTTCACCAACTGTGAAGTCCCTATTTCTTCTCCTCAGGAGTTTAAGGTCTATAGATTCATGTGGAATCTCAGCTTCTTTTCAAAAGCTCAAGTTTGGGCCTGGATCTAAAAATCTTGATCCTGGGTCAGTTGTCCTGACTGATTCCCTGAGGCCACATGTAAGTTCTAAATAGCTGCAAATAGGAGCACCTGGGTGGCTCAGCCAGTTAAGTGTCTCGGTTCGGCTCAGGTCACAATCCCAGGGTCCTGGAATCCAGCCCCATGGTGGGCTCCTTGCTCAGTGGGGAGTTTGCTTCTCCTTCTCCCTCTGCCCCTCCCCACCCACATGCGCGGGCGCCTGTGCGCGCGCACGCACACCCTCGTGCACACGCACGCGAGCGCTCGCTCTCTTTCTCAAATAAATAAGATCTTAAAAAATAATAGCTGCAAATATTGGGGATAGCTTGCTTTGACAGAACATTCCTGAGGATCAGTATCCTCTCTTGGACGCAAAAGGAAGCGGACACGTGCTGCGCCCTAGGAGTTGAAATCACCTACGTTCATGGGCTTCATCTGCTTCCTCGTCCACTAGCTCCCTCTGTGTGAGAAATGGTTGGCGGCGTCTGATCTCCTCAAGCATCTTCTGGGCCAACACCAGCTTCTCAGAGATTTCCTCAGCGGTAAGTTCCTGCTCTTCCCCATAATAGAGCATCTTGTTGTTGATCTCTGAAAGGAAGGACACAGTGAGAGAAGAAAGCAGGCTGGGGTGTCCGGGCATTTTACAGTGATGCACTGAAAACGTGGACAGTGAGGGCAAAAGGCAGGGCTGATCCTCAAATGGAAAGAGCGTTTCGTTTAAAGACAGGGGTACCCACGATGTTCACGCTGCAGATACTGGTGTCAGCATTGGAATTCACCATATATTCCAAGGAGAAGTACAACCTGGAGGAAACAACTCTGCTTCGCATTTGGTGTCTTTGGAATGGGAATGGGATTAATACAAAGCCTGTCCTGACTTCAGCTGTGTCTGGTTTCCATAGTAATTCCTGAATGTTAACATTTAAGGCACACAAATCTGGGGTCTTTGATCAACATTTTCTATAAAATACAGAACTTGGAGAAAATCCTCTGAGGTATCTCCTGTCATATGTAGGGTGTGCTAGAGATATTAATTATATTTTAGCCAAGGATCTGGCCAAAGCTCTAAATCAAAATGAGAGTATACTGATAGTTGTTCAGGCGGATCTTTCAGATCATTCTATAGACCAGATATAAAAATAGAGGATTGTTATATTGTGATGAGAGCTTTTGTTCATTGATATATATATATATATATATTTTTTTTTGTGTGTGTGTGTGTGTGTGTGTACACACACACACACACACACTTTGCAACTGCTATTTACCTTCCGTAGTATGACTGTCAAGATTGAGCCATTTTGATTCTGGGTCATTTTCACCCCACTTCCGGAGAATTTTAGAACCAAAGGGACTGCTGATGCTCAGAGGGATCAGACGAGTTGTCTAAATACCAGCAGAGCTGAGTTGTTCTCTGACTTTCTCTTTCTACTAAATATGATCGGATGAAAGTTATGTAATTGCCACCTTGTCCCCTGACAGCTCTCGGAGGAAGCGTTTTATCTTCCTGGCATAAATGAAATTGTGTGTCTGTGGTTTACTATGATCTACGCGGTTGGCTAGACAAGATGGGTAAACAAACACTGGTGTCACATAAATCATGCCAGATAAGGGCTTGTATTTTATATGGATAATGGCTTGAAGGTCATCGGGAGTTACGTACAGATGGTTGGGGAAAAGGAGTGACACACTGTTGGTACTGTGTAGTGTCCCTGAATTCTGAAGGAAAGGAGATAAACGGGGTAAGAGGTTTTTAACATTGTAAATATTACTGAGAAAGTCATAGGGAAACCAAGATATGCTAGAAACAAAACTATGAAGGGATTAAACATTCACTTTGCAAGTAAAATCTATAATCTTAACTCCGGAAATAACCTAAACATAGATTCCCCGCACCCCCCCTTAGATCTAGCACTTGCAGTGCTGACTTCTATGGCATTTTGATCCAAATATTACATTTTCACTTCTGGCCTGTTTTATTTTAGCCATGTCTGGTGTAGATTAGAAAAAGGAACGTGGACAATAACATTTTTGCCTTAGCCTTTGGAGACTATTCATACATTCTTTTTAAAAGGTAAACTGATGGAAATTATTGTTTTCCATTTACATTTCTTTTGTATTTCTTTCATCTTTTCCTATGCTTAAAGGGTCAAATAGAGGGCTGAGATTCCTTCCAAATGAAACACGTTAGAATAAAAAATTTACAACAGCAAAGGTGAATTATTTTCTCTGAATGGCTTACTAGGATGTTGGCTTTACTTGCTGCCTAGAGGGGCATTTGTTTCTTAATTAGATGAGGTCAGCTCATCTAGGTTCAATCTTACTTTTGAAAAAAAATCAATAGTAACTCTAAAATGAAAAAAAAATTTATTGGTAGATGCAAAAGCATGAAACAGAGGACGGGACTGGGAGGTGTTTGAAATGCATGCCATTTATTTTTATTGTGTATTATAGCCAGCAAAGGAAATATAGCAAATGTCTTGGCTCCATTCGTCCCTTTGCCTGGAATATGTTCCCTATACTTCAGATAAAGATGTGACTTTCCCACTGTGGACTCCTCTACTCCATTGTGCCCGGAGATGCACTTGGTGTTGTCACCCAGCTCTTAATATATAGGATAAAAGCTATGGAAACACACAAATACTGTATCTTTGCAGACTGTAACCCAAGGAAATTCTCTTTTCCAATAAATGAAAGTGCCTGTTTTCTCTTGGTAAATTGGAGGCTGGCTTTCAGTGGGCTCTTAAGATAGTCTTCAAAATATAGCCAACACTTAATCAGAAGTTAGAGCACAAATAAGTACTCCTCTAAAAGGGAAGGTAAAATCTGCCACAACGCTTTAGGGCAAAGAAATCTCCCACATCCCCTCCAGGCTTTTCTTCTGGCTTGGGGACGGGAGCATGTTGCCTGCCTGGTCTTTGGGAAATGGCATCATAGAGAGAGCTTAGGACAGTTTGGATTAGTGGACAGTTTCCTGCCACTCTAAAGGCGGTGTTTTTGCTGAGAATAGCCCAGAAAAACATGACTCCTACTCAACTCTTGCATTTTAGAGACACCATAGCATTCCATTTCTTCTGCTGGAAAGGTTTTCTGGCATTCCACTTCCTTGAAATGCCTGGAAAGGGAATGATTCTATACATTCTGTATATTCTATACATTTATTCTTGACAACCAACAGATAGTAAGTAGGGATGAGTGCTCAGAAATCCTAGATGGACAAACTGGAAGACCTTATATGTAATATACATATATAAATGCACATATATTACCTTATCTATAACACTGTAACAACAGTTCCTGGCACATAGTAAACACTAACAGTAGCCATGTTTTTGTTGTTGTTAACAACACGAATGATTCCTTGACATTAAGCTGCATGAGAAAAGAATATATTTACCTTGAATTTTATCCCTCATATCGTGAGCTTGCTCCGCGAGCTGAGTTGCATGGTTAATGGTATCCATGCTTTCCTTCTGAGCCAGCTTGCCCCTTCTTGAGACTTGACTTTCCTATAAATAATCCATATAAACAGCAGCTTAAACGTACGAGAAAGGAATGTTCTATCTGTGCATGTAGTAGTGGGTGGGCGTAATGAATTCCGTAAACATAAATTTCCTTGGCATGTGAAAGTTCTATAATGTATAAAATGGTCCCAGAAATCATGCGTGAAGGTAGATGTGATGACCAGTTTAGCTGTATTCCTATGCCATCAGCCACAGTTCAGTCCAAACCAACCGCCTTTCATATGGAATTCACTCTTTGAATTTTTACTGTATCTCACGATTCCAGACTAGGAAATTACCCACGTCTGCTGATCGATCTGACGTTGTGCTGACGGAAGAGCTTAAAGTTTCACAGGGGAAACTGTTGAGAAAGGAGGCAGACCTTGAAATGCTCCGTGCGGCCAGTGGCTCCTGGGTGGTCCAGCCAGCGCTGACACTGAATTACCGCAGAGATGTAAAGGATTATGCTGACTGGGCTCAATGCTGTTTTCAGTGCTGCATTCCAAATTCCCATCAACACGGATGGCACTAGGGTACAAATAACCGCTCAAGCAGATTTGGCTCTAAGTGAGACTCTTCTCTGAGAAGCGGACTCCATTCTCTTCGCTGGGGAGCTTCTCTTTCAGAGCTCCCACTTTGTCGAGATGAAATCCCGACTCAAATGCAGCTTCTGAAAGCACGTGTGGGTGTGTATGTGCATGTGCATATTTCTGCGTCTGCAAGGGCAGAAGCTCATCTAAGAAATGGTTCAAGGCCAGGACACTGGCCTGTATGCACGGCGTTGGGGATGTGTACTGTGGACTTCCTTTTATCATTAGAAAGATTGGCTCATGGGTTATATGTAAGCGGAGGAGTTCTGTCTGACACTTGGTAGATGCCCATTTGCCTCATCTGGTGCTTTTCTGGCTCGGTTCTCTAACAAAGTGCTGCAGCATCTGAGCGGACGCAGGGTGGTCTGCCCCCCAGAGTGCTCGTAGACCCACTGCACACTTTCACCAGGACAGCAGAGGGGCTGTGTCAAATGTCTCTCCTCTCCTCCAGTGTTCTAGCCAGAGGATTATGCCATGATTTTACCTGGAAAAGCTCTTATGTTTTCCATGAATAACCCACAGAAGTGGCCCTTAGTCAAGGAAGAGAATGCAGAAATGGTATCATAACTAACATAATATAATAAAAAATCATAAAAAAAAGAAATGGTATCATAGCAAATATGTGCCCAGAGGTTTTTTATCAAGCAAGTCCCAAATCCCTTCCATATAAAGCTCCATGTGCAGCACTAATGCGACCATCATAGGCTTCCCGAAACAGTGGGCTCTCTGAACAGACACCTGCATTCTGAGTCATTGCGTTCCTTCCTCCAATGCCTGTCTTCCTCTTGCCTGTTCTCATGCTTTCCAGAGACATGAAATCTGTGCCCATTTTAAAATTACATGATGCAGAAAATAAGATGAATCTTATTCTGATGTCACCCCTCCCTGCTTTTGAAAATTATGGACACAAATGTTTAAAACATCTAGAAATTTTCAACAAGTTGATTTTTGATCCAATTTAAATTATATTTGCAAAGCACAACACTTGTTTTTTTTTTTTTTTTTTTTTACTTTGGCTTCATCCTTCAAAGAAAAAGTCCTATTGTAATTACTGTAGTCTTCTAACTTCTTTCTTTTAAGGAAACTTTGAATTGAAGCAAGGAAAGGCAGGTCGAGGATGGAATCCGTCTAAGAAGACTTCTTTCTGACAAACACCAGAGGGCGCTTAGATATACACTATATATTTGATAAAAGACTCCGTGGTAAAGAGGACCGCCTGTCACTTTAAATTCCAAATTTACTGGCTCTAATAGATAGCGATGCCTTATTTGAAAGTTTTATTTTTTTCTGTAACTTTGCTTATGGAAGAAAAATCACGGTACAGGTCCCTGGTAAAACCAGTGCACCTTGCTTTAAGAAGAGCTGAAATTAAAAAATTAACTCATAGTTATAAACTGGTTGATGGTTTACATTAAAAATAGATGAATCATTTACTCCCCTCAACAGCAAACACTCCTTGTACATATTTGACATAGAAAGTGGCAGGAACTTTTTGGTAATACAGTGTAAGACGGGTAGTGTATCTAGATTACTGATTTAAAAAAAAAAAATCAACCAGACTAAGTGAGGATAATAATCAATGTCTAGGGTGATCATATATGTTACTGCTTAAGCTATGACACTTTTGAAAGTGAAAGGGGAAACTTTTAGAAATCACTCTGGGAGACAAGTGTAAATGAGAGTACTGAACGAAACAGTAGTGGGAATACTGGTGTGCCATTTCAGAATGTGTACAGGGATACCTCCTATGGCTTTCCCTACCTCCTGAACATGGATGGCTTCTAAAAACTTTTCCAGACTGGATCTCTCCTCTGAGCTACAGACTCAAATCTTTCTCTAACTACCCTCTGGGCATCCACAGAGAAATATCCAGAGTAATCCATTCTGTAATTTTATTTTTTGATATTTATTTATTTATTTATTTAAATTTAATGTAATCTCTACCCCCAACGTGGGGCTTGAACTCATGACGCTGAGATAAAGAATTGCATGCTCTACTGACTAAGACGGCCAATTGCCCCCATTCTGTAATCTTAGAATAGTCATTTCTCTAAGCCAGAGCTTTCTTCCTTGTCACTCCTCATGTCCAGTTGGTCACCCAATTGTTCTTATTCTCCCTGCCATTCTGGCCTCTCTTCCTGTTTCATATGACCACAGTCTTGATTGATACTGATCACTGCAAATTCTTCTCAAATGAAGGCAAGGTAGCAATCAACCACACTTGTCTAGACTTTTCCAGACTACTGGTGTCCATATCTTCAGAGTCTTTACTCGCCAGTCCATCATCCCTACTGCAGAGGAATGTTTTTGAAATTTCAAATCTCATCAGTTCATTGTTCTACGTAAATACCTCAGTGTTCTCCAAAGTCCACAGGATGAAGTCCACATGTTCCTGAGCGTGGTGGTCGAGGTTTCTCATGATCTGCCTCAGAACACTTCTTCAGCAGTATCTCCTGCTCCTTGCCTTGCAGCTGATCTTTACTAGGCCATAGCCAAAGGTTTTCTAGTTCTAAGAACACACTATGAATATCTCTTTGCTCTTGTGTATTTTCTCTTGTTTGGAAGTACTTGATAAACTCGCAGTCATTTTTAAATACGTAGGTCAGTACTCAACATCTCTGAGAAACGTTCCCTCATGTACCCCTAGTGAACAAGTTCATTATTTCTTCGTTAGAGTTCTCTCTTTAGCCTGTTCCATGCCTCTCTTATTGATTGCTGTGTTATAATTGTTTTGTTTTATGTATCTGTTTTCCCTGCTAGACTGTGAGCTGCTTGAGAGGAGGGTTTATACTACATCATCACGTTCATTTCAGCACAATCACTTATACACCAGGTATTAAGTCATGCTTTCAGAATTGAAATATATTCTTATTTCTTGCCCTACATTTTTGTCAGGTTCAGAGATGAGGCTCTGATGTATACAGGTGACCTACTTTCCTTCTAGTTCTAAACATCTCTTTGATACATTGATAAGCAAGGAGGTTTTGTTGTGGCTGAAGGAGTAGGGTGGAGGTGGAGGAGATGGAGAAGTGGAGGGGATGGTGCCGCCCCTCCTGAGACAGTTCTTGGAGACTGGACTCTGTGACTTGGGGCTCTGCGACTTGGGGCTCCGCATTGCAACTTCAAGGTCCAGTTGGCAAGGGGTAGCACTGAGATTGAGGGAGGGCCACCGCCTCCACTTTTGCTTGTAGCCCAGTGCCACTCTGACTTTGAGCATGGTACCTTGGGAACATGGGAAAGTAGAATCTTGACATAGTCCTTGGGCCTTTCTTCTAGACGTGATCAGCGGTGGTAGAAGTGAGGTCCTTTTGAGCAGTGGCTATTTATGAATACAAATGCACGGGCATCCTTTAGGGGGTTCCCAGAAGTAAGAGGGTAGGAAAGGGATGTAGAATTTCCAAAAGGAGGCTAGAGGAATTGGTTATGAAGGTTGGGACAAAACCAGTCACTTTAGATTAATGTGAATTGTGAGATTTGGGTCTCATGAGATTTATGTGACAGTTTGCAAGGAGGTATTTTCAAGTTCAAGAGGCAACATTACTGAGATTAAAAAAAAAAAAATCACTGTGGGAACCTACAGTGAAATCCTTCACTCTATTTAAAGGCAAATATTTGTTACTTATGTGGTAGAAGACTTTCTAAGGCAAGCCTTTTCTTAAACCCTTCTATGAGACAATTAGGGACTCTTCTAGACTAAAGGATTGAAGGATGCTTGAGAAGTCATTAGGACCAGCTCTGGGCATTTGTTTTAAAATGTTTTAGCAGGTTCTTACACATCTGGATTGTTCTCATAGTCAGAAGGACCTTATTTTCAATAAGAGTCCATGGAAACAGCTAAAAGTTCCAAGAGCTTTATCATCAACCTCCTGCTTTGGTGGTCTGTTCTTGGTGCCCAAGAGCCCTTTCTATTGTGATGTCACTTGTAAGCTGGTGCTATTTTCTCCCTATGAAAGTCTGCATTTAAGTTACACTGGAAGTGGAAAAACTGTACAACAAAAGGATCAGTAACTCTGCCGGAGCGGTAAGAGGAACTAATCTTGGTGAAAATATTTTCTCAAGAATTGAGACACTTTGGGCAAATTCCAACCATGATACCGAAATGACAAAACAATGAGTTTTTCACAGGGATTTCTTTCCCGGTATTTCCTTTGAAATTTAAGAGATCTCACCGCTTTTTACATATGCTTGTGGTTGGATTACTATGCACCACTGCGTGGGAATGAAGGACACAATTTTCATACACATTTCAAAGGAATTGACTCTTCCAAAGATCAAATTAGAATAATTCATATTTTTAGAAGCATAACCTGTTCAAAGTTTAAGCGGTCCAAGTTCAAAAGAGATTATCAGAGTTATTTTAACCTTTATTTTTGTAGAAAATAAGAACTGTTTTTGAAAAGAACTTCAATGGTTTATAATGTCAAACACCAGCGTCTGAAAGTAGAAATTCCAGAGTACTCTGGGCAGTACTGGTAGAGCATAATCAGGGGAAAAAAATGTGTCAAACATTTTAATATGTAAAATATGGCACCTGTGGCTTAGTTATATTTTTCTTTATTAGTACAGATGATGGATATTTTTCCATTAGGCTCTTGGGGAGTGTATTTAATAGTCTTTCATGTTGACTCTGCTTCTGTTTTTATGTTCTTCTTGTTAATGTGTGAGAGTTTTACAAGCCATATTTCCCTCCGTATTTTTCTTAGTCTGGTTGACTTTTTCATTTATTTAGTTGTTTTACTGGGTATTTGAAATTTTATCTTGTCAAATCTATTACCTCTTTTTATTATAATTCTTCATGCTATATTTAAGTGTACTGTTTTTTCCTTTCAAGGTTTAACAATCTTTTAGTTCTGCTTTCTTACGGATTTGAGGTTTAAACTCAAGTCTTAATCTGTCTGGAATTTATTTTAGTATGTAGTATAAACTGAAGTTTGAAAGTGATTTTTTTTCCCTGTCAACCCGTAAAATTGTTTTCTCAGTGTGGATCTCTTTCCTTTTATTATTTAAGGCATCCTTTAGCAAACATTTAAGTTTTATATTCTATATAATAAAGTTTATTTCTGGGCTCTCTACAGCTCTTAGCCATAAAATGTTATGGCAAACAGCAGACCAACTATTCTAATTGAAACATATATCAACCATATTAACCAGCAGCAAATACAATGAAAGTTCCCCATAAACGTAGTTTTCCAAGGAAAGCAATCAAAATGGGAAGAGACTGTAGAGACCAAGTATATTAACTTTCTCCACAGATCTTGCCTTGATTTATTTTAAGGCACATGGGTCACTGCATTTTTCCTGCACTGTGTTAAGCCTCAATCGTTTGTGACTAGCCAGGCTCACCCCAGCTAAATCCTTTCTCTGAAGGCAGTCCCAGAAACTGAGTACATACCCTTTCAGCTAATTCCTCCACGTCAGACAGAAAGCTTTTCATTGTGCTCTCAGCATTGTTGATTTGTATCTTTCTTAGGACATACTGGTTTTCTCTTTCTGACAATTTTGTCTGTGGAAAAAAAAAAGTTTTGAAAATAATCAGTAGATATGCACACCAGGTTTTAAAAACTATACATAAAGGGGCGCCTGGGTGTCTCAGCTGGTTAAGTGTCTGACTCCAGGTTTTGGCTCAGGTCGTGATCTCAGAGTCCTGAGATGGAGCCCTGCGTCAGGCTCTGCACTCATTGCGGAGTCTGCTTAAGACTCTCTCTCCCTCTACTCCCCTCCCAACCCTGCGTGCTCTCTCTGTCTCCCAAATAAACAAATAAATCTTAATATATATATATATATGTATATATATATATACATACACACACACACATATATATATATACACACACACATACAGGCAACGTTTTCAGTGTAGGAGGACTCACGGTAGAATGTGAACTTCTGTTACCAAAACCGTGGGGTCTGACGGCGCTATAAGCTGGTATGAAGGTTGGGGATTGCACAAGGGTTCCAATGGCCTTCAGGGCTGAAATTCTGCAAGCTCTGCTCACTGGGCCAGGAACCCTGACCTGGGTTGTGCCAGCCAAGGAGAAAGGGCACATTTTTCTGATTTCACAAAGGTACCATCTAGACTGCTGGGGGCCCAGGGTGTCTGACCTTTACAATTTCAATTTTGGCAGGCCCTGGAGGAAATGATCAACCCACAAGGGTCAATTTAATGTAAAATGTAATGTAAAATGGAGTTTGGAAATTTTCTTTCTTTCTTTCTTTCTTTCTTTCTTTCTTTCTTTCTTTTTTGAGAAGAAGAGCAGTTCTCTTTATTTCAGACCATTTGCCCCTTCTTTTCCATTTTTGAGGAGTTTGGTCTAATGTAGCTTTAGCTGGATTACTTTGGAGTAAGCCTTGTAATCCTGGCACTGATTTCCTGTCAGCATAATTATACCTGTCTTGAAGTTGTGCTGTTGAGGAAAGAGAGTTTGAGCAGTATCAAGAGGCCCGAGTCTGGGTGACTACCCTGAGAGGTAGTGCCTTCACGTGTCCAAACGGATGAGTGTAGATAAGAATGATTCCTAAGCTTGGAATAGACTGCTCACTAAGAGTCCATCCAGCTCTATGATTTTGTGGTTCTTGCTTTGCTTTACATTTTGCTTATTTGGCCAATTGCTGTGGATATCATTTATTTGCACCTCTAAAAAGTAGGGTTAATGAGCACTTTCTAGGGTAGGTACTGTGCAACTGCTCTGTGTATATCTATGTATATTGCTTACTGGATTCTCTCCACAGCCCGTGAGGCAGGTGCAATAATGATCCTCAAAGCCAGTGGAGAAAGCTGAAGAAGGAACAGGTTAAATAACTTAGCCAAGGTCACATAATTAGTGTCAGAGCTGCGATCTGAAGGCGATCAGTATGGTTTCAAAGTTTATGCTCTTAAACATTATGCAAAATTGACAAAGTAAAAATCTTTTTTAAAATTTATATATTTATATTTATATAATTGTATTAATCCCATTATCCTTTCAGTTAATTATTATTGTTTTAAAAAATATCTGTTGGTTGTGAGAGAAGCCCATTATTTAGAGGGGAAAAACACCTCTTAAAGTTCAGATATAGAAGCACTGTTATAGTCTACTGTTTTTGACTGTTGTCTGTTTGTTAGATATTAACCACTAGACCTGTGAGGAGACACTGAGCGTGTATGCCTGTGTGCTTCAGTGTGTATGTGTATGGGAAGATGAGAGAGACTGTGTGTCAGTAAGAAGGGAAGCTAGGGGTGGGAGAGAGAGAGGGAGATAGTAAGAGAGAGGTTTCTAGAGAAACTCCTCAAAGCACTGCAAATTGAGGTTAAGGTAATGGTAAGTTTGAGGACCTGAATAACTAATGTACCATTCTACCAAGGAAATAAGAGTGTTTTCCTTCCCTCAATAGATTGGTACATAGATACTGCTTGTTTTAGTTGTTGTATTCGCCACATTAACTTCTTTTATAGATGGCAGCTCTTGCTTTGGACTGAAGCTCATGGTCACAATCAACCTTTTCTAATCTCCTAGTCTGTTATACATCCGTCTGTAAGACAGCCATGGGACTCAGATGATAGAAGGGACAGGAGTTATAGGAGAGATCCCGTAAGACCAGCATGAGGTTCCGCTGAAGGTACAACATGGTCACATACTTTGAGGAGGTAGATGGTGGAATTGAGTTCATTCACATGCCTATGAGCAGCCGCACCAGACGAGACACTCAACAGACCAGATGTGCTTTCTTCAATCAAGAGTGCCGCTAATCGAAGGTCATCAATCAGATCCCAGATGCACTTATCACAGCCTGGAGGTAAAATGGACATGTTATTGAGGTTATTTCTTTAAAACTGAAAGTCGGCTGCGAAGCGTGTGCTCTAGTAGATCATTACTGTCCTTCCTTGGTTAATATTATTTTTATGTTTGTTTCCTGAGGAGCTGTTCCGGGTCACAGAACCAGTCCTTACACTCAAAGCACACTGGAGTCTAAGATGACTCCAACTGTACGTCAGGCACTATTCCCACTTAAAACATAACAAAATGAACAATGCATGCAACAGGGCAAGTAGGCTGTCACGGACACCAATCACTGAACTGAGAAAGAAAGGAAGCATAAAAGGGCCAGACATTTGCAAGGGGGATAGGGGAGGAGAAGCACACTCTCCATTTTTCCTTAGTGGTGGGACAGCCCTCTGGGATGGCTTTCTTCATGTCAGGCCTTTGCTTGGTGCCCACTGGCGAAGTTGGCTGTTTGGTTGGCACCCCCTCTTTCCTATTCCTATCCCAGGGGTGGTTCAGTGCCTTCGCGTGGCCTGACCTGTCTGGACAAACACTTTAGCCAGAAAGAGTTCTGTAGAATGTCATTGCTTGTGAATATCTGCTCAGTCTGGGCATGTGGTGAAGTAGGTCATAGTTTCTCCCTGTTCTTTGCTTTCACATTTGAGTTCCGCTTACCTCTGTCATCACCCCCACCCCCATCCCCCACCACCACTCCTGGGGGGCCCAGTGCCCACTTGTGGCAGACTCAGAAGGACAGCAGACCGTGCTTTGAAACCTGTCTTGACCACTCTCTGAAACTTTTCTGTTCCCAATCTCTTTTCCTCAGACTGTGCTCTTCTCTAGAGAACCAATAAATGAAGACTGAAGTGTTAATAGTTGTTAATATGTTAATTTGTTATTTGAAGTTTAACATGGCCTTATGTATATGCTATCTTAAAGGAATGGCTCCCCACCCAGCACATCAGGGCTGGTGGAGGAGATGCTTTGGGCTGGGCAAGTGTCCTTAAAATGACCTTGCCCATCAGTGTGTGAACTTTGCCCTGCTTGTGCCTCACATCCTGTGCCGTCTTCTAAGATGTGAATCATCCGTAATATCAATCTCTTGTGCTCACAGGCACCGAGAGACCAAGATACTCTCGTCTGGGGGAGGGGATACCTAGAGTTAAAATAGTCTTTAAATCACTCTCCTTAAAGGCAAATATTAGTTATTTTCTTGGTAAAGGGCTTTCTAAGGCAAACCTTTCCTTAAATCCTAAGAATCAATCATAGCCTTTTCTGGATGAAGGGCTTCAAGATGCCTGAGAAGTCATTAAGACCAGCTCTGGGGGTTTGTTCCTAAGTGTTTCAGCAGTCCCCTGCACCCTCAGCACTGCTTAGGATCTGATTGATAGGAATGATGGAGAAACCCAGGAAAGTAAGACCACAGCTCCATCCCGTAAGGCCTGAAACATTTTCTTCCTGGGGCCACGTCCATTTTGGAGTGATTTGGGAAAAGCCACTTAAGTCACTTAGTGTCTTGGTTTCCCTAGTGTTGTAAAGCATTGTCTGTATATCACATTATCTGAGGATTTGAAGAGATAATATAGAAAAAGGAGCTAATATGAACTCGGTCACTAGGAAATTATGCTGCTGACTCTGCCTTTACCCACGAGCTAAGATGCTGAATTTAAAGGCTTCATAAAGTAAGTTTTCTAAAATAGTGTTGCTTCAATGTAAATCACCCATTTTGCCAATTGGAATCAAGCAGCTTCCGCTCAGGGTCCACTTGGTGGAGGCACAGACAGGGTTAAAGGCAGGAGGGGGACTCAGGCAGTTTCTTGAGAGGGAATTGCATAGCTCTTCTTAATCCTACACCTGCAGCACATTAGCGAAAGTGGGGTTAGTCAATCATGTACTGTTATTTTTACTTATGGTTGGGCAGTCCATGCCTGTAGGGGGTTCAAAACCTTCTTCCAAGCATTCTCCGGTTACGCTGTCACATGGGCCTCCCCCACAATTGCACACTGTGGGAAACAAAAACAAGAGGTTAGGGATTCGTTTCTTAATGCTTAAAATATGGTAATGTTTTCCTGGTTTCTAGAAATACTGGCTATCAGTATATAGTTCTTCCAATAGGGATTAATTATATTCTTCCTTACGACTGTGTAGAGTCCGTGATCTAGAGATTATGCCCCTCACCCAATTAAACCCAGCCCAGGGAGATTTTCAAAGGCAGCCCTAGGGCAAAAGTAAATCCACATTTTCTAGAACTCCTTTCCCAACTTTTTGGGATTCTGACATGACTGTGCAATTGCTTCAGTCCAAAAAGATCCTGGGAAATTTCACAAAGTACGAAACGATCCCGGAACCCATCATTCAACTGGAATCTGAGAGCCCTCCTTTCATCACAGACTGATCCTCCAGTTTAATCCAGCTCCAGGGTTGATCATTGCCAGGTGTGAGGGAGGAGCAGAGCAGCGGGAGGGAGGGAGGGAGGGGGCTCAAGAGCGATTTTTGGCTCCCATGGTGCTTGACCCTTGGCAAGGCTGACTCCAAACCTCCAAACGATAGCTATCAGTGGGATGACTAGGAATAAGGTTGTGGAAAGAATCGGGAGCATATTTATGTGAATTTAGAAGACCTGAGAGCCCATTATTAATCTACCGATGATTTTCGAGAATGTCTTTTGGAAAAAAAAAAACAAAAACAAAACCCCGATCTCATCAGACTGTTCATTTTCCACTGAATTTCTCAGTAGCAATTCATTTGTAATATTTAAAAAAGATTTCCTAAGCCATCTATGCCAGCTGTGAGCTGGACTGATATTGTGAATTCTCCCCCACCTCTTAACGGTCTTTACAGAATAATCATAAAAACTTAGCTTCAAGAGGGACGTGAACTGATTGCATTTCAGCTGTGTAACATTCCACAAAATGTAGGTTTGTTAAACAATTCAGCAAGATCATGCTTTATTGCTTCTAACGTTCACATCTTTTCTAAGAGTGACCTGCATCTATGTAGTTTAACGAAAGTTTAGTAAATGGTTTGAGAATTGCGGCATCAATGTCCAAGGCTTTGAGTTTGCCTATACTCTTCCGGACGCCTGCCCGACCGGATACATAACTCCTCTCTTGCCTCTGGTTTTAGGCCTCAGTGCACTTGGCCTTCTTGTAGATGTGTTTACTTTTATTGTGACTTCTGCACATCCTGTGCGCCTTTGTCTCAGCTTTAAACTCTTCACTTCTTAAAATCTTTTTGGGTGGGAATCTGCTTCTGTGAGGGGATTCCAGGAGAAGCATGCCCCAAGAGCACAATGCCTCTTTCTCACTCTGTTTCCTCTCAGTCACAAAAGAGTAAGAAACATTCAGTCTCAACTTTCCCTTGCTCCTAGAGGAAGGCAATTTAACTTTATTTCTGCAGAGCTTCACGCCATGCAGCAAATGGATTAGAGAAATCATGAATAAAGTTTGTACATTTCAGCCTAATTGAAGTTTAACCGGGAAGATTTCTTATATTGTCCCTGCAATATTTACTCTGACAATTTAAGGACATTGGGGGGGGGTGACTAAACTGTACCTTCGGCTTGCCAATCTATTTCACTAAGAAGTCAGTTCTACCGAACATGACTGGTAAAACGGACAGAGCTTACAGAATAAGAAAACGGAGGTAAATCTTGCAAGTTTTCGTTCAAAATTCTGGCCAATGATAAGTAATCCATGGAAGTCTGATTTACTTCTTTGATCAAAATTGGAAGAATAGAACATAAGGTGAAAGTTCATTTGTGTGACCGTCTCATGGTTTATTCTACCCATGAGCTAAGTTATACCAGTAGCCTTGATAATAATATGTACTCCTGGTGAGTTTGGGGCGCACATTCCTAAGAATGCACATTGCCCTGGGAAAGTGACAAGGGGGCACTTGCAGTGTTCCCCCAACATTGATCCATCTAAATTCAGTGTACGTGCTAGCCAGGATCTACAGTACCGTACCTGCACAATTCTTGGCTACCCTGGCATCCCCATAGTAGCCGGGGGCACAGCGTTCACACTTGAATCCCGTGGTGTTGCGTAGGCAGTTCCTACACTGGCCGGTGACCTCATCGCAATCTTCAAAGATCAGGTTGGGGTCTGAATTTCCACTGCAGTCACATTTCTTACAGGTGCTTCCAATCAGCAAGGGGTTTCCATAGTAACCAGGGGCACATCTGAGGCAGAAATCACAGGTTAAAAATTTAGCAGCCATAGTTTTTCTTCTCTTTTATCTTCTCTCCTACCTAGAAGAAAATGTAGTGAATATATGTGGATTGCCATCCCAGAATTCGTTCCTACTTGACCAACTTCCTAATGGGACCAGACTCTGTTTTTAAGGAACCACTCTTCCCTATTGTATTGAAGCCCATTCAGTTTGGTCAGACCTTCAGATGCACGAATGTCCTGGTATAACCAGCATGTGGGCATTTTTGGTCACCTCAAGGACTAGGATGCATGCCTGGTATATGACCGACAGGTGCCAGATATGCTAAATGTACTGCAGGGGGTGCACTCCTAGAGAACAGCTAAGAATTGTCCTGGCCAAAATGTTAACACCTGTATTGAGAAACACTGGTATAAATCACCAACTGCCTTGCTATTGTGAATTGTTCAGAGACCCTACACCTGAGCCAGTTAGTGCCTGGCATTGTCCTGGCTAAAATAAGTTGGCTGAGGAGTGATTCATTCAGAGTGTAGCTCAGGGCTCTAACGTGAGGGTTGTGGGAAGGCATTCTCTCCAGCCACAGGTGAATGAAGAGGCAGGTAGCACTCAGTTCTGACAGCCATCTTGTGATGGAGGGAAGGCAGTGTGGAGACAAAGCAGACGGCAGGGCTGAGAGTACCACAGATAAATGAAATTGGAGCCCGGAGGGCCATTATTGTGGACATTTTCATTATGTAAGCCTACAGAGGCCAGGCGCCTAACTGCCTTTGTTGTGGGGCAGAGCTGGTGGGCCATTATGCCAGCTGGGCCGCCATTATGCCAGCTGGGCCATTAATGAGAGACCCCAGCTCAGTCGGAGACTGAGGCCAAAATCCATCCAGCCTTTGCTGGACTTGCCAAGCTGTGTCTTGGTGGGGCTGTTTCTTCTCAGAGGAAGAAATGCTTTTCACTACTTTTCCCAAAGGTGCCTTGTGGGCCAGTAGAGGCCCTGCTGTGAGTGGTGGGACCACAGGCCCCGTCCAAAGGGCTAGCTGCTACTCAGCTTCTGTCAGCTGTTTCCACATTGCAGCCTTGAGGGAATGAAGGATCTGTGTTGCCAGACCTTCCTATTTTTAAAGAAAAAATGTTAAAGTTTGGATATTTATGTGAAATCACAGTTTTTAAAGGTTGGCTCAAACTTTGTAAGACTACTGTATGAGCCAAACTACACATGTTTTCTGGCTGGCTTTAGCCTCCTCTTTGCTGTGACCCTAAACTCGTGTCAAGACTGGCTAACTGAAGCTGAAGATGTTTTGGGGAGTGGCTGGAAAGAATGTGCAGTCCCCCCCTTGGAGCTGAAGGTCAGGCGCAGGAGTGGGTTCTGATGTGAGAGAGTAAAAGAAAGGGAGCCGACGGAGATTTTTGTGATGAGAGCGGAGGTGGGGGAAGCCGATGCTGGCTTCAGAGGCAGGGTGGACTGCGGGCTGGAATGGGGAGACCAGGCTGGGGTGTGGAGGGCCTGGGCTAGGGCGTTGGCTTTGGAAAGGAAAGCAGGAGAGAACTTTCCAAGGAAATCAGGAAGACCTGGCCAATAATAACAAGACATTACAGTTTTTTAAAAGGATTTCATGATTCAGAATATTTGAAAAATAGAGAGATGAAAAAAAAATCACCTATAATCCCAAAATTGTAACAAAATCACTGTGACATTTTGCATGCATTCTTCCAGGTTTTATTCCTATTGTGTCAATTTTTTTGGTGTAGTTGTAATAATGACATATGTTCAATCTTTATACCCTTTATTGCATTGTATCCCATAGCTTCACCGAGGTGAGTTTATTTAGTTACCACAGACACCCGGGAGGTAGGCCACACAAGCCTGGCATTCTTTTTTTTTTTTTTTTTTTTTTTAAAGATTTTATTTATTTATGTGACAGAGACAGCCAGCGAGAGAGGGAACACAAGCAGGGGGAGTGAGAGAGGAAGAAGCAGGCTCACAGCGGAGGAGCCCGATGTGGGACTCGATCCCGGAACGCCGGGATCACGCCCTGAGCCGAAGGCAGCCGCCTAAGGACTGCGCCACCCAGGCATCCCCAAGCCTGGCATTCTGAAGCTGAGAGAGCCTACTTTGGTTTTCCAGGCTCATATAGCAAGGAATTCATAGCACAAGACCCAGACCTTCTGACCCTGATGTTCTTTCCTTCACTCCACCCTGGACCACACTGCTGCTGTTACAAATGAATGAATGAATTCATCCAACAGAGGGACAATTCATGTCTATTTTATGTAAGGCGTGGAGAGACAGGAAGAGGAAAAACACGCAGCCCATGCCCTGAAAGAACAGGAAGCAAATCAAGCACAATTATACGTAAAATCATGAACTCTAGAAATCGAAGTCTATGAAAAAGATAAGCATGAATGTAAGTGCCACACAACCCATGGAGAGACACCCCCCAGGAGGAAATGTTCAGTGAGTTTTGTTATTCATACTCATGTCTTTGCACCTCTGATTTATAGGTTTTCTGGTTCCCAAGCCAGCACAAATTATTCCTCCATGGAACACATGGCTGGATTGAATTTCTATCCTTTGCTGCAGTTCACCAAACAGAGAGTATGAGACTCTTGTTGAAATGGGACTCAGACCTGCCACCTCAAAGTAGAGTTGGGAATTCTGAGGTCTGGCAGTGAAGGACGCTGCCCGAGCTCACAGAAGTCAGATACCACTTACTGTCTTTTCTCTGTTGAATCCCACTGTGTCTGACCTCCATAGGTTGTCTCTTGGGCTCCCACAAGAGAAAAACCAAATTCTCCATTCTGCAAGTCAGAATCTCAATCACAGTGGCAACCTACTTTGAGTTTCAAGAACATCTTTTGGTGGTAGGGTCAGAGGCAATTCTGAAGTCATAGCCTAAACAACTTCAACCCTACAGATTTTATAGAATAAGCATGCAAAGGTTTCTTCCCATTGCACCCTATAATCCATTACTTTTATAGACAAGAAAACTAGAGTGTGGAGAAGCTAAATAATTTGTTCGTTACTGCAGGACTCAACCCTATTATGGGACTCCAAGTTTAATGCTCTTTGTATCCTACAAGTCTGGCATCAAATGAATTAGCTAATTAATCAATTAGTAACTATAACAATTGAATAATCAAATGCTATCAATGCACCCAATTCCTGCCCTCAAATAACAAATAACGAAGGTTCAAAAGGACCAGCAGTTGGAATTAGAGTCAGCACTGGAGGCTTGGTACCCAGTAGTCTGGTCCTATCTATTTTCTTCCCCCATAATCTCATTTCTAGCTTTATTAATGACTTGATTCACTCATGGAAAATAGAGCTGACAAATTTACAGTGTAAACAAAAGAACTGTGGCATATGAACATTGTCAATTCAGTTAGTGATCATATTATTTGGGCAAAATAGAAAACAAAGAAATATGTTTTGGGGAAAAAAAGATTTTGACCAAGAACTACTGTTCTGGGAATTTGTGGAGCTCTTTTTCTCTCCTCTGCTCTTTCTCCTTTACTTCACCTCCTAGGGCCATACAGCTGTCACTGAATACTTTTATCAAGGGTGCCAAAACTCCCAGGTGGCACAGAAGTCTTTCTGGGAGGGATGCCATTCTATAGCCATCATTGTGGTTAAATTAAATGCTGAAATAAAAAAAAGCACCTGTTACATAGTAGGTGTCATATAAGTGCTTCCTACTTCTCTATAAAAGACTGGTAAATAAGACTAGGACAATATACCCATTCAAGGTCACAGGGTAAGAATCCAGAAGGGGGGTGAGGTAGAGAGTAGGGAGTCGTAGAAGAATTCTGTTCAGATAACAGAGTTGATAGTGTAAGTTTGAAAACACGTGGTGCCTTCAGAAAGAATCAGACTAAACTCTGGAATCACAAGCCTCAATAAATGTTTGCTTTCTCTTCCTACTCCACCTCTTCTTTATTCTTCTTTTCTATCATCAAGGCCATCACCAACATCATTATCACTGTCATCATCATTATTTTTGATAATACTAAACACAGCCTTTCCTGTTAGGGTTTTAAGGCCCCCTTGGATTTGCTTTCATCTGCCCCATTCTTCCCTCTTGATCATTAAGCGATAAATCCGCATGATAAGTCCTCGTACTATCTTAGCATGTCTCTCACTCCACTGCAAAACTGAGTGGATGAAGGAATACTATTGAAGCTGCCATGGAAGAGAACGTGGAATACTGAGGCACTGAGATCATACACATTTATGAGCTGAAAACTCTGGCTTGAACATCAGGGCTCTTGGGTTTTGGTTTTGGGTTTACCACTAACCAGGTGTGACTTAGATTAAGTCTAATGGTTCTGTGTCTCAGGCTCCTCATCTTTAAAGGGTACTACTTAGGAGCGCCTGGGTGGCTTAGTCAGTTGAGTGTCCGACTCTTGATTTCCACTCAGGCCATGATCCCAGGGTCATGAGATCGAGCCCTGCATCAGGCTCTGCACTGAGCATGGAGCCTGCTTTTGACTCTTTCTTCCTCTCCCTTTACCCCTCCCCCTGCCCAAGCTCATGCATATGCTCTCTCTCTCTCTTACAAAAAATAAGATTAAAAACAAAATAAAGTGTACTACTTAGAGCAGAGGGAAAGTCACACTGAGACGAGAATGAGAACTGCAAAATTCCTGTCTATAAGGCCTGTGCATTTTATAATGATTTGCATCAGGTGATAACTTCCATTTGCAACCTCTATTCAGCCAGAGGGCAGTGTTTTGACTCTCTCAATTCTGTGTCACCCTCTTCCATTTTCTTGGCATGAGGAGGAGTGGAGTGGGGGATCACACAGGGCAAGCAACAACTGGCTCTCTTCACTTCAGGTGCCTTTTTAAAGGAACATTAACAGTACTGTTATTGTCTTTTAGTTAAAAAAAAAGTTATTACTTAAACAAATATAATGGAGTGTCTACCATGTTCCAGATACTGTGATAGGGGAGGAGCGGCGGAGAAATGAATGAGATGCTACTTCTGCCGAGGAGCTCCTACTTTAATAGTAGAGACTGGAAAAAAAAAAAAAAACCTCAAATGTGTGATTTTGAGCATGTGGCTTAATCTCTCTGTCTCTCACTTTCCTCCTCTATAAAGAAGGATAAAAATGGTATCTCATAGGATATTTTTTTTAAGGTTCAAATGTGTCATTGTATGTAAAGTGCTTACAACAGCTATCTGGCACACGGTAAGCGCTCCATAAATGTTGCTGTTTTTATCACCATCGCCATGGTCATCCTCTCAATGCAACACAGTGTGGTGAGCGCTACAGGCGATCTGGTGGATTTGGGGAGCAGCACCTCTCACATGCAGAAGTTAAAGTGTGAGGTGGGGAAAAGGACTTTGGGAAGAGCCAGCCAGGGCAGGCTAAAAAACACGGACCTCACTGTAAAAACAAAGGTGTTTTACATGGTACGGTAAGAGGTTCATATTATATGCTTCAGACCAATATTTCTCAAACTTGTGTGCACTATAGATCCCTGTGAAAGGAAAAACATTTTCATGGAATACCTCTCCTAGGGTTCATTTAAATTGTCTCTAAATCTTTAAATAGTTCGAACATAAAACTAGGTAGAAACTCCTTATACCTATGGTTTTTATACATCTTGAAAACCAAAATAAATTTACAAATAAAATACAAACAAAACTGTGAAACTAGTTAATTCAAATTAATAGTATCAATTCCAGACAATGGATGATGTTATCTAGCTGCAACTGAAGGGCTACTTGCCACATAACACGGTAGAGGATTGTGAGTGCAGCACCCATGTCCTGCCATGTGCTAGGTGATGACTCAGTTTGCTTTGATGTCATGCCATTTGACCTCCAATTGTCTGTAATGTGTCATTGACACACCCCTGGCTGTTATTTTCTCCTCTGCTCTGAGGCAGATCTCCCTTTATTATAAAGTGGTTCTACAGAAAGTCCAGAACATGTTTCAAGTAACTTTTTCCTCAAGATTATCATTGAAATTAAACACAAAATTAAGAAAATATTCCCTGAGAACTCAGGAACCAACACGAATATTTCTGAGGACACCAGCGGCTCTTGAGCTACCGTTCGAGAGGCAGTGTTGTACAGCGCGCAGGTGCGGTGGGAGAGGTTGAGCAGTAGTTCACGGGCAGTGAGAGGATTGGCGTGAGAACCCAACAGGGAGTCAAAACACAGGTCCCCAGGCCTTACTGCTAGAGGTTCTTTTCAGTGGGGCATGGAAGCGATTTGGGGAAGGCTCAGGAACCTGAAGGTTTCCAGAAGATACTTACGTACAGTTAGATTTGAAAACCATCCCTTGATTAAAAGATCTCTAAGTACAGAAACACCTAATGTGTTCTTGGTTTGGACCAATTTTAGTTTTGTTTGAAACAGATGTCCATACAAGTCAGCAGCATATTTTGAAAACATCTGTGGAGAGTTCCAAGGTCACAGATACATTGAAAATATAGATTAGATGAAGCTTAACTGCGACAATTTAACAACCTGGCTGTTAAACTCCAAACAAAACTAAACCCCCATCAGTCCCAAGGTCAAACACAAAGCAAAAGCAGTGATGACCCCCCTTCCCAATGATCCGGCCCTCTCTGTGGGACAGCGATCACTCCTTCCACCACTCTTGAAGAGGCTTTGCTTGTCCTTTTATTTGGCTTTCCTTTTTTCCCTTGTGATGAATGGTGTTTGGGTTTGTCTCCTGCTCTAGCCTTGACTTTCATTGAGGGTAAGAGACCATGCCTTAGATGTACTGCATCCCTATTCCCTCTACCAGTCTGCTGTGTGGTCATTTCTATTTTGGGGAAGTCAATTTTTGGCGTAAAAGGCCTCAGCACATTCTCTTTAAAACAGCAGGGTGTGAGGAAGGGTAGGCAGGAGAGAGGAGACAAAGCAGAGAAAAGTGCTCAGAGTGATCCTTCCCCAATGCTGAGGACAGGCCTTTGAAGGACACTTATTTCCAGCACGTCCGTCTGTTGATGTAGCCTCCAGTCAAAGGGAATCTGGGAGCAGGTTTGCTGCACTTCTCCTGAATATCAGAGACTCATCTACTTCATTAATTGTCAAAGTTTAAAATAGAAGACCTTTGGGAAGACATTTGGGAAAACAGTATGGGCACAGGGGAAGAATCCAGATTTTTAAGCCAAACTCTGTGAATCCTGGTCTCCCCCCTCCCTTTAGCAGTGTTGTGACTGTGGACCAGCCCCATCACCTCCCTTAGCCTCAGTTTCCTTATCTGCAATATGACAAAATACCACCTCCTCTCAGGGCAGTTATGAGGCTGAGAGATGAGGAATGTAAAACAGGGAGGACACAGGAGACAAGCAACAAGGGGTGCTATCTAGTTCAAAGCTATCATTTCTGGCTAAGGAAGCTGCGATTCAGGGAAATGATCCAACCTCTCCCAGGCACACATTATGCCAAGGGGTGGGAACTGGACAATGGCCACTGTGACTCCTACCATCACCAGGCAATTTTTCTGGAGCATTTCTTAAGTGCTGCGTGCCATACTAAAAACCTCACAGTATCACCTCACGACAGCCCTAGGAGGTGAGCATTTTCATTTTCTCCATCCTGGAGATGTGGAAATTGGCACTTACAGCTCAAATAACTCACTCAGGCGGATGCCCAAGGGTTGGAGCCGAGATACAAACTCGGCCAGGCTGAAGTGACATTTCCTTGCTGTTTGACAACTAGCGCTCTCCCCTTGACCCTACTGTTACACCAGATCTGACAGAGCCTTACAGGGCAGTGGTAGGGCCAGGAGCCTCCAACGTGCACCAGGAGACTGATCATCTACAATCCTACGTCTGAGGCGGGCATGTTGTCCTGTGCCGGGCCCCCTGCTCTCACGGACAGAACCCGGATCTGCATCCCGGTGCAACTTTGCAGGACTGAGCCCTGAGGGACAGAGATGACTTCACTTCTGGGAGGCCTTGCATGTGGTCAGCAGGCCATCCCAGGGGCCGTCGAACACCCATTTAGTCTCTGTCAGACTAAACGAAGTTCAACCTCAGACACCGAGAAGAAGAAGGTCCATCCCTAGCTGGTGAACAATCCTCTCTGACTCACATGGAGCCAGAAAGTGAGTAACGTCAGGTGTCTCATATTCCTGGGTCCCTGAGTAAGAAAATACGGAATGAGCGTGTCACAAACGTTAATTAACCAAATCTCTATTTGTCCCTCTCAAAGATGAAATTCATATGTGCCATGGACTTTCAATTTCCCTCTTCCCTCATAGTGAAAAAAGAGAAAAATCCCTTAAAAAAAGATCTTCAGTGAAGGAATTATCTATGATTTGTACATTTAGTAATCATAATAGCAATGCCCTCTGAGTATAGAGATTTTCTCTTCACCATAGACACTGTGGCTTTTTAAAAAGAGTTCTGGAGCTACTCTTTGAGAGGTACAGGGTGTTTTCTGAGGAAGTGAGATGGCTTATCATTTAAGGTTGATATTTAGAGTCCCAGGCTTTTGTGTGCCGCGCTTGGGGCAGTGGGAGTACGCTGCTGTCTGAGCACGTGCAGATGCTGGACCAGAGGCTTGAGAAGTCCCCCGGTCCTTCCCTCTCTGTATGGCACCCACATCCTCTTGTGCCTAGCCACAACGGAGAGGCTGCTGTTAATGGAAATTCTGTTAAAAAAAAGAAGATCTTTCTGTGGGACTCTTTTAGCAAAAACCATTTGATTTGAGAAAATTGAGTAACTGACAGGTGGGGAGGATGGGAAATGTCTCGCCAGGAAATCATGCCGTGGAAAGCTCACATCTTTAGTCGCCAAAGTCTTTCTTATTTGAGCAAAGCCCAGAGCAACTTTAAAAAAGGGTGTTAGGTGTAAATACCTTACAGGGATTCAGAAAACCCAAACTCTCATGGAATTCTTTACTTTTCAGGCGAAAAGGTATGAAGAATGGACTAAATAATAGGTTCGTGCCTTTGTCAGTGTATTGCTTTACTGACTGATAGAGGATCCCCACCCCCCTTCTTTTTCTACTGAGGAACCCTCTCTATTAATTACACTACTGGTTCCCAGTGATGGAGAGAGAGAGAGGAGTGTTACCAAAACCATCTAAAGAATCTTTTCAAATTATACATATTCCTTTTCCTCTTCACGTGACCATTTATCCTGAGAAGTGGCCCTGACCTGGACCCATGGGGAGCATATTGTCACAGCTCTGTCTGGGGCATGGGATTTTGGAAAGCTTCCCCAAAGCGTTCTGAAATGCAATCTCCACACTCTCCTCCTAAGACCCACTGAATGGGAGCATGGCAGAGCTGATGAGTGCAGGAAACAGAAAGTTTCCTTCAACCCACACAGAAAATAGTGAATTTGGTTAACCTACCTTTCACAGTTAGGTCCAGCATAGTTTTCTTTACAGATACACCGAACAGCTCCATTTTTTCTATAGCAGGATTCGGCAAAACTGGAATTATAAGAGAATATTAGAAGTCAATTCCATACATCACTGAAAAGATTGTTTTAACTTTTGATTCAGTCGTCTCTACCTTGGTCCCAGTCAAGTTCTAATGGGTGTCATCATTTGCTTTATTTAAATCAAATCTTCTTCCTTTCAGGAAAGTTTAGACTAGCAGGCCCAGATAGAAGATGCCAAAATGCTCATCCACTGGTGGGACCATTTCCCAGATCCACTTACTTATTTTATAATTAAGTAATTTTATATGTTACCTGTGATGTTTTATGAAAGACGAATTTCTTTATTCTCACCATTTTCTGTATATACATTTGAAAGTTTCTCCCTTCTTTTCTGTACTAGAGCTCTTCCGCTCTTCAAGGTCATAAACCACTTCTAAACTGTACTCTATAAACCCCAATGAACCCCGATTTCTTTGTTGTGTACCTTAAAGGTTGGAATAAAAGGTGCAGGGACTGGCTCTTTTGATCAAGTCACAAAACAAGTACACAAGCAATAAATAGGACCCACAGGAACAGGATTCTTGTCCACAGAAACCCTTCTCTTGATTACTGTGGATTGTTGTTGTTGTTGTTTGGTTGGTTGGTTGGGGTTTTTAGATAATAAAAACATGGACACAGGACAGAAAAACAATAAAAATATTGTTCAACTATTAAGGCAGGGGAAAAGGAATATAACTCTTCACATGTGTGGAAAATTCTGCATTGACACATAAATCTGTCCGTATGAGGGGGGGTGTGAAAAATTTTAAAGACTTTCCAATTAATTGGCTTAGGTATTGTGCCATCAATGGAGTGTGACCTGCTGCTCTCACATTCCCGCATGTATTAGCAATTTTACTCTAATGGTCTTTGGAGGGAAGCAAATGGATGTGTTTGCTTTGTTGGAAGACATTTATAAAATCAGTCAGAAAACAATATATACTTCACCGTGAAAGGCATTATCCACAGTTTATTTTTTCTGTCAGTTTGGCTAAAAACATTTCAGCAAAATTACACTTCTTTGGGCTTTATTCTTCATTTTCCTTTTCTTATTTTTTAGCCTATTTCAAAAAATACTGTCAGTTAAGAGTCCAGAATGTGGACAAACCCTCATGCGTGTTTCTTTGAAGACGTTTCTCCCAGCAGCCTGCCCACAGCTTGAAGGACTGAAGAATCTGCCTGTGTCTAGAGTCCTCTGCCTTTAGCTAATGTCCTGCTGCTTCAAACAGATGACATTTTCCTTAATTGAAACGATTACTGTAGCTACTAATAGATGGGGAGGATGTCTGGCCAACTCCAAAATAAATAAATGAACTCTGTACAAATGGTCCCTGGGAATAGCTGTGTGACCATTGGTCTCAGTGGAGTGAGAGTCAGAGGCAGTGCCAACCATTGAGATTCCTTTTTTGTTTTTTTTATCAGCATTAATTGTTTATATTTTGCTTAGGGTAAAGTCTGTTTTTGGCTAGGGAAATGAAAACGCTGAGCCTTTCTCAGCCCACGTTAACAACCATGGCGCCCTCTCCAAGTGGAAGGGAGCCTTTTGTTCTTGGAAACCTTTATGGAACCTAAAGAGAAATAGACTCAGCACTGCTTGCTTACCTCCCTCAAGCTTAATTTCATTGCTTTCTGATGGGGCTCTTGTCACTGGAAATCCAAATCCCGGTCTGGAGGCTCAACTAAAAGATGTCTCAAAGCGTAATTTAGATTCTATGTTAGGTTGACTTTTTGAGCTCAAATAAAAGTCCTGGCACTTTAATTTTTATAGAAAGTAACAATATGAATTTTTAAAAAGCTGAAAGAGGCAAGGGGTATTTGATTTTTGATAAGATATTTGAAAATAGTTAACTAAGTCAATAATAAGGCCATATCAAAGCCTAGAACCTTATAGAATCCAGGCAAATTCGTCCTGTTCTGTGACCACAGATTGTACCTGCCCCCATCCCCCTATCCCACACCTCCCTATTTGTAGCCAGTTTCTTCCCCCAAGGCACACAGGAAGTAGGACTATTTCCACCTTGGAGAAAGCAGGTCTCTCCCAATTCCTCCACACTCCCACATAATGTTCTTTACTTTTATGTGGGGGTATTTTTGCTTTTGTGTCAATTTTCAGCAGGCTTTTCATTTTCAAATGTGTACTGTTAGCTCAATTTTCAGATCTATGAATATGTGCCTAACTGCAGAGCACATTCCCTGAGACCCTCAATTGTTCTTTGAACCTGGATCTGCTCACACACCCAAAGAGCCTGAATGGGAATGGTGATCCAATAAAAACTGTTTCCTCCTTCAAGACAGGAAGCTCATCACCCAATTGGCAATTTCTCCTTTATTTATTTATTTGAAAGAGCCTTCAGAAGAGCTTCTTGATCAACTGAAATACTGGATAACCTAGCTGAAAAGGTGAAACAGTCATTTGCTTTAGGAGCTCAAAATCCTGCTGTATTTTGACCTATTTTAATGAAGGCAGGGCGTTTTGATTTTTTTATCACTGGTGTGACCAGCAGCTAGTACTATATGACTGGCACATAATAAGTTCTCGATAAATATTTGTTGATTGCATGTAGACAAAACTTCTCAGTCCACAGGAATTAGGTTCCAAAAGTTTCTTATCTCAAGACATTAAAGTCATAATTTAGGTAAGAGAGTCTTACCATATTGATGTGGAAATGTTGGGGTTTGGAGTGAACAATCCAGAAAGAATTCTTCAGACGTCTTCGGTGCAAATAGGTGGTTTTATTAAAGCATGGGGACAGGACCCCGTGGGCAGAAAGAGCTGCAATGGGGTTGTGATGATTGACTGATTATATACTTTCAAGTTGGGAGGGGATTAGGGACAGCACAAGCCTCCAAGGAATTTTGGAGACAAGGTTTCCAGGACCCTGAGGGGGCTAGCTATTTTTAGGACAAGGTCATTTATTACTGTTTAGTACACCCTAAGTCATGAGACCCTTCAGATGTATATCGGTGGGCCATACACTTGGAGGATGATTGCCAACATGTACCTTGGGGGTGGAGATAAAGGAAGCTTCAAAAGGAATTTCTCTATGTTTCAAGTAGACTCACAGGATCCTGGGGGGTCAGGATAATGTTCAGCTAAGATTGACTTTTGTTTGCCTTTAGGAAGGTGTCAACATCAAGGCAGCTGAGCTCCCAGAGGAAGGTCACTCTGGTTTCAAGGACTTGTCAGTGGGCTGTAAGTAGTAAGGAAATTTAATTTTTTCTTTTGCCTTTGTTTCCCACATCAATGTGAATGGGGCAGAAAGTGCAAATGTCAGACAATACAATTTAGAAGATTGCCTTTCTAATTCATCTTTAGTTTCCAAAGAAACTGCACCTCAGAGCTTATAAACCTGTTTTGAGCAAATGATACTACATAGTATCTTCTTTTATATGGGAGAACGAGGAGAACCTGTTATTGGAAAGTTGGAGATAGGTATATTTAACAAAATAACTATAGCATGGCAAGAGAGCGGTATGCCGAACATCTCATCAGATATGGTTAAGACTAATGTTTGAGAGCAGAATATTAATGAACGATTAAAGAACATACCTAGATGAGACAAAGGGAACTCATAAATCAGGACACACTTGGGTGAATATAACAGAACATTTAATGTTTGAGGTTTCTATTCTCCCTCTCAATACCATCCATTTTGCACACATTGTTGATACCATGGGACACGAAAAATCACAAAGTAAGGACTGAAGCAGTTTAGTGGCTTCTAAAGAAAAATGTGGGCTGTAAAACATTTGACTTCTTCACTGACAGACTCATCAAAGTATTTGAACAAATCACAAGCTTTTAAGTGAAATGTTAGTTGATATTGGTGTTCAATTAAGAAAAAAAAATGGGGGGGGGCGCCTGGGTGGCACAGCGGTTAAGCGTCTGCCTTCAGCTCAGGGCGTGATCCCGGCATTCTGGGATCGAGCCCCACATCAGGCTCCTCCGCTGTGAGGCTTCTTCCTCTCCCACTCCCCCTGCTTGTGTTCCCTCTCTCGCTGGCTGTCTCTGTCTCTGTCAAATAAATAAATAAAATCTTTAAAAAAAAAAAAAGAAAAAAAATAGGGGGAGAATTAGTTGTCATCTTTGTTCTCTCTCTCTCTTTTTTTTTTTTAAGATTTTATTTATTTATTTGACAGAGAGAGACAGCCAGCGAGAGAGGGAACACAAGCAGGGGGAGTGGGAGAGGAAGAAGCAGGCTCCCAGCGGAGGAGCCTGATGTGGGGCTCGATCCCAGAACTCCAGGACCACGCCCCGAGCCGAAATCTTTGTTCTCTTTATAAGAAAGTGTTTGTGTGTGTGTGTGTGTGTAACATTTGGGCCTTTTAAAAATTACTTTATAAGCATTATTTAATTTAATCTTTATAACAGCTATCAACTAAATATTACATCCAAACACTTAGAACATTGCAGGACACAGTAAGCAAAATATTAGTGTTAGAAAAAATACAAAGTATGTGTTCAATAAAGCCAATAACTAACATACACCTTTCTGTCTATAAGGCACCAACTCAGATGTTCCACACATATTATCCTAGTCCAACCTATGAAGCAGATCCTTACACCAACTCAGGGAAAAAAACCCCGAGATCCAGAGCAGATAAAGGAATCAATGAATGGAGCCAAGATTTGAATCTAGTCTCCTTGACCCCAAAATCCCACGGAAAGTGAGACAGAGAGAGAAAGTATCTTGCCTGAGATCACACAGCTATTTTGTGCCAAACCAGGGATACGAACCTAGGTTCATTACTCTTTCTACTTGTGGTATAAGAAAAAAAAATATATTTGGTTTTTGTCTTGGTTCCTGGCACAGAGCTCCTAAAGCTTTTGGAATTTCCTGAGTGATAAGACTGTCTTTTGTTTTTCAGAATGAGCCCCTTTCAGGCATACTTGAGTTTATGCTAATGAGGTGACTCTTGATGGGCCCCTAAGTAGCTTCAGCGTGAGGGCTGGTCTGTCAGAGGTGAAAACTACTTGGTTCCAGGGTTGGAACTTTGAACCCCATCCCTTTCAACCCCAACCTCAGGGGAGGGGAGAGGGGATGGAGGTTGAGTTCCAACCACCAGTAATTTAATCAATCTTGACTATGTAATGAAACATACATAGTTTTTAGACAACAAAGGAGGTGAGGTTTGTGGAGCTTTGGGGTTGGTGAACAACCCAGAAATGCATAGAAACTCTATTCCCTCCCATCTCCCCCTCCACACTCTGCCCTATGCATCTCTTCAATTTGGCTTCTGTTTATATCCTTTAGAATAAAACTGTAATTATAAGTACAGCACTTTCCTGAGTTCTGTGAGTCATTGTAGAGAATTATTGAACCTGAGGCAACTCCTGAACTTATAGTTAAGTGAGCAGATAGGTGAGTAGTCTAAGGATCCCATTTGTGGCTGGTTTCTGAAGTGGGACTTAATGTATGGGCCAGCTAACTCTGGGTAGTTAGTTAATGTTAGAAATGAACTGATTGTAGGACACTCACTTGGCTTCAGAGAATCAGAGAAATGTTTGGTATTTGGAAAACCAACTACCACTACACGATTTTAATTCTACATTCTGTCATTTTTAAGATAATAAAATGGCCAATCATGACTTGACTATTGGATTTATACATATTATGCTCCTGAAAAAATTCCACTATTTCCATTCAGATGTATGTCTATCCCCTTTAACTTCTGACTCAGGTCAAAACACAGCCAGAAGCGAAAATTAGTTTTCTTGGAAATCTTTTATGAGCTGATGGCCTAAAGCATGCATTCTGTTTATCTGTGTTCTAATTCTGATTGAACAGTTTGCCACCACACATAGGAAATCCTCTGTTCTGTGAGAGTAAGAGGAAACCCTACTACTAAAAATACTGGATTATGAGTCTGTTTGCTTTACCAGTTGTGATCTGCCTAGGTCAAGGGATAGCCGAGAAATTAGCCCTGCTTTTAAAACCTAGGAGACTCCATTGGCCTTATGATGCTCCACAATATTTTGGGAACAGAGTCATCACCCATACCACTAGTGCTTATGTTTCCCTGAAAGCGTATTTAGGCTAAAGAACTTTACTTTATTTTTCCAGACTCATCTCAATATGAGGTACTCAGTCTTTCCACTAAGGTGGGAAAACCTGAGAACTCTGGATAGAGAAAAAATGAAAAATACATAATTAAGGGCTAAGCAGCAGAAGAGAACATCTTCTCTCGGAACTTACTTGGCCACATGGGGTAGGGGACAGGGACATGGCTGGCAAAACCGGGGTGGTCCTCTGATGGAATCTCCGATATAACCATCTAGACATTTCTCACAGTGCTCTCCTGTCGTGTTCCGCTGGCAGTGCTGTGAGGTAAAAGATAGGAAAATCGACAAAGACACAAAAGAGATGTTATACACAACATAGCTGGGAACCAAACAGTACTTAAAGTCAAGGGGATGTCAGGCTGATGGAATTGATTGTGTGGTCAGCACTGATCAGGCCAAAAGAGCCATGTAGGCCCCAGGCAATACTAGAAAGTGTGGACAATGGTGGATGACTTCATCCTGAACTTCCGTGTGTGCGTTAGCAGCTGAGGAGTTCAGAGTTTGCATGCAGAGGGGATAATTCATCATCAGGCTGATTTTTCTGCTTACAATGCCTGGTCATCTTTCAAGATCTGTAGTAGGCCTGAAACCTCCAGGAATTCCTTCTGATGCCCCCTCCCTGATCCTTCCCCCATTCCACTACCCACATGGTACGACTATCATCTACTCCCAACCTCAGCAGCCCTTCCGCCACATTGTGCCTCTCAGTACTAAACTGCCGCCAACTCAAATGGAGTAGGTACTTAGTAAAACGGAGTTCACGGAGCAGCGACAAGTTCATGGATTAATCTCTGCCTAGGACTCTAAAGAGGCAGTGATGCTAGTCTGATCGTTTTCTCCAGTAGGACTGAACTGGATTGCACAAAGCCACTGCCGTTAGCACTGTGATATTTTTGTCTTTATGTTCACCAGAGTGTATAAAAGTTGAATCGGGTTTTTGGTGAAAAATTATGCCATTAGAATTAGAAGGTCATCAAAGAGACAGCCTCCTGTTTAATCCATTCCCTTAGTAACATCTGTGCACAAGAGCTTCCACAGACACAACTGTTTTCAAACAGTGCTCTGTGGAAGCCCCTAAGGAAAGGCAAGATGGAGCAGTAGTAAGGTGGACTCTGAGCTCTTGATTTTTGTCTTTGTGTTCTACGGTGAAGTTCAAAATAGAATAACAAACTAGAATAAATGCTCCAAACATTTTACATGGGTTAACTGATTTGATGCTTATAATAATTCTAAGGTAAGTTACTATTTTTTACCCCATTTTACATATGAAGAGATGGAGGCACTGAGAGGTTAAATAAATCACCCAATAAATTGTCACACAGATGGAAGGAGGCAAAAGTGAGATTCAGACTCAGGCAATTTGGCTCCAGTAACCAGGCTGTTAATTCCCATATTATACCACTTCTCCAATGTGTTAGACAAAGGGCTCCTTTCCCAAAAGAGGCATAAAATGACTACATTAGAAGGTGTCATACTATTTTACTAACGGTTTGGACTTCAGCTCAAAAGGGCAGATTTCTAATGTGGGTAACAGGTTATCATGGTTGAACAGTCTTTGGGCCTTTGGTCAGCCATTAGGTACGGACAATCTTTGGCCCCTAATTAGAATTATGTTAGCAGAACAGAATTTAGAGGCCAGTTCAGAGTGCCTGACAGATCAATGAGAAACTGAAAAATAAAGTATGATGTATAGACAACAGGTTGTTAACAAATTTATCCCCCAGTTCTTAATACTGTATCTAGAACTAAGTCAGTCTTCAATAAATATTTGTGGGGGAAAAAAGAAAGAAAGAGTGGGAAAGAGTGAATTAATGAATTGGTGTCTGGAGCACATAAAGGAAATTAATGTGCACCCAAGTCAGCTCAAAGTCGGTGGCAATCTCACATCCCAGGGAAAACTAACGAGCCTTGCCTAACTACCACGAATCTAAGCCATAAGCAACCTGGCATGGCTGCTCATAGGTTGAGGTCAAATTTGTCTGAGTCCTTGTTGGACAGCCGAAGCCTATCTGTGTAAGAACAAAACAGGCTTGTTGGAAGATGTTAGGTCATTCTTCCTGCCTGAAATGCTTATTAAGCTGCAAAAATAAGTTGATTCCTTTCTGCCTCCTTATGGCTCGATGGGTGCTTTGAACTCCTTGTCAGGGCTCTAATTCTGCCATGGCAGCCTCCAGGAGCAATTACCCTCCAGGGCAAAGCCACCAAATCTCTTGGACCTCTAAATGCTCAGGGTGCGAACACTGACTTTCCTCACCTGCCTTCCTTTAAAGGGTTTGTTAGGGAATTCCCTAAAAAGTTCTGATATACATTCTGGAAGATGGGCAGAGATAGTTGGCTCTGGAGGCAGGGATGAAGGGCCCTACTGCTTCCATTTCTAGCTGGTGGACTTTGAACAAGTCACTTGACCTTTTTGGGTCTCTATTTTCTATCTGTGAAATGAGAATCCAAATGAGATGGCCTGTAAAATTTCTTCTAGCTCTGAAACCTTTTACTCTGGGATTGCAAATATGCCTTGACCGTCAGTGCTCTGACATTTAAAAAACTAAAAAGAAAAATGACAATGATAAGTAAGTATGTTGTTGAGGGTAGGGGGAGAATTTGTTTTTTAATAAAACTGACCCCGCTTAAAAATGAAAGAAGCATTCTGAATCTTTGGCCAGTTGTTAAGAAAACTACATGGTAACAGTGATGGCAGATAAGTGGGTGAGTGTGAGGAATGGCATTTGGGCATCAGCTATGGTTCTTCACATGAGAAATGTGTCTTGATAACTGGGCCACAGAACAAGTTTAATGTAGGAAGAAGGCCTAAGAGGATCAAGCTGGCCTTCATGTGGTTTGTCACATGAGTATGCAAGACTATAGTCCATCTAGATCTGTGGTTCTCAAACTATGTGCAGGGAGGTCAAAACCATTCTCCTAATAATACTAAGATTTTATTTATCTTTTGGACTCTCATTTTCTTATGTGTGTAAAGTAGATGCTGGAGCTCCTTAGGCTACAGGACATGGAGATATCACCACAGATATGAGATCCAGCTGCTTTCTCTTAAGCCAAACATGGACCATATTTTTAATTTGTAAAGTATGTTTATATTTTATAAAAGCATATTACTTATGCTAATATGTGATGGGTTTATTGGTATTTCAAATAAATTAACAAGAAAATACTAGAAAAACTTTCAGTTTTAAGTTTCTTTTTTAAAAAAGATTTATTTATTTTAGAAAGAGTGAGAGCGAGGGGTGGGGTGCAGAGTGGGGAGAGGCAGAGCGAGAGGAAGAGAGAAACTCAAGCAGTCTCTGTGCAGACCATGGAGCCCGATGCCGGGCTCGGTCTCATGACCCTGAGATCATGACCTGAGCTGAAACCAAGAGTAGGTCGCCCCACTAACTGCACTACACACGTGCCCCCTGCTGCCCTTTTTGAAAGATTTATTTACAGTTATATTTCAAATGCGGGAAATATGGATAATACCCACAAACAAAACTCTTTGGCAACTTGAATAACTCTTCTGAGTGCGAAGGGCTCAAGAGACCAAAAGTTCGAGAACTTCTGCTCTGTCTAGATCAGTGCTCCTTAAACTTCACTGTGCACTCCAAGGCCCTGGGGATCTTGTGAAAATGCAGATTCTGATCCAGGATATCTGGGGTGGAGCCTGAGTATCTGCCTTTCTCACAAGCTCCCAAGTATCACCAGGACTGCTGGTCTAGACTATACTTTAAGAAGCAAGGGTCTAAATAGAAACACCTAGAATAAGTAACACTGCCAGTTGCTCAGCATTGGGCCTGAGCCTGAGTATCTGGCATAGAAAGACAATACATTTTACCACAATGAAGAGTGACCCAAGCGTCTCGTAAGTTATAAAATGAAAGGTTTTTGCATTTGTTAGTTATTTTACTAATTCATTCATTCATTTAATGAGCCTGGATTCAGCTGATATGACAGACAACGAGCTGTGACTGCTATTAAAATGAAGAAGACCAAACGAGCTGTGACTGCTATTAAAATGAAGAAGACCAAATTCATTTATGTGTCATTTTATGACAAAGACCTGGTTCCTGCCTTTGAGTAACTTACAGGCTTGTGAAGGAGACAGAGAGGCCAACAAACACTAATACAGTGTGCTAGGTGCTGTGACTGAGGTATGTATAAAGGATATTCCTACTATGGAACGAAGAGGAAGGAAACCTTCTGGCTTTTCCTCAGAAAGTTGGAGAAGACCTAATGGCGGTGATGACATTTGAACTAGGCCTTGAAGGATAAGCAAGAAATCCCAGGTAGAGAGCAGGGGAGCACAAATTCAGACACAGACTCTGCACATACCGAGTTAGTTCCCGTGGCAGTGAGCAGCTCAGTGGGGCTGGAGTAGAAAGCCTTGAAAGATTTTAGAAAGGAGAATGCCTTGATTAGGTTGAAAGACATCTCCATTTCTGGTAAGGGAAACAGATTAGGGGAAGGAAAGTCTGGAGCAGGGCATGATGAGTCATTGGGAAGTCATGGTTATGGTCTGGGAGGGACGCTGTGGATTGAATGAAGGCAGTGGGACGGCAGAGAGGAGAAGAGGCTTTCTCTGGGGTTGAATGTTGGGGAAGAGGGAAAGGAAGTTGATGAAGCATCTGTGACATCCTAGTATGAGGGTTTGGCGGAATGATGCTGTCATTAATGAGATGGAGAACATAAGAAGAGGAAAACATTCAGGGTTAAAAGAAGAAACATGAATGATGTATAGGGAACTTATTTGCATTCAGGTCCTATTATATTCTCACGTGACTGGGCACAAAGCAACAAAGGACTCTAAATTGTTTGGACATACAATTTTCTGACGTTGTTTCAAAACTTGAGTTAGCATGGAACCAAATCCATCCCTATTTGCAAAATTTTGGGGTTTTCCAAGTTGCAATATATTGGAAAATTGTCAAAATTTTGATGTAAGAATTACACATTTGATCTAGATACCAACTTTATAGTTGCAAGTAAAACAGGAAAAAGAAGTCTCTATATCTCAATTTTTTCTTGCTCTGGGACGTCTAATGAATGCGCTGGTTTATTAATCACACATATTTAGTCTTACAGGAATTTACATTGGTTGATTTCTCTCTTACACGCATAATAAAGGAGAGTTTGAAAAGCATGAGAAAAATGCTAGTGTCTGCAGAAATTAGAGATGTAATATCTTTGCTTTCCTGAATGAAGTTTTAATTAGGCTTTGAGAGTAATAAAAAATTCATTAGCTTTCAATATATTGGATTACTTCCCTTTCTCCGTTATGCTTAGGGTGGGGTAGAAGTCCATTTGAATATCAATATCTTTTTAACTACAAAATTACTACAGACAGTTGTAGAGAATTTAGGGAGGCATACTGTAAAGTAAAAAGAAAATAAAAATCCATCCATGTTTCTACCAGCCAGATAACAGCTTGATGGGTGTCTCTTTAGATTTCAATGATATTTTTTGCTGTTCTTTTAATAGTTTTAAATCTGAATATTCTCATTCAGATCTAGAAAAAAAAATTTCCTGCAATGCTGGGACAGACCCTGAAATCTTTTTAAGTTTTCATTTGATTGTCACTGAGCAGATAGGGATTTCTACATGTGTTTCTAAGGCTCCCATGATCCTCATACCTTGACCTTTACTCTATTGGTCATGTCCAGAAGCACTTTCAAGTAGGTGTTTCTGTTCAACCCAACACAGTGGAAACCACTTAACCCAGATCCTAGAATAGCGTCTGGCACATAGGTGGAGCTCAAAAAAAAAAAAAAAAAAAAAAAAAAAAAAAAAAAAAAGCTTTTTTATTAAATGGTTAGATGAAATCAATAGACCAAGCAATCCTTAACCAAAAGGAACCCAAGGAGCCCTGTTTCTGTGGTAAACTTCAAGTCAGATTTTCTCCACTCTAGTTCTGGTCGGTGGGCTCCTGGCTTTCTCCTAATGATGAGAAGAATCTTTAGATGGGAACTGGCCTTTGTCATGTCCTCTTCCTAATTCTCTGTACCTAACCTATAGACTTGGGATAAAATATGGGTTATTAGGGACCAGGCATTCCTACCACCAGCCATTTGTCTGCTTCTACTTGTTTCTTCCCCTAATTCCTTTCTCATGCCTCCTTCTGGAGCTTTCCTAGAGAGTCTGCCGCGTCCACTGGAGTTGCTTGGCCTTTGGGACCCTGTCTGGCTGACTCAGCTGAGAACCCCTCCCAGTGCATTCTAGTTCTGATAAGATGCAAGGTAGCTTTTTGGAAACACCCAACACATGTTGGATTTCATTCATGAAGCCACTTTTCACTTAGCCACTTTTCTGCATTCGAAGAGTTAGCATCCCTTCTGTGAAGACACCTCTAAGCTTCTTTGGTATGTCTAAAATGGTAGCATAAGTTTGTCTATTCTATATTTTATTGTCAAATGGCTTAGTTCCTTAAAATCAGTCTATAAAATATAAGGTCAAATCGAAATTGGACATTGGAATGAAGGAAGAATTAGAAACAACTGGGGGAGGGCAAGGTGGAGGGAGGCATCATAAGCCTTCAAAATAAAAACAAAATGAAAATGAAGTAAGAAAGAAGGCTTTTATTTTTGGCTGTGTATGGAAGATGGGAGAAATGAGTTAGGCAGGCAAACTTTAAGAACTGATGAAGACTCAGGCCCACAGTAGACTGCAAGGAGGTATTCCTCAGAGTCACTGCTTCTTCTCTGGTGCCCTGAGAACAGGATGAGCTGGATGGAAGAGCTACAGGGCAGGAGCTGATAACCTACCCAGCTCCACCAGGAGGCCGGACAGGGACGCCAAAGGAAACAGGAAGATCTGAGTTTGATTCCAGTGGGACGCCATTGGCAATATATTTACCACCTAAGTGGCAAAATGTTCTTTCTATGTTGGCAAACCTCTCTGCTCACTACTTACATTAAATTCAGTACAAATTACATCCTGTTTTTGTTTTTCTAAATTAAATTTATAAGAATATACATATCTATATTTAGCTCTGGGGGATAAGATTGTGGGTCATTTTCACTCTGAATTTCATGTACAGTACATAGCTGTATTGTTGTTTTGTTTGTTTTTTACATTGAGCATATATTACTTCAATCAGGGAGAAAAGCTATTTCCGTCTGGGTAGAGTTGGGGTGGGGGGTTCACCATTAGGGTGAGTAGGATGGCTATTTCTTTCTTTCTTTTTAAAATATTTTGTCTTAGAACAAAGTAATTGCAGGAAGATGGGCAGTTTCCTTGAGTGGGCATAAGAGTTCATACCCCGGTCCATTCCCAAACTTTTGTTAGAACTTTATATGCCCAGGAGCTGTGAAGGAATCATGTGAGGACCGTCTCCCTCAGAGCTCATGTTTAGGTCAGAGAGAAAACCACGACAGTTCGTATTCTGAAAAGTCACCATAAGAAGAGTGGCTTTGTTCTTTGTCATAGCTCTTCACAGGCACTAGCAGGAGGGACTTTTTAAAAATTTAATTTAATTTAGGGGGCGCCTGAGTAGCGCAGTCGTTAAGCGTCTGCCTTCGGCTCAGGGCGTGATCCCGGCGTTCGGGGATCGAGTCCCACATCGGGCTCCTCCGCTGGGAGCCTGCTTCTTCCTCTCCCACTCCCCTGCTGTGTTCCCTCTCTTCGCTGGCTGTCTCTCTGTCACATAAATAAATAAAATCTTTAAAAAAAAATAATTTAATTTAAATTTTTTTATGATGTTCAATTAGCCAACATATAGTACATCATTAGTTTTTGATGCAGTGTTCAATGATTCATTAGTTGCATGTAACACCCAGTGCTCATCACCACACGTGCCCCAGGAGGGACTTTTTGCCCTTCTATTTCAGTCTTCCATCTTACTGGCTTCCTGATGGCAGCTGATGGGCCTGCCAGGCCCTATTGTCTTCTATTTTAAAAAAACAGATAACAAAGAGCCTTTAATTGGTCAAATTATCGGAGATGTACATTATTAGTTCAAGTGCATCCATGGGATTTTCTTTTCAAATGTCACTGGGATTAAAATAACAGGAAACCGGAGATGGAAGCATTAGAAAGGGGCAGGCTTTGGCAGCTGCCTGTGCCTACAGGACTGCAGAGGACATCCTGGATGTAACGGTTATTTAAGAAGATGGGGGGCGGGGAAGACAGAAACACCAGGACTAAACAAACACTACAAAGAGGTGGCTGTGTCCAGTGTTTGCCGCTACATTCTGTCTTTAGAAAAGCGGCAACTGCTGGGTTCAAAGTAGAGGAAATGTTCTAATTTGCATCTTAATGTAATGCATTTACAGTGGGTAGAATAGCACCTCCGTGTGCACACCTTCGAGACCACTTATAATCAAAATGATCTGCTTAATAAGGATAATTATACTAATTTTGAGGTAAATAGGGTGTATTTAATTAAGAATTCTTGTGGTTTATGCAAAAATACTCCTGCAGTTTTGGAAAGCCTCTGCTGCCTCATAGGATTGTGAAGAATCTTAATTTTCCTGCCGTGTGGGATAGGTCCTGAAGGAAACCATGAGCATAACGCATAAGTCTTTAAAAATGCCTCCAAGGACTTCTACTAAAGCCATTTCTGGCAAATATGTCCATAGCCATTTTCACAAAGCTGTCAGTCCATTCAGTGAACATAGAAAAGGTATGGCAAGCCCTGTTTGCTAGAAGGCTCCCCAGTCTCCTCCACAAGTCTGTATGATACTTCAACGGAAGAACAAGTTATTTGGGGAATTCATTCCAGTTAAGGGGGAAAAAAAAGTCTTCTGGGGGCTGAAACACAGAATTACAAAGACCATAAGGCCAAAGCTTTCATGTTTACTAGCTATTTGATTCAAACCTTTTTTTTTTTTAGACAAATCTTGATCTATAGACCCAACTATCTTAAGTTGTAAAAATAGGCTATGAAACAACCGTTTTATTCTCCTGGTTTATGTGGAATGAAGCCAAACATATGGCAAACTATACGATTACAGAGGAATTTGGATGGATGATTTCCTCCTCTGTGTACCGTTTCCAATCCCTTCACCACTGGTCTATAGTAGGAAACCAGCTGCCCAGGGTGCTAGGTCAGTTCTCTCCAGGAGCACATGCCACGTCATACCTATGCCCTGATGGCCACTTACCATCACCAGCAGTTTCTATGACGTGTCTTAGAGGAAAAGGTGAAGAGTAAAAAGAGAGCTCGATTAGCTTTTTCCTAGGGAGCTCAAACGCGCAAGAATGTTTGATCCCCACTGGAGATGCAGAAGCCCAGTGCAGTATATGAAAAGTGACAGGTGCCCCGACCTACCATACAGAATCCAGAGCCATCCAAGCACTCGTCAGAGTTACCATTGCAGCCACAGGGCATACATTCTCCTGACTGGGCGAGAAAGAATCCAGCACCGCATTTCTGAAACAGACACAACAAAAATATTTTCTTTATTGAAAAAACCTCTTTTGGTCGGTATTTTCTGACATAAAATAAGAGGAGATGGTTATTAAACGATCTAAATATTTCTTTACCAAATGTACTAGAATGAACTATTTATACTGCCATTCAGTGATGTGTATCTTTTTTTTGTTGTTATATTCCCCCCTTTTTATATTTTTTAAAACTTTTCAGGGGAAAAGGAAGATCTTTAACACTGTCCTAATGTTGTAAGGAAGAATAAGATTTTTCAATAACAGTAAAGGAGAAAGAAATTTTCTAATGTCTTCTAACCAAACCAAACCAAACCAAACCAAACCAAACCAAACCAAACCATGACAACTAGTGAGGGTGAGGAATTGCTTCATGCTCCCTAGAAATAAAGACGTACGGTTTCAGAGATTACTGGCTATAGCATAACAACTCAGAGATGTGTCTTTCATGCTTGGGCTCTTAAAAAATTGTTTCTCTGCAGATCCTAACATTTTAAAGGGAGGGGTAGAGAAGTTAATGAATTCTTATACTTGTCAGGTCCTGTGTGGGTTCTGTTCCGGTATTTCATTTATCCTCATAGCTCTGTGAGGAACGTATTATTTTCCCTCATTCTAGTGATGAAATCATTAGACCCAGAGGTGCCAAGTGGGTTGTGGCAATGTTAAACCATCTTGCGATGTGCCAGTCCACCTGTACCAGTCAACCTGTACAACGATGAATTGCCCCCACCCCCCCTGCCAATGTCAGTTGAGAAACTTTGCGAGATTGTTCCTGATTTATAGGATAGGAGCTGTGAATATGTATTTTATGTTTCTTCAGAAAGTCTTCATGACGCAAGGCAGCAAGGGCATTATAGACCTGGAAGTCCACTCCCTGCCCATCAGACAGATTGACTTCTAAAGAATTCCAGACAGATAAGAATCTGGGTTGTTTCCACAAACTTACAGAGTAGATTTCACATCAGCCTCTCCCCCCATTTCATTGACTCATTGTACTTTGTATTATCTTGGCCACCAGGAAATTTTTCATTGTATCTGGCTGAAGTCCCTCTGACTGCTGTGCAAACCCATTTCCTCTTGCTTTTTTTCTCTGTGAAGAAAGAACCCCTAGACATTATTCACAGCATAAAAACACCACCAGTTTAGACCCAAAAACTAAAGTCTAATATATTCAATTGGGAGGTAGTTTAAAAGAGAATAATGACGTTTGTCCATTAAAGAAAAGGCGAAGAAATTCCATCTTTCTAAGTGAGAGAAAGTAAGGCTGAGAGGGGACTGACTGATAGTTTATAATGGAGAATTTGTGGTTAATAGGAAACCTTTTTCTCAATTTCCACTAGGGAATAATAGAGAGGGAAAGTGCTAAAACTGCAGCAGGAAGCATTTAATTTAGACCATCTAAGTTCATGTGTTTTTGAATTTTGTTTCAAAATATTAAAAATACATGTTTGGGGCGGACCTGGTTGGCTCAGTCAGTAGAGCATGTGACTCTTGATCTTGGGGTTGTAAGTTCAAGCCCCACACTGGGTGTAGCGATTACTTAAATATAAAATTAAAAAAAAATGCATGTTTAATGGTGATGCAGTACACAGATATACATATATGTATGTAAATATATAAGGATATACATATATATCAGAAAAAGATTCACAAAGCAATAATTAACTTATGTGCCATGTACCTGAAACTTCTTTATTTTATTTAAAAATATATCCTTGTTATAAGGTATAAGATTGATTTGATGAACCTTGAGTATGTTGCATCCTGCAGTTTGACATGAAGAGGGTTTTAATTATCGGAGGAATGGATAAGAATAGCGAGGGCCTAGTATTACTTATCTCAGTAGCTTCCAAAACAGTGCTTTCTGTGCTGACTGACCAATTCATGAACATGTGGGGAGCCTCTTATTCAGAAATTTTGACAGAGGAACGAAAAAACCTGTATTTTTTATAAAATAAAAATCGTATTTAAAAATTACTTATTTAAGTTAATTATTCCTTTTCCCCCTGGCTTTATTGAAATAATAATTGACATTTAACATTGCATAAATTTAAGGAGTACAATGTGTTGATTTGATACCTGTATGTATTGCAAAATGATTACCAGCATAGCTTTAGCTAACAACTCCATCGTGTCACATAATTACCATTTCTTTTTTGTGATGAGGACATTTAAGATGTACTCTCTCAGCAACTTTCAAGTATATAATACAGTATTATTAACTATAGTCATTGGGCTGTACGTTAGGTGTTCAGAACTTGTTAATCTCGTAACTGGAAGTTTGTACCCTATGACCAGCCTCTCTCCATTTTCTCTACTCCCCAGCCCCTGTGACCACCATTCCTGTTTCTGTTTCTATGAATCCCAATGAGTGGGGCAGAGATTAGAGGTGTATTAGAAGGGGAAAAGCATACTGGTGGTGGCAGGGAGTCCGGTAGTGATGCCTGGAAACAGAACGTGAGAAGATCTACCTGTATCATCAACAATAGTAAGGACCTGCCTCTGGCCCAAGGTATCTAGTTTCAGTAAGGCTGCTCTAAACTGATGCTAGTTCAGGTCTTTAAGGTATTCTTGCTGCTCTTTCATCTAAAGGAGACAAAGAAAATTAAGGTTTGCCCTGAATAAATGCATCATTTTGAATATGACAGTAGTTAATCCTTTATGTCCTTGAGGACTTGGCTAAATCGAGAGATTCATATTCAAAGAACAAAAATAAAATTGCACAACACAGAAAAAAATCCCAAATAACAATAGCAAAAACAAATTTTTGGTAAATTCTGTATTTTAGAATAGCTTTAGAGTTACAGAAAAATTACAAGGATCTATTTTTGTTTTTTTATTTTTTAAAGTCCCCTGAAGATTCCAATGTGTGATTAAGGATTGCTCTAAAGCATCTCACAGTGCCTGGTTCATGTTAATTGCTCAACGAATCCTTGTGATTTAAACAGTTTGGACCAAGATAGGAAATCCGAAGCATATGTGCTGTTGGAAACCAATGGCTTATGCTGCTAATATACCCACAGCTCCCTACTAGGGCTGGATTTGGTCTCCAATCTTTTTCAACACAGTCCAGGCAGCCACTGCTAAGACTGGACCGTGCTCAATGAAATCTTTATGTTATGCCAAGTTTAGGAGGTGACTTCACCCAGAGAGTCTGTCATTATCCACTTATCCACTCCCCAGGCTAAGGCTCTGACCTTGTATGAAATGGCCTTGGCTCCAGTCTTTTAAACTGTGGGAGATGGGAAGAAAAAGGAAGCCAGGGATAGGGTCATGTGGAACACCCTGTGAAGAGGGTGAGGTGGGGCGGAAACCAGCCAACTTCATTCCTGCTGGGCTTTGTACACCTGAAAGATTCTATTTTCTAATTCATCTATCCAGGGGGGAGGCGCCATTTTTAAATTTGTGTAAAGGTACCATATAGGCTAATGGAAGCCCTGGGCATGGGAGCTTCTGATGCCACTAATATGTGCACTGGATACCTTGGACCCTTTGTGTGGTAGAATCTTAGAGGATTTCTCAGAATGGCAAATTAAAATTCTTAAGTGGTTCAAGAGAAGTTTGAGTATCCTCAAGGAAGAGCTATATAATGTTGTTCCTTTTATGTAGAAATGTTTTGTCATGGCTCCAGAAAGTTCTGTTAATTTTTACTAAATCTCTTCTTGAAATTCTATAGGAACTGGCGAAACTCACCTTTGTTATAATATTAACAGGTAGATAATTTCAAAAATGAGAGCAGAGTTATTTATAGTTTTGTTCCTGGTTAGCAATCTCTTGGCTTAGTTATCCTAAGACCTGTGCTATTTAGAGATTTTGAAAGCTGAGTGGTCTTCCCACAGAGAAAATGAATGTCTGCCTGACTTCTTTTGGAATATTCTCCAGAATTTATTAAACGAAGATGGTGTTTATGTTGATATATGTGTGTGTGAGCAAGAGAAGTGTTATAATCAATTTTTAGATGCCACACGGAACACTTTTGCCCATATGAGAAGACCCAACCTATAGTATACAACTGTATAAACACATGGGTGGCTGAACTAAGAGCATTCAGAGGGCTTATACTGCCTGAGTTGGTGCGGGCCTTAAAAATTAATAACAATAACAAGGATAATGATGATAATTATGAAGATAATTAAGCATAGTTATTATTTATTGAGGGCCTATGTGCCAAGTATTATAAGTGCTTCATCCACATTATGGTATTTGCTCTTTGTAACAACTCTGTGCATTAGGTATAAGTATCTGCGTTTTGGAATTGAACAAACTGCTGGTCAGAGAAGATGAAAAATGTTTCCAGTGTCACACAGCTTTATACTGAGGTCAGACAGATCTAAATCTTGTTCTTTCTCTGTGGTAACATGCTGCTTCTCATAAAAACAAAAGAAAGAAGGAAAGAGAGGAAAAGAAAGAAAAAGAAAGAAAGAAAGAAAGAAAGAAAGAAAGAAAGAAAGAAAAAAAGAAAAGAAAGGAAGGATAAAAAATTATTTAATTGAACCTTTAATTAATTGAACATAAATACTCCGTTTAAGTCACTGCCTTGGTCATTTTGTATCCTTCTCTCATGTTAGCCCACAATAGCCCTATGAAGGTAATAGCTGTCACCTATAATTTATAGATGAGTCTTTGAATTAGGGTTTGTTATGCAGCCAAGTAACACAGACGAGAAATGGCGGACCTAGGATTTAGATCCTTCGTTTGAGTCCTGGGTTTGAGCTCTTAACCATCTGGTATACAATTACTATGTATTAACCCAACCCCTTTTGTTGGACAGTTAGGTTATTTCCAAATTTTTGCTGCTACAAACAGTCCATAGCAGGCTGAAATGGATAAAAATGTAAAATCTTTCCTTTAAACTCCAGAAAAAAATTCTTAAAAAAAGATATGTGCTTAAAATATATAAAGTCATTAATATATGAAAATCATTGAATGGGAATATCTACACTGAACAATTTATTTAGCCCAATTGTCATTTTAACCAATTACTTTCCACTAAATCATTTGTAGACTTTTTATAGCTCTCCGTTATTAGCTACTATATTATTACAGCTTGTCCCTCGCTTGAACACTGATTGGATTAATCAATGACATTTACTTCTGCTTCAAAGAATAAAAGTGAAGATTGCCATTTGCTTACTTTGTTATCATCAGTATGGTGTCTGGCTTTGAGTAAAAATCAATGTGTGTGTACTTGACTAATTTTACATTTTTAGAAATTAGAATTAGATGGAACTTAAGGAAGAAATTACTCACGTGCCACTTATATTTAAAGGACCTGGGAATGACAGTGTATGTTGATATTATTGCAGAAGGCATTATTTCCAGAGGTCCGTCATATAATCACAAGATAATATAACAAAGTGAGATTGTTTCTTAACAAGGAGGATAACATTTATACCGCTGATTGATAGTTTTTGTCCTCATATGATTCTTCATATGAGATAACAGTGACTGAAACTAACAATATTTTCATCATACAGGACATTTTTAAAATTTTCTTAAGATTCTGAAGTCATGCTTTTTTGAGGTATAGTCCAGTCTGCATCCCTTATAGTAAACTCAAGCTAAGTAATACCATTTTAGGTTAAAAATGTTCACAAAAATCCACAAAAATCTCACTAGGTTTTCCAAATATTGTCACAGAGGAGCTAATTAATTGGCTCAAAGTCACTACTTTTGCATAGATATTGAATCTCTAGAACCTTCAGATTTTCTTTAGGAACCTGAGGTCCCCAACCATCCATTAAAACAAACAATGGCAAAAATTGATCAAATTTAGGAAGAGTCTGAAGTTGTCATGTGAGACCCATCTTTAGATCTCTCTCGGAGAAAATCAGACCCTAATCTCCAGCTGCAACAAATGTCCATGAATTAATTATAATAAAATTCCATTATAAAGAGCACACTCTACAGCCCTGCACCTATTCTAATAACATCTGACCTATAATATAGTAGTCCCCCCCCCTTATCTGTGGTTGATACATTCTAAGACCCCCAGTGGATGCCTGAAATTACAGATAGTACTGAACCCTATACATACTATGGTTTTTCCTATATATACACACCCATGAATGTTAATGTTATATGTTATAAAGTTTAATTTATAAATTAAGCATAGTAAGAGATTAACCACAATAACTAATAATAAAATAGAACAATTATAACAGCATACTGTAAGAAAAGTTATGTGAATGTGACCTTTCTCTCTCTCTCAAAATATTTTATTGTACTGTATTCACCTGTTTTCTTTTGGATGATATGAGATGAAAAAATGCCTGTGTGAAGAGATGCAGTGAAGTGAATGACGTAGGCATTGAGACCTAGCGTCAGGCTACTGTTGACCTTCTGACAATGCATCAGAAGGAGGATCATCTGCTTCTGGATGGAGGTTAACTGCACGTAGCTGAAACCACGGAAAGCAAAATACTGCACAAGGGCAGGGGGATCACTGTAGAAATTCGCTTCGTGTCTTCAACTAGGGATTTGCAAACATTTTACAAATATCGATTCATCTTTCTTTCTTTTTTTTTTTATAATTTTTATTTTGTTATATTAGTCACCATACAGTACATCCCCAGTGTTTGATGCAATGTTCCATGATTCATTATTTGCGTATAACACCCAGTGCACCATGCAATACGTGCCCTCCTTACTACCCATCACTGGCCTATCCCATTCCCCCACCCTCCTCCCCTCTGAAGCCCTCAGTTTGTTTCCCAGAGTCCACAGTCTCTCATGGTTGATTCATCTTGCTTTCTGAATTAGACTTCTAGAATTTTGATTCATTAGCTTTTGCTTTAATTTACTGAGGCTCAATGTGGAAAGCATTAAAACAACAACAACAACAACAACAACAAAAACACCCCAAACCAAAAACCTCTCTGAATTTATTCACTTGTGTCCAGAGTCATTGTTACCTTCCAAATTAGTGTTCTTCAGATTTAACAGCCCACATCCAATTCTCTTTCTGCTGATGTATGTATATAATGAGTTCACTTTTCTCCTCATTTCCAGGCAACAATGATTTTAGCTCTAGTTTTAGTTTTAGAGAATTTCATTTTTTTAAAGTGAATAATAAAAGTCACCTTAAGATTGAGTATTATGCTCACTTAAAAGCTAAACCTTTGTGCCTTTACTCTGAGTCTGTGGGTCTTGCACAATGCTGACTTCCATCTGCTTAAAACTTAGGCAGACCTAAGAATCAGTATTCAGGGGCCTTTTAATAGGGACCAATGGTTCAATTTAATGTATTCAGAAATAACAATTTAGCCTTTGCTGGGGAGGAGTGACTTCTGAGAACATATGAATTTATTACCTGGGTAGGCATCTCACAGGCCATCTTTTCCGTGTCTATAAAAATAAAAGATAAGGTATCTGGGTGGGAAAGCAGTCTTAAATTAAGCTATTGGTAACGTTTGACTCTGTATTTTTTCAGGGAGGGCTTAACACATCCTGTTTGTTCATATACAAAGTTTATGTCAAAGTGCCAAAATCAGTTAAAGGCACTATGCAACGTGTAGTAGTTAGCAAAAGTTGACTTCTTGATCAATTTTACTTGAATGTGGACAGAGTTCCCCATGTATCATCCCATGGGTCTTTTTAAGTTCTTGTTTGCGTAATTGAAATTCCCCGCATTTCAATAGGTGAAGTTAAGTTTTAGATTTTGACAGCGATTTCACCATAGCTTGATTAGGAAAGTGGTTTCAACATTCTTCAGAGACTTATCCAGTTGGAAGGCATTTCTTCTTATAATTGGCAGAATAAAGCTAAGGCATCGCTGAACACAAACTGTTTCTCCCAGTGGGCTCTTGGAGCTATGTTTGAGCTCATTGCTTGGGACCTGTGTCTGCCATGCCTTGGACGGCGTGCAAAACACTCCAGCTCTCGTAATCACCAGTGAGACAGAGACAAGGATCTGGTTCTGAGGAATTCTGAGAAGCACAGAGCTGTCTGGACCGGAGTTAATCCAGGTCCTTTAATTCTGTAAAGGGGGGAGGTATTTATCACAGCATTTACGTCGCATTTAGTGTGGCTATTCTCCAGTACTTTTTATGGGCTTTTTGAGAATTCTCTTGGGCAGGGCAATCAGTGTTCCACCCGAAGATCTCAACTAACTATTCCCAAACCCTGTACTTGGTCCAATGTTACTCGGACTGGAGATACCAACAGACTCGGGCTGTGATGAGGTACTTGCCACCCTTGGTTCTCTCTAGTCGTATAACCAAAAGGATCAAACGAGAAAGTTTAGAGCCCTAAAGCCATAAAGATTTTCTTTTCGAAGTGCGGGATTCAGGGATGATTATGTTCATTAATACTGATGAAAATTTCTTTAATTGTCTCCTGGAAAAGTTACTTTAAATACTTTGTAAGTTGCTCATTTGTAGTAGTGATTGCGCTTATATAACATAATGGAGCATTAGTGGTGCCTTTTTTCCTTTGATTTTCTTGAAAAAAATCTGCTAACATCTGGCTTTCTGCTCTGGGTCCTCATCACATCATCTCACGTAACTTGTTCTTTTCACTCCCCGCCTGCCAAGCTATAGTTACACAACATAGCCTTGACCAGATTTTTTTTTTTAATATCTCAAAACTGACTCAGTTTTATTTAATTTACTGGGGCAAATGCCATAGACACATTTCCAAGAAAGGAAGAGATGTGGTGTAGAAGGGCTAGAAGAACAAGCAGAGAGAAATGACTTCAGAGTTACAGGCATTTGGGGGATTTTTACATGACTCCTTCACCACTTGGCAGGAATCAATGCTGTGAGATGACAGACATTTCTGTCATCTTCCACTGGGTTTTTATGAATAATAACAGCTAATATTTATTGACCGACACCAGGCACGGAGTTAAGTGCTTTTTATAGACATTCCAATTTGGTCATCACCCTTTAATGGCCCACAGTCTTGCAAATGTCTGACTAAATTGTTTTTTCTTTTCACAAGGAAGTGGGAAGCTTAATTGTCTATAAACTTACAGTGGCTTCCTTTCAGTGCTCCCAGGGAAGACAGTAGTGCTTCCTTGGGCAGGTTGACTGGTTGGGATGTTCCATCAGCTTCCTTTGCTAATAAATGTGCCTCTCCTGTCATGAAGTCCTCACAGTCCCTCAGTGCTATGCTTACCCTGGATCACTCAAGATGCAAAGCACAAAGCACTGGCGGTCCTGCTTTTCTTTCCTTACGCTCTTCCTCATGGGTTTATGCGTCACTGAAGAAATGCTACTGTGAATTAGTAGGAAAGGAGAAATACATCCCAAACCTCTACTGTACCCATTTATTCTCAGTAGATAACCTTGCCTCTTCTTTCAATGAGAAAATAGAGGTCATTGGGTGGAAAATCTCGTACTATCTGTAAAGATTCATCTTAATCCTTTTTTTAAAAAAGATTTAATTTATTTATTTGAGAGAGAGAGAGCATGGGGGGTGGGGCGGATAGGGGCAGAGGGAGAAGCAGGCTCCCCACTAAGCAGGGAGCTTAATGCAGGGCTCAATCCCAGGACCCTGGGATCATGACCTGAGCTGAAGGCAGACGCTTAACCAACTGAGCCACCCAGGTGTCCCTCATCTTAATCTTGACTCATTCTAATTTCCTCTGCTCATCTCAGAGAGGATGGAACTCCTCATATTAGAAGAGATGAGCCCTCTCTCTGTGCTCTGGGACCCATCCACCTGACCCCATGCCACTACCTGGCCTCCTTCTCTCACACAGCATCCAGCAACTTGCACCCACAGGGGTGAGAGGCAGAGCATAATTAGGTCCTGGGTCCTGTGTTGGATGAGCTGTGACTTCTTCCCTGGGGCTCAGATTCTAAGAACACCTTCCGTCAGTTCTACCTCCCTTTCATTCTCCTCCTCTTTTGCTCAGCCAAACTTCAAGAGTGGGAGAGAATTCAATTACACTGGCTCTGCTTTCTTCATGCCAACCCTTGGCTCTGTCCGTTGCCTGGCTTCTGTCTCCATTGTGCCACCGAGGAGCTGTCAGAGGACCCAGGGCAGAGCTGATAAAGCTGCCGTCTGATGTCTTTGTGGCTTTGCTTTTCCAGTCTTACTTGTTCTCGTTCTAGTACTTAACATGCTTGAAATTCTGTCCTTGAAATTCTCTCTTCTCTTGGTTTCCAGGACAACTCTGTCTTCAGGTTTTTCTCCTGCTTATCTTTCTTAGTATTTTGGGGGGTGGGGGGAGTGGCAGGAAGGGAGGGCTGCTCCTCTTCCTCTGTTGCCTCCACGCTGTTGATGTTCTGCAGGATCACCTCCTTACAACTCTTTTCTATCGACACACTTTGTGATGGCATCCTCTCCCACAGTTTCATCCTCCCTCTATATTCTGGTGACTCCCAAGTCCCTCTACGTGTCCCTGATCTCGCTCTTTTATGCCACACTGCTCTTGTTTCCAAGTGCCTGTTAGACAAGTCCATCTCCAGGTCTGTAGGCACATGGAGTTGAATGCGTCCCATAGTAACCTTATTATATGCTCTCCCAAATCTATTTTTCTTCTTATATGATATCTCAGATAGAGACGATAGAACGTAAAAGGAAAAAGTAATGGAGTGATACTTTTAAATTTTATCAATACATTTGGCAGTAATGTAAGTTTTGGAAATGCTTACAAAGAATGAACTCTGCAAAGATCAGAAAATGGTTTGCACACAGAATAACATTTAAGTACCCAAGTTCTGTCTCTTCCTTTTCACAACCACTGTACTCTCATTGTTTATCTCAAATCCATGGCTTAAATGGAGACAGATGGAGTGCTGCAGAGCTTGAGTCTCAAGTCAGAAAGGCCTTACACAATTCTGAACTGTTATAAACTTACTCTCTAAACTAATACCTCCATCTGTACTAGGGGGACTGTAGGACTGGAAGTTCCCCGAATTAATTTCTGTGTAGAATGCAATGTTTATTAAAGGTTAAGTAATTGGAATGTGCTAATTTGAAGCTGACATATTTGTTATATTATTTAAACTCAACAGTAACCACAGCAACTGCGTAGAACTTAGACAACAAAAGATTTTTTAAGGGAGGAGAATTTTCTCATTGACATTGTTTAGAAATGCTGGCACATGAGGATAATAAAAAGCAGACTGTGGTTCAGCAAGTTTTATTATTGTTTTAAAATTCTCTCTACACAAAGTGCCTCTCATTGCCTCCACCTGGGTTAGACTGTTCCCACGTTCTCCCACCCTTTGTATGCTGTGCCTCAGAGAGTTTGTACTCTACCTCTGAGATGCTTACCAAGATGAGTCTTCCCCCTTGCTCCCACTGCCACTATTTAGTTTAGGACCTTGATGTTTCTCTCCTGGATTATTATAATTATCTCCACCCTCCTCTCTGGGTCACCAGACTTTCTCCCTTCCAGTTCATTCTTTATTACCAGAATTAATTTTAAGAAACCTTATACTACTACTAGTCTACTTCAAAACTCCCAGTGGCTCTTCATCCATTGCCTACATGAGTCCATAAAATTCTTTAGCGTGATGTACAAGGCTCTTTTTTCCTAATCCAACACCAACCTGTCCTTTAGGGTCAACTTAAACTGGGCTCCCTCTGCTGTACTTAAAGTATAGATTTCCTTTCTCTCCCAAATATACCTTTCTTTTGATCACCTTGACTTTGCATTAGAAGCTTGGGGTGTCTTTCTCCCTTCCATCATTTACAAGTCCTTTCCTTAGTCTCAGACTCAGTTGCTTTTCCTCTGTGTTCCCATGCCCCTCTGCACATATCTCATTAGAGCATGTGGGACATGCTATCACAGTTCTTAATTTGCACTCCTGCCTCTCAGATCACTGTGAGCTCTTTGAGAACTGGAATAGTGGCTTGTTCATCATTGGAGCTTCATCGCCTATCAGAGTCATTAGCAAACAGCAAGGAGGTTTTGAAAATTTGTTAGTTGAAACAAGGAAATTTGAATCTGTAAAGAATGAACCAAATGAGGGCAAATAGTGTAGAAACTTTGGAGAGAGTTTGGACAAATCTCTATAAGTGAAGATCTTCAATCATGAATCAATCTTTTAAATATAATATTGAGGAAAAAAGCCAGCTGCAGAGCAGAAGCACTACATATATACTGCATTTAGAAACATGCAAAATAATATTATACTGTATGTTATGTAGGGACATGCACATATAAAGAAAAGTACAAGATATGAATGCAAATCTAAGAAATCAGGTCTTTTTAAAAAAATTTATTTATTTATTTGTCAAAGAGAGAAAAAGAGAGAATAAGCAGGGGAGCAGAAGGCAGAGAGGCAGAGGGAGAAGCAGGCTCCTAGCTGATCAAGGAGCCTGACATGGCACTCGATCCCAGGACCCCGGGATCATGACCCAAGCCGAAGGCAGATGCTTAACCAGCTGAGCCACCTGGGTGTCCCAGAAATCAGGTCGTTTAAGGGTAAAAGAGGGGAATGTGATTGAGGAAAGATATACACACACACACACACACACACACACACACACACATATGTATATATACATATATATATAGGCAATATTTTATTTCTTAATCTCTATGGCGGGCACACAAATGCTCACAAAAGAATAAAGGGAAAAAAAATGAAAGAAAAACAAAAGATCCCACTTAGGTTGGCTGGATATTGGATTTCCATGTCTAGACCTGGTGAGGTCTCTAAAACATCATCTCTGGGAAGTGACTAATGTGGTCTTGACAATAGATTCAGATGCTTGTGTATAATTTCCCTAACTTCCTTGTTATTCACTATGTACTGTGATCATTATACAGAGTTAAAAAAAATAAGCATAAGAACATTCCTTTCCTAATTTGTTCTTCCTTTGTTTTTTGTCTTACAGCTAGCAGCTACATCATCCCATGGGAAAGCCTTTCACATGTCTATATGTCTGTCTTAGTTAAAGCGTGTATCAGCTTTTAGGTTTTTTCTAAAATGTTTAAAAAACTACTTAATTTGATTCCCACCAACTAATTTATTCCAGCAGTAAAGTTACATGTCCTATTCTACCTGTGCAATCCAGAATAGTTTTCGAGGGCTTATTTATTCTAGTTGGGATGTACTAATTTAAGGCAGAGGTAAATTCTCAGAATAGTGCACAGTACTCCCATTTTCCAATGACTGAGGTACTAAATTTTAAAATTCAAATAAGAGAATTTATAGGCTAGTTTTCTGTTCTAAAAGGGGAGCTGGGATCCAAATTCAGAGAATCTTGTTTCCTCAGGGACCAAGGCAGCTAATAAGTGGGAGTCCCACCCACCTCTGGCTTTAGATTGGCAGAACATGGCAGAGTGACCCACAAGCTAAGGCTAAAGGTTGGCCTCTCCAGCTGGCTTGGAGTTGAAAAGGGGAATAGGGAAAGATTGAGCAAGGATTCAAACCAAATGAGGTGGAATTGTGAAATTTAAGATCATGTTCTCAGAGTTTGCTAAATTTTTTTTGCTATCATCTCTTCATTATTCCCTTACATGAAAGTCAAATAGTTTGTGAATTAAAACAGCTAATGCAGCAGATGCTTTTGGAAAGTGTTCCCCCAGCAGAAAGGAAAGCCATGAATTTCAAAAGACAGCCTGTCCACTGATATAGTCAGTCGGTCAGGGGCCCAGCAGGAAATAGAATTCACTTTAGGGGTTCAAATGAAGTGTGGGGAAGTTAAGGCACAAGGAATGGAGAAGCAATGGGAGCACAAATCTACCACCTCTAGGGCCCAAAGTAAAAGAAAAGGTTGTTACACTAACCCGGGTGGGGGCCAGCATGAAAGCCAACGTCTTGCAGGGGCCACAGTTCTGCCCAGGAGGCAGTGTTTAAGGCAGAGCGGGAACAGGGCAGAACTACCCCACCTTTCCCTTCTCCTGTTTTCTGGTTCAACAAGGGAGTTCGAGTACTGCAGTCTACAAGGCTCTGCAAGGCTCGGCCTCTGCAGGCAGAGTGAGGCAGGCAGGCAGGGGCCAAGCTAGGATGAGGGGGGGAGTGGAGGAGAGCAGGTGCAGAGTAACCAGCCCACCATCACCCCCGGGGAGTACGGCAGGAGAAGGTACTCAAGCAGCAGTAGGAAATAATTGACCTGCCAGCTCTTTATCTGGGGACCATTTAATGGTCCAGCAGATGTATGAAATGACATCTGGTTGACTTTCTTTTTCAGCCGGTCCGAGGCCAAGGCCTCTTTCAAATATCCACGTTGTTTTTACCAAATCTTTGAAGGCTCATTAAAAAATGTTAATTGACCAATTAGGATGGTTTTAAGACCCTGAAACAGAAGGAAACTCAGCTTTTGTTAGAAAATTATTAAATGTGATACCAGAAATTACTGTGGCTGTGTGAACTGAGCTAAAATTAGGCCAGAAGTTTAGGATTATTTATATCCAGTTGCTTTTTAATCACACCTGCCTTGTGGTCCCCTCCTCACTGTCTTTGTTGATGGCAAGCTATGTATCTCCTTCCTAGATAGCCCTGTTCCTCAGCCTTCCTCAGTGATCGCCTCTGAAAAGAGGCAAAACTATGATAACACCGATTATCTCCTCCAACATCCTGAGCTCAACTTTCCATTTCATAAAAATTTAATCAGCTCTTAGGAGAGAACTATTCTTTGTTGAAGGGGAAAGGTCTTTTTAGCTATAATTATTCTAAACATTAATGTGGCACTGACAACAGATTTTTAAGTAGTCCCACTAGGGGCCATAGTCAGGAAAAAGCATGGATACAAACGCCTCTTACAAGATATATTTTTGGAATAGCTAGTAACAGACTGAAAAGAGCTAACAAATTGAATTCTAGCCATCTGGGGATTGAAACTGCACTGTTTAAAGATAGACTGCACTTCACATATTTGGACCTCTTCTATCATAATTTGTAACAATCTGGAAAAAGTGACATTTCCCCCCTGTTCGGTCGATGGAGCACATTTCCAGGAAATCCAAATAGATAAGAGTTTGTATTCAAAGGTAGGATCCTTTTCAAATAATCAGTTTTGATAGGTTTCTCAATATAATTTCAGTGAATCAATTGTTAAATGAGGAAATGAAGAACATTTCAGAGGCAGGGGGAAGTTCCCTCAAATGTGTTATTTCTTTCTTATTCTTCCAACAACTTACAAATTCTCTTTCTCTCTCTACATACAAATATGTACCTTTAGGTAATTTTTCTTTAGATTTTGCACCCCCAGTTGTCAGAATATGATGGAAATCTACTCTTTGGCATTTTTAGAAATGCACACACATGTATTCATTCATTTGTGAACTCTGCATCTGGCAGCCGTTCAGGAAATATTTGTTGAATGAGTGCATCAATTTCTCCTCCAAATACTCTTGCATGTAGGGTACCCCCAACTTCTAGACCTTGCTGATTGGTCTCCCATGTGCATTGATATGATACACTACCACCTACTCCTTACAGCAACCATAATTCCCCATAGTCATGGCCTTTGGAGACAACTTGGAGGAGTGGAAAGCATGAGATAATCTGGATTCCAGTTCCGGTTCTACCACCCAGGCTATTTAACGTGAGGTCTCAGTTTCCCCTTCTGGAAAAGGGATAATATTAATCTCCTAGAGTAGCTGCGAGGATTAACTAATATTGTGCATTTCAAGTCCAGAAGGGCGTGCAAGGGGTTCAACAGCTAGTAGTTTCCTCCTTTCCTATTAGATATTTCTGTGCCATGACCGTCTGTTTTAACTGGTGGCCCCGCAGGGGGGCTGTCACTCTTTCTTTATGGCACGCAGCTCAGCAATGACACCCGAAATTACCGGTTCACTGTCTCTCCTCCCCAGAAGACTGAACTCCCCAAGCACAGAAACTGGATTTGTCTGATTTGTCGCTGTATCCTCAGTGCCTTGCATAGCAGGTGCTTAATACACATGTCCTGAACGTATCTTGGTGTTACAGAATCACAGGACTCAAGAGTTGGTGAGGATCTTAGTGATTACCTTGTCTTGCCCCTCATCTTAAATGTGGGAAAACTGAGACCTAGAGAAGTAAGGGGCTTATCAGAACCATTTGCCTAGAGCATGTTAGTGCAGCCCTCAGTCCTCCTTTCTCTAAGCCACACTTCTTGATGATGGTGAAGAAAATGAGGTTCAGAATTGCAGGGGGGTTGCGGAAGTTCACATCTCTTCTGGGGGCTGCAGACAGGCCCACACTGTCCTCCTCTGCCTTTCACAGATCTGTCTTGGGATAAAAATCAACTCTGCCCATGGCTATCAGATTTGTCAAGAATCTCATTAAAGTTATTCCACTAGTACCATCTTCTGGTCTCACAGGTGAATGCCAACATCATCGAAACGTATTAATACCACTCCCTGGGCAGGGCAGATGAAGGGGTGGGTGGGGTGGGATGGAGAAGTGGGAGCAGGTGATGGGAGAGGACACTTTTAAGCCTTTTTCAGCTTTGCTTTGCGTGTGGCACTCAGCCAGGATAGGAAACATTGCCCATCAGCCCTCTGTAATTGCTTGATTTGGCATATGGCAATTATTATTAATTTAAATATAGTAATTTGTAATTGGTGTTTCAGTTTTTAACAGTTTCTACGTAGTGCAGATAGAAATGGACTGCGAAGCAAATAGTGTAGATTACTCATTAGAGTAGTCAACCCTTGTTAGAAGCTGGTCGTATGACATCCAGCTGTGTCCTTGACACCTCTCTTGTTCCATTTGAGGGATCTGACAATGGGCCTTGGGAAAGGATGCCCCTTTGTGTAATATACATCAGCATGTGTGCAGGTGTTTCCCCTTATGAATCAGAAGCAGATGTCTGGTTAGGCAGAATGTATGGCAGCTTGACACATCTGGCCCTAACTAACAGGAAGACTATGACCCATAAATTGTACTAATAAAATACCATCACTATAATTTTGACGGAGCTATGAAACCAACACCTTTGTCCTTCAGCACTGAAGGGGGCTAAATCCCACAGAGGGCTTGGGACGGGCTCAAAATTTAGGATTATTTGTGGGTTTTTTTTTTAAAGATTTTATTCATTTATTTGACAGAGACAGCCAGCGAGAGAGGGAACACAAGCAGGGGGAGTGGGAGAGGAAGAAGCAGGCTCATAGCGGAAGAGCCTGATGTAGGGCTCGATCCCAGGACGCTGGGATCACGCCCTGAGCCGAAGGCAGATGCTTAACAACTGCGCCACCCAGGCGCCCCAAGGATTATTTGTTGAACCTACACACTGCCATTGATATATTTTATGAAACAAATTTTATGAGGCAAGGGACAATGAGACTTTACCCCCAAGTGTTCTTATTTGTAAATTTGTAAAATGTGAGCAGTAGAATTCATGAAACAAACATTTCATATCTCTGCTATGTGTCAAGCATCTAAAAGGCTCAGAAGAATGAACCTTCAGGGCAAGATCGAAGTCTGTTCACGGACTCTGATGACAGGGCCATTTTCAAACAGTTCATAAATAAATATATCAAACACCAAGTGCTTATAGAAAGCATGGGAAAGGAACATTTAGAACATATGGAGCATTTAGCCCCATAATGTGGGGAGCTAATTTAAAAAGAAACAAAACAAAACAAAAACTTTTCCAACAAATAGTTAATCTATACTAACAAAATTTTAACTATAATATCATGAACTGTCCATAAACTACTTCAGTTCTTCTTAGAACATGAATGATATTCACAATTGGTATAAAATTTCTACTCTTTTCATGTTATTTGGGAATGTTTCCTCGATTTTTTTATCCCCAACTTCCCTCCCTTAAAATTTTTATTTTGTAATTTTGGTAAGATACTGCCTAATATAAAACTTTACTTCATTCGAGTTTACAGCTATAAATGGCACAAATAATCGGCACATTTCTTTTTAGTAAAGATTTTGAGAATGGTTTCAGAATCACTTTACAATCTGATATTATCTGTAGCATTTAAAATTTGGTCGCAGATAACTACTGTAATCGTGATAGCTGGTCTGTTCAAGCATAGTTATACAAGTGAAGGGAAAGTATACAAACTAGTATCAAAATATCTGCAAAGGAGCAAGCAATGCCTCGAATGCTACGAGTCTATTCTGTGCGCAGCCACGGTAATGACAACAAAATAATACGCATTTACGAACGGAAACAGAGGAGGAAGGCTGAGCCCATTTGATTTAAAGTAATTCTGTTATCTATCATTTGAGGGGGAAAAATTGTGCTGATTTTAAAACAATACTTTAGTTACAGATGTTTCCAGACCCCTTCCCTGATCCAAGGAAACAAAATACCATTCAGCAACAAGCCCAGATTTAGAGATGGGGCTTGTTCCAATATAAACATTTCTTCGCTAGACCTTCTCTATGAAACCGCATAGTCAATTTTTCCATATACAGTGGGAAAGACAAAGCTTTCAGCTTAAAAGGCATTCTCACCCGCAGTGCAGAGCTCCTGGAACGAGTAGCCTAGGGACACATGGTTCACTATTGATGTCAAGCTGAATGTCGATTTGGCCATGAGGATTGCAGACCAAATTATGTCAGAATGTACACATGCCACAAGAAAAAGACTCAGCACTGTTTTGGCCTTCAGCTTTCGGTACGGTCATTTATTCATTCTGTCTTTTTGTTTCACGTAATGCTGTTCACCTGGGGCCCAGTTTAGGGTGTGGCACAAAGCAGGCATTTAAGAGTAAGTGAGGGATGCATAAACTTTTTTTTTTTTTTTTCTGGAACTTCATACTGAAGGCACTTGGTTGGGCAATTTGGGGAATCAGAAGGTGAATCACAGACACTGCTGGCCCCAGGGGTTCAATGGGGGCATATGTGTCTTACCATAATGTAGGGTAGAATGTACTAAGAATCATAATATAAGAGGGGAGGCACAGAGAAATGCTGAGAGTGTGAAGAAGGAGAGATTACTTTTAACATGGGAGTGGGGGAATGTACATCAAGAATGGTTCTTCAGAGGAGGTAACTATTGTGTAGAGTCGGGGGGGTTTTGTTTTGTTTGTTTTGCTTTTTGTTTTTTGGGTTTTGTTTGTTTTTTTTTTTTTGAAGGAGGAGGAAAGCTGGGGCTGAAAGGCTGGAAAGCATAGGGCGTTTTTAGTCCTTGCCCATAAGATGCAGAAGCTCAGACTTTGTGCCTTCTATTGTTTTACTGCTCAAAGCAGACGTCTTTCATTCCTGGTAATCTACCTCAATGAAGGCACCAGATGGACTTACTTCTGGGACCTTCTTTGGAAAGATTAGTTTAATATCACGATTAAACTCAAGTGACATCTTTAGCAGCCTTCTTGCTTACACTTTACTCCCACAGAGATACTTCTCTCTCTCTTCAAACATCATAGATAATATTGGAGGCATCCCCTGAACCCCGAAGTAAGTGTTAAGTTTGCCTAAAAGCCTCAGTAATTCTTAGTGCTCACCAGAACTCCAAAAGTGCCTCCCATGTGGCTTTAAACTTAGGAAGTTTGGAATTGACAATAATTTCCGAGTTACAATTTATGCATAGGGAGAATGTCATTCAACTATAAAAAGAAAGTATTTTTATTTTATCCTTTTTCATTCTGCTCTCTAGTGAAATTTGCCCAAAGTAAGATGAGCAGAAGAATGGTCGTGGAAACATCGGTTTTCTGGCTCTCCGAGTAGCTATAAGATTGACATAAGTTACTTAGAACCCATCCAGAATTAAAGCAAGAACCTGGTGAACTTGTTTTTCAATACTCTGTTGTCAATAACCCAGTCTCTGAGCAGCTGAAATAGAGCAAAAACTATCCTCATTTAAGGCCTCAACTACTATTCAGGTTTTTTTTTTTTTTCTTTCTTGAAGTCTGTAAATTTTTTACATGATTTGTACTATGCTTGAAGGAAATCTATGCTGACTCATGAACTTGAGGAGAAAGCAAATTTTCTAGTTGAATATGAGCTTATGTTAGCAGATTAAAAAAAAGGGAGAGAGATTGTAATCAAAGGAAAATCAAAACACAGTTTAGATCATCTGAGATGAAGACTAATGTCTTAAAACTAAAAAACGTGTCCCACACTTGTTAGCTTTCAAAATAATTAAAGTGTAAGAGCAGACGAAAAGATAGTCTACAGAAAAAAACAAAACAAAAACCACCAAAATGCTTATTTCCACTGAACATTTTGATATATTACAGGTCACAGGAAAAATGTGCTTTGTCTGCCAAAGTAATCACAAATACTCTTTGAGAGTAGGAAGAATCCAGCCCTTTAATAAAACCAAGAGATTTTAAACACCCTACAAGGAACATTATACTTCCCCCATAAAGATTATTAGTCTAACCTTACGAAGATATTTGTATCACCTTAAATACAGTATTACTCTCACCGTGCCCAGGATCCTCCTCACGCCAAAGACCAGGGCAGAGGGCAGGGGACGACGGTGCCCGCCATTTGTAAAACAGACCCCTGGGTGGGTGGTGGTTAGGAGCCGTCCTGCCTCCCTTGGACCTTTCTGTTTTGCCCCTGAAATACTCGTTATGAGATTCAGGGCACATGGGAGCAGATGTTACTCATGGGACATCCCCTGGATTTCACCAGCTGCAGTTCTGCTGGGCATTGGCAGATTTTATTTGAGAAACAGGTATTCATGAAGTGAAGAGGCTGAAACTCTGAACTGTTCCAAAGCGGGCTGGGAAGGTCCCAGCTGGGTATGACTGCCAGAGTAGAGCACTTTGGTGCTCCCCCACATTTTCCTCGTTAATTTCTCATGCTACTATTGTTTTGTTTCATGACAGGGGAATTTCTTAAAGTCATGTGGAAACCTGAATGATGATCGTGTTGTAGGGGGAATGGCAGACATGATGTGGCCCGGGAATTTTTAAAATTAGCTCTTCAATTGTTTTGAGACAAAAGGGTCATTGTTCGTTTTTGAAATAGATCTTTTTTTTTTCTTTCTCCCTTTTAAGATCCAGGATGTGTTGTTTATTTTTTATGAGCATCAGAGAACTCTAGCCAGAAATTCTGAAATCTTATTGCACTTGAAAGCCTTCTTTCTAAGTACAGGTGCTAGCAGCAGAATTTAAGGGGCCAATAGCCATATGGGGCCAATGCAAAGATCTCTGAAATGAAAGAAAAGGTATGAATGATATGGTTATAAATTAAATTCAAAACTGGGATAAATATCATGATCAAAAGGCTAAGGGAACTTCTAATATTTTAGTACTTAAATTACTCAAGACTAAGGCATACGTGGTGGCATAAGACGTAATAAGAAAGTAAACACAGATATGCTTTTGTCCGATCCTGCTCATTCCGTGTCCCAGTGCACAGGTCACCAGGTGTTCCTCATCCCTCTTATTTGTCCTGGTGATGGCGTCCATGCTGTGGTGCAGGGCAAGAGGACTGCTCCAGGAGCCAGGAAACTTGGTTCTGGCCCCAGTTCTAGAAACCTGTCGTGGGACCTTGAGGAAGTGACTTAACTTTTGACTCCAGTTTCCTTCTCTTTCAATGACATTAGTGGCACAATGATTCCTAGGCTCTTCCCATATCAACAGTCTATAATTGTATAACATCTCCTGTGGTCTCAACAAGGTTACATGCTATGAGACTTTGGAAAAAACACTTGACATCTCCCATGTTTCCATAAATTACATCAGTAACACCTGGCCTGGCGGCTGGTTTGTAACATGGTTGCAAGGAGTAAAGGCGGAAATGTGCAGGAATACACCTTGTAGACCATGGAAGCTTTGTTTAAGTATTAACATTATTTCTCAATTGAGTTAGTAGTCATTGGAAATTCCAATATTTGGCAGTTGTGAATAACATTTGTCTAATATCACTAGCTTTTTTAAAAAAAGTTTATTTTTCTTAGTAATCTCTACACCTGATATGAGGCTCAAACTCATGACCCTGGGATCAAGAGTCGCACACTCCTCCAACTGAGCCAGCCAGGTGCCCCTGATATCAATAGCTTTTTAAAAGACGAACTCTTCAAGCTATGGAATGAGAGATATAGAGAGCTTTCCTAACTCATTGGAAGATAGTTCTCCCTTGGTGTCCTGCATATATGTCATAAACAAAATAAAACAAGCTGAAATTTGTCTTTATGACACTGTGAAATTCTTAAGGTGTCACTATTTTTAGTCAAGTGAGAAAGTAAAGTACAGTTTTTAATATTTATTTTCTCCCCTTTCATAGACATAACATTTATGTAGAAGCATCTTGGTCTTTGGAGAAAAGGACCACAGATGGGTACAATACTGTGTGGAGGGAGGAAAGAGTAAGACTAAGAGCCATCTTTTTTAGCTCAGAGTACAGATAAGAAACTGTAGTTTGGAAGAAGATGATGATTATAGCAATGGAATAATTGGATTAAAAAGAAAAAGCATCGAAGCAAACATCTGACCATTCCTGTGAGGATCAAAAGATACCAGCGAGCTGGTCTACTCACTACCACCCTATCCTCTTTCCAAAACTCCTTTGTTAGTTGTCCTCAGTACCTCCAGGTAATAACCGAGACAAAAGTGGAATTTCCTTATTTCCTAGGAAGGGGCCAAAAATATCTTCAGACAAGGAACAGGAAGCATAAAAATAACTCTCAGAGGAGTAGCAATTGTTTGGAGATTTCGAGTGCATCGGGGGCTCTGTGCAAGCAGCAGCCTGGCCTGGCCCCGAGGCAGGTGTGTGCACCACCGGGCAACTGCCGAGGAGGCACTGATTGGAACAAGATTTGGGGTCACATTGTGGAGAACTGTCATGATTTGGAATATCGATGTGGGAGCCCCCAGCCGAATGATTCTCAGACATGTTAGAGTAGAGATCTCCATTTGATCCCCAGTGAACTATCATGTGGAATTCATCTATAAAACAGACAAAAAAAAAAAAAAAAAGAAGGTGCTCTGGCTGAAGGAAGCAAAGCCCCAAGTTCCTGCTGCTCAGCCCCCCTGACCCCAAATTATAGCCAAGGCTTCTCGGTAAAGCCTCAGCGTAAAAGTCACTGATGTAGTAGGTCTTGTGTTAAAAAGTCTCCAAAGAGATTTTCTTCCCATGATGTAATACATTTCTACAAACATCAGCAGCCCCTCTGACTTCCCCCTCACCCTTGCTCTCCAAACACTCAGCAAGTCATCTTGATAGAATCTCTACAATGACCCCAGCATCTGTTCTGTCCTTTCCAGACTACGGCCACCATTCAAATCCAGGCCTTTTTTACTCTCTCCTGGATAATTACCAATGCATGACAGAGGTGACTGAGTCCAGGCTCTCTGCTGCCTCCTGCCTAATGCATCCAATAGCCTGTTTCCAGATTAATGTTGATCTGGAAGCACAGCTCTCACGGAGTTTCTTCTCTACTTAGAAATCTTCAGTGGCTCCCTCTTGTCTAGTCCTACATGCTGAGATTATATCACTTTCTAGAAGAAACCCATGTCTCTTGTCTTTACTCATTTTATCCCCTCACCTTGAAATTCCCTCAATTTTAAGATTTAACTCAAAGGCCAGCTCTCCAATGAAGTCACCTGTGAGCTTTGCTTGTCCTTTAGAAGAATGAGTCTTTCTTCTAAAACCTCTAGGAGTTTTTGTAACGTATCAGTTTCGCTTTATTACACTACTGTTGTACTTGTTTCATCTCTCCCACTATGTTTTGTTTATCTTTGTAGCATACGTGGCACTCACTGACATAGCAGGAACTTTTTTAAAAATAAGAGAGTAAAGATATTGATGCAGATCCATCAAATGTCCCTGGACACCTAAGGGATACAGGATAGCAATATAGAGTCTGGCATACCATTTCCATATTTCAAAATATCTACTTAAAATTAATGGTGACACAATCATACCAGAATGAAATGTGAAAGTTTTGTGCTTGTTTATGCTTTTGGCTGAAGGTAATGCAGAGTGTTAACATTGATTATCTTATTTTATCAGAAGCTCTCTTTTGCAGATATTAATTAACGTGTCTCATTAGAAATGAGTTATTGCTTAATACACTTCACTTGGTAGGTGTTATGGACTCAGTTATGTCTCGCTCAAATTCCTGTGTTGAAGCTCTAACCCCAATGTGACTGTATGTGAAGACAGGGCCCATAAGGAGGTAATAAAGGTCAACTAAGGTCGTAAGGGTAAGGCCTGACAGAACTGGTATCTTTACACAAGAGGAAGAGACACTAGAGAGTTCTCTCCCTCTCTGCACATACACAGAATAAAGGGCAGGTGAGGACTCAGAGAGAAAATGGCCATCTGTGAGCTAGGAAGAGAGGATTCACCATAAACTAACCCTGATGGCCCCTTGATCTTGGACTTCTAGCCTCCAGAACTGTGAGAAAATACATTTCTGTTATGTAAGCCTCCCAGTCCGTGGGATTTTGTTATGGCGGCCCTAGCAGACTGATACAATTGACAACTTACTTCAAAACAGGAGGCAGAGGAATAGGAGAAATAGGAGAGGTTCTTGAGTGTGAAAATTTGGGGGGCCACTAGCGTCATACATTCCCCTCTCCCAGGGTAACAATGCACTTGCTGTTCCTACTACAGCTCTCCTCCTGGCCCAGGAGGGCACAGACCACCTGGGTCTGTTCCAGATGGACCCATCAGTGGCTTGCTGGGGCTTCTCAGCACTTGGCTCTTCATACTTTTGTGCTGAATGAATAACTTCCTTTTTTCAGACATGCTGTTTTCTAAAAAAAGAGTTACTAGCCTATGTTTCTTTTTAGGTCTGACTTGAATCCTTTCTGTTGCTAAACTCCCTTTTCATATTGTCACTTATAAAGAAAAATTTTAAAAGGTAAACTGTTGCTAAGCCTTCACTTGGTTTTCCTATGATTGACATACTTCGTCTAATCATTTCCTCCAAGGTCCTGCTTTCACCACATTTCGGTTTCTTGCCTTATCCTTCTATCAAGTTCTTTTCAGTCATAGATCTGTGAGGTAAACTCAGGATCCCACTGAAATGATTAATGCTTCACACAGCTGGAGAAACATGAAGACAGACACGTTCAGAAATTATGTCCATTTTTATTCCTATTATGTCTAAAGAAGAACCTCTCATTGTTCCTGAGATGATAAAGTCGGTTTACTCTCTAAGTAAAAAGAAAAAAAAAAAGCGTCAAAATAGAAACATACCAGTAATTTAAATATTCTTTATAGACTTGTCAACTACTAAGTCCTTTCCGGCATTCCTGGACGATACTGGGGACCCTTGTCAGTTGACCTACTGTCAGGCACTCTGAGATTTACAAATGCAGATGCCACCTCTGATTCAGGAGAGGCACAGAGCCCGATCTTCCCTGCAGATCTCAATCTCTGTAGAAAAGCACCAGCTTGAGCCTTGGCAGTTTTCATTCTGTGGTACCAGCTCTTCCGTATCTCTGAACATCTTTCTAGCCCACGACAAAGACCGCACTTCTCACTCCCCGAAGACACATTATCCTGAATTAGAAAACTTCCCTTATTAGCAAGGGAAACATTACAGTTCCGCTCTTTCCTGAAGAGTCTGGGCAACACCCTATTTTCAAGCAGATGCCGCAAGTAAATTCTTCCCCTGCCTCCCCTTCCTTTTCCTCAAGGACACAGAGTCTCCACAGGTCCTGTTTCTAGGCTAGGGGTGCTGGGAAGTAGGGGGAAGTAGGCAACCTTCCCTATCAGTTCGTGTCTTAAAAACCCCTTCCTGAGCTCCTACGGTGTGTGGGCCATGGTTTCAGCTTCCCTACGGGCCCTGAAGCAGCCGTTTGCTTTGAACTGGTTTTTTATTCTATAGGCAGCATTTCTGGCCAAGGGCTAATACCTGTGTGGGCCTGTGAGCCCTCTCCCTAGCCTCACACAGCCTTGATCTGGGTTTCTATTTTAGGCCTCCCTAGAATTACGTGAGACAAGCTTCCCTTTTCTGGATTCTCAGTTTCCTCTAAGTCCATTAACGTTCCAGCCCAGCCGCCCTTGAGAGGCTAACGCATCTCCTGCTCCAGTGTGCATGTGAACAACCTGAGGGTGTGGTGGAAATGCGGGCTCTGATCCTGGGGTGCCACTGAGAGTCTGCATCTCCAAGGCCAGCCTCTCCAGTGCTGATATCACCTTCCTGGGGCCGTGCTTCGGTTACGGTGACCTAGACACCTGTTCCCCCAGCCAGCAACAATCGGGGCATTCACACTCCAGGGTCCCTCACACCCTGACGATTCTGAGTTCCAGAAAGGTCCTTGAAAATATTTGCTTCCAAAGGTCGCATTCTGCCTGGTCCAGAGCAGGTTATCAAGTGAGGCTTCCTCTTGACCTTTCCATGAAGTCTCGGTTGACAGCTGCCCCGTGCACACGGCAGTGTAGTGACTTCAGCTGATGTTTATAATGAATCAAGAATCCGTCATCGACCTTCCCTTCCTTTTGCACTGAGAGAAAATACATCCTCCTCGCTGGACCTAGTCATGTGTCCCTTAACTGTTATGAGATGCAAGGACATAGGTCTCGCCTCAGTAGTTCTCCATGTCCCTCGCATCTTCCAACATCATCCTTCCTGTGTCTCCGTGTAGAGCTTCAGCTTAGGGTCATCCAGAAGCGTCTGGATGGGGCAGGTGGCAGCACCCAGGAACCTAGGTGTGGGGGACCACTGACATTCACTGGACACACTTAGGTGTCTGCAGCTAATGCTGTCTGAGAAGCCTCCTTGGTATGTCACCTTGGAAGCACTCATGACTGCAGCCGGCCGGGCCCGTGCTCTGTCCTGCGGCCACCCTCAGACCCACACCTGGAGTTGTTAGGAAGCAGGGAAAAAGACCCGCCAAAACCTCCCCACCCCTACCCCCAGATCAGGACTCCGCATTTCCCTCAGGCTCTAGGCGCTTCAGTCTTGGGGTTCTAACTAGGACCGCAATTGTGATCATTGTGACCCTGAGTGATTCTATTCCTTAAGTCAGCTTCCTTTCAACTAGCATGAGATAGTTCTAGAACTTTGTTGCTAGAAATAACCTTGTTTTTGTTTGCTTATTTTGTTTTATTCTTTTTAAACTGTAGAAATTGAGGACCCAGGAGGTGAAGGGACTTGCCCAGGTTCCTTCAACTGGGAAAGGTGAGGTGATCTGGTTGTTAGTGGCATGACCAATAGCCGGGATAGTTGGCTCCAGACTCATATCCAGGGCTTGTCCATGAGGCTCTCCTACAGACCATTCAACTTAAGGATAAATAGAAACCACAACGAGTAAAGTGAGTAATAGTATATTAGAAGCAATTTTTCTCATGTATCTCTATATATCTTATAATATAGCTATATTAAGTCTATTGAAACAGTTTGAAAGAGCATAGGCTGGAAGTCAGAAGACAGAGTTCCTGCCACTGCTGCTAATGAATGAGCTTTGTGTCCTCAACAGCCTCCCTGCCCCCGAGACTCAGTTTCTTTATCTACAAAATGAGAGGGGGTTGAATCTCTAAACTCTCTTTCTAGATCTAACGTTCTATGATCTCTTTGATTTTACAGTTCACACCGCAAGGTAAAATAGTTATACCTCCAGTAATAACCACCCACTGGCTCTGCATTCGGACAGGCCTCCTTTATGCTGAATTCGGTGCTGCAATAGGGGCTTCAGGGCTTGTCTCATATAGATAGAATTTCAGGGTGTCTCCCGGCATTGATCACGAGAGACAACAATTCCAAGGGAACAATACAGAATGAGGCGATTATTCATGCACCACAAACACTTGCTCATCTCCAGGCATTGTTCAGTCTCCGAATAACACGCGTTTAGCGCCTCACCTGTGACCGGGGGATCCACAGAATCATAGATGACAGACTCACTCTGCTGCTCCCGGGACTCATGGCATATCAGCAGGAAGAGAGGTTACATTTAGGGCACTCTTAGCTTGTCAAATCGTACCACTGTTCCTCAAGGGGGAAACACACCCTGTGTGGCCTGGAAGTTTGAAGCTTGAAAGGCATCATGGAATAACTCTACTGTGGAAGAAGCGTCCAGCCACAATTTTAAGCCCGGGATCCCAAATGTGTGCTCTGGCTCTTGCTGTCATGCTAGACGGTTCCACAGCCCTCGTATCCCACCGTGAGGCTTATTGGACATTTCTCTTGCCTTCTGCTGGTGTCTCTATTACACATTCCTTCGGGCCGACATTTGGCTTTACGGAGCTGTGTAAGTGCAGTAGGACACGTTGTAATTCACTGTGTAAACAGACAACATTACTGCATGTACCAGTCGCCTCTGAGGCCAGTTTTAGTGAAGACCTCTCTGATCTCTAGACTCCCTAACTTCCTTTAAACTAATCACGCCACTTCAAGTAATGGAGGGCGATTTCAAAATAAATACAAACGCACGAAGTCTGCACCGCACGCAAGGGTCCTTTCAGCTGTAGTATACAGTGTGAATTACTGGTCCCGTCTGCTAGCGACTTGTGCTCATGCAGCTGTTGGTGGTATGGGATCTCTCCAACCCATCAGTTCTCATGGAGCCATAAATGTAGGTATTCCACTCCAGTTAGGTAAACCCTGGATCTTTAGCTCCTTCCAAAACACAACACACAAACTAAGAAAGTCCTGGAAGTGAAAAGAGGGTCAAATTGCATATTCCTCAAAGTATGTCTGACCTACATCTCTGTCCTCTTTTTTTTGAAAACAGAATTTGTTTCTTTATGTATTTTTTTTCTTTATGCAGGGGGTTGGGGCTTGAATATGGACATTTTCCCACTCCCATTCAGCCTCGGAATGCTGTTTTCCCCAAGTTTCTCATGATAAAAAGACTCAGATTCAGAGCCGAACTGCTGGCAGCTGAATTTCATTAAGACTTTGATGGGAAACTTAAGTTGGAATTACAAACATCTGTGGTTAAGCTTCCCTTTAGTAAACCATTTCCCAGAATTTAACTTTACCACATTAGGAGCAAAAAAGAAAACAGTTGAAAAAAGAATGCTTCTCTTCGGCAAATGCTGGAGTAGATATTTAAAAATCCTCCTCTGTGGTCACTACATCTCAATGAACCAGCAGATTTACTGGTTCCAGAAAACAAATAAGTAGTTGTTTGGAAATGCCAACTTGGGAACTCAATAATGTACTGGTAGTCTGATTTTAATGGTTTCTAATCAATCAAATGTCTCAAAATTAGGTCTGGCCATCATATATTTTTTTGGTTACCTGGAGCAAGGAAAAACCCAAAAGGAGAGGAGTGTTTTTGGTATTACATATTCAAAAAACTATGACAAGTCAGATTTGAGAATTTAATTGTGAAAGGAAAAAAAAAAGATTATAGTCCTCGTCATATTAATGATGTTGGGGTTTTTGTTTAGCTTTTGGGGCTTTAGGAAACTCATTCATTTCTCTTTACTGCCCAGATCATCCTATCGCTGATGAAAGGCTATGTTTAAAGAATCCTTAGGGATACAATAATTACAAAAGTTAAACTACAGGGGCTCCTGGGTGGCTTAGTTGGTTAAGCGATTGCCTTTGGCTCTGGTCATGATCCTGGGGAGGGCAAGGGGAGTCCCTGCTCAGCGGGGAGTCTGCTTCTCCCTCTGCCCCTCCCCCCCATGCTTGCTCTCTTTCATTCTCTCTCTCTCAAATAAATAAATAAAATCTAAAAAAAAAAAAGGTTAAACTACAGTCTCCCTGTTCTCCAATGTTGGATAATCAGCACATTTGTAAGGAAAAGTTGGAAGTAATCAAATTTACAGAGGAAGTAAAAATTTAGATAAAAATAAACTGATAAATCTTTTTTTTTAAAGATTTATTTTATTTATTTGACAGAGAGAGAGACAGCCAGAGAGAGAGGGAACAGAAGCAGGAGGAGTGGGAAAGGAAGAAGCAGGCTCCCAGCAGAAGAGCCTGACGTGGGTCTCGATCCCAGAACGCCAGGATCACGCCCTGAGCCGAAGGCAGACGCTTAAGGACTGAGCCACCCAGGCGCCCCTGATAAAACAAATCTTAACTTGCAGATAGATAAAAACAGATAGCGGAAGAAAACGGGAGAGGAGAGAGGTGCAGAAGAGACAGGGAAGGCAGACTTTGTGAGGCAGCTTATATGTATTACTTCACAACAATCTTGCAAGGCAAGTACAATTTCTCTTCGTTCTATAATCAAACAAACTGAGCCTCTGAAGGATGGACTAATTTGTTCAAAGTCAAACAGCTAGAAAGTAGTGGAGCTGAATTCATAGCACATCTGTCTGGCTAGATGCCCACATTGTACCTTTGATGAAAGGTGAATTTCAGATGTTGTTAAGCAGAGACTGCGAATAAACAGCCCTTGGGCTGAATGGGGCCATCAGATGTACATGCCACAGGGTATTAAAAAAAATTGAGTCAGCAGTTTTACCTAAGAATCCAGATTCTGTTTTCTCTAGAAAAAAAACAGAAGACCTAGCAACACAGAGGTGGCTGCCTGTCTGGAAGAGACAACTCTTCTCCTGTCACTTTGGCCTTAACCACTCCCAGGGTGTATTCCTTTACTGCCCGGTAATGTTTTGCTTGGCCTCTATAAGAATCCAAGTTTTAATTTTTTTTTCCTGTACCATATGATCAGCATTTTCACTTCTGGGTATATACCCCAAAGAACAGAAAGCAGAAACTGAAAACAAGTATGTGTATACCAGTGTACACAGTGACATTATTCACAGAAGCTAAAAGGTAGAAACAACCCAAATGTCCATCAACAGATAAATGGGTAAGCAAAGTGTGCTATATCCATACAATAGAATATTATTCAGCCTTAGAAAGTAATGAAATTTGGACACATACTACAACATGGATGAACCTTAAAGACATTATGGTAAATGAAATAAGCCAGGTGCAAAAGAACAAATACTGTAGGTTCCACCTACATGAAATATCTATGGTAGTAATATTCATAGACACAGAAAGTGGATGATGGTTGCCAGGGTCAGGGGAAGGGGGTAATGGGGAGTTATTGTTTAATGGGTATTGAGTTCAGTTTGGGAAGATGACAAAGTTTTGGAGATGGATGGTGGTGATGGTTGCATAACAATGTGAATGTACCTAATGCCACTTAAAAATGGTTAAAATGGAAAATTTCGTGTTATGTATATTTTACCACAATTAAAAAAACCCTTATGGTTAAATACGAGAACTCTGGAACTACAGCAGATGAAATTATTTTCCAGCAATTTTAGAATAGATTCTGTAAGATAGGCCATGTATTCCTGTAGGTGGTGCTGTTCTGAATTCTCTCCCTATTAATCTAAATCAGCATCTTCTAATATAGACTATAGCATCATGTAGAGGAAACATACTAGAAGATACTTATGAAAGGAAGATGGGCTGCAAGAAAACTCTAGAGTTAAAAGACCCAGTGATATGCTGGAAAAGAGAATGGGATTGGTAACCTTGGGCAAGGTACTTACCATTTCCAAACTTTAATTTGGTCATCTATGAAATGGGTGTACAAATTTCACTGAGTATTACAAAAGATAGTACATGTAGTTTCATGGGACATAGTAGACATTGATAAGTGTTCATTTTTGTTTTTCCTATATGAGTAGTTTAAAAAGTATGGGTAGACTCATCTGGAGAAGGAAGTTATCTCAATTCTTTGGTAATCCTAAAATTTTAAGCAACTTACGCTACTCATCTAGCAAGCATTGCACAAATAGTCTATGAATGGCATTTTATATAGCTTTATTTTAAGAAATTCCCGAAACTTTGACTAGAATTATGCCCACAGGTAGTTCTATTTACCTAAGCACTCTTTCCTAGATGCTCTTGCACGGTTGAATTACTTTTATAAACTCCTTCCTAGCTGGGCCCCTTACCAGGTAGCGTACCTGGGCAAATGCTCTGTGCCTCAGTTTCCATGTTTGCAACATAAGATCCATAAGTCCCATTGAGTTGTTAGGAGGGTATAAAAAGAACATAACTCACGGAGAATGCTCAGACTAGTGTATGGCATGTGGTAAATACTCAATGAGCGTGTGTCACCAGCCTTGCTATTATTATTACTGCTGCCACTACTATATTTAGTCCTTCTAAAATAATGTTTCCCAGGAACCTTCTGTGGTATTTGGTGAGTAGGTGATTGTGTCCCACTGATCTGGCTCAAGAGTGATCTTTTTCCACATTACCCCCATGGCCCTTAGCTTCTAGCCACTCTTACAGAATATGAATTCATTCTGCTTTATAGAGAGGCTGTGTACATATTTTTCACTCTAAGATTGCTTCCTCCCTGAGGGTAGGGATGTGACTCTGCCTTCTTTCTGTCCCTCCTGGTGCCTACTCTTTGCTCTGTTCAGGGTAAGGCTCCAAGCCTGCTTGTTGGATGATATTAAGCGAAGGAAATGATGACTGCCCGTGGGGGTTCACATTACCTAAACGCACTGTTGAGCAGCCCTGTAGAATGATGGCCCAGGCCAACGACTTAATGTGATCCAACAGGCCATTTTCAAAGTAAGGGCCCAAGATAAGGATAAGCAAAAGGAGATCTAAGCTGCCTTTTAATAAACATGCTGCAGTCTTTTAGTGGCAGGGCCCCTGTTACATTGGAGCACAGGATCACGTATCAACAATAAAAAAAGTCTAGAGGAAAAGTTACTCAGAATTAGTCTAGAGCATAGTGCATTTTTAAAGCCAGCAAGTAAGTGTGTCCAGTGTGAGGCACGTTTGCACATGTGGTTCATGGGGCATTGATTTTCTCTGATGCAAGCTAACAACAACAACAACAACAGCAGCAGCAACAACAACAACAACAACAGCAACAACAGCAGCAACAACAACAGCAAAGCCCAGTCAAGTTACCAGGAGGTAAATTCCCATTTTCCTCTCCGAGAAAAGTTTGCTCAATATTGTCATGTATTTCCCTTAATTTTTCAGTGATCTCCCAAAGGCAGTCACGGCACCGTTCCCCCCGCCACCTCCCACCCTGCCCCTCCAGCGAAGCCCCCCCACTCTGCTGAGTCTCTGGGTGGAGCTTCTTCCGAGCCACACACTGGCAACCTCTAACCTAGTGTTCTTGACCTTATAGAATGCCTGCTTCTTTCTGACAGACAAGACTGTCATTCCTGCCAAGGACATTCTGATACCCTCTCCTTGGGAACTGTTCCCGACTCCATCCCTCTACCCACTCCAGTTCTTTTGCATATCCATATTGGTTATTGGCACTTTTGCCTAGTTTTACTTGCTAGAGTGTGTGTGATAAAATCACGGCTTTCTTTTCTTAAACATAAAATATTAGAATAGTGAATATACTTTTTTGAAAGTACCCAGTCTCCCCTTTGCCCACCCCCACCTACTGAGAATCATTGCTCTTCCCTCAAACACAGCAATAATGGACTCAGGAAACAGTTTGTAAAAAAAAAGCAGGAGGTGGGAAAATCCTACCCATTAGCACAGAGTTATGGGTGGGGTGGGTGCTACTCTTTTCAAACTCTTTGCATCCTGGGGGATGTTTGGGCTTGTTGGAGAAGGAAAGGAGGGACCTTTTTTTCTTGGTCAGCCAGGGTTCCTCATCCTTCTATTCAGTGCACATTAATGTCTTTGACCCCCTAACTCACACTGAGCACCGCAATGTGTGGGAGACCAGATCTGTGTTGAGAGCTGAGGGCCCAGGGGTGGGGAGGGCACAAACCTTGCTGTCGAGAAGCTTGGAGAGCGTTTGGAGGGCTATCAGCCAAGCACCTCCCACTGCTCCATGCTTGCCTTAGTATTTTTCTTCCTTCACTTAGAAGGAAAATTGAGGAATAACCATTCATATAAATCCAAGTCGAATAAAATGAATGTATTTTTAGAATGTCCCTCTATCCACATCTCGAACCTCCCATGAATAATGTGTCATATGTGTCCATGGTCTCTTTCTCTCTGCCTATAGATGTAAATACAATCTCCTGAACCAATTCAGCAGAGTGGCTCGACTAAGTTATTACATTTCCAGAATGTATTTGGTTTATGGTCTCCTTACTGGCTCTAAAGAGCATGGGAAATCTGAATGCTGGGGCACAGGGATCGCCATGGGACCACAGGCTAACTGGAGGTATTATGTGAAACTATGCAGTGGGAACATAATTACTCCAATCCCACCCTTTCTACATCATATACTTTGACCCTTCTGGAATGAGTAATAGCTTCTTTCTGTTTTCCTAAACCAAAAGCCTCAACTGGCATTCTGAACCTATTAGACTCTAACAGTATTACAAATTTAACTCACTATAGGACATTCTTTCTGGTTGGAAAGTTATAGACAAACAGAGATATACCAATATTAAGTAAAATATCACCATAAAGTTAACGTTCTGAGAAATATTCCCAAATAAGGGTTTCTTTTAATCTATTCATCTACATATTTTATACTAATAGTAAGTCTTAGAATGTACAAAGCATGTATGCTATACCAAGTACTGTGTTAAGCATTCTTTCTGTATATTTTATCTAATTTCATCACAGTAACTGTAGGAAGTATGAAGTAGGCATCAATACTTTCTCTAAGCCTCGGTTTTTTTCTCTGTAATTTGGGCATCTGTAAATTGCCTCAGGGAAGGAGCAGGTAAGTTGAAATTTAAACTTGGGACCATCAGAGTGCAAAGCCTGCCATCCAAAACACTCTGCTGTGCTGCCTTCCTACTATTTCACTGAGCATAGGCGTATATAAGAAATCACTCAGGGTCTCAGCAATACATTTAAGGTTCCTTGAAAATCAAATAATTATTTTCTTACTTTTTGTGGGATGAGCGTTACAAAAAGTAATGTGTGCCCATCTCTTTAAAATTAGCAGATAAAAATACAGAATGCCTAAATTTGAATTTCAGATAAGCAGTAAATAATTTTTTACCAAAATACATCCCACACAATATTTGAGACATAAACAAAAAATCTATTTGTTGCTATCTAAAATTCAAGTTTAATTAGATGTCTCGTATTTTATCTTATTAAAAGGGCAACCTTACCCTTAGGCATTTCATTCTGAGACTTTCCATGCTCAAAGCAACAGGTGGAAATAATGCTTCAGGGGGTGGAGGTGGGGGTGGGGGGTAATTCTCAGCCTGAGGAAAAACAATGCCTTCCCATTGGTGTCTCTACTGGCCTGGCTTCTCCTCAGGCCGGGGGAGTACGAAGCTGAGCAGAAGCCTGCCCCCCTCTTTCACATAGAGGTTACTTCTTGCACCACAGTGAGAGGTTGGCATGCTCTGGTCCTACCTACTCTCCCTCTTTTTTGGGGGGTGTGGGTGGGACTCCCTCTTGGAGAAGGACCATCTTCATGCACCTTATTTTGGTAGTAATAATTAAGAACTACAGTTCTACTAACAACTAGTAGGATTAATAGCAATAATCCAGCCTTCAGTTCTGTTAGAAATGGTGTCAATCCACATGACTGCTTTGGTTCTATAGTTGTTGGACCCATAGCTATAGTGTGTGTGTGGGGGGGGGGGCGGGGAGAGAGAGAGAGAGAGTGTGTGTGATGTTAGGTCCATTACTCTTTCCTTTCCCATGAACTTAGGTGACTTCATTTTCCTCCTTCTTAGCATCTCCCACGCACTGGACATGCTGTTGTCCCTCTTGGCTCAGGGGACTCTTAAATCACTTACTCTGGATTCATCCTCCTTTACCCAATTTCTACATTTGGATGTGCTTTCAACATAAAAGCTATTGTAAGGTATTCAAACAGCAGCTCTTTGCATAACCATATCATCAGTAGCATATCCTGATCATTTTAACTTTTGGGTTGGGGCTTGGTTTTCATCACAACTTCTTGCTTCTGGAATATAGTGGCTCCTGCCTATTTAAAGTATCTGCTCTGCAGCTTCCCAGCAGATTCTGTAGTATCCTATCACCCTCAGCCACTGGCTCACTCTCCCCTGTTGCCGAGAACCTTCTGTTAGATTTATGACAAAAGGATTGGTCCCACAGTATTGTTTCCATTGTCCCAACATCACAGAGGAACAGGAAGCCAGTGACAGGGCACACACATTAGGAGCTGTGGCTTGACAAAAATGACTCTCCTGGGACATACAAGTGGCAGAAAGTCACAGAAGTGCCACTGCCACCCCAGGTGACAGTCTGAGCAGACACTCGGAGTACACAGGACACATGCACTTCCGCTAGTTCGAACAGTGACATGTTCCAAAGCCTCAACTCGCAACGCACGACGTCCAAATCCAACTTAACAAAGTCAAACTCTTCAAGTTTCTGAACTGACCTGGTGCAGGTGAAACTCTCAGGGCGGATGGGGGAGGGAAAGAAGAGGGGAGAGAGAGGGACGGGAGTGCGGCGCCCGCGGGGCGCAGGTGCCGCGGGCAGGGTGACAATGGCAGGGACACTGTACCTTGGCAGCAGGCGGCAGCCTTCCGGGAGCCACGCGGGGCTCGCTCGTCTCGGGCGGGTCTTGTCTGCCGACCGCTGAGCTCCCTTCAATGTCAAAAGGAAAAGCGTTGTCGGTGCCGGCCGCCGCGGCCGCGCAGACAGCGCCCCAGAGGAGCCACAGCGGCAGGACGGAGCAGCGGGCTGAGCTCACAGCCATCTCTCCGCGGACATCCAGCGGGGCTCTGCCCGGGGCTCGGCGGCTGCTTGTCCTCGTCGGTTCCCCCGCACCCCCACCCGTGGGGCGGCGGTGCCTCGCTCGCTCTACCTTCTCGGCCTCCGCCGTGTCCAGATGTGGGAAGTCAAGGCGGCCCGACGAGCAACTTAGTCAAGAAGGGAGAGAGAGAGCGTGAGCGGGAGTCCCCCTTCCCCCCTTCTCTCTCCTCTTGCCTTCTTCCCCCTCTGTTTGCCTCTCTCACTTTCTCTCCCGCTTTCCCTCTCCCCAGAGGCTCTGGCCGAAGGGCGTATAGATGGATGAAGTTTAAGGCTGAGCATCAGAAGGCAGAGCGGGTTGGGGAGAGCCCGGCTGCCACCTCCCGTCCCGGCGGGTGGGGACTGAGGGCTGCGCTGTCCTGCCTTCCTCCACACATCCATTCGCACCACTCCCTTTTTACCTTCCACTTCCAGGCCCTCCCACTCCAACTGGCATTTCACACACGGAGCTCGGGCCTTTCCCTGGCCTGCCCTCCCCCTCCCCTCTCAGACTGGAGACCCTCCAAGGGACCCCTCACATCTCTTATTTAGTCAAGGTGCCCGGTGTCTTATCTGTATTTATGTAGATCTCGTATGTGGCCCCCTAGTTTGCAGGGAAGTGAGTGGGAAAGAGATTGCAGGGGCGGGAGCCAGAGGTAGGCAATGTCGCTGGGAGGGTAGAGGGGGAGGGCGCCCACTTTCTTGAGCAAGGTTTCTCATTTTCTAAAGATGGAATGCTTCACTCTTTGATCTATCTTCACTGAGATGGCTGGCCACCCTCTTCCTCCCGACAGTCCTCACCCAGAGGGCTGGGGAGAAGAATATCTTTTACTGCAGCGCTGGAAAATGACTTCATTACACAAATGCATGAACTTTTATTTACAAAGAACATCTTGTTTTCATCCTAAAGAGGTGCTTTGTAAGGGCTTCGGAACAAGGCCTGCAGTGTATGAGCCTGTCAAATATACTGCCCACAGCCCTGGCCTCTTCCTCTAGGCCTGTAATCTCATGCCTACTACATCTGTGTGAGTCATGTAACCTTTCTTAGACTTTGGACGAAGTTGGCTACAGTTGTGTGGGGCGCCCCTGTGGAGGGGTCAGTGGTCACTGCAGCTGGTAGGTACCTTTGCTTACCTGGGCTTCATAATGGAGCTTTAAACATTCCCACAAGACCCAAACATGGCTTAAAAAGGATTAGATGAAGCAACCATAAAATGAAACCCCAGTAAGTCTCTAGATGTTTGAAATTATCACAATCATGCAATAAAACATTTTCATAAAACCTAATCATTAGCTCTGTTTTATAGGACAGAAGTTATTTTACCTAAGAAATAACACTCATTTATTTTGTACCTACTGTATGTCAGATACTTTGTATATGTTATTTTGTAAGACTCACAGAATTCCTGGGAAAAAGGACTATTATTTCATTTTTACAAAAAAAGGGGGGAAGGGGTTCTGAGAGACTAAGACATTTGCCCAACATCACACAGCTGGTAGAAAGCTAAGCTAAGGTTTGTATGTGGACATCACGGATTCCAAAACTGTGTTTCACATCTACACCACACGGAAACTCATGAAATAAAGGACACAGATTCAGAGCAGGAGAGATGACATTCCCGTTTTTTGAGTACTTTCTATGTGCCAAAAAGTTTGCATAAATTATCTCATTTAATTTCATCATTGCCATAATCCCATATGACGGGTATCGTTACATACACTTGGTAATGGGGAAGCGGTGAAAGTGCTACTATCTGATGCTAAGGTCATTGTTTTTTTTTTTAAAGATTTTTATTTTATTTATTTGAGAGAGAGAGAGAGAACACAAGCAGGGAAGAGGGGCAGAGGGAGAGGGAGATGCAGACCTCCCCCCCCGCCCCGCCCCCACAAGAACAGGGAGCCCAACCTGATGCTCAATCCCAGGACCCTGGGATCATGACCTGAGCCAAAGGCAGACACTTAACCTACTGAGCCACCCCGGTGCCCGAAGGTCATTGATTTTGAACAATAAAATGATATGAGACAAAAGTGCCAAAGCTGGTAAAAACAAAAAGTTCTCATATATCTGTGAGTATTTGTAATGTTTTCATTTTAAGATATAAAGGTAGTATGATAATAAACCAGTAAGCTGAACTATGATCATCTGCCACATAACCCACTAAATTAAGTGAAAGTACTTAAAAAGATGGTTGGTTGGTTCTTGAAGAGACTGATATTGGGAGGCAAGATGGCTAGGGTCTAAGAGGGAAAAATGATGTTCAATTATCTTGTCCCATTCTCCCTTGAAAAAGCTTTAAGTAATAATGAAATAATAATAATAATAATAATAATAACAATAATAGCAATAATATGTGCATCATATTCTGACTTCTGATATAGACCTCTTCAGTACACAAAAATTATTCACATTTGTTTTCTGAAAGATTACGTGCTGTTCTTCACTAACTGTCAATCAATCTCACACTTTGTATTTGACCTGGGCCTCTTCTCTCTACCCATAACGCCCTGCTCAGGTTTTGGGAAAGGCCTAAATGGTGGGGGTGAGAGTGTATTTGTCCAAGACCCATGAACTTTTGATTGTTGATTAAATATGTGCTTCCAGTTCCTTCTCCTCATCTTCTTTTTGCAGATACTATTATTTTTGAGGCCGAATGCATAATACAGAAGAGCATGGGTTTTGTATGAAATGAGATTTAAATCATAGGTCTGTTTATAGTTCTGGGAGCTTGGCACACACATAGTCTCTCCGGACATCAGTTTCCTCGCCTGTAAAGTAAAAGGGGTCAATGATACCTCTTTCACTGAATTATTATGAATAGTAAATGAAATAATGTAAATAAAGCATTGACTTAGCCTGGCATATACTCAGTGCTCAATATAGACTATTTATACTGTATTTCAAAGTCTTAAAAAAGAACAGAATGACTATTTTTAAAGAGGAAAAATAGCCACGTTTATTTATCCTGTGGCTTGGGTAACCTCGCATTTGCTGAGAATAGCCATTCACATTTCTGGCTGCTCCGTGGGCCTTCCCCATGTTAACCATGAATGAGGCGGTCATGGATGATAGAGTGATAGGGCAGGGCAGGCAAGAAGAGAGAGCATGCCTGACTGTTGCACAGAAAGTCAGGAGGCAGTAGAACAAAGGGAATCATCTCCTCACCAAAGGGCCCCCAGACCATCAGAAGCTGGAGTGTGGGAGGATTTTACTGCTGCTACCATGACAGACTGATGACAGACCGAGCGTCTTCCGTGGGTGCGGCTGCTTTCTTATCACGACCCTCCCTCGCACTCCTCTCCTGAGACTGGGGCTGGGCATTGGCCAGATACTTCCACGTTCATTATCTCCTTGGGACTCCCACCTGCCCCGTGATCAAAGGAGTGCTGCTTCAGAACCCCCGAGGCACAGACGAGAGCACCGACACTAGGGAGGCAAACAGGTTAAATGGCAAGGACAGGAAGCCGGTTAATGCCGGTCGAGAGCCCCACACCTTCCGACTTCCAGACCAAGGCTTTCCCAACTACACCCAACTGTTTTTAGTTCTGGCAGCAGCAGATCTGGTGGCTTGGAGGCTTTATCAAAAGAACATTCTGGAATTCCCTTCTGAGTCCCCCAGTGGGTGCAGTTATCAGCAGATAAATATCAGGGCTGCCCACTCCCTTCAGCACTTGTTGGGCCTGTCCACAGCATCCAAGGATCCAGCAAGGGTGTCGCTAATGCATCCCATATGCCCTTCTGTAAATAGAAAGTCACGTCAGATGCTATTTTGGATTTTTAGGCGCTAATCTTGGACATAATTAGATGGGATTGTTGTGGGACTGTGTACTAGTGATGACAGTTTTGTGATGAGGTTGGTCAGAGAAGCAAGGGCGAGCTATCACGTGCCAGGAGGTCTCTGACAGTCAAGCAGCAGGAAGGGAAGGTGGAGAGCGGTGTCCCTTTTCTGCTGACACCCCTCTCCTCTCAGGCTGCGCCTCTCCTCTGTGGACGACTCTGGTGGGAGTCCAGCCATGGGAGGGGGAGCAACAGTGAGAGCTTGGGAAGCGTGGGGCCTCCTAAAGGCAATTCTTCCTCCCATTTGTTTTCTCAGACTTTTGTTCAGGATGTGGACAGCCTGTGCTATCTATGTTTCCTCTTTGGGCTATGACACTTGTCACAGCCTCATTTGGCTCTTAGCATGTGTTTTCTGCATTCTTTCCATCCATCCATCCATCCATCCATCCATCCATCCATCCATCCTTTATTCAGTTATTCATTAATTCATGTATTCATTTATTTACTCAGCATTTGTCGAACACTTCAATAGGGCAGGTTAGATGATGAAGGAAAGATGACAAAAACATATCCTAACTCTGAAGGAATTAAGAGTCCGCTGAGGCAGACTGTAGGTTGACCCCGTAGGGAATGCAAAGTGGTTAACAGGAATTTAAAGGCAAAGTCCAGATGAACTGCTAATAAACTATGTAGAACAAAGCCTTTCCCAGGACTCTGCTGGCTGGAAGAAGGGGGCAACCCCGCTAAGTCCTCCGTGATGAAAGGAGGAAAAGCTGCCATTTGTGGAGGAACAATCACATCAGAGACTTGCTGCCACAGGAAGGGTGAGGGAGTCATGGGATTCCAATGGCTCTTTGGGTGCCTGTTCAGGGCACACAGTCATTGCCTTCAGGGCCTGGGATAACCTGAGGGAGAAGAAAGAGCTTCCCAGCCTCCTCTGGTCTCTCAGCTTTTCCTCCATCCCGGCCCTAGGCTACACAAGGGTCTTCTCTCCTGCAAATCTCAGCACTGAGACGCTTGTTATAGTCACATGGAAGTCCTGAACAAAAGCCTGAGGATGCCCATAGGAGGACGAACAACTTCTTTTAAGTTAACAAAATGTTTACATTGCATGGTGGTGAGAACTTAACAGGAGATGTACCCTCTTCACTGGTTTTGAAATGTACAGTAACAGTATTGTTATGTATTGGCTCAATGTCCGTTTGGGAAGAAGGACATTTAGGAGGCCCCACGCTCCCCGAGCTCTCTCTGTTGCTCCCCCTCCCATGGCTGGACTCCCACCAGAGTCGTCCACAGAGGAGAGGCGCAGCCTGAGAAGAGAGGGGTGTTAGCAGAAAAGGGACACTGCTCTCCACCTTCCCTTCCTGCTGCTTGACTGTCAGAGACCTCCTGGCACGTGATAGCTCGCCCTTGCTTCTCTGACCAACCTCATCACAAAACTGTCGTCACTTTTTAAATTTTAAGTGAAGACACTGAAGCTCGGGAATGACATAATCTTGGTTGCTTTTAAAGAATTTAAAATGTAGCCCATGTAATTATAGTCAAATTGGAAATCACAGATAGCAAAAAAAAGAGGAAATAGTGGTCACCAGGAGACATACCTCTCTGAGGTAAAGACTTAAAACACTGGAAATGTTTGGGAGTAAATACCTTCAGACTTCTGTTACACCTGTATCAATTTTTTTTCATCTGTACCATGTTTTTAAATATTTTATGTATTCCATTTGATATATATTTTGTATATGCATAAAATATATTTTATATATCCATTTTGTATATTCTATTTTTTATACAAGAACAAATCAAAATGAGGCACCTGGGTGGCTCAGTCAGTTGAGCTTCTGACTCTTGATTTTAGTTCAGGTCATGATCTCAGGGGGGTGAAATCTAGCCCTGCGAGGGGCTCCATGCTCAGCAGGAAGTTCTGTTTGAGATTCTCTCTCTCCCTCTCCCTTTGCCCCTTCCCCCACTCGTGCACTGTCTCTCTCTCTCTCTCTCTGCAATGAATAAATATATCTTTAAAAAAGAAACAAAGTAAAACCAAAACCAAATCACAATGTGCATAGTATTTTTAAGTTTTTCCTCCATGTCAGTGTAACCTCAGTATGTTATTGTGAGAAACTCATGGTGTTCAGATTTGCATTTGGGGAAGATTCTCAGGCATGGATGGGACCTTGACTAGAGGGCCTCGCTAAGAGACCAATAGGAGGCTGGGAAGCCCTTTCTTCTCACACTGACTCTGTAAGCCCCTGGGGCAGGGACCCTACAGTGAAGAGGAGGGCCTGGATTGGATGGGGGGATGATAACAGTGATGAGGACATCCTGATCCTAGTGGTTCAGCCTGATGGAGAAATCAACAGATGAGAGGGAATGGTCCTAACAAGTATTATTGACCACCTTGGCCATGGCCATCGCTTAGGTCCACTAGGATAATTACTTCATCAGGCTAAGGGAAATGATCGCTGCTCAGTGGTAAAGTAATCAACTGAGAACAGAGGTGCCAACATCTATTAGCTCAGTGATGAGACCAATATAAAATAGGAGCTCCTGGGACTTGATAATAAAATGATAGAATTAAGGAGAATTGGACAACATTCAAGACAAGAGACCTAAGACACTGGGTTTTTGTGTCCCTGCACCCATCCCAACCCAAACATCACAGAGGAAAGAGAAGTTGTCTTAAGAGAAGGATTGCCATCACCATGGTGGGTGTATAAGCAGGGCAGTGTTGGGGGGGGGGCGGTTAAAATGTGTTCTAACCTGCTTTGTGTGAGCAGTGACAGAAACTGGTCTGTGAGAGTCTAACTCGAAAGCTCTATGCAATCTAGCTCTGTATCCCTTGGATTATCCTCTAGAAAATGCGTGCTGGATGTGCTCACCTTGGGAAATCAACTGGTTTTGGGAAAAAAAATGTCAGAATTAGAGCATAACCATAATAATGTCTCAAATCTGCACTGTGCTTTACAGTTTGGAATTGAAGTACAGTTATTGCTTCTCTGACAAGTGAGAAACTGATCTGGTTCTAAAGGTTCAAATGTACAGATTCAGACTTTAAGGAGAAAGATTCTAAAGTTATTGTCCACCACATTGGTTAGGTGGCCTATAGCTTCTGAATATTTAACACTCTAAATAAGATTTATTCATCATCCATTCATTCAACAAATATTTTGCAATGTCTACGTGGCAATCGGCACTTTTCTCAGCCCTGAGGATAGGGCAAAGTAGAAATCAGACAAAAGTTTCTGCCTGCATGAAGTTTACATTCCAACTGAGGCAAGCGTAGGAGAGGGAGAATAGACAATCAAGCGAGAGAAATACATATGCGTGGAATACAGTGTGTCAAATGGAAAGTGCTATGGGGAAAAAATAAGTGGCCTAAGGAAGGTAGAGCATGCAGGTTGCAGAGGGTGGAAAGCGCTTGCCTTGTTGAGGAAGAGGCAAGAATAAAGTGGTGGAGGCAAAGTAGCTGGAAATAGTCTGAAAGATAGAGGGCCGTGTGGGATGGGACCAACAAGAGAATTATAAAAACTTTGGCCCTGAGTGAAATGGGAAGTATTTGGAGGGTTCTGTGCATGAAAGTAACAGACTGGACTTATTTTGTCTGTCATGTGGGAACAGGGGTAGAGGGAAAACGATGAGGGAGGAGCCGGGGAGTCCATTTAGAGGCTGTGGCAACAATTCAGGTGGGAGACGATAGGGGTTTGGTCCACAATGTTAACATTAGAGGTGAGAGGTCATCAAATTCTGGATCTATTTTGAATGTAGAACCAGTACGATTTTCTGGATATGGGGAATGAGAATAAGAAAGGACTCCATCTTTTTGGCCTGAACAGACTTGAGTGATTGATTTGTCATTACTAAATGGAAAGGAAGAGCCATTTAGAGGAATGGAGATGATGAAGAGTTTAGTGTGGGAGGACTTTTTTTGAGAGGCCTCTTAGATCAGTTCTTACACTGTATTCCTTTACTTAAAGACTTATTTTGAAAACATTACGTATTCATAATACATAAAACACACACTGTCTTTTTATGGGGATCTACTAATTGCAAGGCACTGTAGATAATACTAGGTAATAACTTTATCTTATAGTCTAATGAGGGAGATTTATAGCATTCAGGTAACAGCAACACCTATAATTCAAGTCAGCAGGTGTTCAAGATGGGCACAAATCCTTTGCTCTTGGGGGCTAAAGCAGGGAGGGATTCTTTGAGCTCAATGAGAAGAGAAAGCATTATAGATTGGAGCTGGATCTCCACACAGGTAGAGGAATTAGGTATGGGAAGATGGGTGGGGATAAGGGCATGGAGAAGGCAATTTCAGGCAAATGGAACAGCAGAGACTCAGGGATAGGAATGGGAAATCACATACATATCCAGGTAAGAGCAAGGGCAGATTAGGTGAAGCATTGTGCAAAGTTTGGGTGGATAATGAGAAATAATATGGAAAAGATAGATATGGATCTGATCACTGGTTTACTAGTAGAAGAGAAAGAGAAGATCACAGGGGAGTTAAGAAGGGTTAATCGATAACCCTGAGGAAGGTGCACTGGAGTGGAGAGACAGGAGCTCAGGGGACCAGCTGGAGATTGTTGCAGTAACAGTTTGGCCTCAGGTGACAAACAGAATAAATCTTATGAACTCTCACTGTGTCCCAACACAACTTCTCATTCCTGGGGCAATCCAGATGTAACACAGACATCTCAATTTGTAAAATCAGTATTTCCTTGAAGCTGAGATGAATTTTAGCTTGAATATAGTCAGCCACTCTTATTGGAGGGAAAGAAAGCAGCGTTTGACACTGTGTTTCCAAGCCAGCACCCACTGTCACGAGTTTACCACGCCACAATATGTTGGCTCTTCTGTCAGTGCAAGGTGTTGCCTGACAGTAGTTCCTATGAGATAGCTTCTATCCATCACTTACCTCATCCATTAGTAAAGTTCATTAATTACTGGCCCTGGCTCTACTTTGACTATTTCGATTACTTCCAAATAACCAACTCATGGTTTCTCCCTTCCTTTCTCTCTCAGTGTTGCTTTCTTTTCTTTTTCTTCTTCTTCTTTGTTTGTCTTCCCTTATTTATTTTCTCAAAAGTCCCACACTGTCTTTAATTGCATTGATCTCAAGCTAAGTGCATAACTTATTTTCTTTATTTAATAAAAAGATAGTGTTCCCAGGGTGCTTGCCTGGTTCAGTGGGAAGAGCATGGGGCTCTTGATCTCGGGGTCATGAGTTTGAGCCCCACATTAGGTGCGGAGATTACTGAAGAAAATAAAAAACATAAAAAAAGATAGTATTTCCTATTAAATAAACTCTCAAGGCCTTTTTTCCCTTTTTATTTTTTATTTATTTATTTTTAAAGATTTTATTTATTTATTTGACAGAGATAGAGACAGCCAGCGAGAGAGGGAACACAAGCAGGGGGAGTGGGAGAGGAAGAAGCAGGCTCATAGCGGAGGAGCCTGATGTGGGGCTCGATCCCGGAACGCCAGGATCACGCCCTGAGCTGAAGGCAGGCACTTAACCGCTGTGCCACCCAGGCGCCCTCCCTTTTTAATAATTAAAAAAAAAATATATATATATATATATATAATACATATGTGAAAACAAACAATTATGATATTTGGGATCATAGTCCATGCAGTTTCTTACTAATAAAATAATCCATAAACATAGATTATCACCTTTAAATACAGCCAAATTTCTCTATTGGGATTTCTAGACTAGTTCTTACCCTGACATCATTGGGATCCTAGAGATGATGATGGGAACTCTAGTGGCCATTGGAAGAGCTCTTGGCAACAACTCTTATTTTCCATGGAGAATTCATACCTCCTCCACACAGTACCTGTGCTAGTGTCTCATTTTTCTGGGTGTGGGGCATTTGTTTCAGATCTAAATGAATCACTGGAATACCGTCTCATAGTGGAACATAATTATAGGGTCAGAGATGGTCATATGACCAACAGGTCAATCAGATGGAAGAAGTTTGCTAGGGTCTTCTGGAAAGAGGCTTTCTTGGGGTTTTTTGAAGAAAGCTTCTAGAGGTGGGCAGCTTTTTTCTCTTGTATATGGAAGAGAGACTTTGTTTCCCTTTGAGTCATTGGCAATCCCAAAGGAAGCCACTTTTAAGAGAAAATGATCCCACAGAAGGCAGAGTAAAAAGTGGAATAAAATGGGTCCTGGAAGATGTTGTTTAGTTGTGAAATCAAATTGACCTCTGAACTTTCAATTTCATGAGCCATGAAATACCTTTTATTGCCAATTTGAGTTAGATTTTCCCTTACTGACAGCCAAAGTAATTCTGATACAAGAATAGTAGGAATTTGAGAAACATGTGATTTTGAAAGAGACTGTGACGAGTGTATTAGGGAGAAATAAAAGATGTTGGTTTACAGAGCAGCCATGTTAGTCTTCTGGAGGAAGTCATTATGAAAGCAAATTTTATATATGAAATATATTGTTTTTCTGTCAGTGCATAGATCTTCATTAAAAGAGAATTTGATGCAGTTGTTAAAAAGCCAGTCTATAGATTCAGATTGTCTGTTTATCCCTCAATTTTCCTACTTACTAGCTGTGTGATCTTGGGAGGTGATTTCATTCTCAAAGTCTCAGTGGGAAATGTACCTGTCTCAGAGTTTTTGTGAGGGTAAAATAAGATGATACACATAAATTTCCCAGAATAATGCTTGGCACATAGTGAGCACTCAATAAACTTTAGCTGCTATTATTATTACTAATAATACTGATATTATTACTGTTATATGGATAATGTTTTCTGGAGAAAACTAGAAAAGCAGGATGATAATTACAAAGTTAATAGAATTCTTTGTTATCTATAGCGTAATTCAGTAAGTACTTCTTACTTTTCTTTCAGTAGTTTTAATATCTGGAAGCTATAACTTAATTGCAGATGCTTTATTATCAACATAGTATTTAATATTTGTTAACCTTTCTCATGGAGGCTGCTACTCAGGCTAATACATGGTTCTGGTCTCATTATCAACCTAACACAGCATCTAGCCCTTTATTACAGGTCCCATCTTAATTCCTAGCCCCATCCTGATAATTCATGGCTCCAACTATGCTATCCTTAATTACTTTACCCTTTTAGTCCAAAGCGATTTCAGTATGAATCATGGCCTTAATTGACTCAGTTCTCTATTTGAATTTTCATTTGTAGACTCAGACCAATTCCCTAGGAATAAGTGACTAGAAGTGAACAGGCTTTTCTAGGGAACTAGACCATAATTTAGGGGACAATTTCCTGTCTGGTATTATCAGGCATTCAAATTCAGACTCTATAATTACTAAAGGTTTTTAGAATTATGGCATTTTTACATTGGTTTTCATTTTCCATCCTTTAGAGCATGCAGAATGTTGTCACTTACACTGTCCAAAACAATTCCCCCGACAACTCTGTGGGGAAAGCACCATCACCAGTTTGAAGCTGTGAGAGATGGAAACATCAGTGAGAGGAGACCATGACCCAAAGGCTGATCTTCAGTCTTCTCAGCCTGGTGTGATTTCTTCCCATCTCTTCTGGCTCCCAATGTCATCAGTCTTTGACATTTGTGACTTGTACGACCCAAAATAAGTCATAGCTGACCAGCAAGCATACAAAAAGAGAAGCTTTCAGGATTGCTGCCCATCAGATTTTGAGGAACAGTTCACTTATTATCATTCTTAAATTAATACTTATTTAAAAATGAAAATACCAATGACAAAATAATTGATTGTGAGGTAGGAGGAGAGAAAGAGCCCATATTTGGAAGGACACATATTTAATCATTAAATGACTGAATAAAAGTGAAGGTTTATTCTTTCTCTTTATTAAATGGGTTATCTGAGCACAGAAAACTTATGGATTGGGTTTGCCATGGCTCACACTTGTATCCTTCTTCTGGATGAATACAATTATGTACTAAAGACCTTGAGATAGCTATTTCTTCCAGCTAGCTACTGGAGATGGGCGCATAATATTTCTGGGCTTATTTCAGCTAGATAGCCTTTGGAAATGGTCCAGAGTGGTTTTTAACCTGGTGTTATGATGAGTGATGACCACCAGTTCCCTGGAGGGCCTCGGAGAAAGCACAGGGAGGAGAAACGGCTCTATACTGTGGACTGGAGACCTGGTATTCCCATCCCAGGGCTGCACTCACTAGTCTCAGCCTCGAGCTAGTCTTCTAAGCTCCCTGCCCTTCACTCCTTCCCTCTATAGAATGAAAAGTGAGACAAGATGCACCTGGGGTCGCACTCAGCCTCAAGGCTCTTATGTTCTAGGAAGGGACCCATCCCTAGACGTTGACTGTTCTGGTCATGGCCAGGAGCAGATGGATGGCTTAGAAAGTAACACTAATAGGACTATCCCATGGCCTTCCCTGCTGGAATAATTAAACCCCGGGTCTGGTGATTTGCGCCTGAAGCCATATTTTAGGTGCCTCAGGAAAGCCTGTGGACAGTTAATGTAACAAATCAAATGCAACAAAGGGAAGTGAAGTATGAGTTATTATTTTAAACTCTGCCAGATTCAGAACTACAGGCCAGAAGAGAAATAATGCCGCTGGAGACCACAAAAGGAAAGAACTTAGAAATACATCTTCTGTCCTCAATTCACCCCTCTATTATACAGCCTTTCACTGGCCCTATGGTATGTACTTCCTAGGACAATAGGCCATCAGATCAGTAGTGCTGGAGATGGAAAAGACCAGGCAAACTACACAGGATACTGCAACAGGAAATTGAGACTGTACTGGAAGAATGGGGTGGATACTCCCAGCCTTAGGTCACCTGCAGGGCCATTCAGAAAATACGTATTGAATTATCATTGAGTAGAATTCCATTCCTTTCCTTTAGTCTATGTCTTTTCTTAACTGTGAATCATTTCGTCCTTGCCCTGTGTGAATATATTAAATGTATAATCACAATTGGTAAAAAGCAAAAGGTAAGCTGTGAACAAAACGTGTATGAAATTTATAAGCCCAAGGCCAAGTGTAGACACAAGCTTGACTGAACCGTGTAGAAGAACAAGGAGCATCGGCTTGTGTGGAGGATGAGGAGGAACATGGGGAATTAGTATGATGTAATTTGGGGTGTAGATTCCTTATTTACCCACAGATTTTATGCAATCTACTACTTGGATTAAATAGAACTCAGTCTTTCATGGAAAATGTTCTTATTTAGCCGAATAAAACAGCAGGGAATTTGAGACCATTACATAGCTTTTAGTAGCACATAGGGCCAAAGTAGGACACAGGCAAACTCAATCCTTCTCGTCTATGCGTGACATAGATATAAAGATAAATCATAAAAAGAAAAGAAATTTAAAAATAAACAAAAAGCAAAAAGCCAGGAGCATTAAAACACAAAGCAATCACAGAGAGATCGGAAGAACATCGTGCCTTTCATTCTCCTCATACTCACCCCTTTTAATAACTTACACGGTTGCCTCTGACCCCTCCTTGGAATGGCAGACATACCATATGCTGTGGTACTGGCATACGCTCCATCCTGGCGATCCATTACTGTACCATGGTTGGACACCATGGTAGGACATCAATCTAGCAGGAGTCAGTTGGATCTCGGAAGAAGGTTCAATATCAATAGGGTGTCCAGCAGGCTGGCTAACTGGCTGAGCCTCTATTCCAGAAACAACTGCCAGGATGCTTAGCCTTCACCAACCACTGCCTTAACGAAAGCCTGAGCTGCTAGCCAAACCTGCTCAAAGCGGTAGGTCAGGATTCACCCCAAGGATTCTGGGAACTGCTAGACATTTTGATTCCCTGATGAGACTTCATGTTTTATTAAGTTAGTGGGTGCTGCCTTTACAGTTGGAGTGACACCTTTACCCAAATTACCTAATCGTAACACCAGCATAGCTAGGAGGCCTGGATGAAAGTGGAGCGATCCAGTGGACAGTGAGTCTCTCGGGATTCATCGCTACCTCCCACACTCTCATACTCCACCCACGTCTTGCCTCTGCTCTAGGTCACAGGCTGCCTATCATTGACACAGAATGCCAGAGGATACTGCAGGCTCTAAACCACAAGTCCTTTCTCTTTACCCTATCAGGGTCCTCACAAATGCCTCACAATCCATTTATTCATATGTTTTGAATGCTTTTTACATATTTTTAGAGGCCGATGTATTGAACTGGCACCAAATTGTGTGTTTTTTGGCAAGGCCTTGTGTAAAGAGTAAAGTGGGTGGTTGTACTGAATGGTCTCCGAGGTCTACCTAGCGCTTCCACTGAGTTCATATTTGAATCTTCTCACCCCCCCTCAGATGTCAGTCTGTCACCACTACCTTCCCTCTCCTGGATGACACTGGCTTCTACTTTACTGAGACACATGATTAGGTTCCCTAGTTTTCCTTCCTTTCTGCAACTTCCATCATCCACTACTGTCTTTCAGGAGGATGGGGCTTGACCCCTTACCCAGACTAACCCACCCTACTGCACTCTTCTTCCCTTTTCTCCAGTGACTTTATGTCTTTTATTGACATATGGAAATTATAAAACAAATTCATGACAGTAAAAATTTAAGAGATAGAATTAATTAAAATAAAAATGTACTTACTTCTCTTCTTCTACTCCCATCCCATCCCACTCTCCAAAGAAAACTACTTTAATTTGCTGAATATTCTTCCAGAACTTTTTTCTATGCACATACAAATTCAAACACATATATGTGTATATAAAATAAATGTGAATCTTTTCATAATCAATTTACATGTTATTCTGCAATATGTTTTTAAAACCCAACATTCGAAGGCATCTGAGTGCCTCAGTAGGTCAAGTATTTGACTCTTGATCCCAGCCTACGTCTTGCTCTAGTGAGTTCAGGGTCCATGCTGGGCATGGAGCCTACTTAAACAAACAAACGAACAAAACTTAACATTCCACTCAACAAGTATTTATTGAGCACTTACTATGGGTCAAGCTCTGTGCTAGGGCATGGGTATGCAAGTGTGAGAAAAAAAGACATGGTTCTTGCCCCAGTAAAACTTAACAGTTCATTGGAAAGATATTTTGAGCTTTATTTCATTTCAATATATACATATTTTGTTCATTATTTCTAATAGCTGTATCATTTGTAGAAGAGGTCTGTCATGATTTATTTAAACATTCCTTTGTTGGAAAACATTTAGGTTCTCCAATTTTTTGCTATTACAACTAATATTATAATGAATATCCTTGTACACTTGCATTAGCTTTTCTGTGGACAGAATTATATTATGAAATTGCTGGGCCAAAGGGTATACACATTTAAAATTTTAGATATATTGTCACATTGCTCTCTAACAAGGCTGTATCAATTTATCTTCTACCAATAACAACCTGAGTCCTGACCAGTCCACCAAGCTCTTTGAAAATTTGCTTTATCAGTTGTGCCCCTTTTACTTGTATCTGTAATCACTTCCTTGGCCTACAACAGCTTAGGTCAACCTACAGCCTAAAAATGTGAAGATTCCCTCTATTCTGCTACTTCTTAAGTTTGCCAACCTAGCTTTCTCATCTCCTTCGTCACTGACGTACTAAGTCATTGCCCCTGGCCATCACTCTCTGCATGCCCTCATTTCTTAACACTTTCCATAAGATTTAGGTCCTTACCACAATGCCAACAATGTCCTCTGGAAGGTAACCTGTCACCTCAAACAGTACATTCGATGATCTTAGTTCAGGTCTTTGTCTTTGTAACATTTGGATAACATTTCTTCCTTGTTGAGACTTTCTTCTCTTCTGGCTTCAATAGGAACTTTCTTCTGTGGTTCTCTTCTCAACTTCTGATGGCTCCTTAAATACAGGGAGATGTCCTCCCTTTCCCTTTTTTCTTCTTTCCTCATCAGTTCCTTCCCAACCTAATCTACTGCCCTGGCTTTAATTCTTGCTTCTGTATATGCCTGTGAAATCTTCATCTCTGGTCAGGCCCGTACTAGCAAGCTCTAATCCTGAACTTCCAGCTGATGGACAGTGATACAGCCAAAGGGATCTTGGTATCAAACTCACTGTGCTCAGAATGGAACTCATCATCTCTCCCAACCCAAAACTTTCTGCATGCTTCCTTTCTTGTTAAGAATTGCCATTCTACCAGTCATTTAGGCTCAAATGATTGCATACTTTTTGCTACAGTTTTTTTTTTCTTGAATCTCATTTCCCATCCACTGCCAAGTCAGTAGAATCTACTAAAGCCGCATTTCACAAACCAGAATGTTACAGAATTAAACAAAGGTTACAAAAATAAATAAATAAAGTAATACTTCTTAGAGTCTTACATTGTGAATCCCAGGTCCTATGCATTTCTCCACTTATGAGACCAAAGAACACTTTTTTTTTTTTTTTAAGATTTGATTTATTTATTTGAGAGAGAGAGCGTGAGAGAGCAGGAGCAGGGGCTGGGGAAGGGAGGCAGAAGCAGACTTCCTGCTGAGCAGAGAGCCCCATGCGGGGCTCACTCCAGGATCATGGCCTAGCCGAAGACACATGCTTAACAACTGAGCAAGTGCCCCAACACTTATTTTCAGGAAAAACCTCTTGAGGTCTCTCTGGAAGTAAGGGAATATATTTTGCTGAATGCATGTATTCTACTAAAAGTGTTTTGATGTGTCATTTCACTGAATTCATTCAGAAGTGAGCAATATGAGAAGGCCAAGTTTGGTGAGATCCATGCGGAATGCATAGTGGGCTTCTTGCCTGACATTGTCCCTGACTCCTGAAACTAAATGTTTTTGTGGTTTATCGTTGGCAAGTTCCATAATCAGTGTGAAAGTAATCACAGAGGCACAGGCATTTAAAAAAAATGGGTATAAACAATTCCTTACTTAGTATTACCTTAACTCAAGATTCTTTTTTTAAAAGATTTTATTTATTTACTTATTTTAGAGAGAGAGCGCGCACACACATGAGCAGGAAAGGAGCAGAGAGGGAGGAGCAGAGGGGGAGGGAGAGAGTCCCAAGCAGACTCATAGTAAGCGCGGAGTCCTAAGTGGGGCTCCATCTCCGGACACTGAGATCACGATCTGAGCTGAAACCAAGAATTAGTCGCTTAACCAACAGAGCCACCCAGGTGCCTCGCTCAAAGTTCTTTTAAATGATCATCAGACATCTTACTCTGTGTCTCATTTGGTCGGGCTTAGATTTACCAAAGTCTTGTCTTTAAAGTGGTATCTATTAATTTCCACCGAAAGCTATTATTTCTATGTATCATCAAGTGGAAAAAACTGCTCCAAAACTATTCAAATAAACTGCTAAATTCAGCCTTTATAAAATGCTAATTGATTCAGATGAACTTTCCTTTAGGTCCTGAAACTGACTTTGGTTATATCTACCCTAGCTTGTGTGTAACTCTGAAATTACATCCCAGGACCAGTATTCACTGCTTTTATAGCGTTGTTTTATTATTTTTTTCCCATTAAAGATTATTTCCAGAATCTAATAAAATCAAAATATGTGGAATTATGGAAAATAAATATTAATTTTTTGTGTGTATGTGTATCAGCAGCAAGTTAAAATTTTTTTTTTATTGAGGAATAATTGACATAACCCTATATTAGTTTTAGGTGTACAACATAATGATTTGATATTTATATATATTGTGAAATGGTCACCACAATAAGTCCAATTAACATCCATCACCATACATAGCTACAGAATTTTTTTTCCCAACGATTCCTTTCCTACGTGCCTTTGCAAGAGAAATCCCCACACATGTGCAAGAGGACATATGCTTAAGAATGTTCACAGCAGTGCTGTTCACAACAAGGAAAACAGAAAACAGTCCAGATGCCTGCCAATGGGAGACTGGGAGGATGAACTATGGTCTATTTATCCAAAGGAAGATTATGATGTAAATGAATGGGTTGATTTTAACAGTATAATATTAAGTTAAACACATTAAGTCCCAAAAGATGACCTATAGAATGATACTCTTTTTCTAAAGTTAATAACAAGTAAAATTAAAATGTACATTTTAGAATGTGTATAGGTGTAATCAAACTGCTTAAAAAGGAAAGCAAAGGAATGATCGATACTGGATTCCAGGTGATGCTACTTTGAGGGGGATGGCTAAGAGGATGAGGAGGAACCATTTGGATACATGTAGATATTTCCAAAGGTCTAGTTTTTTTGAAGGGGTAGTTTCATAGATGCTTATTAAATTATTTCAAATATTCAATTAAGTAGCTAATTCAGTAAATAAAATCAGGACATGCATTTGTCAATGATGAGAGTACGTCATGAAACTGGACTACACTGCATCTAATTCTCTGTACTTGAGGACCAATGGAGGGTCAGAGAAGAAACTGGAACTTTGGCAGGTGAGGTCTCCAGGAGACGATCTGTAAGAGATTTGTTCTTTAGCTACCACCGCTCCTGATGCTCCTTGTTTCCGAGAACGTGGGTTTGCAAGAGTGCCTTGATGAGGCAGTGGGAAGGGAAGGTCATGGAGACTTTCTCAGATGCCGGTCCCTTCCTTGGCTTCACAGATGTGAATCTTGACCTTAGGAAGAATGGTTATTGCAGAACTGACAGATGATTTTCACAAGGAAATTAAAAAAAAACAAGTACCTGAGCATGACAGCTTTGGCATCCATGACAAGGTGTAAAACCAAGTGGGTGATAATGGCCTTTTTCCTACCTCTGCTCAGAATACAGCTGTCCATGGCCTGTAGAAGGTCCCTTCACTTTGAGAACACTGGGCATGAGACCCTTGGCAGGATCATCAGTCCTATTACAGAGTGTCCAACAGTCCGGGCTGAGATGAAATGCTGTATAATTCAGAAGTCAGGAGCAAGGGCTGGAGGCAGAGTGCATTCTATTATATGCTGGCCCTCTACTTACCTTGTGCATGGGCCAAAAGGTATACTTTCTGCAAGACTCAATTTTCCCATCTGTAAAATGGAAATAATAATAGTATATGCCCCATGGCTTACCGTGAAGGTTTAATGATAAAATCTAGTAAGGTAGAAGATGGAGTGCCCAGCCAATAGATTTTACATGCACCCTCTTAATAGGTGCATGGACAAAAGTTATCAAAGAGCAAATACATTAGGGCAGGTACTTAGAAGGGCCATAAGAAGGTGCACGTGAGCTGGAGCCCTGTTAACACACAATGACTCTGCCTCCTAGTAATGGCAGCCCAGTCAATGTCTAGCATTGGATGGCTCAGTTTAACAAGGGCCTTCATTCTTCTTCTTCTTTTTTTTTTAAGATTTTATTTATTTATTTGGCAGAGAGAAGTAAAGAGACAGCCAGCATGAGCAGGGGGAGCGGCAGGGGGAGAGGGAGAAGCAGTCTCCCCCCAAGACCCAGGGATCATGACCTAAGCCGAAGGCAGACACTTTACCAACTGAGCCACCCAGGAGCCCCGACAAGGGCCTTCATTCTCGAGAAAGAGTTAGAAAGGAAATGAGCTAACATGGGGAAAGAAATGGGTTAGATGGTGAACTTTTTAATAAAGACCCGGGTCATCAAAAATGAAAATAATTCAAATGTCCTCTTTTTATGAAGACATAGATATATGTACATATTCAACGAGTTCCATCCAAAAAGGATTAACAGGCACACACAAACACGACTGGTATTTAAAGTAGTAAGTTCACAACTATTCCCACAGCTGTGCTCCTCAGAAGGCTGGCTTGTTGAGCCCAGAGGCAGAACTCCATTTTCTCTACTGCACATTGGGAGCCCACCAACATCCATTCTGGGTGTGATTGTGACCCTGAAACCCATCAATGCGTTCTTCATATCCTCCTCTTTGAAGCACGCCAGAGATAAAGAGCGACATGATAAGCAAGAGCAAGTTTAATCAGCACATGCCTTGCAATATTTCCCCCCTGGGGATTATCTGTGCTTTTCTTGTTTGGAATAGACTCTTAAATTCAAGTTGTTAAAAGCATCTTACTTTCTGCATATGTGTCTGGATAAGTTTTAAAAGTCAGCACATAGTGCAGGGATTTACGGAATAGACATTTTGCACAATCCAAGGTAGAGAAATGAGTTGCCTTTTTTTTTTTAACCTCTTTCCTCGGTTTTTGAGAGTTATATTTTGAAATTATGATAGCCAGAACAGCCCTCTAGACCTCTGGGGAGAAATGTTCCTGCTAAAATAAAAAGAAAAGACCACAGGATAAAGAGAATTCTGAACGCGTAACCAAGATGCAACTCTTGGTTCTGTCCTTCCACGTCCCCACCCTGTGCGGCTCTGTCCCTTGGGGACGCTGCTAGAGCAAGGCCCTGTCACCTAAGGAAACTCAGCCTGCGGCTTGGCAGCTGTTTCTTGTGTATGGCATGCTTGATTTACAGGATTTGGGACTAAAGTTCTATCTCTTTTCTCCACCCAGATGAAATCATTTCCTTTCACCATCCTGCAGCTTAGTTCTTATGGAAGAGAAGGGTTAGGGTTATAAAAGAGACAGGGAGGGAAGGGCAAGGAAGGAAGAGGAAGTTTATAACCCTCGAGGCTTTCATATGTGAGCTTGAAGGAGAGCTCACACTCGCAGACAATGGTGCTTAAACGCCTGAATTTGCCACATTGGTGGGGATCACCTTTCTCATCTTTGCTGAGCCAGACCCTGGAAATGTACCATGTCATTCCCTGAAAGGAATCCTTGTTAATTAGCTATATGTTGTTGTTTCTTTTTAGAGGTTATTAGGGTTTTACATCAGAATCTTGTTGGGCGTTAACAGTTTTCAAAGTCATATTAAATCATGGGATGGAGAAAATACTCCCTGATCCTCATAACTTGCAGAAATGGAAAATGGCAAGCTTTGTCTTTTTTCCACAGCACATGAAATTTGCAAAATAGCATGAAGCCTGTATCCATACCCTGTCTGCCCTAAAAATGGCACAGCAATCTAAAGAATGAGTACATGCCGTGACATATGTTGTCAGCTGTCTCAATAAAAGGATGTTTCTATAATATGATGTTATTTCTTCAAGCCGCAGTCAATAATCTTGGCTGCCAGATGACAAGGGGAGAAAAAACAAGACGTTTTTAGGGCGAAGGACAAAGACTCAAGGACTGGGGGAGAGGGAGTGAAGAAGGGAGGGATAAGGTAGTTTGAAATTTGTGGCTCATCTGTCTGTCCTATTTAATTTTTTTAAAAAAGATTTTATTTATTTATTTGACAGAGAGAGAGACAGCCAGCGAGAGAGGCAACACAAGCAGGGGGAGTGGGAGAGGAAGAAGCAGGCTCATAGCGGAGGAGCCTGATGTAGGGCTCGATCCCATAATGCCAGGATCACATCCTGAGCTGAAGGCAGACGCTTAACCGCTGTGCCACCCAGGCACCCCTGTCCTATTTAATTTTTGAGACGGGTGGGGAAGAGATGTAATATAGGAGTTTGGGGAAGACCAATTGCCCCCATACTGAATGCTCCATTAACCAAAGGGCCAAAATTGGGTGAACATGGACTGATGGCAGGAGAGAAAGACCCTGCTACTCTCTTGTTGTCCTCAGAGAATGGCCAAGGTTGGTGTTATTCTAAGGGCTAGCTGATCCCAGAGTTACCCTCCAAAGAAGGTGGTCATGAATGGACTGATTATTGGCTTAAGATATTTAATAAGGGCATGGTATAATCTCTTTAGTGTTGCCGTCAAGCTCTGGTCTTTTCTCAATGTGTGTGTGTGCGTGTGTGCGCGCACACCCATATATACACTCATACACACACCCATGCGCACACCCTCCCTAGCCTCGATACTGGTTAAGAGAGTTTTGTTTTTAGTTTTGTTACATAAAGTGGCAAAGATGAGTAGCTTGAGAAGCTGGCCAGTGGGACCTTTGCAATGTCCCCTTGCTTTACAGACTTCTGAGCCTTCAAAGGATTTGCAAATTGCTGATGGTAAAAAAATAATAATAACGGTTGAGAATATAAATTCTCAATCACGTTTCTTACATGTTCAAGGATTATTATTCCTTTGGTCTCTTCGTCATCCACATCAACATGGTTTAGTTTGTAAGTCGGTTGAGGGTAGAGGCAGTGGACATATATGCCCCAGATTTTCTAACATAATCCTGATTTCAGATGTTCTGCTCTGTGGTCCCCTGAAATACCTTCAAACTTATCAGGAAATCTGCCCCATAGCTGCTCTGTCTACATGACCTCATGTTCCAAAAAGCTGGTAGTTAAAGCTTGTGAGGAAGGGCAGTGGCAAGTCCGCATTCAGGCTGGTGAGCGATGACATCCAGGCCAGGGTCTCCAGTGGCAGAGCGGCTCCCAAGAGAGGACACCACGGTTGTATTGTTCTCAGGGATCCAGAGGGATAATTTCTCTTTAAACTTGTGAGCCTAAACCACTTTGCCTGATAAAGTGAAATTTACCCCAGTGTTGGCAGTGACTATGACTGTCCTATTTTCAGGAAATGATCTGAAGCTCATAAATTCTGCCAAAACATGAATAAAACTAAAATATCCCTAAGTGAACTTAAAATCATTCTGGAACAGAAAAGCTCCCCAGTGAGATGAGACTTGCCTTTTTCTTTTTTTAAAAGTGAATCTTGGAAAATGAAATTTTGCTTAATTTTTTTCCCCTCCGGTTTTCTCAGTAACTTGTTCAGCGGTTCAAGTGAAGAATCCATCTCCTTTTGGTTCTGGGGGAGTGCTGTAGGAAGTTTGGCAAGTCCTCCAATTTGGATCCTATGTTTTAATCCCCACCACCCCCTGCCAGACACACACACACACACACACACACACACACACACACACACACACACTGCTGGAGGAGCAGCTTCTGGGAGCCTCAGACTCCAGCGGCACCAGGACATCTGCTGTGGACACGTCTTTGAAAAGTGTTAGTGTCATTTAGGGAACAGAGCAATTTCCTCCGTCAGACACGAACACTTGGCTTAAGAGAGAGTACTTAGTTCTCATGGAAGTTAGCATCTGAAATAAGTGTCAGAAGCAAATCTCTTGACCCTGAAGTTGAGGTCAACCACTCCTGGGCAGGGTCACGAGCTTAAAAGAAAGGTTGTTAATAGAGTTTAATGGGGTGAGGGCTATTTCCAACTGAATCTTCAAAAGCCTTTCAGGCTGCAATTAGAATTTACTGTTTGCTTAAGAAAAATGACTCTACCCCTTCACAGCCATTGATTCTTATTTATTGATATTACTTAATTAGCGGCATTAAAATAATACACTTAAAATGGTTGCGCATTCGATGTTCATCTTTATTCCTTTCTCTTCCTGCTCCAGCCAGGCCAAAGATTTTTAGATTTTCTGAACAAGTCATGCCATTTTGTGGTTGGCCTTAAACATGTTGTTTTCTCTTTTAGAAAAGCTCTATCCTTTCCTTTGCCCCTCTGCCTGGCTAATCCCCCTCATCCTTCAAGTCCTGACCTGCATCTGCCAGCATCTCTCTGGCTGGGTGGGGTGCCGCTCCTGCGAGCTCCCCGAGCCCTTGTGCTTACCCACACTTCAGCGTGTCTGCTAGAACCTTCCACCTCTGCACCAAAAGCTCTCCAGTGCCTGGCATGCACTAGGTACTCAGTATTCGTTGGATGAATAAATACACGAAGACTAGAGGGATGGACAAATAAGGGACGCACTTGGTCAATAGTGGGCGTATAGTTTCTTTTAGGTGTTGTTGTGTGTCAGGATCTCTTGGAGTCTGATAGAAATGTGAATTCTCAAGTTCTAACTGCAGGGATTTTGTATGAAACATAATGATACGTGTGGTAAGCTACACATAATTCGTTACTGCTAGGGCATAAAATGTGCGACAGAAGTGGAGGTTGACAAGGCCAGACTAGGCAGGAGGCAAGATTTGGAGGAAGTACCAATGGGCTGGGGTTTTATTTGCAGTACAGGTTACGGGGTGTCAGCAAAGGGCTTTAAGTATGATTAGATTCCTGTCGTCTGTAGAAATTAGATTCAACACTTGTTCTCAACCTTGACTGCATATTAGAATTTTCTTATTTGAACAAATAAGCAATAAAGCCTGGGTCTGTCCTGAGACATTTGAATTTAATTGGTCTGAGGTATGGTCTGGGCTTTGGGTGGTTTTAAAGTTTCCCAGGTGATTCTAATATAAAGTCAAAACTGAGAACTACCAAAATAGAAGAGAAAATCTGTCCATGCAATTTGGCAATCAGCTCTCTTGTGACATCTCTTAAATTGTACTTGTGTGTTGAGGAAAAACAAATTAAAAACCACATTGAGATATCACTATACACCTACCAGAAGGGCTAAAATAAAAAATAGTAGTAAAACTAAATATGGGCGAGCATGCAAAGAAATTAGATCTCTCATACATAGCGGGGGGAACGTATGAGAGTTTCTTAAAAGCTAATGATGCAACTACCATACAGCCCAGTGTTTGTACTCCTGGGCATTTATCCCAGAGAAGTGGAAATGTAGGTTGACAAAAAAACTTGTACACAAATGTTCATAGCAGCTTTCATTATCATAGACCCACATTGGAAACAATCCAAATGTCCTTTGATGAGTGAATATTTATATAGATTCTGGTATGTCCGTATGATGGAATAATAGTCAGCAAAAAAAAAGAACAAACTATTGACCCATGGAACAACTTGGATGGATCTCAGGGGCATTATGCTTAGTGAAAAAAGCCAATCTCAAAGGGTTACATGCTATATGAGTCTACTTATACAACATTCTTGAAATGACAAATAAAGAGTAATAGAAAACAGATGAGTTGTGCCAGAGGACAGGGATAGGAGTAGATGTGATTGCAAAGAGGTAAACTTAAGGGGTCCCTTTGTGATGATGGAATTGTTCTGTATCCTGATTGTGGTGGTGGTTACACAAATCTATACAGGGGATTAAATTTCATAGAACTACATCCCACATAAGCACACAGATGAGTGACAGGTAAAAAGTGGTGAAAACTGGGGGGCGCCTGGGTGGCGCAGTCGTTAAGCGTCTGCCTTCGGCTCAGGGCGTGATCCCGGCGTTCTGGGATCGAGCCCCACATCAGGCTCCTCCACTGGGAGCCTGCTTCTTCCTCTCCCACTCCCCCTGCCTGTGTTCCGTCTCTCGCTGGCTGTCTCTTTCTCTGTCAAATAAATACATAAAATCTTTAAAAAAAAAAATCTGTAGTCTAGGTATCAGTATGGTGCCAGTGTCAATTCTTTGATTTTGATATTTGTACTGCAGTCATATAAGATGGCACCACCAAACGTGGGTGAAGGGTTCATGGGACTGTATGTTCTATTTTTGCAACTTCCTGTTGTCTACTACGATTTCAGACTAAAAAAAAATTGTAGCAATGTATTGTTATTCGTTAGTTGTATTATTTAAAATTTCATGCATTTATATTTTAATTCTTTAGATAGATTGGAGATTTAAGTATAGTGACAGTGTCTCATAATTGTCCTACTTCAAGTCAATATAATTCAATACAGGTAACTCCATTCATTTCAATAAACATTTGAGGGCCTATTAGAAATAAAATTAATGAGTTTTAGTCTGCTTACCATTAATATTATATTGTCCATCCAGCCTAGCACAGTGACATGTATACAGTGAGATCTCAAAATGTGGGATCATTTGCTAGTCTTATTAATTTTTATGGTGATGTGTGATAGACCCCTTATTTACTTAAACACTGCATCTTCTTTGTTTTGTTACTCTGAAAAAATGGAACATAATGTAGGGAAAATACACTTTCCAAATTAATTTCTGTTCTTTAGATCTCTAAGCCACAGGGACTGATGAAAATATTTATTTGATCCATACGTATATTTTATGTTTCAAGTTACAAGTATGTTTTCGTATATTATCTCACGTCAAAAGGTATAATATATATTTCTATTCTTACCTTGAAATCAGGACAAAACAGCTTACGCTACCAAATGGCATTCTTGGACTTTTTTTTTTCCCTTTAATAATCATTAAGCTTAAATTTGCGGGGAGGAGTGCAATTTTCTTAATGTTTTCTACTTGGTTCAACATTCCCAGACAGCAATTACAAGCCAAATATCATTTCAGTAAATGAGAAATTCTTGTTTTCATGTGCTGATTGGCTTTATTACACGTGAAGGTTAATTGGGAGGCTTCTGGAGCTTATCTCGGTAATGATGAACAGCTGCAACAGATCGCACTCCCCCCACCCCCACCTCATTTTGACCAAACTGCACCCAAACAAAACCTCCTGAAAAGGGAACATGATTAAAAGGCACCGCAGACCCTGGTTGCCGTTGTATCTGAGTGAACATCACAGGAAGCCAGAGGAAAACAGAAAGCCCAAGAGGAAATGCTCAGTTTAGCAGTGGTGGCCCCCTCAGACCACTGCAAGCCATCCGATTGGACTCTTAGAGTTCCACAGTCCTGTGCTTAACTAGATCTTTATCCTGTGTAAGTGGTACCACCCACGGCAAAAATGTGCTTGATGGCACAGAGGCGCTCAGTGGTGGATTTTTCTAGCCTCAGTGTAAGAGTAACCCTGCAGATTTCAGTACCAGAGAGAAAGGATGGCTCTGACTGCTTCGAAGAGCTTCTAGAGCCCATTACCTGTCTCATAAGCTCTTTAATAACAACAGCTAATGTGTCTGAGTGACTCGTCATGGGCCAAGCATTGGACTCGGAGTGTGACATGTGTCGCCTCAGCTAATGCTGTCTATAACCCTAGGGTGGAATTATCACATATATGTTAGCAATGATGCCCAGAAGATGTACGGAGCTTGTCGAGGGTCACGAAGCCAGTGGTTGTTTGAGCCTGGGCTTAGGTCCAGGTCCGTCCTTCCCTAGAGACTCACTCTTTTCCTCAGGGGTAGGTTAACAGATAATGCCTTCAGGAAACTCATTCAGAGAAAGAGTTGCCTGGTAGAGAAGTTATTAGGGTGGTAGATATCTTTCCAGTTCAGTTGCCAGTTGGCCAAGTCATCAAGTGGAGAGCCAATACACTGGTCACCTACATGCGTATTTGGGGTGGCCTGCTTTCCACTGTGTGGTATTATGGTCCTGCAGTGTGTGTTAAGGAGTTAAAGTTTTCAGGTAAAAGCAACTTGCTTAGTGATAAAGGAAGAGTTAGTAATGCTTTGGATGGCAGATGGATGTGTGCCATTGGCGCCCTCTCTTGCTGGCCGGCTTCTCCTCGTCCAACACTCCTCTAGCCCACGCGCTCCTCTTTGACCCTTTCTACACAGCTTGACCCCGTCATTATCTTCATCGGGGGCATTAAGGGGCTTCATAAACAGTCTTTCATCTCACCATCTGTGTTTAAAATGATTCCTTCTACCTCTCTTTTCAGTTTATGACAGCAAGGAGGCGTGGTAATAGCTTAAGACGACAGGTTTGGAATCAGACAGACCCAGGTTCCAATTCTAGTACAGGCACTTGCTGATACCTAGACACACGTTTTGATCGAGTCACTTAATTTCTCTGGGCTTCCGTTTTCTCATCTGTAAAATGTGAGTAGTGACACAATGTTTTCAGGTTGTTGTGGGAATCACATGAGAGGATTCATGTGAAGACCAATTTCTGGCACAATGGAAGTGTTCAAATGTTAGTCAAAGTAATTATCAACAAGAACAATTCAAAACCATTCATTTCCAATCCTTTATACCTGCTCTTCCCGCAATTTGGAATTCTTTTTTTTTTTTTCACTAATCTCTGAGCTTCCTTAGGCTCCGATGTACCATTTAGCAAACGTAAGACCACGCACGTGTAGTTCTGTGCAGTTTCAGAACTTACATTGCTCTGCATTCTGGCTGCAAATTCTGTACTAACCACCACTTTCTTAATTTTTCTTTCTCTGATGCATTATTTAGCACCTGTATAAACCTATGCAGCTGTGCTCAACTATGTATAAATGTTTGCTTTTATGGTTCTGTTACATTTGTTTATGTGATTCTGTGCATAGCCAGTTTCTTTACTAAATTATATACTCCCCAGGGCCAAGGACCACAATTTCTACTTTTGCAACAGGTCTGGGTATCCTTCCAAGAATAGATTTTTAGGAAGGCTGAAACTAAAACATCTAGTTCTGCTTAAATGAGATGTTAATGGCAAGTTTCCAAACATTGTGTTTTTATCTAGGGCATTATTTCTTAAAGAAACGTCAGCAATGTTCAGCATTCTATAGAAATGTTCAATCTGGGGGCCCTGAGTGGGTGACGTTTGACATTTAAAGAATTAAAACAACAAGTCTATGATTTGAGAAATAAGTCAATATTAACAAAAAGAAAGAAAGGGTTTAGGGGCACCTGGGTGGTTCAGTCCATTAAGCATCTGCCTCTTGATTTCAGCTCACATCATGATCTTGGGGTCGTAAGATCGAGCCCTTGGAAGGCTCCGTGCTCAGCAGGGTGTCTGCCTGGGATTCTCTCTCTCCCTCTACCTCTGCCATGCCCCTCGCTTGTGCTCCCTCTCCCTCTCTCTGTAAAATAATAAATACATCTTTTTAAAAGAAAAAAAAGAAAGAGTTTAGTAATTTCGTAATTGTTACTTTCAAGAAAACTTCAGACCGTATTTCCTTTGATCAGTGAAGTGATTGATTCATTGAATGAAGAAAATGTCAAGTCATGCATAATGGTCCCAGTAATAATCGCTGCACTTTTCCAGTACTTACTAGGTGTTGGTACCTTGTTAGGAACTAGGTTTGTATTGTCTCAACTAGTCTTCCCAGCACCACCAGGGGTAGGCATCATGTTCCTCCCCATGTCGCATACAAGGAAACTAACGTTTAACTCATTGTCCCGAATGCAGCCGAAAAGTGTTGGAGCTAGGCCACGGTGACCACTAAGCTGTACTGCCTCCTTTATGCGAGGGAGTTTTACAGATGAGCTAGAAAGAGAATTCCAACAGTCCTCTTTTCCTTCATCCACACCACCTCTTCCCTGCCCCCCACAAAGGGAAAGAAAATTCTGTTAGTATATTCATGATTACTTAGTGTAAATAAATAATGACAACTGCAGGGGTTTTGGACGGTTTACAAGAAAAACTTAAGAAAGAAAAAGAAAAACTCTCTCTCTGGTTGTTTGCCTTCAAATGCTCCTCTCTCCACTGGGCTGGCTCTCTCTTCACTGCCTGCTGGTGGAGTCCTCAAGAGAGCGTTGTCCTGTCAGAATGAAGCCATTAGGGAAAATGCCTCACTGCCTTTCAGAGGACAGACAGGAAATGTCTTTTGCTTTCTTTCTTTTACTCTTATCCTCTCCCCTTTCCTCGCTCAGCTCTGTTCTTTTGGAATCAGTAACGGCTAACTTCACCCAGGCGTTGGGTAACTTGAGCCCTCCCGGAGCACAGTCTGAGGACGCTGGCTCTGAGCACGCACACCACACGCAGCTGCTTGGGGCCCTGCTTTTTGGCAGCCGTACAGCTCTCATCTGCTCCTGCTGGATCTCAGGACCCAGCAGTTACAGGCCTGGCCTCTGGGCCTGCACGTAAAGCATGCTTTAATAATAAAAACATCGAGTTGGTCTCTTCCAGCTTCAGACATTCTGTGAGTCTCTCAGCCTTGAGCCCTAGGGGATCCGAGAACTTCTCAGTGGAGTCAGGACGACGCTGTGGCTAGCTTGTGGAAGAATCCTTTCATTGTTCCTTTTACAACAGGGGTACCTAGAGAGTGGCGAGTCCCAGCAACACGCTATATTCTACCTAATGGTGGAAGGGAGGGGGGCAGGGGGAGCATTGGGCTCCTCAGACGCCTGGGTTCTGACGGGTGCTCTTCTGCGTTCATGCTTGGTCGTTCTGTGCTCTGTTTCTGAAAAAAATCTGTTTCCCAAATTATACAATTTTCAGGCCGCTTAAAACCTAGATCTGCCCCTGGTTGGGTGGCTTTTTGTGCAGTGGTTCAATCTGCATCATGTCTGACTAACAAAAGCAAACCTTTGAAGGTTAACTATGAAAAGATTAGTGCAAATAATATGAACAACTAACGTTTCTGGAGTCCTCACATGGATTGGGCAAGGTTGTCAATATTTTTCTTATATTAACTTCTTCAATCCTCACAAAAAGCCTGAGCAGTAAGCTCTACTCTTAGCCCATTTTTAGGATGGAGATATTAAGTAGCGCAGCGCAGGGTTCCAGCTAGTAAGTAAGGAAGATTGTTCCCGAGCCTACGCAGAGCCTGCTGTCGGCCACGATACTCTGCTGCTAGGGACGGAGTTCTTATTTACCGCCTGGTTCTTTTGATGTCTGTTCTTTGTCTTCTCTAAGTCAATGCATTTCTTTTTGCCTTAGTTTCCTCATCAGATTTTATCTCTCTCTTTTCCAGAGATGAGAATGGTTTTACACATTTGATATAGGGGATTGGAATTAAAGAATCTGCAAAATGTACTCCGACCAAAATCCAGAGAAAGCAAATGACTTGCCATTTGACAACAGAAGTGGGATGGGGACTTCGAGGCTCTGTTTCCCATTCCTCAATGTGAAGGCCCCTCTACAGAACATACTTACATCGTGATAAGAATAGAGTATAGTGTAGAAGTATTGTAAGTACAGAATCGAATAGAATTTCTATCTGTATTCAAAGTTTGACTTAAATCAGTGTTCTTATCTTAATTTTAAAAATTAAAAAAAAACTTTTTATTTTACGTGTAAAGAATTGCATCTTTGTTCCCATCAAAAGAAATTCCAGGCTGTATTACAAAAGGGAGAATTTAACGTCTGTGACTCACATTATCGTTACTTTTTAAAAAGAGCCATTCAATAAATAAACAGTTCATATTTCAGTTCAGTGTTGTTTATGTTTTCACTACATTCTTCTATAAAATCGAGCATAAATATGTAAGTTGAAGTTGTTTATTTAGAGGAGTCCAAAGCATTTACTCCCATGTGAGGAATGAATGTAGATTTTTCTTTTGAAGCTTAGATGTTTCTCACAATATTATGTGGTTGGCTGGATTTTCGTCCATACTCAAGGTCATTGCGTATCTGAAACCCTCAGGAAACACATTGTATTATTGTTCTTGGACCACTTGAGCTCTACAGATTGATTGAGTTAAAAAACCACATAATTATAGGATAAAAAGCACAAAGTTGTGTTATTATGATTTTCTTCATGTAACACCAGAATTTTTAACTGTTGCTTTAAGTGTGTGTGACAACAACTCCCTCAAATTTTAAATAAATGACTTTCTCTATTATTTCTTCTTACATTTTCTGTGTGTAACACACAAAGGCTCACAATATTCTCTGCCCTCACCTAACCCACACTAAGAATTTCCACTCTTCACATTTTGCAGTAATTTCTCACTCATAATTCCTTGCTATGAAGGTAACTTAAATGTCAGGAGACCCAACTCACCCAGCCAGGCTTCTGAGACTTCTCACCTCCAACCCCTGGGCCTGTCAGTCTCCCAGGTCCTAAATAAGGAGGGAAAGAGAGGAAACAATGCCTCTCATCTACTCTAACTTCTCCTCAAGAGACCACATCGCAGTTCTGGTTTTTTTCACTTTCACATTCTTGGAAAGAGACTTGACGTGTGTTACCTCAATGTCCTTGCTTCTTTCAGTCCTTGGAAGCCTCTTCGTCTTCGTGACTGCAGCACTGAGACGGTTGGCCACTCCATTTCCTAAACTCTTCCACTCTTTACTTTCTGGACACTACCCACATTTGATTCTCTTCTTAGCTCCTGGGCTACTTTCCCCCTCTTTGTCTCTGTTATTGATTCCTCTTCCCCTGCCCAAATCCTAAATGGTATCTAAATTTCTAATTGTATTTGTTGTTCCTTTCTTCAGCCTTACAAATCACCCTGAGTGATTTCACCCACTCTCTTGGCATGAAATCTATCATTTTTTCCTGCAAGTTCTGCAAGTTCAAGCCTCCTGCTTGATCCTCTTATCTGACAACCAGACACAAACACCCAGCTGACCTTGAACGGCTCCAGCTGGAAAAGCTGAAGCACCTTAAACTCAACATGTACAAAAAGAAAACTGTCATCTTCTCTGTGAGACCTGTTCTTTGCTTTGTATTCTATATGGACATGGGTAAACGTCATCACTGTTGGTGATCCATTCATCTTAAAATGTCAGAGTTCTTCACCTCCCCTTCTATCTTACTCCAATAGCCAATCATCCACCAAAATCTTGGCAAGTCTGTCTTGAAATGCCTCTCAAATTCGTTTATTCTCCTCTCTTCCCATTGTTATTCTTTTAAATATGTCACAAATAATCTCTCAGTCTAGATAATTCTATCTGCCTAGCTGATATTTCTGATTGCAATATCTCTCTCCTTCCCTTCACCTCCACCGTATTCTCTTTATGCCACCAGGCTGGTCTTTCCAAATATGCATCTTAAGGATCTGTAGCAAAGGTGGGGAAAAAAAAATCATACAACCAGAATATAAGGAATAATCCCAATGTTAGTAAAAATAACACAAAGGCACATACACACACTACATCAAAATGTAAGTAGTGCTTATCTTGTTATTGCTGAGTCATAGTATTGGAATGAGTTGTATTTTCTTCTTTTTGCTTGCTTATTTTCTGTACTGAGCGTGTGTAACTTAAGTCACAAGGCAAAAATATTATTTAAAAACAAACTGGTGGGGTAAAAAAGGAGTTGACTTAAGTAACTTTAGAAAACAATGTTTTTACTAGATACTGTAAAGCTAGAAACAAAAAGAACTATACATAAACACTGCGCTCTGGCTTGTGAATTCGTTTCCCACAGGGTTATGGGTTAGCAATTCTGTAACTCGACAAGCACACAAGGGCTAAATGCATATGTAAATAAATTGTAGATAATGGGAACCAGGTTTCCCACTGTCAGGGATAGAAGTTATAAATAAGCAAGCGGGGAAGGCTAGAAGAAGCTCTGTAGTCCGGGATTAGCATTGGAAACATCGGTTCCAACTCACATTTCACTTAATATTTAGACAGACAGATAGATACAGAAATAATTATAAAAATGTGTGTCTATATGGTTGGTATACATGTATATATTTCCCTGCTCTATCCTTAGAGAGGGCATAAAACCAGTAAAACTCCAGTAGCAACAACCATGCCCAGCACCTAGATCTTGGTTTTCAGATGTCATTTTCCAACAAAAGAACCAAGTCTCCTTGGAGAAATGCCTGATTTCAGTCCTGGGTCAGGGAAAATCCAAGGTGTGCCTGGGGCATTTGTGGTGCCAGAATGAAAGGAAATGCATTAAAAAAAAAAAAAAAAGGATGAATCATGTCAAAAGGACGTAGGAGCCAACTTGAAAGAGCTTGAAATGGCCAGCGGTGGAACAATTTGAAAAAAAAAATTGTATTTGTATTATAACTTGGAAAAGAAAAGAAAACAAAAACCTGATTCCATTCGAATATAAATAACTGATTGAATAAATAAATAAGTAAATAAGGGAGAAGAGGCAAATCTTTCTTAAAGGATTCCAAATAATAGGTATAGATGTTAATTCCCTCTCCCCTCTCCCGGGGTGATGGGGGTGGGGGGTGGGGGTGGAGTTTAATTCCTTCCGTGTAGGCTAGACTTAACAACTCTCTTCTAATGAATTGTCATGACTTGCAAGCTTCTTGTGAAACTGGAACACTCTACAGTTATTTCAGGAACATGACAATTCATTAGAAGAGGGGAAAAATTGTCCCTGCATCGTGGAGAATCCTGGCAGACAGGACATAGCATTGGAGAAACCAAGGAAATACAGAGAGTGTTTTTAAAAAGAGAGAGTGGTCAGTTTAGCCAAGTGCAACACACAGACCCAGGAAGGTATAGAAAAGGTCAGTTGCATCTTGGCCCTGAGGGACTCCTGGTGATGGTCGTGGGAGAAGTTAAGGAGCATCTTGACCTCACTAGTGATACACAATTTTGACATCATGCCCCCCCCAATGTAATGCAATGAATGGGGATGTCACCTCTGAAGAATTCTTCCCCAAATCATGAAAAAAACATCAGACAAATTGAAACTGAGGGACATTCCACAAAATCTCTGACTAGTACTGCTCAAAAGGGTCAAGGTCATAAAAAACAAAGACTAAGAAACTTTCACAGATGAGAGGAGACTAGGGAACAGGGTGATTAACCATGGTGTAGCGCACTGGGTTGGGTCTTGGGACAGAAGAAGGACATCAATGGGAAAAAAAAGGTGAATTTGGAATGAAGTCTGTAGTTTAATTAATGGTAATGTATCAAGGTTAATTTCCTAGTTTGATCGAATGTTCCATGGATACATAAACTGTTAAGATTAGGGGGAGCTGGGTGAAATGTATATGGGAACTCTTTATACTAACTTAGTAACTTTTGTATAACTCAAATATTAATCCAAACTAAAAACTAAAGAAAAAAAAAAAGAAAAGGAAAAGAAAAAACATGGTTTCCCATGGCTTGTGTAGTGCTTGTGTCGAAAAACTCATCTTGGAAGTTTTTCAAAATGACATGCCTGGGCTCCACCTGAAAGATTCTGATTCAATAGGACTGTCAGTAAGCCAGGGAAGCTCAGAACTGTAACGTGCCACAAGAGATTCTCATACGCGGCAGGTGTTGCAAAACCACTTGTCTGTAGGACAAACAGAGCCAGCTGGTGACATGGCCCCTACACAAGACTTTAAAACCTTTTCTAGTAAACAATTGCTCAGAGACTATAGCGAGAATTGCTCTTTACAGTTACAGTTAAGAATAGACTAATTGATAAGACAGGCATGATTCTGAAAATAAGGAATACGATTGACAAATTGAACAACTTTTTACTCAAAGAAGTGCATAGAATCTGTGTATTTTATTTTTAAATATAGAATATTAAAGTGTGCCACTGAACAAACCTAAGCCCAAAAGCTTATTAAATATTTATGGACCCAGGAATTATTTCCACATCTTCATTTTGCATTCCATTTAAAGTGAAAAGTCACACGTATTTCCAGCAGGATTTTCATATGTCTGTCCTGCATTCGCAAGCTTTTTGTGAAACGGAAACACTCTAAAGTGACTTCGATAAACAGAAACAACAACAACAACAACACCCCAAACCAACTTGGTAAGATGTAGGGGAAAGTTAAAAAAAAAAACTAATTAAAAAAAGTTTCAAAGAATATTAAATTCTGAGAAGCCATGGAAGTTTAATCTCAAGTGGATGTACGTGTCTCTGGGCGTGTATATGCGCACGGAGCCTCTTACTGAGGTCCACGAATGGCCAGGGAGCCACGAAGAAGTGTCAAGGGTTCCTTGGACTCTTTGAAATTGAAGGAAAAAAATATATATATATATGTACATTTTCCTGGGGATTCCCTTTTTTTTTTAAAGATTTTATTTATTATTTATTTGTCAGAGAGAGAGAGAGAGAGGAGGAGCAGCAGGCAGAGGGAGAAGCAGGCTCCCTGCTGAGCAAGGAGCCCAAGGCAGGACTTGATCCCAGGACACTGGGATCATGACCTGAGCCGAAGGGAGATGCTTAACCACTTAGCTGACTGAGCTACACAGGAGTCCCTTCCTAGGGATTCTCAATGAGGACAGTGAGCCAAAAATAATAAAGAAACACTGACCGTGGGGGTAGTCTTTTGAGAAACAATAGCAGACTTTTATATTAACTAAATTGCACTTTTAAATCAAATAGCAAATAAATAAATAAATAAATGCACTGTGATCCTATCTCATAACAAGAGCTATTGCTAATATAGATATTTATTTTTCCCAACAGGGAGTTGAGAAAAGTCTTAGAATGCAATTAACATTCCCCAAAAGCATGACCAAGATGGAAGCCTCGGTCTAAGGGATAGGTCGTTCATTTGTCAAATGTTTACAAAGCTTTACTATGTGCCAGGCACAGTTCTAGGGTTTTGGAATATGTGAGTTGACAAAACAAACACCTGTCTCTCACAGGATTTACTTTCAAATAGGGAAGTTAGACAGCAAAGAATAAACAAAATAAGTAAATCTCATAATATGTTAGAGGGTGATATAAATGCTATGGATAAAAGAAAAACATTGAGCAGGATAAGGGGGGGTTGAAACTGCTAACTGGGAATAGTTGTCCATTAAATAGAGTGAAAGGGGAGCTCTCATCAATGAGGTGAGATTTGAGCAAAGTTTGAAGGAGGTGAGGGAATTAGCCAACTGGATCCTGGAGAAGAGCTTTCTGAGCAGAGGGGACTGTTAGAGCAAAGGCCATGTTTGAGGAGGTGCAAGGAGGCTCCGGGCAAGAATGGCATGAGCAGCCGGAGAGGATGGGAAGGACAGGGAAACAGGCAGCGGAGGCTTTGTAGCCACGGTAAGGCCGTGGATTTTCTCTCTGTAGGAGATGGGAGTCAATACAGGTATTTTTCCCTCTTTTGTTTTGTTTTGTTTTTACAGATTTATAAGCATAAACCTTAATGTACATACCTTCATCAGAAGTTGGCAATTCTGGGCTCCTGGTGGCTCAGTCGGTTAAGTGTCTGCCTTTGGCGCAGGTCATGATCTCCAGGTCCTGGCATCAGGCCCATATTGGGCTCCTTGCTCAGCAGGAAGTCTGCCTGTCCCTTTTCCCTTCCCCTCTCCCTGCTCATGCTCTCTCTCTCAAATAAATAAATAAATAAATAAATAAAATCTTAAAAAAGGCAAAAAAAAAGTTGACAGATTGAGTCAACACAAAATATGGAAGGCTAGAGGGCATTTGCTAAGCCAAATTAATGTGTTAACCAGCTCTGAAAGTAGTGAATGCATTTGCTTCTCAAACATACAGGAAACAGTTACCAACAATGTCCATGTATTAGACCACAAATAAAATCTTCATACACTCAAGAAAGAAGAAACCATACATAACACAGTACCTCACAACAGTGCAAAAAAAAAAAAAAAAAAGTCAGGCATTAACAAGAATAGACTATTTAAAAAAAAAAAAAAAATATATATATATATATATGCATTTAGAATTTAAAAGCACTCTTTCAAACAACTCTCGATTTAACAAGGATATCAAACCCACTCACAAACTAGGGAAAAATTAATGACAAGAAAAACACGGCATATTGAAACCTATGTGACCTAGTCAATATGCTACCCAGATACAGTAAAAGGAACTCAAGTCCTCTTATGATCGCTTATGTGGAAGCTATGGCATTGATTGGGAAGCAGTGGACCCTGAAAACCAGGCTAGGAGCACACAGGTGCATCTAATATAACTGAAGAAACTGAAGCTCTAAATTCTGCTCACTTTGCCAGTAGAAGGAGCTTTTCCTCTCGAATTGAGGAAGCGAGTCTCCCTTAGCCTGAAGAACCTGCAGTGTGGCCTTCCTTGAGGCAACTGTCTTGCAGGGGAACCCTGAGAACTGTAGGGCTTTACGCAGAGGAATAGCAGAGCTTATGTTTCAGATTAATGACTCTGGCTGTTGCGCGGCAGAAGACTCTCGATGGCAACAGTGGATGCCAGGAGACTGTTTAGGAGGCCATTATAGTAATTCAGATGAGAGAGAACAGGGACTGGGCCATTCTGGAAGCAGTGCAGGTAGAGAGGAGTGGTCGGAGTCTTGATATATTCTGAGGATAAAGCCAGCAGGATCTTCTGAGTGGCTGTGTAGGGGATGAGAGGGAAAGAAAAGCCAAGGGTGACTCCATGGTTTTTGGCCTCAGCAAACAGAAGGATGGAGTTGCCCTCAAAGATGGAGAAGACTGCAGGTGGAGAAGGTTTGAGGAGAAAGTGAGGAGTTCGGTTTGGGGTCTGTTAAATTTGAGAGGTTAGACATCCTAGTGAAGATATGGAAGAAGCAGTTGGCTATAGGAGTCTAGAAGCTGGGAGAGAGGTGCGCACTGGAGGCCTACATTTAAGAACCACTTGGTGAGGTCACTAAGGGAGTGAGGACAGATGGGGAAGAGAAGAGGCCAAGGACTGAGCCTGGGGCTCTCCAACACTAAGTCTTCAGGAAGAAGCAGGAGAACTGATCAAGGAGACTGGGAAGGAGTGACCAGGGGGGAAGAAGGAAAACTGGGAGTGTAGCATTCTGGAAACCAGTATAAAGAAACTGCTAAGGAGGAGTGAGTGACCTACCTTGTCACATGCTGAATTGACAGACAAGTAGGATGATCAATGAGAACTGACTGTTGGATTTACTAACATGGAAATGACTGATGACACTGTCAAGAACAGTCACAGTGGAGGGGTGAGGGCAAAAACCTGACTGAGTGCATTCCAGGCAGAATGGAGGAAAGAAACTAGAGATAAGGCAAGCAATTTGCTGCCAGGGGGAGCCAAAAAAGGGAGCTGATAGGGAAAGTGGGGTCAAAATAGGTGCTTTTGTTTCTTTTTAAGATGGGAGAAATAATATCGTGTTTGAATCCTGATAGAAACGATCCAACAGACAGTGAAAAATGAATGGTGTAGGGCACAAGGGGAGACTTGGCAGACTGACACTTTGGTTAGGCAAGAGGGATGGGATCTAGTAGACACGGAGAAGGGCTGACACTTAGAATGGAAATTTCATCTCTGGAAGAGGTGGGGATGCAGAGAATGTGGGTAGATATTTTGGTAGAAGCCTGTGGAAATTTTCTTCTAATTGCTTCTATTTTCTCAGTGAAGTGAGAATTAAGGTCAGGAGCCTAGAGCAAGGGCAGTCCAAAAATTTTACGAAGATATAAACACAGCAAAGAGACTCCTTACTTTTGAGCTCCTTCTATTAAGCGGTGTTTATTTGCCAGAGTCTCACTTGAACGGAATCCACAGAGGCAAAGGTTCAGATTGATAAGTGCCGTGATAATGTGTACAAAGAACAGCTGCCGTGGACGGCTCATGTCTAGCTGTTTGATGTAGAACTCAAAGTGACAGTCTTCCAGAACTCGTGTACGTGGATGAAAATTGCAGGGCTTCGATCCCTGGAGAATGTTCTAAAGGAGGGTAACCCATGGCAACTGCTCCAGCTGCTCTCAGATGACTCACCTGAGAACTTTCAAGTGGAATCCCGTGGAAATAGTGCAGACAGATTCATCTTGACCCCAGAGGTCTGGTTCCACACAAGGATTAAAGTGTTTTTCCTCTTCTGCACCCTGTGAGTTTCCTGAAGCCAGCTATTCATGCTTAGCCCCGTGTCTCTTCCCATTTATCAGTCAGGTCCATTTAGGTATGCAAAGCCACCCAGATTTCACTGTCTTTAAAATCTGGTGGTTTCTCCCTGGCTTCTGTCTCCGCTGTGGGGCTCACCTTGGCTGGATGAGCGGCCTTTAAGCAGGGGGCTTCCTGAGACAGCCGCGGCGCTTTTAAACAGAGAAATACATCAGGAAATCGACTTCAGTCATTTAATGGTTCAGTCGTCTATTTAGAACTTTGGAATTTACGAGTCCCCTCACTTATAAAGGCATTCTAAGAAAAGAGGGGAATATTAAGAAATCATTTTTAAAAAAGAAGAAGAAAAAAAAACGGTAGCTCTGCAATTTTTATTGCTGTCTTGGATAGTTCACCGACAGAGAAAATGAATTTATCTTGTTAGTACATTTTGTGTGTGTGTGTGTGTGTGTGTGTGTGTGTGTGCGTGTGTGCATGCGCCCCCGTGATTGTGTTTGAAAAATCTGGGCAAATCCCATGATCTTTACCTGCCCTCATATAATGGGCAATTCTACACTATCTTAAGTCACCAATACAGGGTCTCAACTCTCTAACCGGTCAACGGGGTATGAATCAACAATTCCCACCACCATTCAAGGTTAAGTCTCTTCACCCCCGGCCCCCACTGGGGACCTATTGTTGAAGGTCAGGCTTCTGCTCCCCCCTCCTCCCCAGGCTGGCTGATCCTCCCTGCGGGGTGGAGGAAGTAGCGGGGCCCCTGTACAGGAGAGCTCTGGCTCCCAACAGCCGATTGTGATAGGTGAGGAAACTTCTGAGCCAGTTGTTAAACTGTTGGCAGCTTGAAATCGGTCATGGTGGGAGTCTTACACCCCAGAAACTGGCGAATGCTATAAATCAGGCTCCTAGCCCCTCTAGGGAGCTGTTTTCCTAACAGGGAAACCGGGTTAGGGAGTGGGGAATTCACCCTGGGCCTCCGTGGCTTTGAGCTCTGTACACTTGTCAGATGGCTTCCCTCTGCTCCTGTGATCCGTGGTTCCTCGGAGACCCCGTCATCGTCGGGGGCCTCTATGGGACAGCCAGTGCACGCGGTACTTCGGCAGGCCGCTCCCAGTCCTCAGCCGGCTTCTGGTTTTAGGTGATCACCCCCCGCAGACTCCTGCCGTTGGGAGCCCCTTTGCACTCCGGGCAGGATCCTGATATTATATTAGTTTTCTATTGCTGCATTAAAAATCACCAGAAACTTGGTGACTTAAAACAAAACACATTTATTATCTCGGTTTCCATAGGTCAGGAGTCCGGGTCCTCCGCTCAGGTCTCATAAGGCTGCAGGTAAAGGGTCAGATGGGCTGCATTCCTTCCTGGAGCTCGGGGTCCTCTTTCAAGCTCATGTGATTGTTGGCAGAGTTCAGTCCCCTAGTGGGTGTAAGACTGAAGTCCCTGGTTCCTTGCTGGCTATCAGCCAGGGGCTTCTTTTAGCTCCTAGAGGCTCCTTGCAGTTTTTTTTCTATGTTCCTCTCACAGGCCCTTTGACTCTCTACCCAGTTTGCAGAGAGTCTTACCTGATGTGACGTAACAATGGGAGTGACTATCTCATCATCTTTGCCTAATCTAGGGAGAGACATTCCAATGCTTTTCCACACTGAGTAACATCATCAAGGGAATGACATCCAATCACCTTTGCCATATTCTGTCAGTGAGAAGCAAATCACAGCTTCGGCCCACATTCCCTGCGAGGTGGTTGGAGAGGATTGGGACTCATTGCAGGTGACCATCACTATGTCTGCCATGCCGCTGTGGGTTCTCCAACTGGCCCCTGAGTTCCATGGACTTTTGACCCGCTGTCAGAGGGAAGCACAGTTTCCTCTCAACACAGACCAGCTTCTTCTCTCTATCTTGCCACTGAAACAGGCTGCTGGCTTCTCCTTCCTTCAGGATTTCCCGGACAGGAGTTACAGACATTTCTACGGTGTTCCACTGGAGAGATGATGCGCGAACCCCTCTGATGGTCACTCTGAAGCCCATCGTCTTTGGACTTGAAGTAATTTAAAGCCAGACACAGACATCATAACAATGCCCATTCGTTGGGTTATATACGGTTACACTTTCCGCTAAATGTCAGTTCTCCTGGAGCCAGTAAGCACATATTTGAAAACAAAACACTTGAGGGAATGATACTACATTAATCTCCCACGGGAGCTTGATGTTTCAGTAGACCAAAGGGGAACATACATTTTGTTGTTTTGCTTCATTCTTTTTTTATTTCTAAAATAAACTGGGCAGATTGCAGGCTGCTGGTCATCACTAAGTGCCCCAAACCATCGGAAGCTCTTCATCTTTTCTCAGTGGCATTAGCAGAAGACTGATGTCCTACATGTGGCATTAGTTTGAACGTAGTGCCATCTTTCACGTAGAGGCATGCTCTTTATTTCGTGGCTTTACACTCCCAGGCTAGCTCTAAAGGAAGAAATTAGTCTCTCTCTCTCTTCCCCCCATTTCCTCCTTCTCCTCCCTTCCTCTCACTTCTATTTCTCCTCCATTGCTGACTGTCTTCTCTCTTCTATTTCCTGCATTATTTTTATGTTTTCTAATAAGATCATTGATTGCTTGGTTCTTTGTATTAAACAAGACTGAGATACTTCTACAAAGAAAGTTAAATTTCTATTATTCCAGGTTGTAAGAAAGAGCTTCTAGGTATAGCAACTTCTACTGTTTCTGCTTCATGTTGTCCATGTTATAAATCCTCAGGTTATCTCTTGGCCAATGATGTTGTGTCTGGATAGCTCCACCCCTCTGCTGAGACTTTTCTTGGTGCCCTAATGTCCTTTTACCAGAGGTCCTGGCTCTTTAGTTCCCCTGGGCAGGCACTTAAACACTCAGGTTGCCTTTGGACATTTATTTATTTTTATTCAACCATTAAATATTTACTGATCATCTCTTGTCAAGGGGAAGAAGATACACATATAAATGGGGAAATGCATCATCTAACTCCAGTGAGATACTCAACAATGACACTTTAACAGAAATTCTTGAACATTTCTCTAGAGCTCCTTCCCCACAAAATGAAACATCTGGAGAATGGCATGTTAATTCCACTCCAAAAAGCCATTAGTGAAACCTATAAATTTAGGGACTAGAATTAACTTTATCTTCCCTGCCTCCCTTCCTTTCTTGTTCCCTTCTTCCCTTCCTTCCTTCCTTCCTTCCTTCCTTCCTTCCTTCCTTCCTTCCTCCCCCCCATCTTTCCCCCCTTTCTTCATTCCCTCCTTCCTTCCCCCCTTTCTTCCTTCTTACCTCCTTCCCTCCTTTCCTTTCTTTTAAAAAAATCTGGACTGGGATCTCAACTGACAGCTCAGTTAAGTGAGGCAAGTAACTATTGCCAACTCAAAATGAATTATATCAATAAGGAAAAGCAGTCATCATAACAGGAAAGCACGAAAGGTCTGGGACCTGGGCAGCATGGATCAGAGCAATAACAGGAATGGACAAGGAGTCAAGAATTTCTCTTGAATATCTCTGTACAGAATATCTCTACATTGTGCCTTTAGAAAAAATGGAAAGAAAATAATCTGGCTCACAGAGAACTTTTGTTGAGTAATGAAGAATAACCCCTGCAGCAGTGCTCGGTACAGGTGCTGTGTTTGATTTGAATTGCCTCTGAGATGCCTTCATCTGACCGAACAGTATTTATGGATCTCTTGAGCCAGCCCTGCATCAGCTTTCTCAGAGCAGTGTCTCCATATGGGCAAACCTTCTAATCCCCAGTAAAATAAAAGATTACATAAATATTCAGTAACTTGAAGATTTAAGTAAATGTTCAGTGTCCTACCTCTAAACATGTCTGAGGGTGATCTTGGTTTGCTCCTTGGAGAAGAACCAAATGCTTTAGCTAATCGTGGAATATTCTCTCTCTCTGCTTGTATAGACCTGGCATAACTTAAAAATAAATGTTTAATGAAGATGATCTCCAGCTTAACCTTTCTGAAGGCACAGGAAGCTGGCGTAAGTATAGCTGTCTGTGGCTACAGGTTGTAATGTCTTGATGTGGGGGGAACAGTGTTCCCAAGGCAAGTTCTTCCTCATTTACTAGCTGGTTGTGTTAACACCCTTTGGTATTTACCCCAGTCTTCAACAAGTCGAAATCTGTGGGGTAATATATACAGTGGATAATTTTTCTCTTAAACCAACATAACACACTGAGGTGCTTGTAACTGATGAGTGAGCTGGGCTCAGCATTCAGCAGTATGATTAATCACATCAATTTGTAAAAAGCACATAAAGGTAGTCACTGGGATAGACTGATGACCGTGCTTACAGAAGTGCCTGTTCCCTCCTATTTTCCTGGAGTCATCTAGCTCAAAAGCTTTTGGGTTTTGGATAGGTAAGTAGCATTTATCAAGATCCAGTGGAAGAAGTATGATGTTAGTATTTAAATCTCATCTCTTCTTTAATATTGGGCAAACATCGTCCCTTCTCTGAGAATTAATTTCTTTATCTGTAACAGTGTAACATTAGGGGCTGAGTGGGATTTTTCATGTTGTCCCAGAGTCATCAAAGACTCAAAGCTGAGAATGTACCCCAAATTCTAAGCCCTGAGAACTATAGCTACTGGGACCTGCTGTCTCCTTGCGGGGCTTACTGAGAAATATTCCAGCAGACCTGGTGTTACTACTCCATTATCTCTTACCCCTGCTGATATAAAACAAAACAAAATAAAACACAAAAAACTGAGCAGAGGAGCCTTTTTGGGGGAGCAAAGTGTTCATTTTCTCTTTATCTCCTCTGTTGAAGGAAAGAGAGGGAGGGCCAAGGGAATCATTCATAAACTTGGGGGTGGCTAGAAAAGGGCAGACCGGCACTTCATTCCCAGGCTGAAAGTCTGCTTATATAGCAGAGCTGATGAACTGCCTCTGAGCTGCCATATGCGTATGAACAGGTGTTTACAGATGGGATGTATGTGCACTTGCCTGTTGGGGAGAGGACTGTCGGGTGGGGAGGTCACTAAGATTTCTCATCGCTTCCCCCAGTTGACACGTGCCCCTTTTCAAGATACACTGAGATGGTTTCCACATGTCCATGTTGCAAGCCTGGAAACTGGCCGAGAAAGTTGGATGTGTGTGTTGGAGAAGGGTGGGGGGAGTTTGGTCTAGCATAGCTGGGGGCAGTTATTGGAAGAAAATAAAATGACTTCATATTTATAGTCTAATGAGTTTAGACTTTTCAATACCCCCATTTGCCTTCTTGTCCACAGTTCATCCTGCCATTCTTGAAACACAGTCTCTCTCACAATCCAGTACTGGTTTTAACATATGAAATATGGGAAGCCACCTCCCCCTCCTACCTCAATTATATAAATCCTTGAGATTTGCATCAAATCCTGCCTCTTCGCAGAAGTCTTCCTTAACAACCCTGGGCTCATTTTTTCACCTTACCTCTTCCCCATTGCTCTCCACAATTCCGGCATTTTTCTGGGATCCACCCTTTGCTTTACATTCTTTTCGTTCCAACCGACCACACCCTACTTCAGGGCCTCATCTGGTCTCACCTCCTAAGTGTTGCCACATACTGCCCACGGACAACTGGCTGAGCCCAGGCTGTACTTGGCAAGCCATGTGGTCTGAAACGGGACAACAGCAGCCCAGGGGAGAATGTGTTTCTAAATTGCACAAGGACTCGCTCAGCTCACCAGGTGTGTATCTGTGAGGTCAGGATGCTCAGAGGGCTCTTTTTCTAAGCTGTATAAAGGCGACCCTGCTATTTTTTTTTTAAAGATTTTATTTATTTATTTGACAGAGAGAGAGACAACCAGAGAGAGAGGGAACACAGGCAGGGGGAGTGGGAGAGGAAGAAGCAGCCTCCCAGTGGAGGAGCCTGATGTGGGGCACGATCCCATAACGCCGGGATCACGCCCTGAGCCGAAGGCAGACACTTAACGATGGAGCCACCCAGGCGCCCCGACCCTGCTATTTTTAATCATCCCTTGCCCCCACCCTGGTTTCTCTTAATTTCAGATTATTTTGTACAGGGCTAACAATTTTTTCTTTTACCTTAAGGAATTTCTTTTTGCACATAAAAGCCACCCTCAAGGGCACCACCAACATCATACATATTGGGTATTGTAGAAGGGCTGAGATTCAGCCTGGCCAGGTAGTGAAATAAAATCTTCCTAGCACTTGATCCTCAAACTTTAAATGCGTACACAAGTCACTAGCAGATCTCATTAAAATGCAGATTCCGATTTGGAAATTCTGCGTGGAAGGTGCGATTCTGCATTTCTAACAAGTGCTTAAGTGATGTTAATGATGCCAGCCCAGGACCCGCTGGAGCAAGCCAATCTCACTGAGTTCTCACTAAGGTCCTATGAGATGGGTTTTATTCTTAATCCTACTTTATGAATGAAGATATTGATAGGCAAACTGATTAAACAATTTGTTTGAGCTTGTATATCTTATAAATAAAGGAACAGGGACTCAAATTCAGGTCTGATTCAAGACCTCTTTTAAATCATGGTGTATTCTCTCTAGGAGGGTTGGAGAACAGAATCAACTTCAGGAGGAATTGTTTTCGGGAAGTAAGACAGGCAAACTTGGTAATGGATTGGCCTTGAACTTCTCAGCTGAGCTGGTCACATGCTACTGGAGTTGGAGCATGGGGCAGTGGGAAAGAGAGGCTTCAGGACAGTTTGGAGGGTTTAGGGCGGCTGCAATGGGCCATGTGTCTGGGAATCAGCAGGAGGGGAGGCTTAGGTGAAGTTGGGTGGGTTGAATTTGCCCAAATACCAAATCAGTCGTTCCCAAACTGCATATTAGAATCACCTATGCATGTTTTAAAACTTTCAAAACTGAGGGCATATCTCAGACCAGTTAAGTCATAGTCTCTGGGGCTGGGACACAAACATCAATATTTTCTGAAGCTACCCAGATAATTCCAAAGTGCAGAGAATTTGGGGAACCACTGCTGTTGAGTATTTGCTTCTCATGTTAAAAAGGCAAAGTCTTTCATTATATATAAAGAGTCCAAAGAGCATTAAATAATGGTTTTGGGTTTTGGCATAGTTCAGAGTTTGGCAAACTTTTTCTGCATAGAGCCAGATAGTAAATAAAATATTTTAGGCTTTGTAGTCCAAGAGGCAACATTGAGGATATTATGCAAGTACTTATGTAACAAGAGAGAAAACAAATTTGTACAAATTTTCTATTAATGAAATTCAAAACTTTATGGATGCTAAACATGGAATTTCATATAATTTCTATGTGTTTTGAAATATATTTCTTTTGATTTTTCCCAACTATTAAAAAATTTAAAAATTATTCTTAGCTTGTGGGCTCTATAGACACAGGCAGCAGACTGGACTGGGCCCTTGAGTTGAAGGGTTGAAATTAGCTGACTCATGGTGTAGTTAATGAGGTACCTTGATGAATCCAAGGAAGCCATCAGACATATGTGTTTAAATAAAAATGTCAGTATTCAAATGAGTGCCATACCTGACTAGCAGTAAAACTGGCCTTTGAAAAATCATTATCCTTTCTAAGGGCAATGTGCAAATCGAATGACAACCTTTTTAAGACAAAGTCTATCCCTGTTTTTCATAATAAATTAAAAATAGCTGGTTGGAAAAAATGAATAAACTATAGTCCACTACATAGAGGAGTATGCTTTGTAAATGACTCAAAATGCTTTACTTTTAAAATATCTTGAAAAAAATATAAATAGGATTTTAATTTGATTTAAAAACAGCTTGGTGTTTAACCAACCAGGTGTCAGTTTGCTCCAGGCCCCCGGTGCAGAGCCCTCCTGTGTTTCAATTTTGTGCATTTGGATGCAGGGATTATAGGCCAAAAATGGTCATTTTATGGAAATGCTGTCTGTGTCATCAGGGTAGATAGTCTGAAATATTTTAGAGGGGTTAGAGAAATCACTCTACTGTCTTCTTTTTCTTTTCCTTTTTTTCCTTTCCTTTTCTTTTTTCTTTGTATACCCCCAAGTGAATTTCAGGATTACGTAACTCCTCTCAAGTCACACATCTGGTAATGATCAGGGAGAAACTTGAACCCACATCATTTGACTCTGACTGCAGATTTTTGTACTTCGTCCATCACGCCGCTCACACTGCACAATATTCTGCAAAAAGAAAAGCCCAGCTCTGCAGACCCCATGTGTGAAAAGGTGACGTGCAACTCGTCTGCTCACTCCAGGCACCAAATTTGCACTGTGCCTGGGGGACTAAGTGCCTCCAACAGAGCTCACACTCGCTCTCTCTCTTTTCACGACCCAACCCACCCATCCTGATTTATTTACTTATTTATTCAGTCAGATATCTCTTTTTAATATTGGCTACTATTTCCATTAACTCAGATTTTTAAAACAATATGACGACTTATGAATAATTATATTTACACATCAGAAGGTACGATGTCCGTTTTCCCAGTTAAATGTAAATACATATGAATAAACTTAAATGCAATATAAAAACACTCAGATATAGATATGGCCATAGTGTGCTTCTGATGTTCATTATCAAATCCTCGTTGTGTCTCCCTCCACGTTTTCTGTGCTACTCGTGGGTTATTTTCCATGAGTTGCTACCAGCTGTCCTTCAGGGACAGCAGTGTGGCTCAAAATGGTCATTTCGTTGCTGCACGAAGGTTTTGTTTTACTAATGCCATCTCCACTTCAACAGAAGCTATGTTTAAACTGGCTGCTTATTTCTTACTCCCTTGTTAGAGATTTTTTGTCTTGAAAACTAGCCCGAGGAGTTAAGTCACAATGCAGGAAAATGATTTTAAACAAAAAGATATTACACTTACATAAAATGAGCATTTAGAATGTGCTTAAATATCCAACTGCATTTGGTTAAGTACCTTTTAGGACATATATTACTGAATATTATGTAGTTATTAAGAGTTAAATTTATAACAGAATATGAAATGTTTTATTAAAATGTTATTTAAGCAAGATGAAAATGATAAATTCTATACATAATATGATAATCAATCTGACTACATATTAACATGGACACAAAATTATACACAAAAGAGATTGAAAAAAATAAAACATTAACTAAGGATATATCTGGCGGGTAAGCTTACTGATTTTTTTCTTCTTTCTGTTTTTACTTATTTCCCATATTGAGCATATATTACCATTCTAGAAATCTATACTCATTTAAAAGAAATGCTATTGGCTGATTCAGTAACATAATTACTAAGTATTTTATTATTCTGGGTTGTAACTTGCTGTAACTCTACTACTTTGAGGCGTTTTATAACCAGACCACCCTGAATTATTGCATTAATAACTTCAGATAGTTTCTCACTAGCAAAAGATATAGTTAAAAAAAAATAGAGAAAGGAATCTTAGGACATGAAGTTCTAAAAACTATGTACTTTTTAAAATTTATTTTATTTTATTTATTCATTTATTTATTTATTTATTTATTTTTAAAGATTTTATTTATTTATTTGACAGAGAGACAGCCAGAGAGAGAGGGAACACAAGCAGGGGGAGTGGGAGAGGAAGAAGCAGGTTCCCTGCGGAGGACCCCGATGTGGGGTTCAATCCCAGGACTCCAGGATCACTCCCTGAGCCAAAGGCAGACGCTTAACGACTGAGCTACCCAGGAGCCCCATATTTTATTTTATTTATTTAGTTGTCCCCCCCCCCCCCCCCCGGAAAATGTTCAATGCTAGTAGAAGTTACCACAAAATAAAAAGCGCCTCCCCTTGGAGTTTCTCTGCCTTGAGAATTTGCCAGGCGTTGAAGGGAGCCCTCTGCTGTTAGTTATGTTTATTACAGTAAACTTTGATTTATGCTGTTTCGTGCCCTTCCTTGAACCTACTCAGGTTTTTAATGTTTCTGTTATGATTGTACATTTCACATAACAAAGAAAACATAAATTCCACGATGCCAGCTGGCACAGTTAATAATCCGTCAGTTCTGCCCTTTTTGAACTATACCACAGCATGGGAACATCTGGCGGTTTCCAATTTCCATGTTAGAGTGGGGTTTTGACCTCTATTTCACTTTCAAATGGGTCTCTTCGGCAGAATAACTCTGCTTTCTCCATTAACTTCACCGTTCACACCCTTTACAGTGCATCGGAGGCTTTCAGCCCCTTGCTTCAGGAGGTAATTGTGCGCTCGGCAGAGGAAAGCGCCACTCTACCCTGCTCCTTTAATCGCCTTTGTTAGCTTCTCCTGTCCATTAACCGTGAACGCTCGGCGAATCGTACTCCTTGGGCCCTTAATTTTTAAAAATATCTACCTCTGTTGCATCTGAGGGCTCCTGCATTTTCACAAGTCTAGTTATCATGTCTAAACCAATAGCCCCTTCAGCTGTGTTATCTCCAGGGCCCTGGCTGAGGAGCAGGCAACAAGGGTTTTCTGGGCGCCTGCTACGCGAGCACGGTGGGTTGTGTGTGTGCGTGTGTATACACACATAAAATATAGATAAGAAGGTACAAAAAAATATCCCTTTGCCTATCTTCCTTCGCTGGCGTCGAATCTCTACTCCCTGGGACTGAATTCTTGGGAAGAAGTTTCTGCAGCACCTGTGATTCTGAGTTTACCCCTGTGCTTTTCTGTCCCCAGGACCCTCAGAAAGACATCGCTTCCCATCTGGATGGTGGTTTTAGCATTTTAACTCTTTTTTCCAGCCTCTCGCCCTGCACTGTTTCCTCTTATCTGTTCTGCATGTTCTCAACACGTGAGTTTTCCTAAGGAACACATCTTTAATCATTTCCCTCCCCTCTGAAAATCTCTGCCATGCTTCTCTGTTGCTGAAACGTTCAGTTTGTGATAGTCTAGGCCCTTTAAATTTTGACTTTACCTCTCCAGCCTAATATCCTGCTCCTACCAAGGTTATTCCACAGGCCTGCCTCTTCCCTGCCTCCCCCCTTCCCTTCTTCAGGCCTTCCGTTTCTACCCTAATGCTTTCTTTTTCCGTTCCTGGTGCAATGTTTTCTTTCAATCTACTTGCCAAAATCCAACACTCATTTGAAATACTCATATTTCCATCAAATCTTCCTAATAATCAGGCAAAGCAGATATAATCCTTTCTGAACTACCTGTTGGACATTTATTATTAGTTCCACACATTATAACATTTTATGGTATTTCTTTTGATGCTAGTGTATATTCTCTCGGGCGCTCTTAATTGTTCCTTTTCTATCTTGTTTCACTCACAAGACTATATATATATATATATATATATATATATATATATATATATGTTTATGAGCAGAAGAATATAGTCTGGTATTTCGCAGTGGGGTACCATGCTGGGCTTCATCCATTGCTTAACCTCTGTGGAATTCATTTTCTTCTGTAAAACAGAGATGGTGATACTTCTCTACCTATCCCTTTTTGACACCTGAAGCTAAAATGAAATAATGTGGGGAAATGTTTCAAAGCTTTCAAACTCCTGTGTTACCACTATCATGATGATGCATAACCTCCCTTCCCCCCACCCCTTGAAATATCACCTAATATAGGGTCATGGAAGTTCTTTTCTTGGATAGAGTTAATTACCAAAGAGTGTCACAGCCATCATGAGGAAAGGACACCATGTCTCTGAAGGCATATCAGATCCTCCGGAATAAAAGACGGAGGTCAGTATCTTCAGCTCAGCCCTTCATTTTTCCCAGCCATCGATGACGACGTTGATAGTGTCTGTCTGCCTTCATATCAAGGCTCTTGAGATGTCAGGACGCACTTACCTTTTATACTCTAGCACCCTGGGGTCAGAACTCGTAAGTATACAGAAATTGCTTTCTAAAAGTGACCAAAGACATCCTAAGTATTTGATTGAATAGCTACTCATCATCCTTATCTCCTGGGCCTCTCTGTCACATTAGATGCCATCCAACTTGTGAAATAAGGTTTGAAGAAACGGAGATGTTTCAATGCCAGAGATCACAAAGGAGAAGAGATTGGACTACATTATAACGGACGACATGTCTCCATCAATTATTTATTTATTTATGAAAGATTTTTTTTTTTTTTTTGAGAGAGAGAGAGGGGGAGAAAGTACATGAGCAGGGGGAGGGGCAGGAAGAGCGAAAGGAAGAGAATCTCAAGCAGACTCCCCGCTGAGCGAAGCCTGTCTCCGGGCTCCATCTCATGACCCTGAGATCATGACCTGAGCTCAAATCAAGTTGGATGCTTAACTAACTGAGCCACTCAGGCGTCCCTACATCAATAATTTAAAAAACAAAACGAAAAGGCAAACAAAAACTTGAAAAATATTTGCTTTGTATTTGACAATCCTATTAACATCCTCATATTAAAACTTCTAAATAACATGGGAAAAGATAAACACTCTATTGGGAAAATGGGCAAATATTACAAACATACACATCACCAAAGAGAAAATATAAATATTACACGTAGAATGTTCAACTTTACTAATAAAGTCAGTGGCTAGTTTTCGGTCTCATTTTTTTTTCCTTTCGAAATGTTGGAGAAGTATGTTAAACTTCTTTTGAACAGATTCTGTAAAAAATTCTGATCAACCTGCTCAGAGTCCTTCATGTGGAGACCAAAATGGTGGGCCTCATCTGCACCGTACTTACTTGAGAGTATCCGCTGGGCGTAAGTTTTCCTTTTTCCCAGAATACAATGGCGCATGTGCATCCTAACACCAATCTTGAGAATAGTACTAGCTTGTAAAGTCATGTTTATATCAAGTTATGTTTAATAAAGTGTATCTGCCATTTCTCATCCAATGAGGAATAAAATCTGAGAATGACAGATAAAATCATGTCAGGTCTTGTTGAAAGAATGAGTGATAGGTTATTTAAGAAGGCAAAGAACAAAAAAAGAAATTTCATTTCCATCTAAACACTGCTTTGTGTCGATACTGTAGGTTTGTATTCTTGGCTCAAGGTTATAGATCTTCCCAATGATACATTAGCTGCCGAACATTAAGTCTCATGCCATGTTGCCAAGAGCTTTCTTATTGCCTTGAATATTCTTTCTTTCCCCCTACTCTATTAAAATATGCCCTTTGGGACATGGGTCTGGCAAAGTATTCCTTTTTTTAGAGCTACTCATTTCAAATGGAACTGACATTACAAAGATCCTACAAATGTACTTTTCTGCTCTCATAAATTAGGTACCATTTTACAGAAGAGAAATAGAATCCATGTGTCATATAAAATAAATAATTTAAATTTCAAGCTATTGAGATGCCTACTCTCAGTTGAACTCATTTGTCTGGCTCCGCAGTCCATGTTTTTCTACCTTACTTCATTTTTTGATGTTTTTTTTCTGACTCTGTAACGTTTGTACTGTGTTCATGTTAAAATTTACATGAAGCTTATCATGTGCCCTCAGTGGTCATTGATATGTGTTCTGAGGTGCTTTGGAACTCTGTAGATTGTGGGAACCTTTCCTGATGGTTTCTACTGATCCTATAAAATGATTTACCTACTGCATCTGGAAGCATCTGGAAGTTCTTATCAATCATGAAAATATCGAAGAACTCCCATTCTAAAATGAAGAATAAAACAGGGCATCTGTAAGACCTCATAGAGCAGTGCGATTTTAGGCTAGTGATGGTCACAGCAAGATGACTGTTCTGGAATGTATTTTTATGTTCTGAGCTCTCAGGGGGTTTTATGGCAGTCTTGGAAAGAACTCTTGTTAAGGAATATTCCTGGATAGTCATCCATGCAAACCATATTGAATGCTTCAGCTTGACCCTCTTCTTGGGAATGATCTTTAGTATAGAAATTCTAGGAACATTTGCTTTAATAACATTTGAACATCATGGGTTGCCTAGTCAGGATCAAGTGGAATACAAGGAAAATTGGCTTTCTTCTTTTTTCAGAGCTCACAGTTATGGCAGGGCATATACCTCTGCTGGGTTCAAGGTTTGTCTTTGCTACTTGATAGCTAAGTGACCTTAACAAGCCAGGTGGCATCTTTGAGCCTCCATTCTCTTACCTTAATAATAATCATATTCATAGCACTGGGTTGCACAAGATATTCAAAATAATAAACATGAAAGCATTTTGTAAACTTTAAAAGTAGCATACACAAAGATAAATAATTTAAAAGTGAGCAAATGATCTGAATAGACATTTCTTTAAAGAATACATACAAATGGCCAATAACCACATGAAAAGATGCTCAACATCATGAGTCATCAAAACCACCATGAAATAGCAGTTTATACCCTTGAGGATAGCTATTATGAAAACGATCAGATGAGAATGAGTGTTGTTGGGGATGTGGAGAAATAGAGACCCTCATGCATTGCTGGTGGGAATGTAACGTGGTCCAGATTCTTGGTAAAACAGCCTGGCAGTTTCTTTGAAGCTTAACGTAATTACCATATGATTCAGCAATGTTACTTCTGGTTATATACCCAAAGAAATAAAAACACATGTCCACAAAAACACTTGTATGTGAATGTTTATAGGCATGATTCGTAATAGTCAAAAGGTAGAAACAGCTCAACAGTCCATAAGCCGATGAATAGATAAATAAAAGGTGGTGTATTCGTGGGATAGAATATTTCTTGGCAATAAAAGGAAATGAAGTATTGATACATGCTATTATGTGGATGTACCTTGAAAACATGCTGAGTGGAAGAGGCCAGTCACCAAAAATCACATATTGTATGAAATCAGTTTATATGAAACACTCGGAGTAGGCAAATCCATAGACAGGAGGGAGGTTGGTGGTTGCCTATGGGTGAGAAGGTTGGGGGAAAACAAGAAGTGACAGCTGATGGATATGGGGTTTCTTTTTAGGGTGATGAAAATGTTCTAAAATTGATTTGTATAATAGCTCTGCAACTCTGAATATACTAGCAACTATTATACATTTCAAATGGATAAAATGTATCCTATGTATGTGAGTTATACCTCGATAAAGCTATTATAAAAGTACTATTCAGTATAAGTCATTACAACAATTTGTTCTATTTTTAGATTTGTCCTTTATCACAACCATAATATACCAATATTCTCACCTTCGGCTAAGCTAGAAACAAAAGTACACTATACATTTCTGGTGAACTCTCATATCAAAAGTTTTCTTAGGAAAGTAGTTCACAAAGGAATCTCTCCAGCTGAGTTTTACTGCAACAAGTCCTGGGAAAACCCTGTGAACAGTACTGTCTGTGATGTGAGTGTAGGGTAGCATTTGGGTGTGGACTGTTCCAGGTCAGCTTCTCACCTGGTTAGACCACATTCATCGTCCTCTCGTGGAGTTGGTTCAAATCAGTAGAAAATGTCATCAAGGTGAACCCTTCTCTATTCTCCACGTCTCTAAAATAATTTCCCATGGTTCCTGGGGAACAAATCTGCTTTATGTCCAGGATGTTGCTCTTAGAACCTGTATTTGGTGTGTAGGCTTCTAATTTAAACAAAAAGTTATCCCCCCAAACAACAAAACACAAGTCTGCCCCACGACAGTTTGCTCACGAGATTGTAATACATTCTTATTTGTCTTTTCTGAGAACATTGCATGGTCTACAAAGAGAAGAAGTTCTGTTTTATTTAATTTTGTGTCCTGTGGGCTTGACACATAGTCGCGGCTCAACAAGTGGTTTATTGAATGATGGATTAATAAGTGAGTACTGGAAACAGGGTGAGCAGAAATACGGGCATTACCTGACGCATGGGCCACAAAGACAGAGCGGCTCGGGTTTGGGTGAATGTTACTCAGGGCCTTTGCAGGCTGAAGGTGGAGGCTTTTGTTATTCACAAGTTACCTTCTCAGGAAAGTAGAAATTTGCAGTCAACTCGAATTTCACGGGCTTTGACACAGGTGGGATGGTGGGAGCAATGTCTTAGCCACCGAGCCTCCCTGGCCCCCAGCAGGGGATTGGAAGGTAGTGTGTAAACATGGACTCAGCCTCTCATCAAAGGAAGAGGCGGGAAAGAATGACTTGCTGTAATTGTATTCCAGAATTGGGAGATTCTAGAAGGCCTCAGAAGCAGCTCTTGAGAAATATCCGTGATCTGCTCTGCCAAAAATGATATTAAAAAGGAACGGGGGGGGGGGGGCACCTGGGTGGCGCAGTTGTTAAGCGTCTGCCTTCGGCTCAGGGCGTGATCCCGGCGTTATGGGATCGAGCCCCACATCAGGCTCCTCCGCTGGGAGCCTGCTTCTTCCTCTCCCGCTCCCCCTGCTTGTGTTCCCTCTCTCGCTGGCTGTCTCTCTCTGTCAAATAAATAAATAAAATCTTAAAAAAAAACAAAAAAAGGAGCGGAGGGTAAGCATAAAATCGGGATTGTGATGGAACTGAGTAGATGAGGAGGAACTCACTCTGAGGCTCTGAGGCAGGGGACAGCCCCCCCCCCCCCCCCCCAGCAGGCCTGCAGTGTGTGGCACCTCAGGGGAAGCCACCGGCCCTTTAGGTCACTGCATTGACTTGGGTTTATCCAGCTGCATTACACACCCCAGAGCCATCATGGGCAGGGCTGTCTCCAATCCACCGCCACCTGGAACGTGTGAAACTTGGTCCAAATAAGATCACTGAAAAGGGTTAAAATCCTACAGGCAACTTTTGCCCTTTTGGGGCAATTTGCAGTGCTGCAGGTAGATTGTAAATGAGCACAGTTCAGAGTTGGTGACCCCTGCCTCTCTCCTCATTTTCACACCTCAGGCAGCAGGATGATATGTGAAGATTCCTTTCTCCTTAGTTTCCCTCCTCAAGAAAGAATAAACCTTTACCTTTCATCCTGTATTACTCGGCTAGCTATTTATACGTAAGGCCAGTGTCCCCTTTCCGAATTTGCAGAGCAGACCCTGATGGGCTGATGCCTTCCTAAGTGTCCATGTTCATGGATGCCGGGAAAGCGGATTGTTCTTGGCTCACGTATCGGAGTCAGGGTGTACCTACTGACCTGGTAACTTGTTTACCTTTGGCATAATGAGGAATTTGAGTATCTTCAACACTAACTCTATTTTGCTCCCAATGGAATAAATATCTCACTCTCATGGGGCTAGGTGTTAGGGAGCCCAAGTCTTTGATGGTTCGTTTCTTATTCAAAGGTGCTTCTCAAGAACAGGGAAGCCCCAGGAGCGAGCTGGCAGTGGGTGTGTGTTGCATGGAAGAGAAGCAGAGTGCAACCATCTGTCTGCTTCGTTCTCTGATGGAAGTGAAGACACCCCAGTTCCAGGAGCTGAAGTGTCCATCAGCTAATCAGGAATTTAAGCTGAATGTTCCAAAGAGTTGAAACACACGGCAGGGCTGGCACAGGCCCTGGTCTCATTTATTCGTCGCTCAACAAATACTTGTTACCTGTCTAATGGCTGGGAATACCAGTAAGAGTGGGGTGATTCTTTTTTTGCCCTGAGGCATTCATGGTGTATTGAGGAAGACAGACACAAATCAACAAGGGCTCCAGGTGTTACGAAAGAGGCTGTGAAAGCCAGCGGGGGCATGGGCTGGGCTGGAAGCACCTCACTCACACTCCAGATCCCGGACACCGAGAGAGAGTTTTGACAAAGGCAAATTGAAGGAGCCCCCACCACCATCTCGTGGTTAAGAGGCAAATAAGACATCTTTATTTATTTATTTTTTTTTTATTTTAATAATGATTTTTTATTATATTATGTTAGTCACCATACAGTACATCCCCGGTTTTTGATGCAAGGCTCGATGATTCATTAGTTGTGTATAACACCCAGTGCACCATGCAATATGTGCCCTCCTTACTACCCATTACCGGTCTATCCCATTCCCCCACCCCCCTCCCCTCTGTAGCCCTCAGTTTGTTTCTCATAGTCCATAGTCTCTCATGTTTCATTCCCCCTTCTGATTACCCCCCCTTTCTTTATCCCTTTCTTCCCCTACTGATCATTCTAGTTCTTATGTTCCATAGATGAGAGAAATCATATGATAGTTGTCTTTCTCTGCTTGACTTATTTCACTAAGCATTATCTCCTCCAGTGCCGTCCATGTTGTAGCAAATGTTGAGAACTCATTCTTTCTGATTGCTGAGTAATATTCCATTGTATATATGGACCACAACTTCTTAATCCAGTCATCTGTTGCAGGGCATCTCGGCTCCTTCCACGATTTAGCTATTGTGGACATTGCTGCTATGAACATTGGGGTGCATATGGCCCTTCTCTTCACTACGTCTGTATCTTTGGGGTAAACACCCAGTAGTGCAATGGCTGGATCATAGGGTAGCTCAATTTTTAACTTTTTAAGGGACCCCCACACGGTTTTCCAGAGTGGCTGTACCAACTTGCATTCCCACCAACAATGTAGGAGGGATCCCCTTTCTCCACATCCTCTCCAACAATTGTTGTTTCTTGCCTTGGCAAATAAGACATCTTTAACTTAAACTTGAGCATTTGGAGGTATTGAAGACCTGAGTCTCAAACGTAAAGAATATGGGCTCGGAGAGAGACACAGCTTTCCCTGCTGATTCAAAGGAAGCCAACTTGAGCCCCGTGAGGGCTTTTGATGTGGGAAGTAATCGCTGTTTGTTTTCTCTGTAATCACAAAGAATTTGAGCAAAGCCTTTTCAGAGTGATAACAATAGCTATTCTTTCAAATACTCCCTGAATTTCCTACTCTCAGTTAGGTACTTGGTGTATGATTTTTAGAAAAACCTTATAAAATAGTATTGGTTTACCTATTTGGCAGAAAAGAAAATAAAGATACAGAGAGGTTAATTTAGTCGCTTAGATAGTAAGTTTTGAAGCAGGGTTTTAGTCCATGATGCACAGCCTCTAGAAATCCCTGCTTTTTTGTTGTATTAAACGTGCACATTACAATCGTAATCTAATTTATCAGTGCCTGAACGATGTCTCTAGGTGTCCTCTAAAATGCTGTACAATGCTTATTTTTTAAGTTTTTAAGAACAAGATTCATTAAACAATTTTAAAGAAAGGAAACAAAAACGTTAAGTTCTAACTTCAGGGATGGCAGGATGTAAGAGCAGGAATAAAGTCTCATTCTGACTTTTGCTATAAAATACTTTACCCGCTTGCACGGCAGTTTCTTTCTCTGGAAATGAAAAGAGGTGAATGAAGTGATCTTATTATACCTCTCTCCTAACTCTAAGATTCTTTTTTTTTTTTTTTCCAGGAAAGGAAATGTGACATTTCTGTCACTGATGTGAACCAAGAGAGGGCTTGTTATATTAGAGTGATTGTCAAAATCAGACACATTCTTAAACGTGACGGTCAGGGGGAGAAATTCTTCCGGAGACCACACTGCAAGCATTGTTTTGAATTCAGAGTCATGGCCATCCCTTTTCTCTGCAGGACTGTAGAGGTTAGTGCACATTTCTTGGTCTGATGTTTTGCTGTACGGTTCTGATTTAAAAGTTCATTTCCTTGCACACCAGGAGCAGTGTTTGTAGGTCAAGTGCCCAAACTGTGAAATACTTGAACTCTCTAGGAAATACCCTGGGCATGTGATTTAACTTTTGGCTGACTAGGTCTTGAATGGGGGCATTGGAAAATATGAAACAGCGAGAAAGGACCTCCAACCACCGTGCAGGGACCTCATGTTATATCTGGCCTGAAGAGCATATTTAAGAATCTTAATGGTTTTTGCCTGTCATCTCACTTCTTGATTATTACATCCTTTCAGTGCTTCTGCACAAAACTGAATCCGGAGCATATCTGCCTCCTCTGCTCCCGTGCTCAGGAGAGTGAACGCTCTGGGTGAAAAGACACACCACCTGCAGATCAGGGACCTTGCCGACGACAGGTGTCCAGTCTCAGCTGGGTCACCAGAAGTTCCTGTCAGTGCCTGAACTTGTTAAGAGTTGTCCAGGTCCCTCAAAGATTCCCCACACTCACCAAAGTCCTTCTGACCCCATTTAGGGCCCTCTTTTTATGTCTCAGCAGATGACCTTGCTGTCCCCACACTGAAGACATTTAGGTCCCGGGTAAGCCCTCCATCAGCCACCATTGGGGTACCTACATGCTTCCTTCTGTTCACACCCACACAGGTTCCAACAATCTGTCTTCTGCTCTCAGAGGATGGCTTGCTCCTTTCTCAAGTCCGGGTCCCTAGGACCCCGACCTACGTCACTGCCCTCAGGCCACTCAGAATTCTGTGACGTCTCATTCCTAAGTCATGGCCCCACCTGCCTGCCTCACCAGCCTCTCCCTCCCCAGCATTCCCAGAAAACTAAACGAGCCATTGCCCTCTTTAGACACCATCAAGGCTCTCTCTTCTTTGAGATTTCAAGTGTTCAAGGGAGTGGGCTCGACCCCTCACTTAGCTTTTTTACCTCATACGGGTATCTGGCTTTTGTCCCTGCCATTCCTTAACTTCTCCCACGACCATCACCAGGAGTCCCTCAGGGCCAAGATGCAACTGACCTTTTCTATACCTTCCTGGGTCTGTGTGTTGCACTTGGCTAAGTTGACCACTCTCTCTTTTTAAAAACACTCTCTGTATTTCCTTGGTTTCTCCAATGCTCTGTCCTGCTTTTCTCCATTCCAGCCTGGCTGTGCTTCTCTTCCATATGGGCTTCCCTCCCTCTATCGTCACTTAAAAGTTCACTGAAGGTAACATTGCGGGGCAATGAAGAGTGAGAGTTTCCGAATTAGATTGTCTCTTGCTATTTATGCTTCCATAGATTCTTAACCCCTCTGTGACCCAGTTTCTTCATCTTTTACAATGAAATTAATAATGTTTTGCATTGTTATGAGGATTAAATCAGATAATGCATGTAGAGTACTTAATATGGATTTTTCATTTCAAAGAGAAGATGTAATTGTTATGAGCTAACTTAATTACACAAAGAAGCAATCCAAAATAAAGTATTAAGCTTTCCAGTTTGCAATAGCAGCTCATCGAGATTCCGTCATGCTTCAGGTTTGTCCAAGTGTAAATGTCCTAAGAACTATTTAAAAAATGAAAGGTGCTTTTTCTGAATTTGCCATGATAGAACCAATTCAAAAGTTTAGTTTTAGGGGAACATTAGCAGGATTTCAAAGCATCTGAGACTGTTTTAAAATACCTGGATTTCTAGTTTTGGTGACTACCTAAAGCTTTTTTTAAAAAATATATTAAACTGTTACAACTAAAAAGAAGATTCAAAACCATAAAAAAAATCTCAAAAGCATTTGAATTTTTGGAATCACTCCTACAATTTTTGTTTAACTTTTTTTTTTTTTTAAAGATTTTATTTATTCATTCGACAGAGAGAGAGAGACAGCCAGCGAGAGAGGGAACACAAGCAGGGGGAGTGGGAGAGGAAGAAGCAGGCTCATAGCGGAAGAGCCTGATGTGGGGCTCGATCCCATAACGCCGGAATCACGCCCTGAGCTGAAGGCAGACGCTTAACCGCTGTGCCACCCAGGCGCCCCCAATTTTTGTTTAACTTGTCTTTATAATTAAAGCAAACCAGTATCACATTTTTGAAAAAAAATAGGTAAGTTCAACCTTTCTTTCTGATAAGTTAATACAATTACCAGAGAATTATTGCTCTTATATACAAATATGGTTGATTGCACACTAAGATGTGGAACCCATCATAAATTAGAACAAAGCGCCACTAAAATGCTCATAAAAATTGAGATACATGAGTAACAGAAAAATCATACAGTTTTGACTTATATTTCTTCTATTTCTTAGTTGATTCTTTTAGGAAATTAAAAAACTATCAATATTTCAGATTTCTGATGCACATTTTTTCCCTAAATCTCAACTTAACTATTTTTGATCAGCAGTTTATAGACTGTCCTGAGGGTGCATTAACCTTTCAGAATGTTAAAATATTGTTCAGTGAATTTTTTTATTCACTAAATAGTATTTTGGTTCTCTGGATTCTTTGATCTTGGACTAGGCAAAGCATTTCATGTTTTAGGTCCTTTGCCATTTCATGTTTTAGGTCCTTCCCAGGGTGACCAGTTATCTTGATTTGCCCAGCACTGTCCTGGTTCTAGCACTGAAAATCCCTTGTCAAGAGCAATTCTTTAGTCCCAGGCAAACCAGAACAGTCGGCCACCCTAGGCTCAGCCAAATCCTCCATGTGACCTGAGCAAAATTTTCTCCTTGTTTCAAAAAACAATAACAGCAACAACCAATAAACAACCAAACCAAACCAAACCAAAGCAAAACCCCCTCTGTACTTTCAACCCATGCGTCCCCAATTAGAAACTCAAGACATGGATAGCATGTTGCAAGGAGGGAAACCAGGTTTATTTACGTGCTTCATTTCATGTTTCTTTTTCTTACAACCTGAAGCTGAATGTTAAAAGTAAATATTCTCAGATCAAAGTGGATCCAGTTGGGTCTACCTTTTTGAGCATGAGATGTCTGAACGGATTCCATGTTTGTGTCAAGAGCACTTTCATCTTTCCCATCCACTCAGCACTTGGAAACTGGACTTATGATTAAAGACTGCAAGCGTCCTTGCATCTGGTAATATAAGAAAACAGTAATAAGAGAGGAGATCCAGCTCCTGACTTTTTGTGGGAAGATTATTCACATTTTGGTTTAATTCTCTTCCCGCTTACCGACCACTGAAAGGTGCATCTTTTACTCCCCCTGGAGGAGACGGAAAATGGCATCAGTTTCTGGGATGTCCCACATCAGGGAGACACAGTGAAAGCTGGCAGCAAGTGGCAGGGCCATTTAGTGACTTCCCCAGCCATGGCTGCTTCGTAGTGCAATTTAAGGTAGATGAATGGTTCACTCTGGGCTCTGGGCCAACTTAGCGGCCCTGGGGAAAATCATTCTCACACCCACGCTTGATGCACACACACACCCCACAACTCTCTTTCCTGCCTCGCAGCCCCCCAGATGAGATCCTTCTACTCGAGGAAGCAACAGGTTCTTTCATTGCCAGTCTCTGGGCTACAAGAATCAAAGAGCAAAATGGATGTTTTCCTCTGAGAACTGGCACTGAACAGAAGGAAGGAAACGACTTCTCCAATTCAAGCATGTTTTAATCTCTGGAGAAGTGGGGACTGGGGAGGGGCAGAGTTGGCTGGGGAATCAGTGGGAAAGTCATAAATTTTGTCTCTTAGCCCGGCAACTAAGATTCTTCCTTTACAGTGCCGCCCACTCCTTTTTCTTTTTTCAAAGAGTTTGGATAATGAACAATCACTTTCTAAATTCTCAAGTTCAAAAATCTCTCCGTGGAGGAAGAACAGGGAGGTTTTGAGTAAATCTCCAAAGGCTGGAGGAATCCTTTACAAACACGCTCAGAAATTTCAAGATTCACACACACCTCATGAATAGTCTGCCCTAACCTAAGCTAAAGAATCTGCCACCGAAGGAAGTCGACAATTCTTTACTTCTTCTCTTTGGTACTTTAAATATTTTCAAAGGTCAACTCCTATTCTTTATTTCTTTTTAAGAACTATCTATCGTGCAAAGATAGAATGAGCAGTAAATACTCTGGTGGTCCACTTTTAAAAACGACCGCCCAATTTGACCTGAACCCGATCATGAGGACACAGTTGGACAAACCCAGATGGGGGTCACTCTATAAGTCAACTGACATGGACTTCTTAACAAAATGTCAATGTCCTGAAAAACTTAAAAAAAAAAAAAAAGTGGGCCGTTCTGGAAAAAAGGAGACTTGGGCGATATGACAAGCAAAACAAAACAAACAATAAAACAACAACAAAAAGGAGATTTAAGATCTATGACGAGCAAAACAATTCAATTCTGGGACCACAGAGTTCCCCTCTCATCTCTACTGGTTCATAAGGAGCTTGTAGCTCAGTACCCATTAGGAAGTAGAAATAAAGTCTAGGTTCAATGGACACACTGTTTCCGGTGCTATAAAGGGATCTTTCAAATATGAAGAGCTTTAGAACGCTTGCACTCTGGATTTTGATTGTGGCAATGATATTGTGATCATGAAGAATTCCTTTACTCTTAAGAATCACATGCGGAACTATTTAAAGGCAGAATGTCTTGATGTTTCCAACTTTCTGTTTTTTTAAACAGTCAAGACAGATGAAGAGAGAGAGAAGGCAAATGTTAAACAAGCGAACAAACTTCAGCTTAAATATCGATTAGGAGCTCACCTTGGAAGGACACCCTATTGCACATTGCTCAAGGCCACGCAAGTCGACAAGTTCACCATTCGGCTGCCGAACCTCCAGCTGTTCCCACAGGTTTTAAAGATTTGCCTGTAGCCCAGCTTCCATTCAAGCTCCATTCAGGCTAGCAGGAAGAGCTTTACTCTCAAAAGGTGTGTCGGAGCAGAAGAATTTCCTACAGATGTCCCTTAGAGAAAGATTCCAAATTCGTTTCTCTCAATTAATTTTTCGATCAGTTTCTACACCCATCTCATTATATTTTTAATTTAATTTGCAAATAAAATGGCATTTGCGTTTTCCTGAGTAACTTTGCCCCTTCAATTACTTCTCATTTCCATTTCTAGAATCTCAATTATGTTATGATATGACGCGCCACAATAATTGCATTGTAAAAAGTCATGAACCATGATAATAGGGAGGCTATTCATAAAGATATTCGCTCACTGTCTATTCACACTAAGGGCCCGATTCATAAATTTGAAAGAAAAATGCCATGATTCTGTGAGCTAGTGGAGAATCTTTGTTTCAATAGGTCATATGGCCCAGGGTACCCGGCCTGTTCACGTGTGGGAGTTTTGAACACGGTTTTTAAAGAAAGCCTTTGGGGCCCCCCATTTTAAAAAAATACCAAAAGTAGTTTGATATAAATTCACCTTTGTTTAAAGAAAGGATCCTTGGTCCATAAATCTGAGCGTTCTATTCTTTTTTTGGGGTCGCTGTTTTTGAGCGCCTGACAGCACATGGGTCCGTAAAGACTGATTTTCAGCAGCTCCTTGGCAAGATGGGTGACTTCAAAGTTTTGCCCCAATTCATCAATACCTTTGAAAGACTCACCTCTCTATTACTCAGTCTTTTGCCATGTGTACTTGAAGGACCAATATTCTTTTCCCAAAAACCATTCTGTAATTCAATTAAGTTCCTTTAGCATCGCCATGCTGGCCACTGTGCAGTGCAATGTAAGGGAGAGATGGAGGGGGAAAATGTGAAGTGAAGCCCTCCTGGCTTCTCCGGAGATTGTGACTGGCAGGGAATAGACGATACATGTACACGTTATTCTTACCTTACCTATAGTATGATATGTAAGAGATATGAATGGGAATTGTAAACAAAGTATTGTCCTGGCTTCCCTACACATTGTTCTGGCATAATTAAAGGCTCCTTCCTCATGGTTCAGATGCTTTGCACCCTTCGCCCAGAGTAGTGCAGCTGCACATTTCATTGTGGTTAGTTGGGTTACCAGCCCAGAGTGGGAGTTTCTTGAGCTAATTCTGTGACATTTCATTTAATACTTTAGCACCTATCAAATTTTGTGGCATGTGGTAGAGCCTTGAAAATTTTTGTTGCATAAAATGAATGAATGGATGGATAAATGATGATCATTGAAAAATTCTGGATGTCTATAAATTCTGCCATGATCAGATTGATGTAAGCTTCAGTCTTTGGAGGCGTTTGGTTTCAATATGTTACTGATACTGCTTTGTGAACCCAGGGATAAAATCACTATGGTAAGGACAATGAAAAGGAATTCAATGGTCTCATCTAGATTTTTTTTACTGCTACTTTTCTTCATTTGTAAAAAACTGAACACTAGAACAAGTCTTCAGCTCTACCACCATGATTTTAGAAATTAGTTTCTATTCCTCCACTCTGTACTTGCTCAATTTCTGGTCCAGTTTGATAGTGTCCTTATCAATTCCCTGTAGGATAAACCCTATCCTAGGTCAACAATTCAATTGTGGGCCCACAGAGTTCCTCACCAATCTCTACTGGTTTGTAGGGAGCTTGTAGCTCAGTACCCATTAGGAAGTAGAAATAAAGTCTATATTCAATGGACACACTGTTTCCAGTGCTATAAAGAAAGCTTTGGAATGTTTTTCAAATATAAAATATAAGAGCTTTAGGTCCATCTGATTACTTGGGTAGGAGAGGGAAGGATTAACTCACTTTCAAATTACTTGGGTTAAAGGAATATTGTTATAGAGAGTAACGTGTAATACAGAGATGGCTTAAATTAGGTGTCAAAAGGACAAAGCTATCAAATGACTTATAAATCCTGGTACTCAAAACAATGAATGAGTGACAAAGAAAATAAGAAAAATACACTTTTTCTCACTGGTGAAGATGTGAAGGAAATGGCAGCAAGGGTATAAAATGCCACCGGTGGCTTCTGCCTCTTTGTGGTATAGACGTTTAGATGGTTTGAGTGGCAGTTAAATGGGAGGTGCTGTACATACGTTATCTATCATCCTCACAAAACTATACATTAGGCTGTATTTCCCCCAGTTTATAGATGGACTAACTGAGTCTCAGGAAGGTTAAATAACTTGGCCTAGGGAGACACACCTGGAAACCAAACCCAGATCTATCTCACTCCATGAGTAAAATATCTACATGAACTTATGAAATTAATAAAATGAATGTCTGACGGTGACCTAATTAAGGCATTTAGTGGTAACAAGCTTGATAAACGGTAGCATAGCCTCCCCATTAAACCAGGTCCGACCTCAGCATTTACAGCCTCTGGATGGTCTTCAGCATGAGACGAGATCAGCATTCTCTCCATCTTTCCCCAACAGGTCTTGTGTTAACGAAAATCACGAGATCAGATCTATGTCCCTGAGTGAGCTTAAGTTTTGCTTGTTTGTTTGTTTTTGATCTCTCTCAGTGACACTGGACGTTTTAGCTTTCCTCTGTTAGCAAAATGTTTTTTTTTTAAAAGAATTTATTTATTTATTTGACAGAGAGAGACAGTCAGTGAGAGAGGGGGAGCACAGGCAGTGGGAGTGGGAGAGGAAGATGCAGGCTCCCAGCAGAGGAGCCTGATGCGGGGCTCGATCCCAGAACGCCGGGATCACGCCCTGAGCCGAAGGCAGACGCTTAATGACTGAGCCACCCAGGTGCCCCTGTTAGCAAAATGTTTTAACCATGTTATAAGAATCTCAGGTGTAAGGGACATATATTATTTTGGAGGTTCTTCCAGTTGCACACGAAATTCTTAAGGCTGTGTCTTCTGTAAGATTGGCTACAGAGTCACCTGTGTATTAATTACTCTGTGTATAATTATTCATGGACGATATATTTACCAAGTACCTTCTGTCTGTCAAGCATTATGCTAGCTGCCAGATAGGCTACATAATTTGCAAGTCCCAGTTCAAAATAAAAAGGTGGGGTCCCTTGTTCAAAAATTAAGGATTTTAAGATGACCCCAGCAGAGCATTAAGTCAGGTGTAAAGCTCTTTTTTTTTCTTTAAGATTTTATTTATTTATTTGAGATAGAGACACAGCCAGCGAGAGAGGGAACACCAGCAGGGGAGTGGGAGAGGAAGAAGCAGGCTCCCAGCAGAGCTGGGAGCCTGATGCGGGGCTCGATCCTAGGACCCTGGGACCATGCCCTGGGCCGAAGGCAGATGCTTAACGACTGAGCCACCCAGGCGCCCCATGGTATAAGGCTCTTCTAAAGTTTCCATGCAACTGTAGAGACGAGGCTTCTCTGAAACTTACCCTGGCTAGGAGCTCAGGATGTAGATGTGAGTAGAAACTACTCTTGCCCTCATGGGACTCATGGTCTACTAGGAGAGACAGATTAGAAACAAACAATTACATCAAATATTTTGATTATTTGGTAGTAATTGAAACACAAGGGTAATAATAATTACATACTAAGTACTCCAAAGGGGGGAAGAAAAACGATTCTCTGAGATAGTTTTTCAAAAGAATGGGACTTAGGCCTGGGCTCTGGGAAAGATTTACAGAAGTAATGTTTAAAAGATGGGGAGAAGTAAATGAGGAGTCCCTCAGGTCGACCGAATATTTCATCAGTACACGCTCAGGTGTTAGGTGGAGGGCCTTAGTCCGTCCTCGAACTGGATGAAGGACCCCGTATATGGGGGACAAAGGGAAAGGGTGGTGGGAGTTAGGACCACAGAGGTAAATAGTGTTCAGACACTGGGCAGTACGTAGCCTTGTAGGTCTGGGGAAGGATTTTGGTCTTTTTATCTTAGGGACAATGCGGAACCCCCGAAGGGGCAGGCAGTGGCGGGTCTGAGTAACAGAAAGACTGGAAGGTGGGGCGAGGAGACGAAGGGCCACTGCTTAGGAGGCTGTGGTGGCAGCCGAGCCCAGAGAAGTGATGGCTGAGCCTGGGACGGTGGCCGAGGCGATGGGGAGATGCGGCTGGCATTGAGGGGTGAGCAGTTTGGGCAGGCCCCTGCAGAGGGCAGGGGAAAGCAGAGGGCTGCTTGGGCCATGAGCATGCTACTGACAGCTGTTTAAAATCAGGGTCCCGAATGACGTTTTGCTTGGCCTTGCCCTTCCTAGAAACGACTCAGAAAAATGGGATAAATACATATTTGAAGCATGAGAAAGGATGAGAAACTTCCCTCTTCTACTAATCCATCTCAATTTGGGGGAGAGAAAGCTCGGTGATTTTGTTTAGTCCCTTGAGTAGAGAGAGCAATGGGGGGTCCAAGTTAGAGGTTTGAAGCCTCTCTAGGTCTCCAGACACGCGTGTGTTCTGCCGTGTTGGATTAATCCAGCGCGGAAGCGAGTGGCTGGAACAGCCAGAGCACAGAATTTTCACTGTGTTCGCTCTTACCGAAGGGACAGTGAGTGCCTTTGCAACTGTTAGCTCTCCTTGAAAAGGGACGTCTGACCATTTGGGGAAGATCTGTAGAGATAGGAGGGCTCACAAGCAGGTCTTTCTTGCAAAAATTCTTTAATTAAAACTGGCCACTGAAAACCAAAACAAAGCAAAACAACCGGTTTCTTTGATATCATTAAGTAAAAAAATCATAATGGAGCCCTCTCAGTCTTTTGGGCTGAGAAACAAGAGGGTAAGAACCAACTCTGAACAAAATCACAGCAGGAGTCCCTCTCCCTTCTCTTTCAGTGAGCCTGCTCTCCTCCCCACTGGACTGCTGCTATGATTCCTATTTCTTTCCAGATGCTCCTTTCCCAGGGACTGAATCCTCACCTACTCAAGGAATCATCCTACAACATTATGCTCCCCAGAGTAATTTTTGCAAGCCCATGCCTGTTATATCAGGAAAAAAATGCATTTGCAGCGTGGCATTTCAAGCCCCCTGCCAATGCACAGTGATCTCAGAGGTTTGCCAAATCCTTGCAAAGCTGGCCCTACCAGGGGTCACTGGTATCAGGCCTAGTTGTGTGCCTGTCATGTGCTAGGTAGAGTATAATTACTTAGTAAATCCTATTAAATTGAAGCCCAGTATTATTCATTTATTAGTGGTATAGGTGATTTGGTGAACTACATCCGTAATGAAATCCTATTTGAATTTCACGATCTCCTCCCCCACTGACCTATCAGAATCGCGAACAAGCTCCGCTAACAAACCCTTGTGTGACGCTTCAGTGTTATACATTATTTCCTTTTCTTCGGCCTCACTCTTGAAGAGAAATGACCAGAAATTAGATACCAAGATGAAAAATAGTAGAGGCCACATATGGCCTTTTTGATCTTCAAACAATTGATGCCTAGTAACACTAGAAGAGCGAGGGACACAGACCTGCGTGAATATTTTCTTTTCTTCCATGTGCACATCATTCGGTTATCATAATCAGCGTGGATGCTTTGGGGTTTATTAAAAACAACAACACCAACACCAGCATGCCTATTGTTATGTTCTCTGTGATGTCAAGGCCAGTGTTTACAAATTTTATAAACTGATTTGCCCTCCATGAGACAATTCGTCTTAGCTACTTTTACTCCACTGTTCCTAAAATCATCATCCTACAAATCTCAATGAATCTAAGTGCATACGGATGCAGATCTCATTTGCATATGCTTCTCATAGTCCTAAGACTTCCCAGGAGCAAAAGGAAAGTGATGCAGATTGACTGGTTTCTTGCTGGCCATCAAGGTTAGGATCGCGCGTGGTGAGGGCTGGGGCTGCAGTTCCCGCGGAGACACGGTAGATGGCAGTGTGTAACACAGATTCCTGAGCTCTCGCCACCCGTCCCAGGGCGCATGACTGGGAGGAGATGGAGTCTCCTGTTTTTTTCCGGCCCAGTAAGAGGAAGAGGTTGTCCTCCTAGGAAACGATTTCTCTGCATAAACTTGGTTTTGCTGAATCAGTAAACTGCAGTTATTTGAACTGCTCTGACCCTCAAGAATGGTAAGCTTCTTTAATTTAAGTCTGCAAAAAGTCTGAACTTCAAAACTCTTCTTCAATGTGTGGCATAATCTTTCAGTTATATGATGTGCAGACCTTCCCATGCTTCATATCTTATTAATCCCTAAAACAAGATCACACTGGGAAAACTACAGATAAGCCCTTTGGACATTTCATAAGTATGTGCTGAGTATGCCAGGACTCTGTGGTTTGACCCTTCAGCATCATGAGTAGACTAATTTGAGAATTCAGTGTCTACTTGCAAAGGCCACGTGCAATTAGGTGACTGTGTTTTCTTTGATTATTTTAAAGCATTTTTGTTTTTGCATATTTCTCCCCAAATTTAATGTTCATTTTTCATAGTCCTAAAAGGTACTTAAAGTATTAAAGTTTTTATTACAGAAGAGATAGACATCTAGCTTTGTTGAAGATTTAAAAACTGTGAGTACTTTGTTAATAAGCAAAGAAATCATTTTTAATATGCGGCTCATTATTAAACACTAGGAAAGGAGACCTTGGTTGACACCCATAGCAGATATTTTTAAAAAGGGCCTTTCCCTAGGATAGGAGCTCATAGAAGAAAGGAGAAATGTTATATGTAAATCATGTACAGCACTTAATTAATAATTTAAGTAGACACGCACTCATGCTCACACTTTCCCAACCTTCCCTTCTGTCTGGCTTTGCTCCGACCTCTGTTTTGCTGTGTGTGTGGCCTGCCTGGCCTTTCCCACCTGGACAAATATGCTACATCATATTTATTTTTCCAGATCTTTGTCCATTTAGATTTCAGACCTCCACAGTCTCCTGGAACTCCTAGCTTTGGCTTTCTTTGGCCTGACTCGCTCTGCCGGCACACAGGGCCCAGTTAGGCTGAAATGTTAGGTCTTCTCAGAGTTGCCTCCAGTGCACCGGAGGCTTTTGGATTCCAGAATTATATTGTTGATTGCAGGGGCCTCTTTCCTCTGCGGTTTCAACACAACTTCTTTTGGGGATTGCTTTTTCCCTTCCTTTGAATGCTGGCGTTTCTCAGAGTTCTGCCCTAGGCTCTCCTCTCCCACACTGCACAGACTTCAGGGGCAAACCCAACCACTTTGCTGCCCTCTAGTTACCATTTACATGTGTACAAATCCCTTCTGCTCCCCTCACATCTACAGAGACATGTAGATGTCTTGCTATTACCTGTTGTAGGGGCATGGGTAGAGTAGTTAGTACATTATTTGTGGTAGGAATACATGAATTAATCAGTACATTCATTGCAAACTATCAGTCCACAATACGTGCTAGATGCTTTCTGTGGATAGCATCAATAATTGGAATTATTTTAGGGTGGGAGAAAGGCTTGGTTAGAAAAATAAAGCTACACCAATTACTTCCATTTCATTCACAGAGGAGAGATGACTTGACATTGTTTTCAAAGGCCTTTGATGCTATTTTAAGAAATGAGCATTAAATGGTATGAAGGTTCGGAAACATACCAAGATATGTTGTCCTTTGTTATCTACATGTAGACGTGCTTAAAAAGATATACGTGTGACCAGCAGTCCGTCATGCACCACAGAGTGCCTTGTCTATTTCTCAATGTTATTTACCTTGTCGTCTATTTGTCCTGACTCCCTTACTTATGCTGTAACATACAAATTGTCAGTTGTTGCAGTCCTGGTTTTTGGATCCGCTTAGTATTTAGCAGAAGATAGCAGGTACTCGATCAATATCTGTGTGCAAGGCGTGAGGTGTTGCTGGCTCTTCGGGAGCAGGACAGTTATATTGCTTTGTTTATTTGGATTTCCCTCATGACAATGGGCAGCTTGCCACTAAGACACTGTGCTGTGTTAAATGAGAGCTAAATGAAAGATCTGACTGCACAATGCACCCCAGGCTGTGTTCACAGGACTGTGCTGACTTCACTAACCAGTCGTTACCATTTCTCATTCTGCAATGATACTATGCTAAGTAACTCACAAGCAAACAAACAAGCTAATGCCGAGGCATTCAAGTACACCAAGGACATTTAGAAATACAGAAGATCCAATGAGTCATCTCCCTCTCTTCAGTTAGGTGATAAACTATCAATAAAATGCAAAATATGACAGAAAATGTGGATGGCATCCAGGGTTTTCAATCCCTAGATGAAGTCTGATGCGTTACTATGACTATCAAGATAGCATGGATTTGTAATTCCAGAAGCTAAAAAAATTAAGTTAGCTTCTGTTTTAATCAGACTTCAATTGTATTGGATTGTATGCATAAAATATAAAAATACACCCTGATGTGACCAGGGTAGAAGTTGATTTCTGTCTCATGGGAAAGATGGCTGGAGGTAGGCAATCAGAGAGGTACAGTAACGCATGGAGGGCACACAGCTTGATGGAGTCTTAAATTCATCATCTGAGAGCTTAAGATGGTAACAGATGGTAACAAGATGGTAAGATGGTAACCTACTTCATATAGAGCTACAAGAATTTAATGCTAGGAACCAGGTGAAGTACTTAGAAAAACACCTGGCAGAGAGTAAGTGCTCACTAGGTATGATTTATTAAATGTGAGGGAACCACAAATGAGTCAAGTGACCACATTAATAAATGTGTAACTAGCACTGCGGTGATACACGAAGGAAGGGTGCAGGGTACTGTGAGAGGACATAACAGGGGTTTCCAGCCTCATCTAGAGGACAGTGCCTCACGACCCAACACCCCGGCTGTGTCTGAATGATGGGTGAATAGGTGTTAGCAGGGTGGTTAGCAGGGGCTGGTTCCAGTCAGAGAGAACCGACTCTTCTGAATAGTGAAGGAGCACAGGGAAGAAATGAAAGAGGGTTCGGGGTGTCTGGGTGGCTCAGTTGGTTAAGCATCTGACTCTTGATTTCAGCTCAGGTCATGATCTCAAGGTCGTGAAATCGAGCTGCATGTTGGGCTCTGTGCTGGGCATGGAGCCTGCTTTAGATTCTCTCTCTCTCTCCCTCCGCCCCCTACCCCAGCTCACAAGTGTGCATGTGTGCGCTCTCTCTTTCCAAAAAAAAAAAAAAAAAAAAAAGGAAGAGAGAGAGAGAGAAAGAAAGAAAAAGAAGGTTTTATGTCTAGATTTTAGAAAGTGAGGCTGGAGAGAGGGGCAGAGGCCAGGAGGACATGGTAGGGACCTTGCCGCCTATCTGAACAGTGATGGGAGCCACCAAGGGGGATGAATTGGTGGAGGAGGGCGTTACTGTGCTGGATCTCTGCCTCGTTTCCTGAGCCAGACTGGCAGTCTCTGACCTCTGTGAGGCTGGTAAGACTCACGCAGGACTGCGGCGGTTCGCCTTCATCCACCTCCATTCCCAAAGCGGGGGCGAAGCACAGCACGTTTTGAGAGATTTGCAGGCTGCATTTGATTCATACATTGAATGTCAGCTAATTAGGTGCAAAGGAAATTTATTTTGACTCAGACTTCCTCACCTACACAAAAATATTTTGACAGTCCGAATCTGGAGGAGAAAATCTATGGATAATCTGAAAACACTTACATTTGGCTCTGGAAACCACAATAGATAAACAGCTCAAGGGGCAGGTCACATGTGCGTCCCCACTCCTGCACACCCACCACTCACTCAAATTCATACTGTCCCCTCTGGCCTTTGCTCCACATCTGGGACCTACAAGCTGAATGAAGGGTGGGCCCCCTGGGGTGACGAAGCATTACTCCTTCATTTGAGGGTGGGTGGCCTAAGGTCACTGACACATAGAGACTCGGGTTAGAGCTTGTTATTTTTACAGACAATTTGCTGTAGAGAAAGACCTCTGTTGCCAGTTCTTGTACAGAGAGGATCACACTTTGTGAACAAAACACATACACATTCCATTTTTTTCTCAATATTTTGGACAAAAAAATAAAAACAATTCGAAGGAACAAAAAGTAAGAGGTCCATTAATAGGATCAGAGTAGGGATGACTTATCAAATATGTAACGATGGCGTCTAACCATCTGTGGCTTTTTTTGTAGTCTGTTCTTTAAAATGAGGGCAGAAGTGGGACATTCGGCATAACAGCCCCCCCCCCCCCCCCCCGCTTTGTGAAGGTCCGAGTTACAACACTTTGCTTTTACAAAAGACCTACATTAGTGCCTGTCTTCACTAACAGAAAGAAATCCAAAGAGGATTTTCGCTTTATAAAAAAAAAAAAAGGTGAGAAGCGAAAGTCGCGTTCAGCATTTGCTCTGCGGCAGCCGCTACAGAGACAGCGCACTGCGAACGAGCGGCCACCGAGCTCCTTTCCTGGGACCCACGCTCAGCGTCTCAGCCTCCAGCCGCCGGAGCTTTGACAGGTGTCTGTGAGCCCCGGTGCTTTATTTTTATTTATTTTGTGCCTCCATTAGCAACACGTGCCCTAAGGTATCAGAAACGCCTAAGAGGTTATTTTCTTGAGTCTGGGGACACTCAAAACATTTTTCATCTAAATTAATGGGAATCGCTTCTTCACTGCACACCACGTCGACTTAGGGAAGTTTTCACCGGAACGTTCTACTTTTGGAGAGTGGGGGAAACCTGGATTCTAAAAGTGCCGAAAAGATTTTCTTTGTGGATTTTGCCAGGTCTGCAAAATAGGATCCTTTGGAAGGGGAGAGTGTGGGCACTCTATTATTTTGGTGGCATGAATAATTCAGAGAGGTGCCCTTCATCTTCTGCCATTTAGACAGTTGGGTCTATCTTAATGGAACCAGGCAGCGGAGAGCAGGGTAGGACGAGGTTTGGCGACAAGGGGAGGTTGCTGCGGATGGGAGCGCGCTGTGAAAAGCCGCCCCATTGTAGCTGCTCCCTTTTGAAACATACAAACTGTGTTTTGGGCAAACGCATCATCTCATCATCTCCTTGCAGGGATCTTAGATTCCTGATAGGACTGACTGTGCCCGGCTCCCACCACCCCCCAGCCCCCCACTCCGCCGCACCCCGGGCTGTATCTTATCGAACTAGCATGTGTGAAAGTCGATTTCGTTTTTAATCAGGGAACTATGGAAACAAGCTTATTTTGTGATTTAATCTTAACTCATGGAAGCACTAATGATAATTAAAAATGACTCTAAAACTTAAAAAAAATTCACGCACATTTTTGATAAGTTGTCACGAGAGTACTAAGGTATTATAGATAAGTGGCTCCAAGTATTTTCAGCACTTGAAAATGAAAAAGGACATTTCTCACTCAATTCCGCATTACGGTAGTAATGAGGAACCTGGGAATTAAAGTATTTCTGGGGAGGAACTATTTCTCCCTGCAGATAAAGGCTCAGCAACAGCAACTAATCCATGAATGTTCAAGCCACAGCCAGAGCTGGCTGAAAAATGGAAAATCAGCGAACAATGATGCTTTTCGTGATAAATGTCTGTGGAGGGCCTGGTAGATATTAGTGACAGAGAACAACCTGAGTTGGTATCATTAGTGCAGTTCAATAATTTAAATAGAAAAAAACGAAAAGATCCTCATTATGATGGGTCAGGAGAGAAGAAAAAAGTTTCAAATTTAGCCACATCATTTGAATTAGTTCGGAGACTGCAGAAACCACCAAAAAAGATGGTTGGATTCATCGTTGGGGACTTCGGGAGCCAAGAAGCTAAGATTTGGAGCTGCCATGTAGAGTTACGAAATTTGCTGGAGAGCAGTGGACTTCCCTTATCCAATTAAATATCTGCGGGAAGCCGAAGTTTCTTTACAGAATTCCACCAAAACAATGTATCATGACAGAACCAGCCGGAGCAGGTGTGAGAAGGCAGCTGTATTTTTGATTAGGAATTATAGAGGTTTTCAAACACGCAAACTCATGACACTCTCCTCACTGATTGTATTTTTTTGTTGTTTTGGAACATAGTTATTGTTTAGAAAACGATGTTATTTATGTTAACATATAATAGGTTTGTTATTTTAAATGTGTCAAATAAATCTTTAGAAATGGGCTCAGTTTTAATTTGTAAGACTGTAAATACGGAGAAGTATAATTCTCATAAACAGAAAACTTTGGGGGGCTTTCAGTTATGTTTAAGAGTGGAAAGGGGCTTGAGATTAATTTTTTTTTTAATTTAAGGTCCCTTGCTGTAGATGCTTATCTCATGGAAATGGAAACAGTAACCAGATAAAAAATAGAGAGAAAACCGTTCAATTGGCTTTGCAGCAAGAGCAGGACCCCTGAGCAATGGGAGGTTATTCACAATGTGTGCATCTCAGGGGGAGGGGTTAGTCTGGCTTTCTCTCAGCAACAGGAATTCATTGACCCTCCAACTCCCTTTTTTTCATGATTGTGTCGTAGTTCTCTTTCCTCATGACTTTTACTGCTCCTTCTACTTCTAATATAAACACTACCTAATTTATCGTTTAAACTAGGATGATTTTGAAAGTAAAAGGGGATGTTATTAATAATCATGGCAGGACAACAGGCCTACCTGTCTGCTACCTTTCTCATCCTGTTTAATAACTGGCCCGCAAGAGTAGAATTACTGAGTCTGAGGATAGGAAAACTGTTCTAGACCCTGTTCACTCAAAATTGTTTCAGAGAGAATACCAATGATTACATTAACGAAGACTCCAGGAGATTTCAGCAGAGCATTCTGTACTGGATCTCCAAAGCATTTGTTTTTTAAAGTTGAGTTCTGAAATTCGAGAATCTCATTCGGATGGCTGTAGGTTTGCTAGTATAACTCAAAGAGGACAACTGTTAGAAGATTCTGGGTGTGACTTTACACCATCTTCCTGCCTGGAGGAGGAGTAGGGTTGCTTCGGTTTCCTTGGTCAGATTGCAATAATCCAATCTTTGGGGCGGAGACGATGACCCTCCTTGTGGGCGGAGACGGTGTCACAGGACTATATAAGGCCAGAGCATCTGCCCTCAAACTCACTTCAGACGGAAGTTAAGGCTAAGAGCGGTAGAGGTATATTATGTGCGCTTTGGATCTTCAGGACTGCTGGAATTTTCCAAATTAGTGTAAGTGCTCTCTTCTGTCTGGGTGATTTCCACTGTCCCATTTCTCTCTCTTTGGCTACAACTTATCTTTTAAATGCTTTCATCTCTGGATTTCAAGAGTCAGTCTTACCCTGTGTCAGGGAACTTTCTCCACCTTCTACTCTAACATTGCCAGTTAAAGTTTTTACATATGAACTTCAGGTGTTTTTACTAATTTTCTTTTGCATACATGTATTTTTATGTGTTTTCAACTACAACATATGTGTTTTTAAATGGTTCCTTATTTTCTAGCACGATTTCTTAAAGATGTTTCTGGGGTTTTACTTAAATCTACTTACTTTTTTTCTTTCTCTAAATTTTTTTTAAATTCCTGTTAGTTAACATACAGTGTAATATTAATTTCAGGTGTGGAATTGAGTGATTCAGCACTTACATACAACACCCAGTGCTGGTCACAAGTGTCCTCCTTAATCCCCATCACCTATTTCACCCATCCCCCCTTCCCCTCTGGTAACCATCAGTTTGTTCTCTATAGTTGAGAGTCTATTTCTTGGTTTGCCTCTCTCTTCCCCCCCACCCCCCGCCCATGTTCATTTGTTTTGTTGCCATTTGCAATGATGTAGATGGAGCTGGAGTATATTATGCTAAGTGAAATAAGTCCATTAGAAAAAGGCAAATACCATATGATTCACTCATATGTGGAATTTAAGAAATACTACTTTTGATAGCTATAATGAATGGAATAATTTCATTATCTTTATATAATTAGATTGTTTCTATCATTTGAGGTCATAGATAACATTGAAAAGGACAACTTTTAACAAACGTAGCATTTTTTCCTTTTGTAAAGTTTTTTTCTTACATATATTCCAAGGTGGGTTGGGTAAGACCTTTTAGATTGTAAGCACCATATTGAATATGCCTTAAAAAGTCAGGTTTCTGGAAAGGGTAATACGAGATTGAAGGAAGAATGTTATCTCTTGTGGCTCAGCCAGGCCCCAGCAGACTGGAATGCCATTCAGGAACTGAAAGGCTTCCCAAGACTCCAAGTTCCTTGTGGGCAGATATCCTGTTTATTGTTACACACATCTGCATCCCCAGAGTCTAGCTGAGGGTGGGATCATGGGAAGCTCTTGATAAGTATTTGTTGGATGGAGATGAAGGAATGTGTTCCAGGATGTTCTAGTAACCTAGTTTTTCTGGGCTAGCCTCAGGAGTGCCCATTGCTTCCTACTCTATCCCTCTGTGGTGATGTAGACACAGCTTATCGTTCTGTCTCTGATTCTGTTACTTCAGCCACAACTGGATGTGCATTCTTAGTAAGAAGTTCTGTTAGTTATTACTCAGTATTGGCCCTTTCTCGAGAAGAGTCTTCAGTTCACATCATCTCGTGGGCACCGACTAGCCTGAAGTGGCTGTCTTTGGGTTGGGGGCCCAGCTTGTTCCATTCTGCCAGGCCCCACATGCCAGAGGTAGTTCGCCCAAAGTGTGTAACCTCTGTAGGAAGGCCCAGAAGGCGGCTCTTGGAGTAAGCATCTGGAGGAGAGAGCAGTTGGCGTAGCGGTTTTAACATCTTCCTTGTCAGGAACACCTTTTTGGCTTGTGTTCAGACATTATTATAGAGAAGTTGGTGACAATGGTTATATTTTTATTCACACTCACTCAAGCCTTCCTAGTTTTCTAAGAGTGCTTGAAAGCATTTCATCTGAATGATACTTTGTCCTTAAAAGTGATTCTATAATGGGCATCTCATTCATTCTGCAGTGGTTTTTGCTAGTTTGACTCACGTATGGTAGTTTTCTTTGAAAATACCAGGGCTTCTCAGAGTCACTTTTCTGTGACAGCCAGAGTCAGATTGGCTTTATTTTTATGGTTGTATTTAGATGTGGAGATTCTTTTTCTTGGACTGCAGGTGACCTACAAAGGAACACTGATTAGAGGCAGAGACTGCACTCCGAGATCCTATGAAAGACCTCACTGGACTCAGCTCCTGGAGAGAGAAGCTGTGTCATAGCAGAGAAGACCTCATCCGGGTGTCTCTACACAAGGTAAACTGCTTCCACCTGAAGAGACAATGTCCACTGTCCTGTTTCTCTCGTTTGTGATCACCTAGATTTTGTGTAGTTTTTGATGATTTTTCTCACAGCGCTTTTACTATGATTCTCTGGTGACTTTGTGCTACTTGCCTGTATAAACTACAGAAAAATTAATATTATTTAATTTTTGTATTGGATTTAGATATATCCTGATTACTGAAGAGCAGATTGTGTACAAAAAGCTCCCGATCACTTTCAGAAACTTATAAAGGGCTGCTTCAGCTCCATTCACTGTCAAGGAGTGACCTTCAGGGACCATGGCCCAAAGTCTGCAAGAGGAGGTGACCTGTCCAGTTTGTCTGGAAATTTTCTTCTGTCCCATTTTACTCTCCTGTGAACACGTTTTCTGCTTTCATTGCGTGCAGACATGGATGCTAGAATGCAGGGATCTGAAATTGACCTGCCCCATGTGTCGAAGGGTGACCGAGAGCCCCCCTTTGGAGGAATGGCAAATCGGAGCACTATCCCTTCTGATTAGACAGCACAGTGGCCTGCTGATGAAAACTCTGCACGTGAGCAAAGAGTTGCTGAGGTTCCAGGAGGATCTGACTCTGGATGCAAGCACTGCTAGCCCCTTCCTTGTCCTCTCTGATGACCTAAGGAATGTTTGGTGTGGGAAGATCTGCTGCAACCCAGTAGAAGATCCCCAGAGATTCACCTCCCTGACCTGTGTCCTGGGCACCCCACGCTTCTCGTCTGGCTGCCATTACTGGGAGGTCAAGGTGGGAGACGGGAAGGAGTGGACTCTGGGGATCTGCAAGGAGTCAGTCGACAGAAAGAGGAAAGGCAGTCTCTCCACTGAGCACGGCTTCTGGGTTATCAGCATGAAGGCAGGAACAATCTGTATCAACGCCATCCCAGAAACCAGAATTCCTGCAAGCCCCAAACTTAGCCATGTAGGGATTTTTTTAGATGTTGAGATGGAAGAACTCAAGTTTTTTGATGTTAGAGATAATGCCCTCATCCACACATACAGTCGTCTCTCATGTTTGGAGCCTTTGCGTCCGTTCTTCTGTCCTGAGTTGCCTACAGATGGTGACAGGGGCGCCTCTCTGCAAATCTGCTCATGAGAAACTCAACACTTCCTGGAAACTTTCTCAGAGATGAATGAGACCTTCGACCTGAGAGAGGTCAGAATGACCTAGGGAGAGAAAATGTAGAAAGATTTTTACAAATAGGTTTTGTAGACTTGGCAACTAAACAATTTTTAGGCTATATTTTGTAGACTTTGTACCTAAAGATCCATGGGATTGTAGGGGGTGTTATTAAGTGTTCTAAGCCTCAGTTTCCCTCGTCTTCTAGTGGGGATAATTATATTTCTCAGCCAAATAGTTGATGATCAGAGACAGTGCTGTGCATTTATTTTGTACTAAATACAAATGGGGAATTTAAATTGTAAGTTAAATAAAATATTTTGCAGGTAGAAATAATCTTTTTCATTATTTCATGCCTTTTCTATAACATAATTCCTTTTTTTTTTTTAAAGATTTTATTTATTTATGTGACAGAGAGACAGCCAGCGAGAGAGGGAACACAGCAGGGGAGTGGGAGAGGAAGAAGCAGGCTCATAGCAGAGGAGCCCAATGTGGGACTCGATCCCAGTACGCCAGGATCACGCCCTGAGCCGAAGGCAGACGCTTTAACGACTGCGCTACCCAGGCGCCCCTTTTCTATAATATAATTCCTAATAATGATAGCTATCTGGGGGAAAAGAATGAAGTAGTCAGTGTGAGATATTTTGACATCAAGTTTCCATGAGAGACAAAAGTACTGGGAAAGAACGATGTTTCTCATTTTTATTTCTCCCAAACACAGCTGAAAGATGGAACTTAGAGATAGCTGGAGTTAATGGTGATTCATGTTCGTTCTAATGGGAACTGTCCTTTGCCCATTTCAACCCCTTGCCTTCTGTGCGATTGTCAAAGGAGTAGGGTGTGTATGGATGGCAGGCACGAAGGTGCCAGCAGGCTCAGAGAATGTCAAGCTGCTAAGATTCTGAACCTTCTGGAATCAGTTGTGTAATGAGGGAAATGACTGTTGAGAAGACAGGAGCCCCATCCTTCCTCCTACCACGTGCACTTGTGCATGCAAAACCCTGCGTTCTGACAGGAAAGAACATCTCCCAGCCTCAGGCCACCGCTGCTGAGTTTTGATTTGTAGGAATTCTTACCAACCCCGTTAACTCGTAAATAGATACTCACCCAAAACTGTTCTCCAGGCTCCTTTTGAACTTATTTTTTAGCATGAGAATTTTAGACTTTTTGCAGTTAAATCTCTGAAATGTTTGATGTTTTCCTGTTTAGTTCTGTTTGGTCCTCCTTTCACATTCCACCTGAAGCTTGACCCCCCCCCCCCCCCGCCCCACCTCGTGCACACAGTCTCAGACTGCAATTTCCCATACCAGAGTCTCATAGGTTCATTGTGGCTCCTTCTCAAATGTTCAGGTCCTTTAGGATTGTGTTGTTTTTCTAATTTACTGAGTCAGCCACTTTTGAGGTGACATCTGCTCTGGAAGGGTTGGGTTGGGACATGTTCAGGAATTTGCTTTTGACCTCGTTTCCAAAGAAACTCAGAATTTTCGTCTCCCGTTTCTTTCCAGCTCCACTGGGGTGGGGGAACAACCCGATTTTCGTATTTCCCCCCCATATTTCCTTTTAATCCCTGTGATTTTATTTCAGGGGCCTCCTTTCCCTACCCCAGCTTGGGGCCTGCATCCCCCCGATCCACCTTAACAGGTCCTGCTCATGTGGAAAAGAAAGTTTCCTGAAGCAGTACTTAGAATGAGCAATACACTGTAATTTTCTCTTTTATTATGTTTTATTAGAAAAATAAAATGCTAGGCTCACACACATTTGATTTACAACTTGCCAACAGATTGAGAGCTGCAGTTTGAAAAGCTGGGGGGACGCTAGGCTTCCAGACCCCTTCTTGTGTCTCAGAATGTCAAAGAAAAAGCAGCCCCGCTTTCCCTAGCACTGGAGGGGACAGCTTGTGTTATATTTGCATATTTCAGGTTCTCTCTAGGACTGTTTGCTTCAAGGGACTTTCTATCCCTTCCTCACGGAGATTTAAGTTCCAAGCTTCTCTTCATCCGAGCTGAAGGACCCAAACGATTTTTTGGTTCATCCATCATTAGGGGAAAATGCCAGTGATTGGCCTGGTTCCTTTCTCCTGTCTGATTAAACATTGTGGCCCCAGGGAAACCTTGATGGGGACTGGGTCACAAGCTCATTCTGTTGTCAATTGGTATTGACCCTTTGCTAAATATCTCACACTTCCAACTTCTTTAGCATTTCTGTTGCTACAGACCTAATGGAAGTCTCTCACACATCCCACCCAGGCCAGTGAGACAGCTTCCTCACCTCCTCGCTCCACTGTACCTTCCCAGAGCGTACTTTCCACACAGGCACCAGGAAGGTTCTCTTAAACCATAGTTAGACCATTCCTGTCATAAATCCTGCAAAGCTAAATGGGTCAATTAGAATAAATTCTCTGAGCCGCCCTCCCTCTTCGCTCCTCTCCAGGCCACTGGCTTGCCTTCTGTCAGACAGCACTCAGGGCCAGCTTCCTGGGTTTCACATTTCACGTCTCTTTTAGTTACCTGATCTTGGACAAGTTCTCTAACTTCTCTGTGCCTCAGTTTCCTACTCAGTAGACAGAGGTGAATAAGAAGTCCAACCTTACGGTGACAGATGGTGACCACACGTACTGTGGCGAGCATGGTACACTGTGCAGAATTGTCCAATCACCATGTTGCACACCTGAAACTAATCTAACATCTTTTGTCAACTATAATGAAAAAATAAGTTAAAAACACAAAAGCCTAACCTTTACGATTGTTGTGAGGATTAAAGGCAATCGTTCACACTTACTGTTTAGTTCTGGGCCTTGCTTATAGAAAGTGCTATTTTGTCTTTTTAAGATTTTATTTATTTCAGAGACAGAGACAGAGAGCTCAAGCATGAGTGGGTGTGGGGGGAGGGGCAGAGGAGAGGGTGTGGGTGTGGGTGTGGGGGAGGGGCAGAGGAGAGGGAAAAGCAGGCTCCCTGCTGAGCAGAGAGCCTGATGTGGGACTTGATCCCAGATCCCAAGGCAGATGCTTAACCGACTGAGCCACCCGGGCGCCCTAGAATGTGCTATTTATTCCAATTTGTGGCAATAGCTATTATTGTTGATTAAGTGTGAGACGGGCTATTTATTTAACATATTCCCAATCGTGTCTGAAACATCTTTGTGATCCTTGTTTTTAAAGTACTTCATGAATAGGGGCACCTGGGTGCTCAGTTGGTTAAGCAGCCAACTCTTGGTTTCAGCTCAGGTCATGATCTCAGGGTCCTGGCATCCAGCCTTGTGCTGGGCTTCCCACTCAGCGGGGAGTCCAATTCTCTCCTTCTCTGTCTGCCCCTCTGGCACGTGCCAGCACGCACTCTCTCTCTCTGTCTCTCTCAGATAAATAAATAAATAAATAAATAAATAAATAAATAAATAGATCTTTAAAACAAGATAAAATACTTGATGGATAGGTAGAGGCATATTTAGGAAGAAGTACTGCATTTTCACTAGTCTTAGTAATAAAATGATTGTTTGCTATTACTTAGGGTTGATAGAAGAAAGCATCATGGTGTGGCCATCCCCCTCACCGTCTGTGTAAGTTACTTCCCTCCTTCTTCCCACTCCCCAGCTAACTGCTCCTCCACCCTCCCACCCCATCTTGAAAGCTGTAGGGTGGATATGGATGTACGCAGAAAGGTTTTAATGGTCCTTTAATAGTGAGAGAGGTGGAGTCAATTTGGGGAACAGAACTCTGGCTGCGTCAGAAAGCAGTAGCAGTATGGGAATGCATTAGAATTCTAAATCCGAACCAGCACAATAGGATAATACTAATTATTAGCACCCTTCCCACCTTCCCTCCAACAGCCCTCCACAGATTTCAGCTTCCCAGGCCTCAATCCAGCCTGTCCACATCTGGGGTTCCTTAATAAAGTGCCTCCCCACAGAAGCTTTGCTAGCATCACAACCCCTACTCTCACACCTGTCCCTGCCTTTCCCACAATATCTGTACACAATCTTCTCTCCACCACCAAGTTCTTGCAGTAAACACATTAAGTATCTCTCCCAGTCTGACTCCTTTGATATAACTGACCCCAACTCCAGGCTAGGTGGTGAGGGAGAACTAGAAAAGCCACAGAGACATAAGGACAGAAGAAAGATGAGATCTGGTGGGGCTCCCACCAGGGCTGACGGAGTCTGGGCACCTCCGTCCTCCTAACCTGATTCAAAGGGACCAAATGAGGGAACAGAGAAAAACTTACTACTCTTGACATCTTTATTTGGGAGAGAGATCAATACCCCACAATTCCTAGAATGTAGTTGCAGTGAGTGGCTTTATTTGGCCATAAAGGCCCAGATGACCTAAGCAGGTTGGAGCAATGGTTCTCAGTCTCTTCTTATAGTCACGCTGGGAACTTCAAAAATCCCCATGCCCAAATCCACATCCCAAACCAATCAAATCAGAGTCTCAGGGGATGGGACCCAGGCAGCACTACTTTTTCCAGTTTTCTCGGTGATTGCAATGTGCAACCAGAGAAGAGAATCGCTGGATTAGTTGGGGTAACAGAAAGAGATGGAATTTCCCTACTGAGTAACCAAGACACTGATGTGGACAAATTGAGGAAGGTGCCATTTCTCATCAAATGGCAGAGTATTCTTGTAGAGCGAAGTCTGAAAACTGTCATCGACTCCAGCGGTTCTTAGTAATGTGACTCTCGCTGTTATCACCTTGACCTCCCTCCTTTTCCAGTCCAATGATGTAAGCAAGACCTGGCATAGCCGATGAGCCCAAAATATTCACTCACCTGTCCTGTGTCCTCGGGGCGCCTGCCTCACCTCTGCCTTTGCTGAGAGGCAGAAGAGGGGAATGCGTTCCAGGGCTCTGCTGGGCCTCAGCTCACAGAATCCTCCAAGGATGCCGGTTCTTCTCCACAGGCCAGAATTTCTGCCAGCCCTCAGCTCCACTGTGTGGGAACATTCCAGATGCTGTGTTTCCTGGTTAGTGATGGTTCCTTCACTATAGCATTATTAGTTCCTCTGCTGGGGGCCCGTGTGTCTGTTCCGTCTTGATCAGCCAGGAGAAGGCAATGCTAAAACCCTACTGAGCACGCGCACGCGCACGCCTGTCTCTATGGTACTCGGGGCATAACGCTACGAGTGTAGCAGATTTTCTGTTTTCAGTCGGATGAGGTGTGCCTTGTGAATCCCACAGCCAGATCCTGGATATTAGACAGTCAGGTTTTGTAAAACCTTCCTGGCCATTCTAGCTGACCTTGATTCTAGGTCACAGTTCCTAGCTGGTGGGCGCTGCTCCTGCCTCAGCTGCCTGGCTGCCCATCCAGACAGACAGCCTGTCGTCCCGCCTGCCTTCCTGGGCTGCTTCCAGGGAATTCAGAAAACTCAACTTGCAGAAAACTCAAATTCTTACATTTTATGCTGAGTAAATCAGTTCTCTTTGTCTCTCCATTTTGGGGCGGAAGGAGAAGATTCTTCAGCCACTGTAGTTTCAACTAGCACTGCTCCCCCTTCAACAATATTCTAAGGGCTTAAGTTTTTGTTTTCTTAAATTTTTTCCTCAATCATAAACTGAGGCAGCCGGCTTTGATCAAGGTGGTGTTTTGTGTTGACGGCGAGTGGCAGGGGCCGTCAAGGAGCTAGTGGGGCAGTGGCCGGGCAAGAGCGCTGAGGGTCGTGGGTCTTACATGGGGGAGTGTGCTGGGCTACAAGCGGGCCGGGCCTTGTGGAGCTAGGGGACCCGAGGTAGACACATGAAGGTGGTATTTTTTGGCTTATGCCGATTAGCAGAAAGTTCTTTCTCGATCCATAAGAAAAACCAACTAATAGCCACAGAAGGGGCAAGTGACAACATTCAAGAGCCATTCTTTATTTTTCAGAAAGAACTTAGAAAGCAAGGACAAGAAAGATGATTTTAAAATGTCATGTGGACCACATTAAACAGTACTCTGGTGAACATAGCATTAAAGAGAAAAAGACAGATGATGAAAATGATGTCAAAACATTTATTGTGCACTTACTGTGTGCCAGGCACTGAACTCCCTGTGTCACATGAATTGTTTCATTTAATCTTCACAAAGGTCATATGAGGTGTGTATCCTAACACCCCTATTTTAATAATTAGGACACTGGGACAAAAGGAGGTTAAATGAGTGGCCTGATTATTAAGGTGCCATTCTCCCTAAATGGCATATAGCCAAAGAGGGTAAACATAGGTTCTGGATCCAAACAGTTGGGTTCAGAGACCATAGTCTAAACTGACAGACGTGAGGCATGGCCATGGCCTCCTCCCTAGTCATTGGCCACATCTCTAACTGATGGTGACACTCCCTCTAAGTCTAGACGCAGAGCTCCAAGGGCCCACTAATATTTAATTAAATGTAGCACTAGGGATGCAAGCTATTTGCCCCTGGATTCGAAAGCATCAGGATCAAGAGAAGGCTGCTGACTGTGATCGCTGCATTGTTGTCTGAATGGAGGTCACGTAAATTAATTATAAGCAGCACTGTGCTGAGTGCTGCTCGCGCTGCCTCTAGAGAGCAGATCCTGCACATCTCTTCCCAACTCTGGGTTCAGTGACGTCATGTTGGTAGCTGTAAATGGGCCATGATGAAAGTACTTATACCAGCAACCTGGTAAATATTGCAACATTTACCTTTTTTTCTTTTTCCTTTTTTTTTTTTTTTGGAAAATCAGTTGTTAAACATCTATCAGTGAAGCATTGATGTGTAAGCTCGTAATAAAGCTAACTACAGAAAAGAGAAGCTAAAACTCATTACCTGGAGAGAATATGATTTCACACGTTGAAACCTTTGGGGGTGAGGAGGCAACACTCTCAGAGTTAATGAGATTTTTAAAAATTCCAGGCCACATGGCTGTTCCAGCCTTTGGAGACAGCCCATGCTTTCTTTGGTGTCATTTCAGTTTGCAAATAGTAAAGCTTGGAACAGAGAGCATCTCTGGTTTCCATCATGTGGAGAAGACTGGCCAGCATCAAGAGAGAAAACAAGTCCGCGTTTAGTGGGAGCCCGAGGTGGGAGATAGTAATACTGCTGGTTTCCAGTCCCAAGCTCTTCAAGGTCCTGGGGCCCAAATGTCACCACCTACACCCTGAGATCTGACCTTTACTGTTCACTTGCTTGTCCCCACCAACCTTTGTCCCACATTTTTTCTTAAGCTCTTCTCTCCAGCTTATCTCTTAACTCAGCAAAAGACCCTCCGGGTGTAGCATCTGTGATGGAAACCGAAACTAGCCCTCAAGCAATCACGACTGCCCTGATGAAGAGCTCTGGTTGGCCCAGACCACCCAGAGCCGTTGGAGCTCAACCCCAGACTCTCCTGCCTGTGGGGTGGGCTATGGAGTGACCCACAGAATGATGGAAAGTTAGTTTATCTCATCATAATACTACAGTCTGCGCCCAAGGAGGAGCTCAAGCCTCATACACGTAACAATGTGCATGTGGGCACGTTTTCTGAAGGTGCACGGCCGCCTCATGCCTGTCTCTACACGCGATGACAGGGCTCCCCACCTAAATATTCACCCCAACCCTAAATAAGAGGAACCCACTCACCATTGCTCCTGGAGTCACAGCTTTGGAAGTTATTCCCTGTCATCTCCTTGTCTGCTGCAAATAGAGTTTCCTCTGGAGGACAGCTCACCTGGGGTGCTTTCTACCTGGGACTCACCCAGCAGCGGACTCAGGTTAGTTCAGTTACGCAAATGCCTATCCTGGTTTTGCTCAGTCCTGGGTTCCGCCATGAGACGCTATCATGTCTTTTCTCTAAACTCCAATATTTTGTCTTAAGTCAGTTCAGTTTGGGGTTTCTTTCATTTCAACCGAAGCCAGATTACCTAACATAATCATCTATTTTTTTCTTACAGAATCTATACAGGAAACACCTCCAACCTCCTTCCTGCCCCCGACATTCTCTTCGCAGAGATATTAACGTTCTGCATGAGGGGACTTTATCTTTCCTGGATCAATAGGGCTCTTCTTGGAACACCCTCAGTGCAAACTACTTATTTTTCCCAAGTTTTTTGGGCTTGTATATTTGAATGTTACATAAAAAGAGTTACTGATTTGTGGTGATAAGTGCAATCAATGAAGTTGGAGAAAAATAGTTTGGTGTTGAAAAAAAAGGGGACCTAATTTTAAGAACAGAGATCTTTGTAATGATGAGAAATGATTGGCTAATGGTTGGCTGTTAGCTGATCACTCGGCTCTTCATCAGCACTGTGCTGAAAATTATGAGATTCTTTCTTTTTGGTTCTCACTTCATTATTGGCAATTACGCCCTCCCCCCATCCCCTCCTCCTCCCTTTCCTACCATAAGTGCACCTCTCTGACGTCAAAGGATTCTCACCTTGCACCCAAGCCTTGCTTCATCTAAATCCATCTCCGGTGTGTACAAAGGCTTCTGGTTCAAGTTCATGGGCCCAGAGCACAGGTTACCTTCTCTTGGAATGATGAGAAATTAGTATCAACAGGCTGAATTTGTTAGAATTTTGAGAACAGGGAGTTGGAAATACATGTTATATGGATTTCTGGAATTTAGGAAAGCATCTGGGTTCTTTTTGACAAACAAAGCACAACAGAAAAGGCCTCAGCCCAGAAATCAGAAAAATGTGCAGTGGAGCTGGGAATCCAGAGCTTCAGAGATGCTCCAAGTTTAGAGAAAGCCAATACGGAAAGTAGGAGTGGGATCGGAGCATACATTAGAGTCCTTAATTAAAGGTATATTCACATGATGGCTGCAAACTTCAGTCATCTGTTATCCCAGGTTAAAACTCAACAGTTGCTTCTTGAAGAGACTACCTGGCTGGGGCTCCCACAATAGGCTTTGGGCCAGACAGGAGAGAGTAAATCTCATGGCGATTCCAGACATCCACATCGGAACTATGAGAGCGGGGTGGAGTTAAAGGATGACCATCTCTTCCCAGGAGAGCAATACACTAATGGGAACACCCCTTGGTTTAGTCTTATTTTTATTTGAAAGCTTTATGCATTTACACTGACCCTTTAGCTCTCCTTTCTAACTAAAGAAGATTCGAGATAAGCAGATCCATCAACAGCAGAGGAAATTCATGTCAGATACATACAGTTACTAGTTTAGTTGTTAATTAATAATATGAGCAGACAACCAAAGGTCACCAGACATTTTTGAGGAGGATTGTCATATTGGAAAAGAAGAACCATGATCATCAAACAAAAAATGACCCTTGAAATAATAGAGGTAATTCAGAAAATACAAAAAACATAAAAATTAGCACTCTCTTTTTAAAATAAACTTTTTATTTGTAAAGTTTCAAACATACAGATAAGAGAGCATATAATGAAATTTACCATCCAAGGGCACCTATCAGCCAAGTTCAATAATTATAAACAGGTGGTCGGTCTCAAGCTTATTTTGAAACACATCTGAGACACTGTCATTTCATGTATATTTCATTGTATAGCCTCTACAATATAAGAACCCTTAACATAACTACAATACCATTATCACACCTCAAACAATTCTTTAATGATATCAAATAGCCAATATTCATATTTTCTTAATTTTCTTCCATTTTTTTCAGTCCCTAAGTTTGAATTGAGATCCAAATAAGATGCAACCATCACTATTGTTCTAAAGTTCTAAAGTTCCCCCTCTACCTCTGCCCCTTGAGATTTCTTTTGTTGAAGAAACCGGTTTGAAGAAATCTCAATGTTAGGAGTTTGCTGAGTATATCACTATAGCTCAAATATATTAAATAAAATTAAAAGATTACTAATAAAAGGACTTTGATGTCTTGATTGGATATCATTGTGGTGCCTTCTCATCAGGCTTTGCTTTTGGGGAGACTGGGGAAATCCCCTTCACAGGGATTTTCTCTCCAGTCAGAACTAGGAAGAGCCTCATTATTGCACTGGTCTGAAAATTAAGTATTTTAGCTTTTTTTTTTTTAAGATTTTATTTATTTATTTGACAGAGAGAGACAGCCAGCGAGACAGGGAATATAGGCAAGGGGAGTGGGAGAGGAAGAAGCAGATTCCCAGCGGAGGAGCCTGATGTGGGGCTCGATCTCAGGACTCTGGGATCACGCCCTGAGCCTAAGGCAGACACTTAAAGACTGAGCCACCCAGACACCCCATAAGTATTTTAGCTTTTAGTCTTTATAGTAAAGACAGGAGAAGAAGTGGTTTTGAATGCTTTTGAGAATTAATCCCAATATTTGCAGTGATAACATCAATGATGTATCTGGGAATTGACTTAAATGCATCATGCCTTTATGAATAAAGCATATAAAAGAAACCTGAAAAATTTTAGAGCTAAATCATGTTCATGGATGGGACAATTTAATATTTTAAGTATTCAAGGCCACGGAATTAAAATCCAGGGAATTCATTTTGTGTGTGCATCTCCACAAGCTGATTCCCCAATTTAAATAGATGAATAAAGGCCTATAAATAGCTATGTAATTTTAGAAAATGAGGAGCAGTAAGGGAGCAAAAAATCTTGCCTAAGACATTACTCGAAACAACAGAAATTATAACAGACACACACATCAATAAACTTGGTATTTGATCTTTGGAAAAAAGGAATTATTTAATAACTAGTGTTGGGAATTGGATAGAATATAGAAACAGTAGAATACAGAATAGGCCAAAAATTCAATTGTTTCAATAGAGACTGAAAAATTAAATGTGAAAGTTAAAACTGTAAAGCAAATGGAAGAAAATACGAGGAGGTTTCTTTGTGATTTGGGACATGGAAAGATTTTAAAATAAATCCTTCGAGACATAAACTGTGAAGGAAAAAGTGAATGTAATTTATTCTACCAAAATTTGCTGTTACCTGGCGACTCCCAGCTGCAGTGGCGTCGGCGAAGGGGGGCACTTCGGCTTTCTAGCCGGTGCTTAATGCAGGACAGTAAAGGGTACCACAGACCAAATTGAGAGATAAATGATAGTCTGGGAGAAGAGCTATAGAGTATTTAGGACCAAGAAAGAATGAATCTAGAATCACAGCATAAATTCCTAGCAATAAGTAAGAAAAAGAGACAATAGAAACATAGCAAAGATTATTAAGAGCTATCCCAATGATTAAAAATGTACAGAAATGAGATGTTTAACCTCACAATAATCAATGAAATACAAATTGAAATTCCGAGAAACTGTTTATAGAAGAGCAAAAATTTATGAAGTATCAAATACTGGTGAGGGCGTAGACTGCTATGGTCACTTTGGAAGGCAATAAAGCAATATTTAGTGGGATCAAATAATTACTATATAGACCATAAACACCAGGGGAATTCTCACAAGGGTGTACCAGGAGGTATTTACAATTGTGTCTATCACAGCATTATCTGTGATAGCAAAGAACCAGGGAACAATTAGGTTAAATGTAAACTATACAGCAGTCACGAGGAGTGAACTAAGTAGACATCACCACATGGATAGATCTTCAGAATATAGTTTATAGTCCTACACTATTTATGTTAATTAAGCATACAGACACAGTAATGTCCATATTTTAAAGACATTATCATACATACATCTATAAGTAAAAATATTGAAGGTGGTTTGAAAGCACAAATATTAAATACTTGAGGTTGGGAGTCTACGGAGGGAGAGGGCAATTGGATTTTATAGGATGAAGGGAATAAAACTCCGTAAAATAAAATAAAGAACAAACGAAGATAAGTGTTTGGAATTGTTGGCGTGATCAATCCCATTCTGCTCATCTGACATCTCTACGATAAACAAACTGACAAGTAAACCAGTTTCTCTTGAGAAATAGAAAGATTTGACAACCTAAGATCCGGCTTGGTGGGAGCTAGGATGGTAGATGTGGACCAATCCCCACAGCTTACCTCGCCCTACTGTCTTTCAGGGGTCAGATCCACCCATTTATATTGTTTGCTGGCCTCTGCAGGTATCTGTAAGTAAGACCTCTGCCTTACAGAACTTTGTTCCGGATGGGGGTCTCAAGAGCAGACACTTCACGGGCATGAACCAGTATCATAAGCCTAACAGGGTGAGTTAATTGATCCTAAGAGCTGTTACTAGGCTGAGAATCTCAAAGACAAAGCATCTCAGGAGATTTTACATACCCTGAAGTCCATATTCACCCCAGGCAGGATCCCTCAGAAGATCCAGATAGAGAAATAATTCTAAGTAAAGTCAGTAAAAAAACTTCTATGATGGTAATATCTTCTCCCATCATTAATAATTCAGGGTATGAGACCTATGAAGAGCGCTGCTGAGGTGAGTGTCTTCTCACCTTTGACTTTTCTAGTGTTTGGGACTGGTCAGAGTTTACTCCCTGATTAAAGTTTTCAACTTACTCTGTAGACTTTTGTCAGAAAATAGCAGCTTTTCTAATTATGACCTTTTTTAAATTAAAATACTAAGGATGTTTTACTTCAGAATAGTCAATGACTTGTGACCACCTTTAAAAATTAAGACCCTTTGGTATGAAGTAACAGAAATTGACTGTAAAGCTTAATTTAAAAAAGATATTCTTTATCAAGAGTTTGTAACCTATGGATGGAATAATTTAACAACTACATTCATCACTGATATGCAACAGGCAGAAAAAAATTAAGAAAGCTGCACCAAAATGTTCTATTTAGGACAAAGGGAAAGTCAAAGGAAATCCAGGACTCCTCTATACACTGGTGACCAGTACATAATAGATATTACATCCCATACAGCAGTATTAGTAAGAAGAGAGAAATGAATGGACTTCATTTTTATTGTATCGCTTCTTCGTTAACTGGCACTGAGAGTCAAGGGACATTTTGCCCGAGAGTGGTAATAAAATTTTCTATTCTGTACTTGATAATGCAGGAAAAATCAACCAGAAATGGGCCTGTATTTGGTTATGTGTAGGTTTGGACACATTCTGGGTTTCTACCATATTACAGAACCAGTTCTTATATTTTAGCTCACTCCACTACCACCAGGAGAGGACCCACACTGGAGATCAACACGCATTGCAGTAAACACCCGCTGTCATAACAATCCTGGTGATTACCAGTTAGTTCACATATATCGCTGAAGAACCGACTTTGAAAGTCTACTCCTGTGTTCCTAAAATCACTTACACAGCTTCTAATCTTGAACGTTTACGGTGGTATGGATAATAGAAAGGGCAGCATGAATAGTGTACAATGAAGACCAGGAGAGCCTGATTTTAGGGCCTTGTACTATCTTTTCTCCAAAATGAACTAGGTCTCTGTGGAGGGCAGCTGCTGCTAAGCTTAGGGCAAGAAATACCAGAGAGGTGTGGAAATCTTGGTTGACAGGGAGCAATCAGAGCTCTAGAGATTTCTGGGATAGTATCAGGAGAAGAAAAGAGCTAGCCCTGTGGAAGTGAACACGCGTTGACCAACGAAAGTCAGTTACAGCTACAAAGTTAAACAGATTGAGTTTGTACAGGAAACGAAATATCATAATATAAAAAAAAACAGATGACATGGAGCGTGCTCACAGTTTATGGAAAGACAATTGCATTAAACACACAAACTGCAGTTGAAGAAAAGATAACCTACTGAATAAAAGGCATTGTGAGCATTACATTATAATTGCTATTGAGAAAAGAGTCCATTTGTGTTTCCTTAATAAGATCGATAAGCCGGCTGTCCAGACTAGAAGTTTGCCCTGCCCCGCTCTTCTGATGGAAGGTCACATGGAGCATTGGGCTCACCGATCTCCTGGTGTTCATGCCTGCCTCCTGGTCACTATGTCATCTGTCGGAATCAAAGGACACAGAGTTAAGAGCCTCCCTTACCGACTCTTCGTTGACAAGAAAGCCTGCTTTTGAGTTAACACGCTCAGGAAACAGCTGCCCTGCTCTCACACACAGCAGCTGAGAGACAAGGGCTGCTAGCGAAAGGGCTGCGCTCTGTGGCCCAACGGGGCTGTTGCACTGACATCTAAGATTCATCCCTGCTCCTTCATCTTTTCCTCAAGAACCTTGCTGGACGTGTGGACTGTGCGTGGGGGGGGGGGGGGGTAGCGCAGACAGATCATGGCGCAGACGGCGCCCATTACGTTCATCCTGAGGTTGAGAATTCTTCCATTAAGAAATTATCTTGCTGTTAGACTAAGGTTGGTAGTTCTTGCTACTTCAACAAAGTTGGTCACTTGAGCCATTAAACCTGACTTTCCTGTTCTGTTTTTTTGAGATTTTATTTATTTATTTGACACAGAGAGAGACAGAGAGAGAGCGCACAAGCAGTGGGAGCGGCAGGCAGAGGGAGAGGGAAAAGCAGGCTCCCGGCCGAGCGGAGAGTCTGACCTGGGCTCCATCCCAGGACCCCGAGATCATGACTTGAGCCGAAGGCACACGCTTAACTGACTGAGCCACCGGGCCCCCCTGTTTTGTTTTATTTTTCAGATCCCTGATACTGAGTGCTTAGTTTGGGTGAACATCTGTGTGGATGGACAGGGTTGGAAAAATTGCCTTTAATTAATCATTAATTTGTGAGTCATCCTCAAAAAATTAGAAAGAAATAGTGTACCCTCTAGTGGACATTTTCAGAACTGGCAGGGACTGTCGTACAAAACAGACGGTTGGGACTGGGTCCCTTAATGGGTGGTGACATTACACACGTTTGGCACCCTTTAATCTGTAGGTTAGTGTTTGCTCCTTTGTGGTAACACAGAGCATATGAAAGGTTAACCACAGGACCGGAAAAGGGCAAGGCTGGCAAAGGTGTGCGGGGGTGGGGGTGGCGGCGGGGTGTGGTAGGTGCCCGCTTCCAGCTTCACTCCACTGTCCTTTGTGAAATGTGAGCCAAGTGGAGGAAGTTCCCGGAGACACTCCCCACAGGAAAGAGAGTGGAGTGGCTGGTATCACGGCACTGACACGTAACAGTGAAAAACTGACTGCGGGGTTAGAAAAAGTCTAATTTTCGTCAGACTAAAACCACTTAATGCACAGAGAATTGCTCAGGTTTTGAAAAGTAAGCAGGAGATTCGGTCACCAAGATCCAATCTCTGTGAGCTTCTGGAGTACCGTGGAGAGAAAGAAGATTTCCATGCAATGAAATAGGAGGTATGAGCAATAGATAACAGTGACAGTGTGGTTACATTATACGCGCAAACCAGCACTATCAAGAATGGGTTCCTTTAACTAACTTTTTATTTATTTATTTTTTATTCTTTTTTAATAATATTTTTTTATTATATTATGTTAGTCACCATACAGTACATCCCTGGTTTTTGATGTAAGGCTCGATGATTCATTAGTTGCGTATAACACCCAGTGCACCATGCAATACGTGCCCTCCTTACTACCCATCACCGGTCTATCCCACTCCCCCACCCCCTCCTAACTTTTTTTAAATTAATTTTTCTTTTGAAAATGTGCGTGTGTCACATTTCATTTTTTCAGATAGAAGATGTGATATACGTGGATTAATTAAAATTACTTGAGTAAAAAAAAAGTGTTCCGAAGGCACCCAAAAATAATATAAATTGTTAGAAATAATTCCGACATACTTCACTGAATTGCTTCATTTAGATTCAATTATGCTTTGACATTAAGAGGGGATTTTTTGTGTGTGTTTGTGTAAAATTTCTGACAGACCGGCAAACAATTTTGTTATTTTTGAAATCGTGAAACACGTGGTTACTTGCTCCAAGCCTCTAAACCAAAATCTACGTGAATTTGGTTTAGTAGGAAAAATTTTAGCTACCTACATTTTGTAATTTATTTGGTTTGCTCTTAAAGAAAAATGCAAGACTCAACAGATTTCTATGCTCTAAGATGAAACATTATAGTTAGATAGTATTTCTGAACTACCAAGTTCTTTAAGTAAATCGGATGTAATAATTTTTATTTTTTTATTTTTTTATTTTTTTATTTTTTATTATATTATGTTAGTCACCATACAGTATCTCCCCGAATAATTTTTAAAGGAACTTTAGTCGGAGAGTGGTTTTCTATGATTTTGCTGGGTATGAGGCAGGGAAAGGGTGGTGCGAGGGGCGGGCCAGGAGTTGAGACAGCCTGGGCTTCTTTTTCATCAAAGCCACTTAGAAGCACCTTAGCAGCCCCAGAGACGTAGAAGTGGAGACCTTGTTAGACCACATTAAAAGTTGGCTCCAATCCTCTCCTTCTAGGTTGAGAGGGAGAAACACACATTGAGGAATGGCTAAAAATGTTGATAAAGTTCCAAATGGGCTTTTAAAAAATTAGCCCTTTAAAATCAGAGTTACAAATTAAATCATGCATTTTGTTTTTCTTTGGACATTTCCATGCTGATGTATTGCTTTTCATGTAAATAGGATTTTTTTGGGGGGGGGAAGGGGAAGTGACTGTGACTGTTACTGAGAAATTGTATACGCTTGCTGGCAAGTTACCATTGCAGCCAGCCTAGAAAGCTGAATTAGGAATACAGACACGCGGTAGAGCCTGGGGATTCTTAGACTGAGGGTGCATACACGTTCCATGGCAAGACTCACAAACTTGCAGACTTCCAGCCCAGGGGTTCTGGCCAGCGATTCTATGGGGAGATAGGGGGAATGAGAGGGTAGCGTCTTAAAAAAGAACCCCCAGAGACTCTGAAGCAAGGGATTATCACTCGAAGTCCATCTGAGTTTAGGCAAATAATGTGGACTCTTGCAACTATTTGTAGTGAGAAAAATTAAGCAGCGGTCATTTTAAATTGTGGAATACCTGCGCGTGTGCGGGTGTTGGGAGGTCCACCAACGGTGACTGCAATACAATTTCGCTACTGTTCGGAAACTCTGAAAGCACTCTGACATGCAGGTTCTCCAGGGAATGTGCTGGAACCAGGGGGGATCCTCACAGCAGGGCTGCCCTGTTGGCCCTTCAGTCTGCCCCCTCCCTGCACTCTGTTTCTCTTGTCTTTCACACCACTGTCACCCCCTTCCTCAAGCATCTTCCTTGACACCCTGCCAACCACAACACCGTCTCCCTAGTTACCACCCTTCCCTGCTTTGTTTTTCTTTATGGCACTTAAAATTTGCTGAAATAATATTAATTATTTATTCCTTCCCTTGTTGAGTGCCTCTTCTTTGAGCTTGTAAGCTCCGGGAAGGCAGAGATTCTGTTTTATTCAGAGCTGTGTTCTCCACACCTAGCATTTGGTAGTCAGTAAATAAATTCATCCTTTGAAGCTGTCTTCTGAAATTCAGTTTCCACTCAGAATGACACTGACTTCGTGATCTGTTTTCCTGGGGTTTATACTCCAATGTGGAAGAAAACACTGACTCCCTGAAAGACTCCATTTTCGAACTGTGAGCGGAGGAGCCCAGTGTTAGGCTCATTTGTCCCAATGACGGAGATACCCACCTTGATATCCTCTGGCATCCTTGACGGCTATCATTTTTCCTTTGGAAATGTGAGATTGGTAATGGACACTGAGTACTAGTGTATTTCTTACTGTGTTTCAAAACTGTACTTAGGTTAAAGAGGAATGAATGAACATGGAATGCCCTGAAGTGTGTATGTGTGTGTGTGTGTGTGTGTGTGTGTGTGTGCTTGCTGTTAGTTTGATCTAAGTTTTCTGAGTGTCTCCATGTAGTGATGGAGGATGGATGGGGTTAGGGGGGTATATTTGTCAGTATTTAATCAAGAAAACAAGGCTTGTGCCAAGTCGTTCTGCAGTATGGTCTTTCTCAGAAAGCTCTGTAGGATGGTGATTGGCCCCTGGGCAGATGACTCTCTGAACCTAGAATGTGGATACTTTGGTTTTCATCGGCGTGCTCTGGCATAGAATTCCAGGAAAGCAGGAAGGTCCCCTGGTATTTTAGAACAAACCACGTTATATATAAATTGGGATATTTTTCAGCCACTAATAAATATTTCCAAATAATTATCTAATTCATTAACTTATTCGTTTAACAACTATGTATCGAGCACTGACTATGCCAGGGCTTTGGCTGGTCATTGAGGATGAAATTGAACAATGCATGATTGTCACTTGAAGCGCTTCCAGTTTAATGGATAAATATCAGGCACTAATTACGGAACATCTATTCAAGTCTAGATGGTTTGTAAACTTGGTTTAAATTCTCATAGTTATGCTGCAATGGATATTGTTTTCACCAATACACCAGTAAGGAAATGGTATGGCTCATATAATTTAGAGAACTAGACCAAGATGGCTCAGGCATTAGAAGCCAGGACTAAGCTCTGCTCTTGGGTCTATCATTGCATCTTATTTCTTCAGGGACCTTTGCTTTCCTCAGAGTCAAATACCTCCCCACCCCCCCACCCCCCACCACCCCCCACCACCCCATATCTCTGTCTCTCTTTTTCCAGCTGTTCACCTGCACCACCCAGCGGCGAGGGCCCTCCATGGCTTCATCTGGGGTCAAACCCTCAACTCCTGCTGTGTCCCTGTGGGAACATGGAGCAGAAGACAGGGGTTCAGATGACTCTCTTGCCTTTCAGAAAGTTCCAGAAACTTTAGTGATAGATAATCAAGGTTCACAACTTAGTTTTACTTATTTCAGGGAAAGGTTTAGGAAAGCATGTAGAATGGAGATGATCAATGGTTTGAATACCTTAGCAGAAATGAACAGTGGCTTAATTACTTTGCTCCTGTGGATGGGAAATAGCCAACTCATAGCTAAGACTCCTGGATGTGAGAGAACCAAGGTTAAGGTTAAGTTTTTAAAATTTAAAAATTTTATCAACTTTAAAAAATGTATTTGATTTTATAAACTCACATCCTATAATGGATTTCCAATTCTTATTTGCAATTTAACACAATTTCAGGTCAAGAACAAGTGACACAAAGTAAAAAAAAGAGTTTATACTTTCAATGCAATTAGCCTTCCAACTCTGCAGATACTAGGAAAGTGGCTAAAATACTTAAAAATATTTGATTCAGCTGAATTAGCAATATTAATTGCACATAATGGCTCTTTTTTGGGTTATGCTGAGACCCATAGAAAGGCAACTTCCTACTTAAACATACACTGACTTACACACACACTCAACTTCTTTTGTTGTTCTTTTTTTTTAATTTTTAATTTTAATTTTTTAATTTTGGGGGGCAGAGAGAGAGGGAGAGAGAATCTTTTTTTTTTAAAGATTTATTTATTCATGAAATTTTGCCATTTGCAACTACGTGGGTGGAGCTAGAGGGTATTATGCTAAATGATGTAAGTCAATCAGAGAAAGATAATTATCATATGCTCTCACTGATATGTGGAATTTAAGAAACAAGGCAGAGGATCATAGGGGAAGAGAGGAAAAAAATGAAAAGATACGAAACCAGAGAGGGTGACAAACGACACTCTTAATCTCAGGAAACAAACAGAGGGTTGTTGGAGGGGTTGGGGGTGGGGAGATGGGGTGGCTGGGTGATAGACACAGGGGAGGGTATGTGTTGTGCTGAATGCTGTGTGTGTGTTGTGTAAAACTGATGACCTGTACCCTTGAAACAAATAACACATAAAAAAATATTTATTTATTCACTTTAGAGAGAGAGAGAGCACGCACATGGGGAGGGGCAGAGGGAGAGGGGAACTCTAGCAGACTCCTGGCTGAGCTTGGAGCCTGAAGTGGGGCTCAATCTCACAACCCTGAGATCATGATCTGAGCTGAAATCAAGAGTCAACACTTAACAGACGGAGCCACCTAGGCACCCCACACTCAGCTTTTATGTTAGAGATAATGTTATACAACTAAGCAAAGTGTTATCATATTCTGTTAGAAATATAGATTTCTCTGCATGGCAGAGGTTTTTTTCTTTTTAATGTTAAAATTGAGCCTCATAAACATGCAAACAAGTGTATAAACTATAAATGCAAAGTTTGATGAGTTTTTTTTTTTCAAAATGACCGCATTCATATAAACTAACACCCAAATAGGAAACAATCAAGAATTTGATATAAATGAAATCGGTATTTACTCTTTTGTATCTGGCTTCCTTCACTTGGAATTATGTTTGAGATTTTTCTATATTGTTGTGTGTAGTTGTGGTTTTTTCTGAATATTATTATCAAAGAGTATAACTAAATAGTATTCCATTATGTGAATAGACCACAGTTTATTTTTCATTCCATTCTTTTTTTTTTTTAAAAGATTTTTTATTATATTATGTTAGTTACCATACAGTACATCCCCGGTTTCCTATGTAAGGCTCGATGATTCATTAGTTGTGTATAACACCCAGTGCACCATGCAATACATGCCCTCCTTACTACCCATCACCAGTCTATCCCATTCCCCCACCCCCCTCCCCTCTGAGGCCCTCAGTTTGTTTCTCATAGTCCATAGTCTCTCATGTTTCATTCCCCCTTCTGATTACCCCCCTTTCTTTATCCCTTTCTTCCCCTACCGATCATCCTGGTTCTTATGTTCCATAGATGAGAGAAATCATATGATAGTTGTCTTTCTCTGCTTGACTTATTTCACTTAGCATTATCTCCTCCAGTGCCGTCCATGTTGTAGCAAATGTTGAGAACTCGTTCTTTCTGATAGCTGAGTAATATTCCATTGTATATATGGACCACAACTTCTTAATCCAGTCATCTGTTGAAGGGCTTTCATTCCATTCTTGATTGGCATTTGCGTAAGTCCTAATTTTTAGCCATTATGAAAAGAGCTGCTATGGACGTTCTTGTGTTTTTTGAGTGAATGTATGGACATGCCTCTTCTGTGTATATCAGATCATTTAATAGGCGTGTTTTCCACAGTAGTAGATACTACCAGATAATTTTCCAAGATGTTCGTATCAATTTACACTCCCACCATCCATGTAGGAGAGTTTTGATCGCTCTACATCATTGCCAACATTAGATACTTTCTTTCTTGGAGGGTATGTAGTGATATTACACTTGCTTTTAATTTGCTTCATCACGATGCCTTAACAAGCTGTGCACCTTAAGCGCTTGTTTAAATCATTTCCCCCATTTTTTATCTGAGTTGTCTTTTTCTTATTGAATGACAGTTCTTTATATATTTTCGATATAGGTCCTTTACTGGATAAATGCATTGCAAGTCTCTTCCATTCTATGGGCTTCCCCTTTATTTTCTTACTAGTGTCTTCTGATGAACAGAAGCTGCCAGTTTTGGTGTAGTGCAATTTATAATCTTTTCTTTATTGTTAGCCCTGTTTGGAAATTTTTACCTGATCCAAGGTCATGAAGACCTTCCCCTACATTTTCTTCTAAATTTTACTGTTTTAACTCTTACAGTTAGATTTGCCATCCAATTAGAACTGATTTTTCTCATGGCTTCATTTTATTTTCCATATGGATATCCAATTAACCAAACCTGGTAGCACAATTCAGAAAAAGATTTAATGCTGGTTAATTTGAATAATGGTGCTATTGTTACATGGAATGGATTCTACCTCAAATCATTCTGTTCAGTTTAAGTAGTTAAAGTTAATAGAGTATTTTACATACCGTGAATATTTCTTTTTAATATGCTTTCATATCATCAAATCCTATCAAAGAAACTGAACCTTGGGTGATATTGGTAGAACTTTCTCGAATTCATTGCTAGTATATTGAGTGCATTAGAGATCTTAAATTCAAAAACCTTTAGCACATAAGCATAAATTAACAAATATTCATTATTTGCTATAACGTTTTATAGGAAAATGCAGAAAAACAAAGCAATTTGAAGAAAATAATTTATATCTACCATATTAGAAAAACCCCAGAAAATTCAGGTTGGGCAGATGAAGTACTTTTTTGTTTTCATACAAAAAAGGGGAAAGGGAATAATGACTGTTATAAGTGTTAAATGGAAAACATGTGCATGAACTCATGGTTTTGAAAAACTCTAATTCAGTAGCAAAAATAACCTTTGCTATTTCTGCTAATGTTCTCTCTACTTCCCTACTAACAACAGCATCGAGAAGTTTCAAAATAATTTTTATTTTAAGAAAAAGTAAAATAAGAGTTAAAATGAATGCTTGGGTTTGAATATTGAGTGCATTTTGATTTAGGATTTTCTGCTTTGGGTAAATAAAGATAATTTTGTATCGATCAGCATAATTGAGCCACTGAAATATTTTTAGTTCTAGTACTAAAGTAGAACTTAATCTGTGTGTCTCTGAGATAAAGCAGTTGGGCTTTTGGTAATAAAACCGTTACTTCTTGGAAGAGTAAATAAGCCGAGGAGAAGTAACTCCCACGTCTGCTCTGAGGACCTTAGCGTGTGGAACAGTGAGAGGAAACAGGTGTGGCTAGATGCACGGAGGGAGAGAGAGCTGGGGACTCTATGGAATCTTGGTCACAAGGAACAATGCTGCCCTTAACTATGTCCAGGGCTGACTCTAATTTATGGGGCCCAGTGCAAAGTAAAAAAGTGGGCCCCCTCGTTCAAAACGCTGGAAAAGAGTGTCATTAAACGTCCTAAAATCATAAGCTTTCTTCTGTATTCCACAGTCTCTCCCAAATTGTTATGGGGTTTTTAATTTGCTATTTCATATTTTTGTAAGTAAAAAAAATTTACAATTTTAAATTATTAGCATGAATTTTTATTCATCTTTAAAGTCTAAATGTAAATGTAACAGCATTCCACTTGTATGCAAAATCACTGAAATTACATAGTTTGTATTTTGTGCACGTGCACGGATTTCATTCTTACCCGAAGAGTGGAAAAGCTGCATAAAACGGACTCAGCTCTTTTTATTTCACTTCTTGATATATGGAAACTGTAGGTTACTCTTTTTTCCCCTTCTTTTCTCTTTCCTTCTATGCCGTCGTTTTTAGTGTAAGTGGTCGGTTAATACAGGGAGTAACACAAATAATAAAGAATATGATTAGTCTTGAATGTTTCTCAGACCATCATGGCCCTGGCCTTTTTTTGGAGTCTGGATAGAATGGGAAGGGGAGCCGTTTGGGACTGTCGGTGCCTCCATTTACTCAGCTGTAGATATAATACACTTCCCTGTACTTACTTTGAGTCTCACCGGACTCCCATCATCGTGGGTCCCCTGGCATTTTTCACTCATGGGCCAGTGGGAATGCCATGGGTGAATAGGGCAGCAACAAACGGTCTATGTGTAGAGGACACGTGTCTCCTATGCTTATGCTCCATTGTCCTAACAGACTTCACTTATGAAACAGAAGTTCAAAGGCAGTATTACTGAGAATTTAAGATGGTGACAGCATAGCATTAAGCCAAGTACAGAGCCCTTCTCAGCACAGCACGCTGACAGCCAGCACTGGTTCCACCTTCATGAAGCCAGCCTGCCTACAACAGACAATTCGTGCAGATGATACCCAGAGGTTTGCACCATTTCTCCTTAGAGTAGCAGGCCTTCTGGGGCATGGGCTCAGTCAAAGAGCCTGGGAGGAAATATCACCACCATGTTCAGCTTCCTTATGCCGTTGGCAAGAATTCCAGACCACAAGATGATCTCCCTTATGGTAGGACTGAGCGAGAAGAGAGGATGCAGGGCTGGTGCCACTTTCTTTCTTGTCCACTTTACCCCAGAGTTAGGTCTCCTATTTTTAAAAGTCTTGATATTTTGTGCTCAATTTGATTGAACAATGTTGGTGGAAACGGGATTGGAATAGTTTCTCTCATCCTCTATCTTGGTTTTCAAACTTTGCACCACAGTTAGCATTACCTGGGGAATTTTAGACAATTCCAACATCCGGGCCACAGTCCAGGCTCATTGCACCAGAACAGCGGATTGGGGGGTGGGATGCTAGTAAATTTGCCCAGGTGATTCTGAAGCATAGCTGTGGCCACTCCAGCCTCTTGGTATTCAGAGCGTAGCCCCTAGGCTTGTAATCCCAGCATCACTTGAGAGTTTATTAGGCACAGAGAAGCTTAGGTCCCAGACCTGCTGGGTCAAGTCAGAATCTGCATTTTAACAATGAAAGTTTGAGAAGATGGCTGCAGCCAGCAGGCCAATTGCTAACACCTGGAGGTTGGCTCGTAGGTGCTCCTGCAGAACAATGGCTCTCGGTCCTGGCTGATGTTGGAATCACCCGTTTCATTCTAGCAATAAGTACACGGATGCATTAATGTATTTTTACACTTAATAATCATTCATTAGAATTATAGTACAGCTAGACTATTTTCATCAATTGCATTCTAATAATTCTTTTCTTTTATTGTCATGCTTCAAACCTTATATTACATTTTAAAATGTTTTAATCTATATACAAAATTTTATTGCAGGGAAATGCAATGTGTGATTGAAAAAATATTAAAGCATAAAATATATTGCAGTAATAAAAATCATGCGAGAAAGTAGATTATAAATATGAGTTCAAGGAGAAAAGGTATATAAAATTTTCAACTGTTTAAGGTGGACATATTTTTGTACTTTTTTAAATGGACGACAATAGATATAAAATCCCTATGGTTTACAGTCCATTAGATTAATTTAAAAGAGTGATATAATAATTTTATTTTATTTTAAAATATCAAAATATCAAGCTTTGGTTAACTTACCATTCATTGTTACATTTTTATGAATATATAAACATTTTCACTGATGAGACCAGTAGTTAACTATAATTATATTTCTTCTATACATTTTAATAATAATTTTCTATTTTCTAAACTCTGTGTGTACTGAATACTAATTCTTTAGCAAATCCTAAAACATTTTACTATCTTGTTCTAGTAATATTTTTGCAAATGCTCCAAACACTTGAAAATCTGTGAATTCCTTTATTCATTCATTTCTTTGTTCCTGACATGCTCCCCCAACTCTGATCTGAGCAAATGCTTTTGAAATCTGGCATGCAGATCCTCATTTTGAAACTTTTCTTTACCATGTCTCTATGTTGAGTATTGATTGGTTGGATGCCCTAATTCTATGTTCCTCCTCTTTCTCAGTGGACTTTCTGGTTCTATTAGGGCACACATACTGGTAGTGTCCCTAAAATGAGTGGGGGGTATATTTTTTGAGTTTTTAGGTATCTGAAATATTTTTATTCTACCCTGGCTCGTGACTGGTAAATTGATCTTATACAGAATTCTAGATTGAAAATAATTTTCACTTGGACTCCGAAAGGCTCTCTTTCACTCTCTTACAGTATCCAGTGTTGCTCTTGTAAAGTCTGATGCTATTTGGATTTACCTTCTTTTGCATGTGGGCTTCTTTTTGCCTCTCTCGGCTTTTAGGATCTCCTCTTTAGTTGTGGTGTCCTGAAATTGCATAACGATGTATGTCGGTGTTTTCTAAATTATGCATGGTTGTCACTCAAGTGAACATTTTTCCAAATGGCAATTTATGTCCATCAGTTTTGGGAAATTTTCTGATATTATTGTCATCATCATCGTCATCATCATCATTTTCGATAATTTCCTTGCTTCTGTTCTTTCTGTTCTCTGTTATCGGAACTCCTATTAGTCATGACCTGGATCCAATGTACTAGATCTCTGATTGTTTTACTTTTTAATTAATTTTTAAATTCAACGTTTTGGGAGATTTCTTGAAATTATCTTTTAAATATTCTACTGCATTCTTTCTCATGATTATCATCTCTCATTCCAAAGAGTTTTATCTTATTCTCGGGTGGACACAACTGCCTTTGTTGACACGGCATAATTTCTTACTGTATTGTAGTGTATGGTTAAAAGGTGAACCTGCAGCCAGACCATTTACACTCAAATCTCAGTTCCATCATTTACTGGTTGTGCAGACTTGGACTAATTAGTGAACTTTCTCATCTGTAAAATGGGCTAAACCTTCATCAAAGGGCAGTTGTGATTGTTCAATGACTCAATGCACTTTAAGTGCTTAGAACAGAGCTTGACCCAGAGCAAGAGCCTCCATAAGCATTTGCCAAGCTCATTATCTGAGGTTATTAATTATACGATTACAATTTTTTCTGGTTTCATTGTCTTTCCTTTCTCTGAGTTCCCTTTGTTACTTGGGTGTTCATCTTAGATATTTGAAGATTTCTTCAAACGTCCAGTGATCCTTGGCTCTGTTCATAACTAAGAGTGAGCCACTAAAAAGTGGTTGCAAGTTGCGTATGGATGCATCAGGCTACTTGACCATGGAGTTCCCTGTAGGCTTCCCAGATACTAAAACCGCCTTTTCGTTGGAGGGTGCCAAAAACTTACTATGCGGCTGTCTTTTCTCTCTAGTGCTTAGTTTATCTGGAGAAGAATTCTGGTCACAATAAAAGGTCTTCAAACCGAATCGTTCCATGTGTACCCTCTCATTAATCCCCTTTTCAATCTTATACTTTGCCACAATCACGCATCCTTCAGTCTAGACCCTCATTGCTTAGATTTCCTCAAATAATAAATCTTTCAATTTCTTTTGGGGTAGTTACTTGTGGTGCTTGATTGGGAAAGAGAGCTGGGGAGTCCAAGTATTCTCTATTTAGACTGTCAATAAATCCACCTTTGTTCAATTTCACACCTAACACTTACCTGATATCTCATCTCACTGTGAGCCTCTCATGGTGCTCTGGGGGGTGTTAACTCATTTCCTGTTGGTATTCTCTCTCTATAAGGGCATAGATTCTCAGTTCTCTGTTAGTTACTGAGAATAGCTACTGCTACTCCATCCATTTCCAATCCTCAAAAATTGTATTAAAACATTTTTTGTTCTGCAGTTGCCTTACCTCCCATTGCTTTTGCCTTTTGGGTTATATCATTTTATCCTCTTTAATTATCACTTTAGTGAGGATTCACGGAAAAAGAAGACCCTAGGGTTAATTTGCCATGTTTAAGTAGAATGCAAATGAATTTTTTTAATGTGAAGCTTTGTCATCTTTGTCTTGTAGTATGTAGACAGGAGTGTCAAGGCATCAGGTATTGCGAATAAGCCTGGATCCTCTGAAATATACCCATTCCGATCGCTGGGAGCCACTAGCTCACTTTCAGCTCGCTACAGCAGGGCAGGCTAGAGTTTGTGGCAATTGATCAAATTGTATTATTATCTGACAGTCAGAGGCCTCCGATTACTGAGTCCATGGAGAGCAGTCTTTCTCTGAAAAAGCTGCATCGCCTGTCCTTTTGTTCTCTATCAACGTTCAGATAAGTTGGCTTGTCTCTCTGTGCCTCATTTTTATGAATGCTGGAAGAAATAGCTGACATCCTATGACAGGGGAGGTAGCATTTTTCTACCAGCTTCTCTAAGGCTCAGTGATTACTTGGTCTGAATCCAAGAGGTAAGAGTAGTTTAACCAACTGCCTCACCACCTTCAAAAAATATACACATTAATGAAAGTGTACATATTGACCTGTTGGATTCCAAAGCCCTGACTTTCAAAATGACGCTCACTCACACCTTAGCTGCTTTCAGCCATAGCAAAATTTTGATCCCTACCCTTGCGGGAACCAGATCCTTTGGGTTATAAATGACCCTCATCAAATTCAAAGTCACCTCGCAGAATACGTGGAAGAATTGAACAGCCAAGCTTCAGAGAAGCAGCCGGTTCTCCAAGCAGCCATGACCAGGGATTTGAATGCTACCCGCATAAAACCTCTCTCATCTCGGATGTTCTGTATGTCACTATGATTATTTTTGCTTACTCCGCAGAAAGCCAAATATGAGCCACCAATAGCTTATGAGTTTTTGATATTCTATTTTTCAGCAACACTGAAGACTGACCTACTTTTTCGGTGTCCGTCCAAAAAATTTCCCCAGAAGGGCTTCACTGGCTTGGCCCGGCTTGAATGAAGTATCCGCATCTGAGCCAATTGACTGGAGCCCTGGGGTGAGGTCGGGTAAGAACGTCGTCTCCCAAGGAAGCCAGTTGGATGGGGTAGTCGAGGGGCAGCGGCACATCCTTGGAAAAGTGAGAGATGGTGCTGGTAAGATAATACCTTAGCTAGTCGTCACAAACCAACATTGAGTTTTGGAGCAAGACTTTCTCTTAGTTCAAAATACCTGTACTGTTGGGGCGCCTGGGTGGCACAGCGGTTAAAGCGTCTGCCTTCGGCTCAGGGCGTGATCCTGGAGTTCCAGGATCGAGCCCCACATCAGGCTCCTCTGCTATGAGCCTGCTTCTTCCTCTCCCACTCCCCCTGCTTGTGTTCCCTCTCTCACTGGCTGTCTCTATCTCTGTCAAATAAATAAATAAAATCTTAAAAAAAAAAAAAAAAAACCTGTACTGTTATGTTCTTTGTACGCATCAACTTAACATGCAACTATTAGAAGAAGAGGAGCACATTTTTCTACTGTCATTTGCAAACTTTTTTCACTCTGAAATAACCAGCTTCTGACAAGACTGATAGCTCACTTTAAGAACAAAACTCTGACAGCACTTTATTGACTCTGACACTTTCAATAGGAGAACTCTTGCAGTATTGATGACCTGAATCATAAAGAGAGGGAATCAAAAATGTTGGAATGAAAGATACTTTTAACGTAACAGGCCTCAATATATATTTTGGATATTGTGGTAGTGAAATGTCCAACCTGGAATTAGAATCACTTTGAAACATGATAGATAGCCATCAAATAAGGCAGAAAAGTGATTTTTGACAATCTGGCTTAATAAATTTACATAAATCGAATGGGAATGTTGGCATCATTCTGGCTCGGTGTGCACAGAGTATCAGAGCTAGTTACTGATGTCTTTCAAAAGACTTGACGTGAACTTGAATTTGACATAGAATTGAAACCTTCAATCAGTTTGCTGCTACTCAGTGACTTTTACATTCTGATTGTTTAATAATAGAAGAATTACACTTTACATTTGAGAGGTTGTTTTAATTAAAATCTCAAGACTGAATTATGCTTCCCCAGGATCTGAATACAAGATCCAATTATTTCCTTTTTGTATCTGTGGAGATACGAGACCTGATTTATGGTTGATAATGAAATTTAATCATAAATTAACACTCTAAATAGTCAACATTTAAAACACACCTTAGTAATTGGTGAATGCCTCCTAAGAACTGCCTGATTTTAAAAAGTAGGAAAGCGTGCTTTGGGGTGATACATGCAGGTTTTAAAAACAATGTAGAACAGTCAGAAGTGTCCCCTAGTGTTATCATTTCCTCTACTTCAAAATTTCAGAAATTCTCTGAAGCCCACCTATAGCATTCTTGATGATTTCAGATAACTTCACCTATGTGTAAAGTGGGATAGGTAGTTGCAGATTGAAGCACATTATTTTGAAATACCTCTTTCTAGATGGTCTCTTTAGCATGATGTATTAGCAGTCTCTTTAAAAATGCATGCACATTTATGTAGATTGGATTAGATATTTGTCTAATGTAAATGGAGATGATAGTCATTAGGATCTTATTCATTTCAACTCACATTCAAATCGCTGAAATTTAAAACATTCAGGGATGAAACAGAATGCGGGTGTGAAAATACAAACATATGTGGATGCGCCTTCTCCCTTTGCTGTTGCAGCATAAAGTTAGTGGCTTCATAGCCCCTAGGGAGTGGAAGGGGAAATGGAGATGCCCTGAGCTGGGAGTACTGTACTTCGCCATCCTGAGCGGGATGTGAGCTGTGTTGAAGCTAAGAGACTTCAAATAAAGTCACTGTGTAACAGACTATAGAGGGAGAATTCCAGAGAGAATGGCTTAGAAGAGATAATAACTTGACCATCTATAATGACTATTTCTCAGAGTCCCTGTGCATAGCCAATTGTAAGAGGGCAGAAGAAACTAGGCCAAATGAGGCTGAGCATAGATTAGCCCAGGTTAGTAAATCCATGAAGATACGCCGCCATTGCCCTGTGTTGTGAGTGTAGGATGCTCAGAGCCATTTTACAGAGCAATGGTGGTTTTCAGGATTAAGCTTTAGGAATGAGTGTTATCAGCTATTTGACACAAGTAGGAATGATACAAGATACCTTTGAGGGTTTCCTGTGCTCCAGCTTTGTGGTGACAGAAAGGGTGACTGGGGATGTGGAAGATTTGGGGATGATAGTGAGCCTCAACAACACACTGGTACTTGACCAATGGCTTTGCAGGGGCCAAGCAATACCTTGGTAGGGGGAGAAGTGCCCAAGGTCAGTGAAATAGGTGAGCTGAATGTCAGGGAGAATAAGTACTCCCTGAAAGATTTTTGCCTTCATCACTCGCCTTACTTTATCAAACTCAAGGAGCTATCTCATTTTGGGGGGGGCTATATCATATTTAGATTTAATAGATAATAGGAGTGATCTGTAAATAGCTATGTCCAAATTTCCAAGCATCTCTTGTTAACAGATGTGGGCTAGAGGGCTCGCCGGAGGGCTGGAGTCCTAGGTGGCCCCAAACACTAAAGAAAGGCCATTCCAGAAACTCAAGGTCCAAAACAACAACATGCTACGGTGAGTCAGCCACTCCTCCGGGAAAAAAGAGACACCCTGTCTTCACTGTGGTGGTGATTTCCTGCCTAGACTCGGGAATACTCAGCAGGGTCTCACTATCTTGCTTCCTTTCTGGTTCTAGTCACTTGCTTTTGACTTGCTGGACGTGCCTCAGTGCCTGCCTGTAATGAGTATGGGGTGGTCTGTAGTCACCGAGGGGATTATTATTAAGACTGATTAATAAGGCTAATTTAACCGGTTGCCTCCCTTATTACCTCCAACAGACACTGTTTCACTCAATTCAAAAGAGAACAGGGAAAGAAAGAAGAAAAGAAAAGGCAGTTAAAGAAAAGAGAAGAAAGAGGTTCACGTAGTTTACATATGGATGTACAGAGAAACACATTTTAAAAATATTTGATTTCAGCACACAGAAAACTAGGAAAGCCAATCACTTTATTGTAAGACTATGAAGAATATTACCCATCAGGCCAACAGAACTAGATTGAGAAAAGAATCAGCCATTTATGTAAGCTGGGATGCTGGGGAGACGTGCAGGACCGAAGGACAAAGCAAGGTCTTTTATGCCTTGTTCGCGCCAGAACTCTGATTTGGAACACAAGGTCCATTAAAACCTGGGTTGCCTCTTTCTACCTGGGACAGCTTGTACCAACATCTAGGGGTTATTTTGTGATGGAACAAAGGTCATCTAATGGGAATATGGTACCTAAGCAATGTAATCCTGTAAATTCACTGCAAACCCCACCAGTCCCCTGCATCCCCAAACTCTGAAGCCCCATTATTTATGATCCCCACCATTATTCTCCTTCTTTTATAACCTTTCCTTCAATTTTGCACTCCCCACTTCCAAAACATAGAAGATTATCATACATTTGCAATTGTTGGTTATCTAATCGTTGACGGAAAGGTGGAAGTTGTTCAAAAATAGTAAGTGTGTAATTAAGAGATTTGGTTAAAAGAATATCGGGCTATTGAACACGATGGGGATTTATTATGAGGTTACTTGAGCGGCAGTAAGGAAGATAAAGTGTCACAAGACCAAAACAGCTGAGTCAAATGAAAGAAATGGCAGCCATGCTTCAGCCACAATTTGCAGAGCCTACCCCAGAAGGCAGGGTCATTCAGGATTCCTGGACGCTCCGGGGGAAAGGGCATTTATTTCATGGGGCCCTCACTGGAGATTCTTTCACGTCAGTTGTATTCTCTCTGATTTTACTACTTCTGTTTAATTACCACCCTCTCTATCCTTCTCATATCTTTACCCTATGCTGTATTTTCTGCTTACTTACAATTTGGCTCCTTTACATTCTTCTCCTTTAAGTTTGCTTTTTTGTGTTTTTTAATCCCTCCCCCCAAAAAATCTTGCCAATAATTACAGCTGTTTCTGTATTTCAGTTAAAATTCCTGCCGCTCTAAAATTCCTGAGGAAGATACCTGATTGGGCTAGATAATCATCATGATTCCTGGTGGACAGAAGAAGTGTTGAATGGGCCAGTCTGCAGTGAGGTGCCTCCTCAGGTCTAAACAGCTACAGGTGATAGGCAGGGTTACTCAGGGACAGGGAAGGAATCCTCATGGCTCTTGTCTCAGCAGGGCTGATGCTTAATGGTTTCCCTTGTAAGACTGCTATTGGCATCATGGCTGCTGTAACTGATTATGTCTACATTTATACAAGTCAGATTTTGTCTACAAATATGTACAAGTCAAATTCCCTTACAACAAAAATCTTCATATGAATAATCTCAGACTAAAAAAAGAACATAATGCGTGGATTGAAGTCTTGTTTTATTTTAAAAAAAGCTAATTTGGTTCACAGCAGATTTGATTCCTCCCTTCCACCTTCCTTCCTTCCTTCCTCCCTTCCTCCCTTCCTCCCTCCCCTCCCCCTCCCTCCCTCCGTTGATAGATTTGATAGAGAACTAACTGGTCTCTATCAAAGTTTCTAAACCAAGGCTGCCATAGTTGTTGGTTGATAGCTATTAAATGATGGTTTTCTGGAGGGTTATGTCCAATTTTAAAGAATCCAAGGCATGTCAAGAGGGATTATTCTTTATTTACCACTTTCTTTGTGTATATATAAACATTCCAACAACACAATTTAACAATAGTTTTAAAGGAAAAAGGAAAATATTTAAAGACCTTTCTTAAATACAAAGTTTTATAAGCTATACATACATTTGTCTTTCTTTTGTTTAGCTAGCTAGCTAACTAGCACAGTGTTCTGTTTCATTGTAGGAATTTATAAGAAATATTAGGCGTTCTTCTCTCTGCCATCATAACACAACTATTTCTATTTTGCATACACTTGATGTGGGCTGTGCCTCCTTTACAGTAGGGTGAGCACATAACTTATAATCAAGAAGGGAGTGAAAGTGCTACTACTAATTATTAGTCCAGGAGAATGTGTACAAAAAAGGACTGTCACTAGCAAAGTGGGAGCATGATTGCTCTGTTCACGAACCCCTTCCTCTTCTTCCTGTTGGTTCGGATTTGGGGTCCTGGCAGTTACTTAGGGCTGAAAAATCAGACACCTATTTAACCTGGAATATTCTGGCAATATAGACTCTTCAATCTTTTTTTTTAAGAGAGAAAGAGAGGAGGGTAGGGGAGAGGGAGAGAGAGAATCCCAAGCAGGCTCCACACCCAGTGTGGAACTGGATTTGGGCTCAATCTCACCACCCCAAGATCATGACCTGAGCTGAAATCAAGAGTCAGTTGTTTAACCTACTGAGCCACCCAGGCGTCCCCACTCTTTTTTTTTTTTAACTTTTCATATTCTCACTTCCTGGTTTCCATAGTCAATCAGTGTGATGACCCCTGGCTTATGCTCTCAACTCCTTAGCACCCAAGTTGACCAATCCCATCTTTCAGAACTCAACACGGGCATTCAGGTGTTTTGACTGACTCTGGAGAAAAACCCAAAACCATGCTGACACTCAGCACATTTCTCAAATGGGTCTTCGACTCTGCCTACCAATCCGACTACATTTCTCTTGTTATTTTCTTCTTCTCTCTAAAGGACTATCCTCTTCTCTCTAATATCCCCTAATAACATCTGCTTTCCACTATTTTATCTCATGTAATGTGCATGCCTCTTATTTTACTAAGAAAATGGAAACAGTTAGAAAGGAACTCTGCATGGGCATCTCCCCACCACCAAATCTGTAAACCTCCCTGTATCTGAACCCCTGCGCTCAACGCCATCAGGCTGCACATTACAGGCTCTGTGAATGGAACACATGTCAACAGCAATGCTTACTTAGTGTCTCCACAGTCTCACACTGCATTTTCTCTTTAATCAATTTGCATTCTGACATTGATTCCTCTTATGAGCTATTCTAAAGACCACCAATGGCTTCTACCTTACCAACCCATTCTATTCTTAGTCTTTATCTTACTCACCCCCTCCATCCTGATTTTCCTTCTCTGGCTGCTCTTTCTGCCTCCTTTCCTAAAGCCTCCTTTTCTGCCTCAATGCACCAGATGGCTTAGATTCATATCCCTGCTCTATCACTTACTAGCTAGTTTCTTAGGTGGTCCATGCCTGTTTCCTCATGTGTAAAATAAAGATAAAATAATTTTTACATTAGAGGATTATTATAAGGGTTAAATAAATATAAATATTGAATCATTATGTTGTATACCTGAAACTAATATAATTGTATATGTCAATTATACTTCAATAATAATAATAATAATAATAATAATAATAATAAAGAATCCCTGGCTCAAGTATTGGTGTATTTTCATTAATTTTTCAGTTAACCCTTTCCATCTGTGGATGCAGTTCTTAATTCAGCTTATTAAAGTTATTTTTCTTTGTAAAAAAAATGACAGTGTCTGCCTTCATGATGGGATATGCTAAGAAAAGTGATGACATTTGTGTTAAGGGAAGGTTATATTTCATGTTCCCTTAAATAAAATATTTCAGTTGACTTTTAATATTGGAAGGAATTAGTGTGGGAGAAGGGAAGTTGAGTGGTGTTTAAAAAAATAAGTTAATTCAGGTCAAGTTTTTAGAAAACTGTCTAGTGAATAATAGGATTCAATCAACGTGCTATTAATTTTTTATTAAATGTTAGTGTGCCCCAGGTTTTATATTTGGCTATCTTTTCTTCTCTACCCACATTGTCCATCTAAGTGTGCTCCTTCAGTCTTTTAACTTTAAATCCCACCCATACTAAACTTCCCAAATTTTTCATCCTTAGCCATAACCTCCTTTCTGAGGTCCAGATTCACATACTTATTATTTACCTAGATCTCTGCTGGATGTCTAACAGGTATTGAATTCTCAACATGTCCAAAGCAGAGTAACTGCTCTAGGGCTCATCACGCCTCTCCTCCCTACCCACCCTGCTCCTTCCCCAGCCTCTCCAGTCTCAGTCAATGGCATTGTGGCTCACCCAGTTGCTTAGATAAAAGCCCCAGAAGTTGTCTTCAATCTTCCCTTTGATTCGACTTTGAATGTATCTCCTGCATTTGACCAGCTCTCCTCACCCCCACTGCTTCCACTTTGGTCCAAGCCACCAGCATCTCCTATCCCTCTACAGGCATGTTTCTAGTAGCCACATCCCAAATCTGACAAGGCTCCCATTGGGTCTCAGCATCTTCTATGATGTAATCTGTACTCCCTCCTTCACTGCATCTCACCCATGCAAGAGTGCTCTGGATTTTACTTAAGTCCAAAAAGCTTGTTGACCCAACTATAATTTTACTCTTTTTTTTCTTTTCCTGGAATACTTGTCTCCTGCATCTCCTCATTCACTTTCTTCTCATTATTCAGGTCCTTGTTCAAGTGCTATTCCTCAGGGAGGCCCTCTCCAACCACCTTGTATAAACTTGCCGTCTCTACCTTTATCCTTTTTTATTGTAATTCATAGCTTACCACTATTTATTTATTTATTTCCTTTAATAGTTACTGTTTCCCCTACTAGAATATAAGCCACATGATGTCATGGATGTTGCATTGATCACAGCTTTCCCGGTGATTACCATCGAGCCTGGCACGGAGCTGGCATTCAATAAATGTTTCCTGCATGAACAAATGAATAAATCCTATCCTTTTATGGTCTTCTCAGTAGAGTCTACAGAGTGAAGGGGGGTGCTGAACAGACAAAATTTATAAAAATTTATAGCTTTAAAATATGTATTTTCACCTCATTCATTTTCAGGAAAGGACTTCATTGCCTCATCGATTTTCTATTACTTACGACAAAATTTTGATTTCTTGCTTTCTATTCATTTTATTGTACTTGCTTAAATATTCTTTTTGATGCAGCTTCACCAGTTTCCAGCTACTCTTCTATGAGGGCACCATTGTTTTTGAAGAGCTTTAGCTTAGTCCCGAGGTTTTTTCAGAAGAATTATGTAGCACACACATGTAATTCATATGAAGCTATATTCTTTTCCTGATGGGGCTACTAGTTTTAATAAATATAAATCTCTAGTGTGATAAGTCTAGCCCTGATTTTTGTTATTTCTTTCTCTGTGCTGTGACTTTCATCAACAAAAAGAATATTCATTTCTTTCTGTGACCTTCTGTTCTTCATGCTTAGTGATTCCTGTTTGTGTAGTACTGTTTCATGGTGGCTAATCGTAAAAAGAGCAAACTCTCTTATCTGTCATCACTGAGCAAACATTAGATTTTAAAATTTGATGAGGATATTTCCTGGTCTAGTTATGACCAAATCAGAACTGCCCATCAATTTTTGTCATGGCCATAGTTCCAATGCCGATGAACTAGGAAAAAAAAATCTCAAGAACACAAGCTTTGGAGCTGGCCAAGTTGGGTTCTGATCTCGTTTTGCCTCTTATATCTATAATGAGCAAGTTTTTAACTTCTTTGCCTCTCAGTTTTTCTCCCCCTGTAAAATGGCCAACATGGTGCAAGGGTTTAGTGCTGTGACCATGAACAATGATGCATCTAGAACATCTGGCAGACCTCTAGCTGGTAGGTGTATCAGATAACTAACATTGGTATTTTAATGATAATTCTTGAAGATTTTACTTTATAAGTTCCACACAAATATAGACAATTTCTAGTCATGAACACTTCCTTATTTATTTATTTATCCATTTATTTATTTATAGAGAGGGAGAGATGGGGGGAGGGGCAGAGGGAGAGGGAAAGAGAGAATCTTAAGTAGCCCAGCACAGAACCCAACACGGGGCTCAATCTCACAAACCTGAGATCATGACCTGAGCCAAAATCAAGAGTCAAACGCTTAACCGACTGATCCACCCAGGCTCCCCACCCAACACTTCCTTTTTTAAAGTAGCATTCTTTTTTTTTTTTTTTTAAAGATTTTATTTATTTATTTGACAGAGAGAAAGACAGCCAGTGAGAGAGGGAACACAAGCAGGGGGAGTGGGAGAGGAAGAAGCAGGCTCCCAGCGGAAGAGCCTGATGCGGGGCTCGATCCCAGGACCCTAGGATCATGCCCTGAGCTGAAGGCGGATGCTTAACGATTGAGCCACCCAGGAGCGCCCCCCCTCCTTTTTTTTAAACCAAGGCATAATCTGGTTGACTATTTTCCTCACCCCACCCCTGGAATTACACCTTCTTATTTAAAAAACAAACAGATGAGCAGAACGGATTATATTTCTGCAGTTTGAAAATGTGACTGCTGTTTTAAAATGATCACTATGGCAACAATGTGGGGACTGAAGCCAGGGAAGCCAGTTGAGGAAGCTGTAGTGGATGCTGTGGTATACCATCCGGATTGCCCCACTGGGACTGGGGCTTCTTCCCCAGGGAGAGCCCATATCCAATGGCTGGTCCCTACATGATGGCCAGCCCCGTTTCCTCAATCTGAGACAGCTCAGATTCAGAGATCCCTGGTGGATAACCTGAGGCCTCTGGTATTATCTGCATCATAGTTCAATTTCTGCTTCTCTCCAATCTTGCTTCCCTCACTTGCTTTTAGTTGTTGTTCTCAGTGCATTCTGTAATAAATGTACTGCACAGAAATATCTACTTTAGAGTCTGTTTCCAAGCAACCTGCCCTAAGATGGAAAAGCAACTGCAAAATTTCAAGTAAGAAATGATGAGGGTGTAATCCAAAGGGCTGATATATGGGGATGTAAATAAGAGTATAATTTCCAGAAATATTCAAGAGATAGAGTCAGCATAACTTGGTATTTAATTGTGTGTGTGTGTGTGTGTGTGTGTGTGTGTGTGTGTGTGTGTTGGGTGAGGAAAAAGGCAATGTGAGACTGGCAAGCAGTGAAGGTGAGTGTAGAGTCTAGGATAACTTCCTGGTTTATGGTGTAAGCAACATGGTGGTCTTACTTCTCTAGGAATATATGGTGCCTGAGCACCCTCGGGGGTGTCTTTCCCTAGGCTGGCTGGGTATTGGGACTGGTGGAAGAACTGCCTCCTGGTCTATGGAGTGTGAAGCTGGGAAAGAAGAAAGACAATATTCAGTGAAATGCAACAGAAGGCCCACCAAAAGCATCAAAGCAAGAGAAGATGAGTTTGGAATGAGGCTAGGAGACCCTGAAGAAAGTCCCTAATGCTGTAGAAGATAGATTTCAGGAGAGTGTTGCTCTTTCTCCGTAGGGAAGGAGCTTTGAAAGTATATGATCTTAGAACAGACAAGTAGTGTCTTTGATTGAAAAAGGAAGCACAAGAGGAGGAGGCGTGGGTAGAGAAGAGGAAGAGCTTCTTATTCAAAACATCAACTTTTCATCTTTCTCCCCTTATACCTGTAGGGAGCCATAGGTTGAAACTTGGACAAAATTACCGATTCCTTTGGAAGAAAGTGTGGGACTTTGGGCTTCTGAAAGGACATTGTCCCATGAAGACACTATATCTTTCCCATCCCCCTTTCTGTCCTCTCCTGTGCCCACTTCCTTTCTTTAATGTTAATTGTCCTTACAGGAGGGGTCTGATCTGTGCCCTTGGTTTGGTCTTATAATTTGAAGACTGGAGCATTTCAGGTCAGATAGTGAATGATGCCTCTTGTACTTAGTGTTTGGTGATTCTGAAGGCAAAACGGTGACCAAATGGAATGGTCTGGGTTCTATAGTCTAAACACACAAGGGTTGGAGGTGATTCTCTCCTTAGTTATATACAAAGAAACTATTACAAACTGTCACAACTACATTTTTCTCGAAACCATTGTCTTGTCTTACACGGGAAAGGGATATTTCTTTTATTAACATGACTTAGACTCCACTTCCCTTGTGAAATATTAAGCCTAGACTGGTGGTACTCAAGGGCATATGAAACTTTTCTGAGTTTATTTATTTTTATTATTATGGTAAAGTACACATAACATGAAATTACCAGCTCAACCAGTTTTAAGTGTACAGGTCAGTAATGTGAAGTACATTCCCATTGTTTTGCAACCAATCTCCACAACTGGATTTTGTTTTGTTTTTGTTTTTGTTTTAAAATAAGAGTCTGTGGGGCACCTGGGTGGCACAGTCCTTAAGCATCTGCCTTCAGCTCAGGGCGTGATCCCGGCGTTCTGGGATCGAGCCCCACATCAGGCTCCTCCCCTAGGAGCCTGCTTCTTCCTCTCCCACTTCCCCTGCTTGTGTTCCCTTTCTCGCTGGCTGTCTCTGTCTGTCAAATAAATAAATAAAATCTTTAAAAAAAATTAGCTAAACTCAAAAACATGTAAAAAAATTAAATAAGAGTCTGTGTTGGCACTTACTGTGTCTGTGTTTGGCCACTTGGCATAGTCAGCTCCTGTGCTAATTGTATGCTCTCTAATTCCCCAGAGAGTGGACTCTGTCTATTCAGTTAGCACTGTATTAGTTTTCCATGGCTGCTGTAACAAATTTTCACAAGTTCCGTAGTTTAAAACAACACTAATTCATTATCTTATTGTTCAGGAGGTCAGAAGCCTGACGTATGTCTCACTGGGCTAAAATCAAGCTATCAACAGGACTGCATTCCTTTCTGGAGACTGTAGGAAGAGATCCATGTCCTTGCTCCTTCCAGCTTTGAGAGGCCTCTCCCGTTCCTTGGCTTGTGTCTCCCTTTCTCCATCTTCAAAGCCAGCGCTGAGCATCTCTCTGACCCTGCATTCATCCTTGCACTTTGCTCAATTTTTCTCCTTGGCTTCCCTCTTACCCTTTGAAGGATCCTTGTGGTTGCAGTAGGCCCACTCAGATAATCTAAGATAACCTTTCCATTTTAAGATCAGTTTATTAGCACCCTTAGCTCCCCTTGGTCATGTAACTTACCACATTCACAGATTCTAAATCTCAGGATGTGGACATCTTTGGGAAACCACAGGCACCAACCTCCAACCTGGCAACTAATTTCATCCTAACCTGACAGTGAAGAGGCTTTTTCAGCACTGGCTCAATCAACCTCTCTTCTGATACCAAGAAAAATAAAATCTCAAAAAAAAAAAAAAGAAAGGGGACTTTAAACTATTTAGCTTGTATGGATAGGATTCTCATCTTATATAAACCGTAAATGAAATCTACAATTTTTATAAAGTGTGACATTGCTACTTAGGAATCTTATGACATTGTGTCCAGTTAAAAGATGGAAAATGTCAGTTTCTCATTTGGGGGAAATGAAATAGCTCGTAAATAATACTCTACAAAGGACAGGAAGCCCACCTACCATGTTTTCTTCTCTGTAAATGTTTCTAATATTTGAAAAATTGCTATCATTTTATGGCTATAAAACTGATAGAAAGAATGAACAAACAAAATATTTTTATCAAAAGTAGCTTATCTTTAAACATTCAAACTGTTTTTCACTTTAGGGCTGGAAAACCAGAAGTTCTGGATCACGAGCTATTTAAAAAGAGATTTTCTAAGAATACTTAACGCTATCTCCAGAAGCCAGAGTTTTATAAATTAATTAAAAAGGAAGAATCCTGTTTTAATATATCTATAAGGTCAGACAACAAATTGAAATATATATTAACTTAGAATCCTTCTATCTGACATAAGTTCTAAGCTACCCAATAATGGATTATATTTGCATTTAAAGATGATACAGTCAACTAGGCATTAGCTGAAAAGTCTGAACTAATAAAAGCTGAACCCCTGTGTCCCTTCCTCCTGCTGTTTTACCAGAACTAAAGGTCAGTAAGTCAATCAGACAATATTGCCGTGGGCCTTCTTTGAGCAAGGCACTGTGATTAATTCAGAAAGCAAAAATAAATGAATGAATGAATAATAAATAAGCAAATAAATAAAATAGTCTGTTAGAAAGAACTTGCTAAAATAATTCCTTGCTTCATATTGAAAGAGACGTGTATGTGGAAAAAGGACCTCCTAGTTTCATTTAATAGTTATTCTCAGATATGTCACAAGACACCAAATCAAGATACCTATGACATTCTTACTTTGGGCCATTGGAGTCAGCAAAAAGAGACCTGGAGGTTATACTGAAAAGGGGGTGATCACCTGTTGTCCAGTTATCTGTGAAACGAGTCAGATTTCCACATTTTAACTGACATCACACTTAACAGCAGTTGGAGTTGACGTGTGTCACAAGCCCTTACCAGTGAAGGCTAATTTGCCTAACTAATTCACACATTATGAAAGGAAGTCAAACAAGTAGAAATAGCCTTTTAGACATTGCTACTTAAAAACTCCAGTGTGCCTCGTTTAAAAAAGTACCTGCTGAGATTCTTTTGTAGGGTGATTATTATAATTCAATTGAAAACACTCTTAAGTTTTTATGAATTTATAAAATGATTTATCAGCCTTGCTCCAGATGTTGCTTTCTAGGCTGTAATTTTTATGAGCCTGTTTTATAGGTCAAAGAGCTGCAAGTCAGGGTGACTAGTTACAGTCTCAAGTCTGGAAAGGTGATACTTAATCATTTAGGGGTCAGGAAAGCAATGGAAGGACCATTTGAAAGCTTTTTTTTTTTTTTTTTTTTTTTTTTAAATAAGCTCCATGCCCAGCATGGAGCCCAGCACCGGGCTTGATCTCACGACCCTGAGATCAAGACCTGAGCTGATATCAAGAGTCAGATACTCAACCGACTGAGCCACCTGGGCACACTGAAAGTTTTGCATTTTAATGAATGTATGAGATATAAATATAGGTGAGAACTGGCCCAGGTCACTTAGGAACTCCGCATATTGCTTTTTCTTACTTAAAAAAAACAGACTTAAATCCAGTGAAGGTGGTAAGCAATGTCTTCAACTTAAGACTCAAAAATTAAGGCTCCACTGCATGGTCTTTCTTATTTCCAGCCTGACCCTCGAAGTCGGCTTCCATGTTGAGGCTCTGAGGGGCGGTGGCGGTGGGGGATGGGGGTGGGAGGGTAGTGAGCCACTGGAGCTTTCTAAACAATAGGAATAAAGCCAGTTCATGGGTTCAGTTTGAATCAATCCATTCATTCACTCATTCAGTAAATATTAACAGAGCACTCACAGTCGGCTAGTGGCAAGTGGAGATAACTGGGACACTGCCCCTGGCCTCCAGCAGCACATGAGTCCTTCCCAAGGAGGAAGGGAGAAAGAGGGACCACAGTAAAGGTCAAGGGAAATGACAGGCAAGTACTGAAGAGAGGCAGGGCTTTTCAAAGACCATCTGGATAACTGGGTTACATTGTAAAGGAAGCAAGATAAGGTCAAGGTTAAGCCATGGATTTTAGAGGCAGATAGACATGGGTTTGAATCTGCTTCTGGAACTTCTAGTATCTGTGACCTTGTTCATGGTCGTGTTATGGTTATAGTCCTTTGATCCTGGACATAATGATAATGCCTTGGTAGCATTTCTGTGGGTATGAATAATGTTACTCTCAAACACTTCAAATCTTGTCATATAAAGAATTACCAAGAGGTTGCTATTACTTTTATTGATTTTATAAAAGACGGCTCAGAGGCTTAGACTATTTCTTGCATGGGGCAGAAAACTGGATGCGAGGAGACTTTCCTCATCGGTGTGTGGTGGGTCTGCCCACACTAACTCACAAAGGCCCATTTTGAAGTTCTCGGGAATTTTGTAAGCCCTTTGTTCGTTAAACGTAGCCATCTTTGAAATCAGCCATGGCGGGGTTATTTACACTGTGAAAATCAGCAAATGCCAAAACCCAGAGCTTCCTGGAGCCCACTTGATTTACCAGCACACCATTACAAGCGAATTTCAGTCCTAGCAGACCTATGAGGCTCTGGTGGGTGGGAGTGGAGGGCATGGTGGTGCAGGGTAGGGTGGGGAGAGTCTCTTTACCACTCAGGTTTTTATGTCCTGTCCCAAGAGAACATAACCAGGGTCAAAGGTCATGCCAGAATAAAACAGAAGACATGGGAACATTGGAATTTTATCCAAGGCTTTGAAAGCATTGTTTAAATGTCATATTTATTGGTACATTCTGGAGTTGAAAATCACAGCCCCAGAACGGCCCAAATGTTTGTTCCTTGATAGCAGCTGTTTTTAATAGAATTGAAAGAAATAGAGCACACATATAGTAATAATATTTATAAATACTCCTTCTTCGCCAGCCGAATCCCTGCAGGGAGTAAGTGCTCAGGATGCCTGAGTGGCACCCTGGTCACTCCCCCTCCTGTTGATTTTCTGAACCATCATAGAAGGATCCTCAGTAGTAAGGAAGTATTTAAAATCCTGTCTGGTTCTTATTAGAAAGTATTTCTTATGCCTTCCTTGATCACTGCTGCTTGAATTAATCTCCTTCTTTGTTTTCTGGCTAATAAGGGACCATTAACTTCCTTATTCATTCCTTTACTAGAAGCCAGGGATGCTGTAAGTTCCCTCAAGTCCAGGCTACTTCTAGTCCTTTAAATTTCTCTCTTTAGGACTCATTTATGTAATTTTCAACTACCTAGATTTTCCCCTTATATTCTTCTTTAAATATTTTTTTCTTTATTTCTTCTCTGGACATTGCTTCCATTACCTCTGCAACTAAAAAAGAATTCTTTGTTTTATGAAGTCCTTATTTGGGGACACTGCTGCCTATTTATGCAAGTAGGAGAGCCCCATCTGACAGGCCACCAGCCCACTGATCCCCTCCTGCTATCCATGGCTGCCTCTGGATAGCCAGGCCTGTTTCTGAAGGACCTCCACATACCTCCGAGGTTAGAAGCTAGGTAGTTTATTTACAACTCCTTTATTTAATTGGCCTGCTTAGTTTTGCAGCTTGCAGATATTGAGACCCAAACCTTAGTGACCAATGATGTGTAAAGTCATCAAAGTCTCTTAATTTTCTCCTTGAATGAACTTGGCACTCAAAAGTTTAGAGTTATTAATGGTTATACTGTAAACTTCTAAACTGTACTTAATCAGAGCAGAAGACCTTCATGGGACAGAATAGACACACTATTAACATTTCAGGGACTGGGTTACCCACTAGCTGACAGCTGAGTGCCAATGAAATCGGAGATAAGGTGGAAAATCACCAAAGAACGTTTTTCCAATCCTACGGGGCAAGAGCCCTCCACCCTCATCCTCAGACCCTCTGTACAATCCTTTGTAGTTCTTAAGCTTTCTGGAACTTAGGTAAAAGCCCTGGGAAAAGGGATGAGAATCTTGAAGCAACTGACATGGTTTCTGCCATTCAGTGGAACGGGCACTAAAAACTAAAATTAAGTTTAAATGGAGACAAGGGTAATGTTAAATGTTTAGCAACTGTATAGCACTTGTAACAACCAATCAGAACAGGTGTTGGCTGAAAAATCCTGGAAGCTCCCTGTTGTGCCTGGTGCAATCTTTTACAGTTCTGGAACATTCCGAGGGCTGGGGGTTTGTGGAGTAGGGCGGTGGCAGTGGAGAGGGCTGTACTTGAACTGGTAATGAAGTATTTCAATATGTAACATCTGTTCTGCCAGCGCTGGTGCATACCAGCTCAAGATCAGGTTGGTTAGAAAAGTAAATAAACAAAGTTCAATTTCTTGCTCATTTAAGTTTGTGAGCTGATTGATATTTGCCGCATGTAAATTGAAGGAAAGTTCCCTGCACACAAACTTTTGCTCTCCATCTTTTTTCTCCAATGCTAACATTGTTTAATTCCCCGCCATCACTGGCATTTATTTTATTTTTCAAGCAACAACAGCAGCAACAACAACAACACACACACACATACAAGCAGAAACTAACTCATTGATTATAATGAACTCTTCAGATTTCATCTTGATATAATTAAATATTTAAATCATGTAACACATTATTTGCATCTTAAAGGGACCCACTTCCTTTCTATATTGTCATTACGTCTTCTGTGACATTGCCCTTGTCTATGTTCTTGAAGACAGCTTTGCACCATCATGTTCACGTTGCAGCTCTCCAGTCAGGAACAAGAGGAAGGGGAAGCAACTAAGTCCATTCAGGTTGTTATAATAACACTACAGACCAGATAGCTTATAAGCAGCAGACATTTACTGCTCATCGTCTGGAGTCCAGAAGTTCTCGACCAAGGTGCCAACATGGCTGGGTGAGGGAGAGCCCTTTTCTGGGTTGCAGACTTTTTGTTGTATTCTCACATGAAGGGCTAGGGCTCTGTGGGGTCTCTAAGGACACTAATCCCATTCAGGAGGGCTCCACCCTCATGACCTAATCATGTCCCAAAGGCCCTATATTCTAATACCATCACATTGGACATTAGGATTCAACATGTGATTTGGGCTGGGGGGAAACACACATTCAGACCATAGAAGGAGGTTAAGCAAGACCGAAAGCAAGGTCCAGAAGTTGCACCCATTGCTTTTGCTCTTCCCCATTGGCTAGAATTCAGTTGCAGGCTGCATCCCGCTGTGTGAGAGGCAGAGCAAATGTAGTCTTGCCTGGGCAGCTGTGTAACCAGTTAAGACTCAAAGGGTTCTAGATACTGGGGGACAATTTCTAGTTTCTGCCACCTTTATAAAGACAAATTTATTATCCTAACCCATTGTTACTATAAAGGTATGTGATACTATACATTATATCTTATGCAGGTAGAGTATTTTTTAAGTAGTTGCCTTTTCAGGGTGTCTTCAAGAATATTACTCTGTTCATTCTGATCCTTTGTATTTATGTAGACTTTCTTAAATATACTACTGAGCCATGGTCACATGGTTCCCACGAAATCTCCAAAATTCAGTCAAACTACAAAAAGCCAATTTTGTTTTTGTTCTTTTCTCAGAGTTAGTATTGTATGTTTTTCTATGTACATTGCAGTTCCTTCACACACATCTTTGTGTGGCTTCAATGAGTTATTAATAACTTCCTTCTCTTTCTCCTTTTTTTTTTTCTATCTCAGATTCCACTCCTTCTAATATGTTCTTCACCTCAGTTTGCATTTACACGTCTACTTCATGTTTATCTGCTTACGTTCATCTTTCTGGGACTTTTCAGGAGTGACTTGGCGTCTTCCTCCTTATCTCAATTGCCCGAGATATTATCCCACTCCTTCCTTTTCTCTTTGAAGCTCTCAAGTGGGGCTTCAGGGTTTAAATAGTAAAGTTTTCTCTTTTACTCAGCAGGGACACCATTTTTCTTCTCCATTGTTTTTAACAGCCTCTGCCTATCCTATCTACTTGCTAATTTCTCTCAATCTTTTTCTTTCTGAAAAGACTTTGAATTCATTATCCTCATTTATTAGATATCCTTCTGACATTCTGTGGTTTCCCATTAGTCTTTGGGTTCCTTTTGAGTTCTTGGAGTTGTATGTGTCAGAATTGTGTTCCTGGTAAGACTGTGGGGCTTACATATAAAAATAATACCATGTGGAACAACTCTTGCTTTGCTTGGGGATGGGGTATTTGACAAGGTTGAGGCAGATTTTAAAAGAAGGCCCATTTTATTCTGTTGCATTTTGTCCATCTTTGAGCCATATATTTCCCCGTGTGTTGTCACTGATTTAAACCATACGACAGACGCCGAGGCCCCAGTCTACACTGGTGACAACTATGCCCCAACTCCTCCTCGTTTTCAGTACATGCATCTTTTTTTTTTTAATCTTCGTTTTTAGAGTTTTATATCATGTGTATCTTTCACTGAAGTCTGTCTCAAGTCACTGCTGGAATTAGGCCAGATGTAGAAATCCAAATGAGGTGAATAGGATGGACAGTCTTTCTCTTTCTTTTAACTTCCCTCTTCAGAAACTCCAGTTGTAAACACTTGAGATGTTTAAAATCAGAAACAGTTGCAAATCTTTTCTCCAGCTTACCACCAGGTCTGATTCTGCTTCTCACTGTCTGTGAATTTTGGTGTCTTCCTCTGTATAATAAGTTTAAGACTGAATTTTGTGTGACAGCCTCAGATGAAGTCAAGACTTAGCCCAATAAAATACATGCTTCTTTATTAGAAAGTAAACTGGAGGGCTCAAAAGTTAGAGAAGAAGAGGTGCCAGATAGCTGAGGAGGTAAGGACAGGTCATCTAGCAACTCTAAAAGCTGAAGTACATTCCAGAACATTGAAAGACATTACAGACTCGATTCCATCTTGCAGAAATCATGGCACACAGGAGAAGTGTGAGAAATATTATTCTAACTCTTAAGGGGAAGCACACTCTGTCTACTTCAGGCAGGGCTTAGTGTTGATCTCTGGAAACTGACAGAAGGCATTATTAAATGTATGATTTGGGAGGATGTAGAATTGGTGTCCATAACTTCTGGATCAAGGTCACTGATTGATCACACAGATTTCTCTCCTACCTCCCCAACTCCCACTGAAATGTCAGGAAAAAAAAAATGACAAAAGAACAGGTTCTGAGGATGCAGGAGAAACAAACCAAGGGAATGGTATTGAGAAGGCTCTTTAGAACCTTCTCAGTGTAAGTTCCAAACGGATATAACCTTGAATTAGCAAGGGTGTGGACAGGAAGGAAGTAGGCCCCAGGACAACCTGCAGGGTCATTCATTCAAGGACAAACAAGGAAAGAAAAGGAAAACAGCTGGGTCTGTGATCTGTTTTGTGTATACAAAAGGACTGGCTGTGATATTCGTTCCCTAGGTGAAGACTGAGAGAATAGCTCCTTAAAAGAGTAGGTGGGTGTTTGTTGTGTGGGTGTGGTGGGGGCAAGTTTTGTTAACATAAACATTGGAGCCAAACGAGGAGATGATACTTGGTAACTTCAATTATCCAGTATGGATAGAGAAGAGAAAAAAGAATATAAGGAAATCAGCTACACACAGGAGTAAAATAATCCTGAATTATTCCATCCTCAGAATAAAGCCTTCCTGTGTCCTCTTCAATTATAATGAAATCTGCTCCCCACCCCCTACCCCCAGCATTGGAGGTTTCTGCCCATTCATTTACAAAGCAGCAGAGTTAACATTCCACTGAGGGGAGACTTGCCACCAAAAGTAATTTTTGAGACTTATAAGGAATCCCATTACATCTCCTGAATTGCCAATGAGCTGAATCGTGTCCCCCTAAAATTCATAAGTTAAAGTCCTAACACCAAGTACTTCAGAATGTGATTGTATTTGAAGGTGGGGCCTTAAATGAGGTAATTAAGTTAAAATGAGGTCATAGGTTATGCCCAAATCCAATATGGCTGGTGTCCTTTTAAGAAGAGAAAATGTGGACACAGACGCAGAGGGAAGATGGATATGAAGACACAGGGAGGAGGCAGTCATCTACAAGCAAAGGAGAAAGGCCTCAAAACCGGCCCTGCTGACACCTTAATCTTGGACTTCTAGCCTCCAGAACTGTGAGACAATACATTTCTGTTGCTTAAGCCCCCACGCCCACCTCCCGTCTGTGCCGCTTTGTTATGGTAGCTCTAGGTGTCTAACACACATTCTGACTAACCAAATCCTTTACTTCTTAATATAAAAAGCATCCAAGTATCACCAGTTGTTTGAGGAAAACCAATCACGTGGTGGACAAAAAGCCCTAAGATGAACAAATGGAACAACTAACCTCAGAGGAGACAGATAATACCAGAGACAGTAGAGGATATGGAAAGTAATTACTAACCATGGAGAGTCAAGGGACTGTTATACCAAAGACAAATCTGAGTGCTTAGAGGACAACTCCAACAAGTGCCTTAGACACATGTAGCGAGGAAAAAGAAAAGCAAAAATCTGAAGTGGGAAGCAGCTGGACTACAGGTGGAATGTAGTCTGTCGGGCATTTTGTGTGTACAATGTTCTAAAGGGATTAAATGTGGGTAAGTGTAGGCATGACATATATTCTCGGGTTTATTATAGTCCTCACTCTTCCATCTCCCATTAAAAGTTTCACTCAGGGGCACCTGGGTGGCTCAGTTGGTGAAGCGTCTGCCTTCAGCTCAGGTCATGATCCCTGGGTCCTGGTGATGCAGTAGAGCAAGGTTCTTACCTCACGGAGTTGACGAGTGACTTGCGGACAAAGGAGAGTGAGTAAAGTGATAGAAGTTTATTAAGCAAGGATAGAGAAAAATCTCTCAGGAGTGAGAGGGGTCCCGATAGGGTTGCCACTGAGGGCCTTTAGGGTTTGTCTTTTATAGAAAGTTAGCCAGGGAACTTTAATCTTTTTTGACTTCTCTCCTGATAGCACCTTCGTGTAAGCAGGACTAATGAAAACATCTTTAATGGCTTACTTCCTTCTAGGGTCTGATTATTTTCCGTTGATCACAGGAGAGTGTCAGAAATAAGACTTCCCCCTTGGACACCTAGCGCAGGGGTCTGGAGTGTTCCCTTATCTCTGGTTTCCTTATGCCTCCACATTTTTGGGATTTCTGTGAGCCTGATCATGGAGTCCCCTATCTATCTCTCCCTACCTAGCCCCACCTGCACCTTTCTCACTGGGATCCAGTCCCATATCAGGCTCCCTGCTCAGCTGGGAGGCTGCTTCTCCCTCTCCTCCCTGCTCGTGCTCTCTGTCACTATCTCTCTCTCTTAAATAAATAAATAAAATCTTAAAAAAAGTTTCACTCACTTGTGTTGATGATCTGGGCCTTAAAATAATTTTTGTTTTTTATCCTTGCAGTAGAATTTTCTTATTTATGGATATGTTTGCAAATGCTAAATACATTGTTATTATATCCAATCTAAGACCCAACTGAAAGAATGACTCATTACATTTATAAAAGTAAATCTAGAAATGTAAGGAAAATGTCAGACACATAATAATAAACATTCCGTAAGTATTTGTTGAATGGATGAAGTCAGTTTTCTAAGTTCCTAATGGAAGTACTAGGCTACAACTTAACTTTTATCCACTGCTTTTTCAGGGTATTCTGTTTTGGAAACAAAATAGTGTCTTACTGGAGGTTTCTGTGTCACAGAGCATCCCAGTACACTGTTGAAATATGTCAAAATTAAGATTAACAATGATTGAGGCACAGATAGCTTTATTCCAGAATTTATAATCCAGGTACAACCTAGTTCTATTTCATAAGCACATGTTTGGTGAGAAGCCATATAGTGGTAGAGTAGTAGCAAGAGGTTAAGGAAAAATAAAATGAGGCATAATTGAAAAAGAAGTAAAAGATTAGCAAATTGTTAATTTACGTTATTTTGAATACTTTACTTTTTAAAAGATATGAGATTGTTATGAAAATAAAGATGCAAAGATGCATATATAAAATGTTATCTTTTGGGTAAGAAAAAAGAAGCAAGTATATATTTAAAAAAAAGAAACACAAAAAAGAAACACAAGAAAGACAAATTGAAAACCCAATTAATTTTATGAACTGGTGGGTAGGAACATGATGAAATAAAGGGACATCCCTTTCAACTTATGTATATAATTATACATATTATATATTATATATATTAAAATTACATATATAAAAATTGTAAATTTTATATTATGTATATTTTACATAAAATATTTAATTATAACACATATAATTAAAATATATACTATATATAAACACATATATTTATATTTGAACCATATTCATTTTTTATATTAAAAATGATCTTGAATCAGGATAGGAAAGTCCTAATACTGAATATAAACATAAACAAATAAACCCAACTAAGTATCAGATATAAAACATAACCATATAGATGAAAATAAAAAAGAATCTGACTGACTTTTGAACACAATTTCTTGTACGTCTTCAGTGAGAATGAAGGAACAAGAGGAAGAATCCTGAAGTGTTGGTTTGGAATTAGAGGTATCAATGATTTAAAAACAAAATAAAGCAAAATAAACTTTACTTATCAAAGAGGTCTAGAAGCAAGGGTGTTCCTCGGTCAATAAGCACATCTGGAGACCATATTTTGGTTTGTAAATATCATTTCCTAGTAAAAAGAATACAGGGGGCCACTGGGTGACTCATTCGGTTAAGCGTCAGACTCTTGATTTGGGCTCAGGTTGTGATCTCAGGGTCATGAGTTGGATCCCCTCCTCCGGTTCTGCCCTGGTCATGGCACCTGCTTAAGATTCTCTCTCCCTCTCCCTCTTTCCCCCACCCCCACTTACAATCTTTCTCTAAAAAAAAGAAAATAAAGAAAAACACAGGATCTTTGGAGAAACAATCATTTCTAGGACTAAAACAAGGAACGTATAAAGTGAGTATAGAAGAAGTAGATTGTACAAAAACCGATAGGGACTTATCAAAAGGACATGAGCATAGCTTAAAGGGGGTTCCCATTGGTTAAATCTGGGAAAATTTGAGCCTCTAACTGAAGAATGGGGTTGAATTTGATGTCTACGATGGTACTAGACAAAATTCAAAAATACGAAAATTAAAAAGTTTATCTTTATAGAATATACTATAAAAGTGAAAGGACTGAGTAATATATACAGAACAATCACATTTATAATCACAATAGTAATAATTTTATTCAGGCAAGAGTCATCCCATATGGTAAAATCATGGGCAAAAGGAATAGTATTTTTCGCACAGTCTCGAAATATCACCCCTTAGATTATCTTCTAATTACAGAAGGGAAAAGCCACTTTTATGATATTGTAGATATCTGGAGGATATGGCCTTAAGCAATGATCAAAGTGTCATCAGTGAGAGGGAAACACCCCCAATTCAGTGTATTAGTAAGAATTCTCCCCGTAAATGTCTAACCTGCTTCCAATTATGAGAACAATTCAAACAAATCCATATAGAGTGGCATTCAGTAAAATAACCACCTGGACTTCTCAAAAAATATCGGTCCCATGAAAAGCAATAAACTGATTTTTATTGAAGAAAACTAAAGAGGCAGGAAAACAAAATGATCTTTGATGGAGCCCTGGATCATTATTGAGACAGTGGAGGTAATTGAATATGGATCATATAATAGATAATATAATAGTGCTAATATTTCCTGGTAATAATTGTATTTGGTTATGTAGGATAATGCCCTTGTTTTTAGCCGATAACAATCAGAAGCATTTGGCATGAAGGATAATCCTGTTTGTTGGCTAGTAATTCTTAAAAGATTCAGTTATAATATATATTATACATTAATATGTGTATTTAGCATTTATTTTAATATTTATATATGTAAATATACACACGTGTATGTTTGTGTATATATATGTGTATAAATAGAAAGAGACAAAAACAAATGTGATGAAACTTTAATAATGGGTAAATCTGGGTGAAGTGTATAATTGTGTTTCTTACAGTATTCTTGCAACTCTTCTGTAGGCTTGAAAATGTTTAAAATAACATTGGGGAAAAGTTTGAAGCTTAACTCTTGGTGTGGGAGAATAGAAACAAAAATACTGGCTTTCTTCTATGGCAAATATAGAACTTAGGAGCTTTAGCTTAATCAACCAAAATAAAAACACGATAAATATGAAGGACAACAGGGATTCTAGTCTCAGCGGTACCACTAATGCTCTCTAGTGGTCTCTCCAAAGGCAAGTTGCTGAAATTCTTCATCTACAAAATGGAGATAACAATTGTACTTCCCTATGACAGAGGCAGCTAGCTGCCTCACCAATACTAGGTCTACATTCTTTCTTATTGAAGGAACCGCAAATTTGATGGTACTGGCAACACACCCAGCTACATTTTACAGATGCTTTGCAGTATGTTCACATCTTGGCTCAAGAGATGTAAACGGAGGTTGTTGAGTCAGGAGTTTGACAGGTGGTACACTTGACTGACTGGCATCTCCTCCTCCTCCTCCTCTTCCTCCTCTTCTTCCTCCTCCTCCTCCTTCTTCTCCTTCTTCTTCTTCTGCCTGTGCTCCTTTCTGTCCACCTGCTCCTGCCTAGAAGATGGCCGCTATAGTCAAAGCTCTGAGCTGTCTTGCAAGCAGGAGGGGTGAACCACAGCTGCAGAGGGAGGAGGTGGGGTCGCTGCAGACATCAGGGAGCGTCTCCACCAGCTTAGCATCACCTGCCTGCAGAGTTTCCTGTTCCATGCAAAAGAAAGCACATCCTTATTTAGTTAAGTCAACATTGCTTAGGTGTTTAAATAAATGCAACCCCAAGCAATCCTTCATTTATATACTATTTTTTACAGCGGTAAAGCTTGAATTTGATAATAGGTATCAAACGCTTAGTACCATTCTTAGCACACACAAAAGGGCTTGATAGATGTTTAGCTACTATTGTATCAGTGTAGTATAAAGGAGTGTTCTTTCCCATTGACCTAGAGACAAAATGAATGTTTCCCTCTCTTTGGAAATTCCCTTTTAAAATTTTCCTTTTCAGCTCAGAGAATACATACCAATTCAGAGTTCTTCAAATATCTAGCCTATTTAGAGAAAATTCCTTGAAGTGATTATCATAATCAGCCCCATATTTGAGATGAAGATTGTAAATGGGTTTCTTGAGCTAATGTAACCAAGTCATATTTAGTGAATAACTTAAATTGCTGTTCTGAGAGTCAGAATGATTTATAAAGTTATGAAAGTGATTATCAAGTATGCTAGGTGAATCCAAAGATATAAAAATTTTTGTATATATGTGATACGTGGGCTAAATAGATTTTTAAAAAAGTATAAATGAGTGGCAGTGTTTGCAAAACCTGGCAAACTGGTTGAATAAACCATGTGATATATAAAAAGGAAATGTTATATATTTCCTTTGCTATAAAATGATAAAACAATAAAATGTGCTTAACTTGATTTGAAATAAAATAGGCCTAGCATGGTTGGATTTCAAAGTCAGAAATCATCTTTTAAAAACTGATATAATATTTCTTGATCAGAAGGAATAACCAGCTTCCTGTTTAATTTAGTAAGATGTTACTTAACATGTAAGTGTTACCCCATGGTACTTACATAGTAGAATGTTACTGAAGCAAGTTAGTAATATCTGCAGTAAGATGTTACCAATATCTGGCTATATCTCATAAAGTAATTTTTCTTCATTTCATGTTCCTGTTCAGACTGCCCGTGTGAATAAGAATCCATTTATATAACAGGGTGTTGTGTGACTAGAACTAAAATGCCTAACCAGTGGTGAAGTAGAATTCTTCTTGAGTTTCCAACACTCTGTTATTCAAGTCTTTGTAAGACAGAGATATCACACCAATTTTTAAACTGGGAAATCTGATGATCCATTCCATAGCATATAACACATTCACTTTTGCGCATAATGAAAATTTATAATTGAACCAAGGTATTGTAAGCAGAGCAAACATATACTGAATGCCAAGGAAGTGCCTGGCCCTGGATGCATTCGTCTTTTCACTCTTCACAATAACCCTGGGTGTGATTATCCCCGCCTGTGTGGGCTGGAGAACTGTTACAGCCGGTGTTCTGGCAGGAAGCAGATGAGACTCTCAAATTAGGATTAATCAAGGATGGCTTAATAAAGGGACTCTTTATGAATGTGTCCTCATGGTGAGGAACCCACAGGGGACAGTGCAGTCTCCCAGGGCTTGTCATAACAGAGCTCTTCCCATACCCAGGCTCAAAGGACAAGAGGAGGAAGTGGAAGGGGACACTGGACCCTGGAAGGAGACCGGTCTAGCAGGATGCCTTGAGAAATGTTGTGACCTTTAATCAAATGACAGAGCTGACCAGAGGGGACTTTGCAGGAAGGGAGGTGGAGAGTAAACACTGGACCCCACTTCCTTCCAGTCTCCTGCCATGTTCTCATAAGCCAAACTTGAAGGGAAGCCAGTGGGCAAGGAGGTCTGACGACATAGTCACCAACACAGGAGGTCAGCTTCCTGTGACAGAAAACAGAGTGGAGGGGTGGACAGTGCATCTGGGAAGACAAATAAAAGTTATCCAGCTCAGGAACTAGAGTTGAAGGAAGTTAGGCTCTTCATTAGAAGTCATATAGCTGGGAAGTTGAGGAGCCTTGACTGAAACTCAGGTCTGACTGTCAAAAAGTTTTATTCTTTTCATTGTATCATGTGATGACTTCTATCATTTTGGAGACACGGAGCGTAAGTATATTTGCAATGTCTTCTCTAATCACCATGATTCTCAATAGAAACTGATACAGAGCCTCAACATGCCTATATGGATTCATCCATTTGTTTAATAAAATATCACAGGGAGAAAATAATGCAGAAGGTCGTGGTTTATACTATACTCCGTTCAGACAAGGAGCAGGCGAATTTTCTATAGACATAAGTAGCATAAGCACAGACAACTGACAAATAGAACAACAGTTTCGTTCTCCAAATCATGTATTTGATTCTCTTTTATAAGTCCCTAGAATCATTAAAATTCAGATAGGGTTACAAACCAGTATCTCCAGAAAGAAGGTCATCATTATTAGTTTGTTAAGGTCCCAACCAATAATAGGAAATCTTTTTTTTTTTTTTTGCATCTTGAAAACTGATTTCAAATTGCCCAAAAGAAAAATCAATTTTTTGAAAAATAATGAAATTGCAAGCCAGATGATAATTTTCCCTCTTTATGAGCATTAGTCATTGGTCGGTGGTAACTTAACTGTTCAGGAAAGTTGAAATGTAATGCTTGCCATTTGCAGGAACCATTGAAAAACTAATCTCATTTTTACAAGCTTCCATCAGACATAAAGGACTTTTCCTTGAACACCACCAGAGCCATACTCTGGAAACACGAGGATAAAATTATGATTCTGTTCTTCTAGGGCATTGTAGGTTTTATTTTTAATTAATAGTGTGATTGAGGGTATAGAGGATGGTTTTGTTGAGAGTAATTCCCTAAGTGAATAATTTAACCTCTCAAGGGAATGGCCTATTTTATTTTTTTTTAATTTGGGTGAATTCCCAGAGTTTATAATTCATAATTCATTTTTTTTAATGAGTTGGTTAATACAACCAGTGATAGGATATAGAAACAATGCTGTTCCAAATATGAAAACCAGGTATTTAGCTTATGGCTAAAATTTCATTCAAGCTGATGTTAAATTCTGCATGTTACTCAACAGAGTGACAGAATTAGCTTAACAAAGGATAAGAATAACTTTTGAAAATATTTATGAAATATGAATAACATGGAACTCTTGACATTTTTGCAGACTCTTCTATTTTATTCAAGGAATTCAGCTAAAGTATATTCAAGATTTTAGCTAAAGTTGACTCTAGCCATGGTTCAGTATAAAGTATTAACTTTTATATCCATTTAAATGTTCATGAGAGGTAAATTATAGACAGAATTTGAGTGGGAAGAGACTCAGAAGGAATCTCATACATAGTATTTTATATTTTTATCATAGCCTATTTTGGTTGGATGAAAAGAAAAGAAAATGTATTTCTCTGGAGAAGGGTCATTGGTGTCTATTTTTATTTAATAAATATTAAGAATCTGCATAAAGTAGAATGCTTAATATGCAAACTTGGGCACCGGCCCACTAGATTTAAATCCCAGCTCTACCACTCACTCACGGTAGAATATAAAATGAAGAGAATAACAATACCTACTTCACTGGGGTCTGTTAAGAATAAGCAAGTTAGCATATGTGGAACCCTTAGGAGGCCTTCAGTAACTTTCACAGTCATATGATGTGTGGTGAAAGGCACTCCACTGCCTGTATTCTGGTGTGGGTCATATTTACTACTGGTATGACAATCTTTTATATAACTGTGTATATCCTACGCACAGTGAGAGCTTTTAATTAACATTAAGAAGTTACTGTGCAAGTTTCATATTGCTATTGTGTTGAGAAGTAAAGAACAGAGAAATTGGAAAGGTTGTTAAAGAGTGATGGTAGGGGAAAGAAGAGGAGAGAACGTAGTCTTGCAGCTAGGAAATCTTCTTTTGAGTCCAATCATCAATTAGCTGTATCATCTTTGAGGAAGTCACCTAATCTCGTGGGTTTCAGTTCTGTTAGCTATGGGATAGGCATAATGATACCCTTGAAACCATGCATATGCTCCTATTCAACGTGTTCTCATTAAAGACCATTTATATCCACTTTTTTTTTTTAATCTGCAAGTGCTTGAAAACATTTACCCCTTTCCTGGAGTTTGGGATGTCTAGAGAGCAGCCCGCTTCCTATTACATTCCCATCCCTTATGTCATGTGAGTTGAGAACCAGGGAAGTGGGTTAGAGAAGGAGGCCTGGAGAATCACTTTCAGAGCAGCTAGAAAAGGGTTAGGTCATTTAGATGCCCGACAACGAGGGGCTCTCCAGCCAGGCACAGCAATCTCGGAGGCAGAAACCACTCAGTTAGCCTTTCTGGACATAGTCATTTCTCACTTCATTAGCCCAAAGTTCAATCTGATCTGGGAATCCCAGGCTAGGAGCACACTTCATTCCACTTCTAATTCAAAACACCTGGATTCCTTTGGCCAGAGGCCACATCCTGGGCCTGGCTCATCTCTGTGTGGCGACTTGGGTCTTGCCTCAGCCTTTTCTACAACAGCAAACACAACATGAGGAAAGATTAATTTTTTTGTGGAATGAAGCCAAGAAGAACAAACGTAACAGAATTTAAAATATTAAAAACCTATTAGCTGAGACAATGGGAAGCCCACATTAGGCCTGAAGTATGAAACGTGCCTAATTAGATAAGCAAGAGCCGCTAGAACAAGTCTGAGTTAGTGGGACTGGAAGAAAGGCTCCTTACAAGGGGAAAGTGATTATAATGGGAGTGTTGCCAGAGGTTTGATGAATAAAACCACTCAGTTTGTTGCCATGTTGATACTTTGGTCTTGCTGGTGCCATTCCTATGACCATGATAATAATGCTGAGTTTCAAGGGCACCTGTAGGGCTTGGAGTGTGTGCATTGATTTAACTTTGTGAAGACAGACAATGAAAGAGAGGGAGTGTGAATGCAGATTTGTTGGTACCAGTAAGTTTTCAACTGGACATCTGCTTTCATAGGTCATGATGTTTACAGACCTTGTAGTGCAGTACGGTGATTTCCTAATTTGTACTGTGTTGTGTTATCCTCATTACTGCTCTTTTCTGCCTGCGTCCCATTCCAGTTTTTCTTGGCTCCTCCATAGCTAGAGAGATAGGTGATGTCATTCCAATTAGTATCTTTGCTCTACCAAGGTTCATCACAGGTTCATTCAGTACTGCAAGTCTTTTCTTGAGTACCTCTTTTCGTCTAGACATGGTGCTGGGAACTGCAGAGATCAGTGGTTTTTGTTTTAACTGCACCATACCCAAGGACCTTCTAACCTTGGAACTGGTCCCTCTGCTTGCTGCAGCTATTATTCCTCACTCACACAAGGGCATGGTGTTCACACTGACCTTGATAGAAGACCCTAAGATAATTATTCATTCATAATACTGATTATAGAAATGAAGAAAGGTAATGGTTCAAATGCAGTTTCTTTTGCATGGGCAATAGATGTGGTTTTCTATAAAAATTAACAACTGACATTAACATTTTCATCAGAAAGATAACAGAATACTTTCCATGAAGACACTATTCTATGCTAGAAGTAGAACAAACCAAAATTTCATGTCCAGAACACAGAAGAACTAATGAAAGAAGTATAAAAGAAATGAGTTTTATAACATATAGAGAAAGAAGTAATGTTTAAGCTTCTACCAGGTTTCAGGTACAATGCTTTGCACTGATCTTCCTCTGTAGGTGATATGAGTAGGCTGTGGTGGTGGTTAAAATACTATTCAGTACCAGTTAGAAATAATGGCTGTCCTAAGCTCCTAAACTATGTCCTTCCATCAACCTCCTAAGAACTTTTCAGGGGTATTTTCCCTCCAACTTCCCAGGGTCTGGCAACCGAAGGGCCAATGCCTGCTTCAGCAGGTGCTTTCAGTACTTGTTCTAGTCCCGAGGTCAACATCTCCTGTGATTGTTCTGTACCTGGGTAATATGGGATGTTCTTTATTTGAATATCACCCCAATTATCCCACTGACAATGGGAAGGCAAAGTTCAGAGCATTACAGTGACTTGCTGGAGGAAGCAAAGATAATGAGAGGCTGGGATGAATTGTAAGCACTGATCTGATTCTAAGCCTTTCCCGCTAAGCCCCCCTGCCTCTCATGGAAGCAGAAGGGGGGCTACAGAAATTCAGGGTATGGCAGAGAGTACTCATTTCCCTTTGGCTGGCTGCTTTTTCTTCTCACCACATTGCAGATTGGCCATTAATTTAGAGGATTTAACTGGTGTCTCTTTATATGTGGGGAATATGCGTGGAATGAGACGCTAGGAAAGTGGAGACATAACTGAGAAGGAAGTGCTTTGGAGAACATGCAGCAACAGTACCAATAACAAATGCATGTTTATTTCCTCACAAGAGTTCCAGGCACAAACAAGATTTTCTAATAGCAGAAATATGGAAACCATTGAAATGCCCATAGACAGTGATTAAAGGACCTCCAGAGAATGAAATGTTATGCATCTCTGAAAAGAGATGGGGTGAATCCATATATGCTGATGTGGAAATATGCCTAAGGCAGATTGAGAGCAGGGTAATAAATAAAGCATTTTTCCATTTGAGAGACAGAAAAACAGTTGGGCGACAGGAGCAGAAGCTTAGAGGCAGGAGTAAGTGCAATGTGAGAAGAGAGAAGCTTTCAGGAAGTCTTGTAGCAGAGGGACCAAATGCCCTGAAGGCACCATGTACCCATGGGAGTTGAATTCATGCTCAAAATCTTTGCATGGGTGTATTTCCCACCTCAATAATGACAAAACGGCAGGTCTGGTGAAGTAGGATATTCACACTTCACCATAACAAGACGCTAGTACACACATTTAAATGGCTACAATTAAAAATGCTGATAATATCAAGTGTTGGCCAGGATATGGAGGAACTGGAACTCTCATATACTACTGGTGGGAATATAAAATTGTATAATCACTTTGGTAAATAACTTGGCAGTCTCTCAAAAACTTAATCATATGCGTGTCACATGACTCAGCCATTCCACTGGTAGGTATTTAACCAAGAGTAACGAAAGCACGTGTCCATACAAAGACTTGTATACAAATATATACAGCAGTTTTATTTCAAAGCATCAAGAATTGGACAGGCACTCAAATGTTTGGAAATAGGTGAATGGATAGAGAAATTGTAATATAGCCATATAATAGAATACTACTCAGCAGTAAAAAAGGGAACTTTACAACATGAATGAATCTCAAGATAACTATGCTGTGAGAAAGAACCCAGACAAAAATAAATTACATACTATATTATTCCAATTATATGAAATTCTAGAAATTGCAAACTAATCAATAATGACAGAGAACAGATCAGTGGTTGCCTCATGACAGGGTGGTACATGGGAAGAAGGGAGGAATTGAAAAGAAACATGTGGTAACTTTGAGGGGGAATAGAAATTTTCATTATCGTGATTTTGGTGATGGTTTTATTTGTGTATACATATGTGAAAACTTTTCAAATTGTATTTTGTGTGCAGTTGATTGTATGCCAACTATATCTCAATAAAGCTGTTTTTAAAAGTAAAAAATAAAGAGCAGAATTTAAGAGGAGTCTAGATTCTCTTTCGGCAGAGAACAGGACCACCGTATACACCTCTGTAAATTTATAGGTGTAAAGGAGGGGGTGAAAGGTGGGTCTGGAGGGCTGCAGAATACTTTCAAAGTCTTTTAGAGATCTGAATCTGAATGGGTCAATGGAACAAAGAAGGGACTAAATGGATATCAATGGCCCCAATTATTTTATTAAAATCCTGCCTTTGCTCTTACCGACATGCCTTTGAGTGAATGTCTGAGAACATTCTGCTTGTTATTGGATAATGAAAAGCAGCCTCAGAATTTGTATTTGAGGAAGGATGCATTTGATGGCTAGTGATGAAGTTAGCCATTGGATCTCTGAGGAATATTTTAAAGATTATTTATGATTTGATTTCTTCGAGTTTGATAAATATGGAAAAAGAGCTTATAAGTTTTTAGCAGCCCTTTCCTCTTCATAGGATTGCATTTTATCATCCTCAGCTTTTTTGGTAGGATTCTTTAATGTCTTACCACCAACTGAGCCAGATGGTGTCTTAAAGCTTTGGTTGGGATAATTGGATCATTTGTTACTCTCAAACTTAATGTTTAAGAGCTTTTCTGAAAGAATTGCCCCTCAACATATTACCCTGTTTCAAAACATCATCAGCAGAAAACTGAGCTCTACTTCTATTTTTTTAACTTTTAATTTTTTTCCAGCAAATTTCAGAGTGAAAAAGATGTGTTTCTTTCCTGTATTATTTCTGCTCTCCTTCTAGATTGTTCTCTCAGAAATGGCATGAATTTGTTTCAACTTTTGTGATATCAGTGAGACCCCCTAACAGGTCTCACCATGGCAAAGGTGAGGTGGAATACGGCCTTACAAAACACCAAAAGTCAATGTGGCTTCAGTGGCAGTGAGAGTGTATTCTTTAATTCTGTGTCTGAGAGTTTCCCTAATGGGCTCCCATACAGAAAAATAATGCAGAATTCAGGATCATGGTGTGTAAGGTTGGGAGCAATGGACAGTATTTACACAGGTTGCAGGATTGATAAATATGACAGTTAAGCAATTTTGGTTACTTTGCACATTTATCTCCAGAGATTTCACTCCCTGCTAATCTTGTAAAAAAATGAATTAATTTTCATCAGAGCAGAGAATGAAAGTTTAGTCACTGGCTATCAGTCTAAGTCAATTTCACAGCTTTTAGCCTTGCAGTCTTCTGAAAGTGCTTATTAAACATGTCAGCTCTCAACGAGAGAATATTTTCCTTGCCAGTTCACACCTTGAAGCAATGGTGTACAGCTTTCTCAATGACCTTGCAACCAGAACAAATAGGGAAGTACCTTCAAGGTGAAATTTTCAAAGAAGAGGAAATTCCTTGATGCACAAAGTCAACTTTATAAAGATTACTCATATGTTAATAAACTCTCTCACAGTTTCACTTTCTCAAAAAAACTGTGCTCTTGCTACCCTGGAAGACTTTAAGACACATCATCTAGGCAAGCGGCTTAACACTGGTGCCTTGCCTGGGTTCCAGCTCAGACACTTGTCATCGAAGTCAACTTTTGAGTGTAGGTAGCTGAGCATAATCGGCCCTTTGCCTTTTCAGGTCAGAAGCATAATGGATAATGAGAGCATACTGTGAACAGAGTAAAGGGGAGTGCGAAGAAGCCTAAAGAAAGGACTAAAATCTGGCCTCTGGGGAGAATTATAACAAAATGAGCCTTCCCAACTCCATGAGTGGGAATGGCACCTTGTCACTTTGAAGAGCTGAGCCGATGTCATTGTAACAAAAGACATTTTCTTCCCCCCAAATTTCCTCCCATATGTCAGATGCTAGAAAATAACTTCTATGTGTGCTTTACAACACAGAGAGCACTAGTTTCCTATATACTTGCCCTAAAGCCTTGCAACTAGTTTGAGGCAGGTGCCGTTGTTCTCCTAGGCATGTTTGCTTAGGAGAGATCAGGTTCAAGGCTGTTATGTTGTTTAGTCAGGGCACGTGGCTGGAGAGTGGAAGAGCATAAACGTGAGTCTGTGTTCTCCGATGCCAATCCCAGGTATTCTGTCAGTTGTTTGGTTAACAGTACGTCACCCTGGAGAAGTAGGTTCACTTTTAGAACTGATTACAGCAATCGGATGCTAAGTAACGAGTGTTTACTCTAAGAAAAAGTTTAGCGTGATGATAAAGCGAGTAGATTCTGGGGTCAAAGTGCCGGAGTCCAAATCCAAGTTCTACCACTCACGGCTGTGTGATCTTGGGCAGTGTTCTTAACCTCTTTGTTAATAGTGTTATTTATTTCATAGAGTTGCAGTGAGAGTTTATGAGTTAACAAGCATAAAGCACTCAGAATACTGCCTGGCACCTTTTAAAGGCTGCATATTAGCTCTCTCCACAGCAGCAAACACCATTGTTACCATAATTGATACTTATTATTATAGTAAGGGAAAGCATTTATTACATTTCTTCCATCTCTGTGGGGATAAAAATTAGATCTGAATGACATGCTTTTATGTTGATTTGATTCCTGCCAGGAATACATTAGGCATTGGAGAGCTCCATTGGTCTAATAAATTCTTGTTTCCATTCCCAGCAAATACTCTAAGTATTAGGAAATGAATGTTCATTTTCTAAGATGTCTTATTTACATCTCTCAACCCTATATCTAGGGATTATTGGACTCATTCACACTATTTTGAGTTCTATAGTACTTGGGAAGGCTGGTAGTAGGAGTGATTACTCAGTTCTACGGATACACAAGTATGCACTCCCTACTAGCAATTTTTTTCTGTATTTATCTTCTGCCTTTCTCAGGGTTCAGTTCCTAGATGTCTATTCTCTAGCTACATCCACTTCCTTATAGTTCTCATCTAGTCACATGGCTTTCAAAACCAATGTTATGCTAACAATCCCAAATTTATATCCAGGCCAGATTTTTCTTCTGAGCTCCAGACTTGTATGTCTACCTGCCTACTCCACATCACCTCTTGGAAATCCAACAGGTGACTTGAACTAAACGTAAGTGAAACCACTCCCAACCATCCCTTCAAAACCTTGTGCGACTTTTCTCATTTTAGATGGTAACATCTCCATTCTACCAATTGTTCAGGCCTTAAATTCTGGAGTCACTCGTGACTCCTCTTTCATCCATTCATCCAAGTTGTTAAGAAAGCCTATTGACTCTTTCTACAGAATCTCTCTGGAATCTGACTACTTTGCAGCATCTCCGTTACCAGCACTCTGGTCTGCATCACCACTGTCACAAGTGGTTTATTGTAATACCCTACTAATCAGTCTCTATGACTCTACCCTTATTTTCTTATTTTCAGCAAGCAGAATGATGTTTTGAAGTATGTTATATCATGTCACTCTTCTACCCAAAAACCTTGAAGTGCCTTAGCAATTCTATGTGATCTGACTACTGATCACTCCCCTGATATTTTCTACTCTTCTTGCTCTTGTCTCTGTGTTTCCTTACAGTTCCTTAGCTGACCCTGGATGTTCTCATTCTTCCTGGACCTTCACTGTCCTGGTTCTGCTGCAGGACACACTCCTACCCTGGGTGTCTGCTTGGCTGACTCTCTCACAATGTGAGTGAAGGTGCCTCCCCTTCCCAATGAGGCCCACCCTGACCACCCTATCTAATATTGCCCCAGCTCCCTTTCCACCTCCCTATCCTCTAGATTTCCCTTACCCTGTTCCATGTTTTCTTTTCCCCATGGCACTGTTCCTAACAACATTCTGTGAGCCACAATCCTTGTCCCAAACCCTTGGGATCCCAGATGCATTCCAGAATTTAGCCTTTTTCAGATTTTAGCAGAGAATGCAATGCATATACCATATTTTATAGCTCATCCTTAGGAAAGTTCTGTAATCAAATACATGGATACTTCTGAAGCAAAACCTAGACATATGCATATTAACTAGAATAAAGACTATACATAGCTGTTCAGTTTGGACCAATTTTACTGACAAATTCAGGATAAAATTCCAGTTTTTAAAACTTTTTAGACTTTGTTTTGCCATTAAAGAATTGTGGACCTGTATGCAGTTGTCAAGTCCATCCCTGCACTGGAGGGCAAACTCCATGAGGCCAGAGTTCACGGTCTCTGATTGGCCCAGCTACCTCAGGCCCTGAGAGCAGGGCCTCGCACCTAACACATGTTCCCTGTGTGTTGCTTAAATTAATGAATTGTCCCATGAAACGCTTCCTTTTCTTCTTTCCAGATTTAACTAGCTAATCATCGTTTGTTGAACGTGTCTTATATGTATGTGTTTCCATCTGGATCTTTCCTTTTACTGATCCTTCAGTTCTTCCCTTGTTCTCTTTTTATTCAAGTAGTCTAGCTTTCACAGAGTAGATGTAATCTCACCCCTGCGGGAGCCCCCCCTGGCTCCACAGTTTATGATGCCCTAGCCTTACCAAGTGCTATAGCAATTTTTAAAAATGAATATATCATTTGCATCTAATTCTCATGTGTCTCATTTCTTTTATTAATGATTTTTTGGATGAATTATCATCACTCCAACTAAATTACAAGCTCTTTGAGAATAAAGGCTATGTTACCATCACCACGAGCAGGGCACCAGGCAAAATCCTTATTTTATGACAGTAGGCTCACCATGTAATACATTATTACATTTTCCCATTTTTGTATGAGATACTGTAGTGGATGCCGAGGCTATCATGACTTGTTAGATGCACCTGTTACCCTGACTACTGAGGGGAATAAAAAAGATGAAAAAGAAGAAAATAGGACATTGTAATTGAGTTGATTGCTGCAATTGAACTGGTTGAGCTGTGGGCATTTTGTTCAACTGTGGAGGACCAGGGATTTTCCCCAAGGCGGTGGTAGCCGAGACAGAAAAAATAGGAACCACCCAAAGGAGGAGGGCAAAAGGGAGGAATGTTGCAAGCCGAGGGGTTGGGATGTGTCAGGCCGTCGAGGTGACAGTGAGAGGGGGTACGTCATTCCATAAGGCAAACCTAGATGAACGAAAGGCATTCAGTCTGATTGATGTACAGGTTGCAAGAGGTAGGATAGTGTATTGAAAGATAAAACTGGTCTTGGAGGGAGGTGGGAGCCAGATCATAACTGTGTTCTGCATCTTGCAAAGGAATTTAGGCTTATTATGAGAGGTGTGGTGAATTATTCAGGCATTATAAGCCGGGCTCCATGAGGTGCTCAGATTTGCACTTTCGAGAATTGTGAGGAATGGGGTGGAGAGGGCAAGGCTGAGAACAGAGGCCAGGTTTTGTTATTTTTCCAGTATTTATGGCACTGCCTTCTTGAAGAGTCTGTACATGGATGTGCTTGCTCTTCGTCTCCTGGAGGATGAAAAATACATCTTAATGATTCTGCTGAGGGGAAATATGGTAACATATTTATTGATTAGAATGTATTAGCTTTTGTTTTAGAATAAAATAAAAGAAAAAAAATGCATCTGTGAAATACTGGAGTGGCAGGTATGTGTTCTGCTTCACAGGATGTGATGGGGGCTGAGCCGTCCCTCTGGGGGCAGCTGTGGGACTCCAGGGGGCAGCGAAAGGACAGATCAGAGAGGTGATGGAAAGATTGACGGTGACACATGGCGTGTGAGCTCTGGGAGAATGAAGAAGGTGGTGCCCCCCACACTCTATCCTGATGAAAGCAGCCTTCACAGACCCTTAAAGAAATGAATCTGTTGAACAGATGCCGTCCGCATGTCACTTGCGGACAAAGCTTCCTTTGCTCAAACCCCTCTCGGAAAGGTTGAGAATGGATAAGTCTGGTGAGAGGAATAATTTGTCAAACTAATTTATTATAGTCCGAGGAGGTCTCTGAATAATGCAGGACTCCAGGGAATAGAAGGCTGTCATCTAGGGGTGGTAGTGACTCTTCTCCCACAGGCTGGGGCCTCTGTTTGCTTATTTGTTTTTGGTTTTGTTACATGGGGGAGGCTAACATTGTTCCCAGTTCTCTGGTTCTGTTCATAATAGTCCATTTTATGTTCATTTTGGAAATGAGAAAAATGGGAGCCCATGTGTGGGAATGTAGGGTTCAAACAGGACTTACCGAGGAAAATTGAATCCAGGAGTTAAAGCTACCAGTAAAACAGGAACTGGATCAGCCTCTGTGGTTCTGCTGCTTTGCTGTGAATCATCTGTAGGATTTTCAGAGAAAGGACAGGCTTACCTGGGCTTCTCAGGCAGTAGCTTACGCCTCTATACTCCCCCGGAAGAGCTCACAAACCAAATCCAAACCGCTAAGGACTATGGGAGAAATTTATTTCCCGCCTTTATAAAATAAGAAAGAGAAATCACCCAGCACCCCCCCCACCATGCAATTTAGCAATAACTAAATGAGAAAATTATTACCATTCTGATAGAAATGGTCCTTTTGAGGGGAAAGTGTTAAAATTTCTATTTCTAATATAATGGGTATCAGGTCACACATTTCTGAAGGAATTATTTTTCCTGGTCATGTCACAACTGTTTCTGTCAAACTACTACAAAGGGGGGGAAAAAAAACAAAGGGGAAGAACGAAAACAAGAAGAAGAGAAAGAAAGGGAGAAGAATACACGAGCTCCGTCTGGTGCAGGAGCCCCCTGGAGTCCTGTTTTCAGGGGTGGGGCTGGTCAAAGTACAGCACGATGCTACCCAGTGCCTTTCATTGGCCTCAGTTTTCCAACGTGTATCTCATGATCTCTGAATTAGCATTTCAGGGTTTAAAAAAAGAATGTCCTACTAAATGTATTGCAGAAGACTTTAACGATTTCCAAAATTGATAGAAATTCTAAGACAAAACTATTCGCTATCAGGACAAGAAATGTCATGACAATGATCATAAAGACATCTTTGGAGTGTGGTAGAAAGAGGTAGGGGCTCTGAATCTGCTACTTGTTAGGATAATTTTAGAAAAATATCCCATTTTCACAATTTCGTACTCTCGCAGATGAAAAGCTTGGGCTAGATGGTCTCTGCTCTTTTTCAAATCTGAAATTCTGTATGTTAAATGGCCACATTTAAATTCAAGCGGTAAATATTTCTATTGCCAGATTCTGGGCACTTCAGGATTACTAGGATATGATCCTTACTTTTGCGGAGTTCACGTTACACCACATGTGGTTCTCCCTTGTGTAAAATGAGTAGGATTTTTGCTCTTTGTTTCTGAAACACATTAATATAATCAAGGCAAGGGCTTTGCAATGAGATATAAGTAGATGCAAATCAATATGGCCCATTGGTGGATATAAAGCATATAGATGTGAGGTCATACAAATTTATTCAGCTTGTGCTGTTGAACAGCTAGAGGCAAAGTTTTAGAGTAACTCAAGAGATATTAGTGTGTAGAGACTTGTTTGGACATGTTTGCACAAACATGTACAAATTTATTCTTTAATTTTCCACGAGCTCTCCAGATGTTGAATTGTACTCACAACCACTCCATCCACCCACACACATATTTTCAGCACAAAAATTCATTGAACTCAACCCTACAAGGTTAAGTGTCTGACCAGATGAGTCAGTAAGAGATATTTTATGTACTTTCCTCCTGGTTCCCAAATGGGGTGCTAACATAGGTGGGAAAGGATGTTCTCATCCTGAATCTGAGAGCTTTATCATTTTGTTGCCCGACAGGCACAGGTGTGAGTAGATGATGTGCTTGTTGGTACCGGCTTGGTGCAGTCACTCTCTAGATCTGTCAGCCATGGCCGCCAGTAGGTTATACGGTCTAAGTTGAACGTCCTATGATGGCACATAATGTCTACATGACAATAAACTCTTGATACCTATCAAAGTCTTTTATTCTACCCTTCCATTTTTAGGACATTCTGACTTCCCTGAAATGATATGGGGCATTTTCTCTGAAAATTCACTCCTGGGAAACTGCTTAATACTCCATGTTACTTGTCTTTAAAAAGTCCATTTCAGATAATATACCAGACTTTGGACTTCCAACATTCCTCAGCCAGATGTTCAACAGCAAATATTTTCTCAGCTGGGAAAAAGAAGGAAAAAAAACAGTGAAACTTGTCAGCAGTGGTGGGAATTATCAGTATCAATGAACACTTATTTCTTGCTTTTGCATGGGAGACTGGCAGAAATATTTGAAATATGAATCTGGGTTCTATCCCTAATATACCTTAATAAATTCCAGCTCTGGAGTAGCAAATGAAAACTGATACTGGAGACTGCAGAGCGTGCAAAAATATGGAACATATTCAGAAGTTATTACTATTCATTTTACTTCCAATCATAGGTTCACTCAAGCTCTATGTGATAAATGAACCTTCAGGGTATGTTTGCATTGACATTTATGAGTTTCAAGAATAAATGACCTGACTTTTTTGGAGGGGCGTTCCCCAGGGGGCTTAAAGGTAACTGAAATATCTTTGGCCCAGAATATTTCTTAAGTAGCTTTGAAGCCAGAGAATTTAATTGAATTTGAAAACCCACTTAGGAATAAAAATCTGAAGGCACTTTGGGCATTGCATTATGGGGCTAAGCCAAATATTTCAAAAATATTTAACTTCAAATGAAATTTTCATTCATTTGACTAGTTAATTAAATATGATTTTTCCCCCTGAATTTCCCTGAGAAGGAAAGAACTCTTTGAATGCATGGTATTAAAAAGAATTCTAAATAAATTGGAACACAAGAGGCCTTTGGTTTGGGGCAACTTTGAAAAGTATCAGCTTTTTATCAAGAAAGGAATTATATTACTTTCTTTGATCTGCTCCTTTCCTTATTTGCCTTGAAGCTATTAGGGCCCCCTTTTTGCTCTCTTCCAGCTTGGATGGTCACTTATTCTCCAGTGAATGTGACTTGGAGAGGAATTACAATGAACTGCTGCTTTGTCCAAAGGTTCTTAGATTCTAAAGGGTTCTCAAGTAAGATTTAGCAAAGCAGCATACTTCTGACTCAGAATATCTTTGGATCCGGACTTGGGTTTATTTAATTATTGACTTGGAATCTCTTCAAACCTGGTTCATCTTAGGAAAAAAGCTCGTCTGTGGTGACATGATGAGTTATCTCATAATTTAAAAAAACTAAGCTTTTATGTTAGAATCACTTTAAAGATACAGTGATCAAAACTGGCATACCAGGCACTATGGATCACCATTCATTTTTCTCAAATGATTCTTTTGTTTGAAATTTTGGCATTTTAATTTTGAGAGTGTGGCATTGGAGTGCATACCGACAGGTTACTTGAAAAGTTGAATGTTCAAATTTAAATCTTGGGAGTTTGGGGGACCTAGTTAAAGAGCAGTCTCAACCTAGAAAATGATGATATCGCCATGGACTTCTTTTTGGTGGATGATAAAATCCATCAAGAATCTTTTTAGTTTAATGAACATGACATTCTAAATATGAAGTTTGCAAACAACTATGCTGGACTTGAATCACTAGGATTGACGGTGCTCAAGTTCCAAGGTGTAGGGAGATAGAGTCCAGCAAGTTACTTGCCTGGTCAAATCATTCTTACAGTAAAAAATGAGTAGAGGAAACCACTACTTTCTATTTCCAACAGTATCTCTCTCACCCAGTGGGGAAAATATTGCTCTCGTTTTTATTTTATATTTAGTTCCCAAGACCCACAAATTTTACATCATTTAAGTAGAAACATCAGGAGCCTTATTTGTTTAGAAAGGGATTGGCAAAATATTTGGGAATCTCTCATTATTATATTACCCATTCCTTAAGTAACACCAGTGTCTGTAACTTGATTGAAAAGATGCTTTTCAGCCAAAATATAAGCACCTCAAGTTAGTAAAGCTGGATCAGAACATACTTCTATAACGCTGTGATAGCATAGTTGGACTAGAAGATAGTCAAACAATTCACATACAAATAATCGAACATTCATTTGTTGTTCACATAAACTTGATTTAATAATGCCTTATTAGAAAGTCACTTTCCACTTCCTCTGAACCCTTTTCCAAACACCTTTCAACTTCAGAATTGGTCCAATGCAAGGAGCCAAAAGAACTAAGTGTCCTGCCAGAAAATCTCTTTGCATTTCTGTTACTGGAAACCAATAGGCTTAAAACAAAGGCATCTTCTAAGGGAAATTGTGAAGGACTTAGCACGCAAATATTGGACCAAATAAATAAAACTCAGATAACATTTTGAATGAGGATTATTTTGCCTATCAACAATTATGAACATTCCAATTTACTGATGAAGCAGAAACTGATGAAGCAGATCTAAAAATACATTACATATATGAAACGTGTAGATGTGGTATCTACATGTAATAGTACATAACATGTATGATATAAAATAGAGCTATCTACAGTTGTTTAATTTCAGACAAACACCTTCTCCTAATATTAACTGGTCCCAAACTATAACTGCTCTAACTTGCCCAATTACCTGTATCACTTAGGTGGCATTCAAAAATACAGGTCTTGCCTTCCTCTTCACTTCCTTCTTGGGTGCTTCTGATTCATTAGGATTGGAGAGGGTCCCAAGAAACCGTATTTTTAAAAAATCTCTTGGTGTTTCTGAAGAGGAACCAAATTTCCCATCTCCTCACTTAGGCCACCCATTAGCCTGGCTCCTTATCTCCTTCGGAAATGAGTAAATAAAGTGAGTATTCCGACTTGTGTGTCAAATACTAGGATGGGCTGTTTTAACACTAATCCCCAGTATCTGTAATTACATTTGTAGGTGTTTCTAACGCAGACAAAAGAAAAACCTCAAGCAGTTATAGTCACAATGAACGGGAAACCCATTCCTGGAGCTGTTGTGAACAGACTTCAGTCTTAGAAGTACCTGGAAATTTCTTCTTAGAGAAATCAAGTTCAGACACAAATTGAAAGCTGTCCCTCAACTAGGGAATAGTAAGAAGAGATCAGAGTCCCTTACTAGGTTGTTTAAGGGGGCACGGAATAAAAGTATTCCGGGATCAGGTACCAAAAACTGGATTTTGTTATTATCTTTTATTTCCTTTTGAAATTCTATTTTCTTTTATGTTTAAAGATTTTATTTATTTATTTATTTATTTATTTATTTATTTATTTGAGAGACAGCATGTGCATGCACAAGTTGGGGATGATGGGGACACAGAGAGAGGGAGAAGCAGACTCCTTGCTGAGCAGGGATCTCAATGCGGGACTCGATCCCAGGACCCTGAGATCATGACCTGAGCCAAAGGCATACGCTTAACCAACTGAGCCACCCAAGCACACCTTGAAATTCTATTTTCTTAGTACAAAAGGCAGTTTTGTGAAGAATCTACATTAAAGTATGTTAAATAAAGAATCGTTTGAACATTTATATAAATAATGGTTTCACTTAAGGTCAGTTATGTCTCAGTAAGTTGGGTTGGATGGGGCCCAGCTTTATGGTAAAGTTTTTGTTTTAAAATCAACATTATTGAAGTGCAATTAATATGCAATAAAATGCACTTATTTAAAAAGTGAAAAAAGGTGAACTTTGGAAAATAGAAAAATTGTTTTAAAATCGGAAAATATTTAAAAAATGAAAAAGAAAATTTCACTATATTCACAATCATTTAACATTTTGTAGTATTTCCTTTGTTTTAAAACACGCATATCTATATGTCAATGTTGAAACACATACAGATATTTACAAAGTTTTAAGCCCCGTAATTGTGTGACTCACTTGAGCTGACACCATTGCTGTATGAGATGTTGTTTTAGTTGGAACAATGACCCAATTAAATTTGACAGTACAGCAGCTACCATTCATATGTTGCCTGTAGTAGGCACTATGTGCTTGACACACATTGAAGCTTTCACTCTTTTTTAAAATAGTGAGGTAGGTACTTTATTATTTCCATTTAATTGATGAAGAGAGGAGGCACAGAAGGTTTGAGTGGTTTTGCTACTACTTTGCAGCCGAAGCAGGATCTAGGCCTGCTGGAGAGCTGTTGTTCTTACCAGCCACGAGGGCCCACTGGGGGATGTGTGGACAGGACGAGGGTATGGACTAGCGATTCCCTGCAACTCTCCTCTGCTCGCACATTTTTGTTGTAACACAGACATTTAAGTGGCAGAACAGTAATTAGGTGGCCTTGAGGTTCTTTGCGGGCTTTGCTGTCTTACTACAAAAGCACCTTAGGAACCATTGATCTTAGTGTTTCTATCGGCCTGAGTTTTTGCCTCAGTTTTTAGTTTTTAAACATTAACGGTGAAAAAAGAGGATTTCACAAATAACTACAGACTTACCAGGGGCAGATTTCCTTTTCCTTTTCTCAGTAAAATCGCTCTGATTTTTTTCTTCAGATCTGGAAAGCGACTCTATTTTTTTTTTAAAGATTTTATTTATTTATTTATTTATTTATTTATTTATTTATTTATTTGACAGAGAGAGAGACAGCCAGTGAGAGAGGGAACACAAGCAGGGGGAGCGGGAGATGGAAGAAGCAGGGGGAGCGGGAGAGGAAGAAGCAGGCTCCCGGTGGAGGAGCCCGATGTGGGGCTCGATCCCAGCAAGCTGGGATTACACCCTGAGCCAAAGGCAGACACTTAACGACTGTGCCACCCAGGTGCCCCTGAAAAGCGACTCTAAAATGGCCCCTGCAAAATTCTTCGAGGCAAATTTCTAAATCCTTGCAAACAATCCAAGAAAGTATCTTAATTTTCTTTCAGATGAATTTAACAGTTGGATACCTAGTTCCGATACATAGTCCGTTTTAATTTAGTCTGTGAATTAAGGCAAGAGGAATGTCAGACCCGCCAGTAGGGCTTGCTCTTTTAGGACAGTCTCCTAAGCTTTTGTGCTGGTGCTGCGAAGCCAACACAGCTCTTTCCCCGGCCAATCAGCCATCTTAATTGCTCAGGCTTCCGCTGAAGGATATCTGAAGTGACCAGACCCCAGAGGTCCAGAGCCGTAATGAAGAATGCTTCTTGCTCTTCTTGTGTCCTCATTGTTCAGTGACGCACAGAAGCATCTCTACTTATTAGTATCATGTAATCAGTATCAAATAATTTTCTCTGGAAACCTCGACCTTATTATTATTAAATCACATGCACACTGCGAAATGATTTGCAAGCTGTCCAGCGTAGCTTCATTTTCTGCATCTCTCCAGTGATTGCGTTTTCATTTTATAACAACAAACTTCTCATAGGTCAAAGAAAGCATCCTCTCAAGGAGGTCAAATTCCCTTTACTTCACATTCAATTTAATGAAACGGGATAGGAAATCACTGCTTCTGAGCCATCATTCCCAGCGCTTGGTGATAGGGCAGCCCGGCGCTCTTGAATGATGGAAACCTCTATGCCGACGTCTGGTGTTTGATGATTTCAGACACACAAAGGAAATCCACTTGTTTGGGGCTGCTGTGCAGGCAGCTGGCCTACAGAGTTGAACAACAGCATAAAGATCACGCTTGCCCAACCTCTGAATTTAAAAATAAATAAAATAAAATAAAATAAAATAAAATAATAAAAGGCAGAGGGAAACATCTGCCCAGCATCTGTTGTAATCTCTCTTATGAGCCTCAGACTCTTCCTAGAAATGTCATTTTATCAGGTGACACTGCTAAGACCAGTATCATAGGAGATAATGATAATGTGGGAAAATGAAGTAGTAGCAGTGGGACTCTTGTTCCTTTCAAGGTAAAATCCTGTCCATCTAAGATGCAGAGATCCAGTTTTGTTTTTGGGTACATATCAAGACATCTGGCTTAACAGGCCCTTGATTTCGTCTCAGGTTTCTTCCAAATAGTTTATTTTATATCCTCAGCACATAGTTTTTCTTATTTTCAATACCTTGTATGGTTCTTTACACATAGTTGATATTCAATGGATGATTTTGGAGAGGCACATAATCTGTTAAATTTGCCAGATACTTTAGAAAAGCTTTGATCTTCTCTTTCCCTTTTTTTTTTCCTTTTGTGGAAAATTTCCAACAATCTGCAGTTTATATTGCATTTGAAAAAAACCTTTGATTTACTTTTATGTATTTTATTATGGAATATTTCAAACATAAAAGAAGATAGGGAACAATATAATGGATACCCACAGACCTACAAGGAAGCTTTAAAAAAAATCTTAAAGTTTTGTCATATTGGTTTTAGAGATATTTTAAAAAGAAGCAAAACACTGAAAATACAGCTGAAGCCCCCATCCCTCCACGAATCTGCTTTCCTCCCCACCCATCTTCTGCAAAGGGTGCATCTACTCAGAGGTTGGTATATATCATTCTCATTCATGCTTATCGGTTCATACTTGTACTTTTTACTATGTGAGTTGTTTATATTTTATTATTTTATTTTACTATTTGGGTAATATATATTTTACTATGTACATGTTTATGTATAAAATCGTTGGCAACACAGTGTGCATATGATTTTCAAATTTTCTCTTTACACCCAATATTTTGTTTTTCAGATTCACTCATGCTTATTTCCTTGATTAAAGATCCCTGGTTCAACTCTGGTAAAGATTTTTTTTTATTAATTTTCAGTCGATCGTGAACCATCTATCTAATTAAAATATAATAAAATGTATTATTAGAAAATATGATAAAACAAAGATGTACTAAAGACAAGTCACACTTTTTATTATTACATTTAACAGATAAAAATTACTCCATCAAGCTGCTATAAAAGTTTCAAAATGCTTGCTCTCAATTTTAGTACTATCTTGTCACGGATTGGTGATAAATAGTTTGCCAACTGATACTGGTCCATAGAACATGCTTTGAGTGACATTGGTCTAAATCATCTATTTTCACCACTATACACACACACACACACACATATATACATACATATATATACACACACACACACACACACATATATATATATATATATATATATATATATATAAAACTATGCAGTTGTACCATTTCTTTATTCCTTACTCTGTTGGTAAGTATTTGTTTCCAGTGTTTGCTATCGCAAACAGTGCTACAATGAATATCCTGACCTATCACGTCTCCTTGTGGCGTGTGCAGAATGCAACCGTCTGGTCAGAAGAGACGATCATCTTCTTTCTTAGTGGTCTTTCTACATTTTTGTTTGCATTTCCCTAAAAGAACTTTAAAATCTAAAGAATGTTAAAAAAATAAACTAAAAGCTAAAACTAAACCCCTCGCACATCTTAAGCTGATAGTTAAAATCTTTTGACATGAGTTCAATTAGTTGCAAAAGATACGAATGCTGCTATCTTGCAAGTACAGACGGTCCCCGACAAGTGATGGTTTAACTCACAATTTTTTGACTTTCCCATGGTGCAAAAGCACTATCTATGCATTCAGTAGAAACCATACTTAGAATTTGGAGTTTTGACCATTTTCTGGTGAGCAGTGTGCAGTAGATAGTCTCTTATAATGCTGGGCAGCAGCTTCAAGCTGTACTTCCCAGGCCGCCACGCAATCATGAGGATAAACAACCAATACACTTACAATCATTCTGTTCCCTTTCAATCCTTCTGGTTTTCATTAAAAACAGTATTTTTAGACTTTGTGTTAGATAATTTTGTCCAACTGTAGGCTAATGTAAATGTTCTAAGCACACTTAAGGCAGATCAGTGTAAGCTATCATGTCTGGTAGGCTAGGTGCATTAAATGCATTTGGACTTAATGATATTGTCGACATACGGGTTTATTGGGATGTAATCTCATCGTAAGTCGAGGAAGATCTGTACTGGCGTTTAAAAGCAAAGTTCATACAGTAGTCTTTAAAATGTACTAAATGGAATACAAACCTCAGCAGCATTGCCCTCTGTTATCTTTTCAAAAATACATGGACAGTTTCTTCTTTAACAATTGGAAATTTTGCACTGTAATTTTTGCTTTGCAAATTCGTACTTCCAGCCCACGTTTCTCAAACAATTTTATGTTAATACAGTATGTTGTTATATTTGAAAGTGTTTTATTGATCAGTTTATCATAGCTTTCTTCAACAATAACATACAGGTACACTGAAACAAAAATTTTAACTTTCTTGCAACATTAGACTCTAGAAATTTTTTTGTACTGGGACAGCATTCCAGTTACTACCACTACATAAGTGCTCAAGACAACAAAAATGTTAAAAAATTTGATAAAAGTAAAATTGTGTTGGAAATATATTTCTAAATGAGACGGACTTTGTCAATTAGATAATATAAATGAATATTACGTAAGGTTGAGTGAAACAAATTTCAGTATCAACTTAATTCCCATTTATTCAAATAAATGTCTAGATAAGAACAGGAGTCTTTTGCTGTAACAGCATTGTATATTTCTCTAAATTTCTTTTGTGTTTAAACCAAAATTAAAATAATGATTGAGCATAATAATTATTAACAAACTTTTTTAAGCCAAAAATTTAATTAAGTTCTTCAGTTTTCTTGAAAGTAAAGAATCAGAAGCCATCTTTTTTTTTTTTTTTTTGGTTAAATAATCTGGTGTATTAACAAACTGAATAACACATTGCTCTTTAAAAATATGTAACTGAGGTAGGGATGCAAAAAAATCTAGATTCTGCAATGTTAACTAGAATAAAATCTTAAAATAATTGGGTATATTGCAATTATGAAAAATTACATCTGTGCAATATTAAAACAAAGCGAGACCATTGTATCTTGACACTAGTTGGGGTTTTATGGTGAAAAGGGCTAGGATTTTACTCTTTTGATGATTCTGCTTATATTTCACCATAAAGTTGTTAATATATAATTAAAAAATGTAAAAGCCCATATGGAACATTCCTTGAACAACTCTGGAAGAAAGGAACTCCGAAAATGAAAGCACAGTCATCAAAATATCATCACATCGTAAACCCACAACAGAATGGTCATTACATTGTGATCCCCAGGCTCCAGTTGGAATGCTGGTGTGTGGACGTCTTTGCGAATCTGCTTGCAGTGATCAGCATTGCAATGCTTGCAAGGGTCAGCCTGCACTGAAGACTACCTTAGGTTTTGGGGGGCTGCAGGAGGGGTGGAGTATACGCCATCACCTATGTGGTTCATGAGGGGAAGTCATCTCCCTTTCAAAAGGATTGTTGTTCATCATCAAAGTTATCAATTTTCTCTATTTTGGGGAAGTATGCCAAAGAGGCTTTTCTAAGACTTAACAAATACTCGTTATAGTTACTAATTTTTCACTTAAACGTACCCTACCTAATCCAATTACTCAGGGAAGATGGAGAAAAATCAAAATTCTTTATTTTCAGCGACTTTAGAAAATGCATGTGGTTTCAATGAAATCTTTCCACTTTATTATGCACTTTAAATAATTCTGTTAGTATCTTGGAGACATAGGCATGACTCAATACATAGGGAATGAGGATGCTGACCGAGTTCTTCCTCATCACAGACAATGGCTACATGCAGAGAGAACACACTCCATGGTGGATTTGGCATTTGCCGACATGCCGTTCACTTATCTTTAATAATCTAATTTTAAATAGATAAAACATAAAGTTTTGACATGAGTATGTCTATGGATTAAATAAGGCAAAACTGTATGTAATAGTTTTTACAACTTCCTTTTTCTTTGCTTTTGTCAATCTATATATGGAAGGTAAAGGTCTGAAAATTAATATTAATTTATTAATTTAATTTAATTTTCTGTAGTTTCAAGTTTTTATTTAAATTGCAGTTAGTTAACATACAGGGCAATACTAGCTTCAGGTGTAGAATTCAGTGTGGAAATTAATTTTTAAACCTTCTTCGTGTCTATGTACCATTTAGAATGCCTTCGTATCTCTCTAAAAGTTTGTAACCCAAAGACCCTGTTTGATTCAACTAAACGAGGTCGTAGTGCTCTTTTTTTTTTAAGGTTTTATTTATTTATTTGTCAGAGAGAGAGAGAGCACAAGCAAGGGGAGTAGCAGGCAGAGGGAGAAGAAGGCTCCCTGCTGAGCAAGGAGCCTGTTGTGGGATTCGATCCTAGGACTCTGGGATCGTTTAACCAACTGAGCCACCCAGGCATCCCCCAAATTGCTATTAAAAGTATTTGTATAACCTTACTATTGGTGTTTGAATGTTACCATTTCTCCACATGTCCGCCAATTCCTTGCATTGTCAGACTTTTCTTCATTTTTGCTAATTGGATGGATGTGAAATGGGATCACATGGTTGTTTAAATGTGTGTGTGTGTGTGTGTGTGTGTGTGTGTGTGTGTGTGTGTGTTTTCCAGGAGAAATTATTTAATGTTTATTTCCCATTTGAGAGTTCATCTCAGTCCCCTCCAAGAAAACCGAAAGTCTTGGAGTTTGATTAGTAAAGCAATAGGTGGTTCGTTAGAGTCATCTTTGAACATTAGCTGTATACGGAGCAGCACTTAACTTTTTAAATTTAAGTTCTAGTTAGTTAACACACAGTGCAAAATTGGTTTCTGGAGTAGAGTTCAGTGACTCATCACTTACATAGAACACCCAGTGCTCCTCACAAGTACCCTCTTTAAAACCCATCCCCCATCTATCCCGTCCCCCACCCACCTCCCTCCATCAACCCTGTTTGCTCTCTATCATTAAGAGTCTCATGGTTTGTTTCCCTCTCTCCTTTTTTTCTTTTCCCCCTTCCCATATGTTCATCTGTTTTCTTTCTTAAATTCCACATATGAGTGAGATCATATGGTATTTGTCTTTCTCTGACTGACTTATTTCACTTAGCATAATATACTCTAGCTCCATTCACGTTGCAAATGGCATGATTTCCTTTTTTGATGGTTGAGTAATATTCCAGTGTGTGTGTGTGTGTGTGTGTGTGTACACCACATCTTCTTTATCCATTCATCAGTCGATGGACATGTGGGTTCTCGCCATATTTTGGCTATCGTTGATAATGCTCCTGTAAACATTGGGGTGCATGGAGCCTTCAAATCTGTATTTTTGTATCCTTTGGGTAAATACCTAGTGGTGCAATTGCTGGATCATTGGGTAGCTCTATTTTTAACTTCTTGAGGAACCTCTATACTGTCCTCCAGAGTGGCTTGCACCAGTTGCATTCCCACCAACAGGGCAAGACATTTCCTCTTTCTCTGCATCCTCTCAACACCTGTTGTTTCTTGTGTTGTTAATTTTAGCCCTTCTGCCAGGTGTGAGGTGGTATCTCATCGTGGTTTTGATTTGCATTTCCCTGATGATGAGTGGTGTTGAGAATCTTTTCAAGTGTCTGTTAGCCATCTGGATGTCCTCTTTGGAAAAGTGTCTGCTCATGTCTTCTGCCCATTTCTTAACTGGATCGTTTGTTTTTTGGGTATTGAGTTTGATACATTCTTTGTAGATTTTGGATACTAGCCCTTTATCACATATGTCACTTGCAAATATCTCCTCCCATTCTGTGGGTTGCCTTTTAGTTTTGTTGATTGTTTCCTTCGCTGTGCAGAAGCTTTTTATCTTGATGAAGTCCCAATAGTTCATTTTTTCTTCTGTTTTCCTTGCTTCTGGAGACATAGCTCCTAGGAAGCAGAGCACCACTTTAAAAGAGTACATGTGTTTTTTTATAATCACTTGTGATGTTTATCATCATTTAATTTACATGATGGCTATTTGTGTTCTCTTTTCTGTAAATCATCTAGCCATATACGTTTTCCACTTTGGGGTTTTTCTTTTTCTTGTTGATTTTTAGCAGGTTTTGATACATTAGTCTTTTGTCAGATTTAACCAAAAACAGCACTGCACATATTCTTTTCTTTTGATGTCATCATTTTCCTTGTTTATATTATGCGTTACTCTATCAGGATCAGAAATTTTCACGGTTTACCTTTCTTTCATAGGTTTTTGTGTGTTTGTTTTGTTTAGGAAATCTTTTTAACCCGGGGATTATAATTTCTCCTAAAAATATTAAAGACTTGTTTTTTACTTTCCAGCGTTTAATCCGTCTGGAAATTATCTTTTCATATTGTGTGAAGTAAAAATAATTGTTTTTTTCCTTTGGATAACTAATTGTCCTGGCACCGTTTGTAAGCATACCCCTTTTCCATCGATTTATAAAGCCATATCAATCTATGTCAAATTTCCGTATCTATCTATTGCTGGGTTCTCTACTCTCTTGTTAAAATACTACCCTATGCTTAATACTATTATTATATATTCTTATGTTATTGAGGCATAACTTAAATACCATAAAATTCATTCTGTGCAGGTGTACGTCTTAATAATTTTTAATAAATTTATACAGCTGTGCAACCCCACAACCCCAGTTTTAGAACATTTGCGCCATCCCCAGAAGTTTCCTTGTGACTCTTTGCAGCCAGTCCCCACCCCATCCCCAGTCCCTGGCAACCACAGATTTGCTTTCTGTCCCTTACAGATTGGCCATTTATAGAAACTTCATATAAACAGAATCCTACAATATATGGTCTTTTATGACTTAGCATATATAATGTCTTTGAAGTACATCTATGTTGCGGCATGAAATCATGGTTCATAATTTTTAATGATGACTTGTATTCCATTGCAGGAATATACCGCATGTATTTATCAATTCACCAATTGATATGTATTTAGAGTGCTTTCACCTTTTGGATATTTGGATAATGCTGCTATAAGATTCATTCATGGGTCTTTGGGTGGATATAAGTTTTCATTTCCATTGGGCAGATACCTAGGAATTGAATGCCAGGTTTTAAAGTATGTATAAGATTAACTTAAAAATAGAAACCCACTGGTAAACTTTTTTATAGTGACTATACCATTTTATATTTCAGTTGATAATGCATGAGCGTTCCAGTTGCTCCACATTCTTGTTAAAACTTTGTTTTCATGGTTGTTTGGATTAGTCAGTTTAGTGGGTATTTAGTGGTATTTCCTTACGGTTAAATTTGTGTATCTTTGCTGACTAATGATACTGAGCATCTTTTCATGTGCCTATTAGCTATTCATATATCTTCTTTGGTGAAATGTCTGTTTAAATCTTTTGCCTGTATTTTAATTGAATAGATGCCTTCTTAATACTGAATTATGATAGTTTTTTTTAAACCAGATATATGACTTGCAAATATTTTATCCCAGTCTTTGACTTGTCTCTTCATTTTCTTAATGGTAACTTTAGAAGAACAATAGATTTTTATTTTGATAAAATCCTATTTATCAATTTTTTTCTTTTATGCATTGTGCAGTTTGTGTCACGTCGAAGAAATCTTTGTCTGCCTTGAGGGCACAAAGGTTTATTTATCTTATGTTTTCTTATAGAATTTTTATAGTTTTAGTTTTGTTTTTACTTATTTGTTTATTTATTTAATTCTAGTTAGTTGACATACAGTTCAATACTGGTGTCAAGAGTAGAGTTCAGTGGTTCATCATTTATCATGAGCTTCATGGTAATTTTTGGTAATTTTAATGGTTTTCATTGGTTTCAGGAGTGGAATTCAGTGGTTCATCACTTATATACAACCCCCCGTGCTCATCATAACAAGGGTCCTCCTTTATACCCATCACCCATCTATCCCATCCCTCACCCACCTCCCTGCATCAAGGGTACCCTCAGTTTTTTCTCAATAGTTAAGAGTCTCTCATTACTTGTTTCCCAGTTTTGGCTTTTACACTTATGTCTTTGACCCATGTTAAATTAATCTTCGTAATGGTGTGAGATAAGAATTTAAGTTAGTTTTTAAAGATTTTTCCTGTGGATATCCAATTGTTCCAGCATCATGTGTCGAAATGACTCATTTACTCCACTGAATTGTCTTGGCACATTTTTGAAATACATGTTTTTGTATTGAATCAATATTTTAGTATTTTATTTTATTTTCTCCTTTTAAAAATAACAGCTTTATTAGGATATAGTTCATATACAACACATTTCACCCATTTAAAATGTTCAATTCAATAGTTTTTAGTGTATTCACAGAGTTGGGCAACCATCACCACAATAAATTTTAGAACACTTCCATCACCACAAAAGAACCCCCATACTTATTAGCAGACACCTCTCATTTCCTCCTAACTCCCTCCCTGACCCAGCCCTAGGCAACCACTGATTTACTTTCCATCTGCAGAGATTTGCCTATTCTGGTAAGAGTGGATATCTTTGCATTGTTTCTGATTTTAGGAGAAATGCATTTAGTCCTTTACCCTTAAGCATGATGTTAGCTATGGGTTTTTCATATATGCCTTTAATCGGGTTAAGGAAATTCTATTCCTTTTGTGAGTATTTTTATCAGGAAAGATGTTAAGTTTTGGCAAATGATTTTTCTGCATCAATTGAGATAAACACGTGATTTTGTTTTGATGCCTGTTGTTATGATGTATTGCACAAATTAATTTTAGGATGCCAAACCTTACATTCCTGGAATGAATTCCACTTAGTAATGGTACATAGTCCTCTTTGTAGGTTGCTGGATTCAGGTTCCTAGTATTTTATTGAGGGTTTTCTCATCTTGTATTCATAAAAGATGTTAGTCTATAGATATTTTCTTGTGATATCTTTTTCTGATTTTGGTATTAGGGTAATACTGACCACATAGAATGAGTTGAGAAGTAATCCTTACCTTTCTATTTGGAAGAGTTTGTGAAAAATTGGAATTAATTCTTTAAATGTTTGGTAGAATTCACCAGGGAAGACATATGGGCCTGGGCTTTTCTTTGTAGGGAGTTTTTATTTATTTTTTCAATCTCTTTACTCATTATAGGTCTATTTAGTTATTCCTTTTGAGACAGTTTTGGTTCTTTTTGTTCTTTTTGGATTTTGTCGATTTCATCTAATTTATGCACTTTGTTGGCATATGCTTGTTCATAGTATTCCCTTATAAATCTTTTTTATTTCGGTAAGGTTGATAGTGATGTCTCCTCTTTCATTTTTATTTTTTTTTTAACTCCACATTTTTGAGTTATTTTCTTAGTGTTTACGCTAAGGATACTACACACTTAAGTATCACAAGTTAGGTGAGGCTAATATTGATTTAATTTCAGTAAAATATAATAGCTTCCCCTATTTTGTACTATCGTTGTCATAGATATTCTGTCTATGTATGTTATGAACCCAACGATACAGTGCTACAATTTCTGCCTGTTACGGTCTATGACTTTCATTTTTAGGGTTTAGATTACAAACTCAGGTTAGTAGAGCCTAAAGTTCATTACCTAATGAGTTTGTTGCTTTTATTGACAACATTGCCATGCCTGAGTTACTGCCCTCTGCTCCACATCAAGTCTGCCCAGCTGGAGGCAAAGCCGCAGGTTTTCCTGGCCAGCCACGCCCTTGTAAAATTACCATGTCAACTGATTGGGGGTGTTTTTGGGGGGAGGTGTGTGTGTGTGTGTGTGTGTGTGTGTGTGTGTGTGTAGGAAGCATGTAAGGGAAAGAAGGCTGCAGACAGACTCCCACTGTTCTTACACAAAACATTGTCATTTTTCATTTATAAATGTGCTCAATTTTGTTGTTTGTTATTGGTCAACTTTTTACAGCCCTAAAATGTTTGTTTTCGCGATTTTGTCCAGTTTTATACTTATTTTTTGGAGAGAGGATTCTCTGATATCTTCATGCTGTCACATCTAGAAAGCCAAACTTTCTGTTTTACAAAGACAATGCTTCTTATGAAAAAGTTAAATAATACATAGAGAAATAAAGAATAAATCAATTCCTCTGTGTTTCAACTACAACTGTTATTAACCCCAACTACTATTAACCTCAATCTGACTGACCTTTCATGCTCTCTTCATGTATCACCATACAATTTTATATTAAGAGGAGCACACATCACAGAATGTTTTACAACCTGCTTGCTTTCACCAAGGTAGTGGGTATTCCAGTGTCAGTGTGAATAGATTTACATCAGCCATTTTAATGCCTGCACAGGAGTCCATTTTATGACATGGTTGTTCTAAAATTTATTACCCTGTGTCTTAGTTGAGGAATTTTAAGATGGTTTCCCTTTTTTTTCATTCTATCAACAATGTGATAAATGTACATTTTAGCACACTTGTTTAGGTAACTTCCCTAGCATAAATTTCTACAGGAAATATTACATTTTCAGGGTGTGGTCATTCTGATTTGGGGAATGTTTTGTCATATCGTACAATTTACAGCCCTTCCATCAATGCATATGGGTAGCTATTTCTTCATATTTTCATAAGATCTGAGCATTATTCACTACTTTCAGGTTTCCCAGACCAATAACTGGCATTGATAATCCCTAATTTTGCTTTAGTTTACTTAATTACTATTGCTTTCAGACATGTTTTCTTATTTCTATTGAATATTTGTATCTTTTTTTCTGTGTGAATTTCCCATTTTATTCTTGGCCCATTTTTTCCTATTGTTTTTTGTTTGTTAAGTTCTTTGTCATTTACAGTATTCTCTTTCATGCTATCTCCATTATAAATCCATTTCCTATTTCATGACTGCTGCTTCATAACATATACTTCCTTTCACTGGACTTTTACTTAAAAATATATTTTTTAAAGATTTTATTTATTTATTTGACACAGAGAGAGGCAGCAAGAGAGGGAACACAAGCAGGGGGAGTGGGAAAGGGAGAAGCAGGTTTCCCGCTGAGCAGGGAGCCAGTTGTGGGGCCTGATCCTAGGACCCTGGGATCACGCCCTGATCTGAAGTCAGATGCTTAATGACTGAGCCACCCAGGCGCCCCTTACTTAAAAATATTTTCTTTTTGTGGGGCACCTGGGTGGCTCAGTTGGTTGAGCATGTGGCTCTTGGTTTCGGCTCAGGCTGTGATCTCGTGAGTGGTGAGATCCAGCCCTGTGTGGGGCTCCGTGCTTCGTGGAGAGTCTCCTTGAGGTTCTCTCTCTCCATCTGTCCCCCTCCCCCACTCTCTCTCACTCTCAAATAAGTAGATAAATCTTTAAAAATTATTTTTATAGCAGGGCACAGGTTATGGGGTCAGAATGCTAAGGTTCCTGTTCTAGCTTGTCTCCTTAGAAGCTATAGGACTATAGATAATGAGTAACTCTATGCTTCAGTTTCCTCAGATGTAAAGTGTGAGTAATGCTAACAATGATCTCATAGAAATTGTGTGAATGTCAAGTGTTATAATAATTGTAAAACCCTCAGAATATTAATTGTAAGTCTTAAAGGAGACTTAGCTTATTTTTACATAATAAAAATTTATAATATTTTTTTGACTTTCTGGTTTTCACAGCCAGCCTTACCCTACGATTTTGTGATCTAAATGTGCTTGGTCATTCTATTTACTTACACCATATATCAGTAGTTCTACGGGATTAATACTTATATAATTACACGTTCAATCTGTCTGCATTCATTCTGGTGAGTGAGATGTACATTCAAACGTTAACTTTTTTCCAAATGGCTCATTTTGTGTGTGATCCGTTTAAGTAAACAATTACCAGATAACTTAGTAGTTTGTTGCACAGTATACTTTATCTTAGTAATTTGAAATGACTGCTTTATCTTAGATTGAATTCCCACGTATAGTTGAGCCTAACTCTAGACTCTCTCTTTTGTTTTTTTTTTTTTTTGTTTTTTTTTTAGATTTTATTTATTTATTTGACAGAGATAGAGACAGCCAGCGAGAGAGGGAACACATGCAAGGGGAGTGGGAGAGAAGCAGGCTCATAGCAGAGGAGCCTGATGTGGGGCTCGATCCCATAACACCAGGATCATGCCCTGAGCCGAAGGCAGACGCTTAACCACTGTGCCACCCAGGCGCCCCTCTCTCTTTCGTTCTAATTACGTCTGTCTACTTCTGCATTGAGATCATACTCCTGATGTTTAATTACTGAAACAATTTTAATACATTTATGTCCATGTGATCTTGTTTTCTCATTTGTAAAATTGTGAAAATAATTGTACCTATCTCAGAGAGTTGTTTGAAAATTAATATATGTTATGTATAACAGTTGTTAGGCACTTGTAAATTTTTTTAGTACATGTTAGCAGTTGTTATCATCTTTATTCTGGAAGAATAGTTTTATGTCTAGACTGACAGGTTATTACAATAAGACCCTCCAGTGAGTCACACCTCCCGATGTTCATGCCCTTTTGCAATGTGAATTTCTCAGTCCTCGTCAAGAGGTGGAATCTATCTTCCCACCTCTGGATCTGGGTGGGCCTGTGCTTTGACTTGACCAGTAGAATGGTAGAAGCGACTTTATGTGATTTGTATGCCTGGGCCCAGGGGGCTTTAAGAGACCTGCTTTTACCCTATAGGAATTTTTGGATATCTTGCTGAATAGGAAAATTGAGGCCCCTTGGGTGGCCGTCCTGGATAACCAGTGGACACACGAGTAAAGCCATTTTGGGCCATCCATTCCCAGAAGAGATCTCAATGCCAGCAGCTGCATGAGTGACTCCAGGAGAGATGAGTAGAAAAGCTGTCCAATGGAGGGCAGCCCAAATTGCAGAATTACGAACAAGTAAATGTTGTCTTAAGCCTCAGTTTTAATTCCTTTGAAATGCCACAGTAGAAAACGGATACACAGACTTTAATTTCCTATTTTATTTTCAATGATTTTTTTAAAAATGAAAATACAAAATATTTTTAATTGGATTTGAAAATGTTTCTTGCATTCTGTGTGTGGTAAAAAAAATGAAACATACATGTATTTAGCACAAACTTGTGAAATACACTGAGCACAACTGGGTAGGAAGCAGTCTCTGCCGCTCGCCGTCCTCTGAGAACGGAGTCAGGAAGCCCTACTGGGATGAAGTATTTCCTGCAGCAACGGGCACCGCGCAGCATTCAATTCTCTCCTTTCAGTATTGGTGGGAACTCGCCATTGTTTTTCAGTTCCTTAGCAATATCCAGACCCCCAACAAGCTCCCCTTTGACAGACAGCTGAGGGCACAGGGGCCAATTCGAGTAAGTTTTAACCCCTGCCGAACTTCTTCAGCCTTTAGTACATGAGTGTGTATCTAGACCAGCATAGAAAAACTCAGGAGAATTTTTATAACTTAAATTTGTATATCACATTTCATATTCAACACCTGTGCCATTTCCCATTTCCAGAATTCGTTTGCTGAACCCACATTTTGCTTCCTGTTTGTTTCCTTCCATAAAGAGCATCACAGAGCTTTATTTGTCGGTACTTCGAGCCTTCCCTAGGATTTGGGGCTTTTGGGGCAAACTGTATCTAGCTTGTCAGATACTTACAGCTCCTTAATTCTGTCATGTCAAGTCCTCCTACGAGCTCTCAGGAAAGACAGAGCTGGAGAGAGGTGGGAAGTTGGGATAGGTTTTGAGGCCCTGAAACTTCATCATCTGGGAAGATATCAAAACTGCCAAACTGAATATTATGTTTGTTGAGAATTTCTACCATCTCCTTGCTGAAACCGCAGTGGGGCTCTGTGAGGAGTTCCTTTCCTAAACAACGTGCAAGGGGCCGCAGGAGTTCATTTCCTCCCGCGAAGGTTGGGATCTTTTTTAGGGCGCTTGTTACCCCTCGGTGGGAAGGAGACCCATGTCGCTGAGCTGTTTTGGTCAACGTGGGCATGTGCACCACCTAAGAGGTCATTTTTCTGAGAAATCTTGAAAAACAGGAGGGAAGGAACAGAACTAATTTCACATTTTTCAGATACTTAAGTGTGGTGTCTAAATGTGGAGTCTGTCTTGATAGGATGGGGACCCTAAATGGGAGGTGATGATTGAGTGGGGGCTGGTGGCTTGGGCATGAAGGGATTCACTGGAGGCAGAAAAAAAGAAGAGAGAAGTTTGTTGACTACACTGCAAGGGAACCGTAAAGCAGGAAGCTGAGGAGGTATGGGACATATGGAATTCTCCCATTTTTGGTGACTATGCCTGGTGGGAAGTAGCCCATTGGTCAGTTAGGGCCTATGATATCTTGAGGCGGGTCCCCTGATGGGCCTGTGTTCAGCCAGGGTCGCTGTGAGCCCTTTCTGCCTTCCATTGCTCAAGCCTGTTTCCTGAAAGCAGCCTCTACATGAAGGAACAGCTTCAGCTTCCAACTTCACAAACGAAACTTGAGGGCGTTCTCCGGCTAACTCTACTATCATGTCATTCATCTGAGCACACTGTGCAGCCCATGGTGCCCAAACATGGACCTCAAGGAGGGACTTGGCTCTGAGGAGCAGCGGTTCCTCAAACGGCAGGGCTCGGCCAAGTTCCTTCTGGGCCTCTCCCACCTCCACCGCACCCATGGCCCTGCCCATGCAAGACAGGGGCACTTGAGTCTAAAGTTAAATGTTAAAGTTAATCTAAATATGGATTACTTCCATTAATAACCTGTCAGTCCATAACAAGAATTTTGCGTTCTTTAAGAACATTCTACTCTCTATCCTGTAATTCGGGTTTGAATCTCTAATCATCATTCTGGGAACACATATGTCTACAAAAATATAGAAAAAGGTGAAAACCCACAATAATAGCTACAGTAAAAATTGACAAGTTATTAGATTATTGGTGGGCATTTCTTTCCCTACAAATTAGATAGAGGACAGTGCTATATTTAGAACACACAAGGGCTCACCTGCGCTTCATCCCAGACATTCTGCTCCTCTGAAACTAAAAGATGGTCTTATCCTTCTCCAAGGTCTACTGTCAGCCCTTAGACGCATTCGGCTCCACCATCTAGAAACCTGGTATCAGTACCAAATAAATCATGTTATTCTGCACAAAAGTTTGTCAGTTTTTATTCATAATATAAATGTAGGTTGATTACACAAGACAAATGCAAACCTCTGCCACTTTAGGACAGATACCAGAATAAAATATGATAATAGCATGTGTGTGTGTGTGTATTTCTGTCTGTGTATGTAAGCATTTTTAGTACATGAGTGTGTATCTAGACCAGCATAGAAAAACTCAGGAGAATTTTTATAACTTAAATTTGTATATCATTTTAGTTTGCAAAGTGTATTAGCATCAATCATCTCATTTTACATTTTCCTACCTCACATGTGTTTGACATAGAAAGAGCAGGAAGTAGTTGCCTCCCTCTATGGAGAAACGACTGCGAACAAAGAGGCTAAGTAACATGTCCCAGGTTACAGAGTAAAGGAGGAGCACAGGTGGGACACCTGAATTCCCGACAAGTGCCCTTTACCCAGCGCCGTGCTGGTCCTACAGATAGAAAATATATTTTCATGATGAACGGATACTCCTCTCTTTCCTTTTTTTCTTTCTTTCTTTCTTCCTTTCTTTTTTCTTTTTGAAGTATATTTCTTCAAGAAACATGTTCAGCATAACCTGGGTAGCATTATAAAGGAATACATAAGGATTAAATTTGATTAGTATATAACATATATACTAATATTATTATAGCATATATACTAATAGATATTATTATTCTGAGTACTGATACCCATTAAAAATAAGGTTCCAGAATGTCATTGGCTTATGCAGTTTTGAGAAAGAGTTCTGTAATAGCATACTGCACCTTTCCCTACAATACACACACACACACACACACACACACACACACACACTATACAGTGCATCAACAATTAATAATAAATAGTAAATAAATAAGTAATCAACCAACCAGATATTTATCTAATTTGGTCTAAAGCAAAACTAGCAGAATTTGTGTTGCCCCTACTCATGATTCTATTTTTTTTCACGGAAAAGCTTTTGGATTTTATTTGATAATTTGAATGCTTTTTTGAAAATGTTGGTAAACGCAATCTGTACTTGGAGCTGAATGACAGACATGCTTTTAACATAAGATGTTCATCCTAGAATGTGATTTTTTCCAGAAAACATTCAATACTAGGCCTCTTTGCCGCAGTTGGTTTCCACGGGAGGCCCTGAGAGACTAGTTTTTTTACAAACGGGTTGTTAGTACTTCCTGTGAAGTTCATAAAGCGTCTTTCCCTTTCCTCAGTCATCCAGGATCAGTCAAAGGGCTCAAGGTTTCTGCAGAAGCTGTGAGCCACGGTCGCCTCTTCCTTGCTCATCTGGCACTGCCTCCAGTCAGACTGGTCAGGATTCTTAAGAATGGCTTCGCTGGCCAGGATCTTCCTTTTTCACCGCAAGGGGATTTTTTTTTTTTTTAATTTTGTGGGAAAACTTCTTTCCTCTGTCAATTTCAACATAAGAATACGTTGCTCCTGGCTGTGCAATGGGCTTGATATCAGAGCGCTCTGGATTTCCATCAGCTAGCTCTATCTGCTGGTCCTGTGCCTGGGAAACAAAGGCATCTTTAATGTCATTAGCAGAGCAGTGTCTGAGTGACACAAAAATGACCTGTAGCTGGAGGTGATAGCTCTTATAATTTCTCTAAAATAGAACACTTCGTTTCCCTTGACTCTTGCAGAACCGTCTCAGTGTAGGCTTAGACTTCTTCACTTCCTCCACCATCTTGCTGAAAGCTCCACCACTGACTGGTAGTGTCTGATGGGCAGGATGTGGACATGGTCACCAGATAAGCCTCCTTTGACCAGGGAAAGGTAGCCATGTGTGTCAGTGTTGACCACCAAACGCTTTTCCACTTTTGGACTGGCAAGGCAAAAGCAACAAGGTTCTGGAGGCTAAGGAAGTTTGGAGGCTGCTTTGGGTGAAGAGATGATTCTTCCTGAGATGAATGCTCTCCTTCTCTGCTTCAATCTACATACCCCCTTAGCCATCTCAGAGGATAACAGAGTAGTTACAGATGATTAAAGTGATAAAAATGTACAGATAGCCTTTAGAAGATCATTGGTCACATGAGCAGGAATGATTTCATCTTCTGTGTGTGGGTTGGATATAAATCACCTATTTAATTTTAACCATCATTATTGTGAGCCAGCTTTGTGGAAGTGGGAGAGAGCCATCTGCTCAGAAAGGTGATTATGAATAGCACATAATGAAGCCTCATCAGACCAGCACTGACTGGGGCAGAATTACACGGTGACCAAGACAGAGCTTAGAGAACAGGAAACTGGGCTTTGAATAGGAATTCTCCCACTTATTACCACGGTCACCACAGATAGTTAGTCCTCCCTTTATCTGCAAAATGACAACAGTAGTATCTACTTCATAGAGTATTTGTGAGGATTAAATAAGAGCGCACGGATAGCCCTGTGCATGGCATAGCATCTATATTCAATATGTGTTACAGGAAATTTGCCAAGAACTTCATAAAGTAAGATTTCCTACTGATTCAAGAACTCATAGATATTTTAAAAACATTACTGAGACTTTTGTTTTTTGTTATAAAACTTTATATAAACACTAATCTTGTAAATATTTCTGTCTGTTACAACGTTACTAATAGTCACTATAGAACTTTCTAACCCTACATTTCTTACTTTTTTCCTAGTTCTTACTTTCTAGATTTCCTGCCAAATTTCCCCAAATTATGATTACTTCACTCTGAGAAAAGATTAATTTGTTACTCTTTTGTTCAGTGTCTTAGGGTCCTGATTCTCACAAACTTGTTTTTCCACACCCCTTTGCCAGTTGTGTTCTGGATAGATACGGCTAATGGGAGATAATTAAAATAAAATAAAATAAAATAAAATAAAATAAAATAAAATAAAATAAAATAAAATAAAATAAAATAAAATAAAATACAATGGAGGACAATGGGAGAGAAGCCAGGTTACTTCATTGCCTTCTTTCTTGGCTTTGGCCTGCGTTTTTAGCATAGACTGAGTCTCCATAATTTCATCTCATTCTAGCAGACCTTCTCTCTGTGGCCACAATTTCTGCTGAGCCGATCTTTGCCATGATCCCAGTTCCCAGCTGGGCCTTGCTTCCGTAAGTGGCTGTTCCCGTGTGATCCCAGCTTCTGTCTGCACATTCTGGATTCTCAAGCTTTGGCAACATGATCATCTCCGTTGTCTCTCCAACTTTAGAATAACTTTTGACTGACACTAACCCTGGGTGTTGATGTGAAACACTGGGTGTCCTCACCATTCTCTGATTGCCTTGTAGCTCTTCCTCTTCCTTTGTAACTAGTGGTCCCTGTTAATGTCCCCTCCTAAACTATTTCTTCTGGGTTCTCCTTCTGTTTAGACCTGACAGATTCAATTATGATAATGCCACAACTGTTTTCTAAGCAACTGACCGAGTGTAGACATTTGATTTTTTGATCATTTTTTGTAGAATTTGATTGAATTCCAGAGGATGTTTTAAAAACATAAGTACAGAACTATGAATAATTTTTTTGAGAAAGTTAAAAAAATTCCTGCTCCAGACTTTGACTACTAATTTTATTAGCAAATCGCTAGACAGTAGAAATTCTGTGCCCAAGATCCATAGGTGAAAAAAAAAAATGCAATGAATTCCAAAAATTGGGCACATCCCTCGAAAAAGAAGAAAAGGCTATTTTCATCATTTCTTCCCATTAGTATTATAGCTCTTGATATTTTGGAATTTGAAGTAGAAATAATTTAATTAGTTCCAAGTTTATCCTAAATTAAAGAGCTTGCAATTCTAAACTAAACCTCAAAATTTAGGTATCGAGTTTTTTCCTGTACCTTTCATACAAATGAAAGTACCCACAAACTGAATAAACAGAAGAAAAAATACTAATCAAATACTACCAAAAAATTGTGACTAATATCAGAAAATAAATGTTCTGCTTAATTACAGAGAATATCATAAAGTCAGCCTGATATTTCCAACTCATTGCTTAAGTCAATGCAAAAGAATTAAACTTATGACTTCCTTCAACTTTGTAGATCATTTGTAATTCAAGGGGAAAATGTCTGCCCAAAATAAAAAAGGTGGATTGAATTATGAAGTTTAAGAAAAGCATATTAACTTAACATCTCAAGGAAAACACAACCAGATTCTTTCAGGCAACCAGAGAGCTATATACATAAGCTTTCATCTTTGGGCAGATGGGTTGCATTCACAAGGAAAGAGAACATAGTACAACCAGTGTGTCCTGAGACATATACCTTTTTAAAATTGTCTAAGTTGGCTCTTTTCTATTTCCCATGATCATGGGGGAAAATACAAATAAGTCAGCGTTACAGAACTTATCTAAAGTTGTGGAATATCTGCTCTGATGGATTTATGTGACCAGTGTTAATATAAATAAATAAATTTATTAAATTGACCATTTTAGGTAAGCGTACACTGAGGTAAATTAAGAATTACCTGAGTTGGTGCAGCAGGCGCTGAGCAAATGTTATTGACCTTGAAAACAGCACAATTTGCCAACAATAATAAAGCTCCAATTAAAAAAAATGGTTATTCAGAAAGGAAACCAACACTAACGAGACCATTTCTTAAAACTGTCTCTCAAAGTAATTACCCATAAAAACAAGTCAATCAGGAAAAATGTAGTGTTTTAATGGCACATAAAGAGTTTGTAAAAGAAGAAACTAGGTCCAGGACTTAGCTGTGGATTCCATCGTTATAAAAATGTAATACAGTAATGAAAAAATATGTTTAAAGGTTGATGCAATTATAAAAGAAACTGGGAAACGTCATATGACAAGGGGTAGATTAATATAATATTTATTTTTTAAATTAATAGACCATTTTTTAGCAGTTTTACTTTACAGAAAATTAAGCAGGAAATATGGAGAATTCCCACATACCCATTCTCTCCTGAGTGTAGTTTTCCTTATTATTAAGTCTTGCATTAGTGTGAACATTTGCTGTAATTGATGAGCCCATATTGATACATTATTATTAACTGAAGTTCATAGTTTATATTAGAGGTCACTCTCTGTGCTGTGTATCCTATGGGTTTTGGCAAATGTGTAAATGTATTGTATGTATCATACAGAATAATTTCACTGCTCTAAAAATCCCCTGTGTTCTACCTATTCATCCCTCCCTCTGCCTCTTCCAATCTCTGGCAACCACTGATTTTTTACTGTCTTCATAGTTTCACCTTTCCCATAAATGTCCTATAGTGGGAATTATACAATAGGTAGCCTTCTCAGATTGAATTCTTTCACTTACCAATATGCATTTAAGTTTTCTGCATGTCTTCTCACGGCCTAATAGCTCCTTTATTTTGATTGCTGAGAAATATTCCATTGTACGGATATACCACAGCTTCTTTATCCATTCACCTACTGAAGGACATCTTCCTTGCATCCAGGTTTTAGCAATTATGAATAAAGCTCTTATAAACATTCATGTACAGACTTTTGTGTAGACATAAGTTATAACTCATTTGGGTGTTTCTGGGATTTTTAATATTTACGACAGTTTTATGAAAACTTTATGCTATAAATTAAAACATTTCAACTAAGTTGACAAATTTCTAGGAAAAAAAATTATATAAGCAAACTTACCTAAAGAAGAATTGGAAGGTCTCAATTGTCCTATAATTACTAGAAAATTGAATCAATAGTCAAAAGTATTTCCACTACAGAAATTCCAAACGCAGTGTCTCTATCAACAAGTTCAAATCGCTGTTCAAGTAACAAATTTTTGCACTCTTAATCATACTTTTCAGGGCACTAAAATTTATTTATGATGCTCATGTAATTTTAATCCCAAAATGCAACAAAGATAGTAAAGAAAGAAAAACATGAGCAAAATTTATTTATGAAACATTGATGCAAAAATCATAAACAATATGCTAGCAAAAAGAATTTAGAACATATATAAAGTACAAATGGTATAATCCATGTGACAAAGTTGATTTTACTTTAGGAAGATAAAGTATTAATATAGAAAAGTTAATTGAGACAATTTGCCATATTATAAAGTTAAAGATCATAAAATACCTCAACAATTGCAAAAATGGCACTTATTAAAATATAATGTCCATTGATGTTGATGTTCTTGACAAATTAGAAACAGAGGGTAACTTCCTTAATGTGACAGAAAATCAGCAGTAAACTTTATATACAGTGAGAACACATTGAAGGTTCTACTTCTGAATTCAGGAAGAATACCAAGATTCCAAGCAATACCTCTTTTATTTAATATTTTACCAGTTTTTCTAACTGGTGCAGCATGACAAGCTACTAAAGCTCAAGTTATTTCTTCCAATGTAATGCTTTCTCTTCATAAAATGTTGGATTCTATAGCAAAAATTTTAGAGACAATTATTTGTATAATCTGTTCAGTTTAATAATGTGAAAGTTGCATTCTTAAGAAATTGTGTGTTATCAAAAACAATCGTTTATTCGGGAAAGGGGGAAAAGGACTAATGACTTTCAATCCTACAATAATGAAGAAATTTTTTTACTCGAGAAATTTCAACAATAATAGTGTTTTTCAAGCTGTTATGTACTGAATGTTTCTGTTCCCCCCAAAATTCACACACTGAAGCCTTATTCCCCAATGTGACTGTATCTGGAGATACAGCCTGTGAAGAGGGGATAAAGGTTAAATGAGGTCGTGAGGGTGGGGCCCTCATCTTATAGGCCTTATGCCTTCCTAAGAAGAGGAGACACTGGTCATGTGAGGACACAAAGAAGAGGCGATCCTCTGCAAGCTAGGAAAAGTTCTCACCAGGAATCAATTAGCTGGCACCTTGACTTTGGACTTCTCAGCCTCCAGAACTGTGAGAAAATAAATTTCTGTTGGTTAAGCCACCCAGTCTATGGGGTTTTGTTATGACAGCCCAAATTACTAATACAAGACCTAAACATGAGTAGCTATAAAACCTAATCCTCTCTGCCCAAATGTAGCATTTATGACACCTGGCATTTATTTGTTCCATAATAATAGCCTTTCCTTTCTGTCACCATTCGTAAAATAATTGGCAGAGTTTCTTACAAACAGTATTTATCTCATCCTTATTTTTTCAATCAGCTTTTGTCATTTAATGAATCATCCAAAAGTTAATGAATTAAAACATCCATCTATTTTACTCACAATCTTGCAGGTCAGCATGCAGATCTCAGCTGGGGAGTTCTATTCTTCTAGTTCTTCTGGTCTTAGCTGGGATTCCCCATGTGTTGGCAGCCACCTGAACGTCTGCCAGGCAGATCTCTCTCTGGAGGGTTGTCATCAGCTGGGACAACAAAAGTGATGGGGCTGTGTGTCTCTCACCCTCTGGCAGCCTAGCCTGGACCGACTGATGGCAACTCCAGGGTTGCAAGACGCCAGATCAGTCACAAGCGCAGAACCTGAACTCTGTTCTTTCCACCCGTCTGTTGGCCAAATTAAGTCAAAAGACTAGACCAGATTGAAGGGACAGGGAAAAAGAGCAGAGCATTGTGACCGTTTTTGCAATCTACCATAGTTAAACAATGCCTGTGGATATTCAAGTAGCATAGCTGTATTTCTTTTTTTTTTTCTATTTCATTGTTTTTATTTTTATTCTTTTATTTTTTTAAATTTAATAATATTTTTTATTATATTATGTTAGTCACCATACAGTGCATCCTTAGTTTTTGATATAATGTTCCATGATTCATTATTTGCGTATAATACCCAGTGCACCATGCAATACTCCAGTGCCCTCCTTCATACCCATCACCAGCCTATCCCAATCCCCCACCCCCCTCCCCTCTGAAGCCCTCAGTTTGTTTCCCAGAGTCCTGTATTTCTGAGCCGGTGATGGTGCTCTGTATATCCCCACTGCCGTGGCAGAGATAACCAACAGTAATGGCAATGAGCATTGTCTTTTGAACTAGCTGATGGCATGACAGTCTATTCAAGTTACAAAAATCTTCCATAAACATAAAACTTTAACTTCTGGGGTTTGGTAGTCCTTTCTATTCCTTTGCGACTTAACCCTATCCATACCTGAAGCGCAGAGGAAATCAACTTGTTTTTTAAATCTATGTACCATTATTTTCCTTGTTACATGAAGTGGTCTCTTAAATAGGGTGACCTAGGTTAGTGAGAATTTCCAGAAATCTTCCATAATCAGCACAATAGAAGTGTAAGTTTTGAGGCTGAAACAATCAAACAGTGTAATTTTTCCTCCCAACTGTTCTGCAAATGTCTGTGTGGCTGTTTTTTTCACTGCCCTTGGATGAAATCTCAAAGACGCTCTTAGATAATAAAAGCCCTGTAGGTTTTTTGACCTCTAAAACAGTTTTAGAGGAATAATTGGCATGTTCAGTCCCAAGTAGTAATAGAAACTCCAAATTTCATTCTAGGTTAAATCTTCTATCCTTGTATTAATTGGGACAGATCAAGTTGTGCTGTGGTAATAGGCAAACCCAACACAAATTCTGGGGTTTTGTTGGTTTGGGTTTTGTTTGTTTGTTTGTTTGTTTACCCTAAGTCCTCCCAGGACCAATGCAGTAACTCCTCCTTGCAGTAGCTCAGTAATCAAAGCCATGTCTCTCTTGAGGTGCTGCCATGTTGACAACGGACCGCCTTGCTGCTGGGAAAGAGGGAACAACAGAGTCACACAGAGGCTTCTCATTGCAATAGTTTGAAAGTGACACATGACATTTCCGGTTCCATTTCTTCAGTTACACATAGTCACAGGCCCCATGTAATTGAAAGGAGCTGGAAAATGTGTCTTTCCTAAACAGAAAAAGGGAGTAGAAGGATGTTGGTGAGTTCCACGGCTGGGTGCCCTACCTCTCTCCCAGCTGGCACCTGCTGAGAGTTGGAAATGTAGAAGACTTCTTTTCTATTTTATTGCCTCCTGTTTCTGCCCCTCCTTTCTCCCCACACAGATCATAAAAGCAGGGTAAAGATGCCATTGCTCCTCCAAGATGGAACGGAGAAGAGAAGGGAAAGTAAGGGGCAGTAGAGGTTTTACTTTCCTGGCACTGTTGTGAGCTGGTGGAACCCTTGCTGGCTTAGCTAGTGTTCCTACAACGGATTCTTTCTTCTTCTGTGGGCTGCATGGATTCTTTGGAAGTCTCCTGTTAACTGCAGATTGCTCACTGGTAGTTCTTCGACATTTTCCCACTGACTATTTAAAACTCCCGGTTGTCCACCTACACCTGGGTCTCTACCACACTTCTTGGACAAAGTCACTTTTAGATGACTGAGGTCTGACCAAGGTCACTTCTTCCCAGTTTAGAGGAAAAACACACACATTGAACTTGTTGATAGAAAAGGTTCCTGCAATGAAGCCGTGTTCTCAATTACCATTGTTCACTTTACCCACTTGTAGGCTTTTAAATTCTTCAGGCCTGGGCCAGACACCAGTCTTCTGTATCACCCAGGCTTCAAGAAATATAAATCAAGTCTTCTGATTTGTCCTCTTAGTGTCACTGGGTGAACAGGGTGACCCCAGGCTCTGGGGCTTGGACTCAGCCAGACCCAAAGGAGTCACTGAAGATTCTTGGTTGTCATGAGAAGGAATTCAGGACAGACACACAGCACAGTGGATGAGTATCACAAGTGGGAAGGTTTATTCAAGCAAAAAGTACACTCTCAAGATATGATAGAGGTTAGCTAGAGAGAGAGAAAAATGAGAGAGAGAGGTTTCTCTGAGGTTTGGGTTTCTATCTTTTATCTGTAGCTGTTAACTACAGGTGGAATTTTCATTACTTGGAGCAATAAGCAAGGTTTTGTGCTTTTCTTACTAATTTGATCAGGAGTTTCCTGTCATGGCACCCGCCATCTTGGGCCTGTCTGGCTTGATTGGGCTTCTTGTGGAGTGCTGCTGGGACGGGCCTTGGACCTTGCCTAGCTGGCCATGACTTCTTCCTTCCTGACCTCCAGGTATCCTGTTAGAACCTAACTGCCTACTCTAACACTAGAATCCCTTTTAATTGGCCTTCATTCTCCCATTTTTTCCTCATATTTCACTGTATTTCATGGTATATCGTATAGCTATTATAAAAATAAATTGAGTTTTATTGCTCCTTTCTTAAGATTTTCAGCAGCTTCCCATTGCACTTAGAAGAAAATTTAAAGTATGTACCCTGCCCTAAAGGGTTCTGTCTGATTTCATTCTTGTTTTTCAACCTTACTTTATATCAGTGGTTTCCAAACATTTTGTACATTAGATTCCCAGCTGTGCTCTAAGAAATCCTGATGCCCTGGTTTTACATGTTGCTATTTACATTAGAGTGTCTGAAGGTAGCAGTCAGACATCATAATTTTTTAAAGACACCCATATGATTCCCGTGTGCAGCAAAGCTTGGCAACTACTGTTTTACAGCACTCTCCCTTGCTCACTGTCCTCTCTTTTCACTGGCGTTCTTTACACTTTCTAAAAGTTCGGTGGTATAATAAACAATGTGTACGGTCTTTGTCCTCAGCTCCTGGCAGGGAGCTTCAAAAACCGTTGGAATTTCCTAAGTGATAGGAATGTCTTCATTATGTACTGAGATGAGTCAAGGTGGGCTCCTAGTTAGCTTCAGGAAGGCACTGTTTACTGGAAAGAACAACCACTTGATTAGAAGGTTGGAATTTTGATTGAGCCCAGCGCCAGTGGGGGAAAGGGAGGTTAGAAAATAAGTTCAGTGACTTGGCAAATCAACCATGCCTATGTAATGAAACCCTCTTGGTTTTTTAATTACTTTGATGATGATGATGATTGACAGTAAACTTACTTTTAACTACCAATCAACTGTTTTGTTGGGAAAATCAATATAAACATATATTCTCCCAAATGATGCCAAAAAAGAAAAAAAATACTGAAAAACAAAAAAGCCCTTTTCATTGCATTTATATATTTACTGATGGCAACCTATTGAAAGTTGCCATGCATGGTGATATCTCTACAAGGCAATAGGCATATGGAACTGCTCTCCCAGAGCACAGAAGCCTTCTAGTTTGGCATGCCTACAAGGCCATGTTCCATGTAATGAATTCCCTATCCATTGCCTTACTCTTTTTAAACATTTTTAGATTTTATTTATTTTAAAAAAGTTTTTAAAGATTTTATTTATTTATTAATGGAGAAACAGAGACCTAGAGAGAGAGAGAGAGAGAGCATGAGTGGGGTGAGGGGCAGAGGGAGAGGGTGAAGCAGACTCCTGGCTGAGCAGGGAGCCTGATGCAGGGCTCAGTCCCAGGACTCCAGGATCATGACCTGAGCTGAAGGCAGACATTTAACCAACTGAGCCACCCAGGTGCCCCTAAAATTTTTTTTAGAGAGAGAAAGAGAAGAGGGAGAGAGAGGAGGGGTAGGGGCAGAGGGAGAGAGAGAATCTTAAGCAGGTTCCATGCCTAGTGTAGAGCCTGACTCAGGGGCTCAATCTCACGATCCTGATATAATGACCTGAGCAGAAATGAAGAGTCAAATGCTTAACCGACTGAGCCACCCAAGTGCCCCATTTTTCTTTTCCTTTCTTTTTTTTTAGAGAGAGAGAGAAAGAGAGTATTCTTTTTGAATCACTTATAAGTTTATATTTGTATACTGTGCCTTGATGCTTTTTGGCTCTGTCCCTCTCCTAAACACACTCTAAATACCACTGAAATCACATAGTAGTATTCTGTTACAAAATGTTCACTTAGATCAGAGGTCATCAAACTTTGGCCTGCTGGCCTAATTTGCAAGCCCCCACACCTATTATTTTTTTAAAGATTTTATTTATTTATTTGACAGAGATAGAGACAGCCAGCGAGAGAGGGAACACAAGCAGGGGGAGTGGGAGAGGAAGAAGCAGGCTCATAGCGGAGGAGCCTGATGTGGGGCTCGATCCCATAACGCCGGGATCACGCCCTGAACCGAAGGCAGACGCTTAACCGCTGTGCCACCCAGGCGCTCCTATTTTTTAAATAAAGTTTTATTGTAACTTAGTCATGCTTAAATTTTTTTTTTTTTTTTTAGTTATTGCCCACGGTTGCTTTTCTGCTATAATGGCAGAGGCAAGGAGCTGTGCTAGAGATTGTATGGCCCACAAAGCCTAAAATATTTACCATCTAGTCTTTTATAGAAAAAGCTTGCTGATTTTGGTTTGCATAATTGTGATTATTACTGAAATGAAAGAACGCATGTACACAAAATTCTCTCAGAACTCACCTGATACCAGAGACTCTCTCTGTGGATCCCAGGTTTAGAAGTCTTCATCTATGTCCTTGAAAGAACTGAGCTTGGAATCTCAGAGAGGACCAAGGTCTGAATCAACCATTAAAGTTTAGGTGCTCCAGGAATCTGTCTTCCAGTGCTCCCCCGGCTGCTGTTTGGAACACTGCAGAACATTTACCCACATTCTTCTATTTATGGGCACGGGGCTAATAGTAGCTTCTAAATTTCTCAAGGACAGCCATGTTATGTTTCACATGTTTATCCCTAGCATGAAATACAGTATTGGGCAAATTGTAGGAATTTAATAAACATTTGTGAAACAGACACTGAACTAGGAGTAGCCAAGAAACACGGAGCTCCTTTGGAGAGCTGAGCAGAGTCACCCTTCAGGGCAGGCATGGACCCCTCTGGGGAGCAAACCATGGGAATTAGCAGGTCTGTGCTGAGTTGATCCTGCAAGAGCAGCCACCCCAGAGGTCCTGCCAGGAGAGCTAGATCTGCTCCGATGGAGGCAGGCATTGTTGGCAGGCATTGCCTTAATAAAGCCAGGAACTTACTGTTGAAGGTCTCCAGCTCATTCTTTGTTGTGGAACAGTGGCTGTCCTCCTCACTAAGAGAGAGTCATAGTTTGCCCCTTAGAGCTACATACATGAATTGCCCACACGATGTAGTCTTTGTTATTAGACGTAGTCATCCTTCAGTGAGGACAAATGAAAGGAGAACATTATAAGGAGTGGAATTTGCCATAAACACTATCCGGAGAGCAGTTGGGCAATATATGAAAGATCCCAAAGGAGCAAAACCAAAGTTTGCAAATTATTATCTTACATATTACAGTGGATGCTTCCAAGATCCTCTGTGAGGTGGGTAGGTCAAGCATTACTGTACAATTGTACAGGTGTATAAACAGGCTCAGAGGCTCATAGGTCCTGCTTTATCTTAAGATAATTAGTGAAACTAAGATTCAGGGAAAAAAAAAATCTTAGGATTCCAAATCTGAATTGTTTTCCTCTAGTCAATGTTGCATCTCTAAAAGCAAAACTACCATTTGAGAAATAAAAGATGTTTTTCCTTATATTTTGTCCCAAAGTCTGAGACGTGTAGCTTGTAGGCTGCAGGGAGAAACTATTTGGGTGAAGATAATTGTGAAACTTAATGAGCTTATTTACCAGCTTCTTTTGCAGGAGACTTTCAGGGCAGCCCCTTGAGACATGCTTGCAGAAAAACCCTTCAGAATTTCCCTTTAACATTTAGCATCACACGAATTTATAAGGGGGTTTGTGCCCAACGTATGGTGGTAATATGAGGAGACTTTGGCCTCTATTTTTCAAAAATTTTCCCAACTGAAAAATACACTGATCGGAGAGTCTTGTTTTCAACCTGCATTTTTTTAAGATCAAAGGAAAATTGGCATTGTTTGTTGGCAAAAAATGAAGTGACTTTCCAAGCATCAAAGCTGTTTAAAATGTTTTGAAAATACAATTATGCTATTCATTTGTTTTCCCTTTAGAATCAGTGTATTGTGCATGCCAGCTAGGCTACTTGGCCTGCGATGGAATGCTACAGAGTAATCTCAGTTGAAATAGGTTGAAATCCCTCATTAGATACTAAACAGCAGGATGAGGGAAATTGGTTTCTTTTAATCTTCCACATAAGGAGGCAATCTCTTTATATGCAAATACAGAATTTTGCATATTGATTGTATTTTTTGATGATTGAACTTACACATTTATAGGCTAAATGCCATTCTTTAAAAAGAGGGTGCATAGTAAATATACATTTCCATAATTTCCCCTAACAAGTTCCTACTCCTGCATGCCAAACACTCTTAACAGTGCAGTTCATGTCTTCTTTCTCGTCCTAATAGCTCTGTTCTCTTACACGGATCTTATACTTCTGTCAATGCATAAATAATTCTTAGCATTCAAACCAAACAGCAAGGAAACTCCTCTCCTTCACGTCCAAGGTTAATTCTCCCCCTGCACTTGGGGAGCAGGTTAACCAACTTGCCCTGGCTTCCCGGGGGAACTTTCCTGGTTATGGTGATTCAGGTTTGCACCCAAGGACACCTCAGTCCCGGGCAAATGGATGGTTGGTCATTTGGAGTGCTGATCTTGGCACCTGTTTTTATACACTTTGGAATTTGTATATAAATGCAAACTTTTTTTTTAAAAGATTTTATTTATTTATTTGACAGAGATAGAGACAGCCAGCGAGAGAGGGAACACAGGCAGGGGGAGTGGGAGAGGAAGAAGCAGGCTCCCAGCGGAGGAGCCTGACGTGGGGCTCGATCTCAGAACGCCGGGATCACGCCCTGAGCCAAAGGCAGACGCTTAATGACTGAGCCACCCAGGCGCTCCATAAATTCAAACTTTTAAAGAAGCTGAATATATGTGCACGCGTGTGTGTATGTGTACAAGCACACATGCACACACACTCCTTTTATCCAGATTAGTAATTGTTTAATTTCTCCACATTTGTTTAAATAAAGTAACTCTCTCCTACCTGGCACATCAGGTTTAGACTGCATTAAAGAAGTCCCTTGTCTTTTTCTGAATGCTCACTTTATCATAGGGATCCATATTATAGCTCCCAATATAATTTATGCTCTAAAATCCATTTCTTGGGACTTGGGCCCTAACGATCTTTTCCAGTATTTGATAATTATTGTATCTTCACTTTAGAACTTATTGGTGGTCATGTTTATGATTCACTTGAGGCTGACTCTTTAGTTAGGAATGACAACCCCAAACAGTACATTGTTCCTATGGGAAACAACATCTGCTTGAGAGTGATTCACTTTTAGATGTGGCTTGTGGTGAGAATCTGGGACTGTATTCTTTTGTTTACAGCTAAAGAAGCTGGGGTTCACCCACAAATAGACTTCCCATGGAAGATCCTATGAGAAAGAAGAGAGAAAACAATCTTAAAGCGGTAGTCTCCAATACTGAGAGTAAAATAGAGAAAAGGGAAAAAAGGTCATCTGAAAGCAAAGGAGAGGAGAGAGAGAAAGAATGCAGAAAAATGTGGGCCAGGTGATAGGTAAAAGAAAGAAAATACTTTCAGGAAAAACAACTTCTATACCAGCAGAAACGCAGTGCATTCTGTTTCAAAACCACCTACCCAACTTTTCTATTTTTAAAATCACCCCTATTCTCCATAATGACCTCTTCGTTATTCTACTTTGTTTTATGGTACCACACACATACCAGTTTAAGCAGACACCACAGAAAAGAAAGATACGAGCACAAGGAGAGGGAACAAATACTTTGGGTTAAGCACTGTGAAAAATGTCACAATGATAAATGTATTCGATCCATGTTATATACGAGGAAGAAGAAATTTAAACCAAAGATTGAAAAAATTCTAAATAGTTGGATTGATAATAAATGAATTACATAGTTGATGGGGCCTTACTGATTTTTAATTTTTGCTAAAAATTCCAACCTTCTATTGGCATATCTGAGCAGAACTGCACGTAGCTGAAACCAAGTTGATTTATACGTGGAGAGTTACTACTAACATGCATACAATTTCCATTTAAACGAGAAGTCTGTCAATAGTAAAATATCGTAATAAAATAGTCTGTCTCAAATATGCCAAGATGGATTGAGTGCCATATATTATTATTCTTTCTTCTTTTCCTTTTCTCCCTCCCTCTCGGTCTCCCTCCCTCCCTCGCTCCCTCCCCGCCTTCTTGCCTTCCTGTCTTCCTCCTTCCATCTTCCTTACCTTCTTTCTTTTCGGATAATCCTTACCACCTCCTTTTTAGGTTTAGTCACATTCTTTTTTTCTTACACCGTCACTGAAATGCCATAGAATAGACCGTCATGAAAAGATTAGCACATGAAGTATGTGTGCTGACGTAGTGTATTTACACAATGTCTGCTTTGAGAATGTGTATAGAAAGTTTGGTCAGTGTCGTGATGCTCAGAATGTTCCTCTTCTTGGATGATAAATGCTATCAAAGGTGTGATTCAGATGTTTAAACTATGAGAACAGGTTTCTCATTACCTCTTGATCACTGCCATTATTTTTCTGCGCTTTATTTCCAGATCGAGGCATTCTTTCTCAGGCTACCACAGAACGTGGAAACTGCAGGTTATATATACCCAGATCTCCCAATATTCCTAGCAAGAGGTTTGGCATAGAATGAGGATTTAAAATCACAGATGACCCCACAGCTTTACAAAATCCAGTTATTAAATCTTCCTCTCCAAGGCCACTGTACTGGGGCCTATAGAGGAAACATTGATCGGTTTCAATTTAAGGTCAGATTTTAAGCATGGAGGTAGTCTGTGCTTCACATTCTCCTGACAAAAGTCCCACTCAGCCATGGAAAAGGAAGTTACAAGTTTGGAAGGTCAGTTACCTCTTAACCAGTAGAGGAGGGTAGGGAGGTGGGATGGGGAGAGGTTGTAGCCGAAGGAAGAGGGTAACAATGAGCTATGTGTTTTCTTTTTTTTTTCCAACCACAGGTTATTGATAGGAAAAGTACCTTAATATTGTGTTGCACAAGCTTTCATAATTTCAAGACTCATAGTTTTGAATTCTGCAGGGAATGAGCAATACATTGCTGGTACCTTAAAACTCACTATAATATGCTTTCGCATATTTTATTTGATCATCACAAGAATTTTATGAATTATCTCATCCCCTTTTGTGGGAGAGGAACCAAGACTCTGAGAAGCTGTGATGTCTCAAGTCAATACAGTAAATCAACAAATGTTCATTGGCCACTACCATGTGTCAGGTATGCTCTAATCAGGCAGGGTAGAGCCAGCATAGGGACTAAAGTTTTAGAATTCTGAGTCTCCTATCCTGTCTTGTCCTAGGATGCCTCAATTCCTTATGAGTATAGTTGATAGAATTCTTATTCCCTATTAAAATGTTTACAGTCAATGTTGCTTTCATTTCTCCTGGTGTCATCTCACTTATTAGAATGCAAACTCCCCGATAACAAGGTTAATTTTTGCTTTTTGTTGTTGTTTATTTTATCTTATAGCATCCACAGAACAGTTTTGCTCACATAAATTGTGCAATATCAAATCACTGTGATATATGAAGTTCCCTAAGTATAATCATTAGCCTGTGGGTAATTAAAAAGTAAATCATAGTTTTTAGGGGAGGGGATGAAAATTAGCTTGAGCTGCTCTTTTCTCATGCACTTAATTATTTTAATTGATTGACATTCTGTACTGAAGCATAAATAGGTAGAAGTAACAGATTTGTCACAATATGTGGAACAAATAAAGTCTCACTTATAAAAATACAGTTAAATTATTTTGAATATTCAGGTTTATGGTTTGACCTTGTAGATACACATCGTGTGTGTGTGTGTGTGTGTGTGTGTGTGTGTGTGTGTGTGAAGGACGAGAATGTAATACCACTTAAATCCAGAAATTGAAGTAATGAGAACTAGGGACGGGGAAGCTGCAGCATTTTTTCATCCAGAACAATGTCAACTCCACCAGCAAAGCTTTATGAGAGAGTTCAGTTATCTGTGTGAGCTGATGAGCCCCCCTTCCTTTTCACTTTCCTCTCCAAATTGCACAGCTGAAAAGCATTATTAATGGAAACACCCTGTGAAGTCAGTGATTCATACACCCTATCTGTTAGTTTTTGTTGTTAGAGTGCCATTTTAAATGTTAACCCTTTGGGAAAACTAGTAGGACATTCCAAACATAGACTCCAATTTTTCATTTGTTCATACCTAGCTGCGAAAAGTTTCTGAGCTACATGTAATTACTGCACCCAAAAGGGATCCTGACAAAAGTTCAGGTATTTCCTGGCCACACTCTGCATCTCGGCCTGTTGTACACTCACAGCCAGGAAGCTTGATTCCAGAACATTCACCAACAGAATTTAGGGTTAGAGAGGCTTAAAATAAAAACTCTGAGTAAATGTGTGTTTGTGTGTGTGTGTGTGTTGGGATCAAAGGCCAGGAAGGAAAGAAAACAAGGAAGCAGACAAAAGCCATTAAGTGAGATCTAATTTAAAATAATTCTTAAAGAAATAAAATGAAAATGGAATTTGAATATTCTGCTGCAGTTGCAATGAATAAACCAGATCTATGTACCAACATGGATAGATTAGATGAAAAATAATATGGGGTAAAAGTCTAAATTGCAATGTTAGTCTAACTTGCAAAACTATTTAGCAATGATGTCCTCAAAGTAAAATTTAAAAATAACAAAATTGTATATGGATACATATATGTGTAGCATGATTATTTTTTAAATGCCTGGATATTCTGGTTAATTGTTTTCTGGGGGGGAGAGGAATAGGGAATAAAACTGGGGAAAAATTAATTTAATTTTAATATTTTATTTTCATTAGTGAAGAAAAAAAATAGTGACAAATGTGGCAGATTCCATTATGAGTGGTGGTTCCATGGGTGTTGGTTGCTCTACTATTTTCTATTTAAATAGAAATAGAAAGAAGAAAAAGTGAATTTTTATCCTTTAATACCATTCACATATTGAGAAAACCAATGGTAATAAAAGTTTGAAGGTTAAAATGTGTATTACAAAAAAGGAGTTAATTGACCTAATTTTCATTTTTTTTAAAGATTTTTAATTTATTTGGGGGGGAGAGGAGCAGAGGGAGAGAATCTTCAAGCAGATTCCCTGCTGAGCCTGGAGCCAGAAGGGGGTTCCATCTCACAACCCATGAGATCATGACCTGAGCCCAAAGCAAGAATAGGGTGCTTAGCTAACCGAGCCACCCAGGCTCCCCAGTTGATCTCATTTGTATGTGTACTGCTGATAACACTTTTGTAACTTAAAGAGTGACAATATTCTCTTTAAAAACGTTCACCACAGCACTTACTCTTGGAGGCCCACTGATTATATGAATACTTGAAAGTTGTGTTAACCAAGATTTTCCACATTCACTTTACCTTCAGGGCTGACGCATTAACTCAGAGGTTTTTTCTTTAAATTTTCCATTCCTGAGAAAATTGATAATGCTTTTCTGTTTTCATATTTTATTTCATTATTTCATTCACCAGTCGTGCAGTTGTGAAATTTTCACTAAATTTAGGCAGAGAAAGAGATCCTCCTACGGTGCTTTGTTCTGGGCCGAGTGAGCTTTGGGTCCACTTCCGCCTCCGCTGGTCTAGTCTTGGTTTCTGATTTAAGCCAGCAGCTGACGTCCGGGTGGGCTGATGAGATAGGAAGCTCTGTGGTCTTATTTCTGCTTTACTTTCTGCTTCCTGGGTTGATAGGTTAACCCCTCAAACTTAAAAAAAAAATGTTTTAAATTTCATAAAGTGTTTCCTTTAAAAAGACTTCTATCGTTCAAACACGCAAAAGAATGCTAGACGAAGTAAAAATGGGGCTCGTCTTGTTTCGCATTATCTGCCTCTCCGGGATCTTTCCTGCAATCTTACTTGCCATTAATGGTTCTGCAGGTGGAAAATTTTGTGTTCCCAGGGAAGATATTTTTTAAGGAGGTAAAGCTTTCCCCCCATACTTTTCTTTTCTTTCGCCTTTTATTTTTTTTAATTTTTATTTTTTAAAATAATTTTTATTTTGTTATATTAGTCACCATACAGTACATCCCCAGTTTTTGATACAATGTTCCATGATTCGTTATTTGCATATAACACCCAGTGCACCATGCAATATGTGCCCTCCTTAATACCCATCACCGGCCTATCCCAATCCCCCAACCCCTCCCCTCTGAAGCCCCATACTTTTCTATACCTACCATTTTCCTCCCTCGCCTCTGCCCTCTCATCCTCCAAGCAAAAAACTTTGTTCTTAGTTGGCTCCTATCATTTGCATTATTTCTACCCTGGGATATTTGTATTTCTAATAGCATGTGCTTCAAGACAGAATCTTCTTTCATATCCAAAGGAAGATACTATTTATGAAGGTAAAGGGTTGGGCAATAGGGTCATATTTCGAGTACCGGAGCTGCTCAGAACCTGCCTAAATTTAGTGCAAATGCCACCTTAAGTCTGGATATATCTTCCTCCTTTCAATCAGAAAAATTTGTTAAAATGGTACATCAAATTTTACCCTAGGAACTGATGATATTTATTGAAGCTAAGACCTCACTGGACAAGAAAAGACATTTTGCAGCATTTTCAATATTATATAAGAAAAAGTGCTAGTAATACGAGTATTTAAAAGTTAAAAACCTTTAATAATTTGTGTTTCTTAACTTCCTTCAAACAGCCACCAATAGAGGAACATTGATTCAGCTTTTTCATTGCCCGGCACATAGTGTAAACAAATTCCATACACATTCAACAGCTTGATGTAGTATATATGGGAATGATGTATTTTTATAAGTTGGCAGGTCCCCAGTTTCCCAGGAGATTTTTGAAGAATCTTAGGAAACATAACAAGTTTTGACAGAAAAAATCAATGAGCCTGTTGGAGACTTACTCTATTTAAAGAGAGCCACAGTTTTGTTTTTTTTGTTTTTTGTTTTTTCTTTTTATTACAGATACTGCTAACATTGTGCTTTAACAACTTAAATACTTTGAATGGAAAGGACAACCTTTTTACATACTTTTTATGTCTGTGTTAACATATTATAGGAAAATGGAAATAGCTAAATGTTGTTAGTGAAAAAAATGTCTTGATAATTTCAAATACTTATACTGGAATGAAAATCTGAAAACAAGAGAAAAGTTAATAAAGTCAATTAAGTTTTGATGCTATGTTCTTAATAAACAGCATTGTTTCCTGTCACCCTGCTTCGGTTCTTCTCAATGTCCCTTCTGTGTTGACCATCTCCAGGATCCTTCCAATTGGAATAAATCCTTGTATGATAACGGTACCTAAAATATTCACTGCTAGACATTTTGTAAGTAGAAATCATTCTAGTTTCTAATGGTAGTTTGTGGAACATGTTAATTACCTCTGCATGTCCCAGTGTGTGTTGCATAGAGTTTTAGAACTGAGAACAACTCCATAAATACAAGGGCTTTGGGGCTAAAGGAATGTGGGAAATAGTTTATGTTTTTCTCTTGGAAATTCATAATGAACTTTTCTATAATTTAAGAACTGAGATCTGGGGTATAGAAACTTGTTTAACTTGTTTAATTACTGATTTCTCAAACAATAGAACTGTTTTATTTAATGTTATGGACCTAGTGTTCCAAGACCAGTAATTTAGGAAGCAGTGGATTAACCCAACATTTATATATGAATGGCTTTGGAGGTTAATTTTTCAGGCTATTTTTCTTAACTTGCACTTTGTTTTTTCTCTTGTTATATTTGTAAATTACCTCCAATGTGGGGAAACTATTTCTAGTGAAACATAATTGAAAGCAGATACCTCAATCTCAATGTTAACTAAACTACCATGTGCAGAAATAACTTTAAAAGAAGAATCAATAATGTCATCAAAAACAAGCATTTCTACTAAAAAAAAAACTGTTTCTATTGGTACATTTTAAAAATTCAGGATGGCAGGATCTGAAATTTTAAAACTTATATGTTGGTAAATATGAGATGCTTAGAAAAAATGAAAAATCACTAGAAACTAATGTATTACTAATTACAGCCCAGGAAAGGTTTTTAGGAAGAAGTAACTGCCTTTTTCTTGAATTTCCTAACTCAGTGTGTTATTACAATTAAAAACCATTACCAGGAAAGAACAATATGGAAAACATTAGTGTGGCCTTACTCAAAGTTAAAGAATTTTTGTAATTCCGATTTGCCATCTGTTAAGAGATAAAGGAACTGAAAAACCATGAAGAATAATCTGAAGAATAATAATAGTTTGATAAAGTAGATAAATGGGTTCCATATTAGTACAAATGGTAAGAAAATAGAGCTTAATAAAAACAATTAAAAAGAAACAGAAAAGTAAATGAAGACATACCTAAAATTTTTAAATTAATGAAAAATGTGAGCAAGATCCTTAATTCATCGAATATAGAGCATGTAAAATAAAGAGGCTGTCTTTGACTCAAAGTATTAGTATCAAAAAAGACACTACATAATGATCACTACAGGGTGAAAAAAGTAAATGAGTTCAAGAAAGATTTTAAAATATTCATGAATAACTTTTGTGATTTTAAAAATATTATAGCTACCTCAAATAACTATTGGAAATAGATAGCATTTGAATAAATTAGAACCCTGGCTTTCTGAGGCAATATAATCAAGCATTTGAGTATTATAACTGTATAATTTGTCTTCACAACTTCTCCACTTAGGTGTGAGAGTGGATGTTACTTAATTTCTCTAAAGCTCATTATTTTCGTCTGTAAAATGGGGAAGTAATAGAATCTATCTCATTGGATTGTTGTAAAGTTCTTAGCACAGTGCTAAGTACACGGGAAGTAGATAAAAATTCTAGTTATTATTTTACTTTTGTAATATGTATAATTGGTGACACTTCACTGAACTTTTAAGGACAAAAAAGTCCCCAAACACTCTTCAGAGCTATTCTAAAAGACCAGATATTGAGGTTGGAGGAAACTGGCAAGATCTATCATATTTTTAACCTCTTATGTAAAACTCCCAATGGTAAAATTTTGAAATCATGTAACTATTTTGAAGTTTATTATATGCCCAAATCTTTCTCAGTTGTGTTTGATGATATTATATGCCCATAATTTTGTCAACTCAAGTATTTATTATAAGAAGCATTGCTGGATATTTTAACTTCACTTTTATTACTTTGCGAATACTTACTTGTCTATAGACTGGAAGAGAATCCTTTGCCTTGTTCTAGTGAACAAATTCTTTCGTTTTTAATTTTGTCTGGTATGATGGTAAAAAAAGAAAGTTGCTTTTTCCTTAGCCATTGAAGTTTTCTGAGTGTATTTACTGTAAGTAATGAACTTTAATTACTTTTGCAATTACAGCTTATTTGATTGAATTTTCCACTGACTGCGCAAAACATCTGTCCTACTGGGACCATGCATAGTCTCTGATCTGGGTACAATATGCTGTTAAAATATAGTAACATCTGCAGTCCATTAATTTCTAAAGCAATAGGCAAGTTGGGTTTCCAAATGGGTTCAGTCAAGTTTATACTTGGGAATTCTGTTTCTTTGCTTTCCATCTGAGTGGACTGAGACAACTCATGCTTTCTGCTTTGTTTTAGTCTTTACGTAGCATTTAATAAAGCAATATCAACAATTAACAGAGGATTTGATTTTATGCTTTACTTTATTCTGACTGCACTATTCTTAGAGATGATAGAAATAACAGTGGTGAGAAGGTAGTTCATTATATTTCACTGACATCAGTATGCTGTTACTGAATTGCTAAGTGATGTGAAGATGTTTTGTGCTAATAGCACTTTTATGTGGACTTCTTTGAAGACTAAGTCTAAGGATACTTGAAAGGTGGGAAAGAGGCTCCTAGGATCGCAAGTTTTTAATTTTATCTGAAAGTATAATGAAAGACTATCATTACCATTATCCTTGTTCTTGTTCCTGGCAGAAATATTCTAATACAGAAACAGTTTTCTAATAAAGTCTAGAGATAATTTTTTGCACCCTCCTGTTTTAGAGAAACCAGGGGAGGCATAAAGAAATTATAGAGGACGAATGCTGACATTAGGGGGTTCGATGCAGCTCCCAATATAGGTTATTTTTTTCTCATGTAGATTTTGAAACCACCATATCATTTCCCCCAAGTTTGGTTTGCATTTTTCTGTCAATAATAATAGTCACTCCAATTTACAAAATAGAAAATAGTGCCCAACAATGTCTTTATTAGCAAATTGTGGTTGTAGAAATTGCTTATGTTCACATATACTTTCTGTGCTTTTTTGCAGTTCTGGTTGTCTTCTGACTGGTTTCTGGCCAATGAGATGCGGTTGGAAGTAATGGATGCTACCTCCAACATTATGCCTCCCATCTCCTCTCTTTCCCTCCCAGGTCAAGCTTGGAGCTCAGGCCTCCAGATGACAGAGCTACAAGATAAGGGTGCTGCTTTACTCATATCAGGCAGGCTATCAATAAAAAACCAACATTTTTAGTATTACATTTCTGAGATTCAAGTCTGTCCAGCATCCATATTAAATCATCCTGACATCATTACTAAATATAACATATAATTCTAGTTAAGTAGTTACCATTTTACCTGTGAGAGTGGACATTACTCTCTGGCACTTCCTAAACAATATATTATGTCTATTTCTCAGTCTAATAAGTACAGCATTTATATTCACACACACTTATTATTATTATTATTATTAATTATTATTATTTTGAAAATGGCTTATTCAATCCCTAACTTAGCAGGCCAATGAAAAAATAGTACAACACTATTTTTGTGAGGAAAGAGAGAGAGCCGAGGAGTAGGCCCAGGAAAGCCCATTAAAGGATGGCCTTGTACATTGACAGGAGTAAGAACAAGAGAATCGTCAAGAGTTGAGGAAGGGGTGAAATGCCCTCCTGAAGAGCATTCCCTGAGAAGGGGCTTTCTGCAGTTCAGAGCAACAATAAGGCCTTGAGGAAAAATTGTGACCATGCCATCATCACTTTGGGACCCGCTGAGTCCAAACTGCCAGATTCATGTGGAAGGTTCTTTCCTCCTCCTGATCATGGACATGGATGAAAACGCAGTGATGGGGAAAAACTGAGTCCCTTGAGGTAATCTGATGCACTCTTTCTACCACTTCTGCACATCTTAAATGGGTTTTAAACATCCCAAAATGACTACAATGTGTTCATTTCCTGTGGTAGATTTACAGTGTGTGACAGGAAATCCATTTCTTTTCCTGTAGATGCTAAATTCATTACCTTGACACAGAATTCAGACTCACTTTTTGCACTTGCTGCCATAGCAACCAGTATCAGGCTTTTTTTTTTTTTTTTTTTTTTTTGCGTCACCTTCTACTGGAAGCAGGTGCAGCAAGAACTATACTCCATTTAAAAAATTATCTTAAAGGCACCTCACACTGTTATGCCAAGGGTCTCTTCACACTGTCACCTCTGTAGACCACATACTTCATAAATCTATCATCAAATTATGGACCACAGCATCCTAAACTAGCAGAGTATGTTATTCTTTAAGGTGTCCTCATGAGAAGATCTCCTTTTTTCTTTTCCTAATTGATTCACAGTAATGAGAGTTATTTGAAATAATGGGTATAATGTATCCCCCCCACCATGCCCCCATCCAACAAAATGCTCCCCAGAGCAGTGATTGTAATCGGAGGCAAGTCCTCACCAGGTACCAGACTGATCTAAATACTGCTACTCTTGCAATAATGTCCTATTACAATTCCATAAGAACTGGAGTGACATCTGCTTTCTGTTTCAAAAAAGAGAAGAACACCACAAACTCATCATGCCAAGAGATTGTCCTAGTTTCCCCAATGGCAGAGGGGATAATTATTATAAGAAGCAAAACAAAGTTGATCCTTTTCCCTGCCCGGAATGTCAGTAACATTGGCTTGGTGTGGTGGCTGAAGAGGAAGAGAAAGAACACCTGATGTGTCTGCTTGAGTCATAGGAGGTCTTGTTTTTAAGGGTCCAACATGAAATATATTCACTCATATCCTATTGCTAGAGTTTGGGACATTGGTCTCCCATGGCACAAAGTCATACAGACACTGGGAAGCTATAAGGTGTGTCATCACCAGGCTAGTGACCAAACAGCAACGGTCATCAGAGTTGCACGTGCTAAGGGTTCAAACTATGCAGTTGGGGTAGTTTAATTTACTCTATTTAGCTTTTTTTTTTTTTTTAATGTAGTATCCAGAAACTACCTTGAGGTGGGAGAGTGCTCTAAGAAGAAAAGCCATTAAGTTATAAAGCTCAAAGCAGATACATCATAGAAGCTGAAGAGCAGGTGATGGTCTATAATCTTTGTACTTCTTTCTCTGGTTACATCATGTTCTCTCTTGTTGTCCCCCACAACTGAAATATTTTGCATTTAGTGATTATCTCATTTTCCTCCATTTTCTTGGGTCCGAAATAAATCCAGGTCTGTAGAATGAGATTCCACTATTACCTATTTCCATTTCTTTATTCCTCAAATTATCTCTCTTATTAAACATTGGTTGATGTTTACTCAGTAAATGAGGGTTGAAGTCTTAGTAACGTATCGTAGTAAGGCAAAGCCACGTACAATCCTGAGGATGCAAATGCTATTTAAAAAGTAGAGCATTTTAAGTGTTGTATTGGAACGATATCCAGCTATCCACGGTTTACTAAGACATTGTGTTGTTTAGGGAATATTCCATTGAAATGGGATGATAAAAACTGTGAACCATACTATATAAGGCAAATATAAAACCTAAGCAAAGTATGATGAGAGAAACTCAGAATTAGTAAGAGTTTGAGGAGCTGTAGGCTAGGTAGGTATAGCAGCAGGTGCAAAACTAGCACCTTGCCTCAGGCCGCTGGTCTAATGCACAAAAATACAACAGTAAAGATTTATATAACGTACCCTCGGTTATAGGCACTGGCAGGAGGAGAGGGGAACTAAGAGCTGACCAAATGGGAAAACGCTAGAGCGGACTGAAACCTGATAGATGTAACTAAAGGAAGGGTTCAGGGCTGAAAACAGAGGTGGGTGAGGGAGAGGCATTCTGGGATATGAGAAATGCAAAGAGCTACAACACTGGTCAGGAAGAGCTGTTGGTGGGGTCTCTTTGACTAGGGGAGAATACATGCAAAAGTGAGGCTTCTGGGAGTTGAATGAAGAGGCTTCGGTCTATTGGTCTGAGGACATCTGAATGGGTCAAATACCGAGGGGCTCTGCTAGAGTAGTGGTTATGAAATGGGGAGTAAAGAAAAGATTAGTTATTTCAAGGAAAACAAAAGTTGATGGAACTGAACGATTAATTAAATTTAAAACACACTTGGTAATTTTAAAGTCAGTATTTGTAGTAGATAACAGAAGCTATCCATAGTTGATATCTTTTGTTTTCTTTGGAAAACACCATTTTCTCTCATTCTTCCGAAAGTACCTTTCATCTTCCCTTGAGAACCTCCTCCTGCTTGACTCCAACCAAGCAGTTTTGGCGGAGGTTCTGCTGGACTTGCCTCCACGTCCTGTCCTGGGGGTGGTCACACGACCTACACTCGTCCAATCGGGGGTTCTCAACTTCTAGCTAGTTCGATTTAAAGGGTGGGTACATGACACAAGTTAGATCTTCTCTCTCCGTCATTGGAGTTGCAAGGATGGAACCTCAGAGCTGTTGGTGGCCATGGTTTCCTGGCAGATATGAAATCTGGGAGAATAGCCCACAAGCAGAGAGCAGTCAAGGTGAGGTGTGCCTGCAAGCACCGCTCACACAGAGAAAAAGAGAACAGGAGACAGAGAGGGACCAAGGGAGACAGAGATATTTTCAGCCTTTGAATTTTTAAAAAGATTTTATTTATTTGTTTGTTTACTTCAAGAGAGAGCATGCATGAGCAAGGGGAGGGGCACAGCAGGGAGGGGGAGGGAGAATCTCAAGCAGACTCCCAGCTAAGCGTGGAGCCCATGACCGGGCTCGATCTCACACCTCTGAGATGACCAGAGCCGAAATCAAGAGTCCCACGCTTAACCCACTGAGCCACCCAGATGCCCCAGCAGCATTTGAACTTTTGATTGCAATGCCCAAAATCTGTAAAACTGTCTCAATTTCTGCATTTCTTCCTCAATTTAATGAATTGCCCTGTATATACCCAATGAACTCTGTTGTTCTTGTAAGATACTTTGAGTTGGGTTTCTGTCATTTATAACCAGAATTCTCATTAGGATTCTTCCCAATTAGGTTGAGAGAACATTATTAGAAAAACTAAAAACATATATTTTGATTATTAATTCAAAGGTCTGCATCTGACTTGAAACCTATAAACAGTTTATGTTTGAGGCAGTACTTATAAGGAAATATACGAAGTAAAGGTCTCGACTTTACCACTTCAGTCTATTATTAAAAATGTCTGGGAGTGGCAGCGGTGGTGATACAGAAGGGGATTTCTAGAAGAAATATATCAGAAATAACTTAACTATTTCATAAGATTTGGTAACCCTACAACTAAAACGACTGTTTTGGTTAAGGTTATTTCTATTGAGTTGTTATGCTCCAGAGACCTATTTAATTATTGCAAACATTACATAGAGCCTCTAATGAGAAATGGTTGGGTCAGGAACCAGGTTAACACAGAGCCAAGAACTGTCTGACGGCCTGACTAGTGGAATGGTGGTGATTAAAGTATTATTTCATCTATTTCCTGTGCTTGGAGATATAAATATGCCTTTCTTTTATTTTCTAAAGGACTTTAATAAAGATAAAAGCTTTGTTTATGACAATTAAGTAGTCATACGTTGTAGGTTGTTGTAAGAATATTGAAACTGAATGATGGTAACTTAGAATTTGGTAATATATAAGAAGTTGCAACATAAAACAGTATTTGAACTGAGTGATAGCAAAGTCTTGGTACCAAATTTCAGAGTGATATAATACAATCTAAAACATTGTCATCTTTTGGCTACTTGGGGCAGTTTATAAAGTTTCTTGATCATTTTAGTCCCATTTTTATTTTTGAAAGTTTTTATGGGTCCTAACCTGTTATCTCCTCCAATCAATTTTATATCTTCCAAGTACATGTGTTAAAAGTGGTGATAAAAGATGTTTTTTAGGATGCCTGGGTGGCTCAGTTGGTAAAACAACTGCCTTTGGCTCAAATCATAATCCTGGAGTCCTAGGATTGAATCCCTCATGGGTGTGTGGTGGCCAGCAGGGGTGCTCCCTGCTCACCAAAGAGTCTGCTTCTCGGGGCGCCTGGGTGGCACAGTGGTTAAGTGTCTGCCTTCGGCTCAGGGCGTGATCCCGGCGTTATGGGATCGAGCCCCACATCAGGCTCCTCCGCTATGAGCCTGCTTCTTCCTCTCCCACTCCCCCTGCTTGTGTTCCCTCCCTCACTGGCTGTCTCTATCTCTGTCAAATAAATAAATAAAATCTTTAAAAAAAAAAAAAAAGAATCTGCTTCTCCCTCTGGCCCTCCCCCCTCTCATGCTCTCTCTCTCTCTCATCCTCTCTCTCTCAAATAAATAAATAAATAAAGTTTTTTTTTTTAAAAAGAGAGATTTTTTTTGGAAGCAAGAATTTTATTAAATTATGGTACGCCCATGTTTGGATGATCAAAGGAGAATAATTACTTTAAGTGAATTGATTAATATTTTAAAATATTCTCAGTTTCAATTTTTTTTTTAAAGATTTTGTTTATTTATTTATTTGGTGCAGAGAGAGAGAGAGAGAGCTAGAGAGCAGAAGCTCTGAATAGGGAGCCCAATGTGGGGCTCCATCCCAGGAGGCTGGAATCATGCCCTGAGCTGTAGGAAGATGCTTAACTAACTGAGACACCCAGGCGCCCCTATTCTCAGCTGCAATTTCAATTATGGTAAATAGTAATGGATATAACCCAATTAAACAAAAGTTCTTTGGAGTTCTTAATAATTTTTAAGGGCATAAAGGGGTCCTAAAACCAGTAGGTATGAGAAGTATTGTTGCTTTAAAAGGTATGAATGTAGTCTTACTTATCAATATGGAAAAATATCGAATTAAGCACATTGACCAATGAATGATAATTTTCATGATCAAGTCTGAGAAGGAACCAAGAATGGTCATGATAGTGAAATGAGTAATTTTTATTGAACTGTATGAGAAAGCCTCACTCCTCAGCAGTGAACAATTTGAAGCATGCCTATTTTATATTACATGAATTATATGACATTCAAAAGAATCTTTGCCCTTTCCCCAAGTTGTTACATTCAGTGTTTAGAATATCCACTGAGAAAAATTCTAGTTTGATCATTATAACTGACACAGGGATTAGTCTAAGCAGCATCAGCTGCTGTATTACCTTGATCATCTAAGGAATTTAAATAGGTAATAACCTGAAACTGGCAAATAACTGGATTCAACTTAGATTTTAAAACACGGAGACACTGCCTGTCATACCTATATCACAGTAAAAATGTGGTATTTATGGTTTTCATCCACGCAAGGAATTCATATGGAGCCAATTATCTGGAAATGCTCAGGAAGAACATATACAGGAAAACAGACTAAATTCCTTCATATGCCTCTTGAGATAATTGGTTTATGGCAGAAAATGCTTGAGAGATCATATTCACACAGATTACCCAGTGGAATGAAATATTTCTCTAATTCATTACAAACCAGTAGTGCTCTGAAAATGGATCGTTGGTCAAGAGAGGGCCCACAGGGGAGGGGGCAATGGAGCCTAGTGGCCACAAAGATGCAACCCATAGATTGTCCTTGAGAAGCCAGGTCTTGCATCCCACCAGATACAGGGTTACGTGTACACCTGTGCTACGTCTTTGTGTGACATTGTGAGCACTTCCCACTGATTAATGTCCAGTTTTCCTGAGCCTTAAGATTATTTTGGATACTCAAATGGACAGTTGACAAAACTATGGGGTCAAAGTATCAAGGTCATGAAAAATAAAGAAAAACTGAAGAACTGTTCCAGATGAGGAAGACCAAGGAGACATGATAACGAAATGTAATGTTTGGTCTTGGATTGGATCCTGGGTCAGAAAAAGGTCATTAACGTGACAGTTGGCAAAATTTGAATAACATTTATTGATTAGAACCATGTTAATTAATTAGTACTGTATTGATATTAATTTCCTTACTTGGGTAATTGTGCTGTGGGAGTTTGGGTGAAGGAATATGGAAATTATTTACATAATTTTTGTAACTTTTTTTAAAGTCTGAAATTATTTAAAATTTAAATTAAAACATTTTAGGTAAAAAAAATTACGATTCTGGAGATACTTACTCAAAAATCTGTATCTCAGTTTGGGTAGTGATTGAGAATGCAGATTGCCACAACAGCATTCTTGGGTTTCAATCTCAGTTTTATTACCAGCTGTTTAACTTTTAAACAAATCGATCTCTAAATGTTTCTGTTTCCTTATCTGTAAAATGGAGACGATAATGCTTCTTACTTTGTAGTGTGGTTGTGAATATCGAGTGAACTAAGGTACCCAGAGTGCTGAGAAAAGTACCTGATACAGTAAATATTTGCTAGAAGCCTGAAAGCTATTTGTGCAGTGACAATTGTCATATAGGGAATATTAGTATAAAATATGATATTGTTAATTCTGTCTCCAGATGAGATACTCTGTATCTCATTGTCAGCTATAGAGGAGCTTAGACAAATTATCGGTGGAGGAAGAAGTGAGTAGATACAATGTTGAAATGTTTGACATTACAACAGAACAGCCTGACAGAGGTGAAGAGGTCACGAGGTCAGGGGAAACCATTAATGTGGCTTTTCTAAGAGATGTGAACTTTTGGCAAGGCAACTCACTGTTAGCTCAAGACAGAACGTATTTCCGAGAAATAATGTGGTATACAAGAAATGAATTCTCATTTAGTAGATAGGCCCAAGAAAATTTTGAGTTTTATTTCCCGAAAATCTTATTTTTTGCACATGCATCTGCTTTGATCCGTCCTAGTGCAGCACACAGCAGGGAGAATGTGGTTAGGATTAACATCAGAAACCTCAACATTCCAACGTAGCAAGGCCTGCAGGAATGGGGAAAGAGTTTCAAATCGTGGAAGCCATTAGCTGTGGGAGGATATGCTGTGGGAAAACCGGACCTGGGATCATAAAATACAGTTGGTCTGGCACAGGGTAGTTTGATGCATACAATTTCTACCCTGTGGCTTTGCTATTAAGACCAGCTGTGGTGCATTGGACTCACCAAGTTTTATATCCCCAAATTTTGTTCATTCTGTGAACCCAGCACTTCTCTGAGAGGCTCTGAAATTAAACATTAGGCTATAAAATTAACGTAATGAATGTTTGACTTTAACAAAGTGTTAAGAATTGGGTGATTGAAACTGAATAAGGGTCTAAATAGGTTACCTGGCTCGTTCCTTTACTCTCAGTGTTAAAATGCTCACCTATTCTCCAAAGACAGATGGCCCTCTCATGGCTGCATCAGCCAGGGTCCAGTCAGGAAGTAGGACTCACTAAATATTTTAAACAAAGGGATGAAGCTCAGGAGGGACAGAAGGACATAGAAGTTGGTGTTAGTAGAACTTGTAATTAAGGGCTGTCTCTTGTGACCCAGGACACGGGACCATTAAGGTAAGGGGTGTCTAGCAGGGAGCTGGAACAATGTAAAATGCTGTCCAAGGCATACAAAAAGGAGGAGAAATTCTCTATTTTTCCCCTTCCTTCAGCCCTTAGTCATCTACTGGTGTCTCTGAGTGGCCAAACATGCCAGAAAGCCAGTTAGCAAGGGAGCCTGGGAAAAGTTAGCACGGGAGCCTGGGAAATGTAGTTTGCGAGAACAGGGCTCAGTTGCGTCCGTGTGCAGACGGACAATAACCTGCATGATGCCTCTGCCCGTGCCTGAAACAATGGATGGAAGTTGAGTCCCTGCTCTTGTATAGGCACTGTGCTGGAGAGGCTTGTCCACGGAGGTGCTGTGCCTTTAACTTTTCAGAGCCATCTGTGAATTGGTTACTAAGATCTCAACTTTATAGACAAAGAAACAGTGTCCTGAAAAGGTTCAGGTCTATGTGAGTTTACAGAGCCAGAAAGGAACAGAGGCCACCTGGTTCTACCCATACTCATTTTCCTCTCCTCTGTATCTGTTCAGCACTTCAAAGCTCATTTTCTATTATGCTGGACTGTAGAGTTTAAAACACTGAATCTAAAAGCAACAGCAGAATTCGCCCAGCCTGACCTTCAAGATGAGGAAGCCGAGGTATGGAAACACTTGCTTCAAGTGACATGTCTAGTGTCAGAATGGGAACAATAATGTAAAGTTTCCTTAAGGAGCTGAGTGATTACATCAATATTTAACTTGGATGTCATCTGGTGCTCTTGCTTTTCACACAAAGTCACTGAGAAACCTTGGAGGGGATGGTTGAAGAGCTCAGGTGGAAGGGATTTGCCTTGAAGAGTGCGTGCCTGGTCACCTCTATTTCCTCTGAAATAGGAGACTAGATAGTCTGCTAAGATTGTGGGGTGAAGGAATAACATGGGACACAAGAAGGGGATTCCATGTATGGACCGTCTGCCGAAGGAGTGGAAAACGACTCCTGCTAGGAATGAATACAGTGACTATAATATATAATGGAGAGTTGGAGACCCACTCCCACCTGCTGAGGGTGAAAGGGATAAATGTGAGATGATGCCAATGAACGTGGCTATATACTTCCTTCGGTGGTGCCACGGTCTGGAGAAGAAATAGGAAAGTGAGTGCTTAAACTGATTCAGCGTTGCACAATGGTCTGGCCAGTGAAGCACATTGATTAGAGAGCTTTCCTAACTGAGTGCTTTTCTAACAAGGTTGGGGAAGTCATTGGACTCAGAGAAGGATAGCATCAAAGGAAAGGGTCTCTTTGGGGTTTAAATTTAGGTTTAGCGACAGAAAGATATTGGAAGAAGTCAATGGATAGAAGGTTAAAATTGGAGAATCTGATTCCTAAGGTTAAAGTTTCAGGACTGTGGAGTCCAGTACAGTAGTCACTATTCACAGGCAGCTGCTCTCAACTGAGATGTTAGCACAAGTGAAAAGTGCTGTGAATGTGCAATATGGACCAGACTGTGAAGACTTAGTAGGAAAAAAAGAATGCAAAATGTCTCAATATTTTAAAATATTTATCCCATGTTGAAATAATAATATTTGGGGCATTTTCAAATAGGTATATTAGTAAAGTTAATGTCACCTGTTGCATCTTTTTAACGCAGCTACTAAGACAGCTGAAATTACATATGCAGCTTGCATTTATTTTCTATTGAATGGCACTATTAAAGCAGTTGTATAGTCATAGATTTAAGACAGAGCTTTTCAAAATGCAGTCTTACATCATTTAATGGGTATGTGGGGCATAATAAGCCAATATATTGAAATACATAGAAAAATTCTCACAGTGTAAAAAATAAAGGGTAAACAACATTTTAATGTGTGTTAAGAAAAATGATTACTAGGGGATGGATAAAATGGGTGAAGTGGAGTGGGGAAAAAAAAGAATGATGATTACTACTTAGTATTAGTGAGGGGATTTTCTTAGCTTTCCACCAAAGTCTTGACATCAATCTCAGTTATAACTAGATTAATGCACAGATTTTAACAATTTTCTCAGTCTTTATTTGTATTAAGTTAACCCCATCCTCACAATCATGAGTTTGCAGCATGGAAATAATTATTTGGCAGCTGTCAAATAGTATCGAATACTCAGATTGAACGTGTGCAGAAATTCAGAGAGATTCCTCACTGAAACCACGTCCAGTACTGTTAACGAGCATTGCCCACTCAAAGTAGAATTTGAGAGATAAATGCAAAAACATTTCTAACCCTTTCTTTAGTGCATTTATCTCTGGAAATTAAATTTTAATTTTTAAGAATTTGAATGTGGTTTAAAAATAAGACCCTTTCATAAATGGTAAAATGATCTTCGACAAGAGTGACAAGACCACACAATGGGGAAGGGCCAGACTCTTCAACAAATGGTGCTGGGCAAACTGAATATTCACATGCAAAAGAATAAAGTAAGACTCTTACCTTATAGCGTATACAAATATTAAGTCAAAATAGATTAAAGACCTAAATGTAAGACCTGAAACTACAAAACTCCCAGAAGAAAACACAGAAGTGCTTTATTATATTGGATTTGACAGTAGTTTCTTAGATATGACAACAAAAGCAACAGGCAGCAAAAGTAAAAAGAGACAAACGGAATTACATCAAACTTAAAAACTTGTGCACATCAAAAGAAACTATCAGCAGAGTCAAAGGCATCTAATGGAATGAGAAAAAAAAAATATTTGCAAATCATATGTGATTAAGGGTTAATATCCAGAAGAGATAAAGAACTACAGCTCAAAAACAACAAAAAATCAAACAACCCAATTAAAAAGTGAGCAAACGATTTGAATAGACATTTCTCTGAAGAAAACATACAAATGGTCAACAAGCCAAGAGAAGATGCTCAACATCATTAGTCATTAGGGATATACAACACATGATGAGTTATTATCGGCACATCCATCAAGATGGCTAGCAAAAAAGCCAAAAACAAAACAAAACAAAAAGCCCAAAACCCAAAGCAAACCAAAAACCCACCAGAAAGCAGCAAGTCTTGGCAAGGATGTGAAGAAATTGCAACCCTTGTGCATTGTTGGTGGAAATATAACATGGTGTAGCCCTATGGAAAATAGTATGGAAATTCCTCAAAAAATTAAAAATAAAATTACCCCATGATCCAGCATCCCCATTTCTGGGTATGTATCCAAAAGAACTGAAAGCAGGATCTCAAGAGATATTTGCATACCCATATTCAGTGCAACATTTATCCCAATAGCCAAGAGGTGGAAACAACCCAAATGTCCATCAACAGGTAAATGGATAAACAAAATGTAGTGTAGACACACCGTGGAATAGTACTGTGTAATATTCAGCCCTGAAAAAGAAGGAGACCCTGTCACAAGCTACAACACAGATGATCTTTGAGAATTTTACACCGAGTGAAATAAGCCAGTCACCAAAAGACAAATACTGCATGATCCCACTTATATGAGGTCCCGAAAGTAATCAAACTCCTAGACATAGAAGATAGAATGATGGTTTGCCAGGAGGGAAAAGGAGGAGGAAATGGGGAGTTGTTGTTTAATGGGTATAGAATTTCAATTTTGCAAGATGGAAAAGTTCTAGGAATCTGTTGTGCAATGATATGAATACAGTTAACACTACTGAACTGTCCACTTAAAAATGGTTAGGATGATAAATTTTGTTTAGTGGGGTTTTTTTAACCACATTTTTTTAAAAAGCTTGATTATATGGTATCAATTATCTAATGAGTGAAAAAAATGATGAAGTGTTGGGAAGGCACGGAACTTTGAGCAACTGACCTGTGAACACAGTGATTCTATCTTTGTAAGAAATCCTGGTAGTTTTTTTTCAAATGATTCTCAACATTAAAACATGTAATTTTTATATTTAAGTGCAGTTTATTCGAGGTAGAGTATTTGAGAAAGCCACTTGAAATTGTTAGGAGAAGAATCAGTGTCATTATGAAGTGTCCATAACTAATTCCTTAGTTCAAAAATAGATGTATTTTTCCCTTTAACAACAGGTGAACTTTCTTATAGCTCCTGCCCAACCTAAAAATCATACACCCAGGGATCTCATTTAATTGTGTTCACACGTTTCATGTTTCTTTCAATACTCAATCTGCATCAGGAGACGCAGTGCTCGGTACCAACAGCCTCTGTGAATGAAGACCTGTATTGCTTGATATGCAGGTGCAATTAGTTTATTTGTGTAGCAACATATTGCTACACACATAGCTGCACATTGCTGCTCCCGTAGTTGAAATTTGTCAGCTTCGATCTAAATGAACTTTGCCGGTCTATATGTGGCTTGCAGAGTATTCATTATGTACCAAAACTTACATCCTTTGTCACTGTAGATGTTCAGTGATAAACAGAACAAGTAATCACCTAGTACTTTCCCCTCGTACACATCTCACACATTCTAGGACCTAATTCAAAATACTGGTTAGCACACAAATATAACAGCAATTGTTCTTCTACATTATACGTTGGTGGTAATGTGCAAAATATGCTGGTGTATCTTGTGTGTGACTCTTTTGGCTTTCTTTCCAATATATACTCTCTCTCTCTCTTAAATTGACTTTGCTAATAGTCTTATAAACTTCCCAGCAATAGCAGGCTTATACTTGTTTGTGCTATGAGGCGTATGATTTTGAATGTCGTCTCTGTTGTTTTAGTCTCTTCGCCGCCGCTGGCAAGCAAATTCTTCTGTTCTATACTGGAAACTATTATTTGTTCCTCATTCTGGAAAAACTCAATTGGCTTACCAAAGAGGTCACTGTGCTTTTTTTGAAAACAATGTAAAAGCTTTTATGGTTTTATACCATTATTTGAGGTACTTTCAACAGGAAATGCACTGAGACCAATTGATCGCTGGTCCGATAACATTGAATTTTCAGATATTCATTATTATGTAGAGTATTCGTTTTGTCCTTTTATTTATGTGAAATGATTACACTTGCAGATTCACTTGTCTTGCACAGAGAGGTCCCTGTCAGATGTTATCCTGGAGTTTGGTTTACTGCAAATGACTTTCCTGGTTGTAGTAATTTGTTGCTTATTTTTGCCACCTTGGTGATTTAATAAACAACTTTAGAGTCATTGATCCATTTTTCCCTCCTAACTTTGAGATATGTTACAGCATAATAACAATTGCAAACACAAACAGAGAAGTTCTGAAACAATGTATTAGCTGAGAAGACTTTAAACTCAAATGTTGGAGATACCAAACTGTTTCAGTGCTGCATAGGTCCACCCTGTAGGCCTGTGTTGATTATTAAAAACAATAGAATTTCTGGCACTTATCATTCTTTAGCTCTCAAGTCTTTTCTTTCTGAAGGGCCTCCCCCACAACACCGTATTTATTTTCTTCTTCCCACATCTCAAACCCTAACATTCATCTCTCCCTACCACATTATGTTATTATCACATGTTTATTTATTTATCACATTATTAATCACATATATAAATATGTATATATCATTTATATATTTTATATTCGTGTGCCGTGTACTCTGAAATAAATTTATTTTTTATTATTTGCATATAGATGATCTCCCCCACTAAAAAGGAGTCTCCAAGAGAACAGGGGCATTGATTATTCTGGGGAAAACAAACACCCCCCCCCCCCACACACACACCCTGTTCAGGTTCATAAGAAACCCTAGACCTACTCAACTTCTTGGCCAAGGAGACTCATGCTTCCAAGGAGTTCTCGGCTGAACACTTGAGCAGGGATCCTTATACACACAGAAAAGAGCAGATAATTACAGAAACAACTGCATGTTTTAATCCTAGACACCTTGGCAATGATAAAGAACAAGTTCTTGTAATATATTGAAGAGCATGGACCAACTCTGGCTAAAATAATTTCTACTCTAATGTTAGGGTCATATGATAGGCATCATACTATATGTCTTCTGGAAGTGAATAGTGTCTGGATTTAGCATTTTATGGTTACTGCTGCATCCCCACTATGTACAACAGTGATTGACACAGAGTGGGAACTCAAGGAAATATTTGTTGAGTAGATGAATATTACATTTGTCTACTTGACATTATGTTGCTTTTTTTTTCTTTCTTTTTATAATAATTTATAGTTATTTCTTTCTAAGATCATGAGTCCCATGAAAACAAGATCTTCTGTTTTGTTCACTACTATATCTTCAGTGCCTATAATAGTGCCTGGCAATTCGTTGCTGCATGATGAATATTTATGGAATTAGTGAATGAGATTTATGAAATGAAAGTCAATAAGATAGGTTCATTGTCTTTTGCTTTAAATTGCCACATGTTTGCTGGCATCACTGGTGATCATCAAAGGTCTTCTAGGCCACATTTTGAGAAGCTGGTTAGGGTATACCCATGAAAGTAAGTTTCTGAAATATAGGAAAAGATTATCGGGGCAGAGCTTAGAGATGTGCTAAGATGTGTGCTCAGGGTGGACATTGGAAGCCCCAAGATGCCAGCCATGGAGAGGAACAATATGAGTCAATTGAAAGAGTCTTCAGGGACTGTGGGTGTATATGAAAATTGGGAGATGGCTGAAGTAAGAGTGGAAGAAGGTTGGTTTAACCAGATATAGAGGAAGTATGATGCTGTGGGGAGAACCTCAGTGGGGTTCAACTCCTACTCTACTTCAAAAACTAGGTCAGTTATTTAACCTGTTTGAAACTTACTTTCAAGGAGTGTTATTTGAAGACAAAAATGGAGTGAAGTGAGATTTATGGAAAACAAAAGAATGTCTTCAGACAATGCCTGTTATATTATTATCTGTTCATAGTAAGTGGACACACAAATAAAGGTGCATCTTACCTTTTTAAACAAGGGTGAAAGAATAATGATCTGAGAATGTTGGGGGAAATTTGGGAGTGTTAGGGAGAAGACAATAGGGAGAAGAAAAAGAGCTTACATTCAGAGAGAAAAGAAGATCATGAATGGGTAGTGGAGGAATTATTCTATGAAGAGATTAAGTGTAGAGTAAAATACATTGATAGATAATGAAATGGAGGTGCCATTGGATTCACTGGAATTGATTTTTTTAAATGGGGTCAACAGAGGAAGGATGGAGAAGGGAAGGGGTTGAGATGGATCTGGGTAGAGCTTTGTCAGTTCAGAGGGGCTCAGTCTTGGCAGAGACTGAATCACAGAATGTAGGAAGCAGCACATAAGAGGAGACAGTAGAAACGTGGGCTGCACCAAGATTCCATGTGAATTTAGGAGCACAGCTACTTTTACTCCCCAAAGCATTTTAACTCTGTTATATGTGAAGGGCTGAGAGCTGTATTTGGTTAATCTAGCTTTGGATTTCAGATCCTGGCCTTCACTATCTTCCAAGGACCAGGTGCTGAGGGAGATCCTTGGGCTTTAGAGGGGTCCCAAAGAGAGTGATGAGTATGATGACGAATCCTTCACATTTTAGTTCTTTAGGTTAGAGCAAAGTGGGAGTTACTCAATGCTATCTGGTATAAAGTAAGCAGTATGGAAAAGTTAACAAATCATGAGTGGATTGGATTTGAGTCTTAGCTCATTCAGTGGTATAAATTTGGGCAAGTAATTTAGCCTTCCAGGGATTCTCTATTCTCAGTTGCAAAAAGGGGCTGATAACCAGCTACCTTCCTAGGTATTAGTGAGGGCTAAGTAAGAGAACATGAGCGTGCTGCCTGTTGTATTGGAGATGGTGAATTAAGGTTCATTCTTTTCCTATGCATTTGCAGGTCGTGTCTCACAATTTTGAAAAATGATTCATCTTACTCTTTCAATAGTCAACAAATATGTATTGAGCAGCTGCTATGTGTAGGCCTTGTGCGGGTGCTGGAAATATTATGTGAGCAGGGTAGACATAACCCCTGCCTCACAGAGTTTATAGACCAGTATATATCCTGATGCAGGTTGTTTCTACTTGAATCATTGGACGATGGTGTAAGCTTAACTCCGGTGCAACCAAGCCTCTATTTTATCAGGGCCCTTCCACTTAGAGCTAATTTGCAATATAATCTGACCTCTACTGAAAGGGCTTCACTTCAATGGTAATGTGTTTATTTCTAGAGCAGGGAAGAAAGTTAGCCCTCCATCTGTCACCACTTCTTGGTGCCATTACTGTTTTCCTCTTCACACTAAGCCATAATCAGAAGAAAATACTCATAATGATCATTTTAATCAGATAAATAAGGTTAGCTTTGATACAGTCATATTCCTTAGGAACAATAAATGCATTGTGACACATGAAACACTGTTGTCAGGATTGTGAATCACAATTTTAAAGTCAGAAGAATGAGAAGCCTTATCTGTCTGCCTTATATTTCCTTCTCTTCCTCTAAGAGAGGGAAATAAAAGTTTTTCCCCCCATATAAACTTCACTCCTGGGTACAATGATAAGGAAAAATGCACGCAAAGTTCTATTCTAGTCACCTATTATTTTATTGTGAAGGCAGAAGACAACGTACACACCAAGATGAATTCAATATCTTTATACATCGAAACTGAAAATTGTGAGACAAATATACATTCCCAGGCAGAGGGATCTTTAATCACTGAAGCAGTGCGTTACCAGAGGGTGTCAGATCTCTCAGAACATACACTCTGTTATGGATCACGTCACAGCTTTACACAAAACACTTATTCAGCATAAACTAGCCTTTCAGAAGCTGCCACTGCCCTTCCCCCCCCATTTCCACTTTTCATGCTCCCTTCCTCCCTTGGGAAGATGCTTGCTTGTTCCATTGGCTCTCAGCACCAGTGTTGCCATGGAAACTCGCCTCCTTTTCTTTCCCCTCCCCAGTTACCAAGTACAGCTTCTGGACTCCCTGCCAAGACCTCCTCTGTACAACCTCAATATTCTTTCAATGTTTAGACAAATCTGGTGGAAAATGTTGTTTACATTTTTTCCACAGTGCTATAGCTGCATGTTTTATGCAATTCATTTCTCATGGATCTACCCATGTTCTAAAAGAGATCCCATTCCCCCCTTTCCACAATTGCTTTTTAAAAAAAAATGTTACATTATTTGGTCTGATTTTTAACAAGGCATGAAAAAAAATCTCGGGATCACAGAGATTCCATCCTCGTAGTCAGTTTCATTAAATTCTAAACTTAATATTATGTGTACATTATTTCAATACTTTGGGAGACAATTTCGGTTTTGCAAAAATTATAGTATTAATGCCCGTTTCAAAAAATCCTAAACAGTTACTTAAGTTAGCTGTATCTTAGAAGTCCACTGAAGTACATCTGTGGACTTTAGGTTATTCCAACCAGTATAAGTCAGATGTTTAAATAATATATTGACATTCCTCATTAAGTGCACTTATTCTTAGATGCTTTGGTACATTTTCTGCAGACTTGTAAAGTATTGTGTATGGTTTAATTGGTCATTCTTACACTCATTCATTCTGGCACAAAACATTTGGTCGGTGAAATGACTTTTTGTCCCTGCCCCCACCTTTAAAATGTCAATTTTGCATATGAATTTCTCAAACATTAAAAAATAGGCTCAGCCAAGTATTTATTTACTTAACTTTTTTTTATTATAAATAAATCTCATAAGCCATACTAGTCATCCCACCATGCTTCCACTGCCATATTTTTATTATAAACATTTGTATTTAAACATTTAAAAAATATGTCTTCCAATTACTTGGGAAAAAATCCCTCTGATAAACAGAAGAGGGAGCAATATTTCCTCCTTTTTGACACAGAATGCAGTATTGTTTTTAAAATTCTTATTTCACCTTTCCCCCCCCCCCCCAAATGTAAACCTTCTCTGTTATAATCTCTGCTGTGGATTTTCTTTTCCCTTCTTTCTTTCTTTTTTTTTATGGGGGGAGGGGTGTCTATTGGTGGCGGGAATAGGACCACCCATTTCGATCAAGGAAACAAAGCCTAAATTCTTTCTGGTTTGCTACTTTCTCTTAGGATATAGTCAAATATTAGAAATCTTTGTCTTCTACTGTATATTTTTACTTGCAACAATACTTTAAAAAAAAAAAAATCTACTGCACCACTTTACAAAGAAGCCCGGCCATTGTGTAGTCAACTGGAGTGAATGTGTGCATTCTCCAGGGCCTGCCCTGTGAGAGACTGTCTCCCTGTTGTTCTCACTCCGAGCTGAGTAGGAGCTGTGCACATCTGAATAACAGAGTCTTTTCTGCCTGGTGCAATCCTGGATTGTTACAGTCTAGAGGCCAGCCATGCTGTCACCGGCACAAATTGATTTAACCATCAATTGCTGTGGTCATTAAAGCTGCTAAAAGTCCTCGCCAAACTGATGAATTGCAACTGAATGTGAAATGAGTCTCTAAGTCCGTTTCCCACCATCTCATATCAAAGGCTATTGTATCCTGGCAAAGTAAAGGGTCGGAGGTTCAGGCTGGAGTTCAACAATGGGCTCTGTCAAAGGATAGAGCTCCATTCACTCTGGCACTCCCAATTACAGTTTGCTTTCCATACCTTATTGTATAAAATTTGCATCCAACTAATACATTGAATTATTGGCATACTTTGGGTGTCAAAGGAGTCATTGAATGGTTTGTCCTTAAAATACGTGGAATTCTAAGCATCTGGTGGCTACTGGGTGGTGACAATGAAATGATCCCCTGGTTTTTCACTGCTTGCAAAAGGACTAATTTTCTCTCAGCTCAGATTTAACGCTTCTAAACACTATGCACAACTTCGTCCACATTCACAGCCATGAACTCATTTCTGGAGTTTTTTGAGGGGAGCCGTAGGGGAGGAATGGTACTGTTCCTGCCTAACAATAATGTAATTAAATTTTTTAAATGATTCACTAGAATCTCTGTAGGGCCGAAATAACTGGGCAAAACTGGAACTACAATTTAATGGCTGTGTTTTTCACCTGAAGAAAAATGGGGAGTAAAATAATAGTGAGGCAAAATTAAAATCACATCGAGGCACAGATTTCAGTGCTCACAGAACTTCTGTTAGTTCTTCTAGGAAAAAATATAGGTTACAATTTAGTTTTTCATGGTGAAGCCAGTCAAAGAGCCATGAATCAATTGCACAGTGAACACGTCTCTGTTGCTACTAATGATTAGTGTTTTTTTAGTCAATAATTAAATTCGTGGAGATAAACAATTGTAGAAGATTAAATTCTTGAAGCTTTGGTATTGCAATATTAATAGAGAATTTCAGGAGAAGATTTCAAGTTTTGTAGCAGCATTAATATGCTCCTGTTGATAATAAAATTCTTCTTTTTCTGTCAGATAATCATTTGAACAGTACTTTCATTTTGAGTCTTAACTATGTCAAAATTTTTATTTAGGCATTCACTTGCATATGTGATTTGCACAAATTCACTTGAAGTTTTGTTAAAAATATATATATTTCGGTTAATATTTAAGGGCTAACTACAGTCCTTATTTTTAATTCCAGAGCCTTTAGTTGTCTGTTCTTTCTCCTTTTCTCTTCCCAAACTTTGTAGTAGGGTGACTTCAGCATCTAATGTTTGCCAAGATGTGTAGAGGAAGCTCGGCAGGGAAAACACGACTTGGAGATCAAAGGGAAAGAGCCCCATTTTTATTCCTGCAACCCCACACATTCTGCTTATTTTCTTTCTCTAGCTCATCTTGCCATGAAGTGTTATCAATAGGGCTGAGAAGAACAGATGTGGAAAACAAAATAAATCTGACTTAATATTGTAATGGGGGTTACATGAATACAAAGTATAGAAGAAAATAAGCAAAGCCTGTAAGACCACAGTGCCATAGAGGAGAGAGAGGAAGAAGGGAAGTTTTGCTTAGAGATTCAGTGCATAGGTCAGGGGTTCAGACCATTCAGATGTATTAATAATGAGCTGGCAGACAGATCCAGGTTTGTGTTTCCCTAGACTCTATTTACCATAGACTTTCAGTCTCCAGTAACTTTGTGTGGAAATCCATCAGGAAGAACTGTTACATTTTGCCCAAGGTTCCAAATGACCCTTGAAAAGGTCATTGGAGTCTTGTCTTTAAAAGATCTATTGTTTGGAAAAAAAAAAAAAAAAAAAAAAGAAGGGGGGAGTACAAGCTCCCTTGGCAAAAAAGGAATAAACCTGACTCCAAATTGCTTAAGCATTGTAGACCAAATGGAATGTCTATGTTTTATGACCCAAGGAACTATAGTACATTCTAGATGAAATTTAATGTGTAAATCAATTCTTTTTATAATCTTCAGTCACATAACAGCATTAGAAATGTTATGCTTACTCGTTAGATAAAAGCAAGATAATACAATCTCTCAAAATCTCTCAAAGATAATTTACTTCTGGTTATTTATTCTGGACAATTGTTTAGAATTATTTTTAATATCAATGTGCTGGTAAAATTTCTACATTTATTATGATTATTAATTTATACCCTGGTTTACTTAAAAGTTTGTAAGCCAGGTTGATATGAGAAAGTCCTACTTTAGTGTTACATAAATGCCTTTAACTTGTCTAGTACCTGTAAAAGTCTACTTTGAAATATATGTGCTTACTGAAAATACTTGCTGTGAAAGAGTAACACAAAAGCATTGGAAAGCCTAAAATCAACTTAAAAATTAATTTAAATTTAATAACATTTGACTGACATCTACATTTTAAAGCGATTTAAGAAGATCTTAATGAGAATTTTATCATTATTTCCCTCCACAGGAGAGCAGCAAGTCTGCCTTCTTTGTAAATACTCATATGCAGTGCATGTAATAAGCACTCAATAAATATGTGTAGGGTAAACAAATACAGTCCAACAATATTGTTATAAGATAAGGAGGACAGAGATTTATGCCCATTTACTGCTGAAAAAATCGAGTGTCAAAATTTTGGTATTTCCTCTTGTCATGTGACTAAGACAACACAGATTAGAACTTTGGGTCTTCTGTGTAATAGATTCATTCTTTATTATACTCTTTAGTGTTCCTATAATAATTTAAGGTTGAAAGTGTGATAGAGAGGATCTTTAATCTTATTTTTTAAAAAGTGAACTCTGTTCATGGCGGATACACATTCAATCTCAAATTAGAGAACATTGTGTCTCCTTTAAGCATGGACACATTTTCTCACAGAACCAGAACTCGAATATGATTTTGTGTTACTTTATTTAAAATACTAATGTTCAGGTTGCCTGGGTAGCTCATCGGTTAAGGATCTGCCTTAGACTCAGGTCATGATCTCAGGTTCCTGGGATGGAGCCCTGTGTTTGGCTCCCTGCTAAGCAGAGAGTCTGCTTCTCCCTCTCCCTCTGCCCCTCCCCTTGCTTGTGCATGCGCTCTCTATCTCAAATAAATAAATATAATCTCCACATCCCTCTTACATTGTTGGTGGGAATGCAAGTTGGTACAGCCACTTCGGAAAACAGTGTGGAGGTCCCTTAAAAAGTTAAAAATTGAGCTACCCTATGATCCAGCAATTGCACTACTGGGTATTTACCCCAAAGATACAGACGTAGTGAAGAGAAGGGCCTTTTGCACCCCAATGTTCCTAGCAGCATTGTCCACAATAGCTAAATTGTGGAAGGAGCTGAGATGCCCTTCACAGGGCATGTGCCTTCAACAGATGACTGGATTAAGAAGATGTGGTCCATATATACAATGGAATATTACTCAGCCATCAAAAAGAACTATTTCTCAACATTTGCAGCAACATGGATGGGACTGGAGGAGATTATGCTAAGCGAAATAAGTCAAACAGAGAAAGACAATTATTTTACGGTTTCACTCATTTATGGAACATAAGAAGTAGGAAGATTGGTAGGAGAAGAAAGGTAAAAAGAAGGGAGGGGTAAGCAGAAGGGGGAATGAACCATGAGAGACTATGGATGCTGGGAAACAAACTGAGGGCTTCAGAGGGGAGGGGGGTGGGGGAATGGGATAGGCTAGTGATGGATATTAAGGAGAGCACGTATTGCATGGTGCACTGGGTGTTATATGCAAGTAATGAATCATGGAACTTTACATCAAAAACTAGGGATGTACTGCATGGTGACTAACATAATATAATAAAAAGTTATTATAAAAAATAAAAATAAATAAAGGATATGATTCAAAAATAAATAAATAAATAAATAAAATCTTTAAAAAATATAAAATACTAATTTTCATATTCCTAAATTTTACCTTTTCTAAAAATTCTATTTAAAGATGATTTCTTTGTTTCCTCTAGCCTAAGAATTTCAATTTTAAAAGTTCATTGACTTGTGAATCCTCTGCCTACCATTTCTTTTTGAGAACATATTTATATAAATAATTATAAGGAACAACTTGCTTTTGATGCCTGATAGTCTGAAGAAGTGGGAAGGTAACTAATACTAAGAATTGTTAACACTTTTGTTTAAATAGTATTAAATATTTCAACATTATTTGGATATGATATGTACCAAACAAATCTTTTAAAATTAATCATGTATTTGGTGGGCACTTTCAGTTTGAAGGTTCATGTTTTTACATCTGTGAATTTTTCTTCTATTATTTTTTTGTTTAATTTTCTCTCTTTTGTCTTTGTTTTCTCCGTTTGAAAATCCTAATAATTGGATGTGGGGCATTCTGAATGGATTCTCTAAAGCTCTGATCTTCTCTCTCAAATTTGTGTTCTTATGTATGTATATATTATGCATTTTTGCCTAGGGGTAAATTCTTGAGTGACCCTACTTTTAGTATGAAGAGGTATTACCTTGTTCCAAAACCTCCAATTAATTCCAGTTTTTAGCCCCACTCCTCACTCCATATCTCTACTAGCTAATTCTGAGTCTGTAGAACAGCTTGATTTCTGCTGGAAAGACCTCCTTTCTCAGCTTTAGCCACTCAGTATGTTTTCAAGTCTTCAGCTTTCTCTACCTTGCCTCATTTATCAAATACTCCATAATCTTTGTCTTTCTCTCCCAGTTTAAATACATATATATTATTTTAATGTGGAGATGGCCTCCCTCACACTTACCTCATTTTTAGGATTATCTTCAAACATATATTTTCAAAATTACTTTGCTCTCATTTTAGTAAGATTTCCTCATCTGCTATCTTGGAACAGCCTGTTTATTTTAGGATCAAAAACATTGTTTATAGATCGATTTCTGGGAATTTCTCCATTTTTATTCTATTTTACATAGTCTGTTATTATTACACAAGAAATGCAATTACACTGAAGAAAATTAGACAAGCAAAAGTTTAAAAAAATGAAGATACAATTCCAGAAATCACCACTGTGTATCCTCCTAGATCTATCTGTCCATCTATCCTGCCACCTGTCTACCTACTTACACACATATGCATGCATTTTTTAAGCAAAATGAGATTATACAGTACATACTTTTGGGTAACATATCTTTTCAATAAATTCCACCTTTCTGTTTTGGTAAATTTTCTTTGGATCTCATACCCAGACCACATTCAAACTTCCCCAGCTGACCCCAAAGTATTCTTTGTATTGCATGTGGTCATATATTCCTTTAATCTCTTTCAATCAAGCACAACTTCACCTTCATAACACATATTTATTGTAGAAACTTAGCTAGTTTACTTGAATGTTTCACCCTCTGGGTGTATCTGATGGATTCTTCGTTCCCTCTCTCCCACTCTCCCCTCTTCTTTCCTTCCTTCTTCCCTCTGTCCCTCCCTCTCTCCCTTCCTTCCTCTTTCATCATATTCCTCTAATTCCTGGTTCTTTTAGTAGGAAATGATATTAGAGACCAGAGTCTGTATGCTATGTCTGAATACTCTATTAGTTGAAAATTGAACACTAAACTGCCTTCTTTACAAATATGCCAAAAAAGGAATGAAGTATTAATACATGCTATAACATGGATGAATGTTGAAAACATCATGCTAAGGGAAAGAGTCTTGTAACAAAAGGACCCATATTGGATGATTCCATTTATGTGAACTGTCTAGAATTAGCAAGTCCATAGAATCAGAAGGTGAATTATTGGTTTCCAGGAGCTGTTGAAGTGCGTAAGCATTGGGAAGGAAGTGAGAACTATTTTCATGGGTGCAGGGTTTCATGTGGGGTCATGAAAATGTTCTAAAATTAGATAGTGATTATGGTTATACAACTCTTTAAATATACTAAGAATCATTGATTTGTATACTTTGGATGAATTGTACGCTATGTGAACTACATCTTAATAAAGCAGATATTTAAAAGTAAACATTCGAAGTTTGGGTTTCAAAAAAAGAATCTCCTGACCTTCCTTTAATCTTCCTCAGTAATTCAGAATTGAAACTATTAACATCAGTAGAGTTTTGGAGTTGGGAGCAAGTGTTTATTGTTTGAATGCACACTGAAGGTTGAAGTGACAGGATTTGCCAATGGATTCAGATCTGTGATAGAAGAGGTAAGAAAGAAGTTAAGGATTATGCAAACTTTTTAGTTTGAACAACTGTAATAATGGGGATGCTATTTACTGTGATGAGGGACACTAAAGGAAGAGCCAATTTATTGAGGCAGGAAATGAAAGGTTGGGTTTCGGATGGCTTGAGTTTAAGGTGCCTGTTAGATATCCATGTGGTGATGCTGAGAAGCCATTTATATTCATCTAGGGAGTGAGCCTCTCTAGAAAAAACAGATGTTCCAAGAACTGAGCCCAGTGGTACTCCACCTCCTTGATAACAAGAGGACCACAGAGAATTTAGGCACAGATGTGAAAAGTTAGGTAGATGTGGTGGTGGGAGCTTATGAAATCTTTCTGAGTACTTCTGTTTCCTAGTGAAGTAAGAAGCATGGCCATCATCTGAGATTGGTGATGATAGAAATAGAGGAGGTTTCGAGTGAAGAGATGGAGGAAAGTGTCATCTAGAACAATGAGATGGTAGTGGGACCAGAGTGGCACAGCCAAAAGATTCGTTGGGTCAGAATTCAAGGTCATACATTTAACATGGAGCCATTCATGTGTGGTTGTATCGCGTATTCCAGCAATCCTCAGCTATGTGAGTGAAACTACAAAGAGAGTAGAGAGTCAGATTTAACAGGAATAGGCTTTTGACAGATGAGAATGATGAAGGAAGGAAGGAAGGGCAAGGCAGATGGGAGAATTCAAGGAAGTGGTTATTATGAAGAACCATGCAATTTGAGCCAGGTAAAGAAGCATTGACTGTCAAGGTAGCAACAGATAGTGAAAAGATAGTTCAATAAATGGATTTTAGGTTTCAGTAGGTTGGAGAATTGTTGACATACTCTGGGTATATAAGAGGTGTGTTGCTTGCATTTGAATTTTGGAGGGGTTGCAGTTATTGATAATGAAATGGTCCAGGAGGGAATGTTGGAAGTTTGCTTAGCAGAGTGAAGAACAAGATCTTTGGAGGAAAAATGGTCAGGGTACTGAGATGAGATATGAGAGACATTACAGATGTAAATTTTGAAATCACCATGAATTATGACAAGAATTAAATGAGAGAGAAAAAGTGAGCCAGGAACCATTATCCTCAATGTGCTAGAGTGACTTGTAGCTCTGAGCATGACCATAACAAGAATGAATGGGTGCAGTAGTCTGACAGTATGGGATTCAAAACTGGGGATTTTTAGAAAGGAGAGAATGGAGATGGTCTGGAAGCTACAATGAGATACAAGGGTTGTAGGCATGAAATTTGCCTTCAAATTTACAAGAAGTTACAAGAGAAGTTACAAGAAAAGCAATGTTGTGATTCCAGTTGGAGCTAGAAAACATATGAAGGAGATGTTTAAAATGTGGGGAATATTGTGGATAACTGACAAGGAGTGTCAGAGTGCACAGTTGTTGAGTTTCGGGAGTTGGAGTGGGGGTTGGGAGATGGAGTCTTGGGACTGAGACATGGCCTGGGAGTACTGGGCTTCCTTTCAGAATATGATGTAAACAGAGATATAGGGCATAGTAAGATTAGTTCTGAAAGTGCCAAAGCAGGTAGTGGTGAGACTCAGTGTCCCAGCGAGGCAGGCCAGGGGTGGGTCTTATTAGAAGCATGTAGAGTTTAAAGCCTTTTTCTTCATTTCCACCAATGGTGGTGTGAAAGCACAAGAAACATTTTCATGGATCACACTTCACTTGGGAGCTCCCTCTTTAGTCCTTCTTCAGGAAAGGGGAGATTAGAATGGCAGTCTATGCAGATGGAACACTGAGGCTCCCCTTTATGCATGGTCAAGGTAGAATGCTAGAAAAAGATTATATGTAATATATATATATATATATATATATATATATATATATATATATATATTATATATATATATACATAAGATTATATGTAATATATATATATATATATATATATATATAATTCATGGTGATTTCAAAATTTACATCTGTATATATATATATACACACACACACATGTAGATATATATTTATAGATATATGTATATCTATATTTATATATATAAAGAGAGAGAGAGAAGGAGTATAAAAAGATAATTATATGAAAATCGGTCATAGGAAGATGTGCTATATTTGTTTCTATGTCACTGAATGCCTCTGGGGTTATAAATACTCATTGTGTGGGGACATCTGAGTAGCTCAGTTGGTTAAGCACCAGACTCTTGATCTCAGCTCAGGTCTTGATCTCAGGTTCGTGAATTCAAGCCCTCCATTGGGCTCCACATTGGTCGTGGAGCATACTGAAGAAAAAGAAAAAGGAAAACAAAATAACTCTTTGTTTAAAGAGCTCTGCTCTCAAAGGTGGAAATATGGTTTAGAATCACGTTCTTGTGTACGATTTTATTCCACGTGTACAAAAACACCATGGGGGCAGGTACTGGCACCCCAGGTTCACAGTTCCTTTCTCACAGCACTGAAATCCAAAGAAAGCACTGAACATTGAAAATTGTTTTCCTAACTCATATTTTTTAAGATTTATTTATACTTGAGAGAGAGAGAGAGTGAGTGAGTGAGCATGGGGGGGGGGGGTTAGGGGAAGAGGGAGAGGGAGAAGGGACTTAAGCAGACTCTGCACTGAGCGCAGAGCCTGCTGATGGGCTCGATCTCACAACTCTGAGATCACAACCTGAACAGAAACCAGGAGCCCCACGCTTAACCAACTGCGCCACCCAGGTGCCCCTCCTAACTCATTTGGTAGCAAAATCTGACCTGACCTTAACTAAATTAGCAGCAAACTATTTGTAATCTTTATTTGATTTATTGTGAATAATCTTATATTTCTCTTCTGAAATACTAGTGTGATTATGGGGAACTGCTTAAGGCTCTGGTTGGGATGGTCCATGATAACATGGTACATGTGCCCTATTAACTTTTTAAAATCTGAGAAAGTCCCAGTTTCAGAATATGTTAGACAATAAGGGATTACAACCTGTATTCAAATTCTCCAGGAATGAAAACTGATGTTTAAAGACTTAAGTAACCTTCCCAAGGCTGAGTGGTAGGTAGTAGAGCCAGGCCTGGCTCTGTGTGAATCCAGGGAACACTGGCATCAATCGTGGAATCTGCCTCAGCCAGTTGTCCTCACTGGGTGTAGACTTAAAGCCACTTAAAACTCATTTTTGTACAACCAGGGACCTCAGTGCAGAGGAAAGAGAAATCCTATGAGAACTCATGTAGTCTCATCTTGGGTATACTTGCATTTGGATGTACATGAATAGAGGGGTGTCTGTGTCTCTGTCATAGCCAGGAAGACCGTTCAGAATCAGAAGGAAAAAACTACTTTTTATATGCAAAGCGAATAGCTCAGAAGCAGAATCTCCCCACTTAGAAGCTGACTTGTCTAGCCTGCACCTGCCTTCCCCAAATTACCCAGTTAAAAGGCTGTATGCGCAAAATGTATGAGTTCTTGATCAAAAGGAATTTATTTTCTAAAATCTACGCTTCTCTACACCACAGCCACTGCTAATAATAGCCAACATTAACTGAATGCCCACAGTCTTCCAAGCACTGTGGTGAGCATTGTACATGCATTATTTCACTTGATGCTTAAAACGACTGTGTGAGTAGGCAATATTTATTATCCTCCTTTATGGATGAGGAAATCAGAGATTAGAGAGGCTTAGAAAATTGGTCAACGTCAATAGCTAGTGAATGGGAAAGACAGACTTCAAGCCTGTGCTGCCAGATTCGAGAACAGTCGGTTTATAACTATTAGCATACCACTTACATTTATAACCGCTGAGCACCTGGTCAGGAAAACTTAGAAACGTAATAAACTAATAACCAGTGAATCAGTTGAATCGATAATCAAAAATCTTATCCCCAGTGACCTTACTCTTCCCCTGCAAAATCTCCAAGCTGCCACTGTTTTTACACATTTCTTTTGCCAAGCTAGCAGAGAAAAAATTATAATAATTCTTGTCACAACAAATTGTTTCAGAAAATTTCACAAATGGGTGCGGCGTCTCATTTTATAGGACTCAAAGAATTTGAAACTAGAGTCAGAGATGGTACATGATAAGAAATGTATGGACCAATCTCATTTTTAAACAGACGTAAATATAGTACATAAAACTCTAATATGACATAATTGTATAACGGCATTTAACGTATATAAGAATATTCTTTTTTAGATGATTTATTTATTTATTTTGGAGGGGGAGAGAGAGAGAGAGCACATGGGGGTAGGAGCAGAGGGAGAAGGAGAGAATCTCATGCAGACTCCCCGTGGAGTGTGGAGCCTGATTCAGGGCTTGATCTCATGACCCTGACATCATGACCGGAACCGAAATCAAGAGGTGGATGCTCAACTGACTGAGCCACCCAGGTGTCCCATTATAATAATATTCTACACAAGTCTAGAATTTTTTTTCTAAATATACATATCTAGAATTTTTTTAAAAATAAGAAACCAAACGGTTTCTATTCATTCAACATTATACTGGAAATTTTAACTACAGCAATAAGATTTTTTTTTAAGTAAATAATAATAGCAATAATAAGAGCTACTCTTTTTTCGCAAGCCCACTAGGGGTCATACGCTTTATGCGTATCCCATTTTATCCTTACAATAATCCTGAAAGGTTACTATCATTATTTCCATGTTATAGCCAAGAGAACTAAGATTCAGAGAGTTACTGAATTTGCCTGTGGTTGTACAGCTCTTTGCTCCTTTCTGTTACCAAGCCAAGTCATTAAAACCTGAGAAAGAAGAGGGTTCAGTGCATGGTTTACCATTCTACTACATCCTGGAGAGGGATTTTAGCTTGTGCAGTGTAGTTTTTATAAGGCCAGGGTCAGAAGCAGTGAGTACAATGACTACTGACTACTGTCTACAGGTTTTCTTACTCATTCACCTCTTTCTTTCCTTTTCTTCCTCTCCACTCCTTGGAGGATATTTTTTGGTGAAAGAGACACTGACTCTGTTAACTTAAAAGTCATTCTGCTATTGAAGGGCTTTGCTAGTGGCAAGGGACGTGTGTTTTTCTTGTAGGTGTTTATCTCTGAAGAAACTGGAGGACATAAAGTCGCCTTCCATGGAATGGAAGACTTGATGGATTGCTTCTGTACTGTCTCCACGGAGCATGAAAGGGGCATCAAGTATGCTGAGGAGGTGGTGACAAGAGAAAAGGTGGGGAGACTGGGGAAAGAAGGGACTTCTGAATGACTATCTGAAACAGTCCCCTAAAACTGAGAACTTACTCAATGGGCAACACAAGGAAATGTTTGCTACAACCCCAGGTCCTAAGGGTATGTGAGAAAGTCTAATGGTAAGACTTGTTTCTGAGTCATGGCCTGTTGTTACCTCTCCTTCCTGACATGATGGACAGAATGAACGGGTTATACATCAGGGTGAAAGTGAGGATAGCCCTATTCGTCTGTCTCTCTGCATTAGCACCTGAGCAGATGTTGGATAATAATTTAATACAGAAGAAGGATCTACTCCCCTGCCTTTGGAAATATATGAACATAAATGGGAGGAAGAATGGACATTGGAGGGCGCAGTGAGCAAGATGAATTGTTTGTTAGCCCGCAAAGGGTGTAGGTTAGTTACCATGGAAGGAGGCCGAGTTTAATTTGCAAATGCTCAAGTGAAAATCGGATACTGAGAAATTTGACACATATAATTTCAGACGGTGTTTCAAGAACCCAGCCTGAAACATTAGTTCTTAAAAAATAATCTGGAAGCCACTCAAGAGTAACAAACGTTCTCGGTGCAAAACAATTTTGACTGTACCGGGAGTTAGGTCAGATTTCACAGATTAAGGGTATCACTCCTACAAATTTCCCTTTACTTCAGATGCCAGCTACAAGCTTCGGGGTCCCCAGGCCATCTGCACTTCTGACCAATTGGCTGTGAATTTGGAGGTTTCCACTCCCCCTCTGGGCTGATAATTGGCTAGACTGACTCACAGAACTCAGGAAAGCACTATACTTATCATCCGAATTTTATTAAAAAGGATGCAAATCAGGACCAGCCAGAAGAAGAGATGCACAGCTCGCCCCAGGAGGATTCTCAATGCCAAGGCTTTATGTCCTCAGGATGCACCACTTTCCGGGAACATCGATACTTATCACCAACCCGGAAGTTCTCTGGAGCTTCAGGTGTCTGGACTTTTTATTGGGGTTCCTGATATAGATGTGACTGAATCATTGGCTATGTGATTGAGCTCAATGTCCAGCACCCCTCCAGTTCCCAGAGATTGGACTACATCAAAGTTCCAACTTTCTAATCATGTAGTTGGTCCTTCCAGCATGGCCATCCCTATCCTAAAACTGGGGACCCACCACAAGTCACCTCATCAGCATAAACCCTTGAGGTCCCAGGGGGGTATCATGAATCACAAAGATACCCCTGTCAATTAAGAAATACCAAAGGTTTAGAGGCTCCCTCCCAAGAACCAGAAACAAAGACCAGCCAAAATTTTTATAGAATACTCAGGTTACATTAGAGAACAGGGTACTATTAAACACACTACTTTCTGGAGAGTCTCAGAAAACTGCTGTCTCATTTCCTAGCTCTTGTCCCCACCTACTTCCCACTTCACTTCTTGGTTAGAGAGGAAGCCATTCAGCTGCTCCTACCTTCTGGCCCACCTTCAGGGACAGGCTTGGGGCTTCGCCCTCCCTTTTTGGACTGATGTGCAATGATGCTCTTTTTCTCTCTGGGTCCGCACTGTTGGCTGAATCTGGCAGCCCCTGTGCTGAGGGCAGGGACGGAACCAATGGCAACTCAACCACCTTTCTTTCTACACAAATGAATTTTCTCATCTTTCTCGTCTTCCCCTTCCTCATCCAGTCCTTAAATGCAGCTCCTTAAAAATTAGCATTTTAAAATTTAGAAACAGTTACGCAATGTTATAGATTCACCTAGAACTCCAAGGAAGAAAGTAATTAAATTAAGGGATAGAATTGAAAGCTGGAAACCCCCAGAGAACCCATGGTTGAAGAGTCACAGGCACAGAAAACTGAAGCTCTTTCCTCCACTTGCTCCTGATGTTGAGGCAAGCGTGTTATATCTGAAGGAAAGAGACTGAGTGCAGGGAAGAAAAAACAGAGCCAGTAGACCCATCAGCCAAGTCAGCCTTCTGGAAAATAACAGTCCACACATTAGGTAAAGAACATGTCTTCTCATTTGAAAGGCAGCTTGAGGCTAACCAAGAATGATTTTAATTCAAGGATAGAAAGGCATTACAGACATATTGCTGCATGATATGGAGTTGTTGCCCGGAAAAGTGGTTATCCTTTGTGACCAGGCAAAAAGGCGCAAATATCAACTGTTAATGAGAGTGGGAATTAATTTAGGGGGGAGATCAACAGCCTGTAATTGATTTCATAATTAATTTGTTTAAATCACTTTATATCTGTTCCTGCTTAAAAGTTTTAAATTGTATTTAGAAAAGAAAATAGAATTATAACCTTTTTTTTTGGAATGAAAATTAATACTTGCCCTTTTTAAAAATTCAGAAAATACAGAAAAGTGTAAAGAAGAAAACAAAAATCACTTGTAATCACCTCCAGATACGCGCTATTAACAAAGTATTTGTACAAAAATATGTGTGAGTTTACATAAGAACAGAGCCATATTTTATATGCTTCTTTAAAGTTTATTATTTTACTTGATATGTCCCGGATATTCTGTAGATTAACAGACATAGCTATGCATCATTATTTTAATTTCTTTTTTATTCCATCACATGTCTCTACCATATGCTTTTTAAGAAATCCTGCTCTTAAACTGACCAATCTCTGTAATTCTAACCATCCTATTCTTGGCTTCCACCCATTACGTACATTCGCACGTGGTTGAGATGCAAATCTACTGGCTCCTGAGGCCGATATAGATATTTATCAGAGTCTTTTCTTTTACCAGCAGACTGCCTTAAAAGATGATTTCCTTCTGCTGCTAAAATATAGGAAGAAAATGGCTGATTAGGCAGCCCTTGTCTCTAAACTAGAAAGCCCAAGACAAGGTACCAAGGAGTAAAAGCTAAATTATATTCAAAGAGAATAAACATTGAAGTTGTATATATTTCTGAAGGGATCCTTGAATAGAAAGATAAATATTCTGGGCAAGTTTATTAAAGCACTCAAGCATGAGGAAAACAAAATTTAAAGTAAGCAATGACTTCTTGCTATTGAAGACTGATTAAAAAGAGAAAAAAAAAAAAACCCAGCTACTTGAATTCTCCTAATTGGGTTCTATTTGCATAGTCTTTTGTAATATACTGATTGGAATTAATTGGTTAGTATTTTTATTTAGTTGTGTTAACAAAGAACTGTCTTCTTGATTTGTGTAAAGTCGTCAGTTAAAAAAAAAAGAAAATAAATAAACATAACATTTACTTACCCAGTTAATGCCTGTAGCAAACTTAAGAATTGAGGCCACAAGTCAGTTCTTATAGTAATATTCACCTCGAGGGCATTATGTTTGGTCCTATACAAAATATCTATAAAAAAATAAACAAGCTTTTACTGTGGGCATTCTCAAACTATAAACTATCAATAAATTTCATTCCAGCGTATCTTAAAATGTTATGTCATTGTAGCTTTCATGAACAGAGTTGACAGAGCAACTTTCTCTAAATGTTTCCCTGCAATCACAACGGGGATATTTTAAATTGGTATTAATTTCACATAGATGAGTTACTATAGAGTTTCCTGCAGAATGAGGTTGCCATATATTAATATGCAGTGAGGTTACCAAACTTTGCCTGAATCCTGAAGATAGTACAGTTCTCATGTGGGACTACCTATCAGATAACGTTAGTGTTGCTATAACCTGGGAAAGGTTTTTGCATTATAAATAAATAACCATACTCAGAAGAAAACATCAAATGAGCTTCCAAAACCTTTCCATTCCTGATTCATCAAGGAGAAAGGCATCTAGCAAAATGACAGCACTGCATCTCAGTTGGAGAGCAATAACGATTACATTAGAGTGCATAGAAACATGAAATCTATGGAGTGTAAACTTGTCAACAAGGCCCTTTTATCAAATGATGCAGAACATCTATGGGGTCAAATGTATTGCTGAGATGTCAAATGGCTCCTTCCTGTTCTTTACTTGGAAAATATCAGGTGGCAATTTTGTGGATGGGGAGACTTTCTGAAGTGGATTTCTGTTACCTCTTGGTCATCAGTTTCCCTTCCCCCTTCATCACAGTGTTTCAGTGTTCGTTCAGAAGCCTAATCCTTGCCATGCAGCCCAGAAGCTTCAGGGGGATAGGGATAGGATGATGGACCTAACTGGTTAACAGGTAATCACATATTCCTTTCACAGTAACTAATCCAACATGTGGCATTTCCACTGCCCGAAAGAATTGATTCATCAGTGAGCATGTGACCCAATCCAGCCAAATAAGAAGGAAGAGGAGGTTTTCTCAGGGCTTCTTGTGAGTTTCTTCATTCTTAAGAGAGAGGCACCAGAAGAGAAGCTTTCTTTTCCTTGGAGTGCCATCCTCTGTAGATATAAGGCCTGGAATGCTACACCAGTTTTCCTACTCAGGAAGTCAGCGGGGGGATGAGCCAACAGATAAAAGAAGGCTCAGTTGGGAGAACACAAAGAAATTGAACAAGAGCCATTAAATGAAGCCAACTTTGAAAGTCTTCTCTCTAGAGTTCCAGTACCACGAGCCAACAAATTCTCTACTTTTAATCCACTTTGAACTAGGTTTAATACTATTTGTAGACAAAAACTCTCATATTTTACAGAACTTTCTAATTTTTTTTTTTGTCCTAGCGTGTGTAGTATTTTATTCAAGGCCTCCTTCAGATGCATTAAGTCATATCTTCTGTGAAGATTTTTTCTAAATGTGAACAGATAATCACATAAAAGTTTCAGAAATGTTTTTCCCTCAGGTGGTTCAGTAGGTCTTTGGAGAATTTACTTATGGGTCTTGGTTGTTTTCAGTAACTGTTAAAAATTTATGAAGGGAAGCTTCTTTCCTACCCTAGTTGAACACAACTTCTTTTTTTTTTTTTTTTTAAAGATTTATTTATTTATTTATTCGACAGAGATAGAGACAGCCAGTGAGAGAGGGAACACAAGCAGGGGGAGTGGGAGAGGAAGAAGCAGGCTCATAGCAGAGGAGCCTGATGTGGGGCTCGATCCCATAACGCCGGGATCATGCCCTGAGCCGAAGGCAGACGCTTAACCGCTGTGCCACCCAGGCGCCCCTGAACACAACTTCTAAGCCTCGGAGTCTCTTTCCACTGACCTGGAGTAAACAGCCTGCTCATACAGTTCTTCTACTCTGAACATGAAGAAGGAGCCTATTTTCCACACTCGCTGCACCAGAATATAAATTTTTATCCCTGAACTTCTGACTATGCCCTCCTTTTAGGACAGTAAGATGACTCTGCACAGAAATACCTGTCTTCAGAACTTTGAATCCACGTACACTCTCAGTGCATGGCCCTTTACATAAATGACAACCTATCTTGGCCTTTAAATCTATTTATCTCTGTACCCTCCCTATGGTACGTTATAACACAGTTCAAGTTCTTTTCTCTTGCCTCTGGCACCATTCTATACATGCATTGCTCAAGCTTATGGTCGTGCTTAACCTATAGCAGAATATACAAGGCCTCCTTAATTCTGGACCGTGCGTTGTGACTAATCCTGGGGGATCCACTCTAGCTGGTAAAGCTGGGTAGAAGGCTCTAGCAAACATGAGCAGGTCAGAAATTAATCTCCTCATACCATCCAATTTTTACAGCAACCAGATAACCATGGAAAATGGGGAAGCAACCAGACAAAATTCCAGCTTTCAAATTCATGGGGAATTTTCTATTGATTTCCTTCCTCCATTTGATAAACTCACATACCACAGCTGAAGTTTAGTTCTCTAGCTAGTCCTACAATTTTGACAACAAGTTATAACCCCAATTTCAGAATCATTTCTGTGATATACTTTTGAATTGTTGTTGTTATTCCAATAATCATTAGAGTTGGGCTTACCTGGCTCCCAGTTTTTGTTATATTATCCCACCAGTGTGATGGTCATGTTGAAAACATACTCTTGAGCAGTCTGATAATTTAAATTAATTGATTCTAGACTCGGGCTTCTCAGGTCCCATTCCAGATCAATTGAATTATTATCTTTGAGGATGCAGGTTTTATATACTTAAATTTCCCAGGTATTTCCAATGTGCAACCAAGTTTAAGGACACATATTTTAATTTAAGATGCAGCACAGTGAGAAAATTTAGATGCAAGATCCTTGATAATTGCTATCTCCTACCCACTATAGCACATATATACACTCAATCCTACCTTAAATAAATCTAGGACAGACTCTGTCTGAAATCATATATAAAGAAGAAAAAGATGACAAATGGAATGTACAATGCTCAGCACTGCAGCCGGTTTCCTTCAAAGGAGCTGGCTGTGGTTTTACATGATGTGTCCTACAGAAAGTTCCCTAGGTTTTTTTCTAGATGTTATTACATTTCTCCAAAGTTTCATATTTACCGAAACCACAAAGGAAAATCTCTTGTACTTTATCTCATTTATGCACCCTCTTTCATTTATTCCTTCTTTGGTTTCCCTCTTCTCCCGCTTTCTCCAGTTGTCCAGCTCTGCCAGGTACCATAGGGGACTTGGAGAGACCATGTGGCCCCATGCTCCTGATGCATAGAGCCATGGAAAAATGGAGTCTTCTGTGTTTGTGTGTGTGATACAAAATTTGTGGAATATTTTTGGTGAGTGGAATTCCCCAACTCTATAGATTTCTGTTTCTTCTACATTCTATACAGTTTTGAGGAATAAATATGTGCCCTTGAGCATTTTCCAATGAGTATATAAATACCTTTCACTCAAAAAGTGTTAAGTCCTTTTGCCCAAGACCTACCCTAGAGTAGAAACTAAAGGAGCCTTACACTTCTCTGAGGCTTCAAAGGCTCTGTTGTTGTATCCTATGGAAAAATAGGAGCACGATTACGGTATACACCAAAGCTATGGAGAAAAACATCATGAGATCTTAATAGTTTTGTGGTGTATGTCTTCACAAACAAGAAACGAATTGCTAATACTCCTGTACAGTTTAGGGTTGCCAGATTTAGGAGAAAAAAATACTGGTCATCCAGTTAAATTTGAATGCCAGATAGACAATGGCTATTTCTTTGTATGAGTATGTCCCATGCAAGATATTTAAAATTTTATTTGTTATTTATCTGAAATTCAAATTTAACTGGGCATCTTGTATTTTATCTGACAACCCTAAAATTTAGGTAAGTTACCTAAATTCTATTCTAAAAAAATATTTCACTATTTTCTCTTGGTTTTTTCTTAGAAGCTTAACGATATGTGCCATCTATCCCAATGATTCTCAAGGTGTGGTCCCTGAGAACTTTCAGGCTCCACTTCAGACCTATTGAAAAAACTCTTGATTCAGCAATATTTGTTTTGACAGGCCCTCTAGGTGCTTCTGACAAATGGTCAAATTTGAGAACTAATATATCTCAACTCAGGTTGCCTTTCTACTAGCGTAATTAACTTCTACAAATCTGTATCTCCAAAGAAGTCAAGTTAAAATAAAATGGTCTTAGTGTGGAATTCTAACAACTTGAACTACCAAGGAAATATTCTCAATGTTCAGCCAAATAAATCATACAATAGAATCAGTTTCAAATAATTAAAAATTCATTTTTTTACACATTCATCACAAAATTGGCACTCAGTAACTGAGTAGAGCTACTTTGTTATGACTGTCATTAGCATTCTGTATGAGCATTATTCCCGTTCTTTGATGAGTGGCATGAAATCACCCAGGATATGGACTTGACTCCGAAAGACAATACTTAATAGTAAACTATAGCAAAAATTGTTTGACTCTAATACACACCTTGCTTGAGAGAATAAAACCCTTTGGGCTCCTGCGTCTTAATACTTCATACTTGAGTTCCTGGAAGAAGCACCACGATGAGCCCTAAATTATGATTTCATTTTTCATAAGGAAAAAAAAAGAATAATTGAAAATGAACATAGTAGTTTAGATAAATGCTGATTTCAATAAAGTGGGTTTTTCATAAAAGTATATTAAATTGTATAATATAGCACTAATTTTGTTTTGTTCAATTTTTAAAATAAGGCAAGTACCCTGGGCAACTCAGAGACTGATTGTACCTTGTAGGGAGTCAGGGGAGGGTATAATTGGGGTCACTGTTGAAATTGCATTTTATAAAAATGGATCTCCCTTTGTGGGGACACATACAACCAATGTGAGATATGGTTTCAACTACGTGTGAAGACCAGAAATAATGTATTTTGAATCAGAAAAAAATGACAGCTTCCTTTTGGAAGCCATCATGAGTGTGACAAAGGATGCTCGAAACTGTGTGACTATAATTTAGGTGACAAGAACAGGCAAGTGTCTTCATTTGTGTCCTGAGTATATTTGTAAATATGAACAGATTATTATATTTGCTACCTATTTCATAAACAAATTGTTAAGATACATGAGATTATTGGAGATGATGTTAGTTACTATTTTAGTGTGCAGGGCACTTTCAGAGGCCTGAGACTAGCATAGGGTCTGCTCTGGGATAACATATACCGATACAGGATCGTGCATCCAAGAAGTTTTGTGAAATCTGATGTGGTTATAGCAGGCTCTGATGTATAAGGCTCCTAGGATCTCCACATCCACGCTTTCTGAGCAGAAACAGGTCCACTGAATGAGGGCCAGAACAGACCAAAGAGGGGCTGGCTTGGGAGTGGTGTCCGTATTCAGAATTTCTGAGTTGTAACTGAGCTGAACTTGATGAAATTTCATTCAGCCAATTCATCAGCCCTATTCCATTTCCTCCCATGTCCAGGTTGATACTGTAAACCAGGAGACAGGACATCCTTTGGATGGGTCTGCTCAGAATGACTAAGCTATTCTTCTTAGGTGGTAGAGTGGCTAGGTAAGCCTTTCCTGCAAACATATAGGGATTGTCTCCAAATCCTCGGTATTGCTTTACATATATATTTGGGGCCATTAGAGTTTACTCTATTTCCTGGCCTTATACTCTTCTATCCATGATTAGTTTTATATTACAAAACAGGTGCCTGACCTGAGGGAGTACTATGTCATATATCTCTGCACTTGAAATCCCAGGGAAGGAAAGGTTTACTGCTTTCAAAACATAAATGTCAGAGACTGAGCTCTTCAATATTAAATTAAGGAAATCTTTTCTCCCTATATGCAGTCCGAGGCTTTCTCAAAGTCACATACTTGGAATTAATTTAACTTCAAATGAGTACTGTGATTATAGATAAAAAATAATTAAATTAAAATCAGAACTGTGAGTTAACATAATTTCCTTAAGTAATACCTAAGGCTATATTTTGGAGAGATTCTTCCAACTATCATTAAAGATGATTACTAAGGACAAGGAATTAGTACTATTAGAAGTAAATATGCAAATGCATAGTCCTAAGCTGAAGTTCTAGAGTTCAGTTTGGTTTCCATAAAGATGAAAATCAGTTAAGTCTGAATATGAGAGCATAAGAGTAAAACAATCTGATTATTTTAAGAAAGGAATTTAATTACAAAGCCATGTTTATAGATTTGGCACTTCATTTTTTAATTTTTGCCAGTTCTTTCACCATTCAAGTATCTATTTCATACAGGGAAAATTTAAATTCTAATCTCTATCCTCTAAAGGGCTTTGTTAATCTTTCATCCAAAAGTTGGGGGAAAGAAAATAAAGTAACGTTTATTTGAGTCTAACATGTGTAGGTTATTTGAGAACACTTTATTTAATGTAGAGGTTTTATATAACATCATTATTAGCTCTGAGAATGGATGTGGACATTGATTTCTGCACTTAAATATTAATATGATTAGGCTTTTTGCTGGTTATATTTTCTTTAGTTTTGTTGAAATTAAGCCAACACATTGTATATTCCATTATTTTAGAATTCCTTCTTTGTATTAAGACATTTGCTGTGATTTAAAAAAAAAATGTATCCAGTGGTTAATGATATGCTTTCAAAACAGACTTGCAGGCCTGATTTTGTAATGAGCGGCACATATGGCGCACATCTACCTCCGTTTCTTGGACAGTCGGAGGGACGCGTGGCCACAGGCAGTTGTAAAGTCTGCCAGGGCTTTCAGGAATTTATAGTGAAATCTTGCCTTGATTATAAGAATTGATGTCTTTGGCTTTTAATTTTCTTCTGAATTTAGTATTTCTTATGCAATAAATCTACATCAATATTTCAAAATTATCAGAGGATTCTTGAGATTCCTCTAGGCCACATTTCCATAGAAACTTTAGGAACCCAAATGTTGACCATATTCATTTTATATGTCTGTTTTCCCAATTCCGACCCAGCCTCGAATCTAATACAACATTGAAAAATACATTTTACTTTCCATTAGTTTTTTTTTTTGGGGGGGGGCGGGTAGGGGTGGGTAGTGCTACTGCCTGTATCAAAATATTTCATTATTGAAAATAGGGTAATTTCATAACAAGAATTCCTAAAAGCCTTCATACCCTGAGTATACAAAAACAGATTTAATTTTGGATTGGGAGTTTATGGCCATTCAGTTAATCTAACCAAACACAAAGGTCAGCCAACAATTACTTTAGAAGAGGTTCATTTATTACAGTGAGAGTAATCTGCTCGAGCTATTTTAAGTAAGACTGGGTAATTTATTGTTAGGATATGAAGCTATCTCTTAGATCCCAAGGGAGAAAGTGCTATCAAGTCTCAGGCAAGATGAAAACTGGAAACTACAGAGTTTTCTGCATTCAAGGCACTTATCGTCTCATAATCTGTCACTGAGTCACTTTCTCTGTAAAGCTAGGCTGTTCTCCGATCTCTGCGTGCAGAATGGCTCTCTGTGCCTTCTTGTGCGGCCATAGCCAGACACACCCAAGTTTACCTCTCTGTAGCTCATTAACACCATATTTCTACATGTTGAAAATTACTAGGTATTGGGAAGAACTTATTAATATACATAATTTTAAATTAGAGTTCAATGATAGGTGTTTTATTATCCATTACAGAGAAGACATTTTTAAGTTTGGAAAAGGTGACATTTGTAATGTGAATGTTAGAACTAGTGGCAAATGTGATGATATAGGCCAATGCCCTCAGATAAACGTGAGGACAAAATGAATGAACTGGCCTGAATCTTACTGATTATTGTAAAACATCAATTGGAAAGTAGAAATTCTGACAAATATGCTGAAAATTATTTGAAATGTGAATGCTTATTAACTGGTAACAGAGTAAATATATTCCGTTACGTTTGGGGACATTCTCAAATTCTATTATAAATCCATCCAAATTCAAGTGCACTTTGAAACACACATAGGAACACCTATAGAATTTTTCTTAGCAAAGTAAAAGGACAGATAGTCAAGCCTCTTGATTAGTAATGAACTATATGGAGAGGATAGAATGGCAAAATCCATAGCAGCCTTATTTACAGAGTACTATACAAATTAAGGCAAGAACCACTAACTCAGGTCATAAATCCCACAAGAACTGGAAATATAGTCTCTGTCCTGTTATAGGTTTTTTGTTGTTGTTGTTGTTGTTGTTGATGGTTTGTGTTGGTGGGACAGGGAGACTGCAGATTATTACACACTAGCATACCCTTCAAAAGCAACTGTTTAAAACCGCTTGACCTACATTTACAAATAATATCAGTTGGACACTTAACAAAACTAGAAAATAAATATTCGAAAGATGATTTGGGGATTTCATAAAATAACATAGATTCTGATAGCCTTACAATTCTCACCAAATCTAAACTTTTATGCGATAAAATCATCATAGACTGATGGATCCATATATTTGTGAACTCAACCTTCTATGTAATATTTTTCTTTCAAGTACAAGCTGAACACAAGAGCATCCATTAAAATATGTTGTTTTGCCAAACTTGATAATTCATGGAGCTGAAGAAGAGAATTTTAACCCATTGGTTAAGTTTGGGATGAATTACAACACAGAAGGTAGATTGTGAGTGATAGGAATCCTCTGCTCGGAGGGCTTTCTCTGGATTCCAGAGGGCACACCCAGAACAAATTCCATTCAATTACGCATGCGCATGCATAAGGGAGCGCTCTCTCCTTGAAAAACCCGGGGAGATTTTTCAAAGCACTTACTGAGTCTGAGGAAGTACTAAAAAACACATGATAAACAAACTTTCTAGTCATTCTCCCTTACAAGACTACACCTGTAAGTGGCTAAGAAGCATTTTGTTTTCATCATTTCTTTTTTAAACCAAACTTGACACATTCATAAGATACTTTCAAGGTACCGTTTCAGTTTGTTGAATGACAGTCGCACCATTTTGGTTAGGAATGATTTCTCAGTGTCCAATCCTACCAAAAAACTCAGTGAAATACCTTCTACCATTTTAGAATGCACACATGTGAGATGAAATTCTCCGTGATAAGTAACAAGAAAACCAAAGATGGAATTGTTCCATTGATATCAAACCTTATTTTCATCTAAAACTGAATGATATCGAGCTATTATCCTTCCATTACTGACTAATCTTACATTGTTTTATTCTTATTATTGAGAAACACATTTTCAATTCTGCTTTAAAATTAATAAGATTCAGTATTACATGCATTTTATTTTATACTTTAAGTTTAATTCCTATTTGATAACATTTTATTTCAGTCTCATTTATTATTATATTTATTGTCTATTATATTATAATAAGAGTGATTTTTTACTTATATAGCAATAATTTTTTAAAATAAATATAGTAAAGGTAATTTCACTTATGGAAAACTGTAAGCAAATACCACATGTATGCTGATATGCCAAAAATCATGAAGATAGACTGTAATGGAAGTTTTGAAAACACTATATTCACTTTTTAATGTAAGAATTAGCCACAAAATTTCTCCAGATTTTTAAGAAGTCTTTAGAGTGGGATAGATAAGTTAAATGTCATCAAAAAAAAAAAGAGAGAGAGAGAGTAGAAAGTGAATACAGTTTAAGAATGTTCTTTCATAGAACTTACAGTGTGATGTAATACTTAGGTTAACTGTGATAATCAATTGCAGATAAACTTGAATCTTGGATTGACTGAACCAGAAAATGGAAGCCAAGAGCTTAATGTTCAGTCTCAGCTCTGAAACTAAACCTTGGTTCTCGATGTCAAAGTGATTTCAAAGAGGTCCTTTGTTTCTGTGTCTGAAGTAGGTAACTGACAGGAGCGTCATACAATTTCTTCTCTTCTTTTTCAGGGTTCACCATGTCTCTCCTCCCCTCTTCAGGGTATTGCATGAATAAAGAACACCTGACAATCATTTCAGAGTTTTAATGGAGGCAGTAACAAAGGCCTTTCACGTTAGGACCCCTGACATTGGTTCTTCATGAAATTTAAAGAAACCCATATTTATTCTGTCTTGATATTTATATTAACACAAAATAGTTACATTTTCTAAACTTTGAGCCTGTGAAAGGGGCCCCAGTGAGGGTCATATTATACTTGTCGTTTCTTAGGTAACGCTTTTATAATCTTAAACATTATAGAAACTCCATTCTTCATAACCTAGGCCTGATATTACTAACGACAGGTCCCAGGCCAGGTTAAATACTTTATTCATTTAACAAATATTTATTTGTCCTGGAGTCTTGGATATCAAGTGACTGTAACACTGGCTCTGAGTTGAAGTTACTTATGATACATGCAGCGAGGCAGCTAATTAGACCAGTGACCACAGGGGATGTTTCATGCGGGTGGCCTTTGATCTGCTCTGGCTTCCCCTTGACGCCAGACTAGCCTTCTACCCTAGAGCCTGTGAGGCACCAGGGCTGACGGCCAGATTCCAGGTTCTTTTTAGGATCTGACCTTCCTCACTAGAAGCAAACTGGGGGGCTCACCTCAGAACATGCTTATCCCACCCCTTGGACCTTGCTTGTTAGAGATCCTCCATAAGGGGGCTGAGTCTTAGGCAGTCAGAATCAGATGGTCCTAGCTCTTCCTCAGAGCACACATATCCCCATATACACACACACATAACACATCAGATAAAATGTTTAAAAACACCATCTAAAGCTTAAGATAATATTATTGGTGAAGGATTTTTGTGAGATGACTGTGATTTCATCATTTCCATACAACAAGCTCTTTGTAAATCATCTTTAAATATCTCTGATATTTTTCTTATCTGACAGCGTCTTGAATGTATCTTCTATCTCCTTTCCCCTAAAGAATCTATAAAAGCTGTTTTCTCACCCTTTTTTCTGTTGTCCCAAGCATTTCCCTCTTCCCCTCAGTTTGTCTCTCTCTCTCAGCAAATTTAGCATTGTTGGCCACTGACCTAGGACAACCTGTGGTTTCTAAGCACACGGAGGCTTTA